>NW_026047584.1:5727232-7133415 GCF_023864345.2 Schistocerca serialis cubense | reverse complement strand
TCTCCTCGTTGCCTTGTTCTCCTCGTTGCCTTGTTCTCCTCGTTGCCTTGTTCTCCTCGTTGCCTTGTTCTCCTCGTTGCCTTGTTCTCCTCGTTGCCTTGTTCTCCTCGTTGCCTTGTTCTCCTCGTTGCCTTGTTCTCCTCGTTGCCTTGTTCTCCTCGTTGCCTTGTTCTCCTCGTTGCCTTGTTCTCCTCGTTGCCTTGTTCTCCTCGTTGCCTTGTTCTCCTCGTTGCCTTGTTCTCCTCGTTGCCTTGTTCTCCTCGTTGCCTTGTTCTCCTCGTTGCCTTGTTCTCCTCGTTGCCTTGTTCTCCTCGTTGCCTTGTTCTCCTCGTTGCCTTGTTCTCCTCGTTGCCTTGTTCTCCTCGTTGCCTTGTTCTCCTCGTTGCCTTGTTCTCCTCGTTGCCTTGTTCTCCTCGTTGCCTTGTTCTCCTCGTTGCCTTGTTCTCCTCGTTGCCTTGTTCTCCTCGTTGCCTTGTTCTCCTCGTTGCCTTGTTCTCCTCGTTGCCTTGTTCTCCTCGTTGCCTTGTTCTCCTCGTTGCCTTGTTCTCCTCGTTGCCTTGTTCTCCTCGTTGCCTTGTTCTCCTCGTTGCCTTGTTCTCCTCGTTGCCTTGTTCTCCTCGTTGCCTTGTTCTCCTCGTTGCCTTGTTCTCCTCGTTGCCTTGTTCTCCTCGTTGCCTTGTTCTCCTCGTTGCCTTGTTCTCCTCGTTGCCTTGTTCTCCTCGTTGCCTTGTTCTCCTCGTTGCCTTGTTCTCCTCGTTGCCTTGTTCTCCTCGTTGCCTTGTTCTCCTCGTTGCCTTGTTCTCCTCGTTGCCTTGTTCTCCTCGTTGCCTTGTTCTCCTCGTTGCCTTGTTCTCCTCGTTGCCTTGTTCTCCTCGTTGCCTTGTTCTCCTCGTTGCCTTGTTCTCCTCGTTGCCTTGTTCTCCTCGTTGCCTTGTTCTCCTCGTTGCCTTGTTCTCCTCGTTGCCTTGTTCTCCTCGTTGCCTTGTTCTCCTCGTTGCCTTGTTCTCCTCGTTGCCTTGTTCTCCTCGTTGCCTTGTTCTCCTCGTTGCCTTGTTCTCCTCGTTGCCTTGTTCTCCTCGTTGCCTTGTTCTCCTCGTTGCCTTGTTCTCCTCGTTGCCTTGTTCTCCTCGTTGCCTTGTTCTCCTCGTTGCCTTGTTCTCCTCGTTGCCTTGTTCTCCTCGTTGCCTTGTTCTCCTCGTTGCCTTGTTCTCCTCGTTGCCTTGTTCTCCTCGTTGCCTTGTTCTCCTCGTTGCCTTGTTCTCCTCGTTGCCTTGTTCTCCTCGTTGCCTTGTTCTCCTCGTTGCCTTGTTCTCCTCGTTGCCTTGTTCTCCTCGTTGCCTTGTTCTCCTCGTTGCCTTGTTCTCCTCGTTGCCTTGTTCTCCTCGTTGCCTTGTTCTCCTCGTTGCCTTGTTCTCCTCGTTGCCTTGTTCTCCTCGTTGCCTTGTTCTCCTCGTTGCCTTGTTCTCCTCGTTGCCTTGTTCTCCTCGTTGCCTTGTTCTCCTCGTTGCCTTGTTCTCCTCGTTGCCTTGTTCTCCTCGTTGCCTTGTTCTCCTCGTTGCCTTGTTCTCCTCGTTGCCTTGTTCTCCTCGTTGCCTTGTTCTCCTCGTTGCCTTGTTCTCCTCGTTGCCTTGTTCTCCTCGTTGCCTTGTTCTCCTCGTTGCCTTGTTCTCCTCGTTGCCTTGTTCTCCTCGTTGCCTTGTTCTCCTCGTTGCCTTGTTCTCCTCGTTGCCTTGTTCTCCTCGTTGCCTTGTTCTCCTCGTTGCCTTGTTCTCCTCGTTGCCTTGTTCTCCTCGTTGCCTTGTTCTCCTCGTTGCCTTGTTCTCCTCGTTGCCTTGTTCTCCTCGTTGCCTTGTTCTCCTCGTTGCCTTGTTCTCCTCGTTGCCTTGTTCTCCTCGTTGCCTTGTTCTCCTCGTTGCCTTGTTCTCCTCGTTGCCTTGTTCTCCTCGTTGCCTTGTTCTCCTCGTTGCCTTGTTCTCCTCGTTGCCTTGTTCTCCTCGTTGCCTTGTTCTCCTCGTTGCCTTGTTCTCCTCGTTGCCTTGTTCTCCTCGTTGCCTTGTTCTCCTCGTTGCCTTGTTCTCCTCGTTGCCTTGTTCTCCTCGTTGCCTTGTTCTCCTCGTTGCCTTGTTCTCCTCGTTGCCTTGTTCTCCTCGTTGCCTTGTTCTCCTCGTTGCCTTGTTCTCCTCGTTGCCTTGTTCTCCTCGTTGCCTTGTTCTCCTCGTTGCCTTGTTCTCCTCGTTGCCTTGTTCTCCTCGTTGCCTTGTTCTCCTCGTTGCCTTGTTCTCCTCGTTGCCTTGTTCTCCTCGTTGCCTTGTTCTCCTCGTTGCCTTGTTCTCCTCGTTGCCTTGTTCTCCTCGTTGCCTTGTTCTCCTCGTTGCCTTGTTCTCCTCGTTGCCTTGTTCTCCTCGTTGCCTTGTTCTCCTCGTTGCCTTGTTCTCCTCGTTGCCTTGTTCTCCTCGTTGCCTTGTTCTCCTCGTTGCCTTGTTCTCCTCGTTGCCTTGTTCTCCTCGTTGCCTTGTTCTCCTCGTTGCCTTGTTCTCCTCGTTGCCTTGTTCTCCTCGTTGCCTTGTTCTCCTCGTTGCCTTGTTCTCCTCGTTGCCTTGTTCTCCTCGTTGCCTTGTTCTCCTCGTTGCCTTGTTCTCCTCGTTGCCTTGTTCTCCTCGTTGCCTTGTTCTCCTCGTTGCCTTGTTCTCCTCGTTGCCTTGTTCTCCTCGTTGCCTTGTTCTCCTCGTTGCCTTGTTCTCCTCGTTGCCTTGTTCTCCTCGTTGCCTTGTTCTCCTCGTTGCCTTGTTCTCCTCGTTGCCTTGTTCTCCTCGTTGCCTTGTTCTCCTCGTTGCCTTGTTCTCCTCGTTGCCTTGTTCTCCTCGTTGCCTTGTTCTCCTCGTTGCCTTGTTCTCCTCGTTGCCTTGTTCTCCTCGTTGCCTTGTTCTCCTCGTTGCCTTGTTCTCCTCGTTGCCTTGTTCTCCTCGTTGCCTTGTTCTCCTCGTTGCCTTGTTCTCCTCGTTGCCTTGTTCTCCTCGTTGCCTTGTTCTCCTCGTTGCCTTGTTCTCCTCGTTGCCTTGTTCTCCTCGTTGCCTTGTTCTCCTCGTTGCCTTGTTCTCCTCGTTGCCTTGTTCTCCTCGTTGCCTTGTTCTCCTCGTTGCCTTGTTCTCCTCGTTGCCTTGTTCTCCTCGTTGCCTTGTTCTCCTCGTTGCCTTGTTCTCCTCGTTGCCTTGTTCTCCTCGTTGCCTTGTTCTCCTCGTTGCCTTGTTCTCCTCGTTGCCTTGTTCTCCTCGTTGCCTTGTTCTCCTCGTTGCCTTGTTCTCCTCGTTGCCTTGTTCTCCTCGTTGCCTTGTTCTCCTCGTTGCCTTGTTCTCCTCGTTGCCTTGTTCTCCTCGTTGCCTTGTTCTCCTCGTTGCCTTGTTCTCCTCGTTGCCTTGTTCTCCTCGTTGCCTTGTTCTCCTCGTTGCCTTGTTCTCCTCGTTGCCTTGTTCTCCTCGTTGCCTTGTTCTCCTCGTTGCCTTGTTCTCCTCGTTGCCTTGTTCTCCTCGTTGCCTTGTTCTCCTCGTTGCCTTGTTCTCCTCGTTGCCTTGTTCTCCTCGTTGCCTTGTTCTCCTCGTTGCCTTGTTCTCCTCGTTGCCTTGTTCTCCTCGTTGCCTTGTTCTCCTCGTTGCCTTGTTCTCCTCGTTGCCTTGTTCTCCTCGTTGCCTTGTTCTCCTCGTTGCCTTGTTCTCCTCGTTGCCTTGTTCTCCTCGTTGCCTTGTTCTCCTCGTTGCCTTGTTCTCCTCGTTGCCTTGTTCTCCTCGTTGCCTTGTTCTCCTCGTTGCCTTGTTCTCCTCGTTGCCTTGTTCTCCTCGTTGCCTTGTTCTCCTCGTTGCCTTGTTCTCCTCGTTGCCTTGTTCTCCTCGTTGCCTTGTTCTCCTCGTTGCCTTGTTCTCCTCGTTGCCTTGTTCTCCTCGTTGCCTTGTTCTCCTCGTTGCCTTGTTCTCCTCGTTGCCTTGTTCTCCTCGTTGCCTTGTTCTCCTCGTTGCCTTGTTCTCCTCGTTGCCTTGTTCTCCTCGTTGCCTTGTTCTCCTCGTTGCCTTGTTCTCCTCGTTGCCTTGTTCTCCTCGTTGCCTTGTTCTCCTCGTTGCCTTGTTCTCCTCGTTGCCTTGTTCTCCTCGTTGCCTTGTTCTCCTCGTTGCCTTGTTCTCCTCGTTGCCTTGTTCTCCTCGTTGCCTTGTTCTCCTCGTTGCCTTGTTCTCCTCGTTGCCTTGTTCTCCTCGTTGCCTTGTTCTCCTCGTTGCCTTGTTCTCCTCGTTGCCTTGTTCTCCTCGTTGCCTTGTTCTCCTCGTTGCCTTGTTCTCCTCGTTGCCTTGTTCTCCTCGTTGCCTCCTTCTCCTCGTTGCCTCCTTCTCCTCGTTGCCTCCTTCTCCTCGTTGCCTCCTTCTCCTCGTTGCCTCCTTCTCCTCGTTGCCTCCTTCTCCTCGTTGCCTCCTTCTCCTCGTTGCCTCCTTCTCCTCGTTGCCTCCTTCTCCTCGTTGCCTCCTTCTCCTCGTTGCCTCCTTCTCCTCGTTGCCTCCTTCTCCTCGTTGCCTCCTTCTCCTCGTTGCCTCCTTCTCCTCGTTGCCTCCTTCTCCTCGTTGCCTCCTTCTCCTCGTTGCCTCCTTCTCCTCGTTGCCTCCTTCTCCTCGTTGCCTCCTTCTCCTCGTTGCCTTCTTCTCCTCGTTGCCTTCTTCTCCTCGTTGCCTTCTTCTCCTCGTTGCCTTCTTCTCCTCGTTGCCTTCTTCTCCTCGTTGCCTTCTTCTCCTCGTTGCCTTGTTCTCCTCGTTGCCTTGTTCTCCTCGTTGCCTTGTTCTCCTCGTCGCCTTGTTCTCCTCGTCGCCTTGTTCTCCTCGTCGCCCTGTTCTCCTCGTCGCCCTGTTCTCCTCGTTGCCTCGTTCTCCTCGTCGCCTCCTCCTCCCCCCCCAGGGGGTCCACAACTCTTTCGTGGATACGTGCGTGGCGAGCACGGGGCCCCGAGCCATTGCAGCCTTCTTTCTCTCCCGGGCTGCATTTCATTTCCTTTCCTTTCCCTTCCCCTCCTTTCCCCTCCATACCCCTTTCCCCTCGCCCTCTCCTCTCTCTCTATTGGTGTCCTTGCTTATGTTGGCCCCCGCTATCCTCCTGGTTCTGTTGGTTCTACACTCCGGCTTTTTTTGCGTATTCATCTTTTGGCGTTCCTTGGTCCCCCTCTGGGGTTTGACCTCCATTCCAAAATTTCTCTTCCGTAGTGTGAGCCATTTGGGGAAGAGCACCTTACCTAGTGTCTCCGACGTGTGCCCTCATAGTACATTCCACCTTTTCTTTTACGTCGTTGTCTGATGCTAGGGTGCATAGCCAGCACGGTAGCCAGCCCGTGTGGTGGGGTCGCTATGTACCCTTTTGGTTGAGCCCCCTGAACACACAGGGATCACACTTCTGATACCTGAGCTGTGACCTCCTCATGCATGCCTTGGAGGGGTGCTCGTCATCCTGGAGCATCGGAACTCCCGGCAATGGCCGCCGCGCCAGACGGCCCTTGCTGTGGCTGGGTGGCGCCCGTGAGGAGAGCCCCTGATCGGAGTGGGTGGTATCAGGGCGGACGCTATGCAGATGAAACGCATACGGGTCCCAAACTCTGGCCGCTCTTCTGCGGCCGTCTCTCTGCGTGGTACTGATTCCTCAAGTGCTGCTTCTCTTGCCCCTTCGGCCTTCCCTTCCGTGGCTACCCCCTGGGAGGAGGGTCAGGCCCGTCGTCTAGGGGCAAAACCTTTCCCCCGATATCTAGTTTGCACCAGGACTGATGGAGAGACTTTCACCAGTGTCAAACCTTTATTCTTTGTGGAACACATTGAAGACAAGTTCGGCGAAGTGGACTCCCTGAGCAAGATGCGGTCGGGTTCGTTACTGATAAAAACTGCTTCGGCTGCCCAATCTGCGGCCCTTCGTGCCTGTACCCATCTTGGCACAATTCCCGTGTCCATTACCCCTCACCAGTCTCTAAATATGGTACAAGGTGTGATTTTTCACAGAGACCTCATCCTTCAAACTGATGAGGAACTTCGGGACAATCTCGGACGGCGGGGTGTTCACTTTGTTCGGCGTGTTCAGAAGGGTCCTAAAGATAATCGTATTGATACTAGTGCCTTTATCCTGGCCTTTGAAGGGGATACCCTTCCTGAGAAAGTTAAGATTATGGTCTATCGCTGTGATGTGAAGCCGTACATCCCACCTCCTATGCGGTGTTTTAAGTGCTTGCGTTTTGGCCACATGTCTTCTCGCTGTACCCAGGACCCTCTCTGTGGTGACTGTGGACGTCCACTCCATGAGGGGAGTCCCTGTGTTCCCCCTCCTGTATGTGTAAATTGTCGTGGTAGTCATTCTCCTCGTTCAGCAGATTGCCCCGTCTATAAGAAAGAAAAAAAGATACAGGAGTATAAGTCTCTTGATCGTTTAAGCTACACAGAGGCCCGTAAGAAATACGCACGATTGCACCCTGTGTCCATGACATCTAGTTACGCCTTGGTTACATCTTCATCCCTTCCTCCCCCTTCCTTACCCCCATCCCGGACCCCTCTCCTTCCCCCCTCCCCTGCGGCTCCCACACCTTCTCCTCTGGGCGCTGCTCCCCCTCCCCAGCTGGAGAAGTGTCCCACTCCTTCGGCGTCTGCCGGTCAAGGGCGCCTCTCCCGGGATGCCCCTTCCCGGCACCTTCCAGGTCAAAGGTCTGCTGCAGCGCGGCGACCGCGAGAGCCGCGGTCTATCGGCCCCCCGGTCGCCCGGTCTCTTCCTGTTCCTGATCTTGCTGCAGCTGGCTCCATTATGCCACACAGCCCTCCTCGATCTCAGCCTGAAAAGAAGAAGAAACATAAGTCCCGGGACAAAGAGCCTCTGGTGTCACCAGAGGTCCCTTCCCCGGCTTCACAACCGGATTCTGACCTGTCGTTTATGGATGTCGCCCCCTCCTTGTCGGTGACGGGTGGGGACCCGGCGGTATGACTGGATTTAGCGTGTTCAGCCCTCATTTCAACCATCGTTCTGTGGTTCTCCAGTGGAATTGTAATGGCTACTATCGTCACCTTCCGGAATTGAAATCCCTTCTTTCATCCTACTCAGCAGCTTGTGTGGTTCTCCAGGAATCTCATTTTACTGATGCTCACTCACCGACCCTCCGTGGGTTCCGTGTTTTCTGTCGAAATCGGGTCGGACCCTTGCGGGCTTCTGGTGGCGTTTGTACGTGGGTTCGTACAGACATTGCTAGCACGTGGATTCCTCTCCACACTACATTGGAAGCGGTTGCTGTTAGGGTCCACTTAGACTCTGCAGTCACAGTATGCAATCTTTATCTTCCTCCTGACAGGACTCTTACACCTGCTGCCTTAACCACCCTTCTTCAGCAACTTCCTCCTCCCTTCCTCCTCCTTGGGGATTTTAATGCTCATCATCCTTTGTGGGGCAGTGCCTTTCCATCTAGACGAGGTCTTCTTATAGACCAATTTATTGCAGACCACGACCTATGCCTTCTTAATTATGGCTCCCCTACTCATTTCAGTGCTGGTCATGGTACCTTTTCTGCCATTGATCTTTCTCTTTCTTCTCCCTCTCTCCTCCCTTCATTACACTGGTCGCCACACGACGACCTTTGTGATAGTGACCATTTCCCGTTGATTATCACGCTCCCTTCCCGCTCCCCGATGGACAGGTTACCTCGTTGGTCTTTCCACCGCGCCGATTGGCCTCTATATACTGCACAGGTCGAGTTTTCTCCCTCTTTGTTGGGTTGTATTGATGACGTCCTACGTGACGTGTCTGCCGCGATTGTTCGCGCTGCTAACCTTGCTGTCCCGCGCTCATCTGGACAATTTCGTCGTCGGCAAGTCCCGTGGTGGAGTACGGCCATTGCCATTGCCATCCGTGATCGCCGTCGAGCTTTGCAACACTTTAAGAGGCACCCATCTGTAGCCAGCCTTTCTACCTTTAAGCGCCTTCGCGCTAAAGCCCGTTATTTAATTAAACAGAGCAAACGGATATGTTGGGAACGATTCGTTTCTTCCCTTGGTTCCACTGTCCCTCTGTCACGGGTATGGGCTACACTTCGCTCTCTCCAAGGTTGCCATCGGCAGTCCACCCTCCCAGGCCTTCACCTCCCAGATGGCATTTGTACGGACCCATTAGTTCTCGCAGAACATCTTGCGACCCATTTTGCAGTGGCATCAGCGTCGGCCTCCTATCCAGCTGCTTTCCTTCATCAAAAACAGCAGGCTGAAGCTGTCACCTTATGTTTCACCACTTGTGAGTCAGAATCTTACAACGAACCTTTCACTGAATGGGAATTTCTTTCTGCTCTATCTTCTCATGATACGGCCCCTGGCCCAGATTCCATTCATAACCAGCTGCTTCAACATCTCAGTGCTCCACAACGGCACCATCTTCTTCGGGTGTTTAACCGTATCTGGCTCCAGGGTGACTTCCCTTCTCAGTGGAGGGATAGCATTGTGGTTCCTGTCCTTAAGCCTGGTCAGAACCCCCTATCTGTTGACAGCTATCGGCCAATTAGTTTGACCAATGTTGGTTGTAAGTTACTTGAACGGCTGGTAGCCCGTCGGCTCACTTGGGTCCTCGAATCTCGGGATCTATTGTCCCCTTACCAGTGTGGCTTTCGAGAGGGACGATCTCCAATCGATCATTCGCTTCGCTTGGAATCCGCAGTTCGGCAGGCTTTTTCCCAGCGCCGCCATTTGGTTGCAGTGTTTTTTGACCTTCGCAAGGCCTATGACACGGCCTGGCGCCATCACATCTTACTAACCCTTCATCAGTGGGGTCTTCGGGGCCCACTCCCGATTTTTATCCGCCAGTTCCTGATCCATCGGTCATTCAGAGTTCGAGTTGGTACTGCTTTTAGTTCTCCACGGACCCAGGAGACGGGCATCCCACAGGGTTCTGTCTTGAGTGTCCTTCTTTTCCTCATTGCTATCGATGGACTTGTGGCCTCTGTCGGTCCCTTGGTCGCCCCTGCCCTGTATGTGGATGATTTCTGCATTTGGGTTAGTTCCTCCTCGATGCCATCTGCAGAACGGCAGCTCCAGGTGGCTATACGGCGTGCCTCTGCATGGACCCTCTCACACGGGTTTCAATTCTCTCCTTTAAAATCGCGGGTGGTCCACTTCTGTCGCCGTACTACGGTCCACCCTGATCCAGAGCTCTATCTCGCTGCACAAAGATTGCCTGTGGTTCCACAGTTTCGTTTCCTAGGTCTTCTTTTCGACAACAAGCTCACTTGGCTGCCCCATATCAGACTCCTGAAGGTAGGATGTTTCCGAAAACTCAATGTCCTTCGCTTCCTTGCCCACTCCTCTTGGGGTGCGGACTGTTCCCTCCTCCTCCGTCTTTATCGTGCTCTAGTTCTGTCACGTTTGGACTATGGTTGTCAAGTTTATGGTTCAGCTGCTCCTTCCACGCTGCACGTGCTGGATCCAGTCCACCATCGTGGTATCCGTTTGGCCACCGGTGCATTCCCTACGAGCCCTGTTGATAGTCTCTTGGTTGAAGCTGGGATCCCCCCCCTTTCTGTTCGGCGGTCCCAGCTTCTGGTGTCTTATGCCCTTACTATCCGTTCTTCTCCCGCTCATCCTTCCTATTCTATCCTATTCCCAGACCATGGACGTCGCCCGCCTGACTCCCGCCCTCGGGCGGGTTTATCGGTTGGGCTGCGCCTTGCGTCTCTTACCCGTGATTTTCGGCTTCCTTCTTTGTCCTGTCTTCCTCGCTCCCTCCCCTCCACCCCTCCTTGGTTAGTTCCTCGGCCTCGCATTCGGATGGATCTCCGCCGCGGTCCGAAAGATTCCATCCCCCCAGTGGTGTTCCGTTCCTTTTTCCGCCAAATTTTATGGGAGTTTCGGGATGCTGTTGTTTTTTACACTGATGGCTCTAAATCTGCTGATCATGTTGGGTATGCCTTCACGTCCTTTGTTGGAACGGAAAATCATCTACTGCCACCCTCATATGGGGTGTTTACTGCGGAATTGATGGCAATTTCCCGGGCCCTTACCTTTATTAAACACTCCCAACACAACCGCGTTTTGTTATGTACGGACTCGTTGAGTGGCCTTGTTGCTATTGACCGGTGTTTTTCGCGCCATCCCTTGGTCTCTGCCATCCATGACCATCTCGCTGATCTTCACCGTGTTGCTTGTTCCATTGATTTCCTATGGGTCCCGGGCCATGTGGGTATCCCGGGTAATGAGCTCGCTGATCGTTTGGCTGGGGGAGCAGTTACTTACCCCCCGTTTTCTGTAACCCCTCCTGCAGCGGATTTACGGCTTCACATCAAATCCCACTTTGCACAGTCATGGGCCAATTCTTGGGAGGCTACTCCACTGTCTAATAAACTTCGTGCCATTAAGGTGAATCCAGGCCCATGGCGTTCTTCCTTTAGCCTCTCCTGCAAGGACTCGACCACACTGTGTCGTCTCCGCATTGGCCATACCAGGCTGACCCATGGTTTCCTTTTGCGTGATGAGCCACCCCCACTATGTGGTTGTGGAGCCTTCCAGTCAGTGGCCCACATTTTGGTTGAATGCCCCCTTCTTTTGGCTCTGCGTGCTAAGTACAGACTCCCCCACACTTTACCTTTGATGTTGGCTGACGATTCCCGGATGGTCTCTCTGGTTCTAGGTTTACTCCGGGAGAGTGGTTTTTATTCTCAGTTTTAAAGTTTTTAATCTCCCTCTGGTGTTGGGGCGGGGCGGTGAGTGTTTGGGTGTCTCCCACTGTAGGCAGTGTTCAGAGATTCCCGATTCACCTCCCTGACCGGAATCCTCTTTTCTTTCCCTTTTACTCTGTTTTTACCCCTTCTTTTTAAGGCTTGGTTAGTTTTTCTATTCCCATCCGTACTTTCTGCATTATAGCAGTTGTACCTTTTAAGACACAGGTGGTCTTGCCTATGCTGCTTCAGCATAGTGTTGGGTCCGTTCTCTTGCCAACTTCCTTCATTTGTTTTTACTAATGACAACGTGACTGCCCTTTTACGTTTCCCCTTTTTCTGTTTTATTTTTCTGACTATACTGAGATGTCCCGTTAGCAGAATGGAGTCTATTTGCAACAAGGGACTGATGACCTTGCTGTTTGGTCCCTTTAACCTCAAACAACCAACCAACCAACCAACCAAGCCTTCTCCTCCCCGTTGCCTTCTCCTCCCCGTTGCCTTCTCCTCCCCGTTGCCTTCTCCTCCCCGTTGCCTTCTCCTCCCCCTCCCCGTTGCCTCGGCGTTTGAGACAGTCTGTCCTCTCTCTCCCTCTCTCTCTTCTTTCTCCTCTTCTTCCTGCCTCCCTCCCTGTGCGTGCCTGAAATCCGACCCATGCATTCACACGCGTAGCCGGTGACAGGGTAATGCGTAATTCCCCGCCCTGGGTAGACATGTAAGGCACGCACGTTCCCCCTGGTAAAAGCCAGGCCCAGGGAGTGGTGATTGCCTGAGCTGATACCTTCTGACTATTCCAATTGGTCCCTCCGTCTGTTTCTCGGGAGGTGTGACCTGAGGTGTAAACATTCACCTAAGGCGGGAGTGCCCTCTGAGAGTGTCCCCACAAGGAAGAAGCGCGCCATCGGAGACGCTGGCAATCGTGGGGGATTCCTCTGCAATGGATTTCACTACATCTCTCTCGACTTCTGCCCAAAAACGGAAACTTGACCAGCCACCAGTGACAAAAGTACTACCACCTGCCCCACAGTTCCTCGTCGTTTCTCGATCTGAGGACGGAAAGGATTTTTCTTCCATCAACCCTTTCGTTATCCAGAAGGGCGTAGATATCATAGCCGAATCTGTCAAATCTTTTACCAGGTTGCGTAATGGTACCTTATTACTAGAAACTGAGAGCGCTTTTCAGGCACAAAAACTGCTTCGGGCCACACTCCTGTACACGTTTCCTGTCCGGGTGGAGCATCACCGAACTTTGGATTCGTCTCGTGGTGTGGTCTATACTAGATCCCTCGACGGATTGACTGACGAGGAGATTCAATCTTTCCTCGCTGAGCAGGGCGTGACGGCTGTCCATAGGGTCATGAAAAATGTCAACAATGACCTTGTACCGACCCAGACACTTTTCTTGACCTTTGATAGTGTTAAGCTGCCATCGCGCATCAAGGCGGGCTACGAGGTTATTTCTGTTCGCCCGTATCCCGACACCTACGCGCTGCTACCAGTGTCAGCGTTTCAATCACACTCGACAATCTTGTTCCAATGCGGCTAAATGTGTCACTTGTGGCAGGGATGCCCATGAGGGTGACTGTCCACCTCCGTCTCCTCGTTGTGTGAACTGTCAGGGTGACCATGCCGCATCCTCCCGCGACTGTCCTGTCTATAAGGAAGAACGCTGTATCCAAGAAATTCGGGTCAAAGAGAAAGTGTCCACCTCGGCTGCTCGCAAGCTATTGGGTAGTAGGAAGCCCACGCTGCTCCCAGCGGGGAAATACAGAACTGTCCTCGCCTCTCCTCGGACTAACAGGGAGGTGGCAACCCAGACATGCGATCTGACCTTCAGCACCACGGTCGTCCGTTCGGCCAGTGCTAAGATCGCGCGGTCGTCGTCTCCTCTTCCTCCAATCACCCCACAGACACAAGCCCCTTCATCATCTTCTGCTAAGACGAAGACCCAGAAGTCAGATGCATGGGCCTTCAAGAAGGAACCGTCCCGTGCAGACTTCCTACGTACCTCGACCTCCCAGCCATCGACCAGTACTTCCACCAAGCGACCTTCAAAGATGGCTCATAGGACGCAGAGTTCTCCTTCTCCGCCACGGCGCATTTCTTCTCCTGCGCCACCCAGCGGTTGCCGCCCCAGGCCGTCATCCGTTTCGCCTGGCCGCACCGCTGGTAACCGAACATCTGGCCGTTCACCGGCGGAGGAAGCTCCCCCTCCCGGCCATCTTACCAAGATGGCCGATGACCCTATAGACCCAATGGACGATGACTGTCCGCCTACTGATAGCGGGGGCAGTGCTCGCTCGAAGCCAGACCCTCAGCGGCCTTCGAGGTGACCCCTTCTTTCATCTTCCTTTTCTTCTTACGATGCCACTTATTCACTGGAATATTCGCAGCATTCGCTCCAATCGAGAGGACTTGAAGTTGCTGCTCCGCTTGCACCGTCCGCTCGTCGTAGCCCTCCAGGAAATGAAGCTGCGCCCATGCGACCCAATTGCCTTGGCACACTACACCTCTGTGCGTTTTGACCTACCCCCTGTGGTAGGTATTCCGGCTCATGGAGGGGTTATATTGCTAGTCTGGGATGATATTTACTATGATCCCATCACATTGCACACCGGCCTGCAGGCAGTTGCCATCCGCATTACTCTCCCCAATTTTACATTTTCCGTTTGTACTATCTACACTCCATCGTCTTCTGCCATTACCAGGGCAGACATGATGCAGCTTATTGCTCAGCTACCTGCCCCATTTTTGTTAACTGGAGACTTCAATGCCCACCATCCCCTTTGGGGCTCTCCAGCAGCCTGCCCGAGGGGCTCCCTGTTAGCAGACCTTTTCAACCAGCTGAATCTTGTCTGCCTCAGTACTGGCGCCCCTACTTTTGTTTCGGATACAAGTCACACCTATTCCCATTTAGACCTCTCTATATGTACTACCCAACTTGCACGCTGGTTTGAGTGGTATGCACTTTCTGATACATATTCGAGCGACCTTTTCCCGTGTGTTATCCATCTCCTGCAGCATACCCCCTCCCTGTGCTCATCTACTTGGAACATCTCCAAAGCAGACTGGGGGCTCTTCTCTTCCAGGGTGACCTTTCAGGATCAAACCTTCACAAGCTGCGATCGTCAGGTCGCACACCTCACGGAAGTCATTCTCACTGCGGCTGAATATTCCATCCCTCACCCTACTTCTTCTCCACGTCGCGTACCGGTCCCCTGGTGAACCGCAGCATGTAGAGACGCTTTACATGCTCGTCGACGTGCTTTACGCACCTTTAAACGTCACCCTACAGTGGCGAATTGTATCACTTATAAACGATTACGTGCACAGTGTCGTCGTATTATTAAAGAAAGCAAGAAATCCAGCTGGGCTGCTTTCACAAGCACTTTCAACAGTTTTACTCCTTCTGTTGTCTGGGGTAGCCTGTGCCAGCTATCTGGCACTAAGGACCACTCACCAGTTTCTGGCTTGACGGTCGCGAATGACGTCCTTGTGGCCCCGAAGGATATCTCCAAAGCCTTCGGCAGCTTTTTCGCAGAGGTTTCGAGCTCCGCTCATTACCACCCTGCCTTCCTGCCCCGCAAACAGGCAGAGGCGGCTAGGCCACCTAACTTCCGCTCCTCGAATCGTGAAAGTTATAATGCCCCATTCACCATTCGGGAACTCGAAAACGCACTTGGCCGATCACGGTCCTCAGGTCCAGGGCCTGATTCTATTCATATTCTGATGCAGAAGAACCTTTCTCCTGCGGGTAAAGGTTTTCTTCTTCGTGCTTACAATCGTATCTGGAGTGAGGGACATGTTCCCACATACTGGCGCGAGTCTATTGTTGTCCCGATTCCTAAGCCAGGGAAGGACAAGCACTTGCCTTCCAGTTATCGACCCATCTCGCTTACCAGCTGTGTCTGTAAAGTGATGGAGCGAACGGTTAACTCCCGTTTGGTTTGGCTGCTCGAGTCTCGACGCCTACTTACCAATGTACAATGTGGATTTCGTAGGTGCCGCTCTGCTGTTGACCATCTGGTTACCTTGTCGACCTTCATTATGAATAACTTCTTGCGGAAGCGCCCAACCGCGGCTGTGTTCTTTGATTTGGAGAAGGCTTACGACACCGGTTGGAGGGCGGGCATTCCCCGCACCATGCATACATGCGGCCTTCGCGGTCGCCTCCCTCTTTTTATTCGTTCCTTTTTAATGGATCGACAGTTCAGGGTACGTGTGGGTTCTGTCCTGTCACACCTTTCGCCAGGAGAATGGGGTGCCACAGGGCTCAGTTTTGAGCGTCGCTCTCTCCGCCATAGCGATCAATCAATAATGGATTGCCTCCCAGCTGATGTATCAGGCTCCCTTTTCGTGGACGATTTTACCATCTGTTGCAGCGCGCAGCGTACGTGTTTCCTGGAGCGCTGTCTTCAGCGTTCACTTGACCGTCTTTACTCCTGGAGTGTCGCCAATGGCTTCCGTTTTTCTGCCGAGAAGACGGTCTGTATTAACTTCTGGCGCTACAACGAGTTTCTCCCACCGTCCTTACAACTCGGTCCCATTGCTCTCCCATTCGTGGAGACAACAAAATTTTTAGGTCTTACATTTGACAGGAAACTTATTTGGTCTCCACATGCGTCATATTTGGCTGCCCGTTGTACCCGTTCTCTAAATGTCCTCCGTGTTCTCAGTGGTATGTCGTGGGGAGCGGATCGAACCGTCATACTTCGCCTATATCGGTCGATCGTCCGCTCCAAGCTGGATTATTGGAGCTTCGTATACTCCTCTGCACGGCCATCCATCTTACGCCGCCTCAACTCCATACAACATCGGGGTTTACGACTTGCGATCGGAGCGTTTTATACTAGTCCCGTCGAGAGTCTTCATGCTGACGCTGGTGAGTTGCCACTCACCTACCGGGGCGATATACTGCTTTGTCGCTATGCCTGTCGGCTACTGGCAATGCCCGACCACCCGTCTTTTCGTTCCTTTTTTAATGACTTTCTCGACAGTCAATACGGGTTGTTTGTCTCTGCCCTGCTACCCCCTGGAGTTCGCTTTCGTCGCCTCCTTCAACACCTTAATTTTTCACTCCCTGCAACCTTTCGAGTGGGCGAGAGCCACACGCCACCTTGGCTCCAGGCTCAGGTTCGCATCCACCTTGACCACTGCTCGCTCCCGAAGGAGGTTACCCTCGGTTCAGTCTACCAATCCCGTTTTGTCGGACTTCATTCGAAGTTCATTAATATGACCTTCATTTATACAGATGACTCTAAGACCAATGACGGGGTCGGGTGTTCTTTTATTGTCGGGGCACAAAGTTTCAAATACTGGCTCCATGGCCATTGTTCGGTATTCAAAGCTGAGCTCTTTGCCCTCTACCAGGCTGTTCTTTACATCTGCCGCCAACGCCATTCTGCTTATGTCATCTGCTCCGATTCCCTGAGCGCTATCCAGAGCCTCAGTGATCCCTACCCGGTGCACCCTTTCGTGCACCGCATCCAACGCTTTCTTCAGCAGCTGGTGGACGTCGGTTCTCCGGTTAGCTTTGTGGGTTCCTGGCCATGTCGGTATCCCTGGGAACGAAGCTGCCGATGCCGCGGCCAAGGCTGTGGTCCTCCAGCCTCGGACAGCTTCTTGTTGTGTCCCTTTGTCAGATTGTAGCAGGGTCATTTGTCGGCGCATTTTATCGCTGTGGCATGCCGATAGGGCTGCACTTACAGACAAGCAGCTTCGGGCCTTGAAACCTCTTCCTGTGGCTTGGACGTCCTCCTCACGCCCTTCTCGGCGGGAGGAGGTAGTTTTGGCCCGGTTACGAATTGGACACTGCCGGTTCACCCATCGCCATCTGCCGATGGCTGTGCCAGCGCCGTTCTGCCCATGTGGGCAATTGCTGACGGTCCGCCACATTTTAACGTCCTGTCCGGATTTTAACACCCTGCGTCTTGATCTTGGCCTGCCATGTACTGTAGAAGCCATTTTAGCAGATGACCGACGAGCAGCTGTTCGCGTTCTGCATTTTATAATTTGACAACCCTCTCAAAGGACGTTTGATTATGCTATTTTCTTTTTTTTAATCCTATGACTCAGTCTGTCTTTTATCGTGTTTTCCGTTTCGTTGCTGTTTTAAACTTGTGACTCGTGGTGCATTCCTAACATCGTCTGGGCGCTAATGACAGTTGAAGTTGTGCGCCATAAAACCACAAAAATAAAATCTGCACTTACGATCATGGACTTTCCATGGCACCCAAAATCCAGCATGGTAGCCAGCCCGTTGTGGTGGGGTCGTCATGTACCCTCTAGGTTGTAGCCCCCCTGACAACACAGGGATCGTACTGCCGATACCTGAGCTGCACCCTCCCCACGTCAGCCAAGGAGTAGATGCCCGTCTCCTTTGGGCATCAGGACTCCCGGCAACGGTCATCCTGCCAGGTGGTCCTTGCTGTGTCTGGGTGGCGCCCTTGGGAAGAGCCCCTGGTCGGAGTGGATGGCATCGGGCAGACGTTTCGCAGATGAAACGTCAAGATGTATCAGGTCACTCTGCAGCTGAGTCTTCTAAAAAGAAAGGTACTGTCTCTAGTTCTGGTTCTCCTGCCCTTTCCCCCTTGGCCACTTCCTGGGAGGAAGGACAGGCCCGCCGGCTTGGGGCGAAGTACTTCCCCCGCTATTTGGTCTGTTCTCGGACAGATGGGGGGACGTTCGTCACCTCCAAGCCCATGTTCTTTGTCCAGCACATCGAGGACGTCTTCGGGGAAATCGAGGCTCTCAGTAAAATGCGTTCGGGGTCCGTTCTTATAAAGACCACCTCCACCACACAGCCGGCAGTGCTCCAGGCGTGCGACAGACTAGGGGACATCCCAATGTCCATTGTCCTGCATCTGGCACTGAATAGGATGCATGGGGTTATTTTTCAACGGGACCTCCTGCTGCAATCTGTTGAGGAGCTCAGGGCAAACCTGGAGCGCCGAGGCGTGCATTTCGTCCGGCGAGTCCAGCGCAGCCCCAAAGACCGTCACATCGACACTGGGGCCTTTATCCTCGCCTTCGAGGGGACCTTCTCCCGGAGAAGGTAAAGGTGATGTGCTACCGGTGCGACGTGCGACCTATGTGCTGCTTTCGGTGTTTGCGCTTTGGGCACATGTCGTCACGGTGTGAGGCTGGACCCCTTTTTGGCGATTGTGGACGTCCTCTTCGTGAGGAACATACAAGCACCCCACCACCTCGGTGCGTTAATTGTCCTGGCATTCACTCGCCTAGATCTTTAGACTGCCCCGTGTATCAGATGGAGAAGAAGACTCAAGAATTAAAAATTTTGGATCATCTCTTATTCTGAGGCCAGGAAGAAGTATGACAGCCTCCATCCCATGATGTTGACAAGATCGTTTGTCCCCCCCCCCCCCCCCCCCCCCCCCGGGGATCCACAGCTCTTTTGTGGATACGTGCGTAGCGAGCACGGGGCCCCGAGCTAATGTGGCCTTCCTTCCTTTCCGGGCTGCATACCTTCCCTTTCCGCATCCTTCCCCATCCCCTGTCTTGGCCCCCCCTCCCCTCACCTCTGGCTCTTTCCTTCCCTTCCCTTTCTCCCCCTCTGGGAGTATGGTTTGTGCCTACGTCTGGAGACGGACGCTTGTCAATGTACCGCATTCTTCGCCTTCCTCGCTTGTATGTCTTCATCCTTCCTTTGTCCTTCTCTTTTCCTCACCTCTTCTCTTCACCCTTTTCTCCGCTGCGGCGTTTGAGACACCCTCTTTTCGTTTCCCTTTCTCTTTCTTCCTCCCTGTGCGTGTCTGAAGGCCGACCCACGCACTTCCATGCGTAGCCGGTGACGGGGTTACGCGTAATTCCCCGCCCCAGGTACACAGGTAGGACACGTACGTACCCCCTGGTAACGGCCAGGCCCAGCGAGGAGTGATTACCCGAGCTGATACCTTCTGAAAGTGCCGATTGGTCCCTCCGTCCGTTTGTCGGGAGGTGTGACCTGAGGTGTGAACAATCACCTAAGGCGGGAGTGCCCTCAGGGAGGGCCCTCACAAGGGAGGAGCGCGCCATCGGAGAGGCCAGTAATCATGGGGGATTCTTCCGCAATGGTTTCCTCACCTTCCACTATGCCTGTCACAAACGTAAGTTCACTGAGTCTCAGCCACAGTCAGTTCTTCCATCGTTGCCACAGTTCCTTGTTGTTTCTCGGTCTGACGAAGGTCACGACTCTTCCACGGTGAACCCTTTCATTATTCAGAAAGGTGTCGACGCAATTGCAGGTCCTGTAAAGTCTTGTTCCAGATTACGGAATGGCACCCTGTTGTTAGAAACAGTCAGTGCCCTCCAGGCACAAAAATTGCTGCGTACCTCACTACTACATACCTTCCCTGTCCGGGTGGAACCGCACCGTACTTTAAATTCCTTGCGTGGAGTCGTTTATACACGCTCCCTCGATGGCTTGTCTGATGAAGAAATTCAGCACTACCTGTCTGAACAGGGCGTAACGGCTGTTCGTGGGGTTATGAAGAGGGTTGACACAAACATCATTCCAACCCGCACTGTCTTCTAGACATTTGACAAAGTTCAACTCCCATCGAAAATCAAAGCAGGCTATGAGATAATTTCCGTTCGCCCTTACGTCCCAAACCCTACGGGTTGCTATCGGTGTCAGCGGTTCAATCACACCAGCCAGTCCGGTTCCAATCCGGCCAAATGTGTTACGTGTGGCAAGGATGCCCATCAGGGTGCTTGCCCACCCCCATCCCCTCGCTGCATCAACTGTATGGGTGACCACGCTGCTTCCTCTCGAGATTGTCCCGTTTTTAAGGACGAAAAGCTCATCCAGGAAATCAGAGTAAAGGAAAAGGTGTCGACCTTTGCTGCTCGAAAATTATTCGCCAGTCGACAGCCCACCGTGCCTCAGAAAGGAAAATACTGCACTGTCCTTGCTTCTCCTCGGCCAACAAATGAGGCGGCCACGCAGACTTGCGACGTCACCTTTAGTGCCACGGTCGTCAGATAGGCCAGCGCAAAGATCGCCCGTTCAACCTCCCCGCTTTCGCCTGCCCACTCAATGGCTCACCCTTCGTCGGGTTCTGCTAAATCTCGAGCCCAAAAGTCAGACACGAAGTCTTCGAAAAAATAGCATACTCGTGAAGAGCTTTTACGTACCGCAACTTCACAACCATCGGTTCCTCCTTCATCTAAACATCATACTTCCAAGAAGGCTACAAAGAAACCCAGTTCCTCTCCTTCTCCGCCGAGGCGTGTCCCATCTACAGCACCACCTGGCGGAAATCGCCCTCGGCCATCTTCTGTGTCGCTGATGCGCACTGCTGGTGGCTGGTCAACCGGCCGATCGCTGGTGGCAGGAGCTGCTCCTGACCAACCTATGGATCTGGATCTTCTGCCTTCGGCTGAATGCCATTCCATGCTGTCGGTCGCAAGCTCTGAGCAGTCGTTGAGTTGACAGCGATCTTGGTCACGTTCTTCCATTTTCTGTTCACCCTATGTCCATTATCCACTGGAATATCCGCGGCATTCGATCCAATCGGGATGAATTGTCGATCCTCTTACGATCCTACTCGCTGGTCATCTTCTGTCTTCAGGAAACAAAGCTGCGTCCCCATGACCGCTTTGTTCTCCCTCATTTTCAGTCCGTCTGATATGACCTCCCCTCTGTTGAAGGCACACCAGCACATGGACTCATGATTCTTCTCCATGATACTCTCCATTATCACCCAATCCCCTTAAACAGTTCCTTCCAAGCTGTCGCCGTCCATCTTTCTCTTTCTGGATACACGTTCTCTCTTTGTACTGTATACATTCCATCGTCCACACCAATGGCACGAGCTGATCTCCTTCATCTTCTTGGTCACCTTCCACCCCCCTATTTGCTGGTTGGAGACTTCAGTGCCCAAAACCCGCTTTGCGGATCTCCACATCCTTGTCCACGTGGCTCCCTATTGCTAGACGTCTTCCACCAAGCGGATCTAGTTTGCCTCAACACTGGGGTCCCCACATTTTTGTCTGCCTCAAAGACAAATTTATCTAATTTGGATCTTGCCATCGGTACTGTTCCGCTAGCTCGGCGCTTCGAATGGTTCGCCCTTGATGATACACACTCGAGTGACCACTTTCCATGTGTCCTAAGACTGCAGCCTCAACTGCCATATATGCGCCCGTGACGCTGGAAGTTTGCCCAAGCCGATTGGACACTTCTTTCTTCTCTAGCGACATTAGATGACCGTCGCTTTCCCAGCGTCGTCGATGAGGTCACACATATTACCGATGTTATTCTTACAGCTGCGGAATGTTCAATACCACGCACCTCCGAACTGCCCCGGCGCCACCCAGTTCCTTGGTGGAACGAGGCATGCCGCGACGCAATTCGTGAGCGGCAACGTACTCTTCACATTTTCCGTCACCATCCGACTTTGGCTAACTGTATCCGCTATAAGCAGCTCCGTGCGCGATGCCTTCGCGTCATCCGCGATAGCAAGAAGGCAAGCTGGAAATTCTTTATTAGCTCATTTAACACCTTCACTCCGTCCTCGGAAGTTTGGAGTCGGCTTCGACGGTTCTCAGGCGCGCCTAGTTTCTCCCCAGTCTCTGGGCTCACTGTCGCGCATGATACCTTAGTGGAACCCGTCGCAATTTCTAATTCATTGGGTCAGCACTTTGCAGAGATTTCGGGCTCTTCCAATTACCCGCCAGCATTTCTCCCGAAGAAACGTGCAGCGGAAGTGCGGCATCTTGCTTTCTCCTCTCAAAATCACGAAAGCTACAATACTGTTTTCTCCATGCGGGAACTCTCCAACATGCCCTCTCTTCTTCTCGCTCCTCCGCCCCAGGACCGGATGGTATCCATGTCCAAATGTTGCTGCATTTATCCACCCATAGTCTGGGTTTCCTCCTTCGCCTTTATAATCGAATTTGGACCGACAGTACTTTTCCCAGACAATGGCGGGAAGCTATCGTCGTTCCCGTTCCGAAACCTGGAGAGGACAAACATCTCCCCTCTAGCTATCGCCCCATTTCTCTCACCAGTAGTATCTGTAAGGTTTTAGAGCGTATGGTAAATTACCGTTTAGCTTGGTGGCTGGAATCCCGCAGTCCTTTAACACCTGCCCAATGCGGATTCCGAAAGCATCGTTCTGCAGTTGACCATCTTGTTGCTCTCTCCACTTATATCATGAACAATTTTCTCCGGAAACGCCGAACGGTAGCAATATTTTTTGATCTGGAGAGAGCATACGATACCTGTTGGAGGACAGGCATCCTCCGCACACTGTTCTCTTGGGGCTTTCGAGGCCGGCTGCCCCTTTTTCTTCGCGAATTTATGGCAGAGCGCACGTTTAGGGTGCGGGTGAACACTACTCTCTCCCGTACTTTCTCCCAAGAAAACGGGGTACCCCAGGGCTCCGTACTGAGTGTTGTACTTTTTGCCATCGCCATAAATCCAATTATGGATTGTCTCCTTCCTGATGTCTCGGGCTCCCTCTTTGTGGACGATTTTGCGATCTACTACAGCTCTCAACGGACCAGCCTTCTTGAAAGACGTCTTCAAGGATGTCTCGATCGCCTCCACTCGTGGAGCATCGAAACCGGCTCCCGTTTCTCACCCAGTAAGACCGTTTGTGTTAATTTTTGGCGACGAAAGAAGTTTCTTCCTACCTCCTTACATCTAGGTCCTGTCAACCTTCCGTTTTCCGACGTCGCTAAATTCTTGGGTCTTCTGTTTGACAGAAAACTGTGCTGGTCCTCCCATGTTTACTATCTTTCTGGCTCGCTGTCTGCGATCCCTCAACACCCTCCGTGTCCTGAATGGTACCTCCTGGGGAGCGGACCGAGTGGTCCTACTCCGCCTCTATCGCGCCTTAGTGTGCTCGAAATTGGATTATGGAAGCATAGTCTACTCCTCTGCTCGGCCGTCTATTCTTCGGCGTCTCGACTCTATCCACCACCGTGGTTTACGTTTAGTGTGTGGAGCTTTTTACACCAGCCCTGTGTGAAAGCCTTTATGCTGAGACTGCTGAACCTCCGCTGTCCAATCGGTGGGCAGTCCTTCTGAGTCATTATGCTAGCCATCTGTCTTCCATGCCTGCTAATCCAGCCCATGACCTTTTTTTCGATGCCTCCTTTGATGTAGGGTATGCAGGCCGCTCCTCCTCCCTACTAACCCCGGGAGTCAGCTTCCGTCAACTGCTCCATTCTCTTTCCTTCCGCTTTCCTAAAACCTTCTTGACAACTTGGGGTACAGCACCGCCTTGGCTCTGTCCCTGGATCTACTTGCTCCGTGACCTTTGTCAATTTCCCAAGGATGGTACCCCTACACTTGTTTACCGTCGGGCATTTGCTGCTCTATGTGCACAAATGCGCTACGCCACATTTATTTACACCGACGGCTCGAAAACATCGTTAGGTGTAGGGAGTGCCTATATTGTTGGCGACACCCCAAATCACTTTCGGCTTCCCGACCAGTGTTCGGTTTATACTGCGGAGCTTTACGCTGTTCTTCCGGCTGTCCACTACATCCGCCGCCATCAGCGGATACAGTACGTAATCTGCTCATATTCTCTTAGCTCTCTGAGTCTCCAAGCTCTTTACCCTGTGCACCCTCTGGTCAACCGGATTCAGGACTGTCTGCGCTTGCTCCACCTGGGGGACGTCTCGGTGGCGTTCCTCTGGCTCCTGGGACACGCTGGTATCTGTGGGAATGAGGCGGCCGATATAGCGGCCAAGGCTGCAGTCTCTCTTCCCGGCCAGCTATTCAGTCACTTCCCTTCACCGATCTACGGAGCGGTTTATGTCGCCAAGTTGCTCATTTATGGCATGCGCATTGGTCAACACTTCCCCATAATAAATTGCGGGAAGTGAAAGCCCTTCCTTGCGCTTGGACCTCTTCCTCCCGAACGCGTCGTCGGGAGGAGGTAATTTTAGCTAGACTCCGGATAGGGCACTGTCTTTTTAACCATCGACATCTTTTAAGCGGCGATCCTCCCCCACTCTGTCCCCACTGCTCTCAGCTGTGAACGGTCAGACACCTTTTAATTGAATGCCCCTATTTTAATCCGTTACGCTCCCGTCTACAGCTATCGCCTGATCTATCGTCGATTTTAGCAGATGACACGCGCTCAGCCGACCGCGTTCTCCAGTTTATTAGTGACAGTGAAATGACGTCAGTCATTTGAAGCTTTTTTTGGGGACAACCAACCCCTTTCTGTAGTGGATTTTTAAGCATTCCTTCTGCTTTTAGTTTCTCAAATTTTATGACTTTGTTCCCATTGCTGCTGGTTTTAAATTTCGGTTTTTTCCTGTTTCTTAAGTCACGGGCTGGGCGCTAATGACCATAGAAGTTTTGCGCCCTAAAACCACAAACAAAAAAAAAAAAAAAAAAGAAAATCGTTTGCCTCAGTCGTGTCCCCTCCTTCCACAGTATCCTCACCCCTATCCTGTCCCCCCTCCACCTCCTCCCCACATCTGGGGTCTATGCCTGTGTCCCAAATCCCTCCCTTCCAAATCCTCTTCCCCGACGCCCCCCCCTGCCTCCTGAGAAGCAATCCTCCTCTCAGGTGTCCATCGGGGAAACGTTCCGGACCCTGGCTTCCGAGTTCTAGCGTTCCAAAATGGACCCCGTGTGTGAGGACCTCCTTCGGGTCCAGCCCACCATCCCTGTGCCTCCTCGGACTTCCAAGAAGGCCTCCAAGTTGTAGTCTCTATCCCCCTCTCCACCCCGGCGCGTGTCGTCTGACACTCCATCTGTTAGTCGCTGCTCCCAGCCGTCTTCGGTCTCGCCGGGACACTCTGCTGCCATGTGCTCAGGTGGCCTCTCGCCGGCAAATGATGCTGTCCATCCTACGCAACCCGGGACAGCGGCCGCAGCTGGCGACGACTCGATGGAACAGGATCCGCCCCCCGCCAGTTGTAGTGTTGTTTGCCCGAAAGATGGCCATCTGCGGCCGTCGAGGTGACCAGCTCTTCCCCCGTCTCGTTCCCCCTTTTTCTTTGATCAGCGATGGCCTTGTTGCATTGGAACTTAAGAGGTATTCGATCTAATCGGGAGGAATTACAACTGCTCCTCTACCAGCACTGTGTGCTCGTCCTTGGTCTCCAGGAAACCAAGTTGCGCCCAACTGACCGTATTGCTTTTACTCACTATACCTCGCAGCGGTATGACTTCACCCCTGTGGACGTTATTCCAGCTCATGGTGGGGTCCTGTCGCTCGTTCGGTACGATGTCTATTACCATCGCATCCCATTGACCACCCCACTCCAATCAATAGCTGCCCATATTACTCTTTCTGCCTTTCCTTTTTCTGTTTGTACCATCTACACTCCGTCATCCGCAGTTAGTCGGGCTGACATGATGCACCACATTGTTCAGCTTCCTCCGCCGTTTTCATTGTTTGGCGACTTCAATGCCCATCATCCACTTTGGGGCTCTCCTGCATCCTGTCAAAGAGGCTCCCTCTCGGCGGATGTCTTCAACCATCTCAATCTTGTCTGCCTCAACACTGGCGCCACGACTTTCCTCTCGGACTCTACTCATACCTACTCCCACATGGACCTTTCGATCTGTTCTACCACTCTTGCCTGTCGGTTCGAGTGGTATGTCCTTTCTGACACATTCGACCGACCACTTCCCCTGTGTCGTTCGTCTCTTGCACCACACCCCATCCCCACGTCCTTCGTGCTGGAACATACTGAAAGTTGACTGGGGACTTTACTCCTCCCTGGCGACCTTCCTGGACCACGATTTTCTCAGTTGTGACAGTCAGGTCGAATACTTCACGGCTGTTATAGTCAATGCTGCCGAACGTTCCATTCCTCATACTACCTCTTCTTCACGTCGCGTTTCCGTCCCCTGGTGGAACGAGGCTTGTAGGGACGCTATCCGTGCTCGACGACGTGCTTTACGCACCTTTCGCCGTCATCCTACGTTGGCGAGTTGTATTGGATACAAACGACTCCGAGCGCAATGCCGTAGAGTCATCAAAGA
The DNA here is from genome assembly GCF_023864345.2 of Schistocerca serialis cubense. Taxonomy (NCBI): domain Eukaryota; kingdom Metazoa; phylum Arthropoda; class Insecta; order Orthoptera; family Acrididae; genus Schistocerca; species Schistocerca serialis. The sequence goes on along the minus strand of NW_026047584.1, from coordinate 7,107,772 downwards.
CGCACAAATGCTTGTTGGGCATGTTTCACCAGCTCCTTTAACAGTTTTACTCCCTCTTCTTTCATTTGGGGTGGCCTGCACCGGCTGTCGGGCATTAAGGCCCACTCCTCGGTAACTGGACACCCCAGGGGGTCCACAACTCTTTCGTGGATACCTGCGTGGCGGGCACAGAGTCCCGAGCCATTGCATCCTTCTTTCTCTCCCGGGCTGCGTTTCCTTTCCGTCCTTTCCCCTCCATGCTCCTTTCCCCTCGCCCACTCCTCTCCCTCTGTTGGTGTCCTTGCTTATGTTGGTCCCCGCTATCCTCATGGTTCTGTTGGTTTTACACTCAGGCTTTGTTGCATAATCGTCTCCTCCTTTTGGCATTCCATGGTCCCCCTCTGTGGTTTTACCTCCATTACAAAATTTCTCCTCTGTAGTGTGAGCCATTTGGGGAAGAGCACCTTACCTAGTGTATCCGACGTGCGCCCTCCTAGCACATTCCACCTTTTCTTTCACGTCGTTGTTTGATGCTAGGGTGCATAGCCAGCACGGTAGCCAGCCCATGTGGTGGGGTCGCTGTGTACCCTTTTGGTTGAGCCCCCTGAACACACAGGGATCACACTTCTGATACCTGAGCTGTGACCTCCTCATGCATGCCTAGGAGTGGTTGCTCGTCATCCTGGAGCATCGGAACTCCCGACAATGCCCGCCGTGCCAGACGGCCCTTGCTGTGGCTGGGTGGCGCCCGTGAGGAGAGCCCCTGATCGGAGTGGGTGGTATCAGGGCGGACGCTATACAGATGAAACGCATACGGGTCCAAAACTCTGGCCGTTCTTCTGCGTCCATCTCCCTGCGTGGTACTGATTCCTCAAGTGCTGCTTCTCTTGCCCCTTCGGCCTTCCCTTACATGGCTACCCCCTGGGATGAGGGTCAGGCCCGTCGTCTAGGGGAAAAACCCTTCCCCCGGCATCTAGTTTGCACCAGGACTGATCGAGATACTTTCACCAGTGTCAAACCTTTCTTTGTGGAACACATTGAAGACAAGTTCGGCGAAGTGGACTCCATGAGCAAGATGCGGTTGGGTTCGTTGCTAATAAAAACCGCTTCAGCTGCCCAATCTGCGGCCCTTCGTGCCTGTACCCATCTTGGCACAATTCCTGTGTCCATTACCCCTCACCAGTCTCTAAATATGGTACAAGGTGTGATTTTTCAAAGGGACCTCATCCTTCAAACTGATGAGGAACATCGGAACGATCTCGGACGGCGGGGTGTTAAATTCGTTCGGCGTGTTCAGAAGGGTCATAAGGATAATCGTATTGATACTGGAGCCTTTATCCTGGCCTTTGAAGGGGATACCCTTCCTGAGAAAGTTAAGATTATGGTCTATCGCTGTGATGTGAAGCCGTACATCCCACCTCCTATGTGGTGTCCTAAGTGCTAGCGTTTTGGCCACATGTCTTCTCACTGTTCTCAGGACCCCTCTGTGGTGACTGTGGACGTCCACTCCATGAGAGGAGTCCCCATGTTCCCCCTCCTGTATGTGTAAATTGTCATGGTAGTCATTCTCCACGTTCACAATATTGCCCAGTATATAAGCAAGAAAAAAAGATACAGGAGTATAAGTCCCTCGATCGTTTAAGCTACACAGAGGCCCGTAAGAAATATGCACGACTGCACCCTGTGTCCATGACATCTAGTTACGCCTTGGTTACATCTTCACCCCTTCCTCCCCCTTCCTTACCACCATCCCGGACCCCTCTCCTCCCCCCCTCCCTTGCGGCTCTCACACCTTCTCCTCTGGGCGCTGCTGCCCCTCCCCAGCCGGAGAAGTGTCTCACTCCTTCGGCGTCCGCCGGTGAAGGGCGCCTCTCTCGGGATGCCCCTTCCCGGCACCTTCCAGGTCAAAGGTCTGCTGCCGCGCGGCGACCGCGAGAGCCACGGGCTGTCGGCCCCCTGGTCGCCCGGTCTCTTTCTGTTCCTGATCTTGCTGCAGCTGGCTCCTTTATGCCACACAGCCCTCCTCGATCTCAGCCTGAAAAGAAGAAGAAACATAAGTCCCAGGACAAAGAGCCTCTAGTGTCACCAGAGGTCCCTTCCCCGACTTCACAAACGGATTCAGACCTGTCGTTCATGGATGTCGCCCCCTCCTTGTCGGTGACGGGTGGGGACCCGTGGTATGACTGGCTTTAGCGTGTTCAGCCCTCATTTAAACCATCATTCTGTGGTTCTCCAATGGAATTGTAATGGCTACTATCGTCACCTTCCGGAATTGAAATCCCTTCTTTCGTCCTACTCTGCAGCTTGTGTGGTTCTCCAGGAATCTCATTTTACTGATGCTCACTCACCGACCCTCCGTGGGTTCCGTGTTTTCTGTCGAAATCGTTTTAATGCTCATCATCCTTTGTGGGGCAGTGCTTTTCCATCTCGATGAGGACTTCTTATAGACCAATTTATTGCAGACCACGACCTGTGCCTTCTTAATGATGGCTCCTCTACTCATTTTAGTGCCGGTCATGGTACCTTTTCTGCCATTGATCTTTCTCTTTCTTCTCCCTCTCTCCTCCCTTCATTTCACTGGTCGCCACACGACGGCCTTGGTGATAGTGACCATTTCCCATCGATTATCACGCTTCCTTCCCGCTCCCTGATGGACAGGTTACCTCGTTGGTCTTTCCACCGCGTTGATTGGCCTCTATACACTGCACAGGTCGAGTTTTCTCCCTCTTTGTCGGGTTGTAATGATGACGTCCTACGTGACGTGTCTGACGCGATTGTTCGCGCTGCTAACCTTGCTGTGCCGCGCGCATCTGGACCATTTCGTCGCCGGCAAGTCCTGTGGTGGAGTACAGCCATTGCTATTGCCATACGTGATCGCCGTCAAGCTTTGCAACACTTTAAGAGGCACCCATCCGTAGCCAGCCTTACTGCCTTTAAACGCCTTCACGCTAAAGCCCGTTATTTAATCAAACAGAGCAAGCGGATGTATTGGGAACGATTCGTTTCTTCCCTTGGTTCCACTGTCCCTCTGTCAAGGGTATGGGCTACACTTCGCTCTCTCCAAGGTTGCCATCGGCAGTCCACCCTCCGAGGCCTTCACCTCCCAGATGGCATTTGTACAGATCCATTAGTTCTCGTAGAACATCTTGCGACCCATTTTGCAGTGGCATCAGCGTCAACCTCCTATCCAGCTGCTTTCCTTCTTCAAAAACAGCAGGCTGAAGCTCTCACCTTATGTTTCACCACTTGTGAGCCAGAATCTTACAACGAACCTTTTACTGAATGGGAATTTCTTCCTGCTCTATCTTCTTCTCATGATACGGTCCCTGGCCAAGATTCCATTCATAACCAACTGCTTCAACATCTCAGTGCTCCACAACGGCAACATCTTCTTTGGGTGTTTAACCATATCGGGCTCCAGGGTGACTTCCCTTCTCAGTGGAGGGATAGCATTGTGGTTCGTGTCCTTAAGCCTGGTAAGAACCCCCTATCTGTTGCCAGCTATTGGCCAATTAGTTTGACCAATGTTGTTTGTAAGTTACTTGAACGGATGGTAGCCCATCGGCTCACTTGGGTCCTCGAATATCGGGATCCATTGTCCCCTTACCAGTGTGGCTTTGGAGAGGGACGATCTCCAATCGATCATTTACTTCGCTTGGAATCCGCAGTTCGGAAGGCTTATTCCCACCGCCGCCATTTGGTTGCAGTGTTTTTTGACCTTCACAAGGCCTATGACACGGCCTGGCGCCATCACATCTTACTAACCCTTCATCAGTGGGGTCTTCGGGGCCCACTCTCGATTTTTATCCGCCAGTTCCTGATCCATCGGTCATTCACAGTTAGAGTTGGTACTGCTTTTAGTTCTCCACGGACCCAGGAGACGGGCATCCCACAGGGTTCTGTCTTGAGTGTCCTTCTTTTCCTCATTGCTATCGATGGACTTGTGGCCTCTGTCGGTCCCTTGGTCGCTCCTGCCCTGTATGTGGATGATTTCTGCATTTGGGTTAGTTCCTTCTCGATGGCATCTGCAGAACGGCAGCTCCAGGTGGCTATACGCGTGCCTCTGCATGGACCCACTCACACTTGTTTCAATTCTCTCCTTTAAAATCGCGGGTGGTCCACTTCTGTCGCCGTACTACACTCCACCCTGATCCAGAGCTCTATCTCGCTGCACAACGATTGCCTGTGGTTCCACAGTTTAGTTTCCTGGGTCTTCTTTTCGACAACCAGCTCACTTGGCTGCCCCATATCAGACTCCTGAAGGTGGGATGTTTCCATAAACTTAAGGTCCTTCACTTCCTTGCCCACTCCTCTTGGGTGCGGACCATTCCCTATTCCTCCGTCTTTATCATGCTCTAGTTCTGTCTCGTTTGGACTATGGTTGTCAAGTTTATGGTTCAGCTGCTCCTTCCACACTGCACGTGCTGGATCCAGTCCACCATCGTGGTATCCGTTTGGCCACCGGTGCCTTCCCTACTAGCCTTGTTGATAGTCTCCTGGTTGAAGCTGGGATCCCTCCGCCCCCCTCTTTCTGTTCGGCAGTCCCGGCTTCTGGTGTCTTATGCCCTCACTATCCGTTCTTCTCCCACTCATCCTTCCTATTCTATCCGGTTCCCAGACCATGGACGTCGCCCACGAGACTCCCGCCCTCGAGCGGGTTTACCGGTTGGGCTGCGCCTAGCGTCTCTTTACCGTGATTTTCAGCTTCCTTCTTTGTCCTGTCTTCCTCGCTCCCTCCCCTCCACCCCTCCTTGGTTAGTTCCTCAGCCTCGAATTCGGATGGATCTCCGCCGCGGTCCGAAAGATTCCATCCCCCCCGGTGGTGTTCTGTACCTTTTTCCACCAAATTTTATGGGAGCTTCTGGATGCTGTTGTTTTTTACACTGATGGCTCTAAATCTGCTGATCATGTTGGGTATGCCTTCACGTCCTCTGTTGGAACGGAAAATCATCTGCTGCCACCTACATGTGGGGTGTTTACTGCGGAATTGATGGCAATTTCCCGGGCCCTTACCTTTATTAAACAATCCCAACACAACCGCGTTTTCTTATGTACGGACTCGATGACTGGCCTTCTTGCTATTGACCGGTGTTTTTCGCGCCATTCCTTGGTCTCTGCCATCCATGACCATTTCGCTGATATTCACCGTGCTGCTTGTTCTATTGACTTCCTTCGGGTCCCTGGCCATGTGTGTATCCCGGGTAATGAGCTCGCTGATCGTTTGGCTGAGGGAGCAGTTACTTACCCCCCGTTTTTTGTAACCCCTCCTGCAGCAGATTTACGGCTTCACATCAAATCCCACTTCGCACAGTCATGGGCCAATTCTTGGGAGGCTACTCCACTGTCTAATAAACTTCGTGCAATTAAGGTGACTCCAGGCCCATGGCGTTCTTCCTTTCGCCTCTCCCGAAAGGACTCGACCACACTGTGTCGTCTCCGCATTGGCCATAATAGGCTGACCCATGGTTTTCTTTTGCATGATGAGCCACTCCCGGTATGTGGTTGTGGAGCCTTCCAGTCAGTGGCCACATTTCGGTTGAATGCCCCCATCTTTTGGCTCTGCGTGTTAAGTACAGACTCCTCCACACTTTACCTTTGATGTTGGCTGACGATTCCTGGATGGTCTCTCTGGTTCTTAGTTTTAATGTTTTTAATCTCTCTCTGGTGTTGGGGCAGGGTGGTGAGTGTTTGGGTGTCTCCCACTGTAGGCAGTGTTCAGAGATTCCAGATTCACCTCCCTGACTGGAATTCTTTTTTCTTCCCCTTTTACTCTATTTTTACCCCTTTTTTTTTAAGGCTTGGTTAGTCTTTCTATTCCTATTCGTTCTTTGTGCATTATAGCAGTTGGGTTCGATTCTCTTGCCAACTTCCCTCATTTGTTTTTTACCAATGACAACGTGACTGCCATTGTACGTTTTTCCCTTTTTCTGTTTTATTGTTCTGACTTTTCTGAGATGTCCCGTTAGCAGAATGGAGTATATGTGAAAGAAGGGACTGATGACCCTGCTGTTTGGTCCCTTACACCTCAAACAACCAACCAACCAATCGGTAACTGGCCTGACCTCAGTTAATGAGGTCCTTGTTGATCCTGTGGCTGTCTCCAACGCCTTTGGCCGCTTTCTCGCAAAGGTTTCAAGCTCCGCCCATTACCACCCTGCGTTCCTTCCCAGGAAAGAGGCAGAAGAGGCTCGGCGACCTTCCTTCCACTCGCTGAATTTGGAAACTTATAATGCCCCCTTTACTATGCGGGAACTCGAACGTGCGCTTGCACTGTCCCGGTCCTCTGCTCCGGGGCCAGATGCCATTCACGTTCAGATGCTGGCACACCTTTCTCCGGCAGGCACAAGCTTCCTTCTTCGTACCTACAATCGCGTCTGGACCGAAGGTCGGGTCCCCATACGTTGGCGAGACGCCGTCGTTGTTCCTATACCCAAACCCGGGAAGGATAGTCTCCTTCCTTCTAGTTACCGCCCCATCTCTCTTACAAGCTGTGTCTGTAAGGTGATGGAGCGCATGGTTAATGCTCAGTTAGTTTGGATTCTTGAATCTCGACGACTACTTACTAATGTCCAATGCGGCTTTCGTCGCCGCCGCTCCGCTGTTGACCTCCTTGTGACCATGTCGACACTCATCGTGAACAACTTTTTGTGAAGGCGCCAAACACTAGCCGTGTTCTTCGATTTGGAGAAGGCTTATGATACCTGTTGGAGAGGATGTATCCTCCGCACTATGCACAGGTGGGGCCTACGCGGTCGCCTGCCCCTTTTTATTGATTCCTTTTTAACAGATGGAAAGGTTAGGGTATGTGTGGGTTCAGTATGGTCTGAAGTCTTCCTCAAGGAGAATGGAGTGCCTCAGTGCTCCGTCTTGAGCGTAGCCCTTTTTGCCAGAGAGATCAATCCAATTATGGATTGCATTCCACCTACTGTCTCGAGCTCTCTTTGTCGATGACTTCGCGATCTACTGCAGTGCCCAGAGAACATGCCTCCTGGAGCGCTGCCTTCAGCATTGTCTAGACAGCCTCTACTCAGGGAGCGTGGCAAATGGCTTCCGGTTCTCCCAAGAGAAGACGGTTTGTATCAACTTTTGGCGATATAAAGCGTTCCTTCCGCCATCCTTACATCTCGGTCCCGTTGTTCTCCCATTCGTGGAAGCAACTAAGTTTCTAGGGTTCACGTTGCACAGGAAAATGTGTTGGTCTCTGCACGTTTCTTATTTGGCGGCCCGTTGTGCACGTTCCCTTAATGTCGTCAGAGTTCTTAGTGGTTCATCTTGGGGAGCGGATCGCACTGTCCTGCTTCGCTTGTATCTCTCCATAGTCAGATCGAAGCTGGATTATGGGGGCTTCGTCTACTCGTCCGCTTGGCCATCCCTCTAACACCGGCTCAACTCAATCCACCATCGGGGGATACGTCTTGTGACCGGATATTTCTACACTAGTCCTGTCGACAGTATTTTATGCTGAAGCTGCCGAATTACCATTGACCTACCGGCGCGACGTACTGCTGTGTCGGTATGCCTGCCGGCTGTTGTCTATGCCCGACCACCCCTCTTACCAGTCCTTCTTCGCCGATTCTCTCGACCGTCAGTACGGGTTGTATGTGTCTGCCCTGCTGCACCCCGGAGTCCACTTCCGTCGCCTGCTTCGACAATTGGATTTTGCTCTCCCTACCACCTTCAGAGAAGGTGAGAGCCCGACACCACCTTGGCTCCAGGCTCTGGTACATATTTATCTCGACCGCAGCTCACTCCCGAAGGAGGATACTCCGGCTGCAGTGTATTGCTCACGGTTTGTCGAACTTCGTGCTCGACTTGCCAGTCACACCTTTATTTACACCGATGGCTCCAAAACTGATGATGGTGTCGGCTGTGCCTTTGTCGTCAGGGCCGCCACCTTTAAATACCGGCTCCTCGACCAATGTTCGACCTTTACGGCCGAGCTTTTTTGCTCTCCATCAGGCCGTTCAGTATGCCCGGCGCCACCGCCATTCATCGTATCTACTCTGCTCTGACTCACTCTTTGCTCTTAAGAGCCTTGGAGCTCCCTATCCGGTCCATCCCTTGATCAAACGGATGCAGCAGTCCCTCCATTCTTTCGCTGATAATGGTTCTCCTGTCAGCTTTCTGTGGGTTCGCGGACATGTAGGAGTGCCGATGCTGCGACGTTGGTGGGGTTATTTGTAAGAGGCTTGTGTCGTTGTGGTGGGATGCTTGGTCATCCCCTCAAGGAAACAAGCTCCGGGCAGTAAAACCGCTGCCAACTGCTTGGACAAACTCCTCCAAACCATCTCGTCGAGAAGATGTCCTTCTGACCAGGTTACGGATTGGGCATTGCCGGTTTAGCAGCCGCTACCTGCTCTCTGGTGACCCAGCCCCGCAGTGCCCTTGTGGTCAAGCATTAACAGTGCGCCATGTTTTACTGTCATGTCCCCACTTTAGTCAATCTCGTTTTGTCCTGTCCCTGCCATCTACTTTACCGGATATTTTAGCTGATGACGCTTGAGCAGCTGCACGTGTTCTGCGTTTTATAACTTTGACTGGCTTGTCCAAAGACATCAAACTTTTTTACTTATTTTATCTGCATCTTTGCAAGGACTTTCGGCTTTCCCCCCTCCCCTTGAGTATTACTAGATTCTATGTGCTCTAACAATTGTGACTGGGCGCTAATGACCTCAGTAGTTAAGCGCCGTTAAACCCCACAAAAAAGAAATTATCACCCAATCCCCTTAAACACTTCCTTCCAAGCTGTCGCTGTCCGTCTTTCCCTTTCTGGATATACCTTTTCTCTTTGTACTGTATACATTCCATCGTCCACACCAATGGCACGATCTGATCTCCATCTTCTTGGTCAGCTTCCACCCCCCTATTTGCTGGTTGGATACTTCAATGCCCACCACCCACTTTGGGGATCTCCACATCGTTGTCCATGTGGCTCACTATTGCTAGAGATCTTCCACCAAGTTGATCTAGTTTGCCACAACACTGGGGTCCCTACATTTTTGTCTGCCTCCACGACACATTTCTCTCATTTGGACCTTTCGGTCGGTACTGTTCCGCTAGCTCGGCGCTTCGAATGGTTCGCTCTTGATGATACACACTCGAGTGACCACTTTCCATGTGTCCTTAGACTGCAGCCTCAACTGCCATATATGCGCCTGCGACGCTGAAAGTTTGCCCAAGCCGATTTGATACTTTTTTCGTCTCTAGAGACATTCGATGAGTCACTATCCTAGCGTCGACGATGAGGTCACACATATTACACACGTTATTCCTACAGGTGCGGAATGTTCAATACCACGCACTTCCGAATTGCCCCAGCGCCCCCAGATCCTTGGTGGAACGAGGCATGCCGTGACGCAATAAGTGAGCGGCGACGTTCTCTTCGCGTTTTCCGCCACCATCCTACTTGGGCCAACTGTATCCGCTATAAGCAGTTGCGTGCGCGATGCCGTCGCGTCATCCGCGATAGCAAGAAGGCAAGCTGGAAATTCTTTATTAGCTCATTTAACACCTTCACTCCCTCCTCGGACGTTTGGAGACGGATTCGACGGTTATATGGTGCACCTAGTTTCTCCCCGGTCTCTGGGCTCACTGTCGCGCGTGATACGTTAGTGGACCCCGTCGCAATTTCTAACTCATTGGATCAACACTTTGCTGGGATTTTGAGCTCTTCAAATTACCCGCCTGCGTTTCTCCCGAAGAAACGTGCAGCGGAAGTGCAACCTCTTGCTTTCTTCGCGAAAGCTATAATACTGTTTTCTCCATGCGGTAACTCCAACATGCACTCTCTTCTCGCTCCTCTGCCCCAGGACCGGGTGGTATCCACATCCAAATGTTGCTGCATTTATCAACCCGTAGTCTGCGTTACCTCCTTCGCCTTTATAATCGGATTTGGATCGACAGTACTTTTCCCAGACAATGGCGGGTAGCTATCGTCGTTCCTGTTCTGAAACCTGGAAAGGACAAACATCTCCCCTCTAGCTATCGCCCCATTCCTCTCACGAGTAATGTCTGTAAGGTTTTAGAGCGTATGGTAAATTACCGTTTAGCTTGGTGGCTGGAGTCCCGCAGTCTTTTAACACCTGGCCAATGCGGATTCCGAAAGCATCGTTCTGCAGTTGACCATCTTGTTGCTCTCTCCACTTACATCATGAACAATTTTCTCCCGAAACGCCAAACAGTAGCAATATTTTTTGATCTGGAGAGAGCGTATGATACCTATTGGCAGGTATCCTCCGCACACTGTTCTCTTGGGGCTTTCGCGGTCGGTTGCCGCTTTTTCTTCGCGAATTTATGGCAGAGCGCACATTTAGGGTGCGGGTGAACACTACTCTCTCCCGTACTTTCTCCCAAGAAAACGGGGTACCCCAGGGCTCCATGCTGAGTGTCGTACTGTTTACCATTGCCATAAATCCAATTATGGACTGTCTCCATCCCGATGTCTCGGGCTCGCTCTTTGTGGACGATTTTGCGATCTACTACAGCTCTCAACGGACAAGCCTTCTTCAACGACGTCTTCAAGGATGTCTCGATCGCCTCAACTCTTGGAGCATCGCAACAGGCTTCCGCTTTTCTCCCAGTAAGACCGTTTGTGTTAATATTTCTCGTCGTACGGAGTTTCTTCCACCTTCCTTACATCTAGGACCTGTCAACCTTCCGTTATCGGACGTCGCTAAATTCTTGGGTCTTATGTTTGACAGAAAACTGTGCTGGTCCTCCCATGTTTACTATCTTTCGGCTCGCTGTCTGCGATCCCTCAACACCCTCCTTGTCCTGAATGGTACCTCCTGGGGAGCGGACCGAGTGGTACTTCTCCGCCTCTATCGCGCCTTAGTGCGCTCGAAATTGGACTATGGAAGCATAGTCTACTCCTCTGCTCGGCCGTCTATTCTTCGGCGTCTCGACTCTATCCACCACCGTGGATTACGTTTAGTGTGTGGAGCCTTTTACACCAGCCCTGTGGAAAGTCTTTATGCTGAGACTGCTGAACCTCCGCTGTCCAATCGGCGAGCAGTCCTTCTGAGTCGTTATGCTCGCCATCTGTCTTCCATGCCTGCTAATCCGCCACATGACAATTTTTTTCGACGCCTTCTTGGATGTATGGTATGCAAGCCGCCCTTCCTCCCTACTACCACCGGGAGTCCGATTTCGTCGCTGCTCCATTCTCTTTCCTTTCGCTTTCCTAAAACCTTCTTGACAAATTGAGGCACAGCACCGCCTTGGCTCCGTCCCCGGACCTGCCTGCTCCGTGACCTTTGTCAATTTCCCAAGGATGGTACCCCTTCACTTGTTTATCGTCGCACATTTGCTGCTCTATGTGCACAAGGAAGCCACATTTATTTACACTGATGGCTCGAAAACATCGTTAGATGTAGGGTGTGCCTATATTGTTGGCGACACCCCAAATCAATTTCAGCTTCCCGACCAGTGTTCGGTTTATACTGCGGAGCTTTACGCTGTTCTCCAGGCTGTCCAATACATTCGTCGCCATCAGCGGATACAGTATGTTATCTGTTCAGATTCTCTCAGCTCTCTCCTCAGTCTCCAAGATCTCTGCCCTGTCCACCTTCTGGTCCACTGGATTCAGGACTGCCTACGTTTGCTCCACTTGGGGGCATCTCTGTGGCGTTCCTCTGGATCCCAGGACACGTTGGTATCTGTGGAAGTGAGACGGCCGATATAGCGGCCAAGGCTGCAGCCTCTCTTCAGCCAGCTATTCGCACGATTCTCTTCGCCGATCTACGGGGTGTTTCATGTCGTCATGTTACTCTTTTATGGCACGCACATTGGTCGACACTTCCCAATAATAAATTGCGGGACGTGAAAGCTCTTGCCTGTGTTTGGACCTCTTCCTCCTGAACGCGTCGTCAGGAGGAGGTAATTTTAACTAGACTCCGGATAGGGCACTTTGTTTTTAGCCATCGACATCTTTTAACCGGCGATCCTCCCCCACTGTGTCCCCACTGCTCTCAGCTGCGGACGGTAAGACACCTTTTACTTGAGTGCCCCTATTTTACTCCGTTACGCGTCCGTCTACAGCAGTCGCCTGATATATCTTCCATTTTAGCAGATGACACGCGCTCGGCCGATCGCGTATTCGAGTTCATTAGTGCCAGTGAGGTGACGTCAGTCATTTGAAGCTTTTTTGGGGACAACCAACCCCTTTCTGTAGTGGATTTTTAAGCTTTCCTTCTGCTTATAGTTTCTCAAATTTTTTGACTTTCGTTCCCATTTCTGCTGCCTTTCATTTTAGTTTTTACCGTTTCCTACTCACAGCCCGGGTGCTAATGACCATAGCAGTTTTACACCCGAAAACCAAAACAAAAAAAATTCCTGATGGACTGCCCCTTTTTAACCATTTACATTTCAGCTTGGGTTTGCCATATGATTTGTCAACTGTTTTAGTGAATGACACGGGGGCTGTCGACTGTTTTACTTTTCTCCTGCTGAAGCAATATGGTGAAGGCCATTTAATTTTTTACATTGGACCTCCGTCTGTTTTAGCCCTTTGTCCACATGTCTGTTCTAAGCTGTCTTCTATTATGTCAATTGGGCCTGACATATAGTCGTTTTTTAACTCTTTGTTCGTGTTCTATCCTTTTGACTAGGGCACTATGACCCCAATTGTTTTTTGTGCCCTAAAGCACACAACAAATAAACAAACAAGCTTGACTTGCACTAATGAACTCAAAGCAAGTCAGCCTCCAATACACAATAGTGAAACAGAGGCTGCTCAACCATGATATGGTTGTGTGGGGAACGTCTACCACAGATCAAAACAAAATCAGAACTTAATGCTGATTCCAAGTAATCCTCCAACACAATCCATTACATTGCAGGAAATATGTTAGCATCCATTATTCGTATTAATGTAAGATAGAGAAACAGTAAACAATTCCTAGTCCTTTGGTATCCTCGGACTGACAGAACTAGTGTCCAGTGACATGCTGAAAGTAGCTAAACTGTATCCTCAAGCCTGGTAAAGTCCCATATTGATTTCTTTAGAAATTAGCTGAAGCAGCTCATTAAACTACTGTATTCATTGGCATGCAAACTGCCATGCTGACGTATTCGCTCTCTTGATATCAACTCTATTGTGCCCAGACAACTCTTTGATGCTCTGACCAGTCAGTCTGCTGTTCAGATCATATTAAATTTGATAAACATTTAAATTAGGGCAAATGAGCAGCAGTACCACCACTTTCAAAAATTTAACATTGTATGTTATGGCTGTCAATAAATTTTTCAGCACTCTGCTGCAGCTCGATGTAGCCTCTCAACTGCTGGTGTTCATGTCTGAAAACACCCAACATCCACAGCTCTCAGTATCTTCTTACTCTGATTCCATCTATTAAAATTTCTTCACAACAATTTACATAAAGACACCACAAATATACATGCAACAGCCATGCCTCCATATTTGTGGTAGACTGCCACTGATACTGCTTCCGTTTGCTTTGTTGACTGTGCTATATTAGCACAGGACCCATTCATTGAGAAAGCTGTCGATCTTGGACACCAGCTACAGTGTATTAGTACTGCAGAATTTCCCAAGCAAGCTTTTCACTTTTTGCTCATATACACTCCTGGAAATTGAAATAAGAACACCGTGAATTCATTGTCCCAGGAAGGGGAAACTTTATTGACACATTCCTGGGGTTAGATACATCACATGATCACACTGACAGAACCACAGGCACATAGACACAGGCAACAGAGCATGCACAATGTCAGCACTAGTACAGTGTATATCCACCTTTCGCAGCAATGCAGGCTGCTATTCTCCCATGTAGACGATCGTAGAGATGCTGGATGTAGTCCTGCGGAACGGCTTGCCATGCCATTTCCACCTGGCGCCTCAGTTGGACCAGCGTTCGTGCTGGAGGTGCAGACCGTGTGAGACGACGCTTCATCCAGTCCCAAACATGCTCAATGGGGGACAGATCCGGAGTTCTTGCTGGCCAGGGTAGTTGACTTACACCTTCTAGAGCACGTTGGGTGGCACGGGATACATGCGGACGTGCATTGTCCTGTTGGAACAGCAAGTTCCCTTGCCGGTCTAGGATTGGTAGAACGATGGGTTCGATGACGGTTTGGATGTACCATGCACTATTCAGTGTCCCCTCGACGATCACCAGTGGTGTACGGCCAGTGTAGGAGATCGCTCCCCACACCATGATGCCGGGTGTTGGCCCTGTGTGCCTCGGTCGTATGCAGTCCTGATTGTGGCGCTCACCTGCACGGCGCCAAACACGCATACGACCATCATTGGCACAAAGGCAGAAGCGACTCTCATCGCTGAAGACGACACGTCTCCATTCGTCCCTCCATTCACGCCTGTCGCGACACCACTGGAGGCGGGCTGCACGATATTGGGGCGTGAGCGGAAGATGGCCTAACGGTGTGCGGGACCGTAGCCCAGCTTCATGGAGACGGTTGCGAATGGTCCTCGCCGATACCCCAGGAGCAACAGTGTCCCTAATTTGCTGGGAAGTGGCGGTGCGGTCCCCTACGGCACTGCGTAGGATCCTACGGTCTTGGCGTGCATCCGTGCATCGCTGCGGTCCGGTCCCAGGTCGACGGGCACGTGCACCTTCCGCCGACCACTGGCGACAACATCGATGTACTGTGGAGACCTCACGCCCCACGTGTTCAGCAATTCGGCGGTACGTCCACCCGGCCTCCCGCATGCCCACTATACGCCCTCGCTCAAAGACCGTCAACTGCACATACGGTTCACGTCCACGATGTCGCGGCATGCTACCAGTGTTAAAGACTGCGATGGAGTTCCGTATGCCATGGCAAACTGGCTGACACTGACGGCGGCGGGGCACAAATGCTGCGCAGCTAGCGCCATTCGACGGCCAACACCGCGGTTCCTGGTGTGTCCACTGTGCCGTGCGTGTGATCATTGCTTGTACAGCCCTCTCACAGTGTCCGGAGCAAGTATGGTGGGTCTGACCCACCAGTGTCAATGTGTTCTTTTTTCCATTTCCAGGAGTGTATGATTTGAGATGGTAATTCACATGTAATTATTCACATTGATGAGAAGACAGTAAATAGTAATGACTGCCTCTGTAATGTGACATGCCAATTTGAAGTGAAACACAGGTAATTAATTTAAATTAAATTAGGAAAGACACACACAAGTATTGAAATCTTTGCACACTGTCATTCGAGCCATAAATCATTAAAGTGTAAGTTGTCAATTACAAAGTTTGTTAGCTGATGAGTGTTCTGTGGTATCTGATGTTGTTCACCAAAAAATGTTCAAAAGTCAAGTAGTTGTTAGCATATGTATCAGTGTTTCTAACAATATTCAGCATTGTTCCTGTGCCCTTTCAATATTACTGCATGGTTTGTTCTTGTTTGTTTGGCCCCACTCCATTTGGATGACGTATGAATACTCATTACATCATCTATCAGTGAGGAAGGTTGAAACATCAGTTTTGAGTTCCACCCAAGAATTGAACCACTAAGTTCTTCAGAGAAACACATGTTTTTCTAATGTGTAGAAAACTGTTGTCTCCAGAACAGCCAATGACCAACATCATGAAAACAGCTGTATCTACAGGTATGTGTTATTCTTCGGTGTAACCTGTAATAAGTGCACAGGAATTATATTTCAGGGAGGTGGTGTTATCTGTGAAACACTAAACTGGCGAGAGGTGAAGAAATTTCCATTTATTGAGCAGATATGGCTGAATGAGAGACATACATGAAGCGATGTCTGAGTGGATAGTACCATTAAATCCTCAAAACAAGTGTTTGTCTGGATTATCCACTAGTAAGAAGGCTCCATCAGTTAAAGGAAATTGACTGATTATCGCACACATTGTGAGCAAAACAGGTTTTGTCAAAGGCTGTTTGTGGGCTTTCAGATGTAAGAGTGCAGGTTATGCTGAGATGGGCACTGATAAGTTTGCGAGGTGGTTTAAAGATGATCATACTGGCTTTAGAAAGTGCAGTATTGTTTTTGATAATTTGAAGACTGTTGGAAAAAAACTACTAGATATAATTAAAAATGAAATGACTAAGAATTCAGGGAAAACTGTTCCTCAGAATCATCAATACCACTGAAAATTAAATACCACAGTTTGGGCTGGTGTCAGTCTATGCTGAAGGAAAAGCAGACAATTCAAAACTAAAAGTTAGTTCTATTAGAATTAGCAGTAATAACAAGGACTTCTGAGGAGCTGAAAATAAAAAGAGGAAATTAGACCGCATTGTAGAGGAGAGAGAGAGATCATTTTCTTGTACATGCATACGAAAGATTGATAGAATGAACTTAGTTTGTCGTTCTTTAACATTATTGTAGCTGGTATTGTTGTTGAAATTGCTTCTTTGAATCTTCTATGCCATGTGTCGGTTCATTAGGTTTGATTTCACTACTTTGTAGCCAGAATTCACAATATAGTTTTTGCATGAGCAACACATGCTCTGCTGTGATGTCAGCATGACAAACTGCAAACAGGGACAAAGTATGTAGACACACCACGTGTTGTGTAAACACGAAATGCTTTCACTGGAACAACTAGTGGTCAATCACATGGATTTCTTTTGTCCAAGCTCTCAGTGGGTAGGCTATAGCAACAAACTCTCGGACACTAAACTAAATTTCTAGAGTAAATTGCATTTTCTCTTATTAGTCATATTTATAACACAATATTTCTAATTGCTTTTTGATTTCATAGATACTATAGAATCCTTTTGAAATGGTGCTCCAGGATTCCTGTGAGAAATACGTATATTGCATGTTGTGACTAGTTCAGTTGATTTTTCCCATATTTTCCTGCCACAAGTTGAACTTAAACTGCTAAAGACCATAATAAGATAATACGTTTCATGGCAGACCTACTCGTTTGACTAACTCCAGAATTCTGCCACACAGCAACAGGGGAAGCTGTTGTGCAGTATTAAAATTCCTGATCATCATGGCCCATTGCATCCTCATACACAGATACTTTTCATTTGGGGGTTATCTTCTTGGCACCCTCCTTATCCAACCACTTTCATGGACTGCATAGAAGAATCCTTTTTAGCCATTCAGAATACCAAACCCTGAACTTTGTTTATATTCACGGACAACATCTGCAAGATCTGACCAGATGGTGAGGACATTCTATCCACATTCCAACAGAAACTTAACACCTTCTCCCCATCAGTTTCACCTGGTCCTTCTCGGCCCAACAGGCCACTTTCCTCACTGTCAAACTCCACTGCACAGATGGCAGATTGCTCTGTTAGTATCCTCATCCGTACTGAATCTACTTATAACTGTCAGTAGCCCTATGTGACCTTTGGCACCTGTTCTGTACTGAGAAGTCATTTCCGTATGGCTGAGTGTCCCGCTTGAAGTCATGAAGGGCCCCTCTCCAGATGTGATAGCCTCACTGAGACCCTCAGCTGAAATTGCCTTCCCATGTCTCATCTGGAAACACATCTCCCTACCATCTTCACATGCCCAATAGCCAGCCAAAGAGTAGCAGTATCCTCCCCCTTCCTTTCACAACTCAGTATCATCTGAGAGGGATCATCTCGATCGTGTAATTTGCCAAGCTCACAACTACTGCTTATGACAGTGGTACTCAACTGTGGACCTGACCTATCTGATAAATTTCCTTCCCTATCCAACATCAGTACTGTCATGAGCACCTCTATCCTCATCTGAGGGATGACCACCTGTGAGTGTGGCCATGCAGTCTACCAACTCAGCTGCACAGCCACTGTGCCCTGTGCCACATTCTATGCCGGCAAGACCACAAACGTGCTGTGCATCAGCACAGACAGCTCTTGCCCAACTGCAGCTGAGGGTAGCAGACTGCCCAGTTGCTTAGTTTGCCAGCAGATGAGATGTGCTAGATTTAAGCGACAGCTTCACAATGTGTGCCATTGTGATTTGTCCTCCTGACAGCAACTTTTCTGAACTCGGAAGGTGAAACTCTTTTTTGTCCTCCCAGCCTAGATCGTCTCTAATTCTCATCCCCATCTCCCTCTATCCGCTTCCCTGCTCCCACTCTACCTTCTACATCTGGTTGCTCCCTCAGGCAGCACTGCAGCACCTGACAGCACTCTTCTCCTGATAACATCCTCCCTCTTAGTCACCCACTTCCCGTGTACTGCCAACTTCCACCTGAGTGAATATTGCTGTCCCCCACATTCTCTCTCTCTCTCTCTCTCTCTCTCTCTCTCTCTCTCTCTCTCTCTCTCTGTCCCGTGTGTGTGTTTGAGTTAACGCTTACGTTTTTGTTCCCTGCCGGTTAAGTTATTTAAAACTGTATGCTCGGAACAAGAGAATGAACCATGTATACTTTGTCTCTCCTGTGGCTGTGAACAATGATGCTACTCTTAATATTGTTTGAAGCTGCTGTTGTGTTGTGTGGTTCCATTGACGAAGTGCAAGCAGGCTCTGTCAGATGACAGTCTGCCTAGCCTGTGCCGATGGCAGCATCGGGCACCTTCTCATCAGATTCTACTTCGAAATAAGTATTGGTCGAATTTTCCTGCATACATTCAATAAACGTGATGGGCACCACATGCTGCTGCACCTACATTAAATGTGTATCTGCTAGTTCCTATAGTCAGAAGTTCTTTATATGTGACAACTGTTGGACTCCACTGTAGACACAGAGTAGACAGTACTGTGTGGCTTTTAGAGACAGTGGTATAGTTATGTTTACCAGGCAGAAGTTTTTCGGCAAAACATAAGCAAAAAGCAGTGGGACTTCGCATTAGACAGTCGAAAATTTATTGAGGATACTTTGTGAGTCATTGTATGTGATGCATTCTACATTCTTCTAGAGCCAAATGCTTAGCTTTTTGGTCACTTGGCTACAAGAAGTACCATAGTGAAAGAATGAAACAGTTTTTCACATTCCTCATTAGAGTGTCGTGCAAATAGAAACAGCTTTGTTGGCTGGCAGCTCATTGTAGCTCTTGAAAGTTCAGGTGACTCTTACCACCTGTGAAGGATCTGTTTCCGCATAAAGCATCACATCATCACAGAGCCATTTCGAGCTATTGCTGCCCTTTCATAAGCTGTCTTCTGGAAGGCTACTTGTGCTCTGGTATTACAAGAAGCTGCAAATGATTGATTTATGGGCAGTGAAAACAGTGTATTTCTGTGTGTTTGGCCAATACATTTAGAGCGTGATATTTTGATGACCCAGCCTGTCATTATCTTACAGCAAGAACGCATGATGACTAAACCAATTCCATGGGAAGGAGAAATGTGCACAAAACAAACTACTTGGCTAAACATTCAAGAGTACAACGTTGATGGATTGCATTGAGGAAACCTGAGAAATAGAGCAGAAAAGTAATTTGTGAAACTGCATATAACATTAGAATGATCGAATTTTACATGGTTTGTCTTAACATTCAGATACTGAGAAACTTTGTTTGCAGACGTAGGGCTCACTAGTATGAGTAAGTTGCAAAAATCTGCATAACATAAAATAAATTGGAAGTGCTCATTCAAAAACTGTACAACACTCACAGCTTGCAAGTCCTTAACTGCTTGTAGTGCAGCAATTCTTAGTTGAGGGTTTCGCCCCCCATCCATATTCCCCCTTGTGTTAAGTTCGCCATTTTGTCTGCGATTCAGACCCAAAAGCTTTGTAGATCGAGATGTCTATCTTTCCTCATGAACTTGTCCTGTGGTGTGTGGTGCTCATTCATTAAAAGGATTGCCTTCTGTACATCTATCAATTACAAGATTTTAGCTTGCCACCTCGGTGTCATATACCTTGTCACATGTGGTGCAAGAAACAGGTACAGGACCCTAAAAACACTAATTCCATTGGTAAAAGATTATATTTTTGGTAAGTGCACCAATTTTATTGTCACCATCTACTCTGTCTGTACACTTCGTAAAACTGAGATGTAGGCTGTGAACATAGGAAATACTCTCTTTACCAGCTCCAGCACTTGTAGTTAGCATAGTTATTAAACATCTGCCCACTGTTCAACACCTCATCTGTACAGAAATAGTTAGGTCTCCTGTAATACAAACTGGAACAAAATTAAGTTTAAACTTTTCCTGTCTGTTGTTGTTGTTTCTTTTGAAAATTATCACGATTTGTAACAGCTGTTGTTTTCTGTTTGAATTCAGTTGATTTCAGTATGAATTCAGTTGATTTCAGTATGAATTCAGTTGATTTCAGTATGAATTCAGTTGATTTCAGTATGAATTCAGTTGATTTCAGTATGAATTCAGTTGATTTCAGTATGAATTCAGTTGATTTCAGTATGAATTCAGTTGACTTCAGTATGATTTCAGTATGAATTCAGTTGATTTCAGTATGAATTCAGTTGACTTCAGTATGAATTCAGTTGACTTCAGTATGAATTCAGTTGACTTCAGTATGAATTCAGTTGACTTCAGTATGAATTCAGTTGACTTCAGTATGAATTCAGTTGACTTCAGTATGAATTCAGTTGACTTCAGTATGAATTCAGTTGACTTCAGTATGAATTCAGTTGACTTCAGTATGAATTCAGTTGACTTACATTAATTCTGTTTTTTCTTCTTTTTATACAGGAAGAGAAGTACCGTCATTATCACAAATTACCATGGGTAAGTTGTTTACATCAGTAATTTGCTTATTTTCTGTTTTTCTGACCAAAGCATGTTCTTTGCCAAAGGTTGCTGTGATACAGAAGTATGTTTTTCAAACTTATGAACTTTCATTTAGTGTGTAATACCTTTCAGTTATAAGAAAATTAACTAATACAGAGTAAGAAATCTAAATTTAACAATAAAGTTGATAAATGAGTACTTTGAGTGTGACTGTAAATGACTTCTCCTCCAAAAACCGCTTTATACTATATGCACTTTGCAGGTGAAGTAAAATTGAACAGCAACATTAAGTAAATCACTGCTGCTTCAATCACTTGCAATTACCCTACCACAAGAGAGTGTGTTAAATGTCTTGGCAAGTGAACACCACAAATGGTGGAAAAGTACATCCCACACAAAGGAATTATAAAAAATGGTTACTCGTTTAACTGAATCAACGACAACAACGACTGAATCAACGACGACAGATATAGTAAATACCGTTTCCTGATCAACGCAAAATATACAAGTGAATGTCTAGCATAGTTTCAGCGTTAATGTATGTGGTCAGTGTAGTGAATATTTGTCAGATAATTTGACAGAAATAACAATGGAAACTACAGCACCACGAGTCTGCAATTAAAAAAAGAAATTCTTCACAGAAAAGAATGTGGAAACAAAGCAAGAAAAATAACAGCTATATTATGGCTAAAAATTTTGGCCAGTCAGACACAGATGAATCACAACCATTTGAACCTAACAGACATTACAAAAAATCTAAGGAAACAATATTTGTGAATATGATACAAGATATGAAACTGAAATCCTCACTCAAATTCTGATAAACTGGTCTAATCTGCTGTGTAAGATGACACAAACGACAGTAAGGAGGAGTGGGCTACAGTGTGGTGCAGGAAACATCATCGTAGCAAACCTGAAAAGGAGCAGAAGTGATAAGAGAATAAGATACCACAATAGAGAGATTTACTTCTCATGTTTCTCAGTGTATGAAGACTCATTTCAAATAATGCAGTAAGAAACAGTCCAGCTATCACATTTTGGATCAGGAAGACTCACTCCACTAAGTGTAAGCAACGGTCTTGGGGTGAAGTGGCTCACAGTGGTAATGAGATGTGTGGCTGGCGCCAGCTATCCTGTACTGCAGTGGCAGCCTGTGCCCTGTCTTCGCCACCCCCCCCCCCCCCCACCGCCTGTGCCCTGTCTTCGCCACCCCCCCCCACCGCCTGTGCCCTGTCTTCGCCACCCCCCCCCCCCCCGCCTGTGCCCAGTCTTCGCCCCCCCCCCCCCCCCACGCGCGCCGTCTTCCCCAGACTGGGGCTCTTCTCTTCCAGGGCGACATTTCAGGATCAAAACTTCGCAAGCAGCAATAGACAGGTCACATACCTCCCAGAAGTCTTTCTCACTGCTGCTGAATATTCCATCCTTCATACTACTTCTTCTGTACCGGTACCCTGCTGGATTGCAGCATGTAGACGCTATATACGCTCATCAACGTGCTTTACACACCTTTAAACGCCACCGTAAGATGGCGAATTGTGTTAATTATAAAAGATTATGTGCGCAGTGTCGTCGTGTTATTAAAGAAAGCAAGAATGCCAGCTGGGCTGCTTTCACGAGCTCCTTCAACCCGTTTTACTCCTTCTGTTGTCTGGGGTAGCCTGTGGAGATTATCTGGCACTAGGGTCCACTCAGCAGTTTCTGGCTTGAAGGTCCCGAATTTCAAGCTTCGCTCACTACCATCCTGCCTTCACCCCCCCCCCCCCCTCCGAAAACAGACAGGGGTGGCAAGGCCACCTAACTTGTGCTCCTCGAATGGTTAACTCTCGTTCGGCTTCGCTGCTCGAATCTAGACTCCTACTTGCCAATGTCAATGTGGATTTCGTAGGCGCCGCTCTGCTGTTGACCATCTGGTTACCTCGTCAACCTTAATGATGAATAACTTCTTGCGGAAGCGCCAGAGTGTGGCTGTGTTCTTTGATTTGGATAAGGCTTACGGCACCTTTTGGAGGGCGGGTATTCTCCGCACCATGCATACATGGGACGTTCGTTGAGTCTTCATGCTGAAGCCAGTGAATTGCCAGTAACCTATACTCCTTTGTCAGTATGCTTGTTGGCTATTATCGATGACCGACCACAAGTCTTATTGTTCCTTTTTTGATGACTCTCTCGACCGTCAATACGGCTTGCATGTATCCGCCCTGCTACCCCCTGGAGTTCGCTTTTATTGCCTCCTTCACCAAGTTGATTGTCCACTCCCTGCAACGTTTAGAGTGGGTGCAAGTCAAATGCCACCTTGGCTCCAGACTCGGGTTTGCTTTTACCTTGACCTCAGCTCGCTCCCAGAGGAGGTTACCCTGCTTCGGTATACCGCTCATGGTTTGTCGAGCTCCATGGCCATTGTTTGGTCTTCACAGCTGAGCTATTTGCCTTCTATCAGGCTGTTCTTTACATCTGGTGCCACAGACAATTTCCTTATGTCATCTGCTCTGATTCCCTGATAGCCATCTAGGGCCTCAGTGATCCGTATCCAGTTCACCCTTTTGTGCACCGGATCCAGCGCCCTATTCAGCAGCTGGCGGACGATGGTTCTCCAGTTACTTTTATGTGGGTTCCTGGCCACGTCGGTATCCCTGGGAACGAAACTGCAGATGCTGCGGCCAAGGCTGCGGTCCTCCAGCCTCGGATAGCTTCTTCGTGTGTGCCTTCATCTGATTTTAGCAGGGTCATTGGTCAACGCATTTTATCGCTGTGGCATGCCGATTGATCTACAGTTGCTGAAAACAAGCTTCGGGCCTTAACCTGTCCCCACGGCTTGGATGACGTATCCACGCCCTTCTCGGCGGAGGAAGTCGTTTTGGCCCAGTTAAGAGTTGGACACTGCCAATTCAGCCATCGCCATCTGCTGACGGCTGCGCCGGCGCCGTTCTGCCAATGTGGGCATTTGCTGATGGTACGCCACATTTTAACGTCCTGTCCGAATTTTAACACTGCGCGTTGATCTTGGCCTGACATGTACTCTGGATGCCATTTTAGCGGATGACCCAGGAGCAGCTGCTCGCGTTCTTCGTTTTATCCACTTGAGAAACCCGTCTAAGGACTTTTGATTATGTTGTTTTCTTTTAATCCCTTGCCTTTTAATGTGTCTTTTATAGTGTTGTCCTTTTTAGTTGCTGTTTTAACCTCGTGCCTTGCAGTGCATTCATACTTTAGTCTGGGCCTAACGACTGTACTTGTGCGCCCTACAACCACAAAAAACCTTGATTCTTGTATTCCTTGTCTTATTTCCCTTCCCCTTTCATTTTCATCCTGCCTTTTTCTCATTGTTAGTCCCTCTTTGGGAGTTTGACCTTGACATCTAAATTTTCTGTCTGTAGTGTGAACCATTTGGAAGAACTCCCTCCCTTGAGTCTATAGTCTGGATTCCTCTCCACCCGTCCTTCACCTCCTCCTTTCGTGTTACAACACCCCTCTGCTCCCTTGGTCACAAGTATGTGCAGCCAGCCTGTGTGGTAGGGCTGTTATGTACTCACCTGAGTACACAGGGATTACACTTGTGATACCAGAGATTTGGCCTTTCTGTGTGTGTGCATAGGAGTGGTTGCTTGTCATTCTGGTGCATCAGAACTTCCAGCATAGGCCACTGTGTGCCTGGGTGTTGCCCATGGGGAGGGCCCCTGATCAGAGGGTGGTATCAGGTTAGATGATTTCCATATGAAACATATCAAGCTCCAAAAATCTGGCCATTCTCTTGTGGCTGTCTCTTCCAGAGGTAAAAGATCATTTACCACTACTTCATAAGTCTGCAGCCTTCACTTCCCTGGCTACAATCGGGGAGGTGGGCCATGTTCGCTGAGTTGTGGTGAGACACTTTACCCAATACCTGATCTGTATTAGGATGGAGAAGGATACACCCACCACCAGAAAGCCATTATCTTTCGAGGTAATATTGTTCACATGATCAACGAACTGGAATTTCTCGGTACAGTGCAGTTGAGTTCCCTGTCGATCAAAACTACTACTGCTGCTCAGTCTGCAGCTCTTCCTGCTTGTTATCATCTATGGACATTATCCTTCAGACTGATAAGAAACTCTGAGGCAATCTTGAATGACAGGGCATTCATTGTGTGCACGAAGGTCATAAGGACAATCACACCAATCACCTCCTTTCTTCTGGCATTTGAGGGAGATACCCTCCCAGAGCAGGTCAAACTTGTGTGTTACTGGTGTGATGTGAAGCCATACTCCTAGTAGTAGTAGTAGGAGGAGGAGGAGTAGTAGTAGTAGGAGTAGTAGGAGTAGTAGGAGTAGGAGGAGTAGTAGTAGTAGGAGGAGGAGTAGTAGGAGTAGGAGGAGGAGTAGTAGTAGGAGTGCAGGTGGGCACTAAGGATAAATCTATCGTTTTCATTACATGATGGACAGCTGTGATACACTGATCAGAGAGTTAAGATTGGATTTTGGCCACAGACTGTCTAGCAGCCTGGTGTAAATTACTCCACAGGAAGATTTTATAGTTCTATGGGTCTCGACACGAACAGGGTAACTGGAGAAGTGAGGCAGCAAGCAGTTGTTGAGCTTGAGATTCAGCAGTGATCTCTAAAAGCAAAGTGCCATTCTGTAGAAGAGCAAGAGTTCAGAGGGCCAGCAATTGCATCTACACCTTTCTGAATAA
This sequence comes from Schistocerca serialis cubense, assembly GCF_023864345.2. NCBI lineage: Eukaryota > Metazoa > Arthropoda > Insecta > Orthoptera > Acrididae > Schistocerca > Schistocerca serialis. Next base: position 7,082,543 of record NW_026047584.1, on the reverse strand, counting down.
TAAACGTATTTACTGTGGTGAAGTACTAAACGTCTTCAGTATGTGAGACCATGAGGAACCATGGTGCAGCAGGAAGGGTCTTTGAATCATTAATCTCATTGCATTTACATTTCGTAAACTTTGACTGGGAAGATGATTGACTCATCACGAGGAACTCCCCAAGATTGTCTGCCTCTCTGATGGCGCGCTCTTTCCATCTGTGGTCCCTCTTCACAACGGGGGTGCACGTGCATTAGGTGTTTTTCACACCTCAGGTCACACCTTAACATCAGACAGAGGAACCAGTTGGCAAGGTTACAGCTCAGGTAATCACCCCTCCCTGCGCCTGGCCTCTATCAGGGTATGTGCGAACCCTGTCGTCCCGGGGCTAGGAATTACATGTTACCCAGTCATGTCTTACATGTAAGCCACAAAGGCCAGCCTTCAGGAGCGCGGAGGGAGGGAGGGAGGGAGGGAGGGAGAGGAGAAATAGAAGATTCTCGGACACCGAATCAAAAGAAGGTTAGTAGAGGGGAAATGACGAAACGAAAAAGGAACGAAAAACAATGGAGAAACTCGTGATACCTGCCAACAAATGCACAGAACATTTTTCCAAAAGCATTCCAGACATGGAACTTCCTGACAGATTAAACCTGTGTGCTGGACAGACTCAAACTCAGGAAAGTTGCCTTTGCAGGGGAAGTGCTCTACCAACCGAGCTACCCAAGCACGACTCACAACCTGTCCTTACAGCTTCATTTCTGCCAGTACCTCATCTCCTACCTTCCAAACTTCATAGAAGCTCTTCTGAAAAGCTGTGAGGATGGGTCGTGAGTCGTGCTAGGGTAGCTCAGTTGGTAGAGCACTTGCCCGAGAAAGGCAAATGTCCCGAGTTCGAGTCTCAATCCAGCACACAGTTTTATACTGCCAGGAAGTTTCATACCAGCACTCACTCCACTGTGGAGTGAAAATTTCATTCTGAAAACATCCCAGACGTGTTCCCCAAGGCAGGGGAAGAAGTATGACAAGAGGATATACATGCAGCATATAAGGGAAAAGATGTTGTAAAGGCTGGGGCCCTATGGCAGCAAAGCATGAATTCACCGAAGAGCTGGATCCCCTGGGGTATCTCTAGGAAGTGACAGTAGTACCTATTACAGTTCCATTGAATAAGCACAACATGGGTATCCAAATGGGAGTGAATAATGTGGAGCCAATTACACCAGTGGGTCGCCATCCACCACCAAAGGCATCGGGGTGAGATCCATAAATAAGAGGCCCAATTCACAATGTGAGTGGGACGTTGACACCCTCAGGGGCACTAGGGACTTTTGTCCTCCTCCTACTACTCCTCCTCCTCCTCCTCCTCCTCCTACTACTACTACTCCTACTCCTACTCCTACTCCTACTCCTCCTCCTCCTACTACTACTCCTCCTACTCCTACTCCTACTCCTCCTCCTCCTCCTCCTCCTCCTACTACTACTACTCCTCCTACTCCTCCTACTCCTCCTCCTCCTCCTCCTCCTCCTACTACTACTACTCCTCCTCCTACTACTACTACTACTCCTCCTCCTACTACTACTACTCCTCCTCCTCCTACTACTACTACTCCTCCTCCTACTACTACTCCTCCTCCTCCTACTACTACTCCTCCTCCTACTACTACTCCTCCTCCTACTCCTACTACTCCTCCTCCTACTACTACTACTCCTCCTACTCCTCCTACTCCTACTACTCCTACTACTCCTACTACTCCTACTACTACTACTCCTCCTCCTCCTACTACTACTACTCCTCCTACTACTACTACTCCTACTACTACTACTCCTACTACTACTACTACTCCTACTACTACTACTCCTACTACTCCTACTACTACTACTCCTACTACTCCTACTACTACTACTCCTACTACTACTACTCCTACTACTACTACTCCTACTACTACTACTCCTACTACTACTACTCCTACTACTCCTCCTACTACTCCTCCTACTACTCCTCCTACTACTCCTCCTACTACTACTACTCCTCCTCCTACTACTACTCCTCCTCCTCCTACTACTACTACTCCTCCTCCTCCTACTACTACTACTCCTCCTCCTCCTCCTACTACTACTACTACTACTACTCCTCCTACTACTACTACTACTACTCCTCCTACTACTACTACTGCTACTACTACTACTACTACTACTACTACTACTACTACTACTACTACTACTCCTTTCTCACATATGATAGTGGTGCTTCCATCCAAGCTCAAAGCAGGCTATAAAATTATCACCGCCCATCCATTTATTCCAAACCCAATGCACTGCTTCCACACTAGAATGTCTTGTTGACATCCAGCCAAATTTGACACCTGTGGTATGGATGTGCACGAGGGCAATTGTCCACCACCTCCTCTTCATTGCTTCGGAGTGTCCAGTGTATCTTGATGAGTGGGTTGTTAAAGAGATCAGGGTAAAGGAAAAGGTGCCTTATCCAGTTACAAACCCTGCGTTCTCATGTCTGTCATATAGTTCTGTTCTTGTTACGCCTCACTCCATGAAAGACATGGTCACGCAGACATGTGACCTCCAATTCAGCTCTGAGGTTGTGAAATCGTCCAGTGTAAAGGTAGCATCGCCATCCCCTGTCCAGCTGTGCAACAAGCCGTCACTCTCGCCTCAAGGGGCAAAACCACCAGCTACACAACTGGTAGGCAGGAAATGACAGAAGGTGTACTTCCCTGAAGACTCCCCGACTGACAGCAGCTACCAGCTGGACAGTGCATGGAATCCCATCATCTCCACGATTTGCTCAAATCGAAGATGACAGAGTGCGTCGACGGCCGTCGCAAACAGCAACGCAGAGAGCGACTGAGTTCCGCTATTCCACCAGCGAGAGCGCTGCCAGTGAGCAGTGTGGTTCATCTATCATGTTTTCGACGCATGCGCAGAATAGTTACAGTACGATATATACTAAGTAATAGAGAACGTGTTCGAGTCTGCGACGGCTCACCTGAAGATGACTGGCAGGTGCCCAGTTGAAATATCGTGCGAAGTATTGAACGACGACCGGCTGCAACCCCGAAATTTGTTTGAACACACCAACTGTATTTAACGACAATGTCTATAAAAACACTACATATGCCAGAAAGCTGCAGCGATGCTAACACTCCATGTGGTAACATGTCACATTGCAGTGAACAGAAGACAAACGACGACTTTGATAAAATCTACAGCGAGGCCCTAGATTTGATAAAATATTTGACGACATTTGACAAAATTCCCTATTACACCATCAAATTTCTTTGACAAAGATATTTGACAAAGAAATTTGATAGTGTAATAGCGGCCTAAGCCAAGTAAGGACAAAAACCTTCCTTCCATCTACCGCCCCATCTCTTACCAGCTGTGTTGGCAATGTGATAGAACATAAGATTCATGCCCAGCTGGTGTAGTGGCCAGATTTCCACCATTTACTAACTAATGCACAGTGTGGGTTTCGAGCATGGGGTTCTGCAGTTGACCATCTCGTTACTTTGTCCACCCATGTCATGAATGGTTTTCTGTGGAACTCAGAGACTGTGGCCGTGTTTTTCGATTTGGAGAAGACCTAAGACACCTGCTGAGAACAGGTATCCTCCATACTCTTTACACGTGGGCCTTCTGTTTGCGCCTACTCCATTTTCTTTGGACATTTTTACAAGACTGAGTTTTCAAGGAGCATTTAAGTTGTACCTTTTCGGTCACCCTTGTCCAGGGAAATGGCGTGCCTCAGGGTTCCATCCTGAGCGTAGTCCCACTTGCTATTGCCAATAACATTATCTCCCACTGGCTCTGAGCTACTCCAGCTCTATTTTTATTAACGATTTTGCCTTCTATTGCAGTTCTCCACTGACTTGTCCCACTGAGTGGGGTCTTCAGCGCTGTCTTGATTGTCTTTACTCCTGGAGCATTGACAAAGGCTTTCGCTTTTCCACTGACAAAACCATTTGTATGATTTTCTGGTGGTGCAAATGGTTTTTCCTACCATCTCTACCTCTTGGGCCTGTTGCCCTTCCGATCTTTGATACTACGAAATTTCTGGAGCTCATGATCGGTAGGAAACTCTTGGTCCTCCCATGTGTCTTACCTGGCAGCCCATTGTACACCGTCTCTCAGTCTCTTAACTGTCAGATTTACTTCCTGGGGTACTGATCGAACCACCCTCCTCCGATTATACTGGTCCCTCGTCCATTCGAAATTCGACTATGGGTGCTTTGTTTATGCATCTGCACACCCATCCCACTTACGTCATCTCAACACTATCCACCATCATGGCATCCGTTCAGTCATAGGTGCCCTATACACCAGCCCGGTTGAGAGTCTGTATGCTGAACCTGCTGAACTACCACTCTCTCTTTCTGCCATAACATTCTCGTCAGCAGGTATGAATGAACGCCATTTGTCAACCATGTGTGGCCACTCCTTTATGCCTCCTTCTTTGGTGATTTGTCAGTATGGGGCTTGCCCACTTCTGTTATCTCCTGGAGTCTGCTCTCGCCACTTGGTCTGGTGGCTTAACTTCAGACCACCTGCAACTTTCCCAGTTGGTGTGAACCCTTCACCACCTTCACTTCGCAAAGCAGCCCATGTTCACCTTGGCACTACTTCAGCCTTGGTCTACCGCTCCAGTTCACAACTTTCTCATGGAACTTTGCAATAGTTCCTTTATATAAACTGATGGCTCTGACTGACTATGAGGTCGTGTGTGCCTTTGTCATTGCCACTTGTGTTTTTTTTATATTGCCAGTATTTACAGCCGAGCTTCTGTCTTGTATCAGGCCAGAGAGTACATCCAGTAACATAGCCTTTCCAATTGTGTCCTTTGCCCAGACTCTCTAAGTGCCCTCCAAAGTCTGTGCGCTGTCCACTACTCATCCCTTAGTGCAGCGGATCAAGGAAAACTGTCAACTGCTTCCTGTTGGTGGAGCCAGTGTGATGTTTCTGTGGGTCCCTGGTGATGTTGATGTGCCAGGAAATGAGGCTGCTGATGCTATTGCCAAGGTTGCAGTCCTCGTGCCTCAGCCCACATGTACCTACGTTCCTTCCAATGATCTCTGCATTGCCATCTGTCAGGAGGTGGTGTCCCTTTGGCACCGCCAATGGTCCTCTGTTCATGGGAATAAGCTTCGGCTTATTAAGCCTCTCCCAGTGCCTTGAACGATTTCTTCTTGGCGCACCTGCTGGGCGGAGATCATTTTAATTCGGCTGCTTACTGGGCACTGCCTTTTTAGCCATCGTCATTTGCTAAGTGGCGCTACCGCACCACTTTTTACTCATTGTGCCCAAATTTTTACTGTCCACCACTTCCTGCTAGAATGCCCTTTTTTTAACCATTTATGTTCCTGCTTGGGTTTGTCATCTGATTTATCAGCTGTTGTAGCGAATGACGCATGGACTGTCATCTGCATTCGTATTTTTATCCGCTGAAGCAGTATGGTGGAGGCCATTTGATTTTTAGTTTCAGACCTCCATTTCTGTATAGTGGTTTTATTTTTTTAGCCCTTTTTCAATGTGCCTATTTTTAGCTGTCTCCTATTCTGTTGATTGTGACTGACGTATAGTTGTTCAAATCATCTGTGTTTGTGTTGTACAGTTTTGATTTGGACGCATGTGACCCCAGTTGTTTTATGCATCCTAAAGCAAAACAAACTGACTTTTTCCTCTGTTTTATAAGTCCACTGGACTTTGAGTAGGACAGGTACCACCATTTACAAATTTGCGTCAGGTGGGAGTTGAACCTGGCAAGTGAGCATCCTACTGCACGACCTGTTGAAAGAAACTGACCCCTCTTCAGCAAGTTAAAGGCAGTCAGAAAACTTCATTGGAGCACGTTGTTCTTGGTGTTCCATTTTTACTCTTTCTTCTGGGTAATTGTACATAGTTTATCCATATGGTAGTTGTACGGCATGTTCTGATCAGTAAGGAGCCTTACCTGGATGTTGTATATGTGGAGCAACTTGGGTGTGGATGTGCCCATGTTGGTGAAGTGTGATGTGTTGTTCTTGGAATGGAGTGGCCAACTTCTCTCCTCTCTCTGGTTGATGAAAGATGTTCACAAGTTACAGCAGTTAGCAAGTAGGAAGCACCACACTTTAGGCATGTGTTTCACGGTCTGTGCAGATTGGAGTGGTACCAATCCTATGCTGCCAGCAAGGTGGGTCACTAATGGGTGCTTCTACCAACTGTGTGGAGTCATCTGTTCTGTGGTTCTGTGGGTGAAGGGCACAGAGAAAATGCAACATCCATGACATTGATGAAATGCTCAACAGAAACTGAACGGTGTCGAAATACATGTTTCTACAAATATGGACTCGTAGACAGTCATCCTCCTCCAACTGGAATGCATGTACATGTAGTCCATCGTTCATCACCTAGAATTTATGTTGCAGGCAATACATAGTTTGAACACTATCTCAATGTGTTATTCCAGTGGATACAATGAGCAGCAGAAATGTTTCAGCACCTTTCATTCAAAAGGAATAGTAGTAAGCTAAGAAGTGAGCCACAGTTAAAGGGGCACAGATTAACACAACCCTTTCAGCACAAGAAATACGGTGACTGATAAACATACTGCAAGTAGTTCAAAGAATTAACCTAAAAAAATGCTACAAGTAGAGTAATGAATCGAATGTCACCAAGAAACATTTCACATACATGCATTAGTGTGTGCATGTGAAGGAGACTATTTAACTTGATCAATAATTATTTACTTATTACCAAAATAAAGACTCTCCTCTGTGACAAAGAAGTTATTACAATATATAAATATGTAAAATTCTCTATATAATAGTCTACTTTTCAACTAATTCCCCAATAATTCACTATTAAAATATTAAGAGCCAGTAAGTCTTAATAATAGCTATATAGGAAGAAAATTTGAGTAGGCAGGGAGAGAGTAAGACAAAAGTAATAAAATGTAAACAACGGAAACATCTGTCACATCACCTCTTATTTAAATTTTCCAAGGGAAATGCTGTTTGTGGCTACCCGGGTACACTGTTAAGTAATTTGTAATTAATAGTCCAGTTGTTAAGTGACTTTGCAGAAATATAGTTGTGAAACAAATACTAACAAAGAGATAGAGGGGCTGGCAAGTACTTACCTCAGCTCAGTACAGCCGATAGATACACACAAAACAGAACTGAAAATTTACATTCCTAGCTTTCGGAACTTTGTTCCTTCATCAGGGAGGAGAGAGGGGAAAAAAGGGAAGAAGGGAAAGTGGATTCAGTTACTCACAACCCAGGTTATGAAGCAACAGGGAAAGGAAAACAGGGAGGGTAGCAAGGATGGAGACATGGTTGTCAGATGGAAGCCAAAGATATTCTGCTGTAAGTACTGTGCCAGCTTCAAACCAGAGAGGATGCATACAGAAGTAAAGAGGTATATAGTATGCATCCTCTCTGGTTTGAAGCTGGCACAGTACTTACAGTAGAATATCTTTGGCTTCCATCTGACAACCATGCCTCCATCCTTGCTACCCTCCCTGTTTTCCTTTCCCATTTGCTTCATAACCTGGGTTGTGAGTAACTGAATCTCACTTTCCCTTCTTCCCTTTTTTCCCCTCTCTCCTCACTGATGAAGGAACAAAGTTCCGAAAGCTAGGAATGTAAATTTTCAGTTCTGTTTTGTGTGTATCTATTGGCTGTACTGAGCTGAGGTAAGTACTGGCCAGCCCCTCTATCTCTTTGTTAGTATTTGTTTCACATCTTATATGAGATTTTCCATTAACCATTCAGAAATATAGTTGTCACTTTTGATATAGGTATTTCAGTTTCTGGTAGTAATAAAACTGATTTAAAGTTTCAAATGATCTCATTTACAGTCACAACACGTCACTGGTCACACAGCCTCTCTTCCTGACCTTCAGCACCATTGCATCCTTTCATACCACATCACCACTTGTGTATTGTCTTCCACTTGACTACTCCTCCTCCTCCTCCTGTTGACCTTTCTTACAGTGTATTTCTATATGCAATAGCTTTTCTGAACTCCTTTATTTCATTTACTTATCTGTGAAGGAGAATGTGAGGATGCACTGTGGGCCCCTGCGGGACTAAAGCAGCATGTGGGCACAGCTGAAAGCTGCAGCCACAGATGACAGCAGTGAGGACACAAATGACATTGCCACACACAGTACCTGGATATCAAGGAATGACAGCATTCCTACAGTAAACTCTCCACAAGTTTCACATACCATTTCACCATTACAATTTACACAGTTCACGGTGTCCTCAGCACACTGCCAATCTGCATAGTCTGCTGTCACTCCTGACTGTTGGTAGCCTCTCCATCAGTTGGTGAGGCATATCTCCATGATTTGTATTGATAAAAAGAAAATAATACATTAACCAGTTCTAGAAAAATAGAATACCGGTAGCATAAAGATAACCAGACCAGGTTTTAGGACAAATTGTTTGATGTTCCAGTGATTTGTATCTGTGTTCTACAACAATGAGCCTTACTTATTTGATACCTTAATTTCACTTTCTCCAAAACTTCTCCGGATTCCCATAGTCACCATTCACATTAAAAAAAAGTTCAAAAACAATGAATAAATCCCTTCAAATCAAAAATATTCGAAGGTAATGATATCATCATGTTAAGAAAATTTCAGAGTAGAGCGTCATCAACACAGATTTTAAAAACGTGATGGTATTAAAGTGGGTTATCTTGAAATCATATCCTAATTATTAATGTTTGAGCAACAGAAATTTATACTATATAATTTTTCTTGAAAAGGAACAGCAGATCTATCAAACAGACTAGGTTGGCTCTTGGGCTTCAACTTCAACCAGTGCATTTTTGATCAGCAGTGAATTTGATATGTACTCAAAAAATATCTCCTGAAATAATTAAGTTAAAGAAAAAACAGTTGTCCCAAAATGTTCAGAGTTTTAGAAATTTTACAGAGTGAACCAGAACTTCAACAAACATTATGGTTGTTCAGGGGTAGTGTCAGAGTATTTTTGCATAACAGACCCACAGTCTCTAGCAGCCTGTTGCATGGTACTAATGTAATTATAATTTATTCAGTTTCTTACCCATATAACCTCTCTTTCAGTAAACAGATCTTCACTACAAGGAAAAAGTCCATAATACATAAGAATCCAAATGTGAAACATACAAAATAAAAGATTAATGCTGCAACTTGAAGACAAAACAGTGGTGTGACTGCCATTGCTGCAGAAACCATATTATCTTCATGCCCCTCCCCTGCATTTGTTGAAAGTGTATTCAAGTTGCAAATTGTTAAACTTTTCATCAGAAGATGTATCAGTACTTCAGTGCATGTGCATGTGCCACTCTTCACATATGTCTAATATTGCTACAAAAATAAATCAGAGACATAACAGAGCAGCAATGAATATGGGCCTGAGGCTTAAGAGTGAAGTGGGTATTACATTGCAGGCAGGAAGTACTGTTAATGGATGAAACAAATTCGTTGCCAAACAAAGCACACAGTGCACATCTTAGACATTGGAAACATTGTGGTGATACTTTTAGTACCATACAAATACTAAGCTCATTTGCCAAGGAAGCAAACAGAATGCAATAACTCTGAAGTGAGCTGCTGGAGACCCATGATGCCAAAATACTGAAGAGTCAACTGTAAATAACCTCTGAAAACTTGTCGGCAGAGGACTGGTTCACGTGTTCGTGTAATAATACTGCATCTGTCTGATGACTGATTTCAACTGGGAGTCTGTCTTTCTGGCCTCTTCTGAGCATCTCTCTTCATCTGTTTGTATGCTCGCCTTCTTCAAATGTTGTCCATCATTCCAGTTCTGTTCCTACCCCTCTCTCTCAATCCTCTGACATTCCTCTCTCCAATTGTTTGGTGTAGACAATTCCTACACTGCATATGTCCCAGGCAATATTATTAACAGTAAAAGTGAAATCTTTGGATGGATGAATAATTGACTTTCTGCGTTTTTCCCAGCAGAGAAGACCCGCCAGCAGCAGCTGCAGCAGGAGCAGGAGGAGCTGAAGCCCAAGCCGCTACTGTATGTAAGCGGCACTTTCTATGGGCATCCGATGGAAGCCCTACTTCGTACAGGTGCGGTATGGCTCTCTCTCTCTCTCTCTCTCTCTCTCTCTCTCTCTCTCTCTCTCTCTCTCTCTCTCCCTTTTGTGTGTGTGTGTGTGTGTGTGTGTGTGTGTGTGTGTGTGTGTGTGTGTGTGTGTGTGTGTGTGTGTGTGTGTGCGCGCGCCTTCCCCCTGACCCTCTCCTCTCCCTCTCTTGGTGTCCTTCCTTATGTTGGCCCCTGCTATCCTCCTGGTTATGTTGGTTTTGCAATTTAGCTTTGTTGCATCATCACCTCCTCCTTTTGTCACTCCCTGGTCCCCCTCTGGGGTTTGACCTCCATTACTAAATTTCTCTTCCATAGTGTGACATATTTGGGGAAGAGCACCTTACCTAGTGTCTCCGACGTGTGCCCTCCTAGTTCATTCCACCTTTCCTTTCACGTCGTTGTCTGATGGTAGGGTGCATAGCCAGCACGGTAGCCAGTCCGTGTGGTGGGGTCGCTATGTACCCTTTTGGTTGAGCCCCCTGAACACACATGGATCGCACTTCTGATACCTTAGCTGTGACCACCTCATGCAAGCCTTGGAGTGGTTGCTCATCATCCGGGTGCATGGGAACTCCCAGCAACGGCCGCCATGCCAGACAGCCCTTGCTGCGGCTGGGTGGCACCCGTGAGGAGAGCCCCTGAGTGGAGTGGGTGGTATCAGGGTGGACGCTATGCAAATGAAATGCATACAGGTCCAGATCTCTGGCCATTCTTCTGCGGCCGTCTCTCTGATTGGAACTGATTCTTCTAGTGCTACTTCACCTGCCCCTTCAGCATTCCCTTCCATGGCTACCCCTGGGAAGAGGGTCAGGCCCGTCGGCTAGGGGAAAAGCCTTTCCCCCGCTATCATGTTTACACCAGGACTGATGGAGATACTTTCACCAATACCAAACCATTATCCTCTGTGAAACACATTGAAGACAAGTTTGGTGAAGCGGACTTCCTGAGCAAGATGAGGTCGGGTTCGTTGCTGATCAAAACTGCTTCAGCTGCCCAGTCTGCGACCCTTCATGCCTGCACACATCTTTGCACAATTTCTGTGTCCATTACCCCCACCAGTCTGTAAATATGAGTAAACCCTCCTGCAGCGGATTTATGCCTTCACATCAAATCCCACTTCGCGCAGTCATGTGCCAATTCTTGGGAGGCTACTCCCCTGTCTAATAAACTTCGTGCAATTAAGGTGACACCAGGCCCGTGGCGTTCTTCCTTTCGCATCTCCCAAAAGGACTCGACCACACTGTGTGTCTCCGCATTGGCCATACTAAGCTGACCCATGCTTTTCTTTTGCATGATGAGCCACCCCCACTATGTGGTTATGGAACCTTCGTCAGTAGCCCACATTTTGGTTGAATGCCCCCTTCTTTTGGCTCTGCGTGCTAAGTACAGACTCCCCCACACTTTACCTTTGCTGTTGGCTGAAGATTCCCGGATGGTCACTCTGGTTCTCAGTTTCCTCCGGGAAAGTGGTTTTTATTATCAGTTTTAAGGTTTTTAATCTCTCTCTGGTGTTGGGGCAGGGCGGTGAGTGTTTGGGTGTCTCCGACTGTAAGCAGTGTTCGGAGATTCCCGATTCACCTCCCTGACCGAAATCCTCTTTTCTTCCCCTTTTACTCTATTTTTACCCTTTTTTTTATGGCTTGGTTAGTCTTTCTATTCCCATACGTACTTTCTACTTTATAGCAGTTTACCTTTTAAGTCACAGGTGGTCTTGCCTATGCTGCTTCAGCATAGTGTTGTGTTCGTTCTCTTCCCGACTTCCCTCATTTTGTTTTTTACCAATGACATCAAGACTGCCCATTTGTTTTTCTCTTTTTCCGTTTTATTGTTCTGACTTTACTGAGATGTCCCATTAGCGGAATGGAGCATATTTGAAACAAGGTATGTTGACCTTGCTGTTTGGTCCCTTAAACCTCAAACAACTAACCATCTAAATATGGTTCAAGGTGTGATTTTTCACAGGGACCTCATCCTTCAAACTGATGAGGAACTTTGGGACACTCTCAGGCGGCAGGGTGTTCACTTTGTTTGGCGTGTTCAGAAGGGTCCCAAGGACAATCGCATTGATACTGGTGCCTTTATCCTGGCCTTTGAAGGGGATACCCTTCCTGAGAAAGTAAAGATTATGGTTTATCGATGTGATGTGAAGCTGTACATCCCACCTCCTGTGAGGGGTTTTAAGTGCTTGCGTTTTGGACACGTCTTCCCACTGTTCACAGGCCCCTCTCTGTGGTGACTATGGACGTCCACTCGATGATGGTAGTCCCTGTGTTCCCCCACCTGTGTGTGTTAATTGTCATGGCAATCATTCTCCACGTTAACCAGATTGCCCAGTATATAAGAAGGTAAAGAAGATACAATAGTGTAAGTCCCTCGATCGTTTAACCTACACAGAGGCTCCTAAGAAGTATACATGTCTTCACCCTGTGTCCATGACATCTAGTCATGCATCAGTTCCATGTTCACCCCTTCCTCCCCCTTCCTTACCCCTGCCCCGGACCCCTTTCCTCCCCCCTTCCTTGTGGTTCCCACACCTTCTCCTCTGGGTGCTGCTTCCCCTCTCCAACTGGAGAAGTGTCCCACTCCTTCGGCGTCTGCCACTCAAGGGCTCCACTCCCTGGATGCCCCTTCCCAGCACCTTCAAGGCCAAAGGTCTACTGCCATGCGATGACCGGACCGCGAGAACCGGGGTCTGTCTGCCCCCAGGTTGCCCGATCTCTTTCCATTTACGATCTTACTGCAGCTGGCTCCTTTATGCCACACGGCCATCCTCGGTCTCAACCAGGAACGAAGAAGAAAAAAAAAGTCCCAGGTCAAAGAGCCTCTGGTGTCACTAGAGGTCCCATCCCCAGCATCACAACCAGATTCTGACTTGACGTTCATGGATGTGGGCCGCCCCCCCCCCCCCCCCCCTTCTCGGTGACGGTTGGGGACCCGGTGGTATGACTGGCTTTAGCCTGTTCAACCCCTATTTAAATAATCATTCTGTGGTTATCCAATGGAACTGTAATGGATACTACTGTCACCCTCCGAAATTGAAATCACTTATTTCGTCTCACTCTGCAGCTTGTGTGGTTCTACAGGAATCTCATTTTACTGATGATCAGTTTCGTGTTTTCTGTCGAAATCGGGTAGAACCACTGTGGGTTTCTGGTGGCGATCGTACGTTGGTCCGTACAGACATTGCTAGCATGTGGATTCCTCTTCAAACTGCATTGGAAGCGGTTGCTGTTATGGTGCACCTGGACTTCGAGGTCACGGTTTGCAATCTTTATCTCGCTCCTGACAAGACTCTTACACCTGCTGCCTCAACTGCCGTTCTTCAGCAACTTCCTCCTCCCTTCCTCCTTCTCGGGGATTTAAATGCTCATCATCCCTTGTGGGACAGTGCATTTCCCTTGTGCCTTCTTAATGATGGCTCCCCTACTCATTTCAGTGCCGGTCATGGTACCTTTTCTGCCATTGCTCCTTCTCTTTCTTCTCCCTCTTTCTTCCCTTCATTACACTGGTCGCCATATGACGACCTTTGCGATAGTGTAGTGACCATTTCCCCTTGAATTTTTTCTCTCTCTCTCCCTTCCCGCTCCCCGATGGACATGTTACCTCGTTGGTCTTTCCAAGGTGCTGGTTGGACTCTGTACACTGCACATGTTGTTTTTTCTCACTTTTTGTCGGGTTGTATTAATGATCTCCTACGTGACGTGTCTGTCGCGATTGTTCATGCTGTTACCCTTGCTGTCCCGTGCTTATCTGGACCATTTCGTCACCGGCAAGTCCTGTGTTGGAGTACGGCCATTGCCGTTGCCATCTGTGATTGCCGTCGAGCTTTGCAACACCTTAAGAGGCACCCATCCGTTGCCAGCCTTATTACCTTTAAAGGCCTTCACACTAAAGCCCATTATTTAATCAAACAGAGCAAACGGATGTGTTGGGGATGATTAGTTTCTTCCCTCAGTTCTACTGTCCCTATGTCATGGGTATGTGCTACACTTCACTTTCTCCAAGGTCACCATCGGCAGTCCACCCTCCCATGTCTTCACCTGCCAAATGGCCTTTGTACGGGCCCGTTGATTCTTGCAGAACATCTTGCCACCCATTTTGCAATGGCATCTGCATCAGCCTCCTATTTGGCTGCTTTCCTTCACCAGAAACAGCAGGCCGAAGGTTCCACCTTATGTTTAACCCCATGTGAGACAGAATCTTACAACGAATCTTTCATTGAATGGGGATTTCTTTCCGCACTTTCTTCTTCTCATGATACGTCCCCTGGCCCAGACTCCATTCATAACAGACTGCTTAAACATGTCAGTGCTCCACAACGGCAACATCTTCTCTGGGTGTTTAACTGTATCTGGCTCCAGGGTGACTTCCCTTCTCACTGGAGGGATAGCATCACAGTTCCTGTCCTTAAGCCTGGTAAGAATCCCCTACATGTTGACAGCTATCGTCCAATTAGTCTGACTAATGTTGTCTGCAAGTTACTTGAATGGATAATAGCCTGTCCGCTCAATTGGGTCCTCGAATCTCTGGATCTATTGTCTCCTTACCAGTGTGGCTTCCGAGAGGGATGGTCTCTGATCGATCATTTACTTTGCTTGGAATCTGAAGTTCGGCAGTCTTTTTCCCAGCGCCGCCATTTGGTTGCAGTATTTTTTGACCGACGCAAGGCCTATTACACATCCTGGTGCCATCACATCTTACTTACCCTTAATCAGTGGGGCCCCACTCCCGATTTTTATTCGCCAGTTCCTGTTGCATTGGTCATTCAGGGTCTGGGTTGGTACTGTTTTTAGTTCTCCACTGACCCAGGAGACGGGCATCCCACAGGGTTGTGTCTTGAGTGTACTTCTTTTCCTCATTGCTATTGATGGACTTGTGGTGTCTGTCGGTCCTTTGGTCGCCCCTGCCCTGTATGTAAATGATTTCTGCATTTGGGTTAGTTCCTCTTCGATGGCCTCTGCAGAGCGGCAGTTCCAGGGGGCTATATGGCGTGCCTGTGCATGGACTCTGTCACACGGGTTTCAATTATCTCCTTCAAAATCGCGGGTGGTCCACTTGTCACCGTACTATGATCCACCCTACATCTACATCTACATCCATACTCCGCAAACCACCTGACAGTGTGTGGCGGAGGGTACCTTGAGTACCTCTATCGGTTCCCCCTTCTATTCCAGTCTCGTATTGTTCGTGGAAAGGAGGATTGTGAGTATGCTTCTGTGTGGCTCTAATCTCTCTGATTTTATCCTCATCGTCTATTCGTGTGATATACGTAGGAGGGAGCAATATACTGCTTGACTCTTCGGTGAAGGTATGTTCTTGAAACTTCAACAAAAGCCCATACCGAGCTACTGAGTGTCTCTCCTGCAGAGTCTTCCACTGGAATTTATCTATCATCTCCGTAACGCTTTTGCGATTACTAAATAATCCTGTAACGAAGCACGCTGCTCTCCGTTGGATCTTCTCTATCTCTTCTATCAACCCTATCTGGTATGGATCCCACACTGCTGAGCAGTATTCAAGCAGTGGGCGAACAAGCGTACTGTAACCTACCTCCTTTGTTTTCGGATTGCATTTCCTTAGGATTCTTCCAATGAATCTGTCTGGCATCTGCTATACCAATAATTAACTTTATATGATCATTCCATTTTAAATCACTCCTAATGTGTACTCCCAAATAATTTATGGAATTACTTGCTTCCAGTTGCTGACCTGCTATTTTGTAGCTAAATGTTAGTGGATTTATCTTTCTATGTATTCGCAGCACCTACCCTGATCCAGAGCTCTATCTCAATGCACAACGATTGCCTGTGGTCTCCCAGTTTCGTTTCCTGGGTCTTCTTTTCGACGACAATCTCACTTGGCTGCCCCATATCTGACTTCTGAAGGTAGGATGTTTCCGTAAACTCAATGTCCTTCGGTTCCTTGGCCACTCTTCTTGGAGTGCAGACTGTTCCCACCTTTTCTGTCTTTATCGTGCTCTAGTTCTGTCTCGTTTGGACTAAGGTCGTCAAGTTTATGGTTCAGCTGCACCTTCCACACTGCACGTGCTGGATCCAGTCCACCATCGTGGTATCCATTTGGCCACTGGTGCCTTCCCTACTAGCCCTGTTGATAGTCTCCTGGTTGAAGATTGGATCCCCCCCTTTCTGTTCAGCAGTCCCAGCTTCTGGTGTCTTATGCACTCGCTGTCCATTCCACTCCCACTCATCCTTCCTATTCTATCCTGTTCCAAGACCATGGATGTCACCCACCTGATTCCTGCCCTCGGGCGGGTTTACCGGTTGGGTTCCGCCTTGCGTCTCTGTGCCATGGTTTTCAGCTTCCTTCTTTGTCCAGTCTTCCTCACTCCTCCCCTTGGTTAGTTCCTCGGCCTCGAATTCGATGGATCTCCTCTGAGGTCCAAAACATTCCATCCACCTGATGGTGTTCCATTCCTTTTTCCGCCAAATTTTATGGGAGTTTCGGGATTCTGTTGTTTTTTACACTGATGGCTCTAAATCTACTGATCATGTGGGTTATGCCTTCACGTCCTCTGTTCGAATGGAAAATCATCTGCTACCACCTACATATGCGGTGTTTACTGCAGAATTGATGGCAATTTCCCAGGCCCTTACCTTTATTAAACAGTCCCAACACAACCGTGTTTTTCTATGTACAGACTCAATGAATGGCCTTCTGGCTATTTACCGGTGTTTTTTGTGCCATCCCTTGGTCTCTGCCATCCATGACCATCTCGCTGATATCCACTGTGCTGCTTGTTCCGTTGACTTCCTTTGGGTCCCTGGCCATGTGGGTATCCCGGGTAATGAGCTCGCTGATCGTTTGGCTGGGGGAGCAGTCACTTACCCCCCCCCCCCCCCCGTTTCCTGTAACCCCTCCTGCAGTGGATATATGGCTTCCGATCAAATCCCACTTCGCACCATCATGGACCAACTCTTGGGAGACTACTTCCCTGTCTAATAAACTTCGTGCGATTAAGGTGACACCAGGCCCATGCCATTCTTCCTTTCACCTCTCCCGAAAGGACTCTACCACACTGTGTCGTCTCCACATTGGCCATACCAGGCTGACCCATACTTTTCTTTTGCGTGATGAGCCACCCCCACTATGCGGTTGTGGAGCCTTCCAGTCAGTAGCACACATTTTGGTTGACTGCCCCCTTCTTTTGGCTCTGCGTGCTAAGTACAGACTCCCCTGCACTTTACCTTCGATGTTGGCTGACGATTCCTGGATGGTCGACATGGTTCTTGGTTTCCTCCGGGAAAGTGGTTTTTATTATCAGTTTTAAGGTTTTTAATCTTTCTCTGGTGTTGGGGCAGGGCGGTGAGTGTTGGGGTATCTCCCACTGTTAGCCGTGTTTGGAGATTCCCGACTCCCCTCCCTTGCCTGGATCCTCTTTCCTTCCCCTTTTACTCTGTTTCTATCCTTTTTTTTAGGATTGGTTAGCCTCCTTTTCCCATATGCACTTCTACATTTTAGCGGGTGCACCTTTCCATTCACAGGTGGTCTTGTCTCTGCTGCTTCAGAAGTGGGATATTTCCTGCCTCTAGCATAGCGTTGGGTTCGCCCTCTTGCTGACTTCTACCATTGACAACATGCCTGCCCTTTTACATTTTTTTAGCCTTTTCCCTTTTATTGTTCTGACTTTCCTGGGATGTCGCACTATCGGAGTGGACCACATTTGAAACAAGGGACTGATGACCTTGCTGTTTGTACCTTCATTACCAACCAACCAACCAACCACACCTACCATTTCGTAAATGCAATTATGTGGCTTGTGAAAATGCATAAAGCTTGAAACTAGTCAGCCAGTAAATAAAGACCAGCTTTGATATTAAACATTAAAAACTTTTTATTCTTAAATTTCTGAAAAAGATTGACAGTAGCTTTAAATCAAATTGTCTGTAGAAGTCAGTGAGACTTCCCATGTTATTGTTGGTGCATCTGTGAGTGGCAAAATGCCCTCCTATTGCCTTTTTCTCTTCTATAATGATTTGTTCATTGAAGTCATCTAAGAGTATACTTAAGAATATACAGCCTACATTTGCAGGTTAACTTTGTTTACCCAGGTTTCAACGTTATTAATAATGTCTTCTTCAGAACCTGCAAAAAGTTTATAATATAATGTGCTAGTAAATTGTATTAGATATGGTCATCCTACAGGATGCAAAGTGTAGTACTTACATAAAATACTATTTAAATGTTTGCCTAAAACAAGCCATGTCCTAAGTCAACTTCATCAGTCTTGATGTATAACCACAATGTTGACACTTCTATTAAACAAGCTGTAGCAAATTCACTTTAAGCCCATTGTATGGGCCTCATCATGTGACTAGAGACTGCAGACTCTGAGGGCTTTGTGGTCTGCCTCACAGAGGGTGGCGCACATGTGTGAGATGTATAGAATCAAACTCTTATTACACACGCGTCGGATGATGTTTCTTTTATAAATTAATTTTATACTTTACTATTGTAAGTTAAAGTATCCAGCATGACTACATTGTACATTCTACTACAGAGCCTTGTAAACTGACCAACAAATCTTGTATGAGTATCTATAAGCAAAGTTCTATTATTACAGAAACTGTAATGGTCACATGCATTATGAATTATTGTAAACCTAATATAGGCTGGAAGCCTTCGAAGTATGCCCTATTTTATAGATTCTGTTGATCATTCAGTAAGTTGCCTCTATCTGTAATTAGGAGTGCATAAATTTGTAGTTAAAGAGTGGTGAGTCTATAACCCTTAACGTCATGATGTAGTAGATCTATCTCATGTAAAGGTTTAGGTGTATGAGCCATTTGCACCAGATGTTCCGCAAAGGCTAACCCCCCCTGTGTTCCTACGCCCTTTGTGGAAGATGTTCTTTAAACCTTACTGCTATATCTCTGCCTGTTTGACCTATGTAATAACACGGGCAATCATCACACACAATCTTATATACACCTAATTTCACTGTCTTACCACAGTTTTCTCAAGGGTACAAACGAAATTTCACTTTAAACTATTACTCATCGAGAAGGAAATTTTAAAACCTGAATTTTTCAACAGGCGCCCTATCTTGTAGGAGACATCACCTATATAAGGAACCAACAACCATTTCTTGTTCTGATCTTGGGTTTGAGTATTTGTTTACTAAAGTCGTTGTCCTTTTTCGCATTTTCTTATGATATAATTGCCTCACTATCTTTGTATCATAGCCATTATTCTGTGCAATACTCTTGAGAATTTGTAATTCTTTTTCGAGGTTGATACCTGACAATGGGATTGAAAATGCCAGACTGATACAGTGATTGCCTGATGGATATAGTGTTGCAGTTCAGATGGAGGGTAGGAGAGAAGGTGCGGAGGGGTCAGGGGAAAAGTAGCGAAAACAAGAGAAATAAGAAGAAAATAATACTGGATGTGGTGGTGAAATGATAGCTGTGTAGTGCTGGAATAGGAACAGGGAGGGAGCTGGATGGGTGAGGACAGAGACTACTGAAGGTTGAGGCCAGGTGGGTTACGGGAACATAGGATGTATTGTAGGGAAAGTTCCCACTTGCACAATTCAGAAAAGCTGGTGTTGGTGGGAAGGATCCATATGGCACAGGCTGTGAAGCAGTCATTGAGATGATGGATACCTTGTTTGGCAGTGTGTTCAGCTACAGGGTGGTCCACTTGTTTTTTGGCCACAGTTTGTTGGTGGCCGTTCATGTGGACAGACAGCTTGCTGGATGTCATGCCTACATAGAATGCAGCACAATGCTTGCAGCTTAGTTTGTAGATCACATAATTGGTTTCACAGGTAGCCTTGCCTTTGATGTGATAGGTAATTTTAGTGACCGGACTGAAGTAGGTGGTGGTAGGAGGATGTATGGGACAGGTCTTGCATCTAGGTCTATTACAGGGGTATGAGCCATGAGGTAAGGCATTTAGAGTAGGGGTTGTGTAAGGATGGACGAGTATATTGAGTAGGTTTGGTGGACGGAGGTATACCGTGGTAGGAGGGGTGGGATAGATAGTGGGTAGGACATTTCTAACTTCAGGGCACAACGAGAGGTAATCAGAAACCAGGCAGAGAATGTAATTGAGTTGCTCCATTCCTGGATGGTACTGAGTACTGAGGGAAATGCTCCTCTACGGCTGGACTTTGGGACGGGAAAGATAAGGCATGGTAGATTTGTTTTTGTACAAGGATGGGAGGATAATTATGGTCAGTGAAGGCTTCAGGGATACCCTCGGTATATTTACATGGGGACTGCTCGTCACTCCAGAAGTGGAGGTATTGCTGGTGGTTAGTAGGTTTGATATGGATGGAGTTACTGATGTAGCCATCCACGATACGGCTATGGCCACCCACATGGCACCATCCTATGCTAACCAATTCATGGACCATATAGAGGAATCCTTCCTAAAGCCCAGAATCCTAAACCCCTCACCTGGTTCAGATTCACTGACATCTTTGCTATCTGGATTGAAGGTGAGGACACGTTATTCACATTCCTCCAGAACCTCAACAAATTCGGCCCCCCCCACACCCCCACCCCATTTGCTTCACCTGGTCCCACTCAGCCCAACAAGCAACCTTCCTAGATGTTGACCCCTGCCTCAGAGATGGCTACATCAGTACCTCTGTCCATATCAAACCTACTAACCACCAGCAATACCTCCACTTCCACAGTTGCCACCCGTTTCATACCAGGAAGTCCCTTCCATACAGCCTAGCCATCAATGGTTGTCGCGTCTGCAGTGATGAGCAGTCCCTCTCTAAATATACTGAGGGTCTCACTGAAGCCTCCACTGACCCTAACTATCCTCCCATCCTTGAACAAAAACAAATGTCCTGTGCCTTACCTTTCAAAGTGTCCCACCACCTCCTAAAGTCCCGTAAGCTGGCCACAGAAGGGCATTCCCCCCGTAACTCAATACCATCTAGGACTGGAGCAACTCGATTATATTCGCTGCCAGGGTTTCGATTACCTCCCGTTGTGCCCTGAAATGAGATGTCCTACCCACTGTCGAGCCCATCCCTCCTACCATGGTATACCTCCATCCACCAAACCTACTCAATATACTCATCCATCCTTACACAACCCCTGCTCCAAATCTCTTACCTCATGGCTCATACCCCTGTAATAGACCTAGATGCAAGACCTGTCCCATACATCCTCCTACCACCACCTACTTCAGTCCGGTCACGAACATTACCTATCACATCAAAGGCAAGGCTACCTGTGAAACCAGTCATGTGAGCCACAAGCTAAGCTGCAACTACTGTGCTGCATTCTATATAGGCATGACAACCAGCAAGCTGTCTGTCCACATGAAAGGCTACCAACAAACTGTGGCCAAAAAACAAGTGGACCACCCTGTAGCTGAACACACTGCCAAACATGGTACCCCTCATCTCAATGAGTGCTTAACAGCCTGTTCCATTTGGATCCTTCCCAACACCAGCATTTCTGAATTGTGCAGGTGGGAACTTACCCTGCAATACATTCTATGTTCCTGTAACCCTCCTGGCGTCAACCTTCGTTAATCACTGTTCTCACCCATCCAGCCCCCTCGCTGTTCCCATTTCAGCACTACACAGCCATAATTTCACCACCACACCCAGTCTTTTAGTTCATTTTTATTTCTTTCCTTTCCGCTACTTACCCCCCCCCCCCCCTGCTCTTTCTCTCCTGCCCTCCATCTAAACTGCAACACATCACTATCCGCCACTCCCACCCCACTATTACTTCCCCTCCTTACCCCAGCCTCCTCCTTAACCCTACCCCGTAACCACTCCCATCATGTACTGGTTCTGGTGCTCGAAGTGTGGTCTCAGCTAGCTGAGACTGCAGACGTGTTAGCAAGTTGTGTGCATGTCTACTGCTGACAAAGGCCGTAATGGCCAAAAGCTATAATTGTGTGAATCTTTTTGCTGTGCCTATCACGACTCAACATCTCCACTACATGGTGAGTAGCAACTTTCCTTCTCTGGTATCGTTACATTCCATCCTGGATTTTCCAGTGTTAAAAATGAGTCAAATAAAAGTTGATTGTTTCTTTAACTCATTTCTGAAGATATTTATTGATGGTATTTCCATTAAGAGATGTGAAGTAAGACGGGTTGTAAAAAGGTGGCAAAAATGAAAAATTCCTTGTACACCAAAACACCGTTTGATATGAAAGATCATGTAGTGAGGCTATTAGATATATACGATAAAATAAACCTGGAAATCCAAAATCTCTGTATTTAAGATGGTGAAATGATTATAGAAAAGCAGTTAGTGAAGCAGATTTTTGGAAGTTTTCTAATAATAAATGCAGAGCTGCTTGGAATCACACAAGATCAAAATCAGTCTCTTGACAAAAGTTTAATGATTATTTTATTAAATCTATTGAGGAAGTAAGCAATGACAACAGTAAACTTTATACGTCTATCAGAAGTTGTAAAAACAAATTATCATGGGACACCCTACAATAAATTTCTCACTTTCTCATTTTTATGTCATCAGATGGTGCTGATATCTGTCATGTCTAGCATGGGACAACAGTACATTTTCAGGCAGACAAACTTTCGAAATTACAGTAGTTACAATTTTCAACAACACATGACGCTGCGGTCTCGGAAACTCTATAGTACAATATTTTCCGCATATCCACCATGCGTGGCAATAATATGGCGTAGTCTCTGAATGAAATTACCCGAAACCTTTGACAAGGTGTCTGGCGGAATGGCTTCATATGCAGATGAGATGTACTGCTTCAGCTGTTCAATTGTTTCTGGATTCTGGCGGTACACCTGGTCTTTCAAGTGTCCCCACAGAAAGAAGTCACAGGGGTTCATGTTTGGCAAATAGTGAGGCCAATCCACGCCGCCTCCTGTATGTTTCGGATAGCCCAAAGCAATCAAACGATCATCGAAATATTCATTCAGGAAATTAAAGACCTGTATGTTTCGGATAGCCCAAAGCAATCACACGATCATCGAAATATTCATTCAGGAAATTAAAGACGTCGGCCATGCAATGGGGCCGGGCACCATCTTGCATAAACCACGAGGTGTTCGCAGTGTCGTCTAAGGCAGTTTGTACCGCCACAAATTCACGAAGAATGTCCAGATAGTGTGATGGAGTAATCGTTTCGGATCTGAAAAATGGGCCAATGATTCCTTTGGAAGAAATGGCGGCCCAGACCAGTACTTTTTGAGGATGCAGGGACGATGGGACTGCAACATGGGGCATTTCGGTTCCCCATATGTGCCAGTTCTGTTTATTGACGAAGCCGTCCAGGTAAAAATAAGCTTCATCAGTAAACCAAATGCTGCCCACATGCATATCGCCGTCATCAATCCTGTGCACTATATCGTTAGCGAATGTCTCTCGTGCAGCAATGGTAGCGGCGCTGAGGGGTTGTCGCGTTTGAATTTTGTATGGATAGAGGTGTAAACTCTGGCGCATGAGACGATACGTGGACGCTGGCGTCATTTGGACCGCAGCTGCAACACGGCGAACGGAAACCAGAGGTCGCTGTTGGATCACCTGCTGCACTAGCTGCGCGTTGCCCTCTGTGGTTGCCGTACGCGGTCACCCTACCTTTCCAGCACGTTCATCCGTCACGTTCCAGTCCGTTGAAATCTTTCAAACAGATCCTTTATTGTATCGCTTTTCGGTCCTTTGGTTACATTAAACCTCCGTTGAAATCTTCGTCTTGTTGCAACAACACTGTGTTCTAGGCGGTGGAATTCCAACACCAGAAAAGTCCTCTGTTCTAAGGAATAAACCATGTTGTCTACAGCACACTTGCACGTTGTGAACAGCACACGCTTACAGCAGAAAGACGACGTACAGAATGGCGCACCCACAGAGGGCTTTGTCTTCTACACTCCTGGAAATGGAAAAAAGAACACATTGACACCGGTGTGTCAGACCCACCATACTTGCTCCGGACACTGCGAGAGGGCTGTACAAGCAATGATCACATGCACGGCACAGCGGACACTCCAAGAACCGCAGTGTTGGCCGTCGAATGGCGCTAGCTTCGCAGCATTTGTGCCCCGCCGCCGTCAGTGTCGGCCAGTTTGCCGTGGCATACGGAGCTCCATCGCAGTCTTTAACACTGGTAGCATGCCGCGACAGCGTGGACGTGAACCGTATGTGCAGTTGACGGACTTTGAGCGAGGGCGTGTAGTGGGCATGCGGGAGGCCGGGTGGACATACCGCCGAATTGCTCAACACGTGGGGCGTGAGGTCTCCACAGTACATCGATGTTGTCGCCAGTGGTCGGCGGAAGGTGCACGTGCCCGTCGACCTGGGACCGGACCGCAGCGACGCACGGATGCACGCCAAGACCGTAGGATCCTACGCAGTGCCGTAGGGGACCGCACCGCCACTTCCCAGCAAATTAGGGACACTGTTGCTCCTGGGGTATCGGCGAGGACCATTCGCAACCGTCTCCATGAAGCTGTGCTACGGTCCCGCACACCGTTAGGCCATCTTCCGCTCACGCCCCAACATCGTGCAGCCCGCCTCCAGTGGTGTCGCGACAGGCGTGAATGGAGGGACGAATGGAGACGTGTCGTCTTCAGCGATGAGAGTCGCTTCTGCCTTGGTGCCAATGATGGTCGTATGCGTTTTTGGCGCCGTGCAGGTGAGCGCCACAATCAGGACTGCATACGACTGAGGCACACAGGGCCAACACCCGGCATCATGGTGTGGGGAGCGATCTCCTACACTGGCCGTACACCACTGGTGATCGTCGAGGGGACACTGAATAGTGCACGGTACATCCAAACCGTCATCGAACCCATCGTTCCACACTTCCTAGACCGGCAAGGGAACTTGCTGTTCCAACAGGACAATGCACATCCTCATGTATCCCGTGCCACCCAATGTGCTCTAGAAGGTGTAAGTCAACTACCCTGGCCAGCAAGATCTCTGGATCTGTCCCCCATTGAGCATGTTTGGGACTGGATGAAGTGTCGTCTCACGCGGTCTGCACGTCCAGCACGAACGCTGGTCCAACTGAGGCGCCTGGTGGAAATGGCATGGCAAGCCGTTCCACAGGACTACATCCAGCATCTCTACGATCATCTCCATGGGAGAATAGCAGCCTGCATTGCTGCAAAAGGTGGATATACACTGTACTAGTGCCGACATTGTGCATGCTCTGTTGCCTGTGTCTATGCGCCTGTGGTTCTGTCAGTGTGATCATGTGATGTATCTGACCCCAGGAATGTGTCAATAAAGTTTCCCCTTCCTGGGACAATGAATTCATGGTGTTCTTATTTCAATTTCCAGGAGTGTATATCTTTCACATCACTTGCAGCGCCATCTGTTGTTGAAAATTGTAACTACTGTAATTTCGAAAGTTTGTCCACCTGAAAATGTACTGTTGTTCCAAGCATATTGCAACAAATGGTGCACTTCTATTGCTGCTCATTTAGTTTTTATTGCCGTTTCAAATATACCAGTCATTTTTGAAACACCGTGTGTGTGTGTGTGTGTGTGTGTGTGTGTGTGTGTGTGTGTGTGTGTGTGTGTGTTAGAGAGAAACATTCCACATGGGAAAAATATACCTAAAAACAAAGATGATGTGACTGAACGTAAGTGCTGGCAGGTCGATATACACAAAATTATAGCTTTTGCAACAAACTGTAGCCTCATCAGGAAAGATTTGTTTGGGTGTCTATCGACCTGCCGGTGCTTTCCTTCGGTAAGTCACATCATCTTTATATTTATAATCATTTACCACTCATTTTGCAAAACCTGGAATAATTAATGTAGCACAATATGGATTTATAAAAAAAAATCATAATCAGTAGATGCAACAGACACAATAATTAAATATGTTCAAGTGTTTGAGAAGAAGGGATTTGCTCAGTCCACCTTTTGTGACCTGAGCAAAGCATTTGACTGTGTAGGACATGACACACTTCTACAGAAACTCCATTTTTATGGCATCAGAGAGAACAGCCTAAAACTCGTATAGTCTTATCTCAAAAACCATAGACAAGTAGTGTGTATTGGCACAGAAAAGTCTATCGAGAAACAAACTAAGGTGGGAGTTCTGCAGGGATTTATATTGGGAGAATTTTTGCTTTTGGTAATGATCAATGACCTACCATCCTTTATACGTTACAAGAAAGTGCTATTTGCAGATGACACTACTTTCCTAAACTAAAACAATGATCTAAATAAGTTAAAAGATTCTGCTGATAATACACTCGACCAAACGTCATATTTGTTCAGGTGAAATGGGTTTGTCCTGAATGACAACAAAACCCAAAAAATGATATTTAACCCTATGGACAAAATTCCTTTTAATGATCCCTGTTATGTAAAGTTCTGGCGTGTACCTAGATGACATATTGTCCTGGAAGCAACACATAAAATACATTAGTGTTAAATCATCTGTAGTAATTTACTTATTAAGATGTCATATTAAATGTGTACCAGAAGCTTACTGTAAAAATCTTATCTTACACTTTTCAAAGTACCATGTCTTATGGGCGTATTCCCTGAGGAAAGTCGAGCCAAGTCCAGAACATATTACTTCTGCAGAAGAAACCGGTCAGTCATTACATGTTCTCAGCATAGTGCACATTGTAAGCTTTTGTTCTCTGAACGTAAAATAATGACTGTAATAAATCTGTATATATACTAAGTGTAAACGTACATGAAAAATAATCTATATGAAGTAAAACATAGAAATAATAATCATGGTCACAACAAAAGAAAGAACAATTCCTTAGATATGTCATACCGTAGATTACCAAAGCCAATCAATATCTTTGAAGTAGTGGACGACAAACTATTTAATAAGCTTCCGCAGAGGGTACAAGACCTTAGTGTGATTTTAGGAAAACATTAAATAAATGGCTTTTTGCCAACCCCTTCCATGAATTAAAAGAATTTTGTTAACTGCAACATGGAATTGCAAGCTAACAACTGACACAGCCAAACATTTCTATTTGCTAATGTAATGATTATGTTATATGTATAAAAAAGTTTATTGCTGTAACGGCCTAATGACAATAAAATTATCTTATCCAAGTGATATCTCATCTCTGTACCTGGTTTCCTGAAGTGCTACTGTGTGTCTGTTGCCCCTATTTAATATCTGTTAGTTGTTTGTTTCCCAGTCTTTATTTAAGTGTTCTTCAATCTGGCTGGCAGATATTTCTTACATTTCTTCTAAGGCCTTATGGAGAAGTTATAAGAAGCATCTATTCTTCTTGACATGATGTTCTAGGCTCTGCACAATCAGGTGTTCAATCTGTGTCACTGTTTCCCATGATGGATTGTTTGCTTCCTGGAGTACTTTTCCTTCTGGTGTTTACAATCATGTCATTGTCAAAAGAAATTTATCAAAGGGTGTTAGTGCCTTGAGAGATAATACATCTGTGATGGAATCACCAGATGGGATCCCAATGATGGCCTTTCAACCAAAACTTTACTTGAGTCTTTTGGTTGTGCATATCTGTGACTCAGCATCTCTGCTGTAGTGTTGTTGTTGTTGATGTTGTATCATCTATTATCTACAATATTTATGTATTAAATGTACTAAAAATATAGCCTTCGTCTGAAGGTTGCATTATAGTGTAAAAATTTTAAGTAATTGGTTGAGAACTTCTCAAAATGACTTCTTTGCTTTATACATTACTATAGATAGTATGTCATGGTTCTGTTATTGTTTAACATTTTTTACCCTAACTGGAAACTTAAAACAAAGCGTATATGGCTCTCTTCACACTGGTTTCTTACTATCTTCCTGACAGGAGCAAAAACGACAAGCGTTTCTGCAGCCTTCGTTGAGCGCTGGGGTTTGGGCTGCCATGTGGGTGAGCCCTGGCCTGACACCCAAGGTGTACAGGGAGTCATTGGCTTCATACGCAAGGTGAGTCAGTATGCTCGGCAGTGGTGTATTACATGTATTTATCCCTGGGCAACACTAATCACATTGTTACAATCCTCTCCATAGTAAATGGTAGTTGTTCAGTTAGAATTGGCACACTCCGGACTGCCTGCTTATTTGACTGCCTGCTTATTTGACTGCCTGCTTATTTGACTGCCTGCTTATTTGACTGCCTGCTTATTTGACTGCCTGCTTATTTGACTGCCTGCTTATTTGACTGCCTGCTTATTTGACTGCCTGCTTATTTGACTGCCTGCTTATTTGACTGCCTGCTTATTTGACTGCCTGCTTATTTGACTGCCTGCTTATTTGACTGCCTGCTTATTTGACTGCCTGCTTATTTGACTGCCTGCTTATTTGACTGCCTGCTTATTTGACTGCCTGCTTATTTGACTGCCTGCTTATTTGACTGCCTGCTTATTTGACTGCCTGCTTATTTGACTGCCTGCTTATTTGACTGCCTGCTTATTTGACTGCCTGCTTATTTGACTGCCTGCTTATTTGACTGCCTGCTTATTTGACTGCCTGCTTATTTGACTGCCTGCTTATTTGACTGCCTGCTTATTTGACTGCCTGCTTATTTGACTGCCTGCTTATTTGACTGCCTGCTTATTTGACTGCCTGCTTATTTGACTGCCTGCTTATTTGACTGCCTGCTTATTTGACTGCCTGCTTATTTGACTGCCTGCTTATTTGACTGCCTGCTTATTTGACTGCCTGCTTATTTGACTGCCTGCTTATTTGACTGCCTGCTTATTTGACTGCCTGCATCCTTTCTCATCATAAATACTGGGAACCAAGGGTACAAATGACTGCTGACTGCCATGCCTGACACCTCTTTGAGCAGTTGTCTCTTCTGGTCTGCCAGTCAGGCATGAGATACATTTTCTATGTGACGGTTTTTTGTATTTGTCAGCAAGCCTTACACGTTACCTCTATACCGACAACAGGTGGTAAGTGCCACATCACGAGGTCGACAGTAGCTAGTCACCCAGTGGCAGTAGGTTGTGCCTGCTTGGTCGTGCAGAGGTCTTACACCTATTTCCTGTGGCCTTGTGAACTAGTTTCTCTATTTGTGAGATAAGTGTTGAAGGCTGTACAAAAAATTCCTGTAGTTAGCCTTCAGTTAAAGTGAGAAACCACTGTGCAGGACTTTGGTTTATACATGTACAGAGTTTTGGGGACTCAATCTGTATCAGACCTAATATTGTTTTCTATCGGTAATTTTTTCCACAACCTGTTTTAATTAAAAACAGGAAATCAGCAAAACGTGTGTAACTGGAATAAAAGAAATTTAATTTCTCAGTGTGAACAGATTTTTATTGAAGTACAAACATGAAAATACCTGTTAATTCCACAATGTGGAAGGAGTGCAGGGTGTGGAAATTAATCATGGGGCAGTACATGTGGCAACAGAAATCTGCAGGACAGCGGAGGTGTAGCACAAGCAGGGTGGGGAGACTGGCAGCCCTTGGCTTATGATGCAAAGTCTGGAGTGAATTACTGCTGCCATTATCCAGCAGTCAGATGCCCTCATTGCTGAAGACTGACAAGTTGTTGTGGGAGCTGGTTAAGGAGTTCAGATAGAGAGGCAGACCTGTGAAGGATGTGCAGTGCTGTCTGTGTACTTCTACCATTCTTTGACAAATTTACATTCCCCTGAACTCACTCTGCTGTCAGAAAATGGACTATATGTCTATGCTTTTCTTTCAAGGCTTCCATTTTAGTTTCCACAGTGCAGTGAACAGTCAAGACACGTGTGCACACACTGGGTCTACACCCATGTCATTGTAATGGAGAGTTTCCCCCTGCGGGTCCAGTGTAAGAATAGGCCCGAGGTATTCCCGCCTGTCGTAAGAGGCGACTAAAAGGGGTTTCTACCATTTCAGCCTTCCATGTGATGGTCCCCCTTGGGGTTTGACCTCCATTTTTCAAAATTCTACAGAAGTACGAGCCTTTTGGGGAAGGACGCCTTATGTGGTGTATCACTGATCCTCGGTGGTGCTGATGATGATGATCCTCGGTGGTGGTGGTGATGATGATGATGATGATGATGATGATGATGATGATTAGTGTTTTAGGGCACACAACAGCGAGGTTATCAGCGCCCGCTGATCCTCGGTGCACTAAGACCTTGGCACTCAGCATTGTAGCGGCGTTGTAACCACACCCACTATTCCTCAAATTGGGTCTAAACGCCTGATGGGTTGCACAAGTTATACCCATAGTGCGTCTCCATCTGCACCTACAATCATGATTCACCTTTCATGGCACCCAAAATCCAGCACAGTAGCCAGCCCGTTGACGTGGGGTCGTCATGTGCCCTCTAGGTTGTAGCCCCCTGACAACACAGGGATCGTACTGACGATACCTGAGCTGCACCCTCTCCAAGTTGGCCAAGGAGTAGATGCCCGTCTCCTTGGGGCATCGGGACTCCCAGCAATGGTCATCCAGCCAGGTGGCCCTTGCTGAGGCTGGGTGGCGCCCATGGGGAGAGCCCCTGGTCAGAGTGGGTGGTATTGGGGTGGAAGTTTCGCAGATGCACAGTAAACATGTATCAGTTTGCTCTGCGGCCGAGTTTTTTAAAAAGAAAGGTACTGTCTCTAGTTCTTCTTCTCCTGCCCTTTCCCCCTTGGCCACACCCTGGGAAGAAGGATAGGCCCACCGGCTTGGGGCGAAGTACATCCCCCGCTATTTAGTCTGTTCTCAGACCGATGGGTTGACGTTCGCCACCTCCAAGCCCATGTTCTTTGTCCAGCACATCGGGGACATCTTCAGTAAAATGCGTTCGAGGTCCGTTCTTATAAAGACCGCCTCCGCCACACAGTTGGCTGCGCTCCAGGCGTGCGACCGACTAGGGGACATCAAAGTGTCTATTGGTCCGCATCCGGCACTGAATAGGACGCAGGGGGTTATTTTTCATCGAGACCTCCTGCTGCAATCTGATGAGGACCTCAGGGCCAACCTGGAGCGCTGAGGCAAGCATTTCGTCCGGCGAGTCCAGCGCGGCCCCAAAGACCATCGCATCGACACCGGGGCCTTTATCCTCGCCTTTGAGGAGGACGTTCTCCCGGAGAAGGTAAAGGTTATGAGCTACCGGTGTGACGTGCGACCTTACGTCCCGCCTCCTATGCACTGCTTCCGGTATTTGTGCTTTGGGCACATGTCGTCACGGTGTGAGGCTGAGCCCCTTTGTGGTGATTGTGGACATCCTCTTCGTGAGGAACATACATGCACCCCACCACCTCGGTGTGTTAATTGTCCTGGCATCCACTTGCCTAGATCTTTAGACTGCCCTGTGTATCAGATGGAGAAAAAGATTCAAGAATGCAAAACTTTGGATCATCTCTTGTTCTGAGGCCAGGAAGAAGTATGTCCACTTCCATCCCGTGACGTTGACAACTTCGTTTGCCTCAGTCATGTCCACTCCTTCCACAGTATCCTCACCCCTATCCTGTCCCCCCTCCACCTCCTCCCCACATCCGGGGTCTATGCCTCCGCCTCCCAAATCCCTCCCTTCCAAGTCCTCCTCCACGATGACCTCTGCCCTCTCTGCTCCAGGGGCCACCCTTCCTCCTCCTCCTCCTCCTCCTCCTCCTCCTCCTCCTCCTCCTCCTCCTCCTCCTCCCCCCACCCCCCCGCCGCCTGAGAAGCGATCCTCTTCTCAGGCCTCCATCGGGGAAACGTTCCGGACCTTGGCTTCCGAGGTCTGGCATTCCAAAACGGACCCTGCTCGTGAGGCCCTTCTTCGGTCCAGCCCACCATCCCCGTGCCTCATCGGACTTCCAAGAATGCCTCCAAGAAGAAGTCTCTATCACCCTCTCCACCCCGGCGCGTGTCGTCTGACACTCCATCTGTTAGTTGCTGCTTCCGGCCGTCCTCGGTCTCGCCGGGACACTCTACTGCCAGGCACTCAGCTGGCCTCTCGTCAGCGAATGATGCTGTACCTCCTACGCAACCCGGGACAGCGGCCGCAGCTGGCGATGACTCGATGGAACAGGATCTGCCTCCCGCCGGTTGTAGTGTTGTTCCCTCGAAACCTGGCCCTCCGCGGCCGTCGAGATGACTAGCCCTTCCCCCGTTTCGTTCCCCATTTTTGCTGACTAGCGAGGGCTTTGTTACATTGGAACATAAGAGGTATTTGATCTAATCGGGAGGAGTTACAACTGCTCCTCTGCCTGCACTGTCCGCTCGTCCTTGGTCTCCAGGAAACCAAGTTGCGCCCAACTGACCGTATTGCTTTTACGCACTATACCTCGGAGTGGTATGACATCACCCCTGTGGACGGTATTCCAGCTCATGGTGGGGTTATGTTGCTCGTTTGGGACGATGTCTATTACCATCCCATCCCTTTGACCACCCCACTCCAATCAATAGCTGTCCATATTACTCTTTCTGCCTTTCTTTTTTCTGTTTGTACCATCTACACTCCATTGTCATCCGCAGTTAGTCAGGCTGACATGATGCACCTGATTGTTCAGCTTCCTCCGCCGTTTTTATTGTTTGGCGACTTCAATGCCCATCATTCCCTTTGGGGCTCTCCTGCATCCTGTCAAAGAGGCTCCCTCTTGGCAGATGTCTTCAACCATCTCAATCTTGTCTGCCTCAACACTGGCGCCACGACTTTCCTCTCGGACTCTACTCATACCTACTCCCACATGGACCTTTCGATCTGTTCTACCACTCTTGCCTGTCGGTTGGAGTGGTATGTCCTTTCTGACACATTCGAGCGACCACTTCCCCTGTGTCGTTCGTCTCCTGCACCACATCCCATCCGCACGTCCTTCGAGCTGGAACATACCGAAAGCTGACTGGGGACTTTACTCCTCCCTGGCGACCTTCCTGGACCACGATTTTCTCAGTTGTGACAGTCAGATCGAATACCTCATGGCTGTCAACATCAATGCTGCAGAACGTTCCATTCCTCGTACTACCTCGTCTTCACATCGTGTTTCCGTCTCCTGGTGGAATGAGGCTTGTAGAGACACTATTCGTGCTCGACGACGTGCTTCACGCACCTTTCGCCGCCATCCTACGTTGGCGTTTTCTATTGGATACAAACGACTCCGAGTGCAATGCCGTAGAGTCATCAAAGACAGCACAAATGCTTGTTAAGCCTCTTTGACCAGCTCCTTTAACAGTTTTACTGTCTCTTCTGTCGTTTGTGTTGACCTGCGCCGGCTGTCGGGCATTAAGGCCCACTCCTCGGTACCTGGCCTGACCTCAGGTAATGAGGTCCTTGTTGATCCTGTGGCTGTCTCCAACGCCTTTGAAAGCTTTTTCGCAAAGGTTTCAAGCTCCGCCCATTACCGCCCTGCTTTCCTTCCCAGGAAAGAGCACAAGAGGCTCGGCGACCTTCCTTCCACTCGCTGAATC
Organism: Schistocerca serialis cubense; assembly: GCF_023864345.2. Classification (NCBI taxonomy): domain Eukaryota; kingdom Metazoa; phylum Arthropoda; class Insecta; order Orthoptera; family Acrididae; genus Schistocerca; species Schistocerca serialis. The sequence continues at coordinate 7,049,187 of NW_026047584.1, read as the reverse complement.
TGGAAACTTATAATGCCCCCGTTACTATGCGGGAACTCGAACGTGCGCTTGCACTGTCCCGGTCCTCTGCTTCGGGGCCAGATGCCATTCACGTTCAGATGCTGGCACACCTTTCTCCGGCGGGCACAAGCTTCCTTCTTCGTACCTACAATCGCGTCTGGACCGAAGGTCAGGTCCCCATGCGTTGGCATGACACTGTCGTTGTTCCTATACCCAAACCCGGGAAGGATAGAAACCTTCCTTCTAGTTACCACACCATTTCTCTTACAAGCTGTGTCTGTAAGGTCATGAAGCGCATGGTTAATGGTCGGTTAGTCTGGATTCTTGAATCTCGAAGGCTACTTACGAATGTCCAATGTGGCTTTCGTCGCCGCCCCTCCGCTGTTGACCACCTTGTGACCTTGTTGACATTCATCATGAACATCTTTTTGTGAAGGCGCCAAACAGTAGCTGTGTTCTTCGATTTGGAGAAGGCTTATGATACCTGTTGGAGAGGAGGTATCCTCCGCACTATGCACAGGTGGGGCCTACGCGTTCACCTGCCCCTTTTTATTGATTCCTTTTTAACAGATCGAAAGTTTAGGGTACGTGTGGGTTTCGTATTGTCCGACGTCTTCCTCCAGGAGAACGGAGTGCCTCAGGGCTCCATCTTGAGCGTAGCCCTTTTTGCCATCGCGATCAATCCAATTATGGATTGCATTCCACCTAATGTCTCAGGCTCTCTCTTTGTCGATGACTTCACGATCTACTGCAGTGCCCAGAGAACATGCCTCCTGGAGCGCTGCCTTCAGCATTGTCTAGACAGCCTGTACTCATGGAGCGTGGCAAATGGATTCCGGTTCTCTGAAGAGAAGACGGTTTGCATCTACTTTTGGCGATATAAAGCGTTCCTTCCGCCATCCTTACATCTCAGTCCCGTTGTTCTCCCATTCGTGGAAACAACTAGGTTTCTAGGGCTCACATTGGACAGGAAACTTTGTTGGTCTCCGCACGTCTCTTATTTGGCGGCCCGTTGTACACGTTCCCTTAATGTCCTCAGAGTTCTTAGTGGTTAATCTTGGGGAGCGGATCGCACTGTCCTGCTTCACTTGTATCGGTCCATAGTCCGATCGAAGCTTGATTATGGGAGCCTCGTCTACTCGTCTGCTCATCCATTCCTCTTACGCCGTGTCAGCTCCATCCACCATCAGGTGTTAAGTCTTGCGACCGGAGCCTTCTACACTACTCCTGTTGAGTGTCTTTATGCTGAAGCTGCCGAATTACCATTGACCTACCGGCGCGACGTACTGCTGTGTCGGTATTCCTGCCAGCTGTTGTCAATACCCGACCAGCCCTCTTATCAGTCCTTCTTCGCCGATTCTCTCGACCATCAGTATGGGTAGTATGTGTCTGCCCTGCTGCCCCCTGAAGTCCGCTTTCGTCGCTTGCTTCGACAATTGGATTTTTCCCTCCCTACCACCTTCAGAGGGGGTGAGAGCCCGACACCACCTTGGCTCCAGGCTCCGGTTCATATTTATCTCGACCTCAGCTCACTCCTGAAGGAGGGTACTCTGGGTGCAGTGTATTGCTCACGGTTTATCGAACATCGTGCTCGACTTGCCGGTCACACCTTTATTTACACCCATGGCTCCAAACCTGACAATGGTGTCGGCTGTGCCTTTGTCGTTGGAGCTGTTACCTTTAAATACCGGCTCCTCGACCAATGTTCCAGCTTTACGGCCGAGCTTTTTGCTCTCCATCTGGCCGTTCAGTATGCCCGCCGCCACCACCATTCATCGTATGTACTCTGCTCTCATTCACTCAGTGCTCTTCAGAGCCTTGGAGCTCCATATCCGGTCCATCCCTTGGTGCAACGGATCCAGCAGTCCCTCCATTCTTTTGCTGATGATGGCTCTCCTGTTAGGTTTCTGTGGGGTCCCGGCCATGTAGGATTGCCTGGGAATGAGGCTGCTGATGCTGTGACGTTTGTGGGGTTGTTTGTAAGAGGCTTGTGTCGTTGTGGTGGGATGCTTGGTCATCCCTTCAAGGAAACAAGCTCCGGGCAGTAAAACCGCTGCCAACTGCTTGGACAACCTCCTCCAAACCATCTCGGCGAGAAGAGGTCCTTCTGACCAGGTTGCGGATTGGGCATTGCCGGTTTAGCCACCGCTACCTGCTCTCTGGTGACCCAGCCCCGCAGTGCCCTTGTGGTCAAGCATTAACAGTGCGCCATGTTTTACTGTCGTGTCCCCACTTTAGTCAGTCTCGTTTTGTCCTGTTCCTGCCATCTACTTTACCGGATATTTTAGCTGATGACGCTCGAGCAGCTGCACGTGTTCTGCGTTTTATAACGTTGACTGGCTTGTCCAAAGACATCTAACTCTTTTACTTATTTTATCTGCATCTTTGCAAGGACTTTCTGGTGTCCCCCCCTCCCCTTGAGTTTTACTAGATTCTATGTGCTCTAACAATTGTGACTGGGCACTAATGACCTCAGTAGTTGAGCGCCCTTAAACCCCACAAAAAAAAAGGTAGAGTTGGGGAGTGCAGTGCTCTAATAATGTCTGCCACACCTTCTGTGGGCAGTGGCACTACTATCCTTTCAGCAGTTTTCATTTTACATTCTCTATGTCTTTTGTTTTTGAATGCACCTGATGTGTCCACGGCCTTTCACTTTTTCTCTCTCCTTCTTCACTTATCTTGTACCAGTTTCCTTCCAATGAACTGCATGTTGCAGTATCACTGGAGTAACCAACACAGGTCTCCCACTATGTTACTGCTGCAGTGGACCCTATGTCATCTCTTGATCACTTTGGCATCTCTGTGACAGCACTCATCTTCTTCTTCACTGGCATCACTCAAATTTTTAGAGGTAGAAAGTCAATCTGACCATTCCAAAAGTGAAACTTGTGGGCTGATTTAACGGCCATGGTTTTTGAGATTGCCAAGTATGTTGGTTATGACAGAAAATAAGTCACTTCCATTACGTAATGACTGGCTAACATCCTCCTTCAATGATGCCTGAGCCTGCATTTAAAATGGTCAGTTTTCTTCTGTTTGAAAATCAAATCAAACCTTTTTTGTGTGTGTCAGTGCCACACAGTCCACCACTGTCCGCTATTTTGTTAGCCCCACACTTGGGTGCCAAATGGGCAACAGCTTCCTGTGGCAAAAGGCACAGGGAAACAACTGTTACACAGACCAGATGTGAAAAGCACAGGGTCTCTGTTCTGAGTGACACACTGGAAACCACTGTTGTGCACTAAATGCAGGAGACAGTGCTTTCTTTGAATCCACTGGATGCTATAGATAACATCCTTTAAATTGAGTGAGGACATGAAGTTTTGGAAGCATTTGAAAGCATGAGCTATTGATGAATGTTGACTACACAAAGACTAACTGTTCAGACAACACAAGACACACCCAGACTGGTTAATATAAATAAACAGGGAATTAGAGAGAGAACCTAGACTGTCCCAATGAGCACCCATTGATTTGGCTAACAGATAGTGAGCTGCCTTTTTCAGCACAAAATGGTAGAATGCATGTTACTCGTTAAGAACCTGGGGAAAACCTTTGGCAAGGGGACCAGCCACTCTGAACAGAGTAAGAAGCACAGAACACAGAAGTGAGATTTTTACTTTCAGTAACATTCAATCCAAAATTACTTATCAGGAGTGTCCGCCATTGTTCTGTGATTCAGGCAGCGCACGTGAACTGAGACTTGGAAAGATGTCAAGCTAATTCAGGCTTGGCCTCTTGGAATGTCATCACTGTGCAGCCAGTGACCATTCTTCAGTCACTTCAGATTCCATCTGTAGTGACTACGTGAGATTGAGCTGCAGCCTTGAGGCTATGTGTAAGAACAATAAAATCATTCTTATGGAATTTCTTTAACTTCAAGCTTTACTTTGAAGACTTGCAGTCTGAATCAAATGACCAGTTTGATTTCAATTCTGACCATAGGTTTAATGTGTTCCCTCAATTAGGACTATGTCTTTTTTGCTAATAATGTGATAATCATGATTTCACTTCGTGATAACAATTGTTTCATTTGCACAACTATCAAAATTTTATCCCACACCCTTTCATCAAATGTGCCAAGATATTACTTTAACATTATTATTGCTTGCTAATTGTTTTAAGCCATTTCAGTGAAATAAACCAAATCGAGATTTTTCCAATTTTTTAATTGGATAGATAAAAATCTTCTCACCAAGTGGCAGCAGAACACACACATAAGATGGTTGTAACAGGCAAGCTTTTGGAGCCAGTGGCTCCTTCTTCAGGCAGAAGGGTTCAAGGGGAAGGAAGAGGGGTTAAGGAAAAGGACTGGAGAGGTGTAGGAAGAGGGGTAGGTTTTGGTAAAGTCACCCAGAACCTGGGTCAGGGGAGACTTAGCATGTGGAATGAGAAGGAAAGACTGCATTCTGAAAACTTCCAGACTTGGAGGGGAGATCAGATTTTGGACCAAATTGTTAAAAATGTGGATAAGGGGAAAAAAGTTCGACCCTCCAGAACTTCTGAGCTGCTGAGACATGGTGGAGACACTGACAGTGGGAAAGAATCAGAAAAGGAGGCAGAGCTATTTTTACATCATAGCTTACAGGTGATCAAGTTTTCTTGTATACAAATCAAATCCCTTAAGACATACTCTCATTTTAGTCCAATTTTGGGATTCAACCAATTTCTACTTGAATCCTGTGGATTTATACTTCATGGTTCAGTGTAGATTTTGTTTAAGATGCAGAAAATTAAGATGACAGAGCAAGGTGCAAGAATCATAAATGAGCTGGCCAAAGTGGCCGTGCGGTGAAAGGCGCTGCAGTCTGGAACCGCAAGACCGCTACTGTCGCAGGTTCGAATCCTGCCTCGGACATCTACGTTTGTGATGTCCTTAGGTTAGTTAGGTTTAATTAGTTCAAAGTTCTAGGGGACTAATGACCTCAGACGTTAAGTCCCATAGTGCTCAGAGCCATTTGAACCATTTTTGAACCATAAATGAGATCATAGTTTCCACAAAGCCACACTTGTAATACCAATGTTACTACCTGATACAAGCATTCAAACATCCAACAGTTCTTAAAGCCAAATAAGGTGCTTCAGTCTGTGGAGTGGCACATGATCATGCTTAGATATAAGTAGTGGTACAGAAGGTAGACATAGAATGAACTGCAGTATGTTCTTGTAGTTGTAATTGAGCTTAATCACAGAACATAAACTTTCTCAACAGCCAAGTGGCTTTTCCCCCTATATCTAGCAGGATAGATACAAAAATGTACTGCATGAGTTCATTCTTTAAGAAGCAAATGTGCAGTTAATTCAAAAACTGATCATACTCTGGTATACCTTATGCCTGCAGGATAAATAAGGGTCTCATAACAAAATATTTTCATTCAAAACACACATGCCTTTAAATGCCATGGAATTTTGTATGTTTGTGTCAGAAACCAATGATTTAGCTAGATTCATTCAGCGTGAGTAGCATGGACAACTTCTTCCAACCCTTTTCCCTAGTAAGTTAAGCAACCAAAATATGCATAAAATTATCAGAAGTGGATTAGTATTGATTTTTTTCGTTCTTTCAAATTTCAAATACATTTGTGTTTAGAACCTATATTTGAAGTACACTGACACACAATTCACTAAATTGTGGAATGTCATACTTGCTCTAATCTCATGTATTAATGGCTGCCTCTTCTTGCTCAGAATGTCTTTGTCAAATAACTGATAACTGGTCCCTTCAATGAACCCAGGGATCCTTCTCAATTGTTAACTGAGGAAAAGCTGTCTTCATCCATTATAAATATCATCAAAGCAAAGGCACATGGAATGTCACCAAGGTTTTGGGAAATTTTTCTTTGTTTTCACTTCGGAGGTTATGATCCTCTGCCAGAATATTTATTTAGCTCTGACAATTGCTGATACAAAGCTTTTAATTTAGTATACAGTTTCTTAGCTCTTGTCAAAACACTGGACTTGCTTTTGTCATAAGCTTCCCTCAAAAGTGAATGGCAATGAGGGTGGTATGCACTGGATCGTAAACACATTGTGGCATCTGCACTTCTGATCACTCCTCTAACTTCTTTGTACGTGGCTTGCAGTCTCAGGCCCATTGTGTTACTTGACTAACATGATGCTACGTGAGAAGGAATTCAGCTAAGTATACAGACAGTCGACATTAGATGGTAAATTAATTTTTCATGTGGAAGTAGTATATTTGCATATTTGATATTTCATCTGGAAATCAACGGAATATTCATTTAGCATTCACAGTAAGGCGGAAGAGGAGCTGTGAAAGAGTAAAAATGAATGGTTCTAAAAAAGGAAAAATACCAGTGAACTAGTTTCCAAAGATGAAAGTGTTTGACGTTCCCTAATTGCAATGCCTTTGCTTGAGAGTTTTTAAGTATTTCTAGAGATCTGATCAGCAAAGAAAATCCTCAAAGAATTTGCCAGAAATCATGACCGTGTCAATGAGTTCTGGATGACAGTCATAGGAGATGAAAGAGAAAAATAACATTTGAAGAGATTTATCAAGGTCGCTCTCATTTTCTTGACATGTGGGCCAAGGCTTGGCCTGTCTTGGCTTCAGTCAGTCTTTGTCAGAACTGCTGAGTGTGGTGCAACATTTCATTTAGCATTACAGTGTGGCATTTTTCTGTCAATATGGCATTCTTCAGTTTGGCAGAATTGTGGTGTTGGCATAATGTACCATTTGCTTTTTATTTGAGGTGCAAAGAAAGTCCACAAGCCTGCTGGCTCTTTTGTACAATGATTGTCTAAAGGCTTGTGACAGTTAATCACTAAACGTGAATGATATTGACAGAGGATGAGGATAAAATTTCTCAATATCTTCTATGCAGTCACATAACTGACAGGTATCACAAATCTGCTACAGAATGAAACTGACACCATGCAGAACAAATTTAAAATTTTATTTGATGATGAAAGATTACAATGATTGACAGATCAACAAATTTTATCTGTACATTGAGAAGCACTTTGTGTTTAATTATGTATTAAAGGGTATCAGTAAAAATGATCATGTTCAAAATAATTGCTACTTTTGAGATTTACAAATTTTACATTTCTTCTCATACTCATGTTTTACAAATATTGGCATTCTCAATACAAATGTATTTGATTGTAGTAAGCTCACGAGTCAAATTTCACTTCCTATAACTTGGGGACAGGTCGAAGACTTTACTTCCTATGAGTGATCTCCTCTGACACTTACGAAACTCGTTAGATGAAGTTACACTACACTAAACAGAGGTAGCACTTCTCATTGTTGTGAAAAGTTCAAGAGGTAACATTACAGCTTGTCCCAGGTAACACCTCCATAGAAATGAATAATCAGGGTATATAGGCAGTTGATAAAGAGAAAAATTTACATAATCTTGAGCATGTACAAAATTGTACCCCAGACCATAACCCCCAGGCATAACTGCACTGTGTCGAGCATGCAAACAGGTTGGCTGCAGGCCCTCAACTAGCCTCCTCCTAACCAGTGCACAGCCAGCACTGGGACTGAGACTGAACCAGCTATCATAAAATGTAAGACCTCCACCCTGTCCTCCAATTGTGACAGTTTGCCTTCTTTTTCTTAATTTGTTGTCCTCAGTGTCAACGTACTGCTCTGTGATACGGGCTGAAAAATAAGTTGGGGCAGTACAACACTGACTGCTTTAAATAATGTAGTCAAAGAGTGCACAGTTGCATTTCACAGTAATTCCCCTTCCCCCAATAATACATAGTTACATATGACCAGTGCACTACTGTTTTAACTTTCCATAAGCCTCATTAATAGTCTGCAGGCAAACATCCACATACTGCTACAATGGTTTACTATTGAACTTCTACAAGCAGTAAAAAAGTAACCACAAACTTCACAGTTCTTCAAGAGTAGAAAAATACATATGGAGCACACACTGTCATTGTTTTAACACACAACCTAATTATGTTACTCTTATTTCAGTGATTCGTTGTTGTTGTTGTTGTTGTTGTTGTTGTTCTAACCAACACGGGTTTCTCTTCTGAAACTCGGCTGTGGACTGACTGTCTCAAGCCCACAAATTGGCCCCTTGTATACTGTCACAATAATAGGTACTGAAACTACATATTGTTTGGAGTTAAACTTATGGTAATTACAATTAAAACTTTACTCATTAAATTAACTGAACACACAAAAAAATTGTTCTTTTTAACTGTTTTGTCTACTGCAAGAGTTTGACTGAATTAATTGTTTAAGTTACAAAATTAACAAATATAGTTACGCAAACAATTCTTTTGGCAATGCTGTTAATTACTTTGGTATTAATTAAGGGCTCATTTTGCTAATATGTTTTCAAATAGATCCTTTAAAAATACTATTATTTGTTCCCCCAAATCTTTATAATTAGTCCAGAATGTATATTTGTTTATACTTCAACAATAAAATTTGTTACAAAACAATTACTAATTCACCCTACAACAAAAGATACTAACTAGGAATAGTCAAAATAAATTAGAAAATCAATTACATACATAGAATTAATCACAAAATTAGATCCTGTGTTATATTCTTTAAAACTGAGGGCCAACCTTTCTCTTCTATGAAAATGCAGATTATATTCGTGTATGTTATTGGTAATTAGTTAAAAGTGAGAAAATAAATTCTAAGGAGGCAGATGACAAAACAAGAGGGGAAATAAAAATATCCCAGTTTGCTCTGTCACATCACCCTCTCATTGGATAGACCAGATTGATATTGCAAATAGCTAACTGTAAAATTCCATGACCACAAGTGAGCACAGAAATTAGGGTTAATAATCTATACACAAAAAACAATATTACATACAAAATCTTATTAAAACTACAGAACATTTTTTGTTTCAAATTTATACATATATGAACTGGCCATATGAAAATTCCCATACAAAATATTTACGTACAGTACATTGTACAATCACACAAAATATCCACAAGTTACACTTGTACAAAAAATTATGTACCTTCACAATAAGTGTTGTCCTTTTTGGGTAGACAAGACTCAAATTTCAAAATGAATGTCACTTTATAAGTGTCCCCTCTTGCTTAACAAAAAATTAATCATCATGGCTAGGGAAAAGTTAAATTACACTGCACATTGGAGTTCAATTTTTGACAGAGTATTTCACTTCCTCAATGTTTAGTAATTTTCACAAGAACTTTCACTCTTTTAATGTGCTTTTACACAGTTTCTCACCAAGTTGTCCATGCCTTCAACAGGTCCAAGTGGCAGTTAGTAAGGACATGCACTGCTATCAGTTTCCTTGAAGGAGGTTCTCCTCTGCAACAATAAAAGAAAAAATCAAAGTACCTACTTCAGTACACTTACTTTTACTACTAAGTCTAATAAATGTTTAACAATAATGGCAAATGATAGTCATTACATCATAAATAAACACATTACATAGTTCTCAAAACATTGCAATAATTAGTACTAAAACTGACTATAGTACAAAGGTGGTGACTAGAAAAAGTAATAAAATCAGGAGCATATCACACTACAAAACATTACTGTAAGTCATAACTGTCTGAAACTGGTTAAACCTGAGATATGTGGGTGTCTCTCACATTTGCAAAATCTCACCCTAGTGTCAAAAATGGGTACATTATCTCTAGCAAAACTTAAGATGTGTGGTGACATAAATTTACTAACCATTATGTTATGAAAAAAGAATAGTCACCATCACATAACTCAGTTATAATTCAAATCAAGATTAAGGGATGGAAGTTGTACCAAATCATTGTCCCAATTCTCTACTCAGCTGTGAGTACTACTCTCATCCAAACAGAAAATGAAATCCTCACAAAAATCACAATGTTACCAAACAGTTGGCCTGTCAGACATATTCACATCAGTCTAGCACCACATCACTTTAGCATCAGCAAACTTACTGTTCTTGGTTCCAGTATTGCCGCTTTAAGCTCATAATTCCTCAGAGCAAAATTAGAACTTTTCAGATATAGTATAGATCCAATGATGCAGCATTATATGATGTGTTCCTCAGTAAAATATTGCTCTTCTGTTAAGCTCTCATTCAGAGACCAGTATCACAAATTGCAAAATATACACAGTACCCAGTGTTTAGACACTCAATACAGTTACACCACATTTGTTTGTACATAGTTAACTTTACATTAATCATGTCTGTCAGCTCCATGATTTTGCTCACCTTTCTTGCCTTGTTAACAAGTGGAGTGCATTCTCAAAAAATATTTCTACTGCAGAGACAGGATCCCTAACCATTAAGACCCTAACATTGTAAATTATTTTATTATTTCATTATTGTTTCTTCATCAAATAAACAAACATCTGCTCTGCCTTTCTTTTGCAAAATTCATTCTATGGAAAAAACACTCTAACATTTTCCTGCTGACCAGACATTGTGTGGTACTGGGGTGCAAGTCTTGCACATCTCTTGTCTGTGATTGACATATTGTGTGCAGCTGTTCTTCTCAGGACAGGTGGCTGTGTCGATCTGCACAATGCTATTTCTCTGAAGATTTTGTTCCCTCGCCCCTCGCGCCATTACAACATTCGACATTAACAGATCCTTATGCCAATTCTAACTTATTTCGCATTACTAATCAGACGAAAGTATCACTCAGAAAATCTAATATTTCACTCTATTCCAACAAATCGCTTGAGATGCTAGCCTGAAGGGTGATATACGTGTGCATACACATCTTGGTTACTCTTTGCACACACATTACTCCAGGAAACTATGTTTAAAATTGTAATTCTTTAGTATTAGAAAAGGCTGTACATGACACACTTCTGTAGGTAGATTATCTCCATATACTGACGGCAGTGAACACAACCACTTCTATTACATCCAAATTAATATTAAGAACTTAGTATTTAAGATGAATTTTTTGCATATTGCCTCTGCTGCTGCACCAATTTGCTGATTACTTCAGATGTAATTATAGTTTTCAGATAATCTGCAGCTTTTCCTCCACATATGCTGACACCTTTTATTTTGCTGTGAAGATGGTATCTGCTCTTTCGGACATGAATACCATCTTTACATAGATAAGTCTTATCGGCCAATGATCATCTTTAGTGTGGATGCACTCACATTGATCAAAATCTTATGGGAATCAGTAGATTGACTGCCGTGAGTAAAGAGTATCATGCACAGGGGCATTACAAATGTATTGTGTGGACAGAAAGTTAGAAAGTGTGGGGTCTCATGGGGAGTGTGCTAAAGGTAAGTCCCTACAGTTGCACTATCATCTGTATCTCCAGTGGCTCAGTCAGATAGAGCATCTGCCATGTAAGTAGGAGGTCCTGGGTTTGAGTCTCAGTTGGGGCACAGATTTTTCAACTGTACCCATTGATATTTATCAATGCCTGTAAGCAGGTAAAGGTCTAGATTTAATTATAATTTCAGCCTTTTATTTTCAGTTTACCTCACCTTTTTGTCTGACAGAAATTCTTTAAGCATGGTACCACTGTACAACACTAAAATATCCTACTGTACAAAATCAGTTTCTGATTCACTTGTAAGATACATATAAGATAGAAGAGTTTGACTGCCTCAAGAAACATGAAAAATGTGACACAGTCAGGGTAAGCATTATTACCACATAATGAATTCAACACAGATTGTTGAAGCCCTACTTGCTTGTATGTCTTACTTCTGGTTCAATGCACACTCCGTTCTCCTAACAAAATGAATACTACCCAAGCTCAGATACAGTTTCAAACTGTTGTGGATCAATATTCAAACATATCATTGGTGATACATGGGGTTTCAGGTCAATAATATTCTTTCACCCAAAAGTCCTGTTAGTTTTTGTGTAATCCAATCCACAAGAGTTGTCATGGGCAGTGCAAATCACTGTGAAAGGTCCATGATACACATGCACAACTTTTTAATCAAAATCATTTACTTTGCTAGATTTTTCTTTGGTTTTAATGAGGACAAGGTCACCTACTCTAAAACTAGTTGTAGTCACTCCTTTGTCATGTCTTCTCTTCCTTCTTGCTCCTTTCTTTTTCATCATCTCTTTAACTAATCTGATTTTTTCACACTGTGCTACTTCACATACCTGAGGAAAATAAACTTCTTCTCTGATGTTGCTGGGTCTCTCATTGAACATAAGCTCACATGGGGCATATCCTGTTGATTCGTTCCGTAAGTTGTTGATAAAGTTTTCAAAATGCCTGATATAACCCAAGCGGTGTGTTTCTTACTGCAATAAGCCCTGCGCAGTCCATTAATCTCTTTAATTACTCTTTCCTTCATGTTACCTTGTGCAAAATAGGTCGATATATTCACATGTTTTATTTTGTGCATTGACATAGTGTTCAAACCTCTCTGAAACAAATTGTGGACCATTGTCAGACAAAAGTGAATTTGGAACCCGTATATTGCAAAAGTAATCAGGTGTTAACATCTCAACTATAGTACTAGTATTTGCCTTCTTAATTGGATACAGTTTTACATATTTTGAAAATGTGTCAAAGACAATAAAAATTAATTTATGACCCTCTCGTAGGTGCAGGCAATGTTCCTACAAGGTCCACTCCTATAAGCTCTTTAGATTTGCTAGGAAAGACAGAATGCATTAAGCCTTTTGATGGCACACCAGTTGTCTTTACTGTGACATCTATCACACCTTTCTAGTATCTGCTTAACCCTCTCCACAATTTAAGTATTAATGTTGCCTGTATCTTAGCTACTATTTCCCTGGTCCCATAATGTCCATAACTCTCATGCTCAGGAAAGCATAACTTCCATTCCTGATCATTCAAATTTTTCCTCCTAAACAATGTATAGTATACTACTGTTTCACATTTGGCATGTTGTCTGAACTGTAATAGCGCTTAAACAACCTTAAATTTGGATTCTCTTTCAACTTCCTTCTCATTTGCTTGCAAAGTTTCCTAATAAGCTTCTCATCCTTCCCACTCTGCAAATTAAACAACCTTACTTGTCCTTCATGATTCTCTCTGTCAGTATCCTTCTTCCCTGCTGGCATCCTAAATAATGCATCAGCCACAATATCGTATTTTTCTTTCACATACCTTACCTCTATATCAAATTGCTGCAAATACAAGGCCCACCTAGTTAACCTAATGTTTCAGCCTTCACTTCTGTAGATAATTATGAGCCTTATGATCTGTATTACTGTGGTCTTATGTTCAAGTAAATAGTACTCAAACTTTTTAAATCTAAAAATATGTACCAAAGCCTCTAATTCTGGAACATAATAGCCCTTTTCATGTGACTGTGATATTCTGCTAGCAAAAGCAATAGTTTTGTGTTCTAACCCCATCTCATTAGGTGCTAATAGGAAAATTTCTACCTCCAAACCACAAAAACTTGCATCAGTACTCATACAGAAAGGCAGTGAAGAATTTTGATGTCCTCACATCTTACTATTTACTAATTCTTTCTTCACACTCTGAAATGCCTCTTCACAATCCTCTGTCCAGTTCCACACCACATTCTCTTTCAACAAATTACCAAGGCAGGGATGGTTAAATTACCAATCTCATATGAACCTTTGGTAGAAGCCAAACATAGCTTCAAGAACCTTCTTGTTATTTGGGGATGGTAAATCTGCAATAGCAGCAAGCTTTTCTGGATCAGGCTGTATACCTTCCTCGTTAATTCTGTGACCCAAAAATGAAATTTCCTTCATTACAAATTAAGATTTACTTAGTTTTAGTTTCATGCCTTCTCTATACATAGCTCTCAGTACTTCATTCAGAATCTACATTGCTTGCTACCTGTATATCTACATAGACCATTATTTCATTGGCTAATATCCCATCTAGCAGCTTGTCAATAGCTCTGATAGAAACACACACACACACACACACACACACACACACACACACACACACACACACTAAAGTTCAGACCAAATGGCAGCACATTGTTAACATTCATCTTCATCTAAAAATGCTGTACATGGCCTAAATTCCTTGGCCAAACTGATATTCCAATAGCCTCAAGTCACATCAAAAGATGACAGAAATTTATATCCATGGAACGTTTGCAAAATTTCATCTATGTTAGCTGATCTGTCACTCTCCCCTATTACAATTTCATTCAACTTCCTGGCATCCAGAACCTACCGGACACCACCATTCCTCCTCTTTACCACGACAAGTAGGTTGTTATATCTGCTGGTTGACCTTTCAATAATCCTCCATGAGACCATCTTTTGAACTGCTTTTCTCACCACTTTCTTCTTTGAAAATGGAATGATATACGGTTTCTTGAACAATGGTTCATGATCCTTAAACTTTAATTTGGACTCAAAGCGTTTTAACAAACCTGGTCTGTCTGAAAATGCCTTACAGTTGCTCAGGAGAATACCTTTGAATTCCTCTCTTTGACTATTGGTAATACCTTTAGTATCCTCAACTCTCCTTATTATCTCCAACCTTTCTCTCTCTCTCTCTCTCTCTCTCTCTCTCTCTCTCTCTCTCTCTCTCTCTCTCTTCCCCCCCCCCCCCCCCTTCCTCCTCCTGTTCTTCTGTGGTCAAAACTCTTAATGGCATATCTAATTCAGTTTCCACAGACTAGCCCACATCTTCCCAAAAATTATATTTTGTACCTACGTCTGTTGTACTTAAAACTAAACTTACCACTAGTAAAATCAATACTTACACACCATTTGCACAAAAAATTAGTTCCAAATATTACATCAATGCCGAAATTTTGAATCGCAAAGGAATTGGACTCCAACAGCTGTCCTGCCAATTCCACAGTTAATAGTACCTCTTGTTTCACACTCTTTGATAGCTTACCAAAGGCACCAATAATTTTTATTGCAGAAACAAGCATCAGTGTTGTCCCCCCAGTGTTCTTAATAGATTCAAAAAATGCCTGTGAAATGCCATTCAAGTCACTACAGGTGCCACACCCACTTTTTACTTACCATATGATCTTCATACAACAAATCCTCATTAATCCTTTCTCTGGAAAAAACTATCATCCTGCTCACCAAATTTATCAGACGCAGTCAAATGAAAGGTACCATGATCCTCATCCTCATCCTCACTACCACTCTCACACTCTAAATCTTCTTTAGGCTTAACATTATTCTCCTTTTTCTTACCTTACTTACCACATGGCCATCATTATCAATTATAAATTCAATTGCCTCAAGCTCATCACTACTGTATTTGTCATTGCTATTATCATCATCATCATCACAACTACTGTCAGAATCAGAGCCACTGTCACTTTCATTGTCCTCGAATACTTGGCTAATTAGTTAATCCTTGTTTCCAGTATTAGACCACAAATCAAAACACCTGAATTCCTTATTATCTCTTAAAAATTTAACATCCATTTTGCCACTTTGAACATCCTGAGCAACAGCAACACACTCTGTTTTATCCCTTGATTTTATTATAGTAAGTTGCTCCTCTTCTTTTATGGGATAAACATTGCTACCCACATCATCATTCAACATCTCACTAGAATTTGAAATTACACTCAACTTCCTACTATCATTCACCTTACCTTACCTTACCTTACAGCACATTTACATACAAGTGGCTCTTCATCACTACCTGCTGGAGTGTGAGCCAGAACTAGAGCATTATCTAGTTTAAATGGTTTGATCCAGAATTAGTCATCTCCATTTCTTTTACTTGAATTTCACGAACCATTTGTGTGTCAATCCTGGCTATCCTTCACCCAGCCATTCCTTGCATTCCTATTGCAATTAGTCCTGTTCATCCTATTTACCTCACATTTTCTCCCTGATTGATTGTCATCAACATTCCTCTTACTGTCTTCCACTGAGGGCTTCACCCTCTCCACTTCATCAACATACTTCAAGAAATCACTAATATTACCCCTAGGGGCAGGTGTAAGCAATTCTTTCACTTTCTGCAGCAAATTAGCTTCTAAACCCATAATTATTCTTTCACTACCTAGATCTTTGTCGAAATGTTTCAGTTTGTTTTTCCAGATCTGACAAACCTTTTTCAGTCTCCTTCAGAGAGTCAAATCTCTCTCTCCTCCAACAAATCCATTCAAAGCTCTCTGCTGCTTTCTTTTGCACGAATATTCATCTAAAAAAGCTTTCTGAAAGCTTTGCCAAGAAGTAAAACTATCAGTTACCTGAGCTGCCCATCCATAATCATCCCCTTTAAAAAATCTTCCCACAAATGAAATTTTCTTATGTCACTCCATGTTTCAGGCAATTCATTAAATTCCCAAATGAAATCCAGTGGATGCAATTCCCCATATGATTCAAAATTATTAAATTTCTTACAGTTAATAAATAAAGGACTGTTTGGGACACTACATATTCTATGATTTAGATTTTGTAGATCTTCTATCTTTTTCTCTATTTAAGCCAATTTTGAATCTACATTTTCATTTACTTTTACCACTTTTTCCTCTACCACTAATGCACACATGGCTTCTAGCTTCATTTAAAAATCATTTTTAATTTGATAGATTTGATTTTCAAGTTTAACCACATTCCAGCACAAAAATTCCTGGCTGCTTTGACTTAAACTTTATGCTGTTTTTCAGAAGCCTCCAAAAAGCTTGTGTGTCTGCTCTATACATTGACTACTCATTGTTGTTAACTTTTCCTTAGTTTTCTGCTCTATTTCCTTTAGTTTTTCATCACAATCTTTCACTACTGCCCAACTATCTTATTTAATTTTGAAAGATTAGAGCTGACTATCTAATCTCATTTTCCTTTCTTCAATTGATCCTTTAAGATAACCATGTCAGTTACAATGCTATCAGTGTTCTTTTCCACCCTGCTTATGTCTTCTTTCATACACGAACTACTCAAACTACTCATAATTTGCCTTAACATCGTTTCCACTTTTCTGTTTTGCCATAAACTTTTGCTCTTGGTGACTTTCACTACTTGGTTCCTCCTCCTTAAATTTAATGATCTCACCCACTTCAGTACTGTTTTCATCCATTTCACTCACATCACCATGCAATGTAGATGACACTTTAATCATCTCATCTACAATAGGACTTTAGTCCCCATCATTCAAAGGTGCATTCATGTCTGATTTATAAGCACTGTCATCTACTGAACCAGTCACACTTATGTCCTTCTATTCATTTAATGACTTAACCTTTACAGTTATATCCTCAGTTGCACTGTCTTCTTTGTTAAGGCCATTCATTATGTGTCACTCAATACAAAACAGCTTTTGCTATGAAATTACCTTATTCTCATTAACTCTTCTTCTACTGGCAATTCTGGGGAAGTCGGATAGTTGTCTTTGCTTCATTGGTAGAGTTTTGGGAAGATGTGATTCATCTGTAAAGGAGACCACTTATAAAATACTAATACGACCTATTCTTGAGTACTGGTTGAGCGTTTGGGATCCCTATCAGGTTGGATTCAGGAAGGACATAGAAGCAATTCAGAGCTGCTAGATTTGTTACTGGTAGGTTTGATCGTCACACGAGTGTTACGGAAATGCTTTAGGAACTCAGGTGGGAGTCTCTAGAGGGAAGGAGGCGTTCTTTTCGTGAATCGCTACTGAGGAAATTTAAAGAACCAGCATTTGAAGCTCACTGCAGTACAATTTTACTGCTGCCAACTTACATTTTGCAGAAAGACCGCAAAGATAAGAGAGATTAGAGCTCATACAGAGGCATATAGGCAGTCATTTTTCCCTCATTCTGTTTTGGAGTGGAACAGGGAGAGAAGATACTAGTTGTGGTATGAGGTACCCTCCGCCAAGCACCATATGGTGGATAGCGGGGTATGTATGTAGATGTAGATACTGCTTTCCTTCTCCTGTTGTGGTTGTCATCTGGATCTGCACGGCTGCGTCAATTTGTAATTCTCAGCACAGCATCTCGTTTCATTTACAGTCAGCTGTGTCCACATGCATGCTGATTGGCAACTCCTGTGTTTATTGGCTGCTTCCATAGAACCCACTCGATGATTAGTTGCTGTTATACTGTGTCCATGAAACCCATACACTTGTTGGCTGCTGCACCTTCTTCGTTAGTACTGTATTGTAAACCACTCAACACTACAATAGTCCTCACTCAGGACATCATATGTGATGGTTTGTCTGTTTTATTCAGGGTGTATACGACATGGGACAACTGGGAGATCCAGGAAAAACCTGGGAATACTTTCATCTGGAAGAAAACCGGGAAAAACCCGGGAATTGTTTAGAATTCTGGGAATTTTTCATTGTTTTAGTTTTCAGTTAAATTATTGTGATTTTTGACTGGTAAGAACCAATACTCTAACAAAGGATATTACTGTGCAAAATACTACAGAATAATACTGCAGCAAAAAACATGAGAGGAAAAAGAAAACGAAAATAAAACTCTAGTTGCAAAGGAAATGCGCCATTTACAACAACAAAACAGTGCTCATACAAGCGTCTGCCAGCTGCAAAGTGTTTCACAGGCTTTAGGAAGACTTTAGTGCTTCATAACAACAAATTGCCTCCAATGAGCGTGATGTGTCAACTGTTGAAATTAGATTCGTTTGAGCAGTTGCGGGCAGGCTCTTGCGTATGCGCAGTTGAGTCGTGTATGAGTAGTACCTTCTCCTGCTTCTGGTTACAGAAGTGTGGCTGGGTGCCACTTCTTAATATTGTCCCTGTTGGGAAATAATAGTAAATCTGTGGCTGATGTACAGAGCAGTCCGAGTTGTGGTGGGGAGGTGGGTCGTCTCCACAAGGCCCGTTTTTATGTTCAGTGATTTTGTTGTTTCCTCTTCGTCTGTTGCTCTCACGTTAAATGATAACAAAACGGATTTTTGAGGCCAGGAGCTATCAAATGAATTAAAATACATTCAAATAATTATGGAAGGGCAAAATAAGTTTTTAGTTTCAGATATTATTTCCATGTTTCTGACAGTCAAGCTTAATCGCCTTGCAGAACAATGAAGTTATTTTTGAAGGTTTGCTAAAGAGATTTGGCTTCCATTAATCTTTTCTGCTGAGGCAGTCTATTTATTTGAAACGAAGTATTTAATTTCACACTACTAATTAGTTTCAATTGTTCGCTGCATTTAAAGTGCACGTATGACATTATGCCATAATACGGAATGAAACATAAGACAATATAGTACTGGTACTCCAAGAAAATTCACATACGAGTGTGCATTTTAAGACGGATTATGCGTTTTAGTATGGTACATGAAATTCAGACGCTCTTGGAGTATCCCCTGATGTCCTGTTTCTTTAATGACATAATGTAAGATCTTTCAACGTTTTACATGGACGAACGTATATATGGGCTTCCTGCGACATCATAGCTGCGCAAGCGTGGTGATGCCTGTTATCTGGAAATCTCTTGCAACTTCTGAAGCGAACCTATTTCTAACAAGTTGTGGGAAAATATTGCGAATGGTGGTTTCAAAAGCGTTACATTCAAAGCAAATTTCCTTTTATGTAATACGAAATATGTGCAAGAATGTACGATGAATTTCTTAAATCACAAAGTGTTTGACTCTGATTTAAAAATAACCCCTTAGAGGACAACCATTTAGAAGAATTTAAAGCCCAGATCAGACATTAACGTCGCAATTATAAATTTTACTGGCACATTTGTGTGATGTATCTTAAAGTGTCATGTGCAAAAAGGATCAACATTATATGTGGAAGCTTAACTTCTCTTCAAGCTTATAAATCTTAGAGACCAATATTATATGTGAATGCTATGTATATTAACTTAAACCATTAACTTTTCTTATTTGTGTGTTGGCGATACTGAAGAGTGATCTTGCTATTGGCTGACTTTATCACGTGACGTATGCTGGCATCAGCTGGCGAGATCACGTGGCATGAGCTATGACTTGTCTACAAAAGTGCATCATAATCTCGATTTCATGCTTCAGATAGTGACATGCGCTGTTTATTTGCATTTCACAGTATTTCACCTTCCCCCAATAATACATAGTTATACATGACCAGTGCACTACTGTTTTAACTTTCCACAAGCCTCATTAATAGTTTGCAGGCAAACATCCACACACTGCTACAATAGTTTACTATTGAACATCTATAAGGAGTAAAAACCTAACCACAAAGTTCGCAGTTCTTGAAGTGAAGTGTAGAAAGGTACACATGGAGCAGACACTGTCTGTTTTAACACACAATCTAATTGCTTTACACTTATTTTATGGATACGTTGTTGTTATTGTTATTGTTGCTGTTCTAACCAACACAGGTGTCTTGTCTGAAACTCAGCTGTGGGCTGACTGTCTCGGGCCCAAAAATCGGGCCCTTATATATCCTCACAATAATAGGTACTGAAACTATACATTGTTGGAAGTTAAATTTACAGAAATTACAGTTATAATTCATTAAATTAACTGAATATATCAAAAAATTAGTTCTTTTTAACATTCTTTGTCTACTACAAGAGTTGGGCCAAATTATGTATTTAAATCATGAAATTAACAAATACAGTTATGCAGACCATACTTTTGACAATCAATGGAATATAAGCTACGAAACAAGTACTGATTTCACCCTATAGAAAAGGAGACTAACCAGGAATTGTAGAAATAAATTGGAAAATCATTAAGATACATAAAACTAAACACAAAAATCGATCTGATGTTATATTCTTTATAACTGAGGGTCAACCTTTCTTTTCTATGACAATGCAGATTATATTCACATGTGTTAATGGTAATTACTTAAAAGTGAAAAAATGAAACCTAAGGAGGCAGATGGAAAAACAAGAGGGAAGTAAAAATATCCCAGCTTGCTGCGTCACACAATGAGGTCTTCCTTGACACCATTGAAGCCACATATGGTGGTGGTGGTGGTTTGGTGTCAGTGGAATGCATGCTGTAAAACAGCTGGCCCAAGCTGTCCTTGACCTAACAGATCTGTAACAGTTGATTGTGCCACTATTGCAGTACAATGTGCTAGAGCCCCACCCCGATAACAATGGTTGTTGCTCTCGGTAGTGCCACACGGCCGTCTGGAACCAAGTCTTCTTGTGACTGTACATTCTCATGACGACTGCTGTCAGCAGCCGTGTACAGTGGCTACATTCCTACAACGTCCTTCTGCAATATTGTAGAAGGGACATCCAGCTTCATGTAGTTCTATTACGTGACATCATTCAGACTCAATGATGCGCTTATTCTGGAAAATTAATTCTAAGTAGCCAATGCTTGCATAACCTTAAACATTTCAGCTTTTGGGTCAAGTACAAAAATCCTTTTCTATGTTTTTTTTCGTAGAGTGATGACATAAACTTAAATACTAAAGTTAATTTTGCTTTGGAAGGAAAACATCCCCAGAAATATTTAATTTATATTTTGTGTACATTTATTGTCAATTTGATAATTTTGTATTATTACAACAGTATTCTTCATGTAATACCTTAAGTGTTTTGCTTACTTAATGATACTTCAGCTATACTTCCTGCTGGCTTCTTCAACACTTACTTAAATATTTAAAGTATTTAACTATTTTTTCAGAAAATTAAATGAATGTGACATTAGGATAAGTTAAAAGAATTAATTTTTATTTACATAAGTAAAATAAATTTATCTATAAAATTTGTGTAAAATGATTGTTGTAAATAACGTTGTAACCATATTCTATACTGAAAAAAACTATTTAAGATCTTTGTTGAATGAAATAGTGTTCTCCATTTTTACATGGTCTTCAAATTCAGTTTGTTTCTTCACCTTACCCATTTTCATGAAGAATCAGGGAATCCTCAACATTTTCACATCGTGAATCCACAACATGTTTGTCAGGAAGTTTATCATGAGCATTGTCAGTATATCGATTTAGATTGTAGGAAGCATTTCAAATTTCTGTGTTTAAAAGTAACATGCATAACATTGCACATGATCTGCTCCAGAATGTGCTGGCCTCTTATTTTAGAGATAATGTTGAATATGACCAGACACCACTTTTCTTTTTATGCTGTACAATGCATTTTGCATTATTTATTGTTGCTGCAAAGTTAAAGGCTTGATTTAATGAAAAGCAGACTTGTGAAAATTGTGGCTAAGTTTTGTGTTACTACATTGATCAATGGAAAGCCTTTTGTCATTTTCTCAAGAGGATATAATTTTGACACTCTGGTCAGAGACAAATATCTTGAGCAACATGTAGGAAACAGTCATCCTCTCTTCCATTTACTTCAAAATATTTACTCCTGTCTTCATGTACTGGAATTTAGTTGGACATAAAACTTAATTCACAAGAGAAATCGTCTGTGTATGCAATCTACTACAAATGTCCTATAATTATTCCAGTGTGGTATTATCCTCATTACCTTTGGCTGCTTCTCCAAAACGTTAGTGAATACTTCAAAATTCGGTACTGACATCTTATTTACACCTCATTTTTGGAAATAACTTTCTGTGCAAGTTTTGACGTAACAGACCTACTTTTGCCTAGCATAAAAGAGATGAATATAGTAATCATGGTGTCTGAAGTTCATCTTCTGTGTCTTAGAACATGCATCTGGTGTCAAAATACTTGTTCCTTGAAAGCCAACACACCTCCAGGGCAGTAAAGGCAATGTGGCGATATACAGATTACTTATTTACACATACAAGCAGGTGCTTTCCCTCATGAAAATGCTGCAATTGCCATCATATGCCAAAGGGGTTTGTCAGCTCTCAGTACCATATGCAAAATAATAATATACTGATGAACAATGTCTGTACATTTTTATTGCTATTCATACCATAATAATACCAACACATCTCAATGGCATTTTACGAGGTAAAGGGTGACAATTATTGAACTATATGAAATAAAATCATCATAACTTCTGAACAGTTTGCATTAGGACATTCAAATTGCATGTTTCGTTGCAGGGCATGATAGGACTTAGTATAGTTTGGCATAGTGATAAAACCCACTTTCATTGGTTTGGGTTCATCAATATGCAAAATTGGTGCATTTGGCACTGAGAATCTGCATTTCATGATATGCATGAATCGACCCCCTGCGGGTCCAGGGGTTAGAATTGGCCAGAGGTATTCATGCCTATCGTATGAGGTGACTAAAAGGAGCTTAACACATTTTTACCTATGTGACAGTGCCCTATAGGGTATGACCTCCATTCTTCAAAATGTTCCTGAAGTGTGAGCCAATTGGAGAAGGGTGCCTTACAAGGTGCATCGGGTCCATCTTGCAGCGAGGTCTTTACAACACTGTCTCATCACCACATTGCAGTCCTCCTCCTAGCCACCGCCGCCTCCTCCTAGCCGCCGCCGCCGCCTCCTCCTAGCCGCCGCCGCCGCCTCCTCCTAGCCGCCGCCGCCGCCTCCTCCTCCTAGCCGCCGCCGCCGCCTCCTCCTAGCCGCCGCCTCCTCCTAGCCGCCGCCTCCTCCTAGCCGCCGCCTCCTCCTAGCCGCCGCCTCCTCCTAGCCGCCGCCGCCGCCTCCTCCTAGCCGCCGCCGCCGCCTCCTCCTAGCCGCCGCCGCCGCCTCCTCCTAGCCGCCGCCGCCGCCTCCTCCTAGCCGCCGCCGCCGCCTCCTCCTAGCCGCCGCCGCCGCCTCCTCCTAGCCGCCGCCGCCGCCTCCTCCTAGCCGCCGCCGCCGCCTCCTCCTAGCCGCCGCCGCCGCCTCCTCCTAGCCGCCGCCGCCGCCTCCTCCTAGCCGCCGCCGCCGCCTCCTCCTAGCCGCCGCCGCCGCCTCCTCCTAGCCGCCGCCGCCGCCTCCTCCTAGCCGCCGCCGCCGCCTCCTCCTAGCCGCCGCCGCCGCCTCCTCCTAGCCGCCGCCGCCGCCTCCTCCTAGCCGCCGCCGCCGCCTCCTCCTAGCCGCCGCCGCCTCCGCCGCCTCCTCCTAGCCGCCGCCGCCTCCGCCGCCTCCTCCTAGCCGCCGCCGCCGCCGCCGCCTCCTCCTAGCCGCCGCCGCCGCCGCCGCCTCCTCCTAGCCGCCGCCGCCGCCGCCGCCTCCTCCTAGCCGCCGCCGCCGCCGCCTCCTCCTAGCCGCCGCCGCTGCCGCCGCCTCCTCCTAGCCGCCGCCGCCTCCTCCTAGCCGCCGCCGCCTCCTCCTAGCCGCCGCCGCCGCCGCCGCCGCCTCCTCCTAGCCGCCGCCGCCGCCTCCTCCTAGCCGCCGCCGCCGCCTCCTCCTAGCCGCCGCCGCCGCCGCCGCCGCCGCCGCCGCCGCCGCCGCCGCCGCCGCCGCCGCCGCCGCCGCCGCCGCCGCCGCCGCCTCCTCCTAGCCGCCGCCGCCGCCTCCTCCTAGCCGCCGCCGCCGCCTCCTCCTAGCCGCCGCCGCCGCCTCCTCCTAGCCGCCGCCGCCGCCTCCTCCTAGCCGCCGCCGCCGCCTCCTCCTAGCCGCCGCCGCCGCCTCCTCCTAGCCGCCGCCGCCGCCTCCTCCTAGCCGCCGCCGCCGCCTCCTCCTAGCCGCCGCCGCCGCCTCCTCCTAGCCGCCGCCGCCGCCTCCTCCTAGCCGCCGCCGCCGCCTCCTCCTAGCCGCCGCCGCCGCCGCCGCCTCCTCCTAGCCGCCGCCGCCGCCGCCGCCTCCTCCTAGCCGCCGCCGCCGCCGCCGCCTCCTCCTAGCCGCCGCCGCCGCCGCCGCCTCCTCCTAGCCGCCGCCGCCGCCTCCTCCTAGCCGCCGCCGCCGCCTCCTCCTAGCCGCCGCCGCCGCCGCCGCCGCCTCCTCCTAGCCGCCGCCGCCGCCTCCTCCTAGCCGCCGCCGCCGCCGCCTCCTCCTAGCCGCCGCCGCCGCCGCCGCCTCCTCCTAGCCGCCGCCGCCGCCGCCGCCTCCTCCTAGCCGCCGCCGCCTCCTCCTAGCCGCCGCCGCCGCCGCCTCCTCATAGCCGCCGCCGCCTCCTCATAGCCGCCGCCGCCTCCTCCTAGCCGCCGCCGCCGCCGCCTCCTCCTAGCCGCCGCCGCCGCCTCCTCCTAGCCGCCGCCGCCGCCTCCTCGTAGCCGCCGCCGCCGCCGCCTCCTCGTAGCCGCCGCCGCCGCCGCCTCCTCCTAGCCGCCGCCGCCGCCTCCTCGTAGCCGCCGCCGCCGCCGCCTCCTCCTAGCCGCCGCCGCCGCCTCCTCCTAGCCGCCGCCGCCGCCTCCTCCTAGCCGCCGCCGCCGCCTCCTCCTAGCCGCCGCCGCCGCCTCCTCCTAGCCGCCGCCGCCGCCTCCTCCTAGCCGCCGCCGCCGCCTCCTCCTAGCCGCCGCCGCCGCCGCCTCCTCCTAGCCGCCGCCGCCGCCGCCTCCTCCTAGCCGCCGCCGCCGCCGCCTCCTCCTAGCCGCCGCCGCCGCCTCCTCCTAGCCGCCGCCGCCGCCTCCTCCTAGCCGCCGCCGCCGCCTCCTCCTAGCCGCCGCCGCCGCCGCCTCCTCCTAGCCGCCGCCGCCGCCTCCTCCTAGCCGCCGCCGCCGCCGCCGCCTCCTAGCCGCCGCCGCCGCCTCCTCCTAGCCGCCGCCGCCGCCTCCTCCTAGCCGCCGCCGCCGCCTCCTCCTAGCCGCCGCCGCCGCCGCCGCCTCCTCCTAGCCGCCGCCGCCGCCGCCGCCTCCTCCTAGCCGCCGCCGCCGCCGCCTCCTCCTCCTAGCCGCCGCCGCCGCCGCCTCCTCCTCCTAGCCGCCGCCGCCGCCGCCTCCTCCTCCTTGCCGCCGCCGCCGCCTCCTCCTCCTTGCCGCCGCCGCCGCCTCCTCCTCCTAGCCGCCGCCGCCGCCGCCTCCTCCTAGCCGCCGCCGCCGCCGCCTCCTCCTAGCCGCCGCCGCCGCCGCCGCCGCCGCCTCCTCCTAGCCGCCGCCGCCGCCGCCTCCTCCTAGCCGCCGCCGCCGCCGCCTCCTCCTAGCCGCCGCCGCCGCCGCCTCCTCCTAGCCGCCGCCGCCGCCGCCTCCTCCTAGCCGCCGCCGCCGCCGCCGCCTCCTCCTAGCCGCCGCCGCCGCCGCCGCCTCCTCCTAGCCGCCGCCGCCGCCGCCTCCTCCTAGCCGCCGCCGCCGCCGCCTCCTCCTAGCCGCCGCCGCCGCCGCCTCCTCCTAGCCGCCGCCGCCGCCGCCTCCTCCTAGCCGCCGCCGCCGCCGCCGCCTCCTCCTAGCCGCCGCCGCCGCCGCCGCCTCCTCCTAGCCGCCGCCGCCGCCGCCTCCTCCTAGCCGCCGCCGCCGCCGCCTCCTCCTAGCCGCCGCCGCCGCCGCCTCCTCCTAGCCGCCGCCGCCGCCGCCGCCTCCTCCTAGCCGCCGCCGCCGCCGCCTCCTCCTAGCCGCCGCCGCCGCCGCCTCCTCCTAGCCGCCGCCGCCGCCGCCTCCTCCTAGCCGCCGCCGCCGCCGCCTCCTCCTAGCCGCCGCCGCCGCCGCCTCCTCCTAGCCGCCGCCGCCGCCGCCTCCTCCTAGCCGCCGCCGCCGCCGCCTCCTCCTAGCCGCCGCCGCCGCCGCCTCCTCCTAGCCGCCGCCGCCGCCGCCTCCTCCTAGCCGCCGCCGCCGCCGCCTCCTCCTAGCCGCCGCCGCCGCCGCCTCCTCCTAGCCGCCGCCGCCGCCGCCTCCTCCTAGCCGCCGCCGCCGCCGCCTCCTCCTAGCCGCCGCCGCCGCCGCCTCCTCCTAGCCGCCGCCGCCGCCGCCTCCTCCTAGCCGCCGCCGCCGCCGCCTCCTCCTAGCCGCCGCCGCCGCCGCCTCCTCCTAGCCGCCGCCGCCGCCGCCTCCTCCTAGCCGCCGCCGCCGCCGCCTCCTCCTAGCCGCCGCCGCCGCCGCCTCCTCCTAGCCGCCGCCGCCGCCGCCTCCTCCTAGCCGCCGCCGCCGCCGCCTCCTCCTAGCCGCCGCCGCCGCCGCCTCCTCCTAGCCGCCGCCGCCGCCTCCTCCTCCTAGCCGCCGCCGCCGCCGCCTCCTCCTAGCCGCCGCCGCCGCCGCCTCCTCCTAGCCGCCGCCGCCGCCGCCTCCTCCTAGCCGCCGCCGCCGCCGCCTCCTCCTAGCCGCCGCCGCCGCCGCCTCCTCCTAGCCGCCGCCGCCGCCGCCTCCTCCTAGCCGCCGCCGCCGCCGCCTCCTCCTAGCCGCCGCCGCCGCCTCCTCCTAGCCGCCGCCGCCGCCGCCTCCTCCTAGCCGCCGCCGCCGCCGCCTCCTCCTAGCCGCCGCCGCCGCCGCCTCCTCCTAGCCGCCGCCGCCGCCGCCTCCTCCTAGCCGCCGCCGCCGCCGCCTCCTAGCCGCCGCCGCCGCCGCCTCCTAGCCGCCTCCTCCTAGCCGCCGCCGCCGCCGCCTCCTCCTAGCCGCCGCCGCCGCCGCCTCCTCCTAGCCGCCGCCGCCGCCGCCGCCTCCTCCTAGCCGCCGCCGCCGCCGCCTCCTCCTAGCCGCCGCCGCCGCCGCCTCCTCCTAGCCGCCGCCGCCGCCGCCGCCTCCTCCTAGCCGCCGCCGCCGCCGCCTCCTCCTAGCCGCCGCCGCCGCCGCCTCCTCCTAGCCGCCGCCGCCGCCGCCTCCTCCTAGCCGCCGCCGCCGCCGCCTCCTCCTAGCCGCCGCCGCCGCCGCCTCCTCCTAGCCGCCGCCGCCGCCGCCTCCTCCTAGCCGCCGCCGCCGCCGCCGCCGCCGCCTCCTAGCCGCCGCCGCCGCCGCCGCCGCCGCCTCCTAGCCGCCGCCGCCGCCGCCGCCGCCGCCTCCTAGCCGCCGCCGCCGCCGCCGCCGCCGCCTCCTAGCCGCCGCCGCCGCCGCCTCCTAGCCGCCGCCGCCGCCGCCGCCGCCTCCTCCTAGCCGCCGCCGCCGCCGCCGCCGCCTCCTCCTAGCCGCCGCCGCCGCCGCCGCCGCCTCCTCCTAGCCGCCGCCGCCGCCGCCGCCGCCTCCTCCTAGCCGCCGCCGCCGCCGCCTCCTGTCCTTTTTCTCCATCTCTGTGTGTTACTGAAGGCCAATCAACGCATTCACACGCATAGCTAGTGGCAGGGTAAATCGTAATTCCCGACGCTGTGTAGAAAAGCAGGGCACTTGCGTACCCCCTAGTAAAGGCCAGGCCCGAGGAGGGGTGATTGCCTGAGCTGACACCTTCCGACCATGCCGATTGGTCCCTCCGTCTGTTTCTCGGGAGGTATGACCTTAGGTGTAAACATTCACCTAAGGTGGGAGTGCCCTTTGAGAGGGTCCCCACAAGGAAGAAGCGCGCCATCGGAGATGCTGGCATTCATGGGAATTCATCCATAATGGATTTCTCTTCTTCTCTCTAGATTTCTGCCGAAAACTGGAAGTTGACCAGCCACCAGTGACAATAGTACTGCCACCTGCGCAAAATTTCCTCGTAGTTTCTAGATCTGAGGACGGACACTATTTTTCAATTGTCAACCCTTCCGTTACTCAGAAGGGCATAGATGCCATAGCTGGACCTGACAAGTCTTGTACCAGGATGTGTAACGGTACCTTGTTGTTGGAAACTGAGAGCGCCTTTCAGGCACAAAAACTCCTTTGGGCCACACTCCAGTACACGTTCCCTGTCCGGATGGAGGCTCACCACACTTCAAATTCGTCTGGTTTCGTGGTGTGGTATGGTCTCTACTAGATCACTCAATGGATGGACTGACGAGGAGATTCAGTCTTTCCTTGCTGAGCAAGGCGTAATGGCTGTCCATAGGGTCATGAAAAAGGTCGACAATGGCCTTGTACCGACCCAGACACTTTACTTCACCTTTGATAGTGTTAAACTGCCGTCGTGCATCAAAGCGGGCTATGAGGTTATTTCTGTTCACCCCATGTCGCGCCACCTAAGTACTGCTACCAGTGTCAGCGTTTTAACCACACGCGCCAGTCTCGTTCCATTGCGGCTAAATGCGTCACTTCTGGCAGGGATGCCCATGAGGGTGACTGTCCACCTCCGTCTCCTCATTGAATGAACTGTAAGGGTGACCATGCAGCGTCCTGTCTGTCCTATCTACAAGGATGAACGCTGTATACACAAAATTCGGGTCAAAGAAAAAGTGTCCACCTCGGCTGCTCGCAAGCTTATTGGTAGTAGGAAGCCCACGCTGCTTCCAGCGGGGAAATACAGTACCGTCCTCCCCTCGCCTCTCCTCGGCCTACCAGGGAGGTATCGATACAGACATGTGATCTGACCTTTAGCGCTATGGTCGTCCATTTGGCCAGTGCTACGATCGCCCGATCAGTGTCTCCTCTTCCTCCCGTCACTGCTAAGACACAAGCCCCTACATCAGCTTCTGCCAAGACTAAGACCCGGAAGTCACATGCACGGGCCTTCAAGAAGGAACTGTCCATGAAGGCTTCTTGCGTATCCCGAACTCCCAGCCATCGACCAGTACTTGGACTAAACGACATTTCAAGAAGGGACATAGGAAGAAAAGTTCTCATCTGCCACGACGCGTTTCGCCTCCTGCACCACCCACCTCAGGCCGTCATCCATTTCACCTGGCCACACCACTGGTAGCTAAACATCTGGCCGTTAACAAGCAGAGGAAGCTCCCCCTCCCGATCATCTTAACATGGTCGCTGACGAACATATTGCAAAAATGGACGATGCCTCGCCGCCTATTGATAGCGGCAGTAGTGCTCGCTCGAAGTCAGGCCCTCAGCAGCCTTCGACGTGATCACTTCTTGCTTCTTTTTTTTCTTCTCACGATGGCACTTCTTCATTGGAATAATCACAGCATTCGCTCCAACCGAGAGGACTTAAAGTTGCTGCTATGCTTCCACTGTACACTTGCAGTAGCTCTCCAGGAAACGAAACTACACCCATGCGATTGTATTGACCTGACACACTAAACCTCTGTGCGTTTTGACCTACCCCCCTATGGCACGTATTCAGCCTCATGGAGGAGTTATGTTGCTGGTCTGGGATTATATATACTACAATCCCATCACATTGGACATCTGCATGCAGTTGCCGTCCAAATTACTCTCCCCACTTTCACATTTTCTATTTGTACCGTTTACACTCCATCGTCGTCTGCCGTTACTAGGGCAGACATGATGCAAATTATTGCTCAGCTACCTGCACAATTTTTGTTGACTGGAGACTTGAATGCCCACCGTCCCCTTTGGGGCTCTCCAGCATCCTGCCCGAGAGGCTCCCTGTTAGCAGACTTTCCAACCACCTCAATCTTGTCTGCCTAAATACTGGCGCCCCTACTTTACTTTCGGATACAAGTCACACCTATTCCCATTTAGACCTCTCTATATGTACTACCCAACTTGCACGTCGGTTTGAGTGGTATGCTCTTTCTGATACATATTAGAGTGACCACTTCCCGTGTGTTATCCATCTCCTGCATCATACCCCATCTCCATGCTCAACTAGTTGCAACATGTCCATAGCAGACTGGGGGCTCTTCTCTTCCAGGGCGACATTTCAGGATCAAAACTTCGCAAGCAGCGATAGACAGGTCACACACGTCACGGAAGTCATTCTCCCTGTTGCTAGAATATTCCATCCTTCATACTACTTCTTCTCCACGTCACGTACCGGTCCCCTGGTGGATCGCAGCATGTAGACGCTATACATGCTCATCGACGTGCTTTACGCACCTTCAAACGCCACCGTAAGATGACGAATTGTATTAATTATAAATGATTACGTGCGCAGTGTCGTCGTGTTATTAAAGAAAGCAAGAAAGCTGGCTGGGCTGCTTTCACAAGCACCTTCAACAGTTTTACTCCTTCTGTTGTCTGGGGTAGCCTGTGCCGGCTATCTGGCACTAAGATCCACTCACCAGTTTCTGGCTTGACGGTCGCGAATGACGTCTTTGTGGCCCCTGAGGTGGTCTCCAATGCCTTCATCCCCCGAAAACAGGCAGAGGCGGCAAGCCCACCTAACTTCCGCTCCTCGAATCATGAAAGTTACAATGCCTCATTCACCATGTGGGAACTCGTAAATGCACTTGCCCAGTTACAGTCCTCCGCTCTGGGCCTGATTCTATTCATATTCAAATGCGGAACAACTTTTCCCCTGCGGGTATAGGTTTTCTTCTTCGTACTTACAATCGCATCTGGGTTGAGGGATGTTTCCACATGCTGGCGCGAAACTGTAGTCGTCCCGATTCCTAAGCCGGGGAAGGACAGCCCTTGCCTTCCAGTTATCGACCCATCTCACTTAACAGCTGTGTCTGTAAGGTGATGGAACGAATGGTTAACTCTCGTTCGGTTTGGCTGCTCGAACCTCGACTCCAACTTACCAATGTACAATGTGGATTTCGTAGGCTCCGCTCTGCTGTGGACCATCTGGTTGCCTCGTCGACCTTCATTATGAAGAACTTCTTGCGGAAGCGCCAGAGAGTGGCTGTGTTCTTTGATTTGGAGAAGGCTTACGGCACCTTTTGGAGGGCGGGTATTCTCCGCACCATGCATACATGGGACGTTGGCGGTCGCCTCTCTGTTTTTATTCGTGCATTATTAATGGATCGAAAGTTAAAGGTATGTGTAGGTTCTGTCCTGTCCGACGCCCTTCGCCAGGAGAATGGGGTGTCACAGGGCTCAGTTTCGAGCGTCACTCTCTTCGCCATAGCGATCAATCCAAGGATGGATTGCCTCCCAGCTGATGTATCAGGCTCCCTTTTCGTGGACGATTTTACAATCTACTGCAGCGCGCAGCGTACATGTTTCCTGGAGCGCTGTCTTCAGCGTTGTCTTGACCGTATTTACTCCTGGAGTGTCACCAATGGCTTCCGTTTTTCTGCCCAGAAGACGGTATGCATTAACTTTTGGTGCTACAAGGAGTTTCTCCCACCCTCCTTACATCTCGGTCCTGTTCTCCCATTCGTGGAGACAACAAAATTTTTAGGTCTTACATTTGACAGGAAACTCAGCTGGTATTCCACATGTCATATTTGGCTGCCCATTCCTTAAATGTCCTGTGTTCTCAACGGTACGTCGTGGGGAGCGGATCGAACCGTCGTACTTCACCTATATCGGTCGATCGTCCGCTCAACGATGGATTATGGGAGCTTTGTATACTCCTGCACGGCCGTCTATCTTACGCCGCCTCAACTTTATTCAACATCGAGGGTTACGTCTTGCGATCGGAGCGTTTTATACTAGTCCCGTCGAGACTCTTCATGCTGAAGCTGGTGAATTGCCACTAACGTACCGGTGCGATATACTGCTTTGTCGCCATGCCTGTTGGCTGTTGTCAATGCCCGACCACCCGTCTTACCGTTCCTTTTTTGACGACTCTCTCATCTGTCAATACGGGTTGTAAGTATTTGCCCTGCTACCCCCTGGAGTTCGCTTTCATTGCCTCCTTCACCAAGTTGATTTTTCACTACCTGCCACCTTTGGAGTGGGTGGGAGCCAAACGCCGCCTTGGCTCCAGGCTCAGGTTTGCGTCTGAGCACCGGAATGATGGTGCTCTCCCGCCATTGCGATCCAGTTGAAGATGACGAGATGATGTCACCTGTAGTCAGATGAGAGAGATTTAATCATGTGGCTGTGGATGCGATCAGGCCCAGGAGCTGTGTCAAGGCAATGTGCAAGAGGAAGCTCTCACTCTGTAAATTGGGTGTTACAGTATTCATTGCAGCCTGTAGTGAATGAGAGGACGTTCCGTTCCAGCCGCTGTTTGAGTGTGTGAAAGGCTGGGTGGTAATTCTCCGACGCAGAGGCTCGAGCAAAGTGCTCAGAAAAGTGCTTGGCATTCGCGTTTGCGTCGGTACATAACTCGCCATTTATGGTAACCACAGGGACAGCTGTTGGGGCCTGATACCCGAAAAGACGTTGGAATTTTGCCCAGACTTGGGAAGGTGACCTGTGGCACCCAACGGTGGAGACGTATCACTCCCAACACTCCTCCTTCCGTTGTTTGATAAGGCAGCGAGCACGGGCACGAAGCCGTTTGAAGTCTGTAAGGTGCTCTAGGGGAGGGTGCCGCTTATGCCACTGTAGAGCTCGCCGACGCTCCTAATTGCCTCAGGGACTTCCTGGGCACCCTAAAGAGAGAGAGATCGCATTATCTGCAGCAGAAACAATTGTGCTAGTCACCTGCTCAACCATCACAGCAATGTTACCGTCTGGCGGAGGATTCAGCAGTGACAGCAAAGGTGAAGTTCCCCAGTCCACCTTGTTCAAAGCCTGTCTGGGCAGGCGTCCGTGTGCCTGACGCTAGGGCATCGGCAGGAAGATGGGGAAGTGGTCACTACCACACAGGTCGACATGTGCTCTCCAGTGGATAGCTGGGGGGAAGTTCTGGGCTGCATATTGCTAAATCAATGGCCGAGAAACCACCATGAGCCACACTGAAATGTGTGGTGGACCAGTATTTAAAAGGCAGAAGTCGAATTGCCTCAAAGTTTCGACAACTCTGCATCGGCCATGAAGCATGGTACCACCCCACAAGGGGTTATGGGCATTAAAATCGCCAAGACGTGGGAGAGGTTTAGGGAGTTGATCAATCAGTGCAGCTAATACATTCAGGGGTACTGCACCATCTGGAGGAAGATATACATTGCAGACAGTTATTTCCTGCGTCATCCTTATTCTGACTGCCGCAGCTTCAAGAGGAGTTTCAAGGGGCACAGTTTCACTGCAGACTGAGTTTAGAACATAAACGCAAACTCCACCTGACATACTATTATAGTCGCAACGGTTCCTGTAATATCTCTTATAGCCACAGAGGGCAATGGTCCGCATTGCTGGGAACGAGGTTTCCTGGGGGGCAATGCAGATAGGTTTTTTTTTGTGGTTGTAGGGCGCACAAAAACAGTCGTCATTAGCGGCCAGACTAAATTATGAATGCACTGCGATGCACAATGTTAAAGCAGAAACTAAGGAGGACAACACTATAAAAGGCACATTAACAGGCAAGGGATTAAAATAAAACAGCATAATCAAATGTCCTTAGACACGTTTCTCAAGTGGATAAAACGAAGAACGCGAGCAGCTGCTCCTGGGTCATCCAGGCGGTTAACGGTCTAGCAGCAGTTATCGGGCCCTCTGTCTCATCTTCTCTGTATGCACATGACTTTTGCATTTCATACTGCTGCTCCAGTACGGTTGTTACTGAGCGGCGGCTCCAGGGAGCCATCAACAAGGCATATTCATGGGCTCTAGCCCACGGCTTCCAGTTTTCAGTCGCAAAGTCGTGTGACATGCACTTCTTTTGGCGTCGTATTGTTCATCTGGAACCCTCACTTTACCTTAATGACAATCCACTCACTGTAGTGGAAACGTATCAATTCCTAGGACTGGTTGTCGATGATCGATTACTTGGCCGCCTCAACTTCATCAGCTTAATCAGAACTGCAGGCAGCACCTCAATGCCCTCCGCTGCCTGAGCAACACCAATTGGGGTGCAGATTGCTGCACGCTGCTGCAGCTCTACAGAGCCCTTTTCCAATCCAAATTGACTGTGGGAGTGTGGTTTATGGTTCGGCAGCACCTTCAGCATTGCATTTACTCAACCCTGTGCACCACTGTGGGTTTCGATTAGCGATAGGAGCTTTTAGGACGAGTCTGGTGACCAGCGTACTGGTGGCGGCTGGTGTCCCTTCACTGCAGATCAGACGTGCGCAACTGCCCGCCAGTTATGCAGCACACATTCATAGTTCCCCTGAGCATCCGAATAACCGTCTCCTTTTCCCACCCATGGCAGTCCATCTCCCG
The DNA here is from genome assembly GCF_023864345.2 of Schistocerca serialis cubense. Classification (NCBI taxonomy): domain Eukaryota; kingdom Metazoa; phylum Arthropoda; class Insecta; order Orthoptera; family Acrididae; genus Schistocerca; species Schistocerca serialis. Next base: position 7,014,742 of record NW_026047584.1, on the reverse strand, counting down.
CATTGGCGGCCCAGATTGGGGCTAACGATTGCAGTTTGTGTACTGTCCTTTTCCTCCAAACTAGAGCCCTTCCGTTTACCACCTCTGCTTGCGGCCCGTTCACACACTCGTCCATAGTGTATTCCTTGGCCGCAGCTTCATCTGGACCTATTGTGTGGCCCTAAGGACTCAGTTAACCCCACTACTCCCCGCCGTCACTTTCTATCGATTCTTGATGTGTTCCAGTTCTCTGAAGTGGTTAACACCAACGGATCAATGGCTGATGGTCACGTAAGCTTCGCATATGTTTATGGAGGACATAGCACTCCTTGCCAATTGGCTGCAGTGTTTTCACTGCAGCGCTGGCGGCCATATCTTGTGCTCTTGAGTACATCCGCTCATGCCCTGGTGAGTCATTTCTCCTGTGTACTGACTCATTGAGCAGCCTACAAGCTATTAACAAGTGCTACCCTCGCCACCCCCTGGTAGCGTCCATTCAGGAGTCCATCTATGCTCTGGAACAGTCCCGCCATTCCGTGGTGTTTGTGTGGGCCGCAGGACTCGTTGGAATCCCTGGCAACGAGCTTGAAAATAAAGCTTGACAATAAGCTGGCCAAACAGGCAATGCGGATATAGGCATCTCCGAAGCTGACCTGCATTCTGTCTTACACCGCAGGGTTTTCTGGCTTGGGAGATGGAATGGCATAACAGCACACACAACAAACTGCGTGTCATTGAAGAGACTATGAATGTGTGGAAGTCTTCCATGCTGGCCACTCATAGGGAATCAATTGCCCTCTGCTGGCTCCGCATTCGCCATACATGGCAAACGCATGGATACCTACTCCATCGCGAGGGCCCACCTCAGTGTCGCTGTGGCTCCCAAATGACAGTTGTCCACCTCTTGCTGGACTGCCCACTTTTAGCCGCTCTGCGGCAGGCTTTTAACTTTCCAAGCACCCTGCATTCGGTGTTGGGTGATAATGCCTCCACAGCAGCTTTTGTTTTACGTTTCATATGTGAGAGCAGGTTTTATACTTCTATGTAGTATGTCCTCTGTCCCTCTGTCTTCCACCCTAGTGCATTTAGGGTGGAGCTGTTAATGCATTGCTGAGTGGCTACTGTAATCAGCTTTAATGTTTTACTCTTCTGTTTCTAGTGTATCTCTGTTTTCTTGTCCTCTTTTGTTCATTTTAGTGTTTGTTGGCTTCCCTTCATTCTTGCGGCTTTTCCTTTCTTTCCATTTTTGTTATATGTTTTGTACGTTTTATTTTCAAACTTGTGGCACTGTTTTATTGGAACAAGGGACCAATGACATCATAGTTTGGTCCCTTCTCCCACCTTTAAACCAACCAACCAACCAACCAACCATATGCCTGAATGGCACAGTGGCTACCAAGTGGTACACTAAGGTTCTGGAAGTTGATTTTATCTTCTTGATCCAAAGTGACACTGACTTCGATGACATGTGGTTCACGGAAGATGGAGCTCGAACTCATTGAAGCAGGAGAGTGTTTAACGTCCTGCAGTAGCACTTCTGGGACCACATTCTAGCTGCTGGATACCCAGAGGCCACTGGCACAAGCCTCAATTGGCTGCCATATTCTCCAGATCTGAGCACACGCAACTCCTTTTTGTGGGGCTACATTAAAGACAAGGTAAACAGCAAAAGCCTCAAAACCATTGCTGAGCTGAAAACATTCATTCAGGAAGTCACCAACAGCATCAAGGTTCAAACACTTCAACTGGTAATGCTGAATTTTGATATTCATCTGCGCGACATTATTTCCAATGATGGCAGACATACCAAACATGTCATAACCTACATCTGAATATCTGTAGTGATGTTTACATATTGAATAAAGTGTGTGCACACTATAGTTTGTAACTAATTTGATTTCCATATAGTTAAATAAATGTCACCCTGTATCTTATGTGTGGATTTGATCTCTCAACGGAATCATGCCAAATTCTGCGATTGATGAACATGGTGGATGGGAGGTCACTATGTAAGTAGTGTTCAACAATTTGAGAATTTGGGTTGGATGTGAAGAGTGCGCAAAAAGGCAAAGAATTCACTTGTCAGCATAAAATTATTTCAGTACCCTAATGCAGCTGTGCTGGTAATTCTTTCAGCCTATACATTTTTACGCACTATTTTATTACAAAATTCTGAATACTTTTCCACTCTGTTTATCCACAGGCACAGATGGCAATGGCTGGTAACAACGTTGTTGGCCCTGTGGATGTCATCACAGGGCAGAAGGCCGATGTTGTACTGGGTGTGGACATGTTTCAGGGGTGTCACGTAAGTAGCAATGAAAACCTAAAGCATGAGCATTGTGCTCCTATTATATACACTACTGGATCAAAAGTACCTGGACACATATTTGTGGACATTATATGGGGCATGTTCACCCCTCAACTTTCTGATGGCTTGAACCACTCTAGGGACACTTTGAGGTGTCTATCTGAGGAATCGAAGCAGATTTTTTTCTCAAGAGCCACCATATGCCATGGACCACCATATGCTCATTCTGAAAACTTGATTCTAACAGCACATGTCTGTGCAGCCTCAGACACCTCAACTTCTGGGCCATAAACAAAAATCCTTCAGTATGTTCTCTGTGTAGATTGCTGAGATTAACACAAATATTACAGTCGGTTTTGCTTTGGAAGGAGAGCAGCCATGGAAATATTTAATTTATATTTTGTTCTGGTCTGTCTTCACTGCCACACCACAGACAGCTGACAATGACAGCTTTAGAAAGTTCAAAATGTGCCCAACATGTATGCTACGTGTCACATAGAGTAAACAGTCCATGTTCAATGTTACAGAGCTCACTGATTGATGCATTTTGCTGTTGCTGCTTCTCTTCTTATAGCACGATACGACCCACCTCCTTTCGTGCTGCTGGGCCCACCTCTCTAGAGGTCTAGTGGTTAATTCCATCTTGCTTAAGTCTCCAGATCTTTTTCCTCAGGTACTTACACAATTACTGTGATCCCATAGTCATTCTCCCAGATTAAAATGAATTAGACTCCTCATATTGTGATGTATTTTATCATAAGAGGGCGGTTTGAAAAGTTATCAGAATGGAATAGAAAAATGTACTTACATTGCAGAAACCTTTTTAAAATTTTCGATGTAGTCTCATTGTAGATTAATGCTCTTGGACCACCGATGTTCCAGTGCCTTGACCCCATTTCGAAAAGGAGGCTTGAAAAATACTTGTCAACTCCGGCTATCAATTCTTTGTTTAAAGTGAATCTTTGTCTAACAAGAAAAATTTTCAATTTTGGGCAAAGATGGAAGTGTGATTGAGCCATATCAGGTGAATAAGGTGGGTGTGGTAACAATTCATACCTTAGTTTGTGTAATTTGGCCATGGTGATGCACATGTGTGCGAATGCACATTGTCTTGATGGAAGATGACTTTCGTCCTTACTAAACCTGGCCTTTATTCACGTTTTCTTTTTCCAGGAGGTTAGCATTGTATTATCCAGCAATTGTTTGCCCCATGCCAGAACACTGACGAGATGCCTTTACTGCTGAAGGAATTGTCTTTGCTTTCTTTGGTGGTGGAGAAGCAGCACATTTCCAATGCTTTGAAGTTGTTTCGTCTGTGGGGTATAGTAGTGCACACAATTTTTAATCTGTCATCACAAAATGGTGCAAATATCTTATTTGTTTCTCCCAAAATGGACCAAACATTGTTCCGATATGTCCATTATCATGCATTTTTGATCCAGCATCAATGGTCATGGCACCCATCTCACAGATAAATTTTCATTTCTAATTCTTCAGTTAAAATGTGATACACCCTTTCAGATGATATCCGGCAAGAGTGGTCAATTACACATACTTTCAACCAGCCATCCTCTGTCCTCATTTTGTGCACTTTTGCAAGGATTCCTGGAGTAGTGACACATCCTGGCCAACCACTGCGCGGACCATCACCGAAGCTCTCCTGACCAAATTTAAATTCATTTCTTTACAAAGTACTTCATCACTGCTTGAATCTCTTGGTTTAATTTTTTTCTTCGCAAATCACTACATGGGATCAACAGATCCACATCACTGCCACAGCTCCCTTCAAATTACACTGATGTGGCATATGTTTATTGGCAACAGTGCAATGAATATCACACGAATGACTCGTTGTACTAGGACTGACCTCTCATGGTGATTCCAAGAACTTTTCAAACTACAAACAGCCCTCGTCAAAGATTTACTGTCCTACACTCATACTCGATGCAGGAAATACCACTTTGCCGCAAAGAAACATGATCCTAATCCTACTCCTAATGAATCAATTCCCCAAGACACTATCCAAATTGAACCCTTCCTGGAACAGTTCCGTCCTCCGTCACAGCAGGACCCATCTCCTCTTCCTCAAAATCACCCTCTCCAAACCTTCCAGGAATTTCTGACTTCCAGCCTTGCCTCTCAATCCTTCTTAAAAAACCTTAATCCTACTCCCAACATCACCACTGCTGAAGCCCAGGCTATCTGTGTTCTGACGGCTGACCGATCCATCATCATTCTACCAGCGGACAAGGTTTCCACAACTGTGATACTCGATCGTCGGGAGTATGTGGCTGAGGGACTGAATCAGCTTTCAGACAATACTACATACAAAGTTTGCCAAGATAATCCCATTCCTGATGTCCAGGCAGAGCTTCAACGAATCCTCAGAACCTTAGGCCCCCCTACAAAACCTTTAACCTGACTCCAACAACCTCCTGAACCCACCGACACCCCGCACCCCTACCTTCTACCTTCTACCTTTTTCCTAAAATTCACAAACCGAATCATCCCAGCTGCTCCATTGTAGCTGGTTACCAAGCCCCCACAGAAAGTATCTCTGCCTCCATAGATCAACACCTTCAATCCATTACATGCAGTCTCCCATCCTTCATCAAAGACACCAACCACTTTCTCTAACACCTGGAATCCTTTCCCAGTCTGTTACCCTTGGAAACCATCCTTGTAACCATTGATGCCACTTCCTTATACACAAATAATTTCCACGTCCAGGGCCACGCTGTGATGCAGCACTTCCTTTCATGCCGATCACGTGCCACACTACATAAAAACTCTTTCCTCATCACCTTAGCCAGCTTCATCCTGACCCACAACTTCTTCACTTTCGAAGGCCATACACATCAACAATTGAAGGGAGCAGCCATGTTTACCAGGATGGCCCCTTCGTACGCCAACCTATTCATGGGTCGCTTAGAGGAATCCTTCTTTGTTACCCAGGCCTGCCAACCCAAAGTTTGGTACAGATTTATTGATGACATCAAGATCTGGACTCACAGTGAAGAACAACTCCAGAATTTCCTCTCCCACCTCAACTCCTTTGGTTCCATCAGATTCACCTGGTCCTACTCCAAATCCCATGCCACTTTCCTTGACGTTGACGTCCATGTGTCCAATGGCCAGCTTCACACATCCATCCACATCAAATCCACCAACAAGCAACAGTACCTCCATCATGACAGCTGCCACCAATTCCACATCAAACGGTCCCTTCCCTACAGCCTAGGTCTTCATGGCAAACGAATCTGCTCCAGTCCGGAATCCCTGAAGCATTACACCAACAACCAGACAACAGCTTTCGCATCCCACAACTACCCTCCCGACCTGGTACAGAAGCAAATAACCAGAGCCACTTACTCATCCCCTCAAACCCAGAACCTCCCAAAGAAGAACCCCAAAAGTGACCCACTTGTGACAGGATCCTTTCTGGGACTGGATCAGACTCTGAATGTGGCTCTCCAGCAGGGATACGACTTCCTCAAATCCTGCCCTGAAATGAGATCCATCCTTCATGAAATCCTCCCCACTCCACCAAGTGTCTTTCTGCCATCCACCTAACCTTCGTAACCTCTTAGTTCATCCCTATGAAATCCCCAAACCACCTTCCCTACCCTCTGGCTCCTACCCTTGTAACCGCCCCCAGTGTAAAACCTGACCCATGCACCCTCCCACCACCATCTACTCCAGTCCTGTAACCTGGAAGGTGTACACAATGAAAGGCAGAGCCACGTGTGAAAGCACCAACGTGATTTACCAACTGACCTGCCTACACTGTGAAGCTTTCTATGTGGGAATGACCAGCAACAAACTGTCCATTCCCATGAATGAATGGTCACAGGCAGACAGTGTTTGTTGGTAATGAGGATCACCCTGTGGTTAAACATGCCTAGGTGCACGGCCAGCACATCTTGGCACAGTGTTACACCGTCCAGGTTATCTGGATACTTCCCACTAACACCAACCTGTCAGAACTCCGGAGATGGGAACTTGCCATTCAGTATATCCTCTCTTCTCGTTACCCACCAGGCCTCAACCTCCGCTGATTTTAAGTTCACATCCTTTCGTCTTTCCCTCTCCTTCCCTCTTTCCAGATGAAGCAACCGTTGGTTACCAAAGCTTGAATTTTGTATGTATGTTTGTGTTTGTTTGTGTGTCTATCGACCTGCCAGCACTTTCATTCGGTAAGTCGCATCATATATCTGAGTTTAGACTCAGAGCAGATGGAGACTGAATTATAATGCATAAGGCATTAAAAAGGCTGAGAACCGCTTATATAGTAGCATAAATGTGTACTGGAAATTACAAGGAGTGGTAGGGAAATATGCATATGGGTCAGGGGGAGACTGCAGTGAGAGTCTGAAAGGGAATTAGGTGGGCAGGAAATGCGGCCAGGACAAAGTGTGGGAGATGGGCCAATAAGGTTCTCTGCTGATTCCTGTAGAAAGGTGGGACAGGGAGACACACAGACTGGAGTTGAAGATGGGGTAGGTGATGTCAAGAGATGGGCTGCACAGACAGGGAAGTACGTTGTAACTGGAGGCCGGAATGGCTGGAGAAGTCTGTAGGGGGACTTCTCCATCACTGGCACTCAAATGGCTAATGATGTCAGTAGAATAAAATGTTAATTATTGAGATGACATGACCTGCAAAACTGGACATTTACCTATACCCATAAATAAATAAACAGAAATGAAATGAAATTCAGAGGCTCTATATAACTGCCCAACTCTGACAACTTCAACTCCTTGATTATATTGAGGAAATGTAAATGGTGAAAATCTGTCAGTCTGGTATTAATTACAAAAGTTTTATTTATATACACTGAAGCAGTGAGTGACAAATTGTACCAAGGCCAGCAATCAAACCTGGGTCTCCCGCTTACTAGGCAGGTGCGTTAACCACTGTGCCACATTGGCACAGTGGTTGGCGCAACTGTTTGTGCATAAGGGGAATTTACGGTAGACTAGGGTGGCAGAGATAATTTGGATGGAGGAGGGAGACATGCCAGGAAAATCTGTGCATTTGTGCTAACTGCTGTGACAAGGTGACTTAGTGCCTAATGCACCTCCCTCATAAGTAGGAGATCTGGGTTAGATTCCTGGCCTTGGTACAAGCTGTCACTTGCTTCTTTGGTCCATATACTTCAAACGATACTGGTAGGAGACTCAGAAAGTCTCTGAAATTGTCATTTCATTTGTGCAAATTTTAAGTGTTGGCACTATTCCTGATGCAACTCGTGTAGAAACAGTGGTGACAGCAGGTATCGAAAACAAATGTATAATTAGAGCATGGTAATGCTGACACATCAGTAGTGAATGGTTTAATTTCATGGAACTGTGATATTGGTGAAGACTGTTACAACTTGTCTTTCCAATTTGATGTCGTTAGGCAGGTTTGTCAGATGAAAGCTAAAAAGGTAGGGATAGCGAGTTTTTTAAAAGCCTGTACACAACTGGGAGTTAGTGATGTTACGGATTACATTTGGTAGGGAAAGATTTTACATAAAATAACAAAAGGGTACAATGTAGGTAGTGCAGCACCTGAAAGAGAACTAAGTAAAATAGTCTGATACAGATTAAAAATAATTACACGTCAGGTAGCAGCAGGAGAAAATGCAATAAAGGCGGAGCTGTGTGAACTTCAGGAGTGGGTGGCTCATTCTTCTTACAGAAGGGATGAAGGGAAATTGGAAGAGCTATGCAAACATAGTCCAGTATGCTGGGTCGGGGGAGACAGGGTGGGATGAAAAGGAAAGAATTGCTTTTGGCACTTCCACTGGATGAAATTAGAAAATTTCATAACCTAAAAGATGGAATTTATGGTGATAAGTGAGACAAAGATCATGATGAAATAAATAAGATTGTAATCATAAGTACATTATATGTGGTAAGGGAGTTTGGGATGGAGGGAGGAAACAGACAGGTCAGAAAATAAAATGGAGTGAAGAAAAGGGATGGTTACTAAAAAAAATGCTGAGACAGTGAAAGTAAATGCAGATTTTAGGCCTGGTGGATGGTGACTAGAGTACATGCTATGAAGGTTGTTCTCACCTGCTGAATTATGAGACATTGGTTTCTGGAGTGAGAATCCAGATGGCAGACAAGTGGTGAAACAGGGACTGAGCTCTCAACTGTCACATTTCAGAGTAAGATTTGCGACAGAACGATGCATGTTGCCAATACACATCTATCCATGGCTATTCATCGCAACTGATAATTTGGTTGTAATTGTACCAGTGCAGTAAGCTGAACAATCTTCCCATGACATGTTGTTCCATAGATGGCTCTCTCTTTGTTAGTGTGTGTTTCGCCAGTTAAAGGCTGGCACATGGTTCGTAGGAGGTTGCAGTGGGACTGTCACAGGGTTAGGAGCCATAGACTAGGGACATTGGTGCAGAAGGATCATGGGGTCTGACGGAAATTAGTCTAGGTGGTGTGGGCAAAGTTGTAGACACAATGGATCTCATTTCAGTGCATGATTTTAGGAAATGTGTCGAATTATTTCTAGGAGAAACCAGCAGTAACAGGATTTGATATGATGGTGCAGGAAATTTGCATGTAAACTAGACTCCTGAGAGGTTAAGTACAGTGAAGGCTCAGCTGAAAATGATGTATTGGTGTGAAGTATCTTCATCTGAAAAAAGTAAATTTGCCTCAAATGATGAGGCTGTATTGAAGGGAATATTTGACATAAATTGGGCAGTAACTGTCAAAATGTTAGTGCTGTTCTTTGTTAGTAGGATTAATGTGAACGGAAGTGTGTAGCTGACACTCAGTGAGGGTGAGTTCAGCATCAAGGGAAAAAGCACAAAATATGGAAGATGACCTTTTGCTGCTAGATAAAATAATGGTACAACTATAAATAGTGGGCTGGAATGCTGTGAACAAACTGGCCGGGCAAACGTGAGGGAGAGAAACATAAGGTTGTGTCCTGTAGTGAGCTGTTGTAGAAGTTGGCATCGCTATATAGGGCATAGGTGTGTTTATATGGTAAGAGACACTCCTTGCCTGTTGAGTTGTATTAAAAGTTGCTGTGTACTAATCATCTTAAGTTTGAAAGAGATCTACAATCAGCAGTTAGTGACAAATGACTGTTAATGACAGTGATTGTTTTTGTTGATATTATCATCATCTTGGCATAAGGTAACACGGAAGGTATGAAAACTGGTTTTGTAAATATTTCCCCCATATTTGAGTTTTAAAGAAATTATGCAGTGTGGATCTTGGATGGGATGCTAAAATCTTGTATTTAATATAGTCCCACTATTCAGTCATACTGATTCGTTGAAATCACCCAATTATTATATTAATATATCACTGACAAATATACTGAAATATGAATTTATCTTCCAAAACATTTGCCAGAATCATTGCATGCTACATTGCGGTGTGGAAGTTGAGGATAGAGAATGGGAAAAAAATTTGAGTGGATTGGACTTGGGTATTTGACCTTTGTGTGGTAAGCTACTGAGTGAAGATTAAACAATCTATTAAATGAGGACAATTTCAACATTGGTACTTGAACAAAAGTTTAACAAAAGCTGACACGCAATATATTACAAGATACAAGAAGGTAGACCACAGCTAAACAAATGGTTTTTTGTGCAAGTAGACCATAAACTATCCACAGGTGCAGGCCCTGTATACAGAATTACTCCCACCTGGCCACCTACTGACAGGAGTAAACAATCTTATAAGTACCTCAGTAAATACCATTTATTTATTAACCCTGCTGTTCTGTTCGGGTCTATATGACCCGAAACGAATATGAACGTTATTTTACATTATGTAAATACCAATATATATTTATGAAACTTTGTGACTTTGTCTGAAAATGGATGAGCAGCATGTGTTTTAAAAGGTTTTAAAAAAGTTTAAGAAGTTTGGGCTTCAACTGTAATAGTTGCATATGTAATGTTCGGGTCATAATGACCCGACACAAATATGTTTAGTGTAACTCGTATTTATTTCTAAAATCTGGAAATGGCGAAAATTATTTTTGTTGTGTTGTGTGGGAATAGTGACTGCATCATTCCAACTTACTCTCAACAATCACCTAAAGCTCCATGCGTTCACAACAATGGGCTTGTTTGTTGCTTTCCCCAGGAAATAATAATTGGCAGTTCTCAATAATTGGAATGCTTTGTTTCTGCCCAGTTTGACTTGTGACACCATGGCGATGAGACCATTGAATGATCGTGAGTTGGAAGAAATAGTAAATGCCTCACCAGATGAAGGATCACTTTCTGAGTTTGAAGATCACATCAGCAATGCATCTGAAAGCGAGTGTTCCGATGACAGTTACGACAGTCCACAGCCCATACAAAATAGTGTAGAGACTTTTCTTTCTAAAAATGGGAATATAGAATGGCAGTTGCATCCACCAGCACAACATGGTCGCCTACCAGCTTCGAACATCATCAAGAGTACCCCAGGAGTTACCAGGTATGCAGTCAGCAGAATATCTGATGTAAAATGTTCATTTGAAGCAGTATTTCACACAGCGCTTCAAAATGAAATAATAGAGATGACAAATATTGAAGGGCAGCGAGTTTATGGTGAACAGTGGACAGATATTGATGGTTCTGTTTTCCATGCATACTTAGGACTCTTACTCCTAGCGGGTGTATATCGATCTCATGGGGAGTCTACAAAAAGTTTGTGGGATAAAGATACTGGGCGAAACATATTTCGAGCAACCATGTCTCATGAAACATTCTGTAAGATATCACGTGTCCTGCGATTTGACAAGAAATCTACTAGAGAGGAAAGACGACGTACTGACAAACTTGCCGCAATTCGTAGTATTTGGGAGAAGTGGGTAGAGGTCCTTCCTAAACTGTATAATCCAGGAGAAAATGTTACTGTTGACGAGCAGTTAGTAGCATTTAGAGGTCGCTGTCCATTCAAGCAGTATATCCCAAGTAAACCGGCAAAATATGGGATCAAAATATGGACCATGTGTGACAGCAAAACTTCATACGTACTGAAAGCCCAAATTTATACAGGAAAGGTGAGTGGAGCGGCACCAGAAAGAAATCAGGGAATGAGGGTGGTATCTGATCTCACTTCTGAGTTACGTGGTCAGAATATCACGTGTGACAACTTTTTTACGTCGTACAATTTGGGGCAGCTGCTTCTGAAAAGGAAATTGACTATGTTGGGAACTATACGGAAAAATAAGCCGGAGCTTCCACACAAAATGACCAACAAGGAGGTACACAGCTCTTCATTTTACTTCACAAATGACACTACTGTGGTTAATTATATTCCTAAGAGACACAAGAATGTTGTACTTATGAGCACTCTCCACCATGATGCGGAAATCAGTGACAGGGCTGATAAGAAGCCAAAAATGATTTTGGACTATAATTCAACCAAAGGTGCTGTAGACACGCTTGATCAGTTATTAGGTACATATACATGCAAACGAAAAAGTAATAGGTGGCCAATGATAGTTTTCTACAATATTCTTGATGTTTCTGCTTATAATGCATACGTTTTGTGGATTTCGGTTGACCCTAATTGGAATGCAAGCAAATTGACTAGAAGGAGAATATTCTTGGAGGAACTTGGAAAGTCACTGATAAAAGAACATATTGCATCAAGAACGCATTTCCCAAGAACAGAAGATTCTTTGAGAATGGTCACAAGCATCCAAAACCCGAATGATGTGGGTGGTGTGTCAGAATCGGTAACAACAAGAAAATCTACAAAACGTGCACGCTGTAAGTTCTGTCCATCAAGTAATGACAATAAAACAAACATGGTGTGTGGAAAATGTAGTAAACATATTTGCAAGAAACATGTAACCTACTTGTGTCCACAGTGCAAGCAGTAAGAAAAGAACTGTAGTATTTTATAAGATGATTGTATTGAAAATTCTGTTGTTTCAAATTTATGTGAATACTTGTGCCTAAACTACAATCAGTAAGAAGAGAGGATTCTAAAGTTGTAGTGCTTTCTATGTTGGAATGTAATAAAAAAACTGTAGTGTGTTCTGTACTGTAGTGTGCTCTAAGATGAATATCTGTAATGACAACTGTCTGTTGTTAGAAAATGTCAATACTTACGTCTAAACTGTCAACAATAAGAATAGAAGTATGGAAAAACTGTAGTGCTTTCTAAGTTGAATGCCTGTAATGGAAACTGTCTGTTGTTTCAAATTTATGTGCATATTTAAATGAAAAATATCCCTCAATAAAGTTGTATGCATTGTTATTATTATTATTATTACCATTATTATTATTATTATTATTATTATTATTATTACTAACAAGGTACTGGAATAGAACAACAATGTCGATAGCTAAAACTGTACCAAAATTTATGTTTCTAAAGCATTTTGATATGTCGGGTCATATTGACCCGAACAGTATATATGTCAAGTAAAAGTGAACAGAACAGCAGGGTTAAAAACTTTTGCTCCTCACACCAGGAGATAAACTAAACAAAAATTTTAAGGTATCATTATTTTTATTATATAGCAAAAATAAACCTGACCTTTTAAATTCAGAACTACACTAGAATTATTAGTTGAAAAAAATTAGAGGTATGGAAAATATTATTGTACATAATTAAACAGCAAATATATTGAGACACCCAGTTCTATTCTGTGAACTTAAATGACCTGAATCAGTAAACACTTCTGGGCTAAATTCCCGTGGTCAATCTGTAGAACTTCATTTTCTCCCTGATGTTTCGTTCTCAACTACGGAGAACATCTTCAGAGGTGAGACGACGACTGGCTACTAGGAGCTTGGGCCGTCGCTTATATGGAGATCATATAGGGCGCCACCGCACATCGTGTGGTGTTGATGTGTGGCTATCTCTGGCTATCGTCTGTTCTTTTGATTGCAGGCAATCGATTGTCACGTGATTGATGCAACGTCAACCACCATATCTTGTCCAATTTTAATCATTCTTCTTTACGATTAAAATTGTATTGATGTTTGTGGATTTCAATTACCTCTCTCTACATACGTGTATGTTCTCAACTACGGTAGCATGCTTGTCTCACCAAATTTTATTTCATGATCTCCATCCTTAAAAACATGTTCCGCTACTGCTGATTTTTCGATATGTCCCAAGCGACAGTTTCTTTTGTGCTCTGTCAAACGTGTATTGATGCTTCTTTTTGTAGTTCCAATGTAAACCCTGCCACAACTACACGGAATTTTATGTACCCCTGGGGTGGCTAGGGGGTGACGAGCATCTTTTGTTGATCTTAGGCATTCACTAATTTTCTTAGTAGGTCTGAAAATAGTCTCCACCTGAAACTTGGCTAGTACTTTCCCAATGTGATCTGTGATGTTATGGATGAACAGAAGAAATACTTTTCCAGCTGATGGATGTTGCTGTCTCCTATTTTTAGGAATTTTTCTACTTGGGTGAAGTGCTCAGTTAATCTCGTTTTTCGTATAACCATTTTTTGCAAAAGCCATTCGTAAATGATTTAGTTCTTCTTGTAAGTAGCCTGGTTCACAAATATTATTGGCCCTATCCACTAGTGTTTTTATGACCCCCCCCCCCCCCTCTTTTGCCTAGGGTGGTGATTCGATTTCTTATGGAGGTAGTGATCAGTATGTGTACCTTTCCTGTAGACCTTATGGCCTATTGTCCCATCCACCCGTTTGATAACTGATACATCCAAAAAGTTCAGTTGTCCATTATTCTCTTTCTCCATGGTAAATTTGATATTTGGGTTGATGCTATTTAAGTGCACCAGTAAATCATTCAAGTCCTCTTCCTCATGATTCCATATTACGAAGGTATCATCCACTTACCGATACCACTTTGAAGGGCTTTTTTGGCCGACTGCAGTGCTTGATGTTCAAAATATTCCATGAATAAATTCGCAATTGCGGGGCTTAGGGGGCTTCCCATGGTTACCCCATCAATCTGTTCATAAAATTCACCATTGTATTGAAAATAGGTCGAGGATGGACATTGTTGGAACAAGGCCAACAGTAGGGAACATATCGGCTATATGAGAGAGAGCTTTATTAACTGGAACCGTAGTGAACAAAGACACTATATCAAAACTGACAAGGATGTCATTAGGACCGACAGTAATTTCCCTCAATTTGTCAATGAAGTATAGAGAGTTTTTAATATGACTCTCAGTTAAGCCTATGTAAGGTTGTAACAAAGAGGCAAGGTGTCTGGCTAGTTCTTGCGTAGGAGCTCCAATTGCGCTATCAGTCTCAAAGGAACATCAGGCTTATGTATCTTTGGTAATCCATATAATCTCTTTCTTACATATAAATATAAAAAAATGAATGCAAATATTACAAAATTGTTTTCCTGCTCATCTGCCGTAACTTACATTGTTTTCACATTTAGAGCAAACTGCCATACATTGCATCAAATAGAACTTACAACAAAGTCATCCTGTATCCGTCTGCAGGCAATAAATGATTGTTTCTGATATACAACCAGTGTCAGGCTACTGTTATTGCACTTCTCATGGCAAAGCTTGATTTAGAAAGATGTTGTTGTTGTTGTGGTCTTCAGTCCTGAGACTGGTTTGATGCAGCTCTTCATGCTACTCTATCCTGTGCAAGCTTTTTCATCTCCCAGTACCTACTGCAACCTACATCCTTCTGAATCTGCTTAGTGTATTCATCTCTTGGTCTCCCTCTACGATTTTTACCCTCCACGCTGCCCTCCAATACTAAATTGGTGATCCCTTGATGCCTCAGATCATGTCCTACCAACCGATCCCTTCTTCTGGTCAAGTTGTGCCACAAACTTCTCTTCTCCCCAATCCTATTCAATACTTCCTCATTAGTTATGTGATCTACCCATCTAATCTTCAGCATTCTTCTGTAGCACCACATTTCGAAAGCTTCTATTCTCTTCTTGTCCAAACTATTTATTGTCCATGTTTCACTTCCATACATGGCTACACTCCATACGAATACTTTCAGAAATGACTTCCTGACACTTAAATCAATACTGGATGTTAACAAATTTCTCTTCTTCAGAAACTCTTTCCTTGCCATTGCCAGCCTACATTTTATATCATCTCTACTTCGACCATCATCAGTTATTTTGCTCCCCAAATAGCAAAACTCCTTTACTACTTTAAGTGCCTCATTTCCTAATCTAATTCCCTCAGCATCACCCGACTTAATTAGACTACATTCCATTATTACTGTTTTGCTTTTGTTGATGTTCATCTTATATCCTCCTTTCAAGACACTGTCCATTCCATTCAACTGCTCTTCCAAGTCCTTTGCTGTCTCTGACAGAATTACAATGTCATCGGCAAACCTCAAAGTTTTTATTTCTTCTCCATGAATTTTAATACCTACTCCGAATTTTTATTTTGTTTCCTTTACTGCTTGCTCAATATACAGATTGAACAACATCGGGGAGAGGATACAACCCTGTCCTACTCCCTTCCCAACCACTGCTTCCCTTTCATGTCCCTCGACTCTTATAATTGCCATCTGGTTTCTGTACAAATTGTAAATAGCCTTTTGCTCCCTGTATTTTACCCCTGCCACCTTTAGAATTTGAAAGAGAGTATTCCAGTCAACATTGTCAAAAGCTTTCTCTAAGTCTACAAATGCTACAAACGTAGGTTTGCCTTTCCTTAATCTTTCTTCTAAGATAAGTCGTAAGGTCAGTATTGCTTCACGTGTTCCAGTGTTTCTATGGAATCCAAACTGATCTTCCCCAAGGTTTTAGAAAGATAACATATGCAAAAAGTGTTTCCAAATGAAAAGTGCAGGAAAGCAACCACATATCAGTGAACTTGACACTGTTGCTGTGGTGGTTCTGTGCAGTTTAATGGTCTGTACAAGATACGAGCCAGATAATCTAATGGGGGACTCTGCTGAAGGACAGCTCAAAATTGCAGAAATGTACGTTAACTGTTAGCTAATGTTGAAATTTTAGACAGTTTAACATGAATGTAAATAGGTGACAGGTGTTCTGAATTGTACTTGAATCACACAGATAGAGAATGGACCTGAACTAATTCACCTACAACAATGTCAACCTCAGGAAAAAATTGACACACACTACTTAATGATTTGGGTCATGGGTTACTCGTCATTTGCTCTTTGAGAATGAGTGAAGGAGATACTTTATCCTAGTCAGTCACACAGTTCAGTAACAAACCTAAGTCCACCCGAAATCATCAGGGATCCTTTAACTGTGTGTCAGTTATGTTTCCACAGAACACAATTATAGGATGGCTGTCCTCTGAGAGGGAGGTGGGTTTTGCTTCCCCACACCAATACTCTTCCCTCTGGCAGTCATAATTCTAATTTAATTATGTTCATGGGCAACTTCCAATTAATAGTGACCACACTCTGCACTATAATTATTTGAAAACAAAACTTGATGACATTTCACACACCAAACATCTTCACCTAACATGTGGATAGTTATTTCTGGTTCTACCGCTATGCAAAGTACATTGTCAGTTCCATGATGTATGGATCCCATGGCTATGAGTCCCCATGGAAGTTGGAAGTCAATATTATGCAGATTCTTAAATTCCAAAGGAGTAATGACACTGAGAAATACTTTAAATTGTAGAAGCATTCTGATTTCCAGCAGAAAAATGCCACTGCTTCCCAATAGAAACATTAATTTGTTGAAAGCTTAAAGACAACCAAAGGAAGAGAACAAAGTACCATCTCAGAAAGAACCTTTAGAAATCTATGCAGAAGCAAACACTCAAGTCAGAGTTCTTCAATTACCACTTATTTTAATGGACAATTGCAGTCTACTAAGGCTTTGTCTTCAGACACGTAGCTTGACAACCTTTCAAACTAAGACAGTTAGTCAGACGATTAAAGTTGTGTGTATATTTTGCTAAATATACGTGAATTGTTCTGAATTTGGCAAAAATCTTATGCTACATTTTCTGGTCTGTAATAATTCCATCTCCTAATTGAGTTAAATAGCTTCACATTTATTTAGAAAGGTGAGCAGAAAACAAATCCATGGCTAGCATGTGTCAGCAGTGATGCATTCTGAACAAACTAATCAAGTTGTAATTTGTAGTTACAGTCATCAGTATTTTTTAAACATGAATAAGAATGAGACAAAACCGTTGACTAATGTAAGAAAAAAATGAATATGTAAAGACAATTTGGTCATTATCTCCTCATGGTTGAATGGTGAATGATAGTTGTGGTTTCCCAAAATTTTAGTAAACAAACAGAAATCTTTAAAAAAAAATCTGAATTCTAAGTTGTGTGAAAATCTTCTGAAGAATTTCCTGTCTTACATATTCTGACAAATATTCACTCACAAATATACCTTCCAGGACTTTCATCACAGTCATGTTTTTCTGAGCTACGTCTCTCTCTACAAAAAAAAATGTCCTTGATTTTAGGAAAAATGTTTCATATGAAACTAGATCTAAAACCATAATGTTTTAAGCTGTGAAATGATGACAGTGCTCTTTACAAAGTTGTACTTTTCATTACACACACAAATACAACATAACATTGAGAAAACACGTGGTTAACCTTTCTCTCTCCTCTCTGTTCTACTTTGGAAACATTTATACTTACTTACATACTCTGCAAGCCACTGTATGATGAATGGCAGTGTGTATCTTGCACCACTACTAGTCATTTCTTTTCCAGTTCCACTCACAAAATAAGTGAGGGGGAATAAGACTGTGTATATGCCTCCATATGTGCCCCAATTTGTTATGTTGTCTTCACACTTGCTATACAAAATGTACATTAATGGTGATAGGATCTTCCTGCAGCCAGCTACAAGTGTCGGTTTCTTAAAATGTCTCTACAGTGTTTATCAAAAAGAATGCTGTCTTCTCTCTAGGAATTCCCATTAGAGTTCATGGAGCATTTGTATAATACTAAAATGTCAATTAGGCCTACTGGTAACAAATCTAGTGGTGCACTTCTGAATTACTTAACTTCTTCCCTGGTGGGGAGTCTTTCTTACATGCTGGTTCCATTTTGTATTGCTTTGCAACATTATGCCAAGATATTTGTTTGACATAACCAAGTCAAGCAGCATACCACTAACAATGAATTCAAATATTATACAATTGTTTTCCTGCTCGTCTGCAGTAACTTACTTTTTTCACATTTAGTGCAAACTGCCATGCATTACATCAAATAGAACTTACAACAGGGCCTCCTGCAGGCAGTAAATGATTCTTTCCAATATACAACAGCATCAACAACAAATGACAACAGATTGCTGCATGCTCTGTCAAATTGTCTATGCATATATTGCACTTCACCTGGGGTAATCCTAGAGGTATCCTCATCTCGGAGGAACACTCGCCATCTGGGATGATGTACACCACAGGGCAGTCAATGCACAAGTGGACACATGTGGTCGCTCCGGCCTGTGGCAAATCTGTATCTCGAGATGGCTGGCACAATACGCTAATGAGCGTTTTGATAGTATGGACTCGATACTGTGGGCTGAGTCCACAGGCCATACTACCGGACCTTGTTCTGTCTGGCCAGGTCTTATCTCTGCAAGGGATCTCTCTGAGAAATACTTCTGCAAATCTAGGGATATTGAATCTGGTGGCTGCCCTTCATCCAATGCCTGTAGGGTACTGTGTGAGAAAAGGACAAGCATAGTTGTGCACAAGTGTTGGCTTCTAACTTGGAGCTGATCTGTGGACGTGAACTTTCATTCTTGAGGAAATTTATTACATTTGAACTTCAGAACATGTTGGAGAATTCTGCAGCAAACTGATGTTACACATTTTGGTCTGTAATTCTGTGGGGTCTGTTCTTTCAGCCTCCTTATTTACAGATGTCACCTGCACTTTTTTCAAAGCACTGAGGACACTGAGCCTTCACATCATTTGCTAAGAGTATGGTGCATTTGTGGTCTGTGAGTTTACCATAACACTGCTACTGACGTGCACAACTCGGTGATTACACATGGTCATTCATCTTTTTCACTCACAGTTTTCTGTGTCTTGCTGTTAGCCATTAATTATATCCTTAAATTTCATATCTATTGACTAGGCATGCAAACTTCATTTGCACTCTCTTTACTAAAGGCACAACCTCTCTCATCTATGAACTCAAATTGGTAGATGTGGAGTGAAACAGTATTTCCTCTTCTGATTTACTTGTTATTCTTTCAGCAATATAAACTTATCTTTATGAGGATCAGAAGCTTGACACCATTCGACAACATGCTGCTATTGATAACATTGTTGTGTAACTCTCATGTAAACAAAACGTGTCACTTTATATGACAGAGAGGTGACTGAGCAGCAAGGTATGTCAGTCAGTTACATAATTTGTGTACGCATCCACATCCACACTATGCAAATTGCTGAAGTGTTTGGCACAGGGTATATCAGAGTGTAACAACTGTTACTGCTTAAACCATTGTGTGTGCCCTGTAATTAGTGTAATTTTGTGTTCCCAGTCCCCATGGGAATTATCTGCAGGGGATTGTAGTACATTTTTAGATTCCTTAATTATGGTTCTTCAAAATTCTGTAAGCGAGCTTTCATGGGCTCTTGATGTTGACATTAAAGTGTCTGCCATTTCAAGTTATTTAGCATGTTTGTGACACCCTTGGATATCTCAAAGAAACTTGTCACTATTCGTGTTGTCCTTAGTATGCATCAGAGATTGGAAACATCGTGAATGAGTTTGTCAAGGTTTGCGGACATTATAAATTGAGGTACTCTTTCACCTCGGTGCTGTACTGGCTTCCATTCTCCATGGTAAAGTTTCAAGAGTATGATGAATCTGAGGATGGTGACACTGGAGTCACTTCCTACTTATCAACTCATTCTCCTGCGGAAGCATGCAGGAGTGTAAGGCTGGTTCTGACTTGGTACAGTGCACAATCTTCTTCACAAAGTGGCGTGATGGAGTTAAAATGACTGATTGTTGGAATTGTATTGCCTGTGGACTGTGTAAAAAGAGAATTATGTGGCGTATAGCATTGATAAAGTGCTCCTTCAGAGAAAAACTGTCTGAAATACGTTCAGTACCATAGTTCATTAGGACATTCTTCAGACAAAAACAAATTGTGTCTAATGGAAAAAGGAGTTGTACTTCTGTTTGTTGCTCCTCCACCATGAGAGAACAGTGTCCACTATCAAACAAAAACTTGGTAGAAAGCAATGCCACTGTTCTGTCCCTGTGACCAAAAATGTGCTGTCTGTGTCATCGTCTGATCATGGTGATTTGTGTTTATGAGCTAATAGTGAACTGGGTAGCTTATCATTTGTTTCTTCAACTTTTAGCATTGGTATGCCAATTGGGCAAACTCGGGTACTCACCCACCTTCATATGCTTGTACTCAACAAAACCAGAGCGACTCATTTTCATTAAACTGGGGAGCAGAGCAAACTCAGGAGTTGAGTCACCTGAGTATATGGGGAATATGAATTTGGAGATGCAGTAGGACCCTTCAGTGAGTTTAAAGTGAGTACACAGAGCTGTTTTTGATCCTTCAGTATGTGTTTAGTATTCCCTGTTAGCTTATTCATTATAGCTCTCTCACAGCCTAGCTGTATTCAGCAGTGGGTCACAGAAAGTGACTAGGCCTACCATTTATGAGTGGCATAAATGCTTTGTAGAAACAGGGTGCTCAGTAAGACAAGCAAAATCATCAGTTTGTCCAGGCAACATCTGATGTTGTCAGTGAGTGAGTGAGATGAATTTTTGTCAGCAGCCCTACAAAATTGACGTCGTGTGCATCTCGTGAACTACAAATCTCACATATGAATGTCTGACATATGTTAAGAAACCATTAATGTTTGAAACCGTACAGATTGCTGATTGTAAAAACAATGAGACAATGATAAAATTTCACACGAGAACTTCTGTGTGGATGTGGTAAATTGTTTACATGAGTATGAATATTTCTTGGACAAAATCATCTTTTCTTATATGAAAAGTTGACTTTTCACTCAGTGACAATGTTATCACACATAACTGGGATTTGGGGAAGTGAAAATCCACAACAAACATTGCAATATATTTGTGATAGTCCTAATCAGCATGTTTTTGTGCACTGGACAAGAACAAAGCATACAGCCCCCTTTTTTTCCACAAGAGAACCATCAATGGGATAGTGTACCTGTATATGTTAAAACAATTTTTGATACCACAAATTGATGAGGATGGCCAAGAATGAAATGTTTACTCCATGCAAGGTGGTGCACCAACTTCTACCTGGCTGTTGTCTGGGGTTTTCAGACCAATTGATTGGCAGTGATGCACCAATTGCATGGCCCCACATTTCCCAGACCTGACACAACTCAACTTTGAGGATTTATCAGGGAGATTGTGTTTGTACCTCCTATGCTGGCTTTTCTACCTGAGCTTACAGCAAGTATTTACACCACCACTGAGAAATAACACCTGCACTGCCACAGTGAGTCTGTGAAAAATTGGCTTCCAATGGGATGTGTGCAGCATAACAAATGGAAGCCACATAAATCTTCTTCAGTCCAAGGAAAAAGAACTTGATATTTCATGCCCATGCAATAAATCTTGTGACAACAAATACAGTTGTCAAAAAGCAGAACTGCATTGTACCTACTTATTGTGTATTTGCAGAACAGCAATGTATGTGCTCATTGTGGATTCAAAGCATTTGGTAATGCACCAGATGTTGAATTCAACATGGGAGAAGATGAGTTCACTAATTCACTTTGTACTG
Organism: Schistocerca serialis cubense; assembly: GCF_023864345.2. Classification (NCBI taxonomy): domain Eukaryota; kingdom Metazoa; phylum Arthropoda; class Insecta; order Orthoptera; family Acrididae; genus Schistocerca; species Schistocerca serialis. The sequence continues at coordinate 6,992,776 of NW_026047584.1, read as the reverse complement.
GCTGAAGTAAAGATTGTACTCATACACATGAATTAGATCTGGGCCAAAACAGAAGTCGATGAATTTTCAACTTATTGTATATACCATTAAAATAAAGCTTAATGTGCATTTTCACTGTATTTTGTTGAAATGTAAGTGTGTGTATACCAGAAATAACATCAATGATATCTTTTAGAGTCAGGATGCTTAGAGTTCATTTTCACTAAAATTGTTAATGCAACATTTCTCTGGATGGGTAGGGAGTCTAACAAATATTTTGTATGAATCGTAAAGGAATGTAAATCCTCTATAACATCAGTTACTATGCATAGAACTGAAAGAAGCACTAAAAAAAAGTTACTAAGTTAGACATGTCTCACATTTTAAATTCCTGGAAGTAGTTTTCAGAGTTCTTGGTAACTGTCTGAAATTTTCCAACATGCTTTTTATATGAAACTTGTAGCGAATTTAATGACCTTAAAAACTGATGATGGCATACTTTTACCTAAAACACACTAGAAGAGAGTTGTAGTTGTTGTTGTTGTTGTTGTTGTTGTTGTTGTTGTTGTGGTATTTAGTCCTGAGACTAGTTTGATGCAGCTCTCCTTGCTACTCTATCCCGTGCAAGCTTCTTCATATCCCAGTACCTACTGCAACCTACATTCTTGTGAATCTGCTTAGTGTATTCATCTCTTTATCTCCCTCTACGATTTTTACCCTCCACGCTGGCCTCCAATACTAAATTGGTGAATCGTTGATGCCTCAGACAATGTCCTACCAACCGATCGCTTCTTCTGGTCAAGTTGTGCCACAAACTTCTCTTCTCCCCAATCCTATTCAATACTTCCTCATTAGTTATGTGATCTACCTATCTAATCTTCAGCATTCTTCTGTAGCACCACATTTCAAAAGCTTCTGTTCTCTTCTTGTCCAAACTATTTATCATCCATGTTTCACTTCCATACATGGCTACACTCCATACACATACTTTCAGAAATGACTTCCTGACACTTAAATCTATACTCAATGTTAACAAATTTCTCTTCTTCAGAAACGCTTTCCTTGCATTGCCAGTCTACATTTTATATCCTCTCTACATTGACCATCATCAGTTATTTTACTCCCTAAATAGCAAAACTCCTTTACTACTTTAAGTGTCTTATGTCCTAATGTAATTCCCTCAGCATTACCTGACTTAATTCGACTACAATCCATTATCCTAGTTTTGCTTTTGTTGATGTTCATCTTACATCCTCCTTTCAAGACACTATCAATTCCGTTGAACTGCTCTTCGAAGTCCTTTGCTGTCTCTGACAGAATTACAATGTCATTGGCGAAAATAGAAGTTTTTATTTCTTCTCCATGGATTTTAATACCTACTCCGGACTTTTCTTTCATTTCATTTACTGCTTGCTTAATATACAGATTGAATACCATAGGTGAGAGGCTACAACCCCGTGTCACTCCCTTCCCAACCACTGCTTCCCTTTCGTGTCCCTCGACTCTTATAACTGCACCCTGGTTTCTGTACAAATTGTAAATAGCCTTTCGCTCCCTGTATTTCACCCCTGCCACCTTCAGAATTTGAAAGAGTGTATTCCAGTCAACATTGTCAAAAGGTTTCTCTAAGTCTACAAATGCTAGAAACGTAGGTTTGCCCTTCCTTAATCCAGCTTCTAAGATAAGTCGTGGGGTCAGTATTGCCTCACGTGTTCCAACATTTCTACGGAATCGAAACTGATCTTCCCCGAGGTCTGCTTCTGCTAGTTTTTCCATTCGTCTGCAAAGAATTCCCATTAGTATTTTGCAGCTGTGACGTATTAAACTGATATTTTGGTAATTTTAACATCTGTCAACACCTGCTTTCTTTGGGATTGGGATTACTACACTCCTGGAAATGGAAAAAAGAACACATTGACACCAGTGTGTCAGACCCACCATACTTGCTCCGGACACTGCGAGAGGGCTGTACAAGCAATGATCACACGCACGGCACAGCGGACACACCAGGAACCGCGGTGTTTGCCGTCGAATGGCGCTAGCTGCGCAGCATTTGTGCACCGCCGCCGTCAGTGTTAGCCAGTTTGCCGTGGCATACGGAGCTCCATCGCAGTCTTTAACACTGGTAGCATGCCGCGACAGCGTGGACGTGAACCGTATGTGCAGTTGATGGACTTTGAGCGAGGGCGTATAGTGGGCATGCGGGAGGCCGGGTGGACGTACCGCCGAACTGCTCAACACGTGGGGCGTGGGGTCTCCACAGTACATCGATGTTGTCACCAGTGGTCGGCGGAAGGTGCACGTGCCCGTCGACCTGGGACCAGACCGCAGCGACGCACGCATGCACGCCAAGACCGTAGGATCCTACGCAGTGCCGTAGGGGACCGCACCGCCACTTCCCAGCAAATTAGGGGCACTGTTGCTCCTGGGGTATCGGCGAGGACCATTCGCAACCGTCTCCATGAAGCTGGGCTATGGTCCCGCACACCTTTAGGCCGTCTTCCGCTCACGCCCCAACATCGTGCAGCCCGCCTCCAGTGGTGTCGCGACAGGCGTGAATGGAGGGACGAATGGAGACGTGTCGTCTTCAGCGATGAGTCGCTTCTGCCTTGGTGCCAATGATGGTCGTATGCGTGTTTGGCGCCGTGCAGGTGAGCGCCACAATCAGGACTGCATACGACCGAGGAACACAGGGCCAACACCCGGCATCATGGTGTGGGGAGCGATCTCCTACACTGGCCGTACACCACTGGTGATCGTCGAGGGGACACTGAATAGTGCACGATACATCCAAACCGTCATCGAACCCATCGTTCTACCATTCCTAGACCGGCAAGGGAACTTGCTGTTCCAACAGGACTATGCACGTCCGCATGTATCCCGTGCCACCCAACATGCTCTAGAAGGTGTAAGTCAACTACCCTGACCAGCAAGATCTCCGGATCTGTCCCCCATTGAGCATGTTTGGGACTGGATGAAGCGTCGTCTCACGCGGTCTGCACGTCCAGCACGAACGCTGGTCCAACTGAGGCGCCAGGTGGAAATGGCATGGCAAGCCGTTCCACAGGACTACATCCAGCATCTCTACGATCGTCTCCATGGGAGAATAGCAGCCTGCATTGCTGCGAAAGGTGGATATACACTGTACTAGTGCCGACATTGTGCATGCCTGTTGCCTGTGTCTATGTGCCTGTGGTTCTGTCAGTGTGATCATGTGATGTATGTGACTCCAGGAATGTGTCAATGAAGTTTCCCCTTCCTGGGACAATGAATTCACGGTGTTCTTATTTCAATTTCCAGGAGTGTATATTCTTCTTGAAGTCTGAGGATATTTCGCCTGCTTCATACATCTTGCTCACCAGGTGGTAGAGTTTTGTCAGGACTGGCTCTCCCAAGGCCGTCAGTAGTTCCAACGGAATGTTGTCTACTCCGGGTGCCTAGTTTCGACTAAGGTCTTTCAGTGCTCTGTCAAACTCTTCACGCAGTATCGTATCTCCCATTTCATCTTCATCTACATCCTCTTCCATTTCCATAATATTGTCCTCAAGTACATCACCCTTGTATAGACCCACTATATATTCCTTCCACCTTTCTGCTTTCCCTTCTTTGCTTATAACTGGGTTTCCATCTGAGCTCTTGATGTTCATGCAAGTGGTTCTCCTAACTCCGAAGGTCTCTCTAATTTTTCTATAGACAGTATCTATCTTACCCCTAGTGAGACAAGCCTCTACATCCATACATTTGTCCTCTAGTCATCCCTGCTTAGCAATTTTGCACTTCCTGTTGATCTCATTTTTGAGGTGTATGTTTTCCTTTTTGCCTGCTTCATTTACTACATTTTTATATTTTCTCCCTTCATCAATTAAATTCAATATATATTCTGTTACCCAAGGATTTCTACTAGCCCTCGTCTTTTTACCTACTTGATCCTCTGCTGCCTTCACTACTTCATCTCTCAGAGCTACACATTCTTCTTCTACTTTCTTTCCCCCATTCCTGTCATTTGTTCCCTTATGCTCTCCCTGAATCTCTGTACAACCTCTGGTTTAGACAGTTTATCCAGGTCCCATCTTCTTAAATTCCCACCTTTTTGCAGTTTCTTCAGTTTTAATCTACAGATCATAACCAATAGATTGTGATCAGAGTCCACATCTGCTCCTGGAATTGTCTTAAAATTTAAAACCTGGTTCCTAAATCTCTGTCTTACCATTATATAATCTATCTGAAACCTTTTAGTATCTCCAGATTTCTTTCATGTATACAACCTTCTACGAAGCGTTAGCTATGATTAATTTGTGCTCTGTGCAAAATTCTACCAGGTGGCTTCCTCTTTGGTTTCTTAGCCCCAATCCATATTCACCTACTAAATTTCCTTCTCTCCCTTTGCCTACTGCCGAATTCCAGTCACCCATGACTATTAAATTTTCATCGCCCTTCACTATCTGAATAATTTCTTTTATTTCATCATACATTTCTTCAATTTCTTCATCATCTGCAGAGCTAGTTGGCATATAAACTTGTACTACTGTAGTACACGTGGGCTTTGTGTCTATCTTTGTCACAATAATGCGTTCACTATGCTGTTTGTAGTAGCTTACCCACATTCCTATTTTCCTATTCATTATTAAACCTACTGCTGCATTACCCCTATTTCATTTTGTGTTTATAATCCTGTAGTCACCTGACCAGGAGTCTTGTTCCTCCTGTCACCGAACTTCACTAATTCCCACTATATCTAACTTTAACCTATCCATTTCCCTTTTTAAATTTTCTATCCTACCTACCTGATTAAGGGATCTGACATTCCACACTCCGATCCGTAGAACGCCAGTTTTCTTTTTCCTGATCATAACATCCTCTTGAGTAGTCCCCGCCCGGCAATCCAAATGAGGGACTATTTTACCTCTGGAATATCTTACCCAAGAGGACGCCATCATCATTAACCATACAGTAAAACTGCATGCCCTCGGGAAAAATTTCGGCCGTAGTTTCCCCTTGATTTCAGCTGTTCGCAGTACCAGCACAGCGAGGCTGTTTTGGTTAGTGTTCCAAGGCCAGATCAGTCAATCATCCAGACTGTTGCCCTTGCAACTACTGAAAAGGCTGCTGCCCCTATTCAGGAACTACACGTTTGCCTGGCCTCTCAACAGATACCCCTCCATTGTGGTTGTACCTACGGTACAGTTATCTGTATCGCTGAGGCACGCAAGCCACCCCACCAGCGGCAAGGTCCATGGTTCATGGGGGGGGGGAGAAGAGAGTTAGTGTGGAAACCTGATTTAAGTGCCATTTCTTGGTGGGGTTTTCAAGACGGTGGATAACACACAAGAAAAGAAGTTCCAAAACTTAGATTTTTCACAAGAGGGGTAATACATAAAACATACGTGAAAATTAAAAGCTATTCCACATTTTGCAACCAATACCCTTTGTCAGAGCTTTCTACTAGGCTATAAAACCTTTAAAAAAAACACAAGTGATTCAATCTGGTAACAATCATGGCCATGTGCATCACAAACCACCACTACCACCAGTGTGGCAGTCATTGCCCAGGCAAATGTGCAGCTGAGAGGAAGTGAGGAGTTGCACCACCTAATTATGGGGTGAAGTAGTTGGATTCTTCTTACAATTGAGGTGGAATCACTAAAAGAATCAAATAATGGTAACATGGCTATGGCAGTTCTCTCCATGAAAAAGAAGGGGCTATAAATCTTTTCGCTTGACACTGTGCAGAAACTTTAAAATTTTGCAAATCTTGTTTGTTTGGTCGATAAATGGGGATTTGGTGTTCCCAAAAAGTGGATCTTACGCAGATTGACTTCACTGTTAGAGTGAAACATTGCTTCATAAAAAAAATTGAAAAATATCTTTGTGTCATCGTGGTCTGTGCTTGCCAACATCTCAGTGCGAAAGTCATATTGTGCAGCATAATCTCACAGCATTTGTACCTGTACCAATTGCAATCTGTAAGATTTTAAGTGTGAACATTTACACAGTATTTTGGAAACTACTGTTAACGAAATGTATCAAAACTTGCTATGTGTGTCAATTTCTGTGTACTTCACTATACAGCTCAAATCTGATTGAGATTTTCCTCTGGCATGGAAGACGGACTTCAAAACTAATGGTACCAGGAGTGTGGCTCTCAGTGAAAGTGTGTGTGAAATTCTGAATGGTGGTCACTGACTCCCTTTTTGCTGACTGGAGGACATGCAAGTAGCACTGTTGTGGTGTAATTGCCAATTTCTACACTCGAACACTCCCTTGACATTAGTCCATGACAAAACAAATTTTTGAAAGTACAGAATTGTTAATTGTTCTCAATCAAATAACATATGAGACAGTCAGCCCCATCTCTTAACCCTTTTAGTGCCAAATACGATCTGACCGTGATCCAGATTTTCGGCGAAAAATGCCAGTAACGATCTGATCGTGATGCCTTTCTCATTCGTTAGGAAATACTAACAACTTTGCCTTCAAGCGCGGAAAAAATGAATGAGAAAGGCATCACGATCAGATCATTACTGGCATTTTTCGCCGAAAATCTGGATCACGATCAGATCGTATTTCGCACTAAAAGGGTTAAGTAATGGGAGCTGGAGCGAATGAGAGGTGCTTCCTCTCCAGGAGGATAGGTAGCTTGAAGCTCCTACTTGATGGAACTGCCTCATTTCTCCAGAAATCCCTCCTATTTCTAAATAAATATGAGCCTAAGAATACTGGTTACACAGTGTGGGGTCCCATCACTAACTGAGCTTTTCCATCTGCAGTGCTGCATAGACCTGGGCAAAAATGTGCTCAGGTTCCATAATGGCAGAGAGACACCCTTCCTGCCACCATGTGACGAAGTGTCCACGCCCAGGGAGGCCTTTGCCGCTGTGCCAGACGAGAGGCCAGAAGGCCCCGAGCTTATGTACACCACCCAGGACTCACGTGCTGGTGCAGCACCACCCCTTGGTGAGTTCAATACTGCTCTGCTCTGCACCGAATTGTATCTTCCTGGCTTTGTATTTATAGAGCCAGTGCAGCTGGCATGTGGTTAAGTCAGTTTGCTAGTTATTTACATTTTCTGTGAACTGTATCTACCATGGTCAGCATGATGTTGAAATTTTAGTAAATTATCTTAAGCTTTCTTTACTCCCATACAATAATTTGAATTTGTTCCATCTACTATGTATTCCAGGAGTGTCTCCCAGGAGTTGTTACACATGTTTCACCAGATATTTCCAGTTTGTTATTGCACTATGTAGCTGCAGTTGGCTGAAACAAATAATACCGATTCTATCTTTCGGGCAAAAGTCAGTGTTTTTGGAAAGTGTCAGTTTGTTTCCTTTTACAAACAAAATTTTTTTTGAAGTGGAACTTTAGAAGCCTATTCTATAAAGCATCTCAAATTAGTTTAGTGTGATATTCTTTCAATTGATATGTATTAGTGGGTACAGTGATACACAAAGAATAACCACTACTCCAGAAGTAACAGTACTGCCCAAGTGTACTGATTGCTACTGCAATGCGCCAGTGCTCCTCAGTCACTGCACGAGTATTGGTTATTCTGTGTGTCTCAATCTGCCTGTTCATATGAACTGATAAAATGAGTATCATGTTAGAGTAAATGAGAACTGCACTATGACACGTGCAATTAAAATACTGTTTCCGAAAGCGTTTTTCTTGTAAACGTAAGTATGCTTCCTGAAGACCGTATGTGTCTCATGAAAGACATGATCATCAGTATTTATTGCAGTTGACTCGATGTTCACATTGAAAAAATGAAATCACTAATACCTGCCGAAACACCAGAGAAAATTAATCTGATCATCATTCAGAAATTCTTGAAAGGTATAAATGTTGTCAAGCATATGAATTATTATTTGCTGTTTGAAATTAATTACAATTCCTACTACATTTCTTAAATCACCATGTGGTCAAAGATTTTTGTAGCTGAAATAGAAACACACCCCAATTGCACCAAGTATTATTAAGACATATCTGACATAGCAGTAATAATTATATACCCAAACCTTCCACATGTTTGACACCATCTATTAGTGTAAACCATATAAAAATCCATTCAATAGTTACTGATATTAGTCTTCACTTAGACAGAAAAGTGCAGTGCAGGACTTTAATTTATATTATATATAGAAGAAGAAGATGCACATGAATGCATAGACTTTAGCAATAATTATTGTATGGCACATTGTGACCATGTCCCTGACCTATGCCACTGGGAAAGGGGATCTACAGTTCAACACAGAATCTGAACCATGTGCTGATTCAGGCAAATATTAAAATATTTGAGGTGTGAATATGAGGTTAAAAAGCAAACTGAAACGTCTGTGCTCAGTCACAGTCAATGCCACAGCTTTTCACTTTCTGAGCCCATGCTCTGCTAGCCCACCAAGCCCGACAAAGAGCCTGGTCAAGCTAGGTTGGTATTAGCAGTTAAATCAGCTGTGTGCTGCTTTTCCTGAGAGACACCACTTCCTCAGTATCTGAGCAACATTTACATGCTACTGCTGCCAGGATCTGTCATTCCAAACACACAATAAATATGGATCAGGTAATGGCACATGTACTACAGGCTCAATGTCAGGGGTGATAAAATATAAGCAAAGAATTCCTCATGATTGTTTATTAGTGAAAGCCATATGAAAATCCCTCTAACAGTTTCTGAGATTGGTCTGAATCAAATAGAAACTGTGGCAGGGGACTTTGATTTACATTATGTATAGATAAAGAAGTGTACAATCTACTCCTTTCTTTGCTGCTCTGAGGCTGAATGACAGATAGTGTAAATTGACAATATTCAAAGTGGTCTTCGCAGAGCTTCCAGTTGTCCTCACTGTTGTGTAAAGATTACGGGAGCTGACGCAAGGATTATATGGTTATCTTGGAGAAAGCCTTTAATGAGATTATTCAAACAGAGAGCTGAATTACAAGCTTTTATAATTTGTCATTTCTTTCAGATTAAGACAGTTTGAGTGATGTCTTCATTGTTTGTACTTACTTTTTGACATATATATTTTGAAACTTTAATGAATTATATCCATCTGTACAAGGAAAACAGAAAATAGTTATCAATACTAATAAGAAACAAAATAGATTTTTGTATTTCTTCTGTTGGTAAGGGAAAACTACAAAGCTTTGGTAGAGTGTCTCGACAGTGGGAATATTTCTTTGTGGGATGTGTTTTCATGAACAACAGAATGTTGTTGTTGTGGTCTTCAGTCCTGAGACTGGTTTGATGCAGCTCTCCATGCTACTCTATCCTGTGCAAGCTTTTTCATCTCCCAGTACCTACTGCAACCTACATCCTTCTGAATCTGCTTAGTGTATTCATCTCTTGGTCTCCCTCTACGATTTTTACCCTCCACGCTGCCCTCCAATACTAAATTGGTGATCCCTTGATGCCTCAGAACATGTCCCACCAACCAATCCCTTCTTCTGGTCAAGTTGTGCCACAAACTTCTCTTCTCCCCAATCCTATTCAATACTTCCTCATTAGTTATGTGATCTACCCATCTAATCTTCAGCATTCTTCTGTAGCACCACATTTCGAAAGCTTCTATTCTCTTCTTGTCCAAACTATTTATCATCCATGTTTCACTTCCATACATGGCTACACTCCATACGAATACTTTCAGAAATGACTTCCTGACACTTAAATCAATACTGGATGTTAACAAATTTCTCTTCTTCAGAAACGCTTTCCTTGCCATTGCCAGCCTACATTTTATATCATCTCTACTTCGACCATCATCAGTTATTTTGCTCCCCAAATAGCAAAACTCCTTTACTACTTTAAGTGCCTCATTTCCTAATCTAATTCCCTCAGCATCACCCGACCTAATTAGACTACATTCCATTATTACTGTTTTGCTTTTGTTGATGTTCATCTTATATCCTCCTTTCAAGACACTGTCCATTCCATTCAACTGCTCTTCCAAGTCCTTTGCTGTCTCTGACAGAATTACAATGTCATCGGCAAACCTCAATGTTTTTATTTCTTCTACATGAATTTTAATACCTACTCCGAATTTTTCTTTTGTTTCCTTTACTGCTTGCTCAATATACAGATTGAACAACATCGGGGAGAGGCTACAACCCTGTCTTACTCCCTTCCCAACCACTGCTTCCCTTTCATGTCCCTCGACTCTTATAACTGCCATCTGGTTTCTGTACAAATTGTAAATAGCCTTTTGCTCCCTGTATTTTACCCCTGCCACCTTTAGAATTTGAAAGAGACTATTCCAGTCAACATTGTCAAAAGCTTTCTCTAAGTCTACAAATGCTACAAACGTAGGTTTGCCTTTCCTTAATCTTTCTTCTAAGATAAGTCGTAAGGTCAGTATTGCCTCACGTGTTCCAGTGTTTTTACGGAATCCAAACTGATCTTCCCCGAGGTTGGCTTCTACTAGTTTTTCCATTCGTCTGTAAAGAATTCGTGTTAGTATTTTGCAGCTGTGACTTATTAAGCTGATAGTTTGGTAATTTTCACATCTGTCAACACCTGCTTTCTTTGGGATTGGAATTATTATATTCTTCTTGAAGTCTGAGGGAATTTCGCCTGTTTCATACATCTGGCTCACCAGATGGTAGAGTTTTGTCAGGACTGGCTCTCCCACGGCCGTCAGTAGTTCCAATGGAATATTGTCTACTCCGGGGGCCTTGTTTCGACTCAGGTCTTTCAGTGCTCTGTCAAACTCTTCACGCAGTATCATATCTCCCATTTCATCTTCATCTACATCCTCTTCCATTTCCATAATATTGTCCTCAGATACATCGCCCTTGTATAGACCCTCTATATACTCCTTCCACCTTTCTGCTTTCCCTTCTTTGCTTAGAACTGGGTTTCCATCTGAGCTCTTGATATTCATACAAGTGGTTCTCTTATCTCCAAAGGTCTCTTTAATTTACCTGTAGGCGGTATCTATCTTACCCCTAGTGAGATAGGCCTCTACATCCTTACATTTGTCCTCTAGCCATCCCTGCTTAGCCATTTTGCACTTCCTGTCGATCTCATTTTTGAGACGTTTGTATTCCTTTTGGCCTGTTTCACTTACTGCATTTTTATATTTTCTCCTTTCATCAATTAAATTCAATATTTCTTCTGTTACCCAATGATTTCTACTAGCCCTCGCCTTTTTACCTACTTGATCCTCTCCTGCCTTCACTATTTCATCCCTCAAAGCTACCCATTCTTCTTCTACTGTATTTATTTCCCACATTCCTGTCAATTGCTCCCTTATGCTCTCCCTGAATCTCTGTACAACCTCTGGTTCTTTTAGTTTATCCAGGTCCCATCTCCTTACATTCCCACCTTTTTGCAGTTTCTTCAGTTTTAATCTACAGCTCATAACCAATAGATTGTGGTCAGAGTCCACATCTGCCCCTGGAAATGTCTTACAATTTAAAACCTGGTTCCTAAATCTCTGTCTTACCATTATATAATCTATCTGATACCTTTTAGTATCTCCAGGGTTCTTCCATGTATACAACCTTCTTTCATGATTCTTAAACCAAGTGTTAGTTATGATTATGTTGTGCTCTGTGCAAAATTTGACCAGGCGGCTTCCTCTTTCATTTCTGTCCCCCAATCCATATTCACCTACTATGTTTCCTTCTCTCCCTTTTCCTACACTCGAATTCCAGTCACCCATGACTATTAAATTTTCGTCTCCCTTCACAATCTGAATAATTTCTTTTATTTCATCATACATTTCTTCAATTTCTTCGTCATCTGCAGAGCTAGTTGGCATATGAACTTGTACTACTGTAGTAGGCATGGGCTTCGTATCTATCTTGGCCACAATAATGCGTTCACTCTGCTGTTTGTAGTAGCTTACCCGCATTCCTATTTTCCTACTCATTATTAAACCTACTCCTGCATTACCCCTATTTGATTTTGTATTTATAACCCTGTAGTCACCTGACCAGAAGTCTTGTTCCTCCTGCTACCAAACTTCACTAATTCCCACTATATCTAACTTCAACCTGTCCATTTCCCTTTTTAAATTTTCTAACCTACCTGCCCGATTAAGGGATCTGACATTCCACGCTCCGATCCGTAGAACGCCAGTTTTCTTTCTCCTGATAACGACATCCTCTAGAGTAGTCCCCGCCCAGAGATCCGAATGGGGGACTATTTTACTTCCGGAATATTTTACCCAAGACGACGCCATCATCATGTAATCATACAGTAAAGCTGAATGCCCTCGGGAAAAATTACGGCTGTAGTTTCCCCTTGCTTTCAGCCGTTTGCAGTACCAGCACAGCAAGGCCGTTTTGGTTATTGTTACAAGGCCAGATCAGTCAATCATCCAGACTGTTGCCCTTGCAACTACTGAAAAGGCTGCTGCCCCTCTTCAGGAACCACACGTTTGTCTGGCCTCTCAACAGATACCCCTCCGTTGTGGTTGCACCTACGGTACGGCTATCTGTATCGCTGAGGCACGCAAGCCTCCCCAGCAACGGCAAGGTCCATGGTTCATGGGGGGCGGGGAACAACAGAATACAAAATGGAAAATGAATTCATGGGTTCAGAATACTTCATTTGCTGAAACCAGAAAATTTTTGAAACAAACTCTCTACAGAAATGACATCAGATTAAAGCATGGAATGATTATTCAAAACAGTGTCACTTGATTTTTGGTGCAGGGTTTGTGATGATTGTCCACAACAGAGTATGAAGCTGCAAAGACAAAATACACCAACCCTTACATAAATGTTGATATTAAACTGTTGGTCATAAATGAGAGGGAGAAAAGATTGTCATGTCCCGTGAAATCAATTTATTAGTGGAATCAATACAGTGCTGTTTTTGTGTGTTGTATTAAGGTGTGGTGGTTTGTATATTGTTGTAGATAACAGTGGTATATAAAGTACAGTTTTTGAATGATTTTCATCAAATGATTATAATTTAAGAATGATTCAGGTTTTGCTTAATGTAAGGCTTCATAAAATATTTAGTGTTTCAAAAGGTATCTGTCACTAAACAAGGTTGAGAATTTTTGGTGGAACTCATTCCTCCTCTAGTATGACATCTGTTAACATTACTATTGTGTTCAGATTGTGAATAGTTTCCCAAACCCAACATTGTACAGCAGCAAATATGCTGTAGGGCTGTGGTCCATCTGGCCAATGGTTGGGACTCCCTTCCCAACAGTCACAACTCAGCTGTTCATCATCATATTATTCCTATTATCCGCTTCTGGCCAACAATTATTTTACTTCAATGTGGAGTTACTTCAGAAAATCCCATAAATCATTGACTCTAAATAGGAAAATTATGCCAGCTTTTTTTAAATTTTATTTTCAAAAGTCTCTTATTAATTGTAATGCATACATTGCAGAGCTTGTTCAATATGAGATGCAACACATGATTCTCAGTTAGGTCCTTGCCAGTTTTAAAAGCTGATAGTTGAAAATGTTTTGTTTCATTTATTGCTTTGCCCTCAATCATTATTTCCAATGGTGTGGTCAAGGTACCTGCATTTTCTGTTTCAGTTAATATTTCTGTTACAGGAATAATAAGCACTAAGAATAATTTGTGGTGCTCACCCATGGTCATCATGTAGATACCATTTCAAGGAACTATGAAACTTCAATTAATTGCCAAAATAAATAATCCGTCATAATTTGAAAATAACAGTTATTACATATGTAAAACACTAGAGGGGAAAAATATCTTTACTACCCAATATTAAAGCTGTCAGTGGCACAGAAAGAAGTTAAATATTCAGAACAGAAATTTTTTATCATAACATAAAACTCTGACAGATAGTAAAGCAAGTTTCAAATCTAATTTAAAATAATTTCTGCTGGACAACCCATTCTATTCCATTGAATTTCTTCTTAAAACCAGCTGCTGGTAAAAATGAATAAAAATTAAAGTGTTGATGAATGATTAGGACTAAAAATATATTCCCCACTAGAGTGTCAATTTATAGAGCTCTATAGAGGTGTTGGCATGTCACGTAATGCCAACTGCATGATTCTGGCTGACTCCATCATTCATGACTGGGAGTAACAGACTATGATGCTGTGTGCACAGATTATATTAGATTATATTAGATTAGATTAGTACTTGTTCCATAGATCATGACTAAGACTATTCGTAATGATTCATAGTTTATCTGATCTGACACCTTCTGTTCTGTTGAAATATTATGGTAAATCTCTGTCCACTCTACACTACATACATGGGGTCGCGTCAGAGATATGAAGGTCAACTTTTTTTAAATAGGTTGCTATAGTTTGGTACTTATTTTCTGATCGCAGCTATTGAGTCAAATCCAGTAATGTGTAACAGTAAGGTCTTTGAAGGTCAATGAAGGTCACAAATACGGCATGAACGTCGTCCATTTACTGAAGGTATTTGAAGTGATGACCTTTGGTATCAATGCAGTGCTGCGATCTTATCATTTATGGAGTTGTATTCCTTATCACATCTGCACTCATCAAAGCACATGCGCTGACAATTCTCTCTTCCATATCTTCAGGTGTAGTTGGAACATGTTTATAAATAATGTGTCTGTATTTTTTATTGTAGGGATTCTCGAGAGACATTAAATCCGGCAAATGAGCCCGCCATGACACATCTCCTCTGTGTCCAATCCAATGATTTGGGAATTGTCTCTGCAACTAATTTACAGCCATCAGTGAAAAATGTGCTGGACACCCATCGTGTTGATAACACATTCTCTTCCTTGTTCATAGATTTCTCCCAATAACAGACCTAATGTTTATTGCAGAAATTTGGTTTACTTCCTACCATTAAGATTACCTCTGATAGAATAAGGGCCTATAATTCTGTCCTCCAGAATCCCACACCATACATTCACCAAACACATTTTTTGGGGTGCAACTTGCCGCAGCCAACATGGATTTGCAGCTGCCCAATAATACATGTTATGCAGATTAACATTCCCATGGATAATGTGAATGTAGCCTCATCAGTAAATAGTCAAATTAATAAATGTGCCGTCCCTCTGAATGTGAAGTTGAGCACATCAGCAGAACTCAATGCGATGGATACAATCTGTACCAGTTAATTCTTGGTGAAGACTGATATGGTAAGAATGATACTTATGGTGATACAGAACATGACAAACACTACTCTGGCTCGTGCCAGATTCCCTTGCAATTGGACATGAACTAACACAAGGACACCGAACAACAGTGGCAAGAGTGCTAATTTCTGTTTCCTCGTTAGTAACTTTCCTTTGCTGGATATGTTCCCAGTGCGTTAAAGATTCAGTTGTTCTCAATTTATCATACACACATTTAAATGTATGATGTGATGTGTAGGGTGAGTATGTTAAGGATGTATTTCAGTGTATAAGTCTCTAGCTCTCACTGAATTTCGTTGGCATTCTCCACAAATGAGAAACATATTGACCTGTTCTTTGAAGGAATACATCATTAACATTTGCTTGATTTGATAATAGTAGTCTTACCATTCCTATTAGTGTTGTATTGCAAAACTTTTGAATGGTGTTCACATGTCAATGGCACGTTAGATGGATACCCCGTGTGTTAGGTGAATATTTACTATTCGCACGATATATGAGAGATAATTGTCAGAGCGTGTGCTTTCATAAGTTCTGATGTGATAAGGAATACAACTCAATCCACAATAAGAATATCAAAGCACTGCCTTGATATCAATGGTCACCACTTCGAACACCTTCTGTAAAAGGACATTTGTGACCTTTGTTGACCTTCAAAGACCTACCTGTTACGCATCACTGGATTTGTCTTGATAGCCACTATCAAAACTTAGTGCCAAATTATAGCAACCCATTTAAAAAAACAAAGTTGACCTTCATATCTCTGATGTGACCCCACCTAGCAACAAAAAACAATCATATTATGACCGCCGGTGTACCATGCAACATTTATCCCACAAACTTTTCAGCTACTATCATACTTTGAGTAATGCTAGGTGGCAATAGTTAGTAACTTAGCCTGGATACTGGTTGATATTTACTTTTGCATTTTAGTTCTTCACAATTGAAACAGTCTAAACCTTCGTACAAGCAACCTGCCCTTGCTTCGCACATGTAGCACTACATTTCTACTGCTGGATGACTTGTCTGATGCAGTAGTAACTGATTATATGAACCAATCTCATGAATCAGTGAGTGAATGTGGTCGTGATAAATACATGAGAATATATAGTAGTTCCTGGTAATAACCTTCCAATACCTACTTCTACAGCTACATTATGCAAACCACTTTAAAGTACAATGGGGACCAAACATCCCACTGTACATGTTACTATGGTATTCCACCATATTGAGTGCAGAAAGAATGATGCGGAGGTTAGTCTGATCTTATCCTCATGATCACTATGGGAGTGATTTGTAAGATGTTGTACTATATGCATGGAGTCATCACTGAAAGCCAATTCATGAAACTTGCTAATTAGGCATTCTCAGGGTAATTGGCATCTAGTGTAGTGTGTCAGTCAGTTCAGCTTCTTCAACATCTCTGTCAAGCCCCCACAGGTCAAACAAACCTGTGACCATTCATGTTGTCCTCCTCTGTATGCTTTCAATGTCCCCAGTTAGTGCTATTAGGTACAGGTCCGATACTCGTGAACATTATTCTAGGCTGGGTCACCTGAGTGATTTACTAAGCAATCTCCTTTAAACTGATAGGATGTTGCTTTATTCTACCAATATGGGCACACACAGTAGTGCAGTAAGTGCTTCAGTTCATCACAGTACAGCCAGTACACATGAAACATTTCCAATATATCCAAAAACAAAGACGATGTGACTTACCAAATGAAAGTGCTGGCAGGTCGATAGACACACAAACATACACACAAAATTCTAGCTTTTGCAACCAACGGTTGCTTCATCAGGGAAGAGGGAAGGAGAGGGCAAGACGAAAGGATGTGGGTTTTAAGGGAGAGGGTAAGGAGTCATTCCAATCCTGGGAGCGGAAAGACTTACCTTCGGGGGGAAAAAGTACTCGCGTGCGCGCACCCAACCACACATATACAGACACAAGCAGACATTGTGTGTATGTTTGTGTTTGTTTGTGTGTCTATCGACCTGCCAGTGCTTTCGTTTCGTAATTCACATCATCTTCGTTTGTAGATATATTTTTCCCATGTGGAATGTTTCCTTCTATTATATTCATATCATTAATTTGAAACATTTCTAAACTACATATGAAACTTTTTTCATGAGTCAGTGAATCTGCTAGTAAACAATGGTTCCTGAGATTAGGCCACACATATAGAGAGAAAAGAACATTTTGATGGGGTTTAATTTAGTATAATGTACTGGTACTGTGCATTTCCATGTACTGGTTTTCATTTCTCCTAATGAGTGAGTGAGTGAGTGAGTGAGTGAGTGAGTGAGTGAGTGAGTCGTCTTCATTTTCTCTTCAGCATCTCAGTAGTTTTTATGGAACCATGGCAGACCTTGCAATTCTTTATGAAGCTCAGAGTTGGATTGAGGAATCATGGTCAGGGAATATTGAAGAATTGTGGTTCATGTGATGTGCTGTAGGTTACGTAGAGCTAATTATAGATGAAATTAAGATTATTGAAGTAAAGAGTACACTGGAAAAATTTGAAGCACAGTAGTTAAAAGGGTTAAACTACATTGAAAGACTGTCTGGTAATTGATATTGAGAAACAAAGTACGTATAATACTCAATAATGAGACATCAGTGGTGAACAGTTTTGTGGTGTCAACAAGCACGAATGACATATCTCTGCTGTCACAAGTTCTTTGACTTAGTAATCCAATAGCTCGTGCCATCTTGCTTATTCATTTTGCTATATGACATGCTATAATGTGGAAACCTCTATGTAATATACGGAGTCCTAAAAGACTGAGTGTGTTTTCCTTGGGCTTCAACCCAACAGATATACCACAGTTTCAGCACATGGAACTGTACTAAAATCAAGATGCAAGGGAGTGTTGTCAGGCACTTTACATTCCAATGAAAGGTAAGAATCTGGGTGCAGCAAACTTTTCAAGAAGCCCACAGACATCAAAGTGTTAGTGGAATCCATGCTGTATGGTTACAATTGTTAGGAAGTATTTTCCAGGAAATAACGTGAGAGGGTCATGAAGATACTACAACACCCATAGGAAAGAAGTGAGAACTGTTAGCACATGCTGTCATCATAAACTGTAGTTCTGCATCCATTGATGTTTCTAAAAGTTTAACAGGTCTTCACTTCTGAATAATGAAATCCTGTTCAAGTATCACTGCTGATTCTCTTCTTTTTGCAGATGACACTTCACTTGCTCATAAAATAGTTCCCATTATGACTGCCACTCCCGTCTGTTCCCTTACCCATCTGTAAGAAGAAAGTAGTAGTGTTGTGATGTATTGTAATTTCCTGCCTGATGTTGTAGTTTTAATGCAGAAACAACAAAAATATACTAAGCCATAAACTTGTCCTGTCATCATTTTGTGTGAGGTGACCATGGGAGAAAGTTCCATAACAACCAGAATGAAATTTTCACTCTGCATTAGTGTGTGAACCAATATGAAACTTTCTAGCAGATTAAAACTGTATGCCAGACACAAAAATATGTGTAGTCAGTAATTGCTTTCATTCTAAAGTTTTGGATGAATATAATGTGCATATTAATGTACAGTGTTTCGGACTGCACGACACGTGCACAAGTGCACATGCATGCATGCATGCATGCTCGAACATAGTTTACAACATGTATAATTCTTAAATTCAGTCAATAATTGTCTGAAATGCTGATACTTGACAGTTTTTTTGTCCCTTGACAATCTTTAGACGTGCAGCATGCAACAGATGTAAGAGTTTCAAGAACCTTAGATTGTCTTTGGGTCAATTTAAATTTGTGTGTAAAATCATTGACCTTGTTACAGTAACTCATTTTTTGTTTTTTGTTTTCTGTCAATCAGGAGAAGTCGCTCAACAAAGCAGCCGAAACAGGGTCAGGAGCCCCATGTTCAGGGTCAGGAGCCCCATGTTCAGGGTCAGGAGCCCCATGTTCAGGGTCAGGAGCCCCATGTTCAGGGTCAGGAGCCCCACGTTCAGGAGCAGGAGCCCCAGGAGCAGGAGCCCCACGTTCAGGGGCAGGAGCCCCACGTTCAGGGGCAGGAGCCCCAGGAGCAGGAGCCCCACGTTCAGGGGCAGGAGCCCCAGGAGCAGGAGCCCCATGTTCAGGGGCAGGAGCCCCAGGAGCAGGAGCCCCACGTTCAGGGGCAGGAGCCCCAGGAGCAGGAGCCCCACGTTCAGGGGCAGGAGCCCCAGGAGCAGGAGCCCCGCGTTCAGGGGCAGGAGCCCCAGGAGCAGGAGCCCCGCGTTCAGGGGCAGGAGCCCCAGGAGCAGGAGCCCCGCGTTCATGGGCAGGAGCCCCAGGAGCAGGAGCCCCGCGTTCATGGGCAGGAGCCCCAGGAGCAGGAGCCCCATGTTCAGGCGCAGGAGCTCCAGTGATTCTTCACAAGTAAGTTTAATTGGTGGTGGTGGTTGTGGTTGTGGTGGTGAAGCAGTAGCCATGGATTTACTTTGATATGCCATCAGAAAACTTTTATCATTTTAACAATGGTTTCTCCCCTTGCATCCACTTTTACCTCATGTTATGTGCACACAGGGCACCAGCCTTTGTAGTACTCATGTGCCATTATCATTTTATCTGGTAACTGCTTTTTGTAGAACTTAATGTTTGTCTGCAGAAATGTTACTTCCGGTCACACTACCTGTTTATTTCTTCAAATAATCAATCTCTACCATTCTCCAAATTTTATAGAAGTGAAAGCTGTGTTTGTGGGACATATTTAGCAGTATAGAACTTATTCCTTTGGCTTAGGGCTGGATTAACACTAGTGCCAGCCACCTATCACTTTGTATAACCCATTCTGTGAGTATTTGGAGGGTGGATGGTTGGGTCATCATGTACTGTAGCAGATATAGCCACTCCACAACTTGAGCACTGCACAAGGTGTAGTTATTTGGGTTTCCTGCACAAAACTCAATCAGTTGGGACTACCTGCTGTGACAGCTGTGGAAAAACCCCCCTCATGGTCAATTTTGTTGTTGATGCCAAAGAAAATGGAGAAATACTGTCCTGCCTGTGGAGAAACTGTAAGCATTAACTTCAACCAGCTGGGGTGTTGCCAATTGTTTGAATTTTTTGTGATTTTGCTGCCATAATTGCTGGAAACATTGGAGTGGGAACACACTATTATGTGAAGGTGGCAGCAATGTTATGAACTAACTGGACTCGTTGTTTCTAAGGGCCAGGGATTTTTCATTTCAATCCTCAGGCCATTCCTAAATATCCATTTACAGCTTCAGATTTGATATAACAACCTTTCAAAACAAAATAAAATACTGTACCATAGAAATGCACAAAAATTTCCTATAAGTTGACAGTTTTTTCTGAACCCTTTTTCTAACTGTCATTTTTCTGTACCGAGTGATAAAATTCATAATTTCTGTACTGTCATGCAGCATTCTCTTTAAATTGTCATATATCATGCTGTATGCAGTCTATGGGGATTCGTATCTGAATAACAGTCAAAAATTGATTTTTAGTTCGTCTGGAAAAATGGACCACAGAAAGTACCAAACTTGGAGGAATTTAGAAGTGGCTGGAAACACCATGACATTCTCATGACACACAGTCAGCTCCATTAAAAATAAACTTTGGCTCTCATTTGTTTCGTTTTGATGACTTTTTTAGTCCCTGAAGTTTGCTAACCTATGAGAGCTTTACAGTTGCTTATCTTCTGTTTATACAGACAGTTTAGTCAGCCGGCCGGAGTGGCCGTACGGTTCTAGGTGCTACAGTCCGGAGCCGAGCGACCACTCTGGTCGCAGGTTCGAATCCTGCCTTTGGCATGGATGTGTGTGAAGTCCTTAGGTTAGTTAGGTTTAATTAGTTCTAGGTTCTAGGCGACTGATGACCTCAGAAGTTAAGTTGCATAGTGATCAGAGCCATTTGAGCCCCGTTTAGTCATTGTTACCTGTTTTTTGGCGTGAATATTTTGTTTACAGTGAATAAATGTGTGCACGAGTTGCCTATTCCACTTGAAAGCAGTGTGAAGAATTAAGACATTCGGTGTCAAACAATGTAAATTTTATAGAAATTGGTTCACCAAACAGATTTACTCTGCTAATACTGAAATACAACATGATAAAACACTTAATCAGCTTCAACTTCTTAAAGTGCTTCAAAGCTAAAACTGAAATTTTTGGACAATGGACTTGACAGTATTAATGCTGGTAATATAGAGATGCCAACTATTGATTCAGATGGTCTTATTGTTGAACATTCTGCTCTATCTGAACTAATAAAGCTTTGCAGTATAAGGAATGTGGTAATAGTTGCGTGAAGGTAGTTGATGTGCTAGAACAACTTGTGCATAGAGATTAAGAATTGTTGGTAATTTTTGTAATGTAAGTGAATGTGGTTATACTTTTGGTTAACTAAACAGTGTGCATAACTCAAATATTAAACTTGCTTATGCATGAAGTATATAGGCAAATAGTACAGAAGTGCACAAATGTTCTGTGTTCTTATGGGCTTACCTCCCCCTACAGGGTTTGAGAGGTACAATTAAGTTTTTCTACAGGCTGTGGAAGTAGTAGCAAGTGAAAGTATGAAAAATGCTGTTCAGGTAAGTGTAGATGTGAATGACAGCAATACTTGTGTGTCTACAGCCCTGGCTGCATCCTTGCAATGATGAGGCCATAGTTCCCCAAATTGTGTAGTAACAGCTACTTCCTTGGACATTGGGAAAGTCATTGATGTGGAATGTATTGTCAAGTATTGTCATGACTTTGCTAGTGGAACTGAAAATAATAAATGTTTGATCAATTTTAGTGGTTGTAGTGGAGGGAAGGAATCTGAATGTGCTATTCAGATATTTCACAGGACAGTGAAGAGATATGGTGTGATGTATACATCTTATGTAGGAGATGGAGACTCAAAAGGGTACCAGAAAGTTATGCTGACACACAGATTACAAAAAATGGAATGTGCTGGATATGTCCAGGAAAGATTAGGTACAAGACTGAGGAATTTGAAGGGAAAGAAATTAGCTGAATGTAAGGGCATTAGTGGATGTGGTTGGCTTACAGGCAAAGAAATATATGGTTGCAGTATTATTATGGACAAGCCTTATGGCAAAATAAAAATGACCTTGAGGAAATGAAAAAGTCGGTATGAGCTACCTTCTTTCATAAATTCTCCACAGACAAAACTGAGGAGCAAATCTCCAACGTCATGAGACATGTCATTACATGTAATTAGTACATAAAAGTAATAACAGATAAAAATAAAGTTTCTGCAAGCCATGAACTTGGGTCATGAACTGCACTATTTGAAATCAAGCCAATGTTGCACACAACATGCTTTACTACCAAGCTAGTGTCATCAGCACACAGAAATATTGTAGAGTTATTCATAATACTAGAGGGCATGTATTTATATAAATAAGGAATGGGAGTGGCCCCAGCACTGATCCCTGGGGCACCCCCTACTTGTTACCCACTAGGACCCCACGTCACAGCCATTCCGAACGTTGTGAATAATGACCTTTTGCTGTCTGTTATTAAAGTAAGAGGTGAACCAATTGTGAGCTACTCCCCATATTCCTTAATGCCCCAACTTCTGGAGATATATCTTAGTTAAATCAAAAAATATGCCTAGCACTGAAGAACTTTTGTTTATCCCATCCAGTACCTCACAGAGAGAAGATAATATAACATTTTCAGTTAAGCGACTTCCATAGTTGAACTGTACATTTGATAGCAAATTGTGTGATATAAAATGATCAATTATCCTTGCATATGCATCCTTTTCAGTAACTTCAGCAAACACTGATGGCATAGAAGTAGGTCTAAAATTATTTACATTGCCCCTTTCTCATTTTTTATGGTGTAGCTTTACTACTAAGTACTTTAATCATTCAGGAAACTGACCATTCCAAAAGGAAAAATTACAAAATGGCTAAATACAAGGATAACATATGAAGCACAGTACTTCAATATCCCACTAGGCACTCCATCATAACCATGAGTCCTCAGTCCTCAGTGATTTAAGTACTGACTTTCTCCCCCTTGTCTGTATCACAGAGTAGTATTTCAGACATCAATCTCAGAAAGGCATTTGCCAGGAAAGTTATGATTCTTTGTAGAAACTAAATTCTAATTTAATTCACCAGCAATGCTCAGAAAATGATAGTTAAATGCTTTACGTATATCTGATTTATCAGTAACAGGAATATTTTTACTATGAACTGACTTCATATCGTCGATCTTGTGCTGCTGAACATGCACTTCCTTCACAACTGACCATATGCTTTTAATTTTATCCTGTGAATTAGCTATTCTATTTGAATACCACATACTCTTTGCCTAATAACATTTTTAATCACATTACAATATGGTTTGTAATGGGCCGATGCAGCTAGATTGTGACTACTTCTAACATTTTGATATAATTCCCACTTTGTTCTACATGATGTCCTTATCCCACTAGTCAGCCACCTGGGCTGCCTACTACTGCTAGTACCCTGCTTTGAACATTATAATGGAAAGCAACTCGCAAAGAGCATGAGAAATGTGTTAAGGAAAGCATTATATTTATCATTTATGGTGTAAGAACTGTAAACATCCTGCCACTCTTGCTTCTTGAGAAGGTTTAAAAACTCTCTATTGCTGTTGGATTAACTTTAGTACATAGTTTGTAATTACATGTGACATTTGTTTGAGTACAAAAGCCTTTTAGTGTTAAAATTTGTGCATCATGACCTGAAAGGCCATTCACTCTTTTACTAACAGAATGCCCATCTAGTAAAGAAGAATGAATAAAAATATTGTCTGACAGTGCTACTATTCTCCTCCACCCTAGCTGGAAAAAACACAGTGTGCACATAAGAATTTAGGATATATATACCAACATACTTTTTCTTGCACCATCATATACAAAATTTTTGTTGATGTCACCACACAACTAATTTCTGGTACTTCCTACAAAGTGAATTAAGAGCCCTCTCTAACTTGAGCAGAAAGGCTCTGAAGTCCAAGCTAGGGGACCTACAAACAACAACAATAAGAAGTTTAGTTTCACTAAATTCAGCTGTCACTGCACAACATTCAAATATTTGTTCAGCGTAGTGTTGTGCTAAGTCTATGGACCCAAATGGAATACTGTTTTTTCTGTACATAGCCACTCCCCCACCCCACAAGGAACTGCTTAACATCTATAAGAACTTCACTAACTTTATCTCTAATACCTCTTATATTCTGATGAAATATGCTAATTCCTTCTCTACTTGGAAACATGACATCCTCTGAAGGTGTGCCCTTATTTATAGGGACTTGCTTTAAGCAGGTAGGCCTATCAGCTGACTTCAGTCTAAAGAAGGTGCCGCTCTAACACCATTTTGCCATGAGTGATCCCACCTCCTGGAAAGAATTTCAAAGGTATGCCACACCTTCTTGAACTTCTACAAATTTCTGACTTAAATCTACAACATTGTTTCTACACAAAGCCGTGTTCTCTTACATTTCAATTTTACATTAATCACTTTACTGTCAGTTTCAGGAATTCCAATTCAGAATTACTTTCGTAAAATTACTTTCTAAGTTTAGCGTTTTCTTCATCCACATATTTCTGTAATTTTCTGAACCTCACTGTTTTCGGACAATTCTTGTGTGAAATTAGATTCAAAAGTTTCTACTCTTTCTTGTACTGCTCCCACAAGATTTTTGAGTACACTCTGCCCTGTCATGACAGTAATTTTTACTGCTGCCAGTCCCTCTTGAACTTCTTGGATTTGCTCAGTATTTTTGGTAACTGTTGATCTCAATTCTGAAATTTGCTGACTAATGTAATTTTTCACATGAGTTAATTGCTGACTTGGCTGACGAAAATAATTTTTCACCTGAGTTAAATGCTGACTTTGCTGACCAATATACTTCCTTATTTGCCCCATCTGCACTTTTGCTTCTTTCCTATGCTGAACCAATAAAATTAACAAGTTTTCTCCACTTGCTTTTTCCTGTGAAATTGGGGTACTATTAATAACATTTTCACTGGAAGCCCTCCCGCTGAAGCCTTGACCAACTTGTGGATTACTGGTAGTGCTTACCTTTGAAGATTGCTCACTGATACTATAGCCTAGGTTTGCAGTACTTTCTATTTGTTCACTGCCTAAAAGATTTTGCTCACTCATTTTTACATTCTCATTATCAACCACGGTAAACTGCAAAATAGAAAAATTTCCACACAGATATTTTGTCACTGCACAAAACAGTAAACAAATAAACTGGTACTCATGTGATTGTCAACAATGCTGTCTGAGAATTTGGTCCATTTTATCCACATCAGATTATAGTCTATGGTTTATCAACTCCATGTGGCAACATCCATTGGTTCTGTGTGTCCATAGTATAAATTATCCAAACAAATTATGTTTGGCAGTCATATTACATGCACCTGAAACAGTCACTTGTCACCTCTTAAACATAGTTCCATACACACACAAATCGATCTCTACTGTCCTCCACCACATGTAACTCTACCACTTTCTCTTCAATAATAAATATCCAAATGTCAAAATGATACAAGAGATGAGTGGAAGCAGACCTAAATTAATACATAACCTGTAGTATTTGTTGCTGCTTCCACCTTGTCGAATTCTTCTTCTGAAATATGCCTGGATCTGGATTTGCATGTAGAAACTATGTGAATGAAAGATTCAGGAGTATTTTCAATTTTGTTGTAGTTTGTTCTCTCCATGTTATAAACAGCATTACTAAAAGACCTACTGTCCAAAGCATGTAAAGACAAAACACACAGAAAGGAAACACTGAAACTGAGACAGGACTGAGCCAAATCAGCACTGCCGCATTCCTTTATATAGAATTTTGACAATGAATTTCAAAATAACCCATTATTAATTTGGTACAATTTTGATGTTACAAATAAAATTCACAAAACATAAAGAAACTGATGTTACAGCCGAATAAGGTATAAAATACAAAATTGAATGACATAATTTCTGTAGTATCATCTAATCTGAACTCTAATTACAATAATGTTTTTAGTATTATTGTAGTTACTAACATTTAATGACAGTACAGAACTTATGCTTTATCTAATCACATACATAAAATTCTCAAATATGGCCTCAAATTCAAGAAATCGGAAAGTTGAGTGGTGTAAACAGTGGAGAGTTAATGAGAAATGTAATTAGAAAGAATATTAATTACAAAGGACAAAAAATAAGTAACAAATGAAAATTGTTTGGTAATAACTTTTAAGCTATTTCTCAAGATAGTGAGGTTTCCTGTTATCAGATTTTTAGATAAGCATTTCATTACTTAGAAGCAATGATTTTTCAAGGTAATATTTCTGCAGTCTCTAGTTCCTTACTGCTACAGAATGATCACTAAAATTTTATGAAGTGACAACTAATTTGGCTTAGGCACAAGTTCTGTTAATGGTGTCAGTCAATTAATAATTAGGGATGTACTTGATGAATCTGGAATGTTACATTTACTTAGACTTTAGGACATGCAGCACTATAAGATACTCACTTAACTATACAGACAGTATCATAATGCTGATGTCAAGTTTTGGGAAGCAGTACTATTACAACCATAAAAACCCAAAGAAGTCAAACAGACGCAAAACGTCTTTTTCCTTTTCCGGATTGAATATCCTCTTCGAGTGTGTCACTATGTGATACACTTGCCTGGGTGATCTCCCTGCCACCAGAGTGCAACACCAATGGCTTCCCCACCCTCGTCTCGACAGGCTGACAACAGGAAAGTGCCAACATATCTGTAGATCTCAGGGAAGAGGATCCTCCTGCCTCTGTGCCCTGTAGCTGCAAGTCATCAAAGTCGTGCACTCGGCAGCTGACGAGGTGACACCCTTGATTTTTCCTTGTCCTGACTCTCCTCCAACAGAACACTTGAAGGTTTCAATTTCTTGAGGATTTATGGCTGTTCCTATAATCAGTGTCCACTTGTTCTCCGCCTTCAGGAAACAAAATTGCATCCTCACGATTGCTTTGAGGTCTTGCATTGCTTCCCAGTCTGTTTCGACCTTCCTCCTGACATGGACATTCATCCCATGGGGAAGTCTTGCTGCTCATATAGGATGATGATCCTAGGCAATCCATCTCCCTGACTACCCACCTTCAAGCTGTTGCATTTCTCCTTTTCCTTCCTCAGTTGACCTTTTGCCTTTGTACCATTTACAACCCTCTATCATACAATATCAGGGCAGACTTCCTCCAGCTTATTGAGCAGCTAACTCATCCCTTTCTGCTGCTTAGTGACTTTAATACACACCATCCTCTTTGCAGTTCTCCCAGAACGTGTCAAAGAAATGCCCTCTTGGCTGACCACCTCAATCAATATAATCTCCTCTGACTTAACACAGGATCAGCCACAAGCTTTTCAGACTCAATGCACACCTATTCCCATTTCGACCTATCATTCTGCACTGCCCAGCATGCATGCATGCATGCATGCATGCACGTGCACACCCAAATGGGAATGTACTAAGGTCAACTGGAGGCTTCACTCCCCCCTGGCGACCCTATTGAACAACATTTCCCCAGTTGTGACGCCTAGCTGGAATGTATTGTAAAAGTTACCCTCACCATCACAGTGTTCCATACCTCACACTTCCTCTTTACTCTGCCATGTCCCAGTCATTTGGTGGACTGAGGCATGCCGTGATGCAATTTGCACATAGAGACATGCTCTTCGTGTTTTTAACCATCATCCTACAATGGCAAACTGCATCCCTTATCAGATGAGTGCACAGTGTTGCTGCATTCTTTGGGATAGCAAAAAACTTTCTGGATTTCATTCACTAATTCCATAAACAGTTCCACTCCCTCTTCTGCCATTTGGGACAACCTGTGGCGACGCCCTGAAACAGAGATCCATTTCCTAATTTCCATCCTGACAGAAGTGGAAGATGTCATCGTGGACCTTAATGCTACCTCCAACATCTAGGGCTGCCATTTTGTGGAGATTTCAAGCTCTTCCCACTACCACCCTGCCTTCCTCCTTTGAAAACGAGTGGAGGCAGCTCAGGTGGTACCCTTCGCCAAATCGTGAGTGCTACAATGCCGCCTTTACTAAGAGGGAGCTAGATCATGCTCTCACTTCATCCTGATAATCTGCCCTGGGGCCAGACACTGTTTGCATTCAGATGACGCAGCACCCTTTTGTTGTGGGAAAGCATTTTATGGTTAATATATACAGCTGCATCTGACCAGAGGGCACATCTCCCTAACGCTGGCATGAAGCCACTGGACACCCATGCCTAAGCCCAGTAGGGACAAACACTTTCCTTCTAACTACCGCCCCATTCCTCTCACCAACTGTATTTGCCAGTGATTGAACATATTAATCATGTCCTGCTGGTGTTGTGGCTTGAGTCTCGTAATTTACTAACAATCATACAGTGTAGATTTAGATTGCGGCATTCCACAGTTAACCATATTGTCACTTCTGTCCACCCATGTCATGAATAATTTTTGTCAAAATCCCAGACTGTGGCCATTTTTTTTTCTTTTTTGTCAAACCGTATGACATCTGCTGGAGGACTTCTATCCTCCATATTCTCTACACTTGATTATTCTATGACTGACTGCCTCATTTTCTTCAGAAATTTTTAAAAGACAGTTTTCAACGTATGTGTGGGTCCTGCATTGTTGGACACATTTATGCAGGAAAACGGTATGCATCTATTGCAGTTCTCCATAGAGTTCCCTCATCTTCAGTGACATCTCAATTGTCTTTACTCAAGGAGCTTTCGTTTTTTCACTGAATAAACCATTTGTATGGATATCTGGCTGTGCAATAAGTTTCTTCCACCGTATCTTGGGCTCGTTGCTATCCTGTTCATCGTAACTACAAAATTCCATGGGGTCAAGCTTGACAGGAAATTTTCTTGGTCCTCCCATGTTTCTTACCTGGCACCCCACTGTATATGGTCCTTCAATATCCTGTGTATCCTCAATGGTACTTCCTGGGGTGCAGATAAAACAACCCTCCATTTGTACAGGACCCTTTTCTGTTTGAAACTAGACTAAGTGTGTTTTGTTTGCACATCTGCACGTCCGTCCCTCTTATTCTGTCTCAATACTGTGGCTCAGTCAGTAGAGCACTCGCCCGCGAGAGGTCCCGAGTTCGAGTCTCGGTCCGGCACACAGTTTTAATCTGCCAGGAAGTTTGTCTTCCATGCATGGCCACCCATACTATACCGAATTCCTCGATGACTCCTTTGACCACCAGTATGCGGCACATCCATCTTCTGTTACCTTGTGGAGTTTGCATCCAACTCTTGTCCTGGCAGCTTAACTTGATGCTACCTGCAACTTCCTTGGTGGGTGTGAACCCTTCACAATCTTGGCTTTGTGTGGTGACCTGTGTTCATCTTGCCCTTCATTTGTTTCCTAACGACATTACTCCAGTGTCACTCTGTCACCTTTAGTTTCACAAACTTCGTACGGTTCTCAGACTGACTGTGGTGGTGTTTGCCTTCATCATTGATACGCGTTTTTCAGTATTAGCTTCTGGAACAAGGCTCGGTAGTTACAGCAGAGTTCTTCACTCTGTATCAGGCCACACACTACATCCACTGGCAGAGGCTTTTCGATTCTGTGATGTGCTCCGACTCTCTGTGCCCTTCAAAGCTCATCGTGCTGTACACCATCCATCCCTTAGTGCAAAAGATTCAGGAGAGCTCTGACGTCCACATTCTTACAGAGCCACTGAGATGTTCATGTGGGGTCCCTACTCACATCGGTATGACAGGAAATGAGGCTACTGAGGCTACTGAGGCTGCTGTCAAGGCTGCAGTCCTCATACCTCAGCCCACTAGTTCTTACATTCCCTTTGGTGATCTCTGTGTTGTTGCATGTCAGCAGGTGGTGTCCCCTTTGCATCACCACTGGTTCTCCCTTCATGGGAACAAGTTCTGTGTTATTAAGCCTCTCCCAGCAGCCCGGATGACCACCTCTTGGCCCTCTCAATGTGGAGAGACCATTTTAACTAGGTTGTGTACTGGGCACTGTCTCTTTAACCATTACAATTTAAGTGGTTCTCCCCCACCACTTTGTGCTCATTGTCCTCAGTCTGACAGTCTGCCATTTCTTGATAGAATGTCCTTTTTTTTAACCACTTATGTTCTCATTTGTGTTTGCCATCTGAGTTATTGGCAATTTCAGCGAACAACATGCAGTGCATTCAACAGTGTTTTACTTTTTATCTATCTTTGCAATATGACAAAGAAATTGTTTGTTCAGGGCCTTTGTTTTTCTAAGGCCTATTTTATAAACATCTCTCCACATTCCTGTTTTTAGATGTCTTCTCTTCCATCGATTGTGATTAACAACTACCGAATTTAACTTCTTTGTCTTTGTGTTCCACAGTTTTGACATGGGCACATATGACCCTAGTTGTTTTTGTGGCCTGAGCCAAAAGAAAATAAAAATGGTGCTCTACTTGGACTTTTTTTTTAGGTTACCTAAAATTTCACCAAGCATTCATTAGGTACACAACTTCTAAACAAGTAGTATGATAGTACACTATATTTTTTTGGAACCTTTTTCTATTCATTCAAAGCAAAATTCATAGGGTCAAAACTGTCACTTCCATATATAGTTTGGTTCCTTATTGCAGAGTACTAGTACAAAGTATCAAGGCAGTAACTGTGAAAAGTGAGAACTGCAGACTAACAAAACTTTTAAAAGACTTTTGATGCACACACTTTGCTCACCTACTGGTAATTATCACAAAGGATACCAAAGCACAATTGATACTTTGATAAAGCCACAATGCAGTACCAACAGTCCATCCCAGTTGAATTGTCACATGTGGCAATGACCAGAAGAGTAAACACACAGTGGTATTTGCTTTGACATGACTACTGTATTGAGCGGTGTGGTGCCCGACTGCCGGCTCAGTTGCCACATATACTTTATTCCTATTATAGCAGCTAAATGATAACATAAAGGTGTTTGTGTTGTTTATTTACAGCACAGAAGTGAAATTACGCCTTTTGTGGCACTGATAACTCGGTCAATTCCTAATGTCATTAGTGGCAGCTGCACTGAAACTTGCAACGATTTAAATGAAAATATACAGTGGTATCTGAAATGGAAAAATTCGTAGTGTGATTAGGAAATATCATAATTTGGTACAAAATATGAATTTAGATTCAGCCTGGTGTAACACTAGAAATATTACTTCGCTGCAGTTGTCAGCAGTCAAAATTATGACAACTATCAACTTTTACTGATGTATCCATCGAGGTGAACAATCAGATTGAGCACAGTCGACAAGATGGACCACTGACACCTATGTTTCAGGTGGCAATGGGTGGAATATACTACCTTGATCATTATTTAGCCCTCATGTGAACAAATACACATGTGACAGGTTATCATTGATAATCAGAAATCTCGCCCCCCCCCCTCATTCCTTTTTTGCTTTTTTATGGTGGGGGCTGTGGGTTGTGAGGGGAGAAGTATCTCTGGTGGGGTTCCTACATCCTGGCAGCCTCCAGGTATGCCACTGACTGAATTATCTGCTAATTAAAATTTTGCTACCTGAGCCAGTATAGACAGAAAGCTATTTAACGTATGTGTACCCAATATTATTGGAATAACATTCAGAATCTGCACTACAGGATTTGCATTGCTGATAGCGTATCATGACTTGCTGCAGCAATGTAAAATTGGTACATGATAATCAGTGTTCCTCAAAGGTGCAGACAGTAAACATAGGTCTTGACAAGGTGAAGAGGGCATTACTTGGCATTTTAACAAAACATTGGCAATAGTGCTGCTTTTCTCAAGTATCAACACATTAAAGAGACAGTGTTAGGTGCTCTTTCTGCACCAGGGTCAAAGAATATAGTTCAGAAGTTCAAATAAACCGCCGATTTGTGGATTGCTCCTGGAAGAGGCCAACAGCCAATTGTGCCACAAATTGTTGCAAAAGTTACTCTTCCTATGACTGAGAATGCTGGATGCAGTGTGTATTTGATTTTGAAACAATGCACAGTCTATTGAAGATAAGTAGAGTAGGGCAAGTATCCAACATCCTACCAGAGATGCTTCTTGCAGCAGTACAGCAATCTGTAGTATAGTTCCAGGCTGTTGTGGAGGCAGATGATTGTTACTTTGAACAAAGTGTGTACCTTGGAATTTAAACATTGTGTGCAATTAAAAAATGTACCCTCTTGTGTGCAACATAAAATGTTTTGCAGTGGTTTAATCATTATTTCTCTTGCACATTTGTTTGCAAATGTTTCCATAAAATTTTGTATACGATCATCCACAGGCAGCAGATGTTCACTACTTATAACTGCCCTATAAAATGTGGAAAAGTGGGGTCCCAACTAACTTACTTCTGTGGTTCGAACATGAACTTAGCCTTGCATCTGTCAATGGCTTTTGGAAAAGAGGTAATGCCATTCATCATCCTTACTGAGAAATACTGAATCCATTAACAAATTTTGTTTGATGCCTGAATCTGCCATAATTTTTGAAGAATTTGTCATATAGCGTCAAATGTCTTAGACACATTGCCTCAACTTGTGGCTTTCTTTCTTTCTTTATTTATTTTTTTTGAGAGAAAAGCAAAATTTTATTTTCACGTGACTGATGTTTTCACAATTCATTCTAGTTGGAATCTAGGAGGTAATTCTATTCGATACACTTCATTATGTACGGTTTCACAATATTTTGTAGTATTCTGGAATGGATGGACATCAAACAGATATGAGAGTGCATTTGTGGTACACTTTTGGTACCCGTCCTGTAGGTGAGTATGTCCTGTACTTCCTTCCCGCTACTGGCCGCATTTTCTCCTTGTGATATCAACAATATACTGTATTACAATTAAAATTGGAGCTAACTCAGCTGTACATTGTGTATAGAATGACAGGGATTCCTTCAAGGCCCAAATCACCTGCCAATTTTAGTGGTTTTTAGCTGTTTCTCAATGCCGCCGACGCAAATATTTGTATCACTCATTTTTGTATTGGTGTGGGAAGTATAGTTCAGCAAT
This sequence comes from Schistocerca serialis cubense, assembly GCF_023864345.2. Classification (NCBI taxonomy): domain Eukaryota; kingdom Metazoa; phylum Arthropoda; class Insecta; order Orthoptera; family Acrididae; genus Schistocerca; species Schistocerca serialis. The sequence goes on along the minus strand of NW_026047584.1, from coordinate 6,959,724 downwards.
TCATCTTCCTTAGAAATGGAATGGTGGAAAATGCAGCAGAGCATTTCTGATTTCCTTTTCTACCAGCGCACTCAAGAAAGACCAAAAATAGGGGAAAAATTGTGTAGTCGCAAATTTTTCTACCATGGCAGGAGGGAGTGTCATAAACAACATACTCTGAAGCCCCACCAGTACTGTGAGAGGGTGGTGGTGGTGGTGGAGGAGGACTAATTTTCACATTGTACGCAATGGACAAAATTGCAAATTAATAAAAATAGCATTTCATAGGTATAAAATTGGTAACTATTAAATTAAGTGGTTTAAGAACAAATATTAAATGTGTGTACCAGTGCAGTGAACCCATATTCTGGGAAAAATTATTCTGCGGCAGTAACAGGGTGGAGGGATAGTGTACAAATGTGGTAGTGTGAGGGGAGGTATGTTGCCAGATTGGGGGCATGCAGTTCACTATCATAGGACTGCATATGGACCAAATGTATGTAAATCTCTGGATACTGCTCTGCACTGTGAAAGGGAGATTGATTCTCAGCCATCCTTATGGCAGTTGCGGTGTACTTCCGAGAAACTTCCTCCATTAGAAGTGCTGCTGTTTGTAGTTTACAGATTTACTACACCTCCCGATCATTTCCTCCCCATTCCTCTGATGTGTGTGGTCGTAAATAACTTCACAGAGCTTGTGCTTATATACTAGTTATTTTCAGTCTATGAAGTGAGTACTTTATTGCAGTTGTTAAGTGAGCTGTCACAGAGAAAAGCTCAACAGCTGGAGCTATCAACTGTCTACCACACTGAAGAACCTGCCCCCCTAAGTGTAACATGCCATATATACACATGAGACAGCATAAGTTCTGTGCCACCTACCTCTGCCTGGAATACTTCTTTTAGTGTGAAGGATGTCAAATGCATCACACCAGCATTAAACTTCCCAACAAGTGATGAGGTCTGAATCTTGAATTCTCCCCCACTGTGTTAAGTCACATATATGGTACTCAACTTCATATATGAGGTTCATTCAAATGGAACCTTGTCAATGTGTCTACCTTTCCCTTACACGTAAGGTGGCACCACGTAACTGTTGGTGTGCTGGTGCCATCTATCAGTAGAGAGACTGACGTGCACACACCATTTGATATTGCATAGCACCAGTGTGGTTTCACGCTGAAGAGAATGTGGTCTCACAAGTTATCATCTGCTAGTGAACAGGAAGGCGAGTAAGCAGGAACAACGAGTGATGTTTCGATTTTTGGTGGCAGAGTGAGTTGGAGGCCATGAAATGTATCGATGGATGAAGGCTTTGCACGGTGAGTACAGTCAGTCATTCAAGTGTTGTGGAATGGTGCAAAACATTCCTTGAGGGACTCGAGTCACTGGAAGGCATTGCTCATCCTGCACAGGCTCATCGTATCATCACAATGCAAATGGTTGCAGAAGTGAATGCTTTAGTCTTGGACATGATCCATAGGTTTCTGCTTATTAGCATGGGCACAGCCCACACCATAATGACTGGATCCAACAGCTGCTTACTTGCTTCTTAAAGGACGGAATTGACCAGCTAGTGTGGCGGTGGTATAAATGTATCATCAGTTTGGGCGACTATTTTTGCATATCTGTACTGTTTATAACTAAATTTTTGAGTTAAGAAAATCATTACTGTTGCCTTACACTAGTGACTAGGTTTCATTTGAATGCCCCTTATATGTTGACATAATTTAAACAACGTATTACTGCAGATGACTGTTCTTCGCTCTTTACGTGAGTGCCAGCTATTCCTGAATGGAAGAGATTTATGCAGAAGTGAACTGGACAGGAAATGCTGCGAAGGTATAGTCTGTCTGTAACTTAAAAGAGGAGCACTTGCCATACTGGATGATGGAGTATCAATTTCCCATGTGACAGTGCAGAACAGTGTGCAGAGATTTACGTAGACTCTGCCTATAGCATCTATTGTGTAAGTATTAACAAACTCATTCATGTATTGAGTGTAGTGTCAATACACTTTGTATGAAATAAACAAGCCCAGACACCTCTGCACACAGTGACACCTGTGATTTGTAAGGCGATTTGGGGTGTGTAGATACAGCTTTGTGAAACTACCTGCAGTTGTTTCTTGCGGTGTAATTGGGTAGCTAAAGTGGAGAATCGCCTGCTCGATGTTAAACTTGAAGGCCTGTGAACAAGCAAACTTCATGCCCACAATCCGGCAATGTACCTCCCCTCAGACTACTGCCTTTGCACAGCTCTGCCACTGTTTGTCCCAGAACACAGTATATTTCTCTTAATCCTTCAAGTGCTGTGGGAATATATACACATACTGCTATGCCATTTCCCAGTTTCTGTGGATCTTTGTATGTACAGTGCTCAGGCTCTCTTACAGTGCTGTGGATGTCTGAATGTGTCCAGAGCTGCTGTTGCCTCACTGCTGTGAATCTACCACAGCAAAGAAAAAAGTTAAGAGTATTTATTGTATGACGTATGTGCCTCATTGCATGCGAAGATATGCAAAAAGCTTCGTTTCAATATCTTGAGTCATTTGAGATATGATGACTCTTAGGAATACACAATTCACAATATGTGAGGACAGGACTAGCCATGTTACATGCAATGGTCTTCGTGATATAAAACTCGATAACTAGAGAACAAAATGAGATATCGTTCTCCTCTGAATTTTAAATAAAATCTTGATATCTCACCTCGTTTCATTCACTGAATTGTGTGAGCTAAAATAAACTGTACACAATGTTTATGCAGTGAATTATTACTTCTATAAATTCTTTAAAATTCCATACAATGTTTTACTTAACTTGCTGCAGTACAGTAAGTATGATGGATAGAATGTTGAAAAATCAAATATTTTCATCTAATGTATTCTAAAAGATTGGATAAGTGTTTCATATGAGCAGGAGTTCTCTCTGTCAGCACAGGCACCATCATCTTGTGAGCAGTACAGGGCAAACAAATACTGTCTCAGCACGGAATACAAAGAGCATGTCTAGCATTGAAATGATTAATACTGCTCCACTGCATTTAGATGGCACATACACATTATTTGTTCCTAAATCCACTTCATTTAATGGTAAACATTTAGTTTCCACCATTAGAACACTATACTGAGTTCACAAGTAAATTGTGTGACAATAATTGCACTTGAAACTTTCTGGCAGAATAAAACTGTGTGCCCAACCGAGACTTGAACACAGGACCTTTGCCTTTCACAGGCAATTGCTCTACCATCTGAGCTACCGAAGCACGATTCACACCCGGTCCTCACAGCTTTACTTCTGCCAGTATCTCATCTCCCACCTTCCAAACTTCACAGAAGCTCTCCTGTGAACCTTGCAGAACTAGCACTCCTGAAAGAAAGGATACTGCGGAGACATGGCTTAGCCACAGCCTGGGGCTTGTTTAAGGTGTTAATTTACGCTTTACTGTCCTTTGTAGCATCTGAAGATGGCCTTTAAAGGCCTAAATCATTTATGATTGTATCATAAAGTGATTGTATCACAAAAAAAATTTACTAATATTAACAATCTCGAATTTTTTCATCTCCCACTATGTGGAAACTGTTAATCCTAGAGAAAAATCAATAGGACCTTTTCCTGTAGCAAATATAACAGTTTTTTTGTATTCGAACGGATGTTCACTAGAAGTAAATTTAATTAAGAAAGATATAGGAAAGTGAACAAGGCATCACCCCACCTCCCTCAGATGCTCCCAATCAGCAGTGTGAATTTTTAGTACATATTCTGTTAATAACACTCCCTCCTAGTACTGTACAAAATTTGGCGAGTACATTACTTTCCCTTAATTTTTCTTTGTTGACTGGACTACACTGTGAAATAGTTTCTCTGTAATCCTTTAATAACTGTATGCTACCTTGGTTGGTCCTGTTGTTGTTGGCATATCATAAGAATTTCTCTCTTCTTGAGAAATAATTGTTATGCTATGGTGGTCACTGGAGCCCCAATGCAGAATGAACCATGGATCTAGACTTGGTGAGGTAGCTTAGGTGCCTCAGCATAGATAGAGGTCAGACTAATTCATGGCTGCAAAATGACAGTGCCCTTTCAAATAGTTGCACGGCAGTAGTTTTCATGACTGAATATTGTGGTCTTCGAAAATCAACCTGCGTGGCCTTGCTGTTCTGATACTGCAAGTGTATCAAAGCAAGGGGAAATTGGAGCCAATACTTCTCCTGTGAGCATACAGGTCTACTGCTTGATGTAATGATAGGGCATCCTATTGATAAAGTATTGTTGTTGTTGTTGTTGTTGTTGTGGTCTTCAGTCCTGAGACTGGTTTAATGCAGCTCTCCATGCTACTCTATCCTGTGCAAGCTTCTTCATCTCCCAGTACCTACTGCAACCTACATCCTTCTGAATCTGCTTAGTGCATTCATCTCTTGGTCTCCCCCTATAATTTTTACCCTCCACGCTGCCCTCAAATACTAAATTGGTGATCCCTTGATGCCTCAGAACATGTCCTACCAACCGATCCCTTCTTCTGGTCAAGTTGTGCCACAAACTTCTCTTCTCCACAATCCTATTCAATACTTCCTCATTAGTTATGTGATCTACCCATCTAATCTTCAGCATTCTTCTGTAGCACCACATTTCAAAAGCTTCTATTCTCTTCTTGTCCAAACTACACTCCTGGAAATTGAAATAAGAACACCGTGAATTCATTGTCCCAGGAAGGGGAAACTTCATTGACACATTCCTGGGGTCAGATACATCACATGATCACACTGACAGAACTACAGGCACATAGACACAGGCAACAGAGCATGCACAATGTCAGCACTAGTACAGTGTATATCCACCTTTCGCAGCAATGCAGGCTGCTATTCTCCCATGGAGACGATCGTAGAGATGCTGGATGTAGTCCTGTGGAACGGCTTGCCATGCTATTTCCACCTGGCGCCTCAGTTGGACCAGCGTTCGTGCTGGACGTGCAGACCGCGTGAGACGACGCTTCATCCAGTCCCAAACATGCTCAATGGGGGACAGATCCGGAGATCTTGCTGGCCAGGGTAGTTGACTTACACCTTCTAGAGCACGTTGGGTGGCACGGGATACATGCGGACGTGCATTGTCCTGTTGGAACAGCAAGTTCCCTTGCCGGTTTAGGAATGGTAGAACGATGGGTTCGATGACGGTTTGGATGTACCGTGCACTATTCAGTGTCCCCTCGACGATCACCAGTGGTGTACGGCCAGTGTAGGAGATCGCTCCCCACACCATGATGCCGGGTGTTGGCCCTGTGTGCCTCGGTCGTATGCAGTCCTGATTGTGGCGCTCACCTGCACGGCGCCAAACACGCATACGACCATCATTGGCACCAAGGCAGAAGCGACTCTCATCGCTGAAGACGATACCTCTCCATTCGTCCCTCCATTCACGCCTGTCGCGACACCACTGGAGGCGGGCTGCACGATGTTGGGGCGTGAGCGGAAGACGGCCTAACGGTGTGCGGGACCGTAGCCCAGCTTCATGGAGACGGTTGCGAATGGTCCTCGCCAATACCCCAGGAGCAACAGTGTCCCTAATTTGCTGGGAAGTGGCGGTGCGGTCCCCTACGGCACTGCGTAGGATCCTACGGTCTTGGCGTGCATCCGTGCGTCGCTGCGGTCCGGTCCCAGGTCGACGGGCACGTGCACCTTCCGCCGACCACTGGCGACAACATCGATGTACTGTGGAGACCTCACGCCCCACGTGTTGAGCAGTTCGGCGGTACGTCCACCCGGCGTCCCGCATGCCCACTATACGCCCTCGCTCAAAGTCCGTCAACTGCACATACGGTTCACGTCCACGCTGTCGCGGCATGCTACCAGTGTTAAAGACTGCGATGGAGCTCCGTATGCCACGGCAAACTGGCTGACACTGACGGCGGCGGTGCACAATTGCTGCGCAGCTAGTGCCATTCGACGGCCAACAGCACGGTTCCTGGTCTGTCCGCTGTGCCGTGCGTGTGATCATTGCTTGTACAGCCCTCTCGCAGTGTCCGGAGCAAGTATGGTGGGTCTGACACACCGGTGTCAATGTGTTCTTTTTTCTATTTGCAGGAGTGAATTTACCGTCCATGTTTCACTTCCATACATGGCTACACTCCATACAAATACTTTCAGAAATAACTTCCTGACACTTAAATCTATACTCGATGTTATCAAATTTCTCTTCTTCAGAAACGCTTTCCTTGCCATTGCCAGTCTACATTTTATATCCTCTCTACTTTGTCCATCATCAGTTATTTTGCTCCCCAAACAGCAAAACTCCTTTACTACTTTAAGTGTCTCATTTCCTAATCTAATACCCTCAGCATCACCCGACTTAATTCGACTACATTGCATTATCCTCGTTTTACTTTTGTTGATGTTCATCTTATATCCTCCCTTCAAGACACTGTCCATCCGTTCAACTGCTCTTCCTAGTCCTTTGCTGTCTCTGACAGAATTACAATGTCAACGGCGAACGTCAAAGTTTTTATTTCTTCTCCATGGATTTTAATACCTACTCCAAATTTTTGTTTTGTTTCCTTTACTGCTTGCTCAATATACAGATTGAATAACATTGTTGAGAGGCTACAACCCTGCCTTACTCCCTTTCCAACCACGGCCTCCCTTTCACATCCCTCAACTGGTTTCTGTAAAAGTTGTAAATAGCCTTTCGCTCCCTGTATTTTACCCCTGTCATGTATTGAGGAAACAGGGAACAGACATTCTAAAATTTGGCATCTGGATTGTTATGGCCCTCATTCAGGTTGCCAGGTTACAGAATGTAAATATGGAAGTAAAGGGTATTTTAAAGCTAGAAGTAACGTGAATTTGTGAAGTGTTGAGGCAAGGAAGACTTGGACTGACTATTGGTCAGGTTGGTCAGAGTCTAAAAACTCTCAATTAAATGAGGATAGTCCCCCCCCATGAACCATGGACCTTGCCGTTGATGGGGAGGCTTGCGTGCTTCAGCGATTCAGATAGCCATACCGTAGGTGCAACCACAACGGAGGGGTATCTGTTGAGAGGCCAGACAAACATGTGGTTCCTGAATAGGGGCAGCAGCCTTTTCAGTAGTTGCAAGGGCAACAGTCTGGATGATTGACTGATCTGGCCTTGTAACAATAACCAAAACGGCCTTGCTGGGCTGGTACTGCAAACGGCTGAAAGCAAGGGGAAACTACAGCCGTAATTTTTCCCGAGAGCATGCAGCTTTACTGTATGATTAAATGATGGTGGTGTCCTCTTGCATAAAATATTCCGGAGGTAAAATAGTCCCCCATTTGGATTGCCGGGTGGGGACTACTCAAGAGGATGTCATTATCAGGAGAAAGAAAACTGGCATTCTATGGATCGGAGTGTGGAATGTCAGATCCCTTAATCGGGCAGGTGAGTTAGAAAATGTAAAAAGGGAAATGGATAGGTTAAAGTTAGATATAGTGGGAATTAGTGAAGTTTGGTGGCAGGAGGAACAAGACTCCTGGTCAGGTGACTACAGGGTTATAAACACAAAATCAAATAGGGGTAATGCAGGAGTCGGTTTAATAATCAATAGGAAAATAGGAATGCGGGTAAGCTATTACAAACAGCATAGTGAACGCATTATTGTGGCCAAGATAGATACGAAGCCCACACCTACTACAGTAGTACAAGTTTATATGCCAACTAGCTCTGCAGATGACGAAGAAATTGAAGAAATGTATGATGAAATAAAAGAAACTATTCAGATAGAGAAGGGTGACGAAAATTTAATAGCCATGGGTGACTGGAATTAGAGTGTAGGAAAAGGGAGAGAAGGAAACGTAGTAGGTGAATATGGATTGGGGCTTAGAAATGAAAGAGGAAGCCGCCTGGTAGAATTTTGCACAGAGCACAATATAATCATAGCTAACACTTGGTTTAAGAATCATGAAAGAACGTTGTATACATGGAAGAACCCTGGAGATACTAAAAGGTATCAGATAGATTATATAATGGTAAGACAGAGATTTAGGAACCAGGTTTTAAATTGTAAGACATTTCCAGGGGCAGATGTGGACTCTGACCACAGTCTATTGGTTAAGACCTGTAGATTAAAACTGAAGAAACTGCAAAAAGGTGGGAATTTAAGGAGATGGGACCTGGATAAACTGAAAGAGCCAGAGGTTGTACAGAGTTTCAGGGAGAGCATTAGGGAACAATTGACAGGATTGGGGGAAAGAAATACAGTAGAAGAAGAATGGGTAGCTTTGAGAGATGCAGTAGTGAAGGCAGCAGAGGATCAAGTAGGTAAAAAGACAAGGGCTAGTAGAAATCCTTGGATAACAGAAGAAATATTAAATTTAATTGATGACAGGAGAAAATATAAAAATGCAGTAAATGAAGCAGGCAAAAAGAAATACAAACGTCTCAAAAATGAGATCGACAGGAAGTGCAAAATGGCTAAGCAGGGATGACTAGAGGACAATTGTAAGGATGTAGAGGCTTATCTAACTAGGGGTAAGATAGATACTGCCTACAGGAAAATTAAAGAGACCTTTGGAGATAAGAGAACGACTTGTATGAACATCAAGAGCTCAGATGGAAACCCAGTTCTAAGCAAAGAATGGAAAGCAGAAAGCACAAAGGTGGAAGGAGTATATAGAGGGTCTATACAAGGGCGATGTATCTGAGGACAATATTATGGAAATGGAAGAGGAGGTAGATGACGATGAAATAGGTGATATGATACTGCGTGAAGAGTTTGACAGAGCACTGAAAGACCTGAGTCGAAACAAGGCCCCGGGAGTAGACAACATTCCATTAGATCTACTAATGGCCTTGGGAGAGCCAGTCCTGACAAAACTCTACCATCTGGTGAGCAAGATGTATGAAACAGGCGAAATACCCTCAGACTTCAAGAACAATATAATAATTCCAATCCCAAAGAAAGCAGGTGTTGACAGATGTGAAAATTACCGAACAATCAGTTTAATAAGCCACAGCTGCAAAATACTAACACAAACTCTTAACAGAAGAATGGAAAAACTAGTAGAAGGCGACCTTGGGGAAGATCAGTTTGGATTCCGTAGAAACACTGGAACACGTGAGGGAATACTGACCTTACGACTTATCTTAGAAGGTAGATTAAGGAAAGGCAAACTTACGTTTGTAGCATTTGTAGACTTGGAGAAAGCTTTTGACTATGTTGACTGGAATACTCTCTTTCAAATTCTAAAGGTGGCAGGGGTAAAATACAGGGAGCGAAAGGCTATTTACAACTTGTATGGAAACCAGATGGCAGTTATAAGAGTCGAGGGACATGAAAGGGAAGCAGTGGTTGAGAAGGGAGTAAGACAGGGTTGTAGCCTCTCCCCGATGTTATTCAATCTGTATATTGAGCAAGCAGTAAAGGAAACAATAGAAAAATTTGGAGTAGGTATTAAAATCCATGGAGAAGAAATAAAAACTTTGAGGTTCTCCGATGACATTGTAATTCTGTTAGAGAGAGCAAAGGACTTGGAAGAGCAGTTGAACGGAATGGGCAGTGTCTTGAAAGGAGGATATAAGATGAACATCAACAAAAGCAAAACAAGGATAATGGAATGTACTCGAATTAAGTCGGGTGATGCTGAGGGAATTAGATTAGGAAATGAAACACTCAAAGTAGTAAAGGAGTTTTGCAATTAGGGGAGCAAAATAACTGATTATGGTCGAAGTAGAGAGGATATAAAAAGTAGACTGGCAATGGCAAGGAAAGCGTTTCTGAAGAAGAGAAATTTGTTAACATCAAGGATAGATTTAAGTGTCAGGAAGTCATTTCTGAAAGTATTTGTATGGAGTGTAGCCATGTATGGAAGTGAAACATGGACGATAAATGGTTTGGACAAAAAGAGAACAGAAGCTTTCGAAATGTGGTGCTACAGAAGAATGCTGAAGATCAGATGGGTAGATCACATAACTAATGAGGAAGTATTGAATAGGATTGGGGAGAAGAGAAGTTTGTGGCACAACTTGACCAGAAGAAGGGATCAGTTGGTAGGACATGTTCTGAGGCATCAAGGAATCACCAATTTAGTATTAGAGGGCAGTGTGGATGGTATAAATCCTAGAGGGTATAAATCGTAGAGGGAGACCAAGAGATGAATACACTAAGCAGATTCAGAAGGATGTAGGTTGAAGTAGGTACTGGGAGATGAAGAAGCTTGCACAGGATTGAGTAGCATGGAGAGCTGCATCAAACCAGTCTCAGGACTGAAGACAACAACAACAACAACAACAACAACAACAACAACAACATTCCAGAAGTAAGCTTAAACCCTTCAGATCCACTAGTAAAGAAATATTGTTATCCATCTTCAATAATATTTCTGTTACTTTGAATCGCTTGACCAACAAGGTTCATAGAATGTTGTTTTAAAAAATTAATGGCTAGATTTCTAAAAATATTTTTGTACATGACACATTGGCATTATAGACCAGCAAATTATAAAAATCGAAGTGGTTAATACACTGTTTGTGTGTTCTGTAAACTAGTAACCAAAGGGGGACTGGTAACCGAACGGGGACTGGTAACCGAACGGGGACTGGTAACCGAACGGGGACTGGTAACCGAACGGGGACTGGTAACCGAACGGGGACTGGTAACCGAACGGGGACTGGTAACCGAACGGGGACTGGTAACCGAACGGGGACTGGTAACCGAACGGGGACTGGTAACCGAACGGGGACTGGTAACCGAACGGGGACTGGTAACCGAACGGGGACTGGTAACCGAACGGGGACTGGTAACCGAACGGGGACTGGTAACCGAACGGGGACTGGTAACCGAACGGGGACTGGTAACCGAACGGGGACTGGTAACCGAACGGGGACTGGTAACCGAACGGGGACTGGTAACCGAACGGGGACTGGTAACCGAACGGGGACTGGTAACCGAACGGGGACTGGTAACCGAACGGGGACTGGTAACCGAACGGGGACTGGTAACCGAACGGGGACTGGTAACCGAACGGGGACTGGTAACCGAACGGGGACTGGTAACCGAACGGGGACTGGTAACCGAACGGGGACTGGTAACCGAACGGGGACTGGTAACCGAACGGGGACTGGTAACCGAACGGGGACTGGTAACCGAACGGGGACTGGTAACCGAACGGGGACTGGTAACCGAACGGGGACTGGTAACCGAACGGGGACTGGTAACCGAACGGGGACTGGTAACCGAACGGGGACTGGTAACCGAACGGGGACTGGTAACCGAACGGGGACTGGTAACCGAACGGGGACTGGTAACCGAACGGGGACTGGTAACCGAACGGGGACTGGTAACCGAACGGGGACTGGTAACCGAACGGGGACTGGTAACCGAACGGGGACTGGTAACCGAACGGGGACTGGTACAGTATTTAAATAAAACATGGTTCCTTGAGTAATTGTTTTACTGTCATATAGTGGATGTAAATCTTCAGCTGTTGTGTTTAATGAGTTGCCTCTATGGACAAATGACATACAGATAGATGAGTTCAAACATATCTGTGCTGATGTATGTTATGAAGTTCCGGTGGGGCTAATTTTTCCCATGTGCATCTTTAAAAGGTATAGTACTTGGCAAGGACTGAAACACATCTGTATGTCACCAAGCAGGTTAATTTCATCATTTTGGCAGAAGTAATTGTGGATTGGTCACATCTGAGTTATCATCAGATGACAAAACTACCGATCTTGGGTCGGTAGGTGTGAAAAGTAATCACCATCCTTTGATGGATATCTATCCCAGACTGATGAAGTGTCAGTCAAATGGTTTACCCTGCTTGTGACATCTCGTCTCCTGACACTAAGTGTAAATATTTATCTGTTTTACCATCTATAAAATCACCATTCTTTTCTTGTTATTGACACACATGTGAAAGTCGCACAACAAAGTATTGAAAAGTGCTAACTTAGTGCTTAACGGAGCTGATATTCTGTCAACAATAAAATAGCATCAGTTGAAAGTAGTTAGCCTGAGAATGAATGAACAAGAACACACACTTATAGAACCTAGATATTCTTTTGCTGTTCTTCCACTGCAGGCATTAGGTGAATCTTACCACTCAGGATGCTGAAGGTTGCTCTGGTGAATCACGATACCTCATGGAAGCTATCAGCACATGTATCTTTGGTGTTACACGGATTCTGTATGCAGACAAAAGTTACGAGTTTTGTGTCTTTTAGTGGGGGAGGTACAAAATTAAGTATATAGGCTTGGATACATTGTAGGAACCACAGAGCTTAGTTTGAGGGAGTGTTAGGCAACTTTGTACTAAAAAAGGGAAATTAATACAGTAGATGATGAACAGGTAGATTTGAGAGACAAAATATATAAGGCAGCAGAATCTCACTTATGTAAGAATGAATAAATTAAATAAATAAAAAAATAATTAAAATTGATTGATGAAAGGAGAACATATGAAATATGAAGCAGGCAGTAGCGAACATAATGTCTGAGGTAACGTTGTGTCCTTACTACCAAAAAATCCTCAGTCCAGTCATAAATTAAGTCTTATTTCTCAAATTTCACCTCGTTAACCAATGATCATACTTTGCATAATAAGTGTAGACATAGTACTGAGTTTAACGCATTTTGGAAATTGAGAAGTACTGCAGCTACGTGACTTCATTGACCCGTGGCTTTCAGTAAGTCAAATGAGAAACACATGACTTGGGTTTCACTTGATCAGTGTTCCTGATTTTCATGGAGGACATAATTTTGTTATTGATATTTCATTACATTTGAGATCTTAATATGTTCCATGAGTCTACAACTGAAAGATAAAAGCTGTGCAAACTTCGAAGGAGACTAAGGTGAAATTTGGAAACGGAATTGAATTTCAGGGAGAATAAATATAAACATTGAGGTTTACAGTTGACATTACAGTTGTCAGATGGCAATATACTTTGGAGAATAGTTAAATGTGATGTACAGCATTTTGAGACGGTGAACATAAACAAAAGCAAAACAAGGTAGTGTGGTAGTAGTAGTAGTATGCATTTTGCTATTTGGGCAGCAAAATGAAGATTTGCAAAGTGGAGGGGATATCAAAAGCAGACTGGTGGTAGCAAGGAAGAGGAATTGGATAACATCCAATATCAATTTAAATATCAGGAGTTTTCTGAAGGTGTGTTTCTGGATTAAATGAAATGTGCATAATTAGCAGTTTCTAAGACGAGACAAACTTTTTGAAATGTGGTGACATATAAGAAAGGGTAGATCAAATAAGAGATTAGGAGAAACTGAACAGTAAATTTATGGCATAACTTTATTAAAAGAATGGTTCAGATAATAGAACACCCAATGTGAGGTATCAATAAGTAGTCAGTCTGGTAATAGAGGACAATTCGTGGAGAAAAAGTAAGACACACACAAAGGCTTCAGTACAGTAAGAGGCCCCAGATGGATGGATGTATGTTGTTCTGTAGAGATGAGGGGTTGTGTGCTGGTTGTACCACAAAGAGAACTGCATCAAACTAGTCTTGAAGATGACAACAACGATGACGACAATAACAAGTCATCAAAGTTTCATGTTTAGACCTCTTGAGAGCGAAACATGATCACTGCAGTATCTCTCTCTCTCTCTCTCTCTCTCTCTCTCTCTCTCTCTCTCTCTCTCTCTACAAACCTATGCTTTATTTTATACCTACTATGCAGTAGTTCATGTTGCCATACAGTGACTGTGTATGCTGGAGCATCCACCCCATCACAAGCTGTGGTTCTAGGATTTGAAGAACAAATTTTGAGCTGGAGAGAGTGTACAAAGAAAATGTGAAAATTCTTTGGCAGGTAATGAAAACCTCATAACTCCACTTTGTTAAATTTTACTGCTTTTTAAAAACTAATATAAAGTGAACAGAAAGTTGCTACACATTTAACTTTATAGTGGAAGCCTAACTATGTATGGATTAGAGAAATTGACACAGTTTCAAACCACAATTTGATTATGGAGTTACTGGAATTAAGATTTGCAGAAAGATGGAGTTTGGAGGTTTCCATTGTATCTCTTTGATATGTGACACTATTTTGACTGTATTTTTGTCTAGTTTTATAGCTTCTGACTATATGTCTACCGTTTATGTCTGACCTGCACTAACTGACCTGTGTCCATCTTCCCTTCTTCCATACTATAATAATAGGTGTCGGGACCACTGGACCACACAAGAAATGCTAACACTCTCTGTGGGGTTATGAATATACTTAATTCAGTTTCTTTCCATGTAGTTATGGCAATTAGAGAATAGACAGATGTTCTATTTATAAAATTTTATATCTTGTAGCTCTTGTATTTAAACCAGCTGTGAACAAATCAGTTTAAATGGTATTTTCATCACGTTCAGTTTGGAAGCTTCAAAGTGTTTGCATTGGATGTAGTATGCTGTCCTCAATGCTTGGGTGTGTACAGATGAATGTTACGTAGGTGGAATTACTGATGTAATTAAAGTGTTCAAATGTGTGTCTATGCTCCTAAACGCGCACACAATGCACCTCCTAAATGACCTGTAAGTGAGATATAATGTAATCAGTGTCATAGGGAGTGACAAACTTCAGTAACAACCTTCATTGAAGCACCATTCAAAGTTGTCTGGGGTGGTGAGTTCAGTGACCTGAAAAGATTCTTTAGATATTTCCACATAAAAAAAAGCACTATGTTAAATCCAGAACCTTCACAGGTCATTCATGAAGAACATGGTGCTCCAGCTATCGTCCTGGGAATCTATTGTTCAGTTCTTCCCCATCACTGTGTACAGAATGTGTTTGAAGTCCATGGTGCTGCATTGACATACAATCTCTAATGTCTAGATAAACATTTTTGAGGTTATAACATAAGTTGTCAACAATAAAACCTCGGTACATCTCACCTGTCAGTCTATGTATGAAGTTGTGTGGACCAATGATTTCATCACCAAAGATTCCACACCACACATCAATGGATCACTATATTAACTATCAACAGGATGTACCCATCTAGGATTGACTGTGGTCCAGTAATGGATATTATGATGGTTCACTGCGCCATAATTTGTGAATGCTGATTCATCAGAGCTCATAATTCCTTATAAGGTGTTCAGAGCAAAATGACATATGTCCCGTTCACAGACAGTAACTCTCAGATTAATATAATTCCCATGCCCTTCGTGTGTCAGTGACAGCATGTGGTACAGTGAAACCTGTGACCCTGTACTATACAGAACACCTGTGTAAGGCTCAATATCAGTATAGCATCAGCATTTTATAAGCTGACACAAGGATCATGGTGTGTTGTAGCTAAAACAAGCACCTGCATCTCCTCACTTCTTGCTGGTATTTCTCAGGTATTGCTGCACTTTATCCAACTACACATCTGGCAGTTTCCAGCAACTATAAGAAGCTGTATGGTGCTGGCATGAAAGACTCATTTGTCCCCCTTCACCATTGAACTTGCTTGGAGGTAATTTGATCATCTTCTTTTCAGGATAGCCAGCTGCGTCGATCTCCCCAACTTCTTCTCCGAAGATATATTGCTGTTTGGATGAATTTTCTCTACTCTCAATATGATTCCATACACTCAAGACACTTCTAAATAAGTCCCACTATATTTTCACTTCCACAAACAGAACACCACATAAGTTTTCACATTCCTCGTACTACCTCTTCTTCACGTCGCGTTTCCGGCCCCTGGTGGAATGAGGCTTGTAGAGATGCTATCCCTGCTCGACGACGTGCTTTACCAAACTTTCGCCGCCATCCTACGTTGGCGATTTGTATTGGATACAATCGACTCTGAGCGCAATGCCGTAGAGTCATCAAAGACAGCAAAAAAGCTTGTTGGGCCTCTTTCACCAGCTCCTTTAACCGTTTTACTCCCTCTTCTGTCTTTTATTAAGGCCCACTCCTCGGTACCTGGCCTGATTTCAGGTAATGAGGTCATTGTTGATCCTGTGGCTGTCTCAAACACCTTCGGCCGCTTTTTCGCAGAGGTTCCTAGCTCCGCCCATTACCACCCTGTTTTCCTTCCCAGGAAAGAGGCGGAAGAGGCTCGGCGACCTTCCTTCCACTCGCTGAATCTGGAAACTTATAATGCCCCCGTTACTATGCGGGAACTCGAACGTGCGCTTGCACTGTCCCGGTCCTCTGCTCCGGGGCCAGATGCCATTCACGTTCAGATGCTGGCACACCTTTCTCCAGCAGGCAAAAGCTTCCTTCTTTGTACCTACAATCATGTCTGAACCGAAGGTCCGGTCCCCATGCGTTGGCGTGACTGGTCGTTGTTCCTATACCCAAACCTGGGAAAGATAGACACCTTCCTCCTAGTTACCGCTCGATTTCTCCTACAAGCTGTGTCTGTAAGGTGAAGGAGCTCATGGTTAATGCTCGTTTAGTTTGCATTCTTGAATCTCGACAGCTACTTACCAATGTTCAATGCGGCTTTCGTCGCCGCCGCTCCGCTGTTGACCACCTTGTGACCTTGTCGACATTCATCATGAACAACTTTTTGCGAAGGCGCCAAACGGTAGCCGTGTTCTTCGACTTGGAGAAGGCTTATGATACCTGTTGGAGAGGAGGTATCCTCCGCACTATGCACAAGTGGGGCCTACACGGTCGTCTGCCCCTTTTTATTGATTCCTTTTTAACGGATCGAAAGTTTAGGGTACGTGTGGGTTCCGTATTGTCCGACGTCTTCCTCCAGGAGAACGGAGTGCCTCAGGGCTCCGTCTTGAGCGTAGCCCTTTTTGCCATCGCGATCAATCCAATTATGGATTGCATTCCACCTAATGTCTCAAGCTCTCTCTTTGTCGATGACTTCGCGATCTACTGCAGTGCCCAGAGAACATGCCTCCTGGAGCGCTGCCTCCAGCGTTGTCTAGACAGCTTCTACTCATGGAGCGTGGCAAATGGCTTCCGGTTCTCTGAAGAGAAGACGGTTTGTATCAACTTTTGGCGATATAAAGCGTTCCTTCCGCCATCCTTACATCTCGGTCCCGTTGTTCTCCCATTCGTGGACACAACTAAGTTTCTAGGGCTCACGTTGGACCGGAAACTGTGTTGGTCTCCACATGTCTCTTATTTGGCGGCCCGTTGTACACGTTCCCTTAATGTCCTCAGAGTTCTTAGCGGTTCATCTTGGGGAGCGGATCGCACTGTCCTGCTTCGCTTGTATCGGTCCATAGTCCGATCGAAGCTGGATTATGGGAGCTTCGTCTACTCGTCCGCTCGGCCATCCCTCTTACGCCGGCTCAACTCCATCCACCATCGGGGGATACGTCTTGCGACCGGAGCCTTCTACACTAGTCCTGTCGAGAGTCTTTACGCTGAAGCTGCCGAGTTACCGTTGACCTACCGGCGCGACATACTGCTGTGTCGGTATGCCTGCCGGCTGTTGTCTATGCCCGAACACCCCTCTTACAAGTCCTTCTTCGCCGATTCTCTCGACCGTCAGTACGGGTTATATGTGTCTGCCCTGCTGCCCCCCGGAGTCCGCTTCCGTCGCCTGCTTCGACAATTGGATTTTGCCCTCCCTACCACCTTCAGAGAGGGTGGGAGCCCGACACCACCTTGGCTCCAGGCTCCGGTTCGTATTTATCTCGACCTCAGCTCACTCCCGAAGGAGGGTACTCCGGCTGCAGTGTATTCCTCACGGTTTGTCGAACTTCGTGCTCGACTTGCTGGTCACACCTTTATTTACACCGATGGCTCCAAAACTGACGATGGTGTCGGCTGTGCCTTTGTCGTCTGGACTGCCACCTTTAAATACCGGCTCCTTGACCAATGTTCCAGCTTTACGGCCGAGCTTTTTGCTCTCCATCAGGCCATTCAGTATGCCCGCCGCCACCGCCATTCATCGTATGTCCTCTGCACTGACTCACTCAGTGCTCTTCAGAGCCTTGGGGCTCCCTATCCGGTCCATCCCTTGATTCAACGAATACAGCAGTCCCTCCATTGTTTCGCTGATAATGGCGGTTCTGTCAGCTTTCTGTGGGTCCCCGGACATGTAGGAGTGCCTGGGAATGAGGCTGCGGATGCTGCAGCCAAGGCTGCAGTCCTCCAGCCTCGGCCAGCCTCCCATTGTGTCCCATCATCTGACGTTTGTGGGGATGTATGTAAGAGGCTTGTGTCCTTGTGGTGGGATGCTTGGTCATCCCTCCAAGGAAACAAGCTCCAGGCAGTAAAACCGCTCCCAACTGCTTGGACAACTTCCTCCCGACCATCTCGGCGCGAGGAGGTCCTTCTGACCAGTTTGCGGATTGGGCATTGCCGGTTTAGCCACCGCTACCTGCTCTCTGGTGACCCAGCCCCGCAGTGCCCTTGTGGTCAGGCATTAACGGTGCGCCATGTTTTATTGTCGTGTCCCCGTTTTAGTCAATTTCGTGTTGTCCTGTCCCTGCCATCTACCTTACCGGATGTTTTAGCTGATGACGCTCGAGCAGCTGCTCGTCTTCTGCGTTTTATAACTTTAACTGGCTTGACCAAAGACATTTAACCTTTTTACTTATTTCATCTGCATCTTTGTCAGGTCCTTTTGATGTCCCCCCATCCCCTTGAGTTTTAGCAGGTTCCTTGTGCTCTAACACCAGTGACTGGGCGCTAATGACCTCAGCAGTTGAGCGCCCTTAAACCCCACCAAAAAAAAAAAAAAAAAAAAATCCTTATATCTCGGTCCTGTTGTTCTCCCATTTGTGGAAGCAACTAAGTTTCTAGGGCTCACATTGGACAGGAAACTTTGTTGGTCTCCACATGTCTCTTATTTGGCGGCCCGTTGTACACGTTCCCTTAATGTCCTCAGGGTTCTTAGTGGTTCATCTTGGGGAGTGGATCACACTGTCCTGCTTCGCTTGTATCGGTCCATAGTCCGATCGAAGCTGGATTACGGGAGCTTCGTCTACACGTCTCCTCGGCCATCCCTCTTACGTCGTCTCAACTCCATCCACCATGGGGGGTTACGTCTTGGAACCGGACCCTTCTACACTAGTCCTGTCGAGAGTCTTTATGCTGAAGCTGCCGAATTACCGTTGACGTACGGGCATGACGTACTGCTTTGTCGGTATGCCTGAAGGTTGTTGTCAATGCCCGACAACCCCTCTTACCAGTCCTTCTTCACCGATTCTCTCGACCGTCAGTATGGTTTGTATGTGTCTGCCCTACTGCCCCCTGGAGTCTGCTTTCGTCGCCTGCTTCGACAATTGGATTTTGCCCTCCCTACCAACTTCAGAGAGCGTGAGAGCCTGACACCACATTGGCTCTAGGCTCCAGTTCATATTTATCTTGACGTCAGCTCGCTCCCGAAGGAGGGTACTCCGGCTGTAGTGCATTGCTCACGGTTTGTCGAACTTCGTGCTCGACTTGCCACTCACACCTTTATTTACACTGATGGCTCCAAAATTGATGATGGTGTCGGCTGTGCCTTTGTTGTCGGGGCCGTCACCTTTAAATACCGTCTCCTCTACCAATGGCTTTATGGCGGAGCTTTTTGCTCTCCATCAGGCCATTCAGTATGCCCGCTGCCACCGCCATTCATCGTATGTACTCTGCACTGACTCACTGAGTGCTCTTCAGAGCCTTGGGGCTCCCTATCCGGTCCATCCCTTGATTCAACGGATACAGCAGTCCCTCCATTCTTTCGCTGATAATGGCGGTTCTGTCAGCTTTCTGTGGGTTCCCGGACATGTAGGAGTGCCTGGGAATGAGGCTGCGGATGCTGCAGCCAAGGCTGCAGTCCTCCCGCCTCGGCCGGCCTCCCATTGTGTCCCGTCATCTGACGTTAGTGGGGTTGTTTGGAAGAGGCTTGTGTCGTTGTGGTGGAATACTTGGTCATCACTTCAAGGAAACAAGCTCCGCGCAGTAAAACTGTTCCCAACTGCTTGGACAACGTCCTCCTGACCATCTTGGCGAGAAGAGGTCCTCCTGACCAGGTTGCAGATTGGGCATTGCCGGTTTAGCCACCGCTACCTGCTCTTCGGTGACCCAGCCCCACAGTGCCATTGTGGTCAAGCATTAATAGTGTGCCATGTTTTATTGTCGTGTCCACGTTTTAGTCAATCTCGTGTTGTCCTGTCTCTGCCATCTACTTTACCAGATATTTCAGCTGATGACACTCGAGCAGCTGCTCATGTTCTTCATTTCATTACTTTGACTGTCTGTCCAAAGACATCTAACCCTTTCACTTATTTTATCTGCATCTTTGTAAGAACTTTCTGGTGCCCCCCCCCCCCCTCCCTTGAGTTTTACTAGATTCTATGTGCTCTAATCATTGTGGCTGGGCGCTAATGACCTCAGTAGTTGAGCGCCCTTAAACCAAAAAAAAAAAACTTAATCCCAAACTAAATATGATAGAAATGTAATTACACAGTTAGTTTAAATACATTGAGTACATTACATAGAAACTAATGTTGTATTTAAACAATTTTATCATGTCGCTGTAGATTCCGGAAAATAACTCAAGTGTTTATGCTCGCAACCTCTACAGCAATAGTAACATTATGTATCCGGACCTATCTCAATAAATATGCCAGTCACCTTTTCTTTTGGAATCTAGAGCGGTGCACACATTATTTGAAAATCCCCTTGTATAAATCACATGGTCTACCTAGTTTTTGGCACTCTGGCAGGGAATGCCAAAGTACACTGCTTAATATTTTCACTTCCATACCCAGTGCTTCTTACCATTGACAGTCTCTCAGTTTGTCAGGTGTTATTATTGATACATGCAGACTTTCTTTTCCAGCTACGTTCCTGTCCACTCCCCCTTTCCCTATTTTTGCTTTCAGATTACCAAGGCTCCTCTTTGTGTCATGCCTTTGAATGTTTCAGAATTCCTCCTCTAGTTTGCAATATAAAGCATTATTTTCATTTTCATCTTCATCTGATTCCTCCATGGGGGCATATGCACACATCATTATAACATTAAACAATTTTCATCTAAACCTCGAAGAACACAACCTGTCTGTAAATGTTTTGGAACTAATGATATTTGTCTTCATTGAGTTATGCATAAGAAAGCCAGTAATGTTATGGCCCATCTCCCCTCCACTATACATCAGTATTTGTTTCTCCGAGGAAATTATCCTGTCATTTCCTTCACATTTATTGTAATGCAGGTGTTTTCATCTATACTTATCCATTTCTTCTCTGATTTCTTGCAGTTTCCCAGAACTCTCAAAGTGCCTTGACATTCTGGCTCGCTGTCAAGATGTCCGTTTTAAATTTTGATAGAAATTTTCTTTGGTTTATCACCTATGAATCCTTATCCTTGTGAGGCTGATGTATGGTATCAGTGACACATCTAATTTGAGGTTGAGTTGTTAGCCCTACACCCAACTCCCGACGTGGAAAATGAGAATTTCCAGTTGTGTTTTAGTCCCAAAACGGAGGGAGGTGACTTCACTACACCTACAGAGCTATGCCCCCCCACCCTCCCCTCCCATGCACTATGTGGCACCCAATTGGTGTGGCTGCTCTGTATAGGTCAGTCTGGCTCGGGTGACCCTGGCAGTAGCTGTGTGACCACTGACATAACCCTAGATTTCTGTGGAGTGTGTAGACCATCCCATCTGACACTGAATGCTGTGAGCTGGCTTTTGCTTCTGCTCACTGAATGAATACAGAACCAGTAAAAGAATGCACATTGTAATGGTCCCAGATTAATGTTGCGAATAGCACAACTAAAGATGTGGACTGATAAAATGACAGAAAATGCAAATTGCATATCATGACCTGACAAATGTTCTGTGCTGTGTGATTAGTTAATATTCTTGCACTACCACCTCAAATTACTGAAGGATTAGGTTGTATGGTAATAGAAATATAAAGATATTGAAAATTAGTATCAGGTGTCTGTCCAATTGCAGAGTGGTGCCCTGTTTGAATGATGCACTTCTCCCACAAAAATGTTGAAACATGAAACTAGCAGCACAATGATTATTAACGTATAAGTATGTGGACTGGTAAAAGTGTTGAAACACATCTCAAATTCAAGTTAGCTCAGATATACACTGCTGGCCACCGTAAATGCAACACCCTGAAGGAAGCATCCGAATCGAGTGAAATTTACACCATGAGTTTGCAGCGATGAGATATAAAACCGATGAGAATTTCAGCGCAGATGCACATCACGTGCGCCTGTGGCGCCACCTCACAGCACCATTTAAGGCTTGGTGATTTCGACGAGTGTACGTTCGGCACGTGTGTTTACTTTGTGGTTGTTTCACAAGACGATCAGTTAAGCCGCGTAGATAACAGCGAACATCTTTTGATCAAGAATCCGAGTTCGACAGAGGAAGGATAATGGCTTACCGAGATTGTGGATTATCATACAGAGAAATCGCTAGTCGTGTCGGACGAAACCAAACAACTGTAATGCGGATTGTGACCGTTGGATGCAGGAGGGCACGACGGACCGACGTGGTCGATCGCATTCACCTCGGTGCACCACTGCATGTGCTGATAGGCAAATTGTGTGAATGGCAGTGAAGGATTGCTCAGTGACATCCCAAACCATAGCACAGCACATTGTGTCTGTAACGCATCATCCAGTGTCTGCGCGTACCATTCAACGCCGTTTACAGCTGAGTGGTCTGTCCGCAAGACGTCCATTGCTTGGTCTACCATTGACGCAGAACCACAGACGTCTCTGTCGCCAATGGTGTGATGACAGATGGATGTGGATGGCAGAATGGAATGATGTTGTCTTTACTGACGAGGCACGCTTCTGTCTGCAGCACCACGATGGTTGGATTCGAGTGTGGAGACACAGTGGAGAGAGGATGCTGGACAGCTGCATTATGCACCACCACACTGGTCTTGCACTGGGTATTACGGTATGGGGCGGTATTGGATATTACTCTCGCACACCTCCAGTATGCATTGCCGGTACTTTAAATAGCCGGCGCTGCATATCCGAGGTGCTGGAGCCAGTTGTCCTTCCTTTCCTTCAGGGCTCGGCCACAGCCATATTTCAATAGGATAATGCATGACCACACGTGGCACGCATTGCCCAAAGGTTCTTTGTCAATAACAACATTGAATTGCTTCCCTAGCCGGCTCGCTCTCTGGATCTTTCGCCGATAGAAAACATGTGGTCCATGGTTGCTCAACGAGTGACCCAGATTACATCCACAGCTGCCACACCAGATGATCTTTGGCAACGTGTGGAAGCTGCTTGGGCTGCTGTACCCCAGGAACACGTCCAACGTCTCTTTGACTCAATGCCGAGACGTGTCGCAGTGGTGATCTCCAACAATGGCGGCTACTCTGGCTACTGATTCTGACAGGAACCACATGTCACAGACGTCTGTAAACGTAATCATTTGATACTTGGTCAACATGTTATCTACAAAATAAATTTTGTTGTGCTACCTCTTGTGTTTATTGGTGTTGCATTTACAGTGGCCAGCAGTGTATTATAAATTATTCAGAGTTGCAGACAACAATGCTTAAATGATGGCCAGAATGGTGAAAGATGAAAACAAACAGCCAGGCACCTCCTAGCTGCCCTCAAAACAAAATTGAATGCCACACCCTTATTTATTTGTACAGATGGTATATGTATGACCATGTGGACTCTTCTCCTCATTCACACGGTGAGGTCCTTACAAAGTGCCTTTGACAAAGTTATATTTTGTGGGAGTAGTTTAGTGGACCAGTATTAAATGGGAAATCTAAAAGCATTCATCAGCTCCCGTCTCCTCCAGCCACCCTCTCTCCCCCCCCCCCCCCCCCCCCCTTCTCTTCGTATAGGGGCCACATAGACAAGACTGCACTAATAACACCACTCAGTCATTTAAGCAGTTATTCTTTCCTTACTTGCATGTGAATGTACTGGAAAGTAACATCCAAATCGGTATAATGAAAAGCATTCACAGTCCTGTAGTTCACAGTTGTCTGTACAGAATAGGTAAATGTTTATTATGTGGTGTTGTTTTAATTTACATAAACTTTGTTTGATAAAGTAAAGTTCTTTCTCATTTAAAGTTTTCAGTAAGAAATAACTGAAGCAAAATAATTTTGTTTCCTATGAAAAAAGCCTCAAGATTACCAAAATATTGTCAGGGGTGATGGTAAATTTGTTTAGGGAAAATTCCGCCATAGTATAAAGCTGTTATCTTACATTGTTTTAGTCTTCATTATATTACATTTTTCCCAGATGATACTGCAAAATAACTGGCCAACAACTGCAATCCACCCTGAAGAAATAAGTACTTTTGAGTTATGTAGTACCTGTTGCACATTGATTACATAACTTTTCCAGATGTTCTGACCCACATTATTGTGCACATTTTGTGAATCTCACTTAGTTGTGGAGTCTTGTTTGCCTACTACATCAGCAGATGAGGTGAGATAGAAAGTCGGTCTGAATGTTACAACTGATTTTTCTGAAGATTCCTTAAACCGTTCCTGAGGAGTTCTTTGATGATTATATCAAACAGACCTTTGTCATCCAGAATCTTGTTTGTCATCTGGTTTGAACCACCTCCTCCTACTCCTCCTCATACTTCTACTACTCAGTCTCTAGCACTCTTAGGTAAGGTCTAAGACTTTCCACTTCTTAACTTTCCTTCTTCCATTCTCAAGTGACAAATATGTAACATTGCTTGTTATTTGTAAATTTACTTTTTATGCTATATAACTTACACAGAACTACTGCATTTCAGGCTGAAGAATATCTCAGTACCTGGAGTCCTCTAATTGACCAGGAGGGTGATCTTTGCATCAAGGGAACCTGGTAAGATTAAGGATTTCCACATCTGATACATATAATTTATTTCCTGTTATTTTTTTATGTGAACAGTTGTCCTTATGTCCAGGTTTATAACCTTAGCAGGTTGTGAGTTTACTTTTTTCCTTATATCCTACCCATTTTTACGATTGGTTTCACTTTTTCAAGACATCACAAGTAATTGTGGCTGTAGTGATGCAGACTTAAGGCAGGACATGATGCTGAAATCCAGGCACTTGCTGACACCCGCTGTCTCAGCTGTCTCAGCTGTCTCAGCTGTCTCAGCTGTCTCAGCTGTCTCAGCTGTCTCAGCTGTCTCAGCTGTCTCAGCTGTCTCAGCTGTCTCAGCTGTCTCAGCTGTCTCAGCTGTCTCAGCTGTCTCAGCTGTCTCAGCTGTCTCAGCTGTCTCAGCTGTCTCAGCTGTCTCAGCTGTCTCAGCTGTCTCAGCTGTCTCAGCTGTCTCAGCTGTCTCAGCTGTCTCAGCTGTCTCAGCTGTCTCAGCTGTCGCAGTACACAGTTGGATGTGTGGTGGTGACATGTGATGGAGCAGTAACTGGAACTAGACATTTTCACAGTGTTCGGCAGGTGGAATATGCAGTCTCAGTTTCAACCAAACCTGCCTTTGTGTGTGTAAAATTTGGCTTTCTGGCAAAGCCAGCCTAGGCAAGGCAAGGCGAGCTCCAACAGCTGAGCTTTGAATTGGTGTGTGCTGTGTGCCGGCAGCCCTCACAAGTCTGCTGACTTTGCTCTATCACAATGGGACTGCCAGCTAGGTCTAACTATAGCCCAATTGGTACAGTCTTTGAGTTGATGTAATTTCAGATCAGAACCAATGGGATGTGTGACATGAAATGTTGAAGTGTTCAGTCCTTCGGGGGTTTATAGGAAAGAACACTTCTGTGTAGTATTGGAAAGAACTTAATGGGGTAACACAGAAACAGGGCTCTAGTGTCAAGTTTTGTGGATCACATAGAGACGATAAACATTAATATGTATAAATTGATAGGTGATGACATTATTAATAGCCGTTTGGGAAGACACAAAACAAAGAGAGATACATGCATTTTTGTGAGCTTTGCCTACAGATAGGTAACAGGAATTGCATTTAAAATTTCCAAAAGCCGTAAAAACAGTAGCAACATCTGTGGTAACTTTTACTGAGGTTTATGCAATGACCGAGTCTAAAGGGAGGAAAGTAGTTTTTAACAGCAAGTGTTTGTTATAAATGTGGTCTGGACCACGTATCGTGATACTGTTGAAAATTGCAGTGTAAGAAGTGTAAATCGGTTGGACTCTCTCAGTGAAATTGCCAGTGCAGGGACATATGAATGAGAGAGTGGAAGTCATGAGGTGGATCTCACACAGCAGTGTAAGATGAAAGATGAAATGGTGCAGTCAGTGTCCAGCATTCCCATTGACTGTTGGCACGAGGCACTGTGTGCAGAATTGGTGGCAGTTGTTTAACCTGATGTCTAGAAGGAAGGAGTATGCAAAGTATGCTAGATATGAGAAAGCAGGTATTCTTTGAAAGTCAAAACGTAATTGGTATAACAAATTTAAAGCCATCTTGTTGTAGGAAAAGTTAAATAGGTGGGGGGTAGCATTCGTTCAGTCAGTTTGGATGTGTAGGGTTTCCAAATTTTCTGTCAGATGTGATTATGGTGGGGGAAATGGAGAGAGAGGAAGGGGGGAGAGGGGGTGCAAGGCTTTGAGGCCTGCATGGAAGTTCTCCATAATGATGTAGGCATAAGCTGCAACATTATAGTTTGCCTTAATTTTCTGATTAAACATAACCTCAAAGCTGGTCTACATCAGAGTGTAGTGAACCTGGATGGGACATTCTTCCATCAATTTTGCTGTTGAAAGAATTGAACTGATCCAAGGTAGAAGACAGCCATAGTAAAGATGGCCGAACTGTGTTCTATGTCTTTTAGGCTCAACTTGCGAACTGTACCCAAAGGTACAAGGGAGGTAGTCTGGATGGATGTGGGAGTGGAATCCGAACTGATACTCTGGCTGACCCCTTGATGGAAAATAAAGAACTATATAAGGTACACTGTTTTATTAAGTACAGTTTATCCCACTTGTCAGAGGCTGGCAGAAGCTGGATAGTGCTGTCTGTACAGACAGTTTCAGTTCACTACAGGTGGGGCTGTCATGAGGAGTACTGGTAGTTGACTTGGAATTGTTGGAGGAAGAAGAATTAAATAGCAATTTCAGGGAAGAGTATTTGGAGCTGGGATGGTCTATCAATCTTAAATGCAAAGAAGGTGTCACTTTCAGAAGGATATGATAAGGAGGAGATAGAAACATTATTAGAAAAGTGTGAAGTTTCTTCAACCATCCCAGATCATTGCCAGCTATGCCATTAATGCACTGTAGGAGTGAAGCACCAATGTGTAGGAAACCATACGGAATTCCACACCATGTGCAACCAGTGATGGAGGAATTTATTATTTCTTACAGTTCAGTCATGTGGCACTGTGCACAACAAAAAGTTGGGTGGATTGTACCCTATTCACCGACCCCTGTTAACGCAAGTAACTAATTATTACTGTTGGTCTCCATTGCACACAAGTGAATTTTAAACTGAATTCTATAAATGATTTAATGGATGGATATCCTTGAAAGTAAGGATATGAAATGATTCTTTTATTCAAAAGAAGCAAATATATGTGTTTTTAGAACTGTGCAGTTTTACTCCTGGCAGTCATCCAAATTCATTTTCATTTAATTCCAAAGTCGAAAGTGAAGACAATAGATATTCAAAACTTTGAATCACATGTTTCATTCATCTTCATTACAATAATGTTGGTTATCAAATGTGATAAGCTTTCCATAAAAAATTAAAAGATTGAGAAAAATATGTGGCACCTCAGTCAAAACTTCTCAAGCTGCCTTTTTGCTTGGTTGTAATATTTTCTACAATATTACATGCCCATTACATCAGTTCATTGAGTTTGAAGCATGTTGCAACAGCATCATTCAAGAGCAGAATGCTGTGATGCTTTTCATCTTTTCTGATAAGCACTTTTTCATGCTGCTACTGCAGTGTGTAATGAAAGCCTTATGAGAAAACAAGAAGTTAATGTGAATCATTTTAGACCTGCATAGCTCATGTATCAAATTAATAACATATGTACACATTTTAAAGGTGCTCTGTACTTCTTTCTAATTATGATAATCAGATTATGGCATCCGGCTTTTGCTTCCTCCAGACCAGTGCTCACATTTCCCTGTTAAAAAAAAAAAAATTCCTCATATGACTGGTGATCCACAAAACGAATGTTGCTAGAAAAGTGGCAGTTGTCAATACTTTAATGACTACCATATCAGAGTCCAAAATGTAGAAAATGCCACGTATATACTCAATATATTGATTGGCAATGACATTATAGAAGATAAAGAAAGCTTTTAAAAGTAAAAGGTGCTGAAGTCCAAATCCTACTTCAGCACTTGGAAACTATCAGATCCACTTGTTTGCAGTGGCCAGGAAATTCTTATTAACTTTTACTGTCAATATAAATATTATTGTAAAATCAGGTCTCCTTTTATTATTATTTTAAATCTAAACAAATAAATGGTTACGATGGAATTAGAGATTAAAATAATCTTTATCGTGGAGTAAACAAATTTTATGATATCCACAGTTTTTAGCAAGATTAGGTATGTTTATACATCAGTTTCCTTTATATACTGAATATATGTGGGTAATCATTCGAATATTTCCACAGTGGCAATTTTGTGACATTTTAGTAGTTGCAGCTGTATACTCAATACAACCAGAGTATCTGATGAGGCACATTTTGAAGAGAGATAATATAATCATCACATAAGTTAAGGACTGCTGAACACTGTGAGGGTGCAGATTGGGTGTGGATGAGTGGTCATCTGGTGGAGGGGCAGAGTATGTGGATAAAACAAAGGCAACCAGTGGTGACAAATAATTTACTGGCCTTTGTCAGACATGATTAGGTGTTGTTCTGACAGATGCGGTTGGTGAACTTGGGTCGTGCAGGTGGGTGATTACAGACTGGTGTTGGTGCATTTCATCAGTAGGGTTCAGCTGTGACTTTAGTACTGCCCCAGTGCTGCAAGAGATGACAGCACTTCTGCCCAGACAACTGTGGTCATGGCAAGCTGATGTAAGATCCCGACAGTAGTCGGCAGTGACACATGGTCGACTCCTATGACTGGTGGCTGGACAGGAGGACTGGTTGTGGTGGACCCCCCAAAGGTTTGGAGGTGAGAGGACATTGGCTTGAACCCTGTGCCATCTGGGCGGTGTTAAGCACCCAAACTAACAGCCCCATTGGTGGAAGAATGTCAGCTGTGTCTCACAGCAGCTGGCAGAAAAAAGACACAGAATGGGAAACCCAGCCTGGTTAGGTGGCCAGCTTTTTTACACAACATGGCAGGTCCCATTTCAGCTCAGGCCAGGATGTGGTGTGCTGAATGCCACTGAAACATCTCAAATGCTGGTTATTGCTCCAGCACCCCTGCAAAACATGCAGAGTCACTAGCATGGTGTAACCACTGAGCTGGCAGGTGTTGGCAAGTGCCTGGATTTTGGCACTGGACACCTGCTCAAGCATACTCTGCTACTCACTTCCCTCTTCAAATAATCTGACCAGCCACATTTCTGACTGGACTGAGTCTACCTCTTACAGAGATACTGTAACCTTTGCAGTTAAAAAAACCCCCAGTCAAAACATGAATCCAAAATACAGTTTCTAGGTTATTAGCTATTTGCCTATACTCCCAATTTCCCTATTTGTATTTACATTATTTACATCATTGTTCGTTGTGGTCTTCAGTCCTGAGACTGGTTTCATGCGGCTCTCCATGCTACTATATCCTGTGCAAGCTTCATCATCTCCCACTACCTACTGCAGTCTACATCCTTCTGTATCTGTTACACATTCAATTACACATACTGAGCCACTGATTCTCGATTTCTACCTTATTTTAGTTTAATATAATAATACTTCAGTCATATCCTTACCCTTGCTGACTACTACTGACACATGGCCACTCTGGGTGGCCAGCATTTGATCCACGAAGGCTGCAAGTGATGGGTCTGAGAGGTCACTTAGGATTAGTTTAATGGAGCTTCAAAATATCCTAAAGTAGTGTGTGGGTGGTGTTGTGCTGTGTTTCTGAAGACAGTGGTGTGTAAGAGGGAGGTAGTTCCTGAGATTTCGCAACCATAACCAGTGGTAGACAGCCCTCAACCTGGCATTCGTAAGTGCTATTTACTACAAAAGTGTCTTCAGTCATAACAGGTACAAATGATTTCCATAGGGTTGTGTACTGGAAAGAGGCAGTTTGATCCTTCTATTTGGAAGAGGTACTTTTCACTTGCACTTACCTCCTTAGGGCTCACACAACAGATTGAGCTTGCATGAGCTTGCATGAGGTTGCTACTGTATGTATTATTCTTTGAGGCATACTGTAGCTTGCTTTGCCTGACACTGCAGCTAACCTGAAGTGAACAGTACTGCATGAGACTTCCTGTCAACTGCTAGCAGAAGTATCTTGTGTACTGTCATGTCTAATAATTTTCTCAGCTCCCCAATCATGTTAAATCAGCAAATTGATCCAGGAAACAGTATTTTTCAGAAAATAGCCTTTAAATTTGAAACTCAATACTCAATACTTAATACTGACATACTCACATCTACATACTCACATACAATGGCAACCAGCCAAGCCGAATCCAGATTTTCTTAAGGAAAAAAGGTTCTACAAAAACCACTGTAACAAATATGTTGGAATATTGCATTATGTGGTAGCACTGTTTCCTATCAGACTAAACTATATGCACTTTCAACTATCAACAACAACACTATAAATGGAAATGTCACTTAAGTTTCTACAACCTATCCCCACCGTCAAGCACAATAATATGTTTGCATAAGTATCACCAATGACAATTGGAGAAACACAGATAAATTTCACATATGTCCTTCACTTCAGAAGAAAAGGTAATCCACTGTCCCCTCACAAGGCCACCTTTGATCTTAGGGCATATACATACGTTGAAATAATCACAGATGTATCTTCTTACTTTTGTCTGACCTTATTTTTCCATTTCCCTTCCCCCTTTTCAAAGTAACTGCTGGTAACTAATGTAGTTCTTCAGAGGTGCTTGTAAACTGGTAGATTCAACCTACTTGTACAGCCATTGTGTAAGACAAAGTGTTGTAGTTTTACTTTAAGCAGAGATATCATATCAGCTCCTGTATAATGCCCTCAGTAGTAGGTAAGCAACATCTTTATTTTCCATTTAAGCACATAGTAATGAGTTAACGTTGCCCACTGTGATGTGATACTAGGGTACCTTGACCTTTTTCTTGCACATGCTCTGACCACTCCAGGGCTTCTTTATTCATCTCATGAACCTGATGAGATATAGTCTTCTATCTCTCAGCAAAATTCCAAATAGAGTATATATGTTTCTGAGGGGATAGTTTACACAGTTCACTAAGGGATAGCCTCTTTTGTCCATATAAAACTTTGTGTGATGTTAAGCCTTTACTCACAAGTACTTTCCGATTGTAGGCCACTATTACGTCCAGTAGTAGAGTGTACCAGTATAATCAAATACCTCAAGCAGCCAAATTCAGCAACTTTTGCTGTTTGCATATCAGCTAGTTCAGGTGACAAATGGGTTCACATTTTAAGATGTTTCACATCAAGGTCACTCCATTTTGGGTTTTTGAGTGTGGGACAGTGTTGGTTGATGAAATTTAATTGTACTGTACAAACAGCCTTTATTTTGCAAAATAATGGCTGTTGCTACCATAGTATTATATTTCACATACTGACGTTATTGCCTTGTAGTATAGGTTTCTGGGATGTCTCATCACCCAGAAAAACAGTATTGACTTCATGATGTGGGCAGTGGGAATAAAAGTTTAGGTCATCCACAGCCAACTAGTAGAAGCACCTTCAAGGATTGACGCTTTCTAACTGCTCCTTAAAGATGCATAAGTAATCCACAATAATATGTGAAAAATTGCATTCTTCACAGTTACACAGCTATTATGATTTGATACATCATTTTGTTAAAGTTTGCTTCTTTCCTAGTTCTTCTTTCATAATAAGAGTGAGTAGTTTCTTTGCATGGATTTCCACATGGTCAGAGTTTCTACAATGAGAAGCTAGTCCTCATCACTAGCCTAGTGTTAAGTAAAATCACTGCTGTATCCTATGGTCCATAATGCTGCAAGAAAACTTACATATAGGTTAAACAAAAACGAAAATTCATAGCTGGAAAAATACATAAAATAAGGGAAAGGCCATCACTTATGTACAGAGGATTTGTGCATGGTGCACAACATAGAAAACAGTTAACATTAGCTTTCAAACTCTTGTGCTGTTTTTGTAGTTAGAGCATGTGTACACACACACACACACACACACACACACACACACACACACACACACACACACACACACACACACACTTGCAATACTTATTATTGAATATAGATTATCAAAAGTGGTTGTGTGCGTAGATGTAGGTAGTACCTGCATGACGGTTCCCTCTTGACTATACAGGGGTGCCCATGGGGAGAGCCTTCAATCAGAGCAAGTAGCACTGTACAATTGAAGCTGTAAGACACCAAAGTGTTTCCATCCCTGACTACAGCATGAGAGGGAACATGGGTTCAGAGAAAAAGGGCGAAATACTCCCCCCCAATACATACTTTGTTCTAGGAAAAATGACACTCTTTCTCATTGAACACCTCGAGGACAATTCTGAGGAAATAGCAGTGACTTCAAAAATGAGAAGTGGCTTTGCTCTGACTAAAATGGCCTCCGCTCCTCATTCATGGGAACTGCTTGCCTGCATGGTAAGCTGATATAACATACCTGTAACTATAACTCCCCAAGCAGCCTGTGTGGTGCAGGGTACTGTATTCTGCCGTGATCTCCTTTTATAGATTGATTAAGAGTTACATGACACTTTGAGCTACAGGTTGTGCATTTTGTCTGTCATGTCCAGAAGGGATTAAAAGACAACAGTATTCATCCTGCCCTGTGAAGGTGACTCATAACTTGAAAAATTCAGTGATGGACTATCAATACGATGTAAATCCTTATGTTTGCCCGCCCTTGTGGTGCTACAAATGGATGAGATTAACACACATCTTAGTGTTGCAATGCCAGGCCCACCTCTAGTGATTTTGGATGCCCATTGCATACGAATGCTCCTTGTGCACTCTTTCCATCTATATCAACTGCAGGGAGAACTGTTCCCATTACTCACTGTACTACACTGTCTTCAAAAGAGAAAATAATATCCAAGAACACAGGACTCATGTCAACATTTTAAGCAGATACCTGATCATCTACATCCTACACACATGCTGATGATCTGTGCTATGCCTATCAGAAGGTCATCCTCTCTAGTGACTATGCTATCACACTACACGTCTTCTACGTCGAGCACTTGGGGCCGCTCACCTACACCCACTCATTTGGTGATCGGGTGTCCTCCACCTATTTCTTTACCCATACTCCCGACCCTGTAATAGGTCACCACACTCTGGCCAGAGAAGCAACAACCTCCCCTGGCATCTTGTCCGAGGAATGGGTCCCTCACAATGCTTACTTCCCAGGACACTGCTGGCCTTCAACCTGACACCAGCCAGTGGCAGAAAAAGCCACAGAATCATTGTCATAGTGTATCTTCTGCATCCCATAATATGGGGCAAATTGATCCTTACAGACAATGAAATCATCTAAGGAAAAAAAAAGTAGTAGTCCGAGGAGGAGCAGATTTTAATGGCCCTGTGCCATCAGTCTGTGCCTGTTCTGCCTCTGTCTCTGAGGTGGTGCCCGTGATAGTTCCTGTGCCCCCCTACTCTCCTAGAGTGTGTGTGTGTGTGTGTGTGTGTGTGTGTGTGTGTGTGTGTGTGTGTGTGTGTGTGTGTGTGTGTGTGTGTTTTCCCAACAGTGAAGTGTCCCAGAATGTGCTGTCTGCCTTTTTATTTATTTCCGACTTTCTCACACTTTATAATATTGGCTGACTTCAGTGCCCACAAATCTC
Source organism: Schistocerca serialis cubense (assembly GCF_023864345.2). Lineage (NCBI taxonomy): Eukaryota > Metazoa > Arthropoda > Insecta > Orthoptera > Acrididae > Schistocerca > Schistocerca serialis. Next base: position 6,925,991 of record NW_026047584.1, on the reverse strand, counting down.
TGTGGGGTTAAAGTACAACCACAGACTGTGGTAAAGCTGTCGAAAGTCTGAGTGATCATTTTCCAATCATCTTGATCCTCCCTCAATGTCTCTCACTTGGGAATCCTCCCAGGTGGTCTCAAGAAAGCTCTGCTGTCAACATATGCACACAACCACATGGAGGTATTGATGCAGTTGTACAGAGGGCAATTGTTGTCATTCTTTTGGCAGCTGACTTGGTGATCCCTTATTGCTCAGGACCTCCCCCTCGAAAGACAGTACCTCATTAGACCCCCAAAATTGCCATACCTATTAGAGAATGCAAATGGACCCTGACATGATAAACACCAATGTTGATGGAGCACTCACTCCAGGACCATGTTTCCTTTGTTTTTCTCCACCCTCACACTTTCTTCCTCTATTGGTCTTTCCCTATGTTCCCTCTTCTCCTTGCTTTCATGCCCTGCTTCTATCTCTGCCTCATTCTCCTTGCCCTATTCTCCCCTTATTGTTTTCCATGTCTTATTCTCCACCTTGGCATTTGAGATTCTTTCTTCTATCCCTCTCTCTTTCCTCTCTTTGTGTGTCTGAAGGCCGACCCATGCATTCGCATGCATAGGCGGTGATGCGGTAACGCATAATTCCCCTCCCTGTGTAGACAAGTAAAGCACGCATGTACTGCTGGTAAAGGCCAGGCCCAGGGAGGGGTGATTCCCTGAGCTGTTACCTTCTGAACGTGCCATTTGGTCCCTCTGTCCGTTTCTTGGAAAGTGTAACATGAGGTGTGGACAATCATCTAAGGGAGTGCCCTCTGAGAGGGCCCCCAGAAGAAAGGAGGGCGCCATCAGAGATGCTGGCAATCATGGGAGATTAGTCTGCAGTGGTTTTTTCTTCTTCTTCTTCTTCTTCTTCTTCTTCTTCTTCTTCTTCTTCTTCTTCCTGTCTTCTGCCCAAAAAAGAAAGCTAGGTGAATCTCCAGTTCCAAAAATTCTACCACCAGCACCAAAGTTTCTTGTTGTCACAAGATCTGATGCTCACAATTTCTCAACAGTCAATCCTTCCATGATTCAGAAGCGTGTAGATGCGATGGCAGGACCAGTGAAATATTGTACTCGGTTGCCGTTGGAGACAGAGCACCTTCCAGGCCCAAAAATTACTTTGAGCCACTCTCTTACACACATTTCCTGTACGGGTGGAGGCCCAACGCACCTTCAATTCATCGCGTGGCATGTTGTATACCAGGTCACTTGACGGACTAACTGATGATGAGATTGTCTTTCCTCTCTGACAAGGGAGTAATAGCCGACCATATTATCATAAAAATGGTTGACATGGACCCCACACTGACGCGAACAATATTCCTGACTTTCGACAATATGCAATTGCCTTCATGAATTAAAGCGGGTTATTAAATCGTTTCTGTTCAGACGTATGTACCCAGCCCTACAAGGTGTTAACAATGTCAGCCATTTAACCATACCCGGCAGTCTTGTTCAAGTGCGGCTAAATGCATTACCTGTCACTGGGATGCCCATGAGGGTGACTGCCCACCTCCGTCCTCTCGCATCATCTGCGTGGGCAACTATGCTGCCTCCTCTTGCAACTGTCACATCTACAAAGATGAGAAAAGTATACAGGACATTCGAGTGAAAGAGAAAGTGTCAACCTCGGCTGCTTGCAAGTTATTCAATAGCAGAAAGCCCACTGTGCTTCTGACAGGTCAATACAGTACTGTTCTCGCCTCTCCTCAGCGTAGAAGGGAGGTAGCTACACAGACATGCGATCTAACATTTAGTGATACAGTCGTCAGATCGGCCAGTGCAAAGATGGCCCAATCAACATCTACTGCTAAGACGATGACCTCTAAATCAGATGCTCGCACGTTCAAAAATGAACCAACACGTGAAGTTTTCTTGTGTACACAACCTTCACAGCCATGAACTGTTCTTTTGACAAAACGTAATTCTTCAAAGCAGGCTCATCGAAAGAAGAGCTCTCCATCTCTGCCGAGGTGAGTTTATTCACCTGCGCCACCCAGTTGTTGCTGTCCCAGACCATCTTCAGTTTCGCCAGGCCGCACTGCTGGTAGCTGATCATCTGGCTTGTCACCAGCAGAGGAAGCTGCCCTTCCTGACCAGCTGAGGAAAGTGGCAGACCCAACTGTTGAGTTGATGGACCATGACTCGCCACTTATCGATTGCGGCAGCAGTGCTCCCTCGAAGCCAGGCCCTCAGTGGCCATCGAGGTGACCCTCTCTTGTTTCTACTTTTTATTTTCGTTTTCATAATGCACTTCTTCAGTGGAATATTTGCAGCATTTGGTCCAACTGAGAGGAACTAAAATTGCTCCTTCATTTCTCGGAGACCTACGACAAGTGGGCAGTGCATTCGAAGATACACCCATGTGATCGTATTGACCTGGCACACTATAACTCTGTGTATTTGACCTACCCCCTGCCTTTACTAGGGCAGACATGATACAACTGATTGCCCAGCTTCCTACACCATTTTTTTTTTTATAGGAGACTGCCCATTATCCCCTTTGGGGCTCTCCAGCACCCTGCCAGAGAGGCTTCCTCTTGGCAGACCTTTTCAACCACCCCAATCTAGTCTGCTTAAATATTGGTACACTTACCTTCCTTTGAGATGCAACACATACCTATTCCCACCACTTGGACCTCTCAATATCCACTATCCAACTTTCATGTCGTTTCGTGTGGTATGCTCTGTCTGACTCATACTCAAACGACCATTTCCCCTGTGTGATTTGAGACTTTCTCGGCGTATTCCATTCGTGAAATCTTCTCGGGTGATCAGCCGAGTAAAGGCGTCGTCTTCTCGCAACGTTTCGAAGGGTTTCGTACCCATCATCTTCAAGCGAAGTGTCGAGATGCTATGTTGCGCGGTCCTATAAAGGCTCCTGGACCAGTGACTGATTCCGGGCACCGACCAATCAGGTACCTGCGGAATCGGCCGCCGCGCCAGTGGTGGAGGGTTCACGGCGCGGACCGGGCGTAGAGTCCCTGCTGGTTCCTAATACGTCTGTGGCCGCTACCGTCTTCGTGCCGGAGCGTTCTCTTCAAATTTTAGTTATTGCGGGATTCCAAGCTGTACTAAGTTGGAAACCAGTGTCTCGATTGATCAGGTTGCTGTTCAACCGAATTTCTACAGCGTCTTTGAAAACTGAATCCTAAAATCCTTTAGCGTCACACAGCTTCTTCGTACCCTCAAAGAGGAAGGTGTGTCCTTCGTTAAGGCTATGTTCCGCTACCGCCGATTTTTCTGTCTGACCAAGGCGTACATTTCTAATGTGTTCCGAGCGCCTCTGCGTGATGCAGCGCTGCGTTTGTCCGATGTATTTCGTACCACATTCATATTCAATACTGTATACGCCCGGAGTCTGCAGTCCTAGGTGGTCTTTGACTGAGCCAAGTATGTCCTTAATTTTACTTGGGGCATGAAAAATTGTCTTGATGTTGTGTTTCTCCAGAATGCGGGCAATCTTGGCTGTTGGCGGTCTCGCGTATGGTAGAAATGCCAGGCATCTGGTCTCATCTTCTTCTTCTGGTGTGTCTACCATCCTGCTCTTGTGTAGGGCGCGCGAGATTTGTGTCTCATTATAACCGTTGCTGCGGAAGGTCTTCCTTAGGTGTTGTAACTCTGCAGGTAGGCTGTCATCATCACAGATGGACTTGGCCCTGTGCACAAGTGTGTTAAGCACTGAGTTGCGTTGTGCTGGGTGGTGGCAACTCTGTGCATGAAGGTATAAATCCGTATGTGTCTTCTTCCTATACACAGCGTGACCCAAGGTGCCATCAGGGTGCCTCTTGATTAGAATGTCAAGGAAGGGCAAGTTTCCGTTTTCTTCCACCTCCATGGTGAATTGTATGTTGCTGTGTATGCTGTTGCGATGTCGCAGGAAGTCTTGCAGGTTCTCTCTGCCATGTGGCCACACGACAAAAGTGTCATCCACATATCTGTAGAAGGCTTTAGGTTTCAATGGGGCGGTGTCCAGGGAAATGTCTTCAAAGTGCTCCATGTAAAGATTAGCGATGCCTGGAGCTAAGGGGGACCCCATGGCTACACCATCCACTTGTTCATAAAATTTGCCTCCACACTTGAAGTAGGTGTTTGTTAACACATGCCGGAACAGCTTTATTGTGTCCTCACTAAAGCGTGTTTCGAGCAGCGCTAGGGAGTCTTCCAGCGGTACTCGTGTGAAGAGTGAGGTGACGTCAAAGCTGACAAGAAGATCTTCTTTATCCAGGCGAAAGCCTTGTAGTACCTTCACAAACTCCGCCGAGTTCTTGACATGGTGCTCACAGTGACCCACGATCGGTTTGAGCAGTTGTGCTAGGTACTTGGCTAAACCATATGTCGGTGAGTTGATGGTGCTCACTATGGGTCGCAATGGAACTCCGTCTTTGTGGTTCTTAGGGAGCCCATATAGCCGTGGTGGTGCCGGTGCTCTGGGGTACAGCTTCCTGATGACGTCCTTTTCCAGTCCAGAGTCATTGAGCAAGGCGATGGTCTTGCGAGTCACGGAAGCTGTCGTGTCCTTGTCCAGTTGCTTGTAGGCAGTATCTTGTAGCAGTGAGTTTATCTTCTGCCAATAATCTTCTTTCCTCAGTATCACCGTGGCATTGCCTTTGTCAGCAGCTAGAACGACAGTGTCCTCATCCTCACGTAGGGCCCTAAGAGCCTTCCATTCAGCAGACGTTATGTTGTTCTTGGGCGTTTTTGCCTTCTCCAGGACCCTGCACGTCTCTCTGCTAACTTCCTCAGCTGCCTCCGTAGGGAGGCCGCGCATGGCTTGTTCGATGCTGCTGATAATGTCTCGCTTAGGTAGTGTCCTGGGTACTGGAGCAAAATTAAGTCCTCTCGACAGCACTGATATTTTGGTCTCATCCAGTTCTTTGCCTGCCAGATTGATGACAGTATTGGCATCGGTTGTGTGGTCGGCATGTTGCCGGGCTCCAGACAGTCTGGTGAACTTGCCACATTGTTTTTCCGTGGCTTTTCTCTTGTGGATCTCACTGCTTGCATATGGGTTTCCGTCGATCCACTCCCATGTGTGTGGTGGGAGATAGGATGCCAATCGAAGGTGTTGAGTAAGCAGCATCCTTGCGTTCTTATCTAACTCCTGCCTGGTGACCCGTATGTGTTCGCGCACCAGGGCCGCACCGGCTCGTTGTAGTATGCGTCTGGATCTTGTCGTGCTCACAGGGTGTCGCAAGTTGGCAACCCTTCCAAACGTTGCGAGAATACGACGCCTTTACTCGGCTGATCACCCGAGAAGATTTCACGAGCATTTCCCCTGTGTCATTCATCTAAAGCATCACACCCCTTCTCCACATTCCACTATCTGGAACATCTCCAAAGCCGACTGGGGGCTTTTCACCTCCCTGGTGACTTTCCATGATCAAACCTTCTCCAGCTGCGATAGTCAGGTCGCTTACCTCACGGACATTATTCTCACTCCTGCTGAATATTCCACCCCTCATACTTCCTCTTCTCCTCGTCGAGTCCCAGTCCCCTGGTGGACTGCAGCATGCAGCGATGCTATTCGTGCTCGGCGACGTGCTTTACACACCTTCCTATGCCACCCTACGATGGCGAACTGTATCAGTTACAAACGACTCTGTGCACAATGTTGTTGTGTTATCAAAGAAAGAAAAAAGGCTTGCTGTGTGGCTTTCACCAGCTCATTCAACAGTTTTACTCCTCCTCTGGTAGAATGGGGAGGCCTGCGCCGGCTGTCTGGCACCAAGGTCCATTCCCAAATTTCTGGCCTGACTGTAGCAAATGAAGTCCTTGTGGATCCTGAGGATGTCTCAAATGCCTTCGGCCACTTTTTCGCGGAGGTTTCGAGCTCTGCCCATTACCACCCTGCCTTCCTCCCCAGAAAACAAGCAGAGGAGGCTCAGCCACCTTCTTTCCAGTCTTTGAATCATGAAAGTAACAATGCCACATTCACCGTGCAGGAACTTGGAAGTGCACTCACCCAGTGCCGATCCTCTGCTCTGGGGCCCGATGGTATCCATATTCAGATGCTGATGAACCTTTCTCCTGCAGGTAAAGGCTTTCTTCTTCATGCCTATAATCACATCTGGACTGAAGGTCATGTTCCCACATGCTGGTGTGAAGCAACTGTTGTTCCCATACCCAAACCAGGAAAGGACAAACACCTTCCTTCTGGTTATCGCCCCATCTCCCTTACAAGCTGCACCTGCAAGATGATGAAGCGCATGGTAAATTCTCAATTGGTTTGGGTCCTTGAATCTCGGCATCTCCTTACCAATGTCCAATGTGGCTTTCGTAGGTGCCGCTCTGCTGTTGACCACCTAGTTACCATGTCGGCATTCATTATGAACAACTTTTTGCGTAAGCGCCAGACGGTGGCTGTGTTCTTGGATTTAGAGAAGGCTTATGACACCCGTTGGAGGGCGGGCACTCTCCGCACCATGCACACTTGGGGCCCTTGTGGGTGCCTCCCTCTTTTTATTAATGCTTTTTTAATGGATTGAATTTTCAGGGTACGTGTGAGTTCTGTTTTGTCAGATGCCTGTCGCCAGGAGAACGTGCCCCAGGGCTCAGTTTTAAGCATGGCCCGTTATGACATAGCTGTCAACCCAATAATGGATTGCCTTCCAACTGACGTTTCAGGCTCTCTTTTCGTGGATTTGTTTACGATCTACTGGAGCACTCAGAGAACAAGTCTCCTGGAGCTTTGTCTTCAGCGTTGTCTAGACCATCTATATTCCTGGAGTGTCGCTAACGGTTTCCGTTTTTCTGGTGAGAAAATGGTCTGTATGAAATTCTGGTGTTATAAACAGTTTCTTCCTTCATCCTTACATCTTGGTCCCATTGCTCTCCCATTTGTGGAGACAACAAAAGTTTAAGGTCTTACATTTGACAGGAAACTTTGGTGGTCTCCACATGTCTTACTTGGCTGTTTGTTGTACCTGTTCCCTAACTGTCCTCCATGTTTTCAGCAGTACATCATGGGGAGCAGATGGAATGGTCCTGCTTCACTTATATCAGTCCATTGTCTGATCAAAGCTGGATTATGGGAGCTTTGCCTACTCTTCTGCCAAGCCGTCCATCTTACGCCGTCTAAACTGAATCCACCATCGGGGGTTACGTCTGGTGACTGGAGCATTCTACACCAGCCCTGTTGAGTCTGTATGCCGAAGCTGCTGCATTACCACTACATTACTGGCGCACAATGTTGCTTTGTCTGTACGCCTGCAGACTGATGTCAATGCCCAACCACCCGTCATAATTCTTTCTTTGACGACCCTCTCGACCACTAATAGGGGCTGTATGTCTCTGCCCTGTTAACTCTTGGAGCTCGCTTTCGTCGCCAGATAGAGCAACATGATTTTAGCCTCCCTACGACTTTCCGAGTGAGAGCCCGATGCCACCTTGGCTCCAGACTCAGGTTCGCGTTATAACAGCACATAAAATCATGTATGTCAGTAATTTCTTTGTGTAATGTTTTATGTAAGTATAGCCTTTCACTGCGAGTTTAACAACTAGGAGACAGCTATTTTTCTTCATGTGAGAAGGTGGTTGGCGGTCTTTGGATCAGGAGCGTGGGTTGGAGGAAGTGGTGATACAGATGTGGTGTAAAACAAGGTCTTACTTCATATTATTTTATAAGTGATAAATGTAAATAAATGAATTAAGTAGTGATGTGCAAAACTAATGTAGCGTTTGCTCTCTAAAATTCAAAATACCACGTCGCCCTGCAAACCAGTTAGTCTGATCCAAACACAAAGAAAACCATGGGAACATCACAGTGGAATCACCTCTAGACTTTATGAAGACAACAACGCAGCCATTGATATGAGTTACGTACCAAACTGTCTGTACTTGTTAACGACCTCGGACTATAAATTTGAATCTCCTGTAGTCCCTGAAGTCACCATGTGGACAAAGGAGTAGGACAACTTATAGACTGTGGAAATCTTAGGAAGAGGTCTGTTGAAGTGTTCACCTCGAACTCAGCTTGCTCCCAAAGGAGAGAACCGCAGTTCCGATATACCACTTGAGGTTTGTCGAACTTCGTTTGAGGCTCGCTAATAACATCTTTATTTACACAGATGGCTCCAAGACTAGTGCTGGCGTCGGATGTGCCTTTGTCATTGGGCTGATACCTTTCAATACCGGCTCCTTGACCAGTGTTCAAGCTTTACAGATGAGCTGCTTGCTCTCTACCAGGCTGTTCAGTATATCCGCCACCGACGTCATTCTCCCTATGCCATCTGCTGTGATTCTTTGAGCGCCATTCAGAGTCTGCATGACCCATATTTGGACCACCCTCTCGTGCAACGAATCAAATGGTCCCTTCAGTCGCTAGTTGATACCAGTGATCTTGTCCTTTTTTGTGGATTCCTGGCCATATTGGTGTGCCTGGGAATGAAGCTGCTGATGCTGCGGCCAAGGCTGCTGTCGTCCTGCCTCAGACAGCTTCCTTTTTAGTGGGGTCCTTTGTTGGTGTGTTTCATCATTGTGGTTTGAGGCTTGGTCCTCTCTTCATGAAAACAAGCTTAGGGCCATCAAACTGATCCAGACGGCTTGGACGACCTCCTCACGCCTTCCCGGCAAGGGGAGGTCATTTTGGCCAGGTTGCAGATTGGGAATTGCCGATTAAGCCACCACTACCTTTTGTCTGGTGATCCTGCCCCGCAGTGCCCCTGTGGTCATCCATTGACGGTGCACCATGTTTATTGTCCTGTTCCCGTTTTCTTCACTCTTGTGTTGTCCTGTCTGCCGTCTAACTTACAGGAACTTTCAGCTGATGACGCTCGAGTAGCTGCTTGTGTCCTTAGTTTTATTACATTGACGGACTTGTCCAAAGAGATCCAACTCTTTTATTTTGTTTATCCTAGTCTTTGTAAGTACTTTCTGGTGTTCCCCCTTACGTTTTTCTACGCTATTAGTGCACTAACATTTGTGACTGTGTGCTAATGGCCTTAGTAGTTGAGTGCCATAAACAAAAAACAAAACAAAAAATAAAAAAAATACAGCAAACAAGTGGCTGTGGCTGCTTGTCTAAAGACATCTGTGGAACTTATCATGTGTAATGTGTACCTCTCTCCTGATAATGAAGTGCCCCAGACTGCGCTGTCTGCACTTCTTTCTCACCTCTGCCCACCTTTCCTAATACCTGGTGAGTTAAATGCCTGCGGTCGTTTGTGTGGTTGAACTAAGATCACTGGCCATGGTAAAGCTGTTGAAAACTTGATCGTTGAGCTCAGGCTTCATCTCTTGGGTACTGGTGATGCAACACACTTCAGTGTGGCATACGGATTTTATTCAACCATATGGTTTTTATTCAACCACTGAACTTTTCATTTGCAATCAGGTCTTCTCTCATTCATCCAGTGGAGAGTCCATGATGAACTGTGTGACAGTGATCTTTTCCTAATGACTTGAGCCTCCCCCAGCATCATTTGCCTGGGCATTCACCCAGGAGGGCTCACTCCAAAACTGATTGGTATGCTTTCACATCTGCCATTGCCCTTCACCAACAATGTGAAGGTATTTGTGAAGCTGTCCAGACCACAACTACAACCATTGTATTAGCAGCTGCCTAAGCGTTTCCTCATCTTTTGGATACCCATAAACCCATTGAAAGGCAATATCTTGGTAGACCCTCAAAACTGTTGTGGCCATTAGATCTCGAGTGGGGCGTGCAATGCCGTAAGTGACATCTGTTGATGGAGCACATCATTGCCATTAAATGGCTCCATGCCCTTGTCTGCTACCTCATAAAATAACAGAAACAAGAAAGCCGGTGTGACAATATTATGAATCCCCTCCAGTGCCGTGGATAACAACAGGCCTGAAGTATTCCTGCCTGTCTTAAGAGGTGATTAGAGTCTCACACATTTAGGCTTTATGTGATGATCCCCTGTAGGGTTTAACTTCCATTTTCAAGATTTTTCCCAAAGAGCGAGCCAATTGGCAGTGAACAATTACATGTGCCCACATTGCATGCACCCCATCCCCAGATCTACCTCAACTTCTCATTTCAGACTGAAGGGTGAAATAGGCACTATGGTTTTTTGCTGCCTGTTCCTGGACATCCTTGATGAATTATTGGCTCAGACACATGGTATATAGTTCACTACACATGTGATGTAGCTGATTTGGTTTTGCACATTACCTGTGAAGATGGTTTTTACTTCCATCTGTGGTGTAGGGCACATTAGCCTCATCGGCGGGACTGGATGGGTACCCCAGCACCTGCTCCTACCCGAGGGCCCCATGGCCCTTTCTTGATGATGGTCCAGACTGGCACCTGCCATTTTTCTTGTACATTTAGATCTGTCATCAGTTGACAGACTCATTGTCATATTTCTTTCATGAGATTTTTGTCTTGTCTCTGTAGCTATTTTCTTGTGGTAATGAAGGGTGTGTAAGCACTAGTCAGATACAGACAGTGTGTCCCTGGTCACATAAGACATCCTGGGAGCCTTCAGCTGCTTTCTGGGTGGAGCTACTCTCCCACCTTCCCCTGCCTCATTTCTAATTCCTTCTTTCTCTTGGTCTTGTTTCTCGGATACAGTTGAGTACATTTGGATTTGCCGTCTATGTCCTTCCTGTCTGGGGGCTATTCCTGGCTTAACATGCAAAGGATTAAGGGACTGATGGCCCCATAACTTGGTTGCTTTAACTCCATCCATCCATCCATCCATCCATATTCTGAATATATAAGTATGCCGATTGCTGGATTCTGTTTCCAAACATTCAGGTATTTCATTCACAAAACTTTCTTGCAATTTGTATCCGTCAGTGTATTGAATCTTGATGAATAGTGTTGCTTCCTTCATTTAAGTGTATATTTTTGACATTCAACGGTCATTCAATGAGGTGGAAAATGCGAAGTATGGAAATAATAAGGTACAATTCACAGTTGAACAACATAGGATCAGTACACACTCCCTGTTGGAGAAAGTTCATTACAATTCACTGTGTGGTGTGATGATTGTCTTGACTACTGACTATATGAAAATGTTATTAAACATTTAAATTCAACTAAATATTTGTGACAAGCAAGAAAATTAATTTTAATTCTACTCATTTCACTCACAGCACTTTCAGCTGTTGTCCCAGGATCCTGCCTGTCCACATGATTGGAAATTGCAATGTATTTGGAATAAATAGTATAGGATTCGTAATGAGCTATAACAGAAATATATTTGCTGGTTGTGCCTGTTGGAGTAGTTTCATCTTTCAATCTTTAATCAGATGGAAGTCACAGAATAGATGAAATTCATTTCTAAGAGAGGAAATTCTTATATGTAAGTAACACACACGCACGCATGCACACACACACACACGCACGCACGCACACACACACACACACACACACACACACACACACACACACACACACAAAGAGAATGTTACAGGATTCAAAACAATTTCTTGTGGCACAATAATTGCATGCCTCAAATGACAACACCAGGTCATTCACATACAACTACCTGCTGAAGTACTGTTTATCTTAAGGTCTCTAACACCTTTTTGCATTTGTCATTAACTGACATTTATCTATAACAAATTGTACCAAGAGTGATATCTGTGATAAACATCAGTGCCCCATTGCCTTGAAATGGCATACTGCCATAATGTATAGTTTATAATACAATAAAAATAAAATAATGATAAAAATTGGTATTGAGTCTTTGAAGTAACCAGTGAGGAATGTCATGTGATCCAAACCAAATGCTGCTGTTGTTGTTGTTGTTGTTGTTGTTGTTGTTGTTGTTGTTGTTCTGGTGGTCTTCATTCCTGAGACTGGTTTGATGCAGCTCTCCATGCTACTCTATCCTGTGCAAGCCTCTTCATCTCCCAGTACCTACTGCCACCTACATCCTTCTGAATCTGCTGAGTGTATTCATCTCTTGTTCTCCCTCTACGATTTTTGCCCTCCATGCTGCCCTCCAGTACTAAATTGGTGATCCCTTGATGCCTCAGAACATGTCCTACCAACCGATCCCTTCTTCTAGTCAAGTTGTGCCACAAACTCCTCTTATCCCCATTTCTATTCAATACCTCCTCATTTGTTAAGTGATCTACCCATCTAATCTACAGCATTCTTCTGTAGCACCACATTTCAAAAGCTTCTATTCCCTTCTTATCCCAACTATTTATCATCCATGTTTCACTTCCATACATGGCTACACTCCGTACAAATACTTTCAGAATTGACTTCCTGACACTTAAATCTATACTCGATGTTAACAAATTTCTCTTCTTCAGAAATGCTTTCCTTGCCATTGCCACTCTACATTGTATATCCTCTCTACTTTGATGATCATCAGTTCTTTTGCTCCCCAAATAGCAAAACTCCTTTACTACTTTAAGTGTCTCATTTCCTAATGTAATTCCCTCAGCATCACCCGACTTAATTCGACTACATTCCATTATCCTCGTTTTGCTTTTGTTGATGTTCATCTTATACGCTCCTTTCAAGACACTATCCATTCCGTTCATCTGCTCTTCCCCCCCTGCAGGTCCAGGGGTTAGAATAGGCCCGAGGTATTCCTGCCTGTCGTAAGAGGCGACTAAAAGGAGTCTATCCCCCTCAAGGGGGTAGTTAGCGCCTGCGTCCGGAGACGGATGGTTCCACGACCTATATTTGTGGATTTTTTGGTTTTTCATTTCTCGTTTCTTCCTTCCTTTGGTTGGTTCCTTTCTTTGTTCTTCTCCATCTCAGTCTTCCTTACTCTTCCCCTTGCCTGCTTCCCCTTGCCTGCTTCCCCTTGCCTGCTTCCCCTTGCCTGCTTCCCCTTGCCTGCTTCCCCTTGCCTGCTTCCCCTTGCCTGCTTCCCCTTGCCTGCTTCCCCTTGCCTGCTTCCCCTTGCCTGCTTCCCCTTGCCTGCTTCCCCTTGCCTGCTTCCCCTTGCCTGCTTCCCCTTGCCTGCTTCCCCTTGCCTGCTTCCCCTTGCCTGCTTCCCCTTGCCTGCTTCCCCTTGCCTGCTTCCCCTTGCCTGCTTCCCCTTGCCTGCTTCCCCTTGCCTGCTTCCCCTTGCCTGCTTCCCCTTGCCTCCTTCCCCTTGCCTGCTTCCCCTTGCCTGCTTCCCCTTGCCTGCTTCCCCTTGCCTGCTTCCCCTTGCCTGCTTCCCCTTGCCTGCTTCCCCTTGCCTGCTTCCCCTTGCCTGCTTCCCCTTGCCTGCTTCCCCTTGCCTGCTTCCCCTTGCCTGCTTCCCCTTGCCTGCTTCCCCTTGCCTGCTTCCCCTTGCCTGCTTCCCCTTGCCTGCTTCCCCTTGCCTGCTTCCCCTTGCCTGCTTCCCCTTGCCTGCTTCCCCTTGCCTGCTTCCCCTTGCCTGCTTCCCCTTGCCTGCTTCCCCTTGCCTGCTTCCCCTTGCCTGCTTCCCCTTGCCTGCTTCCCCTTGCCTGCTTCCCCTTGCCTGCTTCCCCTTGCCTGCTTCCCCTTGCCTGCTTCCCCTTGCCTGCTTCCCCTTGCCTGCTTCCCCTTGCCTGCTTCCCCTTGCCTGCTTCCCCTTGCCTGCTTCCCCTTGCCTGCTTCCCCTTGCCTGCTTCCCCTTGCCTGCTTCCCCTTGCCTGCTTCCCCTTGCCTGCTTCCCCTTGCCTGCTTACCCTTGCCTGCTTACCCTTGCCTGCTTACCCTTGCCTGCTTACCCTTGCCTGCTTACCCTTGCCTGCTTACCCTTGCCTGCTTACCCTTGCCTGCTTACCCTTGCCTGCTTACCCTTGCCTGCTTACCCTTGCCTGCTTACCCTTGCCTGCTTACCCTTGCCTGCTTACCCTTGCCTGCTTACCCTTGCCTGCTTACCCTTGCCTGCTTCCCCTTGCCTGCTTCCCCTTGCCTGCTCTGGTCTCCGCCTCGGTGTTTGAGACAGTCTGTCCTCTCTCTCTTCCTTTTCCACTTCTTCCTTCCTCCCTGTGCGCGCCTGAAGGCCGACCCACGCGTTCGCACGCATAGCCGATGACCGGGTAACACGTAATTCCCCGCCCTGGGTAGACAAGTAAGGCACACACGTACCCCCTGGTAAAGACCAGGCCCGGGGAGAGGTGATTGCCTGAGCTGATACCTTCTGACCACGCCGATTGGTCCCTCCGTCTGTTTCTCTGGAGGTGTGACCTGAGGTGTAAACATTCACCTAAGGCGGGAGTGCTCTCTGAGAGGGTCCCCATAAGGAAGGAGCACGCCATCAGAGTTGCTTGCAATCATGGGGGATTCCTCCGCAATGGATTTCTCTTCCTCTCTCTCGACTTCCGACCTCAAATGGAAACATGACCAGCCACCAGTGACAAAAGTACTACCGCCTGCCCCACAGTTCCTCACCGTTTCTCTATCTGAGGATGGAAAGGATTTCTCCTCTGTCAACCCTTTCGTTATCCAGAAGGGCGTAAATGCCATAGCCAGATCTGTCAAGTCATGTACCAGGTTGCGTAATGCTACCTTGCTACTAGAAACTGAGAACGCCTTTCAAGCACAGGAACTGCTTCGAGCCACACTCCTGTACACGTTCCCTGTCCGGGTGGAGGCTCACTGAACTTTGAATTCGTCTCATGGTGTGGTCTATACTAGATCCCTCGACGGATTGACTGACGAGGAGATTCAGTCTTTCCTCGCTGAGCCGGGCGTGACGGCTGTCCATAGGGTCATGAAAAAGGTCAACAATGACCTTGTACCGACCCAGACACTTTTCTTGACTTTCAATAGTGTTCAGCTGCCATCGCGCATCAAAGCAGCCTACGAGGTTATTTCTGTTCGCCCCTATGTCCCGACACCTACCCGCTGCTACCAGTGTCAGCGTTTTATTCACACTCGCCAGTCTTGTTCCAATGCGGCTAAATGTGTCACTTGTGGCAAGGATGCCCATGAGGGTGACTGTCCACCTCCATCTCCTCATTGTGTGAACTGTCAGGGTGACCATGCAGCGTCCTCCCGCAACTGTCCCATCTATAAGGAAGAATGCTGTATCCAAGAAATTTGGGTCAAAGAGAAAGTGTCCACCTCGGCTGCTCTCAAGCTGTTTGCTAGTAGGAAGCCCACGCTGCTCCCAGCGGGGAAATACAGTATTGTCGTCACCTCTCCTCGGACTACGAAGGAAGTGGCAACACAGACATGCGGTCTGACCTTCAGCACCACAGTCGTCCGTTCGGCCAGTGCTATGATCGCGCCGTCGACGTCCCCTCTTCCTCCAATCACCCCACAGACACAAGCAACTTCATCATCTTCTGCTAAGACAAAGACCCAGAAGTCAGATGCACAGGCCTTCAAGAAGGAACCGTCCCGTGCAGACTTCCTACGTACCTCTACCTCCCAGCCATATACCAGTTCTTCCACCAAACGACCTTCAAAGATGGCTCATAGGAAGCAGAGTTCTCCTTCTCCGCCACAGCGCATTTCTCCTCCTGCGCCACCCAGCGGTTGCCGCCCCAGGCCGTCATCCGTTTCGCCTGGCCGCACCGCTGGTATCCGAACATCTGGCCGTTCACCTGCGGAGGAAGCTCCCCTTCCCTGCCATCTTACCAAGATGGCCGATGAACCTATAGAACCAATGGACAATGACTGTCCGCCTACTGATAGCGGCGGCAGTGCTCGCTCGCAGCCAGGCCCTCAGGGGCCTTAGAGGTGACCCCTTCTTTCATCTTCCTTTTCTTCTTACAATGGCACTTATTCACTGTAATATTCGCAGCATTCACTCCAATCGAGAGGACTTGAAGTTGCTGCTCCGCTTGCACCGTCCGCTCGTCGTAGCCCTCCAGGAAACGTAGCTACGCCCATGCGATCAAATTGCCTTGGCACACTACACCTCTGTGCGTTTTGACCTACCCCCTGTGGTAGGTATTCCGGCTCATGGAGGGGTTATGTTGCTAATCCGGGATGATATTTACTACGATCCCATCACATTGCACATCGGCCTGCAGGCTGTTGCCATCCGAATTACTCTCCACAATTTTACATTTTCCGTTTGTACCGTCTACACTCCATCGTCATCTGCCGTTACCAGGGCAGACGTGATGCAACTTATTGCTCAGCTACCTGCACCATTTTTGTTACCTGGAGACTTCAATGCCCACCATCCCCTTTGGGGCTCTCCAGCATCCTGCCCGAGGGGCTCCCTGTTAGCAGACCTTTTCAACCAGCTGAATCTTGTCTGCCTCAGTACTGGCGCCCCTACTTTTCTTTCGGACACATCTCGCACCTATTCCCATTTAGACCTCTCTATATGTACTACCCAACTTGCACTTCGGTTTGAGTGGTATGCACTTTCTGATACATATTCGAGCGACCACTTCCCGTGTGTTATCCATCTCCTGCAGCATACCCCCTCTCCGTGCTCATCTAGTTGGACCATCTCCAAAGCAGACTGGGGCTCTTCTCTTCCAGGGCGACCTTTCACAAACCTTCACCAGCTGCGATCGTCGGGTCGCACACCTCACGGAAGTCATTCTCACAGCTGCTGAATATTCCATCCCTCACCCTACTTCTTCTCCACGTCGCGTACTGGTCCCCTGGTGGACCGCAGCATGTAGAGACGCTTTACGTGCTCGTCGACGTGCTTTACGCACCTTTAAACGCCACCCTACAGCAGCGAATTGTATCACTTATAAACGATTACGTGCATAGTGTCGTCGTATTATTAAAGAGAGCAAGAAAGCCAGCTGGGCTGCTTTCACAAGCACCTTCAACAGTTTTACTCCTTCTTCTGTTGTCTGGGGTAGCCTGCGCCGGCTATCTGGCACTAAGGTCCACTCATCTGTTTCTGGCTTGACGGTCGCGAATGACGTCCTTGTGGCCCCTGAGGGTGTCTCCAATGTCATCGGCCGCTTTTTCGCAGAGGTTTCGAGCTCCGCTCATTACCACCCTGCCTTCCTCCCAAGCCAAAGGGCAAAGGGGCTAGGCCACCTAACTTCCGCTCCTCGAATCGTGAAAGTTATAATGCCCCATTCACCATGCGGGAACCCAAAAACGCACTTGCCCGGGCATGGTCCTCCGCTCCAGGGCCTGATTCTATTCATATTCAGATGCTGAAGAAGCTTTCTCCTGCAGGTAAAGGTTTTCTTCTTCGTACTTACAATCGCATCTGGATTGAGGGACATGTGATGGAGCGAATGGTTAACTCTCGATTGGTTTGGCTGCTCGAGCCTCGACGCCTACTTACCAATGTACAATGTGGATTTCGTAGGCGCCGCTCTGCTGTTGACCATCTGGTTACCTTGTCGACCTTCATTATGAATAACTTCTTGCGGAAGCGCCCAACTGCGGATGTGTTCTTTGATTTGGAGAAGGCTTACGACATCTGTTGGAGGGCGGGCATTCTCCGCACCATGCACACATGGGGCCTTCGTGGTCGCCTCCCTCTTTTTATTCGTTCCTTTTTAATGGATCGACAGTTCAGGATACGTGTGGGTTCTGTCCTGTCAGACACCTTTCGCCAGGAGAATGGTGTGCCACAGGGCTCAGTTTAGAGCGTCGCTCTCTTCGCCATAGCGATCAATCCAATAATGGATTGCCTCCTAGCTGATGTATCAGGCTCCCTTTTCGTGGACGATTTTACCATCTACTGCAGCGTGCAGCGTACATGTTTCCTGGAGCGCTGTCTTCAGCGTTCTCTGGATCGTCTTTACTCCTGGAGTGTCGCCAATGGCTTCCGTTTTTCTGCCGAGAAGACGGTCTGTATTAACTTCTGGCGCTACAAAGAGTTTCTCCAACCGTCCTTACGACTCGGTCCCGTTGCTCTCCCATTCGTGGAGACAACAAAATTTTTAGGTCTTACATTTGACAGGAAACTCAGCTGGTCTCCACATGTCATATTTGGCTGCCCGTTGTACCCGTTCTCTAACCTACTTCGTCTATATCGGTCGATCATCCGCTGGATTATGGGAGCTTCGTATACTCCTCTGCACGGCCATCAATCTTACGCCGCCTCAACTCCATACAACATCAGGTTTTACGACATGCGATCGGAGCATTTTATACTAGTCCCGTCGAGAGTCTTCATGCTGACGCTGGTGAATTGCCACTCACCTACCGGCGCGATATACTGCTTTGTCGGCATTCCTGTCGGCACTGTCAATGCCCGACCACCCGTCTTATCGTTCCTTTTTTGACGACTCTCTAGAGTGTCAATACGGGTTGTATGTCTCTGCCCTGCTACCCCCTGGAGTTCGCTTTCGTCGCCTCCTTCAACACCTTAATTTTTCACTCCCTGCAACCTTTCGAGTGGGTGAGAGCCACACGCCACCTTGGCTCCAGGCTCAGGTTCGCGTTCACCTTGACCTCAGCTCGCTCCCAAAGGAGGTTACCCCCGGGTTCGGTCTACCACTCCCATTTTGTCGAACTTTGTTCGAAGTTCATTAATATGACCTTCATTTATACAGATGGCTCAGACCAATGATGGGGTCGGGTGTTCTTTTGTTGTTGGGGCACAAAGTTTCAAATACCGGCTCCATGGCCATTGTTCGGTCTTCACAGCTGAGCTCTTTGCCCTCTACCAGGCTGTCCTTTACATCTGCCGCCACCGACATTCTGCTTACGTTGTCTGCTCCGATTCCCTGAGCGCCATCCAGAGCCTCAGTGATCCGTATCCGGTTCACCCTTTGGTGCACCGGATCCAACACTGTCTTCAGCAGCTGGTGGACGTCAGTTCTCCGGTTACCTTTACGTGGGTTCCTGGCCATGTCGGTATCCCTGGGAACGAAGCTGCAGATGCTGTGGTCCTCCAGCCTCGGACAGCTTCTTGTTGTGTCCCTTCGTCAGATTGTAGGAGGGCAATTTGTCGGCGCATTTTATCGCTGTGGCATGCCGATAGGGCTGCACTTACAGACAACAAGCTTCGGGCCTTGAAACCTCTTCCCGCGGCTTAGACGTCCTCCTCCCGCCCTTTTCGACGGGAGGAGGTCGTTTTGGTCCAGTTATGAAGTGGACACTGCCGGTTCAGCCATCGCCATCTGCTGACGGCTGCGCCGGTGCCGTTCTGCCCATGTGGGCAGTTGCTGACGGTCCACCACATTTTAACATCCTGTCCGGATTTTAACACACTGCGTCTTGATCTTGGCCTGCCATGTACTCTAGATGCAATTTTAGCGGATGACCCATGAGCAGCTGCTCGCGTTCTTTGTTTTATCAACTTGACAAACCTCTCTAAGGACATTTGATTATGCTGTTTTTTAATCCTATGCCTTTGAGTGTTATTTTATCGTGTTTTCCCTTTCAGTTGCTGTTTTAAACTTGTGCCTCGCGGTGCATTCCTAATGTAGTCTGGGCGCTAATGACCATTGAATTTGTGCGCCCTAAAACCACAAAAAAAAAAAAAAAAAAAAAAAAAAAATATCTGCTCTTCCAAGTCCTTTCCTGTCTAAGACAGAATTACAATGTCATCAGCGAACCTCAAAGTCTTTATTTCTTCTCCATGGATTTTAATACCTACTCTGGACTTTTCTTTCATTTACTGCTTGCTCAGTATACAGATTGAATAACATCGGCGAGAGGCTACAACCCTGTCTCACTCCCTTCCAAACCACTGCTTCCCTTTCATGTCCCTAGACTCTTACAACTGCCATCTGCTTTCTGTACAAATTGTAAATTGCCTTTTGCTCCATGTATTTTACCCCTGCCGCCTTCAGAATTTGAAAGAGACTATTACAGACAACATTGTCAAAAGTTTTCTCTGTCTACAAATGCTAGAAACATAGGTTTGCCTTTCCTTAATCTTTCTTCTTAGCTAAGTCATAGGATCAGTATTGCCTCACGTGCTCCAACATTTCTATGGAATCGAAACTGATCTTCCTAGAGGTTGGCTTTTACCAGTTTTTCCATTCATCTCTAAAGAATTCTTGTTAGTATTCTGCAGCTGTGACTTATTAAACTGATATTTCAGTGGTTTTCACATCTGTCAACACCTGCTTTCTTTGGGATTGGAATTATTATATTCTTCTTGAAGTCTGAGGGAATTTCGCCTGTCTCATACATCTTGCTCACCAGATGGTAGAGTTTTGTCAGGACTGGCTCTACCAAGGCTGTCAGTAGTTCTGATGGAATGTTGTCTACTCCCGGGGCCTTGTTTCGACTTAGGTCTTTCAGTGCTCTGTCAAACTCTTTACGCAGTATCATATCACCTATTTCTTCGTCATCTACCTCCTCTTCCATTTCCATAATATTGTCCTCAAAAACATCACCCCTGCATAGACCCTCTATATACTCCTTCCACCTTTCTGCTTTCCCTTCTTTGATTTGAACTGGATTTCCATCTGAGCTCTTGATATTCAGGCAAGTGGTTCTTTTTTCTCCAAAGGTCTCTTTAATTTTCCTGTAGGCAGTATCTGGCCTACCCCTTATTAGATAAGCCTCTACATCCATACATTTGTCCCCTAGCCATCCCTGCTTAGCCATTTTGCACTTCGTGTCGATCTCATTTTTGAGACGTTTGTATTCCTTTTTGCCTGCTTCACTTTCTGCATTTTTGTATTTTCTCTTTTCATAAATTAAATTCAGTATCTATTCTGTTATCCAAGGATTTCTACTAGCCCTCGTCTTTTTAAGTACTTGATCCTCTGCTACTTTCAGCACTTCTTCCCTCAAAGCTATCCATTCCTCTTCTACTGTATTCCTTTCCTCATTCTTGTCAATTGTTCCTTTATGCTCTTCCTGAAATTCTGTACAACCTCTGGTTTAGTCAGTTTATCCAGGTCCCATCCCCTTAAATTCCCACCTTTTTGAAGTTTCTTCAGTTTCAATCTGCAGTTCATAACCAATAGATTGTGGTCAGAATCCACATCTGCTCTTGGAAATGTCTTACAATTTAAAACCTGGTTCCTAAATCTGTCTTACCATTATATAATCTATCTGAAACCTTTTAGTATCTTGAGGGTTCTTCCATGTATACAACCTTCTTTCATGATTCTTGAACCAAGTGTTAGCTAAGATTAAGTTATGCTCTATGCAAAATTCTACCAGGTGGCTTCTTGTTTCACTTCTAAGCCCCAATATGATTGGTTATTCCTGTATTTGGCTGTTGTGTGCCTAATGACATTAATATTTCCATTTTATATACCTTCTTTCATTTGATTGCTGGTATTTTACAGATATTTCTTTCATAGGGAATGCCTCAACACATTCAACATTTTTCTTTCTTTAAGTATCTTCAGAAACACAATCAATATAAGCAAACTCCATTGTTATGTTACATCCTAGTGATGAAATTATCTATGCTAAAGCTACTATGTATTGAGGTTACTTGTGTTGTTTCATCCTTAAAATGGTCACCTAATGCTATAATAGTAATCTTCATTACTATTTTTCCATGTACTACTTTCCTTTCAATGTTGTTATGATCTTTCCTTTAATACTAATCGTAAACCATTGGGATTAAATGACAATATGTAATTAATTCAGCAGCTTAATTTTGACTTTTTATTCATGAAGTCTTTTTTTTTTCTTCTTCACGCATGACAGCTGCTCTAAACAAGTGCCGGTGTAACCAAAAACTGTCCAATAATTCTGACCTCTTACCCAAACATTAAAATATGCAAAAAGTACTTTCATGATCACTTGGTGGCTAACAGTTGCTCTTCCCCTCTGAGTCTTACAGCCTTTGATGGTCACTCATTAGTTTTATTTAAGAGTGAAAGATATGAAACACACTTCATTGTATCTGAAGGATCTGTTAATTTCAACTCTCCTCAAATTGTTCAAAAATCTTTTTTACTATCTTGGTGTCAGCAGTGTGCTACAAATCTCTGATTCCATAATGAATTAACAAGTGCCTTCTAACAAAATACATTGGACACAAGTCTACCTCATGAGCTCAATACTATTCACCAATTGATACCATATACAACAAGGAATTTTTCTTCCTTGCAAGAATGTTCTGCATAGGATCAATAGTACACTAGACTGGAAAAAAATTGGGGCCAATAGCATTACAAATAGTCATGAAATGAAATAACCTCAATCAATCATTTCATTGATGTATAGCAATCACAATATAAATCCTCCAGGATTTAACAACTCAACTTTGGCCCTCCAAATACTCTCACATTCATAAAAATCTCGAATTACATTCAGCTCTGAGTCACAGTTAAATCAAATTCTCTAAATACTCCTAGGAACCTGTGTTGACTTCTTCAGAAATTAGCAAAATTCAGTTATTGAACCACAGTATCCCCTGTTAGTCAATTTGTCTCATCGACTTACCTGACCATACACATTTGACCCTACCTGACAGCTGATGTTAGGATACCTGTGACAGACAGCTTTTGCATACTCTGACCTAATTAATACTGCCTAATAGAACTGTGTTCAAAAATTTATGTGAACCATTAAAATGATCAACAAAGAGCGCTATCGCCACTCGTAACAATTTTTGTATTGTAATCGTTGGCTGTTGTCTCTTCTCGGTGGCTGCCCTGTGTTCTCTTCTCTGATGCTTGGGAGGCTGCTTAGTTGGAGACACCTGACAGGCAACATTTGTCAGCATCTCTGCTCTGGCCACAATTCTATACCATTTTCAAACAACACTACATAAATATATACACTACTGGCCATTAAAGTTGCTACACCAAGAAGAAATGCAGATGATAAATGGGTATGCATTGGATAAATACATTATACTAGAACTGGCATGTGATAACACTTCCACGCAATTTGGGTGCCAGACCCTGAGAAATCAGTACCCAGAACAACCACCTCGGGCCGTAATAATTGCCTTGATATGCCTGGGCATTGAGTGAAGCAGAGCTTCGATGGTGTATAGAGGTACAGCTATGCATGCAGTTTAAACACAATACCACAGTTCATCAAGAGTAGTGACTGGGGTATTGTGAAGATACAGTTGCTCAGCCACCATTGACCAGACGTTTTCAATTGGTGAGAGATCTGGAGAATGTGCTGGCCAGGGCAGCAATCGAACGTTTTCTGTATCCAGAAAGGCCCGTACAGGACCTGCAACATGCGGTCTAGCATTATCCTGCTGAAATGTAGGGTTTTGCAGGGATCAGATGAAGGTTATAGACACGGGTAGTATCACAGCTGAAATATAGAGCCCACTGTTCAAAGTGCCGTCAATGCGAACAAGAGGTTACAAAAACGTGTAACCAATGGCACTCCATACCATCTCTCTGGGTGATACACCAGTATAGCAATGATGATATATGCTTCCAATGTGCATTCACCATGATTTCACCAAACACAGGTGCGACCATCATGATGCTGTAAACAGAACATGGATTCATCCGAAAAAATTACGTTTTTCCATTCATGCACCCAGGTTCGTCGTTGAGTACATCATCGCAGGCGGTCCTGTCTGTGATGCAGTGTCAAGGGTAACCACAGCCATGAACTCAGAGCTGATAGTCCATGCTGCTGCAAACGTCATCGAACTGTTAGTGCAGATGGTTGTTGTCTTGCAAATGTCCCCATCTGTTGACTCAGGGATAGAGACGTGGCTGCACATTCTGTTACAGCCATGCGGATAAAATGCCTGTCATCGTGACTGCTAGTGATAGGAGACAATTGGGATACAGCATGGCACTCCATTTTACACTCCTGAATCCACAGATTCCGTATTCTGCTAACAGTCATTGGATATCGACCAACGTGAGTGGCAATGTCGCGATACGACCAACCGCAATCACGATAGGCTAAAATCCGACCTTTATCAAAGTCGGAAACGTGATGGTACATATTTCTCATCCTTACATGAGGCACCACAACAATGTTTCAACAGGCAACGCCGGTCAATTGCTGTTTGTGTATGAGAAATCGGGTGGAAACTTTCCCATGTCAGCACATTGTAGGTGTCGCCACCAGCACCAACCTTGTGTGAATGCTCTTAAAAGCTAATCATTTGCATATCACAGCATCTTCTTCCTGTCTGTTAAATTTCTCATCTGTAGCAATTTTAATGGCCAGTAGTGTGAAATCACTAACTTTTAACGATCACTTTACAGATTGTATGTGTATATAAGGGTCAGGCAAAAGTCTACATTTTACTGTGATGTCAACCATTAACATATTGTGGCCTGTTACAAGTTTTCAGTTTTGTAACTATGTAGTTCCCGAGGTATTTTATACCTAAATTTTCTTTCAGTATCTTTTAGTGCATGTAATTTGTCTGTAATATAGTGAACATATATACTTATTTTTTATTTTTTGTGTTATTTCAATGCAGTGAAAATGGAAGAGAATTTCCCGTGACAAAAATTAAATCGCGGCCAAAAAAAGATCTAATTCGTACCAGAAGTGGGGCCTTATATAGGCTAGGCGATATGTCAAGTGACAGTGGTAAGTATGTCTAAGGTTATATATCTTACTTTGAAGGATTTATGTTTCTGGGAAAGAGTATTGGAAATTTTCTTGTATATCTGATACTGGAACAATAGAAATAATATAGAATTGAGGGAGACCATTCAATGAAGTGAAAGTTCATTAATTTTTTTGATAATACCAACTCTGTTACCATGTTACATTCGTGTATCTGTGAGGAAATACAAAATGTACAGAGAGAAAATTGGAAGCTATGGAATAACTTGTAACATAAGCACATACTTGTATGTTCTATTGTTAACACTTCATCACATATGTAGCATTGTGTGAACGGACTGCAATTAGAGCTGGCTGATGCTAAATTCCAGTTGTGAAATGGTCTTGGCAAATTGCAGTGCCAGTGCCTCAAATTACAAGCTGGAATATTTTGTCTAGGGAACTTAATGGAAAAGAATGAAAAATCTCTGAAAAGTAACAGAGACCATACAAGTAGGTAGGTAGTCTGTGTGTTCATGCCTTGTGGGGTTTGATAGCAGTTCCTTATCCTAACTTGTACAATACTGGATCTGTCTGTGCAGGAAAGTGCCATAAGAAATTAAGTCTATCCTGCAGGGAGAGTAGCTTAGATCTGATAAGCTGTCATCTGAATCCGCCATGGCATCTTTTCTGCTGCTTGTGTAGGATCACAAGCACGGTGCCCATAAATCATACACTGACCTCATTATATGATCTTTCTGTCCCAGATTGTTTGTTTTCCACCACATAGTCACGTTTTCCCAGCCTAAAATCAGCGACTATGGCTTTTCAGGGTCCCAGTTGCTATCAAGTTTAAGTTTCACTTGTTCCTGTGTGGATATTGTGGTTGTCTAAAACTGCTATTGATATCTAAACTCATTTGTGACTACAGTACGACAAATGATCAGTATTGCCTCTAATATTATTATTTGCTTACCATGAAAGATTGCTCTTGTCATGCAATTTGTTGACCACTTCATCAGCTGTTCTCATGTATCATTTTTTATCTGTTTGATAGTATATGAATAACTTTGTTTTATTAGCTTTGGTGCTGAATTATGAAACTTGACTGGAACTAATCTTAATAATGACTGAAGCCCTCATAATTTAATTTTTTGAACCTGTGAAGCCTTCTATTTGCATTTGTGTAATTAATATTCCAAAAGTTCATGTTTAATATTACCTTTCTCCATATTTCTCTTTATCATACATTATATTCTCCCTGGTCTGGTTATTTCAACAGCTTTATAATATAAATTTGTCTTGCATTCCATTGCTATTTTCCCCCTTCATAAAAAGTTACAGTGACTTTTTGTTTATGGAAAATAAATTATCAAAGACAAGAGATGGTTCAAGCATCAGATACCCATGTGCAACTGCTATATTAAAAAGAAAAAAAGTCCAATCACAGCAGTTTTCCTCTTCTGACATTGATTATAGTAATTTATGTAATGGGATTAATACTTCATTATAGATATGACATTAATTTTGTGCTGCTATTAAATTAAGTTATTAATATGTTTTAGTCCGTTAGTTTTGTCCGTTAGTTTTGTCCGTTAGTTTTGTCCGTTAGTTTTGTCCGTTAGTTTTGTCCGTTAGTTTTGTCCGTTAGTTTTGTCCGTTAGTTTTGTCCGTTAGTTTTGTCCGTTAGTTTTGTCCGTTAGTTTTGTCCGTTAGTTTTGTCCGTTAGTTTTGTCCGTTAGTTTTGTCCGTTAGTTTTGTCCGTTAGTTTTGTCCGTTAGTTTTGTCCGTTAGTTTTGTCCGTTAGTTTTGTCCGTTAGTTTTGTCCGTTAGTTTTGTCCGTTAGTTTTGTCCGTTAGTTTTGTCCGTTAGTTTTGTCCGTTAGTTTTGTCCGTTAGTTTTGTCCGTTAGTTTTGTCCGTTAGTTTTGTCCGTTAGTTTTGTCCGTTAGTTTTGTCCGTTAGTTTTGTCCGTTAGTTTTGTCCGTTAGTTTTGTCCGTTAGTTTTGTCCGTTAGTTTTGTCCGTTAGTTTTGTCCGTTAGTTTTGTCCGTTAGTTTTGTCCGTTAGTTTTGTCCGTTAGTTTTGTCCGTTAGTTTTGTCCGTTAGTTTTGTCCGTTAGTTTTGTCCGTTAGTTTTGTCCGTTAGTTTTGTCCGTTAGTTTTGTCCGTTAGTTTTGTCCGTTAGTTTTGTCCGTTAGTTTTGTCCGTTAGTTTTGTCCGTTAGTTTTGTCCGTTAGTTTTGTCCGTTAGTTTTGTCCGTTAGTTTTGTCCGTTAGTTTTGTCCGTTAGTTTTGTCCGTTAGTTTTGTCCGTTAGTTTTGTCCGTTAGTTTTGTCCGTTAGTTTTGTCCGTTAGTTTTGTCCGTTAGTTTTGTCCGTTAGTTTTGTCCGTTAGTTTTGTCCGTTAGTTTTGTCCGTTAGTTTTGTCCGTTAGTTTTGTCCGTTAGTTTTGTCCGTTAGTTTTGTCCGTTAGTTTTGTCCGTTAGTTTTGTCCGTTAGTTTTGTCCGTTAGTTTTGTCCGTTAGTTTTGTCCGTTAGTTTTGTCCGTTAGTTTTGTCCGTTAGTTTTGTCCGTTAGTTTTGTCCGTTAGTTTTGTCCGTTAGTTTTGTCCGTTAGTTTTGTCCGTTAGTTTTGTCCGTTAGTTTTGTCCGTTAGTTTTGTCCGTTAGTTTTGTCCGTTAGTTTTGTCCGTTAGTTTTGTCCGTTAGTTTTGTCCGTTAGTTTTGTCCGTTAGTTTTGTCCATACAATGTAGCAAAACATGTGTTAGTCCCCTTTCCAGTTCATATTGTCATAATTTTACTTTTTGTATCATTTGTTAGAAATGAAAACTTCACAATGTGGGAAAATGTGAATTCAGGTGTAAATTAGTTCACAATGAATGCATGGTAAACTTTGATTTATTCCTTCTGTTTAATTTAAAGTGGTAAATATCATCTCACTTTCTATTTTTCTGTAGGAGTTAATGCTGGTTTGGTTGTTACTGACTGTTGTAAGACTTAACCAGTGGGCCCTCATTCTTTATGCATATCCACAACTGTTACAGGCATATTATACAGAAACACACGACCTGTGTAATTATTTATAATATTATGTGACAGGTGTGTGCTAATGCAGTTGAAATAGTAGTTGGTGACCAATGTGTGGAGAACTTGTTTTGTATTTTCAGTGGAGCAACTATAGTGGTGCAGGGGAAGGGATTCTTTGAGAGACACACTCAGGGCTATGTAAATTGTTTGTCAAAAGATATGAAGATCACTGGACAAGGGCAAAGATTTGTGTCCTTCAACCTGTGACAGGGGAAGCAAAAATTCAGTTAGAGAATTTAAAGGTGAAAAAGAGAAATTAGTGTGTCAGCAGATTTACTAAGAATGGGGATGAAAGAGAGCTAAAGATCAGAAATAGCCTGTTACCTGTTTCAGGGGAGAAGCCTTGTTCAGATAAATGAACCATCACGGGCAAAATAAACTTATTCAAATAAGCTTACTGTGTTCCATTAGAATGTTACAGGACTTGAAAACAAACCTCATGCCCTCTTATCTGTTCAGTCAGTGTCAAGAATTGTGTTATAAATATTCATTTGCCACTTCAGTCTGTGTATATACGTCGTATGTGTTTGACACTCGAAAATGTCTCTGGAACTGTATAGATTCATTTTATTAAAGCACCTATGTCTGGAATTTGGCCAGGATCCCCAAATTTCTTCCACGCTGAAGTGATATTCCAATACAGTTGGAGAGTCTCTGCAATGCTATCAGTATCTAAGGGGAATACCAAGTAGGATGAGGCATGAATGGGAATTTGCATTGTGGAGGGAGGTACATTAGGGTAGTTCATGTAGTTGTACAGAACCACTGTGCCAAGGTGGCATTGTGTTTGCCACATCTGTCTACTGAATGGGACAACGGGGTTCAAATTGCAGGTTCAGTACAATGTGTACCTGGTATTATGTCAAATGGTACTGTTTTCACTGATGCAGAAGCAGTTGCCAAACATATTGCTCTGTATTATGCTTGAAACTCAGTGTCTGAAACTTATTGACCTACCTTTTGTGTCCTAAGACAGCAGATAGAGCAAAAGCAGTTATCTTGTACTACATGTTACTTGCAGCGCTATAATGCTCCATTCAGAAATTGAGAATTTTTCAGTGTCCTAGTCCACTGCCATGATACAGCCCCAGGGTGGAACCACATCCACAACCAAATTATGAAGCACCTATTGGTAGATTGTCAGCATCATATCCTTGCCACCTTTAGCCACATCTGGAGCATGGGCGAGTTCCTATTGCAGTGGCAAGAAAGCATCACCATCCCAGTACTAAAACCACTCTCTAGAGATGTATAGTTATCGCCCAATTACTCTCACCAATACTCTCAGTAAGTTGCTTGAATACGTGGCGAGCTGGCAGCTGGGCAGCTGTATTGGGCTCCTTGAGTTGGGGTGTCTACCCACTTTTTCCCAGAGCAATTTTCGCTGAATCCATTCCATTACTGGTAGTCTGGTTTACCTGGAGTCTGTCAGCCACACAGCTATTGCCTGACATTGACATCTTATGGCCATTTTCTTCGACCTGCGAAAGGTTTACGACACCACATGACTACATCACATCCTTGCTACTTAACACAAGTGGAGTCTCTGGGATGTGCTCGAAATATTTATCCAGAACTTCTTGTAGTGTTGTGCTTTCTGGGTTCAAGATGATACTTCCTACCCTCCATATAAAAGAGAATGGTGTCCCCCAGGGCTCTGTACTGAGTCTCCCTATCTTTGTAGTGGCTGTCAATGGTCTAGCGTCAGCTGTGGGGTCCTCAGAAGTACCCTCTGGTATACTTGCCTCTGCTATTCCTCCTCTGATGTGGGCATCACTGAATGTCAACTGCCAGGTGCCATATGATACACGCAGTTATGGGCCCTCACCTTTGGCTATCAGATTTTGGCCCCCGTGACAAACACTGTGCGCTACTGTAAATATTGTACAATTCGTTCAAAACCAGAACTTCACCCTGATGACCAATGTTGTGGAGACTTACCACTTTTTAGGACTGGTCTTTAATGCTCAGTTTAAATGGATTCCCTATCTCCACCAGCTTAACTGAAAGTGCTGGCTGCACCTTAATACACTTTACTGCCTGAGTAACATCACATGGGGTGCAGATCACACTACCTTTCTACAGCTTTACAAAGCCCTGGTACAGTCCCGTCTCAATAATGGGAGTCTGGCATACCATTTGACATCACCCTCAGCAATGCAGACACTGGATTCGATACACTACTGCAGGGATTGACTTGTGACAGGAGCCTTCTGAACTAGGCTTGTGAACAGGTTACTCATGTAGGATTGGGTCCCTCCATTGCAGATTGGGCGCCAACTGGTTTTCATGTATGGTACACATGTTTGCATGTCCCCTAAGCATCTGAACTAGCATCTCCTCCTTCCAAACACGGAAATCCATCGCCCACAATGGCAGCCCAGATCAGGTATTATGATAACCATCTGCATCTGGTCTGTTGTCTCTTGAACTTCTACAACCTCTCCTCCAGGCCCACACATCTACACCTCTGTGGTGCATCCATTGGCCACAGCTTCATCTTGACCTGTCACAAGTTCTGAAAGACTCAATTCAGCCTAAGGCCCGCCATTCTTGGTGAATTCTGGGCTTAAGAAGTAATCTATAGTGACGGTCACTTGTCATGTAGGCTTTGCTTATACTCGTGTGGGACTTACTGAATTGTGCTCCCTGCCGGATGACACAAATGTTTTCACAGTGGAGTTGGTAGCTGTGTTTTGTGCTCTTCAGCATGTCTGTTCCTGCACCAGTGAGTCCTTTATCATCTGCAGTGACTCCCTGACCAGTTAGCAAGCTCTCAACCAGTATTACCCTAACCATTACATGGTAATGGCTAGCTGGGATTCTGTGTGTGCCCTTGAATAATGTGGACACATAGTGGCCTTTCTCTGGACAACATGGGTTTGGGGGAATGAACTTGGTGATAGCTTAACCAGACTGCACTTGCTGATGGCTTAGCCAATCTGGCTACCAACAAGCCAATTCTTGAGATAGGTATTCTGGAAGACGACCTCCAGTTGGTATTAAACTGTCAAGTTTTAGGGATCTGGAGTGTAGAGTGGGTCAGGCTATCTTCACAAAACAAACTATGGGTGATATTGGAGAATACAAATTGGTTGAGGTCTTCTGTGCTGGTCTCTAGAAAGGACTCCACTGTCCTTTGCCAGCACTACATAGTCTACACTTGACCAACTCATGGTCATCTTCTTCATCATGAGGACACACCCCAGTTCATTGTGGTTCCAGTTTGACAGTGATCCACATTTTGCTGGACTGTCCCAATCTATCAACACTGTGGCAGACTCTCAATCTCTGTGACTTGCTACCCATTGTATTAGGAGATGATGCTTCAATGGCTGATGTAGTTACATGTTTTATTTGTGAAGGGGGCTTTTACCCCTCACTGTAAGGAATGGCCACTTAGTCTTATCAGCCCACTGACAAGTTGGCAGAATGCTCTGTTGTCTACTTTGTCCAGAGTGTCTGCGGCTGTCCGAACTGGCCCTTGCCCTACCTGATCTTTTACTCTTCCTCCCCTCCCACCCTTCCAAGTGGTCAGTTCACCTTGTTTGTCTAAAATCTATATACACTTCTCTTGCCCCATTTATGTTGTTAGTCTTTCCTAGACATTTCTAAGTGGAGTACCACTTGTATGACTGAGGGGAATAGTAGTAGTAGTAGTAGTAGTAGTTGTAGGGGGATGAGGATGGATGTCCCCTCTTTGCAGTCTGTTTTTGGGAGCATCCAGCTGCTCCCTGGATAGGGCGCACCACCTGCCTTTCTTCGTATATCCTCCCTTTCTTCATTTTTGTTCCTTACCTAACCTTCATTGACCTTTAAGACAAGTCTGTTTGACGAAAAGGGCCTGAAGACCTAGTATGCAGGTCTCTTTAAGCGACCAACTAACCATACAATCATACTAGAATACATTCCTGCCATTGGAAAAGCTGAGACTTTGGAAACATCTCTAAGTTGTTTGGCAAGTCAGTTATTTTTGACTTACTTTTGAGACTGGAGGTGAATCATTCTTCAAAATTAGCTACTTCTGGAAACTTGGTGACATTTTCTGAGCAATTTTTGCATAATAAGTGACAGTGAGAGAATTTATTATTTCGCATGAAAGGATATCATTTTACTCATAAATTATAAGAATTTCTCTCATCTTTCATTTTGTTAGCAAACTGTTATTCTTCTACCATAACTGCTTCTACAACAGTGAGAAAATGTTTCTAGTATTGATATCTCAGTAGATCTGTGATATCATGCTTGTTAATATGAATTAAACTGTTGCTGTAAGGCCAAATACATCTGCAAAAGTGGTATATGTAATGCCAATTGTTTTCCTCTTTGCTAGTGCAAATCAAAAGATCCAGAATGAAATTAGGTAACACAATCTTAAGAAAATATGAGAGTTTGGACTGTTTTGTAGAGACTAACAAGGCAACTTTTCATACTGAACAGGTGAATGGTGGAATGCACCAAAATTCTGTAGTTATTTCTGTGACAATAGTGATGTTATTGTTGTTTGTTTGTTCTCAGAAACTTCTTTGTCAATTATTTTCACCTTCTTTAACAGTGAGTTTGAAGGCTGGAAGCATTTTTTGTCATGTGCTGTTCATGTAATTTTCAGAGGAGGAGGAGGAGAACGTGTTAGAACAGCTGATAACATTAAGTACAAATCTGCAACCATTTCTGGTGATTTATCTCTTTAATGATAAAGCAGTACATGCTAGAATAGGTAAACAACTATAGAATGAATAAATGTGGAACTACTACTAGGAAGCCATAAATGTGCAGTCCCAAATAGCCTAGAATGGTATTCTGTTGTTTCATATCTTATACTCACTGAATTAACTGTAAATGGCCAAACGGTTTCATGACACTGGAATTCTGAAGGATTTGGAATGGAGTCAAAAAATGTTGAAATATTGAGTGCGCACTGTTTTTGGGCCAAAACTACAGTGTTACAACTAACAGTTACGTGTGTAACATATAAAACTGACAACAGTTCACAAGTCCCATGGAAAGCATGATGTAGGGTATTGTGTAAGTAGTTGTAGTTGATTCTGTTGGGAAAATTGAGCTACCAGAACGAAATTTGCACTCCACATCAATGTGTGTGCTGGTATGAAACTTCCTGGAACATGTAAACTGTGCCACACAAAGGCTTGAACTTGCCTTTCATGGGCAAATGCTCTACTGACAGAGCTAGCCAAGCACGAGTCATGAGCTTTATTTTTTCCAGGGCAGGCATATGTCCTAAGTTCAAGTCTCAGTCTAATACTCATTTTTAATCTGCCAAGAAGTTTCAATATCAAGATACTGCCTAAGATTTTGTCTACATGCCTACAGTAATGAGTGGGTGGAAAAGGAATGATTCCTAATCAGTTTATTGTTCATAGTTTATAAGTGACTGCTCTTAACAGTGGAACAGGCTGTGAGTGCTTCAATGAATTAAGCAAGCTTTGAGCTGAGGGTACACAAGCTGCCTGCCTACATTTGTATAGAGCAGTTAGTCATAAAACACTACACTTGTCACCTGTCCTGAAGTTAATATGAGGGTTTCTCATGATGCCAAGTGAACTGTTCTAATATTCACAGTGAAGAGATTATTTGAGGTTTGCAGAGAATTGCTTCAAGGGGCAAAGGTCTATGGGTGATACGAGATGACAATAAAATTATACCCACTGGATTGATTGGCAATAATGCATAGATCCTAAACAAATGGAGGACCTGTTTTAAACTTACGGAATCTAGGAGTTAATGGTTATACCTCACTGGGAGTAGAAAAGAGCTCATAGGACCCAGAGGGATGAAGGATATGGAAATTGTGTAATGATCTTATTTAGAGTGCATAGACCACAACAATTCACATATGTTTCAGTGTGTGGTATTAGAGAAATCCACTATGGAGGATGGGGATGGGGAAGGATGGGGTACTGGTGCTGTGTTAGGTGTATGATGGTGTGATAGTGGGGTACCCTTGCTCATCACTTCCAAAATGAGGTGACTGTCTGCTATAAACATATTCACATAGTGGCTGCAAAGAGATGGAAGCATTAGGTTTGTTGTTGTGGTTAATTAGAATGGGATGGAGTTGTATTGTGTGTGGAGGGTACAATGTTGACAATGCTGTTCACACACTGTTGAGCAGTCATTTAGATGACAGAAATTAGATTTGAACTGAAATGTGACTGACAAGATAAGATTTTTTTTTTTAAATGATGTTCCAATATATATGTTTATTAGTGAAAACCTCCTATAACAAAGGACATGACAAACTAACTTATATTTATATAGCTTTTAAAGCTCAAAATAGTTACAAAATACGGTAGATCACTAATAGTAATAGTAATGGTAATGGTGGTGGTGGTGGTGGTGGTGGTGGTGGTGGTGGTGGTGGTGGTGGTGGTGGTGGTGGTGGTGGTGGTGCATGGCAACACAGGCTACAGATCAGAATAGAAAAACTAAGAAAAGACATCGGACAGCTAACACAATTTATAAGAAATGAAATATCAGACAAAAAACGAAAAAGGTTAGGTAAAATCTCACAAGAAGAAGCAATAGAGCAATTAGATGAAAAGAAGCAGAAATTACAAGCATGGGCCAAACGACTTACAAGATACAAAAAAAGTGAAAATAGAAGGAAACAAAACGAAACATTCAACACAAACCAAAAGAGATTTTACCAAACAATAGATAACACACACATTAAAATAGACAATCCACCAATCATAATAGACATGGAACACTGCTGGAGCAACATATGGTCAAACCCGGTACAACATAACAGGCATGCACGGTGGATACAAGCAGAAACAGACACATACAAGATGATACCACAAATGCCTGAAGTGATAATTTTGCAACATGAAGTCACCCGGGCAATTAATTCTACACGCAATTGGAAAGCCCCTGGAAATGATAAAATAGCAAATTACTGGCTAAAGAAGTTCACCTCAACACATTCACATCTCACTAAATTATTTAAGTTACATTGCAGACACATACACATTCCCTGAGCCCCCCTGCGGGTCCGGGGATTAGAATAGGCAAGAGGTATTCCTTCCTGTCTTAAGAGGCGACTAAAAGGAGTCCCACCCCCCTCAAGGGGGTCGTTAGCGCCTGCGTCCGGAGACGGACGGTTCCACGACCTCTATTTGCGGTCATTTTGCTTTTTCACTTCTCATTTCTTCCTTCCTTTGGTTGGTTCCTTTCTTTGCTCTTTTCCACCTCACTGTCTTCCTTACTTTTTCCTTGTCTTCTTATTCTTGCCTTCTCCTTGCCTTCTCATTGCCTTCTTCTCCTTGCCTTCTCATTGCCTTCTTCTCATTACCTTTTTCTCCTTGCCTTCTCATTACCTTTTTCTCCTTGCCTTCTCATTACCTTCTTCTCCTTGCCTTCTCTGGTCTCCGCCTTGGCGTTTGAGACAGTCTGTCCTCTCTCTCCCTCTCTCTCCTCCTTTTCCTCTTCTTCCTTCCTCCCTGCGCGTGCCTGAAGGCCGACCCACGCGTTCGCACGCGTAGCCGGTGACGGGGTAACGCGTAATTCCCCGCCCTGGGTAGACATGTAAGGCACGCGCGTACCCCTTGGTAAAGGCCAGGCCCGGGGAGGGGTGATTGCCTGAGCTGATACCTTCTGACCATGCCGATTGGTCCCTCCATCTGGTTCTCGGGAGGTATGACCTGAGGTGTAAACATTCACCTAAGGCGGGAGTGCCCTCTGAGAGGGTCCCCACAAGGAAGGAGCGCGCCATCGGGGACGCTGGCAATGATGGGGGATTCCTCCGCAATGGATTTCACTCCATCTGTCTCGACTTCTGCCCAAAAACGGAAACGTGACCAGCCATCAGTGACAAAAGTACTACCGCCTGCCCCACAGTTCCTCGTCGTTTCTCGATCTGAGGACGGAAAGGATTTTTCCTCTGTCAACCCTTTCGTTATCCATAAGGGTGTAGATGCCATAGCCGGATCTGTCAAGTCTTGTACCAGGTTGCGTAACGGTACCTTATTACTAGAAACTGAGAGCACCTTTGAGGCACAAAAACTGCTTCGGGCCACACTCCTGTACACGTTCCCTGTGCGGGTGGAGGCTCAACGAACTTTGAATCCGTCTCGTGGTGTGGTCTATACTAGCTCCCTCGATGGACTGACTGACGAGGAGATTGTCTTTCCTCGCTGAGCAGGGCGTGACGGCTGTCCATAGGTTCATGAAAAAGGTCAACAATGACCTTGTACCGAACCGGACACTTTTCTTGACCTTCGATAGTGTTAAGCTGCCATCGCGCATCAAGGCGGGCTACGAGGTTATTTCTGTTCGCCCCTATGTTCCGACACCTACGTGCTGTTACCAGTGTCAGCATTTCAATCACACTCGACAGTCTTGTTCCAAAGCGGCTAAATGTGTCACTTGTGGCAGGGATGCCCATGAGGGTGACTGTCCACCTCCGTCTCCTCATTGTGTGAACTGTCAAGGTGACCATGCCGCATCCTCTCGTGACTATCCTGTCTATAAGGAAGAACGCTGTATCCAAGAAATTCGGGTCAAAGAGACAGAGTCCACCTCTGCTGCTCGCAAGCTATTGGCTAGTAGGAAGCCCACGCTGCTCCCAGCGGGGAAATACAGTACTGTACTCGCCTCTCCTCGGACTACCAGCGAGGTGGCAACCCCGACATGCGATCTGACCTTCAGCAACACGGTCGTCCGTTCGGCCAGTGCTAATATCGCCCGGTCGACATCTCCTCCTCCTCCCGTCACCCCTCAGACACAAGTGCCTTCATCAGCTTCTGCCAAGACGAAGACCCAAAAGTCAGATGCACGGGCCTTTAAGAAGGAACCGTCCCATGCAGACTTCCTATGCACCTCGACCTCCCAGCCACCGACCAGTACTTCCACCAAGCGACCTTCAAAGATGGCTCATAGGAAGCAGAGTTCTCCTTCTCCGCCACGGCGCATTTCTTCTCCTGCGCCACCCAGCGGTTGCCGCCCCAGGCCGTCATCTGTTTCGCCTGGCCGCACCGCTGGTATCCGAACATCTGGCAGTTCACCGGCGTAGGAAGCTCCCCCTCCCAGCCATCTTCCCAAGATGGCCGATGAACCTATAGACCCAATGGACGAAGACTGTCCGCCTACTGATAGCGGCGGCAGTGCTCGCTCGAAGCCAGGCCCTCCGTGGCCTTAGAGGTGACCCCTTCTTTTATCTTCCTTTTCTTACGATGGCACTTATTCACTGGAATATTCGCAGCATTCGCTCCAATCGAGAGGACTTGAAGTTGCTGCTCCGCTTGCACCGTCCGCTCGTCGTAGCCCTCCAGGAAATGAAGCTACGCCCATGCGATCAAATTGCCTTGGCACACTACACCTCTGTGCGGTTTGACCTACCCGCTGTAATAGGTATCCCGGCTCATGGAGGGGTTATGTTGTTGGTCCGGGATGATATTTACTATGATCCCATCACATTGCACACCAGCCTGCAGGCAGTTGCCATCCGCATTACTCTCCCCACTTTTACATTTTCCATTTGTACCGTTTACACTCCATCGTCATCTGCCGTTACCAGTGCAGACATGATGCAACTTATTGCTCAGCTACCTGCACCATTTTTGTTAACTGGAGACTTCAATGCCCACCATCCCCTTTGGGGCTCTGCAGCATCCTGCCTGAGGGGCTCCCAGTTAGCAGACCTTTTCAACCAGCTCAACCTTGTCTACCTCAATACTGGCGCCCCTACTTTTCTTTCGGACACATCTCACACCTATTCCCATTTGGACCTCTCTATATGAACTCCCCAACTTGCACGTCGGTTTGAGTGGTATGCACTTTCTGATACATATTCGAGCGACCACTTCCCGTGTGTTATCCATCTCCTGCAGCATAACCCCTCTCCATGCTCCTCTAGTTGGACCATCTCCAAGGCAGGCTGGGGGCTCTTCTCTTCCAGGGCGACCTTTCAGGATCAAACCTTCACAAGCTGCGATCGTCAGGTCGCACACCTCACGGAAGTCATTCTCGCTGCTGCTGAATATTCCATCCCTCACCCTACTTCTTCTCCACGTCGCGTACCGGTCCCCTGGTGGACTGCAGCATGTAGAGAAGCTTTACGTGCTCGTCGACGTGCTTTACGCACCTTTAAACGCCACCCTACAGTGGCGAATTGTATCAATTATAAAGGATTACGTGCTCAGTGTCGTCGTATTATTAAAGAAAGCAAGAAAGCCAACTGGGCTGCTTTCACAAGCACCTTCAACAGTTTTACTCCTTCTTCTGTTGTCTGGGGTAGCCTGCGCCGGCTATCTGGCACTAAGGTCCACTCACCAGTTTCTGGCTTGACGGTCGCGAATGACATCCTTGTGGCCCCTGAGGATGTCTCCAATGCCTTCGGCCGCTTTTTCGCCGAGGTTTCGAGCTCCGCTCATTACCACCCTGACTTCCTCCCCCGCAAACAGGCAGTGGAGGCTAGGCCACCTAACTTCCGCTCCTCGAATCGTGAAAGTTATAATGCCCCATTCACCGTGAGGGAACTCGAAAACGCACTTGGCCGATCACGTCCTCTGCTCCAGGGCCTGATTCTATTCATATTCAGATGCTGAAGAACCTTTCTCCTGCGGGTAAAGGTTTTCTTCTTCGTACTTATAATCGCATTTGGATTGAGGGACATGTTCCCGCATGCTGGCGCGAGTCTATTGTTGTCCCGATTCCTAAGCTGGGGAAGGACAGGCACTTGCCTTCCAGTTATCGACCGATCTCGCTTACCAGCTGTGTCTGTAAAGTGATGGAGCGAATGGTTAACTCTCGATTGGTTTGGCTGCTCGAGCCTTGACGCCTACTTACCAATGTACAATGTGGATTTCGTAGGCGCCGCTCTGATGTTGACCATCTGGTTACCTTGTCGACCTTCATTATGAATAACTTCTTGCGGAAGCGCCCGACCGCGGCTGTGTTCTTTGGTTTGGAGAAGGCTTACGACACCTGTTGGAGGGAGGGCATTCTCCGCACCATGCATACATGGGGCCTTCGCGGTCGACTCCCTCTTTTTATCCGTTCTTTTTTAATAGATCGACGGTTCAGGGTACGTGTGGGTTCTGTCCTATCAGACACCTTTCGCCTGGAGAATGGGGTGCCACAGGGCTCAGTTTTGAGCGTCGCTCTCTTCGCCATCGCGATCAATCCAATAATAGATTGCCTCCCAGCTGATGTATCAGGCTCCCTTTTCGTGGACGATTTTACCACCTATTGCAGTGCGCAGTGTACACGTGTCCTGGAGCGCTGTCTTCAGCGTTCTCTTGACCGTCTTTACTCCTGGAGTGTCGCCAATAGCTTCCGTTTTTCTGCTGAGAAGACGGTCTGTATTATCTTCTGGCGCTACAAAGAGTTTCTCCCACCATCCTTACGACTCGGTCCCGTTGCTCTCCCAATCGTGGAGACAACAAAATTTTTAGGTCTTACATTTGACAGGAAACTTAGCTGGTCTCCACATGCGTCATATTTGGCTGCCCGTTGTACCCATTCTCTAAATGTCCTCCGTGTTCTCAGTGGTATGTCGTGGGGAGCGGATCGAACCGTCCTGCTTCATCTATATCAGTCGATCGTCTGCTCCAAGCTGGATTAAGTGAGCTTCATATACTCCTCTGCACGGCCATCCATCTTACGCCGCCTCAACTCCATACAACATCGGGGATTACGATTTGCGATCGGAGCGTTTTATACTAGTCCCATAGAGAGTCTTCATGCTGACGCCGGCGAATTGCCACTCACCTACCGGCGCTATATACTGCTTTGTCGGTATGCCTGTTGGCTACTGTCAATGCCCGACCACCCGTCTTATCGCTCCTTTTTTGACGACTATCTCGACTGTCAATACGGGCTGTATGTCTCTGCCCTGCTACCCCCTGGAGTTCGCTTTCGTCGCCTCCTTCAACACCTTAATTTTTCACTCCCTGCAACCTTTCGGGTGGGTGAGAGCCACACGCCACCTTGGCTCCAGGCTCAGGTCCGCGTTCACCTTGACCTCATCTCGCTCCCAAAAGAGGTTACCCCCGGTTCGGTCTACCACTCCCTTTTTGTTGAACTTCGTTCAATGTTTATCAATAGGACCTTCATTTATACAGATGGCTCAAAGACCAATGACGGTGTTGGGTGTTCTTTTATTGTCGGGGCACAAAGTTTCAAATACTGGCTCCATGGCCATTGTTCGGTCTTCACAGCTGAGCTCTTTGCCCTATACCAGGCTGTTCTTTACATCTGCCGCCATCGACATTCCGCTTATGTCTACTGCTCCGATTCCCTGAGCACCATCCAGAGCCTCAGTGGTCCGTATCCGGTTCACCCTTTGGTGCACCGGATCCAACGCTCTCTTCAGCAGCTGGTGGACGTCATTTCTCCGGTTAGCTTTACGTGGGTCCCTGGCCATGCTGGCCATGTCGGTATCCCTGGGAACGAAGCTGCAGATGCCGCGGCCAAGGCTGCGGTCCTCCAGCCTCGGACAGCTTTTTGTTGTGTCCCTTCCTCAGACTGTAGCAGGGTCATTTGTCGGCGCATTTTATCGCTGTGGCATGCCGATTGGGCTGCACTTACAGACAACAACCTTCGGGCCTTGAAACCTCTTCCCGCGGCTTGGACGTCCTGCTCCAACCCTTCTCGGCGGGAGGAGGTCGTTTTGGCCCAGTTACGCATTGGACACTGCCGGTTCAGCCATCGCCATCTGCTGACGGCTGCGCCGGCGCCGTTCTGCCCATGTCGGCAATTGCTGACGGTCCGCCACATTTTAACGTCCTGTCCGGATTTCAACACACTGCGTCGCGATCTTAACCTGCCATGTACTTTAGATGCCATTTTAGCAGATGACCCACGAGCAGCTGCTCGTGTCCTTCGTTTCATCAATTTGACACACCTCTCTAAGGACATTTGATGATGCTGTTTTTTTAATCTTCTGCCTATCAGTCTGTCTTTTATCGTGTTTTCCCTTTTAGTTGTTGTTTTAAACTTGTGCCTCGCGGTGCATTCTTAACGTAGTAAGGGCGCTAATGACCATTGAAGTTGTGCGCCCTAAGACCACAAAAAAAAAAAAAAACAACATTCCCTGATACACTTGCACATGGAATAACCTATCTGAAACCTAAAGATCAAGCAGACACAGCAAACCCAGCTAAATATTGCCCCATAACATGCCTACCAACAATCTACAAAATATTAACTTCAGTCATTACACAGAAATTAAAGACACATACAACACACAACAAAATTATAAATGAAGAACAAAAAGGCTGTTGCAAAGGAGCACAAGGATGTAAAGAGCTACTTATAATAGATGCAGAGATGATGTATCAAGCTAAAACTAAAAGGTCACTACACTATGCATACATTAATAACACAAAAGCTTTTGATAGTGTACCCACTCATGGTTACTACAAATATTGGAAGTATACAAAGTAGATCCTAAATTGATACAGTTCCTAAATACAGTAATGTAAAATTTGAAAACCACACTTAATATTCAAATAATATCACATCACAGGCAATACAGATTAAGCGTGGAATATACCAAGGAGATTCAGTAAGTCCTTTCTGGTTCTGCCTTGCTCTGAACCCACTATCCAACATGCTAAATAATACAAATTATGGATACAATATTACTGGAACATACAACATAAAATATCACATTTCCTATACATGGATGATCTAGAACTACTGGCAGCAACAAATCAACAACTCAACCAATTACTAAAGATAAGAGAAGTATTCAGCAATGATATAAATATGGCTTTTGGAAAAGACAAATGTAAGAAAAATAGCATATTCAAGGGAAAAAACACACTAAACAAGATTATGTGTTGGGTAACCACAGCGACTGCATAGAAGCGATGGAAGAAACAGATGCCTATAAATATCTAGGATACAGGCAAAAACTAGGAATAGATAATACAAGTATTAAAGAAGAACTAAAAGAAAAATATAGACAAAGACTAACAAAAATACTGAAAACAGAATTGACAGCAAGAAACAAGACAAAAGCTATAAATACTTATGCTATACCAATATTGACCTATTCATTTGGAGTAGTGAAATGGAGTAACACTGGACTAGAAGCACTCAATACACTTACATGATCACAATGCCACAAATATAGAATACATCACTTACATTCAGCAACAGAAAGATTCACATTAAGCAGAAAGGAAGGAGGAAGTGGATTTACCGATATAAGAAACCTACATTATGCACAGGTAGACAATTTAAGAAAATTCTTTCTAGAATGAGCAGAAACTAGCAAAATACACAAAGCAATCACTCATATAAATATATCGGCTACACCACTACAATTTCATAACCACCTCTACAATCCTTTAGATCACATAACAGCAACAGATACGAAGAAAGTACATTGGAAAAAGAAAACACTACATGGCAAGCACCCGTATCATCTAACACAGTCACACATTGATCAAGACGCATCCAATACATGGCTAAGAAACGGCAATATATACAGTGAGACGGAAGGATTCCCGATTGCAATACAGGATCAAACAATAAACACCAGGTATTACAGCAAGCATATTATTAAAGATCCCAATACCACAACAGGTAAATGCACACTTTGCAAAAAACAAATAGAAACAGTAGATCACATCACAAGCGGATGTACAATACTAGCAAATACAGAATACCCCAGAAGACATGACATTGAAAGAAAAATAATACATCAACAGCTTGCCTTACAACATAAACAACACGTTCCCACATACAAGTATGCACCACAAAAAGTACTGGACAATGATGAATACAAATTATACTGGAACAGAACCGTTATAACAGATAAAACAACACCACATGACAAATGTGACATCATACTCAACAATAAAAAGAAGAAATTAACACAACTAATCGAAATATCCCTTCCCAATACAACAAATATACACAAGAAAACAGGGGAAAAAATTGAAAAATACATCCAACTGGCTGAGGAAGTCAAGGGCATGTGGCATCAGGATAAAGTTGACATTATACCAATTATACTATCAACTACAGGAGTCATACCACACAATATCCACCAGTACATCAATGCAATACAGCTACATCCAAACTTATATATACAACTACAGAAATCCGTAATTATTGATACATGTTCAATTACCCGAAAGTTCCTAAATGCAATATAACACATCCCGTACAGTTAAAAGGAAGTGACGCTTGATCAAGGTCCGAGTCACTCCATTTTTAACCGGACTTAACGTCTGAGAAAGTGAAGGAAATGATAATAACAATAATAATAATAATAATAATAATAATAATAATAATAATAATAATAATAATAATAATAATAATAATATTCTGAGTATATTCGTGCACTGGACTTTGTCTAAACGATTGCAAAGCTTGAGGGCTCTGCCCTCCCCTTCTTCTCCACCCCCCCCCCCCCCCAACTTTTCCTTTTTTCTTCTTTCTAAACTAGCAGATGCATAGTAGATGTATTTATTACTCATTTCATACCACTGCTAGACACACACACTCTTCTTCAGCAAATGTTGTCACAAGAAATCTGAGTGCACCACAGCCAGACTACAAATGTAGGACCAGGTGCTCTCTAGCAGCCAAACACCTAACTGTCAGTGCTGAAATGGATATAAGGAGGACCTAATTTTTCTATGTTACATTCTTCAGTTTCCCAAGTATACATAGCAGTTCAAGTTTCTGATAAAATAGTAAGAACGAGGTAACTTGTGGTTTCATGGTAAGGGGGTTTGAATTCCTTTTTAAATAAGAACTTGAGGTCTTTGATCCCTGCATTAAAATAATTATTTTCTTATTTATGCCTAGCAGTCTATTCTAGCAACTACTCCTTGATATGCCTCATATGAATATCCTAATAATGTAGAAAGCAAAACAAAAATAAAACAATGATAGCTATGAGGAGGAGGACCATCCAGTTAATTTTCCATGCTTTGAATTTGCGGTTTTAGGGTGGCTTATTCACATTTTCTTACACCTGTCGTATTTAAGGCTTTTGTCACTTTGGCAACTCTTACACGGCATTTTCAAAATGAAATCTGTGCTTCTAGATTGTTAGGCCATTCAAGAGATGCAGTGGTTATGGAAACGTATTTCCTCCAGCAGCATGGTGACTGGGACGTGGCAACACTATATAATGTGCCTGTCAACCCTGAAGTGTCACAGAATTATCCTGCTACATCATTTTTGATATTTTTTTGGTGATCCACACTGAAAATATTTAATAATATGATGCTTGTCTATGTGAATGCAGAAATGTCCGCTCCAGATTATAGCTGCAAGGCATGATGCAGCGTGATCATCTGGGCTGAATCCAGTGTGTGTCCAGTGTCGTAGAAATTATTATGATCAGGACAGGTGCAATGAGTTCTTTCTCAGAAATGTTTTCCAAGGTTTTACTATTACTGTTAGGTTAGAAAATTAAGTAAATTTTATTTGAGCTTCCAATAGATAGATACTGTTTGGGAACGGATGAGATTTGGTTTACTAAATCACAGAAAAAATTCGCTTAGTAACACAGCTAGACTTCTGTAGTGTCAACATTAAGCAGATGCAGATAGTTCAGCAGAGTAGATCAAGTGGAAGGCATAATTTGTGTGAAAGTTTCTGCATTCTACAATGTGAGCAGTTTGTGTAGCTGGCCATTATGTAATATTATTTCAGTTATTACAAAATACAGTCAATTTTACATATTGGATAGCTATGCCAGCTGGGTAACTGTGATTTAATCAAACAAGCAAATAAACCCTAAATCCACTGCAAGGAGTCAGGGAGTTAGGCTACTCATCCATTATAGTGTAACTCCATTACCATACGATTATTACCAGGTTGTGCGGTGTTTGGGGGTCTGATGTGTCGACAGTAGGTTTGTATACATAGTATCTATGTTAGATTCCATCCTCAGGCCACCTCAGTGGCTCAGCATTTAGTTGCTGGGTACGGACTTCGCAACCCCGGGGTCCATGAGCTGGGGGCTTGGAAGCGCTACCAGTCCTCCATACCATAAGCTCTGAGTGTGCTTCATCTACCACTGTAATGTGTGACGGTGGAACATTGTATGGTACAGAGCCCGGTATATTGGCTTCCCTGCCTGGGTTGCGAGGATGGTATAAACCTCTATAAAAAAAAACTCAGTGTCAAGGTGTACTGCATGCAGAGGAGACGCATGGTTGAGGTAGAACAGTTGCTAGCGTGTGGCC
This sequence comes from Schistocerca serialis cubense, assembly GCF_023864345.2. Lineage (NCBI taxonomy): Eukaryota > Metazoa > Arthropoda > Insecta > Orthoptera > Acrididae > Schistocerca > Schistocerca serialis. The sequence continues at coordinate 6,881,509 of NW_026047584.1, read as the reverse complement.
TCTGTGGAATCTGCCACCCCCTCGGTTGTATTAGTCTTACCCAGGCAAGCGGGGCTCTGTCTGCTCGTGGGACCACCATGAAACAAAATACGAATAGTGTGCAGGCATGAGTCTCTAAGAAACAAAAGTTCAGTGCTTTATAGTATGACCCCCAATCGTTCCCTTCCCTGTCCACGACAGGGGAGACGTATTCTCCTCAACTTCTGGTTTGCAGCGGAACAGATGGAGTCGCATTTCTGACCACAAAGCCACAGTTTTTTGTGGAAAATTTAGAGGACAAGTTTGGGGAAGTCTAAAATGAGGTCTGGAGCAGTCCTCATACAGACAGCATCCCCAGCACACTCACATTCACGGGCATTGCTTGCTTGTGGCAAGCTTGGTGATGTTGCAGTCTCCATTACACCTCATAAGAGCCTAAATATGGTTCTGGGACTTATTTTTCATCGTGACCTGTTGTTGCAGTCTGGCGATGAGCTCCAAGCAATTTTGGAATGCTGTGGTATCCACTTTGTACGACAGGTCTTCAGGGAACCTAAACATAGTAGGGTCACCACCAGCGCCTTCGTCTTGGCTTTTGAGGGAGACACCCAGCCCGAGAAGGTCGAGGTGGTGATATATTGATGTGATGTTAAGCCTTATGTCTCTCCTCCCGTGCGCTGCTTTAAGTGATGGAGGTTTGGACATACATCATAGAGATGTGACGCCAACCCTACCTGTCGGGATTGTGGACGTGCCTCCCACCACAACGTCCTGTGTTTGCTGCCCCCTGTTTGTGTCAACTGCTGACAGAAACATTCACCTTGCTCGTCAGACTGCACAGTTTATCAAAAAGAATGGAAGATCATGGAGAATAAGACCTTGGACAGGCTCACTTGGCTGGCCACGGTGGTCTTGCGGTTCTAGGCGCTGCAGTCCGGAACCGTGGGACTGCTATGGTCGCAGCTTCGAATCCTGCCTCTGGCATGGGTGTGTGTGATGAGTCCTTAGGTTAGTTAGGTTTAAGTAGTTCTGCGTTCTAGGGGACTGATGACCTCAGATGTTAGGTCCCATAGTGCTCAGAGCCAGCCAGGCTCACTTACGCAGAGGCTAAATGCAAGTACGACCGACTTCACCCTGCGCGCATTTCATCAACGTTTGCTGCAGCAACTTCTATGTCACCATCCCTGGTGACGAGCACCCAAGCTCAGCCACTTTTTGTGGCCCCTCCAGCCCAACTGTCTATTCCTGCCCCAGGTAGTTGGGGCAACATGCTCTTCCGTTGCTCCCGTTATCAGCAGCGGGAGTAGCAACCCTTTCCTTCTTTGGGGAATTCATTCCCCACTTCCGAGCCGGAGAAGTGCCCGCCACCTCCGGCTCCCCTCGCACAGAAGGGATCGCTTGGTGCCCGCCCTTCCACAGTTACTGCCCCTCCAGATGTCAGCCAGTGGCTGAAAAAGGCACCACCTGAGGGCCGTAGGGCTTCCAGGTCTTCCTTGGTCCATGAGACTGGGTCGGAAAAGCCCACCCAGCCTGATAAACTGAATGACAAATGGGACCCTACCGAAAAGAAGAAGCAAAAAGAGGAGGACGTAGAGACAAAGTTCACCACTGCACCTGAAGATGATGTGGAGCATCTAGCGTCCACTCAGGAGCTAGATGTTGCTCGACCCACAGCTCCTATGGACGTTGATCAGGCTAAGTCGCAGTCAGTGGCGGCGAGCGCTTCTGAAGTGTGAACTATCCCCCCCAGGTTCTTCCATGTCTTCAGTCGGATACCATTGTCCTGCAATGGAACTGACATAGTTTTTTCCACTACTTTGCTGAGTTGAAACAGCTTTTGTGCCGCTTCCCTGCCACTTGTTTGGCAGACCCCTTCCCTCTGTGGCTAACATGGTTACTATAAGAACCATGTAGAATATGACAGGGTGCCTGGCGGTGTCTGTGTTTATCTTCTTGCCACTGTTCCTAGTGCCCCAGTGCCACTTCACACAGAACTCGAGGCTGTGGCTGTTAGTCTGGACAGGACTGGAGCTTACCATATGTTCCCTCTACCTTCCCCCGGATAAGGTTGTCTTTCTTGCTGACCTCGCTGCCCCGTTGGCCCAGCTCCCTCTGCCATTCCTCCTTTTGGGGACATTTGCCTTCTTAACACTGGTGCTCCCACATATTTTAACTTGACTCATGGCACATACTCGGCCATTGACCTCTGATAGTAGCCCAGGTCTCCTTCCATACCTCAGTTGGAAGGTCCACAATGACCTCTGTGGTAGCGACCACTTTCCTATCCTGACTTCTCTTCTTCAATCCCAACCCCCCTGACCAGCTGCCACGATGGTCTCTTCATGGAACCCTGTCAGGGCAGCCTACACCTCAGCTACTGTGGCCATCACTCCGCTTCCGGGTGACAGTGATTTGGTGGTGGACGAGGCAACTATTATCATTGTTTCTGCTGCCGAGGCAACTGTCCCCTGCTCTACCAGTACCCTAAGGCGTAAGTCAGTCCCTTGGTGGACACCAGAGATTGCAGAAGCTATCCGGGACAAGCAGCGAGCCCTGCAATGACACTGGTGTCATCCTTCCCTAGAGAATCTGGTTGCCTTTAAGCGGCTGCAGACCCGGGCTTGACGGTTCATCCAGCGGAGCAAACAGGACTGCTGGGAACAATATGTTGTCACCATAGGTTCTTGCACCTACACATCTCAGGTGTTGTCGCGGGTCTGGCGCATTTTTGGCTTTCGCCCTCATGCGTCTGTCCCTTGCCTTTCTCTTTGGGGTACACTTTGTACTGACCCAATCACCATCGCCTAACATCTGGCAGAGTACTTCGCTCGTATTTCCACGACAGCAGGCTACAGCTCAGAATTCCGCGCCAATAAAGAACAGGCTGAGCATACGCAGTTGTTCTGCATGCACCGTTTTGAATGGGAGTTCCAAAGTGCCCTTACAGCTTGCCCTGTTACCTCTCCAGGTCCAGAACGAATTCATAACCAGTTTCTTCACCATCTCTTGGCGAACTGTCAGGGTGAATTACTCGCCCTGTTAAACCGCATCTGGAAAGAGGGCGTTTTCCCAACTCGTTGACAGTGCTGAAACCTGGTGCAGATACGCTGGTGGTTGATAGCCATCGCTCTATCAGCCTTAACCAACGTTATGTGCAAACTGCTGGAACAGATGGTGAGTCAGCGGCTCATGTGGATCCTCGAAGCTTGGGGCCTCCTAGACCAGCAACAGAGGTCTGGGCTAGAGCTGCTCAGCGATCGAAAATTTAGACTCGCTAGAGTCGGCTATTCATACAGCTTTTACTCGTCGAGAACATCTAGTTGCTGTTTTCTTTGAACTTCGGAAGGTGTACGATACCACCTGGCACCATCATATCCTTGCTACATTGCTTACGGGGTCCACTTCTGATTTTTCTACGGAATGTTCTCTCCAATCGCTCCATTCAGGTTAGAGTTGGTACTTATTTTAGCTCTGCTCATATTCAGGAGAATGGTGTCCCACAGGGCATGGTTCTCAGTGTTCCCCTCTTTTTGGTGGTGATTAATGGTCTTGTGGCTGTGGTGGGCTCATCGGTCTGTTTCTCTCTATATGCCGATGACTTTGTCTTTATTACAGCTCCCAAAGCATAAATGTTGCTGAACGGCAGCTGCTGGAAGCTATCAGTCACGCACATTTTTGGGCATCCAACCATGGTTTTCAGTTCTCAACCTCTAAGACCTGAGGATTGCTGTCGTCGAACGGTCCACCTCCATCCAAAGCTGTACCTTGCCAATGAACTCCTCGCTTCCTTGGCATGCTGTTTGATGCTCAGCTCACTTGGACACCTCATTTTCGCGAGCATAAACAATGGTGCTGGCGGCACCACAACATCCTTCAGTGCCTTAGCCACGCCATTTGGGGGGCTGCACAACTCTATAAGGCCTTAGTCCAGTCCCATCTTAACTACGGGAGTGTGGTCTACGACTCTGCAGCACATTCAACATTGCGGATCCTCGACCCGATTCTCCATTGTGGTGCCAGACTGGTGACAGATGCCTTCCGCACTAGTCCAGTGACTAACCTTCTTGTAGAATATGGAATCCCTCCCCTATGGTTCTGCCAAAAACATTTGCTTATGTCATACAACACCCGCGTTCATGCGTCGCCCGACCACCAAAACTGCAGGCTCCTTTTCCCATCTTCTGCACTCCCCTCCCCACAATGGCAGCCTAGGTCGGGTCTCGCATTCATTACTTTCTCTCGTCAATTGAGTCCTTTCCCCTTCCCCCATCCTTCCAGCCCTATTCTTCTACCCATTCTTGGTTCCTCCCTCACTTGCAGGTTTGCTTGGATTTGTCCTGCAACTCAGTCCTCCGTTCCACCTGCCAGTCTTCATCAACAATTTTGGCTCTTCTTGCCTCGTTTCATGATACAGGTGTAGTCTATACCAATGGTTCTCTGGTCGATGGATGCACTGGGTTTGCTTTCATCCATGCCAACTACGTTCAGCAGCATTCCCTGCCTTGTGGGAGCAGTGTTTTTACTGCAGAGCTGTTTGCTCTTTATCATGCACTCGTTCAACTTTCCTCTTGCCCTGGGGAGTCATTTGTCATATGCAGTGACTCCCTGAGTGGATTGCAAGCATTCGACCCGTGTTTCTATCAGGACCATTTGGTGCGCAGTATTCAAGATGCTGTTTCTGCTCTCGCCAAGTGTGGTCGTTCAGTGACATTTGTGTGGACCCTGGGCCACATTGCCATTCCAGGAAACGAACGTGTCGATCAGTTGGCCAAGCAGGCCACCATTTCACCACCCCTGGAGCTTGGTCTCATGGAAAGAGATCTCCAGTCAGCCCTAAATCGCAAGGTCCACAATGTCTATGGCTCTGAATGGTCTGTCTTGAACACGCCAAATAAGCTCCGCATGGTCAAGTCGTCCATGGCCGTATGGAACTCATCCTTGAGGGGCATGCATAGGGACTCAGTGGTTCTCTGCCGTCTCTGAATTGGACATACACAGTTGACCCACAGCTATCTCCTTCATCATGAGAACCCGCCCAAGTGTCCCTGTGATGCAGGGCTGACAGTGGTTCATCTTCTGATGGACTGCCCCCTTTTAGCCCCTTTGCGACATTCCTTTAATTTACCACCTGCATTTCCTTTAATTCTCAGTGACGATGCCTCTATAGCTGACTCAGTTTTACATTTCATCCATGCAGCTGGGTTTTATCACTCGCTCTAGTGTCTGAGCTCTCGCATGATTTCTCAGGCTACACCCACTCCAGCGACTTTTGTGACGTGGATACCAATATAGTGTCTTTTATGGGAACAAATTATGTTGGTACCCTTATCACCGCTTTCCTGCTGGAGGTTCTTAGTCAGTAGTTGAGTGGTTGACCTTTCACCTGATACATCAACCACGGTAGTTTCTTTTACTCTCGTTAACTATTTTCTCTGCTCCTTTTAAGTGTCCTCTATTTTGTGTTCCTGCAGTGTTTATTTTAGCTCTGTACCCCTTGGTGTTCCCTCCCTCTGGTTGCAGAGGTTACGCTTTTACTGTATAGGCCTTTTACAGGTATGTCTGTCTGGAACAGTACACTGAAGACCTCAATGTTCAGCCCCCATCAAATGCAAAAACCAACCAACCAACCCCCTCAGGCAATGGTTATTAATAGGCACAAGCAGATCCTACTCACCTCTTGTAACAAAAGGTGACCAATGTAAGATTGTAAATCCTGCTCAAATATTAGAATATTTCAACAAATTTTTATAACAGTAGCAAATCCGATGTTGTTTTAGTTGAAGACTTTTATCAAGAGAATCTACATTTATTTGCGTAAACTTAGTGACAATCAGTCTAATTAAATTTGACAAAGTAACAATAAAATATGTAGAAAACACTATATTAAACCTAAAAAATAAAAACTGTGTGGTATGGGATGCAATTTGTGCCATAGTTATGAAAGCAGCCTCAAATATAATAGCACACCCACTGTCTGAAATAATTAATAAATAACATTAAGGCGATTACTTTTCAGACGTCCTGAAAGGGGTGGAAGTTGAACGATTATTTAAAAAAGGTTGTACAGAAGATATGGGAAATTACCATCCAATTTCCCCTTCTTCCTGTGTGTTCTAAGTTATTTGAACTGATTGTTTAACTAAATATTCAAAAATATTGTCATAAGATTAATTTAATCTCAAAAAATTAATTTGGCTTCCAAAATGGCAAAAATATAATTTATTCAACTAACAAATTCATAAATAAAGGTAGCTCCACCTTAAATAAATCTCAAAAAGCTCCAGGAATCTTCTTGTACTGAGGCATAGTATTTGATTGTGTGAACCACTATTATTATTAGACATAAGATGTCCAGCCACAGTAGCTGAGTGGTCAGCGTGACAGACTGTCAATCCTAAGGTCCCGGGTTCGATTCCTGGCTGGGTCGGAGATTTTCTCTGCTCAGGGACTGGGTGTTGTGTTGTCCTAATCATCATCATTTCATCCCCATCGACATGTAGGTCGCCGATGTGGCGTCAACTCGAAAGACCTGGACCAGGCGAATGGTCTACCCGACGGGAGGCCCTAGCCACACGACATTTCATTTCATTTCACACATAAAATGCAAAAATACAGAATTATGGGCAGTGCCTTTACACCTCAAGAGAGAGAACTACCTCACAGGATGTACCACAAGGATCAATTCTAGGTACTACACTTTGCCTTTTTACATAGTTGACTTACCATTCAATAGAAATAATCATCCAGTTTTATTCACTCATGACACATCAATACTGGTAAAAAATGATAATACAGGAGAAATTCCTGAAAATATCAGGAAAACTCCAGAAAATCCAGATATTTGGTTCCATCTAAATGGGCAAATCAGAATCTTTCAGAAACACAGCTTATGTGGTTTAAGACAAAACAGTTGAAAATAAATTCACATTACGCAAGGAAGTCTGGAGCTAAGTGATGCAGTATGTGGTAAATTCATAGGAATGCAGTTGGAGAAAAAACTGTCATTTTTGCTTACTGATAAACTATTTAAAAAAACAGACTGAACTGCCTGGCATTTGCTATGTCAGTCTTAGCCAGTGTCACTGTCACAGACACAAAAAAGTAGTGTACCTTAGCTACTTTGAGGCAATGGTGAGATACGGCATTGTGTTATGGGGAAATGCTAGCAATTTGATATTAATTTTAAAGGAAAAGGTTATATGGAACATAGGCAGTGCAAAGTCAAGAGAATCTTGTCAGCCATTGTTAAGAGACCTAAACATGCTAAGTGTTCAATCACTGTATTTATATGAAATATTTATTTTCACAAATAATAATCTGAAATTGTTTGCTCCAAACAACATCCAGTATGGATATGAAACTAGAAACATAGTTAGTTTCATGCTTCTTGCACATAGACTCAAATTTTTTGCACAGACTCCACAACATTTAAAGATTAAAATACACAATTGGTTAAAAAGACAAATTTTCAAAAGACTGAAACTGATTAGTACAAAAAAATCATATAGTGCTCTGAAATAAAAATGCTATTTCTCGACTAATGAATTTTTTTGTGATGCTCTGACGATTCGAGCAGAATAAAAATTAAAAGTATATGTATTCAGATTTTTATAGTTCTAGTAAATGTTGTATTCCATGTTCAACATATTACACTTAATATCTTGAAGGGTCTCCTGTATAGTAAATCAATGGTTTGACATTTACGGTACGTTATGAGATGTTAAAACTCTATATCTGAAATCGACAGCAGCCTACTATAATGGTCAGTGACTTCCCCCTATTTGACTTGCCTCTGCTAAACATGTACTCAATAAGATTGCTAACTATATGCAAACAAATCTGTAAAAGAATAATTTAATGTAGAAACATAATATTTAGATATGGCAATCACTGACTTTTTTCTTTGATTATATTTGTACTCTCATTTCTAACTTCAGATTGAGATTGGCCAGATTTATTAATTCATTGTAGTTTTGGAATTTTGACAAAAATATCTGCATAACATGCCAGGGTTTAAATCCTGGAGCAGCATAAAAATTTTCATTATGCTTTTTCGAGCTCTTGTGTTAACACACCTAACTGCTACTAGAAAATGATTTTGATTTCTAACATACATTCATTTGTTGTGAACAATAATGATGTCAGAAAATTCTGACTTCCAGTAAGGTACAAAACTATTCAGAACAGCATTTCAAGTTTTCGCATATCTCCCTAGTAACTGGTGGAAAATTATTTAATAATTAATGTCTCCTCAAATAAGCTCACATCTTGCTGCAAGAAATCGGTGTTTAACATCCATTTTCACTAGAAAACAATGGTGATTGATTGGTGCTGGGTTCAAATCCTGGGAACCCAGGAAAAATTTAACCATCTCATTTCATGTTCATACATATCACTGCTACTGAAAAAATTAAACATGTAACTTTTGATTCTAATTAGTTAACAAACTAATTAGGTGCTGAGTTTCAATTGAGAACTTTGTCATGTCATGTCATTTCAATTTTGTTACTTGTGAATGAAACATAATTTAATACCTCATCTGGTTGGTTAATAGGAACAAGGGTTTTTGGACAAGAGTCCCAGTCCAGTATAAAGATTTTCATCATGTAATTTCATGTGCAGATTCACTAACTGATAGTAGTAAAATGAGGTGTATCACATTTCTTTATGCCTAGTCAGCAATGACGAATGGTCCTGTGTTAGTTTCGGTCAGCCACACAAGCTTTCCTTAGTATGCATTGCCTACAGATAATGGGTTTCAATTCATATGCAGAATAAAATGGTTGGTCATGCATATTAAACTTCAACCAAATTTGCAGCTAGCTTGTCACATGTTTTACTGTCACTTTATGTGAGAAGACAAGGGTGATATGTGAGCTGCACGTAGATGCACATACCATCATGAATACTGTGGAGTTACTAGTGATACATTGTTGATGGTGAGGGCTTCAAGGAAGCAACAGTTAACATATGGTTGGAAAATCTTGGAGGAATGAGAACTACTTCACTGCTGAATGTCAAGATTCCAGATATTTTTCAAAAATATTTAATTGAAAAAGATTCAGTGTTGGTAAAGGGTTATGGAACAGTTTGTGTGTCTGAATTATGTCCTTCACTTGTCTTAAATACTAATGAGAATGATATATTTTTGAAATGTCACTGATTACAATAATTGATAGACTATAAGCGTTAAGGACTGTCTCATACCTAAAAGGTGTTAGCTGATATTTATAGTATTATATTATTAGTGTAAATCAGGAGTTAATACTACACATAGCAGTGTCCCTTAGTGGACAGTTGTGGTAATCAGTTTTCATAGGCAAATGACTGTACCGAAAAGAGATTACGGAACTGTACAACAGTTACATTATGTGGACTGCAGTTCAGGTTGTTAGGACATGTTTGAGCACAATTATACAGTTTCATAGCTTTCACGGATTCCAATTAATACTTGAAATTATTCCTCTGAAACACCCACTGCTTTTTGCCGACCACTGCTTTTTGCCGACCACTGCTTTTTGCCGACCACTGCTTTTTGCCGACCACTGCTTTTTGCCGACCACTGCTTTTTGCCGACCACTGCTTTTTGCCGACCACTGCTTTTTGCCGACCACTGCTTTTTGCCGACCACTGCTTTTTGCCGACCACTGCTTTTTGCCGACCACTGCTTTTTGCCGACCGCTGCTTTTTGCCGACCGCTGCTTTTTGCCGACCGCTGCTTTTTGCCGACCGCTGCTTTTTGCCGACCGCTGCTTTTTGCCGACCGCTGCTTTTTGCCGACCGCTGCTTTTTGCCGACCGCTGCTTTTTGCCGACCGCTGCTTTTTGCCGACCGCTGCTTTTTGCCGACCGCTGCTTTTTGCCGACCGCTGCTTTTTGCCGACCGCTGCTTTTTGCCGACCGCTGCTTTTTGCCGACCGCTGCTTTTTGCCGACCGCTGCTTTTTGCCGACCGCTGCTTTTTGCCGACCGCTGCTTTTTGCCGACCGCTGCTTTTTGCCGACCGCTGCATTTTGCCGACCGCTGCATTTTGCCGACCGCTGCATTTTGCCGACCGCTGCATTTTGCCGACCGCTGCATTTTGCCGACCGCTGCATTTTGCCGACCGCTGCATTTTGCCGACCGCTGCATTTTGCCGACCGCTGCATTTTGCCGACCGCTGCATTTTGCCGACCGCTGCATTTTGCCGACCGCTGCATTTTGCCGACCGCTGCTTTTTGCCGACCGCTGCTTTTTGCCGACCGCTGCTTTTTGCCGACCGCTGCTTTTTGCCGACCGCTGCTTTTTGCCGACCGCTGCTTTTTGCCGACCGCTGCTTTTTGCCGACCGCTGCTTTTTGCCGACCGCTGCTTTTTGCCGACCGCTGCTTTTTGCCGACCGCTGCTTTTTGCCGACCGCTGCTTTTTGCCGACCGCTGCTTGAAACATAACATTGATAGTAGAATGTAGAAGATATTCAAACCAAAGAGTAAACAAAATAGGGACAAAAGAGCAAATAGTAAATATAAAAGTGTCAGTGTTACAAAATAGAAAATAACGTAAAAGTTATAATTATTACTGTCCTGTTTGTGCCAGTGATACCAAGGATTGGTCTGCACTCCTCATTTGGCATGCGTGAATACTGTTTTGTTGGTTGTTGGCAGATGAGTAGTAATCACTGGTTGCCACTTATTGTCCACCCTCATGCTTTGTTGAAAATTACTCTTTTCTGATGCCAGGATCTTCGTTCTTCCTGAAAACTGGTTTAATGCCGTCGGGCAGTATTGTGACTGTAGTTCCATTCGTGTCAGTGTGGTACTTCTCATCTATGTGCATTAACACAATGCATTGGCTGTCATACCAGTGACTCTTGTGGTTTAAATACAGCTTTGTGGTAGTAATAAAAGAAAAGCTATTTTACAACTTCCCAATTGTGTGTCTGTTGTGGTAGCTTGTAATGGACATATTGGAGTTCACAATTGCCATTAAATTCTGGTGCTTTGAAGGCATAGTCCAGTACATTGCCAAAAAATTCTTGTCATAGTTGCAGGTTTTGGGGCAGATACATGCAACTACTGTAAAGAAACATACAGTATTCTGTCAGATGTGACAGAGACCTCGACTCCTGACAGTTAGGAAATCTCGGAAAAGTATTTATAGATTTATGTGTTGTTTGTGCTAATAGCCACTGTCTGGAATAGAGACTGTAATATGTGTCGGTGATTCACCCACCCTTGTTCTTCATTGGCCATCAATCAACTGAGAACATTTGACTTAATAATTATCCATTTTGGTATTTGATAGTTATTTCTCTTATTACCGTTGTGACACCGTTGTTCCCGAAGCAAACCTAAAAAGCTTATAGTCCAAAAGATTCAGGTTGTAGATCTCGTGTAGCTCAGTTACTGAGCCATTTTCTTTGCTGAAGAGTCACTGGTTTCTTCACTACTGGAAAATTCTGGATTGCTTTTGCACTTAATGGAGGGTAACTTCTTTAAATGAACATTTTATGCCAATTAACTGATTACTCGTTCATTTATTGCATACAGATTTTTCACACTTCTAACACAATTAACAAACTTTTACAACTGTTGAATGAGACGAATAGGTAGCGCTGTGGTGTCTCTTTACTTTGAGCTCTGATTGACTTGATTCAAGCACAGTCTTTCCTCCAAATCATTCCTTTCTTTTGCTAAATGGAGGGAACTCAATTTCTGTATCATTTTTGTCCTAACCTTTATTTCTTTTTGTCTCTGTTTGCTGTAAAGCAAAATCTGTGTACAGTCAAATTTAATAGATCCTAATAATATATAGTTTTGGGTATATGCATCCTTTCCAATTCAGGTTTCAAGCAGATTGCAGCTGAACTTTAGATCTCTTCTTAAGACACCCACTATTCACTTTACACTTAGGTGTATATTTGTATATTATTTGTATGTTAGTAACCAGCTTGAGAGGTCTTAAGAGTCTCATCTCTGCTGCCTGGCAATTAGAATTTGACCCATACATTAGAACTGGTTCTGGCATCATAATATAAGATTTTAATGCTGTGTCTTTTCTAACATTTTTGAGGGGAGTGTGGTTTTTTTCTTTTTTGTTCTTACTAGTTACTGGAATTTTTGCAGTTCGTATTCTTGATCAGTGTGTCTGATGTACATGAGATGTCACATCAACTTCATAAATGACGCTGTGTGTGCACATGCTTTTAAGTGTTCCTTACCGTTAAATGTGATGACTTTATTTTTACCTTCATCATCGTTTGCCACCTTGGGCGAGGAAGAAAATGGCCTCTCTGTAATTTATGTTCAGAGACAGCTATATTTATTTGATCATCTGCAAACAGGAGTGTATATTTATATCTTTATTATTAAGCTTATAATATTACACTTCTTTATCTTGTAATGACTTTGATGTCGTCTGTGTATATATTAAATAATGTTGGTGATAACGGACATTCTTGACTCGTTCTTTGACAGACGTTTCTCAAAGATGGACTTCCTTTTTGTACTTTCTACATCTACATCTAAGTCTACCTTGGTACTCTGAAAATCACGTGTAAGTGCATGGGAGAAGGTTGAGAGAACCAACCTTACAATAATTCTGTTATTTTAATCACTAACACTGCACTAAAAAAAGAGAAGTCAAACCCTATATCGTTCCATGTCAGCTCTTATCTCCCTTATTTTATTATGATAATTGTTTCTCTCTAAGTAGGTTGGCATCATGAAAGAATTGCATATTTGGAGGAGAAAGTTGGTGATTGAAATTTCTTGAATGATTCCACTGCAGCAAAAAAATGCGAATTTGTGTATGTCAGTGACATACTCTCCTCTATTTTGTGATGATACCAAATGAGCTGCTGTTCTTTGAACATTCTCGGTGCACTCTGTTAATCATATCTGGTACGGATCCCAGACTGCACTGAGGTACTCCAAAAGAGGATGGACAAGTGTTGTGTAGGCTTCTCTTTAGTAGATCTGTTACATTTTCTAAGTATTCTGAATCTAAAACACAGTATTTGGTTTTCTTTCCCCACAATGTTTTCTATGTGTTTTTGACAATTATAGTTGTTCAAAATTGTATTTCCTAGGTATTCTAACTGTCTCTCGGCAGATGAGAGGAAGGCTTTGTCCATATTGTCGCTAGCAAAGTCGTCCGTACAACTGGGGCGAGTGCTCTATCGTATATCGAGACCTGCCTTGTGGTGGCGCTCAGTCTGCGATCACACAGTGGCGACACGCGGGTCCGACATGTACTAAATGGACTGCGGCCGATTTAAGCTACCACCTAGCAAGTGTGGTGTCTGGCGGTGACACCACATTACACTTATTAGATTCTGGGATATACCATTCGTTTCTAAAATTTCCCATAATTCCTCACAATTTACTTTTATTCATTTGATCAAAAGCTTTTGCATATTCAATAAATGTTATGTTTGTCGGGTGAGAAATGGGTTACAGACAGTATGACAGCTTATCAGTTACACAGCATAGAGATGTGTTTTCCACATCTTTTATTAGTAAGCACATATGCATAAAAAGTGTAAGGGTTATGAGCATGCAAGGCATACTAACTCCTGCTGTCTCACAGGGAGGTTATCCTTATGCATCGTATACAGTGTCAGAGATGTTATGCTGCCACAGAGGCCCTGCCTCCCCTCCCACCTCAGTGCGGAGCTTGTGAAAAGGTGTTGCCACAGGACATCGTCTGACGGAAGTGATGTAGATAGCTGTATGATGTTGAATTCAGTGAAAGAAATGTAATATCAGCAAAGTGCACCAAGGGATGCAGCCAGCCAATATTGGTGGTGCAACAAATGGGTTGCTTCCGATGGCATTAGCATATATGTCATTAATTATTGACTGCTCAGTGGCAGCATTTGAAGAGGGAAGCATGTTGGAGGTATTGCCTTGCATTGTTGTGTCCACAGGAGGCACTGCAGGGCCTGCCAGGTTGGTGGTGATGGTTGTACCATCTGCTGAGAAATGGGAGCTGAGTCCTGCCGTGTCGACTTCTGGTGGGACAAGAGTGGTGTGCCTAAAACTGTGAGAGTGTGCTCACTACCAACCACCTATATGTGTAGGTAGCAGCAATTGTGAGGTCATTATCGTGAAATGTTACGTATGTTAATAGGCAGAAAATTGTGCAGAATCGCACACTTCCGGAAATTTGTTAATGGTTGCATAGGAGGTGGCGGGTCAGAGTGTATCGTTTGAGATGAGAACACTAAAGTCCATGCCAGTTTAAGGCAGTTCACCAACACTGTTGTTTATTTTCCAACAATTGTGATATCAAAACTGTTTGAATCTTTTTTTTCAGTATATTCCTGTAAACATTGATTGTAAGACCGGTTTCACTTAGTCAGTATGTAGTCTAATATGAGAACATGTGACCAGGTCCATATGAATAAAAAGTTAATTATGTCATGTGATGGGATGGGCAGTGGCACATGCATGTTTTTCTTATGTGCACACACATGTGTGACCTAACCTGATCGATTGGGACTGTTCTTTGTTCTGCAAATTCAGTGGATAGAAGGAGGAATTTGTGGTAAAGTACTTCTGCAAGTGATGTGTCAAGGTCATATTTATGTGATGTGTGAATGCAGAGGAGAACCCATGAAAAGGCCTTCACGCATGATACTGAGTGGCACAAGAGAGCAGCTTTCATTGTCCAATGACACAATTACACGAGGTCATTGGATTGGGTGTAGTACGCAGTTGTTTCAAATTGTTGGCATCCACATATGTCGCACAAGTTATTGAAGAGTTTGAATTCAAACTCCTCACCCTGGTCCAATTTTAGAGGCCAGGCAGCTGAATCTGGCACTGTAACTACTGGAAAAAGCTTTTTCTACTGTCTCTAGTGATATGTCATAAATGGGCACACACCCCATCCAATGTGTTATGTGATCTATCATTGAGGGACTGTAATGGCAACCATGTGATTCAGAAGTAGCTCTACAATGTCAATGTGCTGCTACTGCCCTTTGGAATCGAGAATATACCAAAGGGGGCTGAGCATGACAGCCAGTTTTTGCCTTTGGCACAATCCTTTTTAATGTCAGAGCAGACAAACCATTATGTGATGAGCCACACAGTAGAGCACACTCCCAGATGTGCAAGGTTGTGGAGGAGGTCAAAAATGATAATGCAATACATTCTGGAACAACTGGTCAATGTCCATAAAGCAAGATAGATGGGCACAGGAGAAACTTCTCGGGCAGCTTGTGAGCCATTTGGTGAAATCAGTCACAAACTCCATACCAGCTGGTTTGGAGGTGGGGCAGTTGATTGCCCGGCTTCTGTGGGCAGTTTGAACTCATGTGCCCTTTTATTCCACACTGAGAGCAATAAGGTGCATGGCAGCATGGCATGCCTTTTGGCAGCATTGAAATGCCTGCTCATATTTCAAAATTGGATGCAGCTGTTTGTCCAGGCATGTCGAACTGGCAATAAAATGCACTACCTCCTCCTGCATCATCACAAGTCATGTGGCATCATACAATGAGGCGGGTGATGCTATTTATACCACACCTCCCACATAAAGGTCGATTCCTTGTATAAATATGTAAGTTGACCGGGCTTGCACTTGCTCAATTAATACCTCGTTATGTGCGGGATCTAAAAGCAGTGTGTAAGTGCAGCAAGCCACAGTGCAGATTCACTCAGAAAATGCTTCTACATCCTCCCCTTGCTTCTGGCAGAGGGTGGATGACATGTCCCTGTAATAGCAAGTGTCACGTCTGTCCGAATACCTTTCTATCAACCCAGCTTCTAACTTGTTGAAAGAGGTGGTGTCTCAATCGGTGTGCACCGATTTAGTATCGGTGTGGCATCATCAGAGAATTTCGGGTGGAATACATACCATAGGAAATCTTCTGGCCAAGAGCAAGCATGGCCTGTATCTTGGACAGTTTGCAGAAAGGAGTGTATTTGTCCATTGGGTTTCCAGGAAAATATCAGGATAAAATTGACTGAAGGGAAACTGTTAGCCCAGGTTCCAATGTATGGCTGGGGTACTATGCTACTGCAGGTGCTTGCAGCTGTCATTTGCAGTGCAGCAGGGTGTGTTTCTAGCACACTTAAATTGGCAGACTGGGTTTGAGCCAATTTTTGGCACTCTTCCATTAATTTTATCTTCCATAATAGTAACTTATCAATTTCTACTTGGAGGGCAGCTACTGTCTCCGGTTCTCCCATAGGTGGGTAGTTGTCTTTGCCAGTGGAGGTACAATGAGTTTGAGGCATAGTTACAATGTTAGGGCACCAAGAGCTCACTGGGAACTTTACAATTGGAGCGCGAAAAGAAAGTGCCTATATTGGATGGGACGACAGTGTAGCTGACAGCATGGAGGTGGTTGCGTGGAAAATTGAAGCGACAACCTTTCAGAAGTTGTGAAGTGGTGCACTAGGTGATGGCAGTAGGAATTGACAGTGAAGGTGACGTCAGCTGTGTCGGCAGCCAGGTGCTGTGTCTGTTAGCAAGGTAGAACATGTGACTATACTGCGGCATGACGTGGAAGGCGGCTTCCTGCTGCGTAGCGTAGCCTCAGACTGCTTGGGGCAGCCGCAGCATGGCAACTGGTGGAGATGTGAAGTGAGGCACCCAGCCATGCGGCCTGGCATTCTCTGTGGCAGCTGCTTGGGAAAAGGTGCCAATATGGCAGAACGCTGTGTGGTGAACCACAAATGCATGTACTTGTTATCGCATGGCGCATCTGGCACATCAAGCGTGAAGTATTGCTGGCAGCTTCATTAGGTATGGCTGGTTAAACTTCAAATGAGGCGGGCCTAGCAGTGATCTATCCCACTTCTGACACCAGTTGTTAAAGCATCAGGAATGGCCAGGAGTGGAAACCTGTAGGCATGAATGTTCAATGCCATAAACAGGCAGGCCTAGAGAAGCTGCTGGAACTGAATGATTTACCGCCCAAGACAGCAAGAGAGGTGGGCATCTGATAGGTTCAGAAGCTGCCAGCAGAAGACAGCAAACAGTATGTCTGCTCCCAGCAGCTGGCCACAGTAACACTCCCACTTGACCACTTCCAACCTCCCTATTGGTAGGCCAGATCGTAAGACAGGCAGTTCAATAGCGTTACCTTGTCAGCAACATGTGAACTTAGCTGCTGATGGTTGAACATGTGAAATACAGAGTGGTTCTATCTGGTTCTGGGCAACGTGACTGAGATGCTGCAACTAGCCACAAGGCAGAAAACACTGACGAACATAAAGTGGAAAATAAAACCAGATTTTTATGCAAATAGATCCATTCAGTAATGGACCCCACTGTACACTATCAATAAATTTTAGTCTACAGGGCATGTAGAGTAACTCATAGAGCAAATGATGTGATTATAGCATTTTTTGGTATGTCTTTGTCTGCCACCTGAATTTGTTGATAAGCTATTTTGCAACTGACAATGATGGCAATTTTTTTCCCAGCCAAGACTTAAGAAAAATGTACAAATTGGGAATGGGATCACTGTCAATGATTCTATGGGCATCGACATAGTGGTAGTCACTGTGTAGGCACAAAGTACCATTCTTTGTAGAAACTAGTTCAATTGGGGAGGGCTGAACACTGTTTGATGACATGACTTTACCAGCTCACAAACATTCTTCTGCCACATCCTTAGCCACTTTGTTTGTAGGGAACTAGCCAGTGGTGCCAGCAGCAGATAGGGGGACCTGGTGTGATTATAATGTGGTGGACTGCACTGTCCATATGGCAAGAATTGTATGTGGTTTAATGGGTGAGTGTGTAAGTCCAGGAAGTGGGGCATGATGTGATTTATCATTGCTGTTAATGTTACATGGCACTGTATCAGGTGTGCAAATGAGCAGGGATTTGTGGCACTTCAGTAACTTCAGAAGTGTCCATAGTAGTGGTGCCATTGCACTGGTCAGTGGCGAGATGACAAAGGCTTTAGAGATGCCGTTGGGCTGCATGCGGTGATGAGGTGGCATCCACAATTCATCTCCATAGTTGTTTGTTCATGAGTCACGTAACCCCATTGTCATGATGGTAATGACGAGTACTTGGCTGCCCTTAAGAGAAGCTGGTTGAAAAGTGCTTTGCATTGAAACTTCAGGTTGAGTTGTGTGTTGAGCATCGGCAGTATAACTGAGGGCTTTGTAGTGCCAGCAGTTAGTGTATTACTGACCACACCACAGGTGGCCTTCCGGCTGCACCATGATAATAGGAGTGTTAAAGCCCCTGAGGGCTTGGCATTTGGTTGCTGGGTACAGTATTGGCAGCCCCAGATTTCTGATCTGCGAACTGGTAAGCAACATCAGTCCTCTGTTATTGTAAGCTGTGGGCACACTTCAGGCACCACCACCTGGACCCCTACAACAAATCCCTCAACCTCGAGGTGTGCTACGTGCTGACAAGGTGAATGAGTGTTCAGGTCAAACAGTTTCAAGTGGGCAACCTCTGGGGCACATGCCACCCCCGCCAGGGGTATAAGGATTGTTCAGGCATGCAGGGCTCTGCCTGGGTTGATAATTGTGTTCCTAACATCTCGTGGGATCCCTCAAGAACATTTTCATGAACTTGCAACTACCAATGTGATGGGTGTATAGTCATGTAGTACTTAAACCCACTCATCTGTAGGAGCTCGATTGGTCAATCCTCCCAAAAAGAAGCCTCAGAATTATAGAAATAGGGCACTAGTGTGTCATAACACATTAATTGTAATAAAGAGAACAGGGGCAATATTTGAAAAGGTCTCCACTTTCTATATTCGCATGGTGTTGGAAGGTATTGCTGGGTCCCAAAAAGTATTAAATGACTTTGTAATGGAACACTTCCGGATGAAACTTTTAATTCAAACAAAGTGTCTGACCTTCTGGGATGTAATCCTTAGTGACTACCCAGTTGAGGCTGAGTTGCATACCACCCTTAACTTTAGGAAGGCATGGTTACCTACTCAGATATGATTGGAGGTGGACCCCATGGAGTTCCATGAAGTATGGAAAAATATGGACATCACAGAAGTGCAGAACTATATGAGAAGAGTCAATGGAAAATTGGAAAAATCTGCAACTTTCTTTCTAACCTTTAGTAATGCAGAGTTACCTGAACATATTCTTGCAGGCTATATCTGTTGTATTGGCAGAAGAGCCAACGCCGTGTTACTAGAGGAGGCCAAAATGCACTTATTTTAGCTCACGCAGGATGGTGTGAGGGGGGAAGAACTATGCTGACGTGAGGTCTGGAACATGACAAGGAATTAGAATTCAGAAAGCGGATGTAATTAGTTTGGTACTTAACTTTAATCCATTTATGATGAATGTCGCTCTTGACTGTATATGAGTCACAATAATATCTGTTCAGAAGACATAGTAACTGAATATGGCGCCTTGCTAGGTCGTAGCAAATGACGTAGCTGAAGGCTATGCCAAATTGTCGCCTCTGCAAATGAGAGCGTATGTAGTCAGTGAACCACCACTACTAAAGTCAGCTTTATAACTGGGGCGAGTGCTAGGGAGTCTCTCTAGACTAGGCCTGCCGTGTGGCGGCGCTCGGTCTCCAATCACTTATAGTGGCGACATGCGTGTCCGACATATACTAATGGTCCGCGGCCGATTTAAAGGCTACCACCTAGCAATTGTGGTGTCTGGCGGTGACATAACAATATCCATCTTGGTTTTGCGCATTCATTCCTACTGCAGTGTGATGCTTCAAATGTCAGAGATTTGGTTATACCTATATGGGATGTAGTGGGAGTGTTACATGTGTCAATTGTGGAGGTTGACCTCGTAAATCAGACAAAACTTTCACATTTCCTCCAAAATGTGTAAACTGCGCTGGGGATCATCCAGTGTGGAGCAGAAAGTGTGAGGTTTACAATGAGGAAAGGAAAATCCATGAGTTGAAAGTGAAGAGACACATACCCTATGGTAAAGCTCAAAAACCTTTAAAACCTTTCAAACCTTTGCAACCCTTTGCAACCTCCAGTTTGTGCTACTTCTGTGGCGTCGGCCCTTAAGACGCCAATCACCAAGTGTGATGCCTGCACTCAAACTAGGACCACCGGTTCAAGTAGGAGCACGTGCACTTGTCTGTATACCTGTGTGGGAAATGCTACATTTAAAACAGAAGTCATTAAGAAGCCATTGGCAGTGGGCTTATCACCTAAGCCACATATCACTGCCAAACATCAGAATCCTACTAAGCAGGCCCCTCATCTCAAGCAATCACCTCCTCCCATAAGTAAACCAAAAGTCCTTCAAAAATTAGTTCCAACTCATAGAATGTGGTGGTTAAACCTTTTGATTGGCGAGCTCACTCCCTCTCTTATGGGGACTATGCTTTTGAGGGTATGGACTTCCAATTGGAGGAACCAGAAAGCTGTGAACAGAATTGGCTAACATTCCCACCTGACATACCAGATAAATCACCACCTCCAGGGTAGAAAGAATAGGACAACCGTCACTGAACAGTGGCTCCCACAAGGATTTCTGTGGTGCAGTGGAATTTAAATAGATTCCTACCACATTTGGAAGAATTACAGCTCCTGGTCCAGGAGAAACCACCAACATACCTGCATTATGGGGTTACCACCCCTACAATAAGGACGATATTACTGGAGACAGTGCTAAAGGTGGAGTGGCTGCTGTAATTGACAGATGCCACTCTCCTGTCCCTCTTACCACTGCCATACAAGCAGTAAGTGTGTGTGTTCTAGCACCCTTTAATATCACAGTGTGTTCTTTGTATCTCCCACCTAATGATGCTCTCGGAACAGATGCACCGATAGAAGTCTTCCAGGCACTCTCACATCCAATTCTCCTATTGGGGGACTATAGTGCACACAATGTACTGTGCATCTCGACTACCACTTGAGACATCTGCATTCTGAATGTAGGTCAGATGGCACTTTTCCACAACTACAGAGTCTTTATCAGCCACTGACTTTGTTTTTGTTGCCCAGCTAGTGCAGACTCTGTTCAGTGGGAAGCAGGTATGGATTTACATTGTAGTGTTGACTTCCCAGTATGTATCTGTCTGCTGACAAGGACAGTGGCTGATAGAGACCACAAGGATTATGGCTGATACAAAGTTCAAATTTAATGCAGTACAGTCAACAGGCTATTTTAAAACAGAAGGACTGTACACAGGAGATGGTGACCCTTATCAATGGACTACCACAGAGTCCATCCCCCGGTCTTATAACCATCTCACACGATGACCTGTAGGTTGTTGGAATGATGACTGTTGATTGGCAATCATGACCAGACAAACAGAGCTACAGAACTTATCACTGTCCAACTATAGAAACCCTTCAAACTTTCAGATCTGTGAGAGAACATGTGAGGCGAGTGATAAAAGAACAGAAGAGGGCTTCCTGAAAGGAATTTCCAACTTCCTTGACTTCCATTTATTGGTCCACTTCCACTGTGGAAGTTTGGGACTCACTAAGGCAGATTTCAATCAAGGGCAGTACTCATACCTTCAAATTTGTCAAATAATGGGGCCTTGGTGGACATGTCAGACGGCATGTTCAGGTTTTAGCTGAACACTTTTCTACTGTCACTACATCATCCAGACTAGCTCCTGCTTTTCAGGTGTTCTATT
The DNA here is from genome assembly GCF_023864345.2 of Schistocerca serialis cubense. Taxonomy (NCBI): domain Eukaryota; kingdom Metazoa; phylum Arthropoda; class Insecta; order Orthoptera; family Acrididae; genus Schistocerca; species Schistocerca serialis. The sequence goes on along the minus strand of NW_026047584.1, from coordinate 6,859,969 downwards.
GGACTGTGGAGATGATGAAGCTCAAGTTGTTGTTGCATAATGGGGAAGTCTACAACCTTCCATTTGCCATGTGGGAACTGGAACTAGCTTTGTCTGGAGCTGGAGACACTGCTCCAGGAACTGGTTAGATCCATTATGCCATGCTTTATCTGTGCCCTGAAGTGAAAGGACATCAATTAAAAGGTTTCTTGTCTGTTCAGAGTTGCATAGTGCACTACAAGCACTTCCCCAAATGGAACTAGCTGATCAGTTAATTCAGCTCATCTGTGACTTCTTACAGGAGGTCCAGCACTGTGGCAAGGACGTGATTGTTTGCTGCGTACCTGGTCACACTGGGATACAGTCAAATGACATGGCTGACAAAGCCGTCAAGGAAGTATGTCAGAATGGTGCTGCCTGTCAATGTCCCATCCCGTTGAATGCCATCATCTAGTTTTCTGATTGATGCATCGTGTCAGTGGACACTGAATGTTTGATGTTAGCCTTTCTGCTGGAATGAGGTTCTGCTTACCAGGTTGCACGATGGGCATAGCCGTTTAACCCGTGGCTTCCTTCTCTGGTGAGAGGATCCATCACTGTGTGAAGTTTGTGGTGTGCCACTTTCAGTTCAGTGTAGTTTGACAATGTGTGTCATATATACTGATTGTAGGGCAGCCGTGAATCTCGATGGAGATCTGCCCACCATCCTCGCCGATACTGGTTCCAGTGTTAAGAGTGGTGAAGTTTTGTGAGCTGACAAAGCTCATCCCTCAATTGGTGTGGAAGGGAGAGAGACTTTAAAACATTATAAAGTGCTCCACATGTGGAGACGGCCTTTGTCCCCACCCATGAGATTGGCATGCTGACTTTCCATCAGGGTGTTGACAAATGTGATGTTGAGCAGCCCTCATCTCAAATAACCACCACCACCATCATCATAAGGAGTGCACCATTTAAATCTGGCAGTAGAAGTTATTGCTGTAGGAAGTAAACTCGAATGGCTGGTTTAACTTTCTCTGGCACTAGGAATGTCAGAAGAGTTTCTGTATCTGTGCCGTGTAGTGTGCGATGGTGATCAGTCATTGGCCACATACATTTGTAGCAGTGATGGCAACAGTGTAGCAGGTGTGAGAGCAGGTGGTAGAGTGCTCACTTACTATGGTGTCAGTGAGGAAATACACATGCAGGCACCTGTTTTGGACAAATAGTTGGAGACCAACTGCCCGTCAAAATGCTCTGTCAGTACTGTTTCGTTGTGCTGTGTAGAGGTGGCTCATTAATGAAGATCAGCCTGATTTCAGGTCACCGTAGAAGTTTCGGTAGGCGTAGGGTTGCCTGCAGCCCAATGAATGCTGCCCAAATCTTGTGGGGAAACTGGCAGTAGCATAGTTTTGTTTTGGGTGTGGAAACAGATGGTGCACTTGCTCAGTGCAGCTTATTTTATATGCAGTCATGACAGTGGCCATTTGGGAGGGTGACACTCAGCTGTCATGTTTGGTGATTTCTGTCTGCTGGATCTGTGAAAGGTGCTCAGGGTGGTAGATACGGGGGACGTGGTAGAGTTGGGGTGAGTCCAGCCGCCATTAGGCTCTCTGTGGCTGTGCAGTGTCATGGCAGCTCATCCAGGATCGTGCGTAATTGGTTTCAGGGCAGGTGTACTGCACGTTTACTGCTATGTTCCACTGTCTGTTGTCAATTAGAATGCAGTGTTGTGATAGTGCTGCATTTCGTCAGCCAGTCGTAGTTTAAGCTCCAGTGTTGCCTCCTCATGCACTACTATTGCTGCTTGTACGTTTTCTGGGAATATTTGGAGCCTAAGTGTCCATGAGACATGATCATATACGAGTGTTGGGTTAATTGGAATTTGCATGTGGTGCCAGGACAAAGACAGTATGCTACTGTCTAAAGAAGTCACTTTGATTAGGAAATGTAGCTGCTGCTCTTGGGTCCATGTTAGTCTGTGTAGCACTGGTGTCTCAGCAGACTTGCTTGTGTGAGAGGCCAGATGTCCAAAGGCAAGTCGCTAATAAGGTCTGCACTGTTTCCCAGGTGGTTAAGACAAGTGGTGAACTTCTCGTCATCTGCAATGGTGCCACTCGCTGACATCAAATGCTCACGGAGGGCAAAACACCTTGCAGGAGAAAAACGGTAGTTTAGGATGGTGGTGGATGATGTGATGGTTGTCAGTGGTTACAGTGTAAGGCACCGCTGTGAGATGGGCATGGCGCGATGCTGGATTTGGAGGAGTGTCAGTGTGTGCGGCAGGCAGGAAACGTGCCTTTACATAGGGCTGTGCATGATGAGGTGGATCATGTGTCAGTGCAGATAGTGTCAGCATCACAAAGCAATGTGTGTGGAACTCACATGGTTGTTCGAAGTGTATTTGTATGTCAGTGAAATTCTGGGGCCAAGTTGGTAGATAGGACATTTCCTAATGTCCGGTGTCTGAGACGGTGGGAAATGTGTGTCAGGGTGCACGTGATATCCTCGTGTAGCCCATTTAGTATCCATCAGCACTGTGTGTGTCTCTTGGAGTTTGTGCAGATGTGCAGTCATTGATGGTGTGGCTGCCGTGGGTGTGACATAACCCAAACAGGGAACCAGAGCTATCTGACCTTGCCGAGACAAGGTCACGAGAAACGTATTTTCGGAGGATGTAGTTGCTTTTAGTGCTGGTTGTGGGTGGTTCAAATGGAAAGCACACTGCTGGATCAGAAGCGAGATGGTTGTGAGGCCCAGTGTGGCTGGGATATGAGTGACTTTATAGTATCTCTCGCGGAACTCATGATTAGTCACAATGGGTGGCACAGGATTTGGAAAATTGGAATGCCCATGTACTGAAATGTGATGTAAACCTGGATCCTGCAGTCTGTTGGCAGATAGGTGATGAAACAGAATGAAGTAGTGGTGTGGCGTGGGCCATTGTTTGTAATGGCACTGTGGGAGAAGTCTGGTTCAGGTTGTCATTGCGAGTGACATAATGCTCGTAATCACTAGTACTGCAGCAATTGATGTTTTGCCCTGCATGATATTTGAAGCCACTTAGATTAACATACATTATGGTGAAACTGGCTATTCTTTGTTGTGACTTGCTGCTGCAGTATTGTATGAAATACAAGGGATGGAATCACTCTGTATCAAATCTGGAATGTTTAGTAAGGAGTCCCTAGATAAATTCGATACTTGTTGTGGCACAGTTTGTGTTTGGCATTGGCAGTGATGTGAAGTTTGTCTGAAGACATGTCAAACAATGGTGGTGGTGCTATGTCGTTTGTCACTGTAGTATCGTCCAAGCCTTGGTGAATGTTACCAATTTTGTACACGGGATGTTACGGAATTCATGAGCTCTCTTTACAGATTTTGTTTACTTCACTGTAGGAAAATTGAGGTTGTACCATTTGTTATGGTAGCATTGTCAATGTCATATTAATATGATAGCAGAATAGTGGTCTGGTGTTGTAGACCAGATTTCCACACTATTTATTAGTAGTACATATATGCAACATGCGTAAGTGTTAGGATTGTACAAAGCATACCCACTCCTGCTGCCTCATATGAAGCAACCCTCATTTACACAGTCAGAGATGTTATTTCACCACATATTCTCTTGTGTTTCTCAGTAATTTGGCGGATGGGAAAAATACTGTCCCATTTTAATACCCTTCTGTTCTTCAGTAAGAAATATTTCCAACAGTACCTCAGTCTGTTTGTTACTGTTTGTGTGTGTATCTTGTATCCAGAGTTAAGAAGACTAATATCTCAATAATTGTCACATTTTCTGTGATCTCCTTTGATTTAATAATGGGATAATGCTATTTCCAGATGTTTCAATACTTCATTGAAACATTTTTTCTATAACCATGTAATGCTTCGATCTTGTAGCAAATGTATTGTATAGATTTCTCCTTGTGTCTGTCTTTTTATTGTGTTTTTATTACTGTCATAGCTAAGAATGCCCCTCTATATTACAAAAAAAAGATCAGTTGTAACATTATATCCTCTTCAGACTATGGTGTCTTCTATAAATGGGATGGCTTTATGTGCAATAACATAGCCTCTTATAGATCTAGTACCCCTAGTACTCCATGTAATTTTATGAATATCTCTATTTAAGGGGAGAGGGGTTGTATTAATTGTCATTCTTAAGTGGTTGAAGGCAGAAAAAATCTCTCGGCTGATATACATTATTGTTTTTAGTATGTTCTCCATGTGGTCCCACTATGCCTTTAATGGCAGATTTATCTACTTTGCATTGAAATCTCCAGCAATTATTAAATAATATGCTTTAGGTATTCTACCAATCGTTGTCGTATATGCATTTGTAGGCTGTATTCTCACCAATAATATTCACCAACTTATCCCAGTGTCTTAAACCTTAAGTATATCAATCCTTAATTTATGAAAACCTATGAATTTACCTAATTTCATTGTACCTGCAACTCCAGCTCTTGCCGGTTCAGTTCTACTTACTCTGGTATATTTCATAATATAATGACTAATTTCTTTAGATATTTGTAGTTCCTTCTTTGTTTCTGATATTACAACTGTATCAGTTTTTGAAATGTTTAATTCCCTCGTTATTTGTTGTTCATTACTGCTTATTCCTGTAACATTCCATGTGGTTGTTTTCCTTATTTTTCCCACTCCCTATATTATTTTTTCCTCACTGGTCATTGTCAAAAGTGTGTTTTGCTACTTGATTTTTGTCAGTAGTGTCGTAATTCCCCATTAAAAGATACAGACCTGTAGCCTGGTGGCAGGCCTGCCACATTTGTGTGTCCTAGTATACCTGCTTTTTCTCTGGGGTTCTCTCTCCTTAGATTGCTGCCTTCACTACAGCTATGGATTCATCTCTCCAGGTTTTGGAGGGACTCCTTCCCTGTTATTAATCAGGGTTGACCCCTCTAGGTGGGTCTGTTTCTCTATGCCTAAGACAACCTGTCTCCCCCTGCCCACCACTCCTACATTGTGGACTGGTCTACATCTGATTCACAACCATAAGACCTGTCCCGCTAGGGTAGCCCTGCCAGTAGCTTGCACTCCCTCCAATATAGCTATCTGCATTATAGCAGAGCCCACAAACTTCCTTGCCATAGTTAGGTGTCTGTCCCTGAGGAGATATTTAATACATATTTTTATTTTTATTTATTTTCAGATATACCACGAGACATATTACACCATTTCCTGGCCGGAATGCCACGGAGGTGGAAGTTGGTGGCACAGCTGTGGCGGCAGTGCATTGGTAACTACTACTACTACTACTACTACTACTACTACTACCACCACCACCACCACCACCACCACCACCACCAATGTTGTTGTTGTTGTTGTTGTTGTTGTTGTTGTTGTTGTTGTTGTTGTTATTTTTATATTTGTTTCTTTTCTCAGACGTTATGTCTGGTTAAAAATGGAAAGTGACACGGACCTTGATCAAGCGTGACTTCCTTTTAACTGAACGGTATACGTCCGCCCCTCGTGGTCTCGTGGTAGCATTCTCGCTTCCCGAGCACGGGGACCCGGGTTCGATTCCTGGCAGGGTCAGGGATTTTTCCTGCCTCGAGATGACTGGGTGTTGTTGTTGTCATTTTCATCATCACCATTCATCCCCATTACGGTTGGAGGAAGGCAACGGCAAACCACCTCCAGTAGGACCTCACCTAGTAAGGCGGTGCGGGTCTCCGGCATCGTTCCCCTGTGCTCTGTAAAGAAGCAAGGGACTTCATTTCCATTTCCATATGTTACATTGCATTTAGGAACTTCTGGGTAATTGAAGATGTATCAATAATATCAGATTTCTGTAGTTGTACATATACGTTTGGCTGTAGCTGTATTGTGTTGATGTACTGGTGGATATTGTGTGGTAGGACCCATGTAGTTGATAGTATAATTGGTACAATGTCAACTTTATCCTGATGCCACATGTCCTTGACTTCCTCAGCCAGTTGGATGTATTTTTCAATTTTTTCTCCTGTTTTCTTGTGTATATTTGTTGTATGGGGAAGGGATATTTCGATTAGTTGTGTTAATTTCTTCTTTTTATTGGTGAGTATGATGTCACATTTGTCATGTGGAGTTGTTTTATTTGTTATAATGGTTCTGTTCCAGTATAATTTGTATTAATGATTCTCCAGTACATTTTGTGGTGCATACTTGTATGTGGGAAAGTGTTGTTTTATTAGTTTATCGTATGGCAAGTTGTTGATATATTATTTTCGCTACATTGTCATGTCTTCTGTATTTGCTAGTATTGTACATCCGCTTGTGATGTGATTTACTGTATCTATTTGTTGTTTGCAAAGTATGCATTTATCTACTGTGGTATTGGGATCTTTAGTAATATGCTTGCTGTAATACCTGGTGTTTATTCTTTGATCCTGTATTGCAATCGTGAATCCTTCCATCTCACTGTATATATTGCCTTTACTTAGCCATGTGTTGGATGCGTCTTGATCGATGTGTGGCTGTGTTAGATAATAAGGGTGCTTGCCATGTAGTGTTTTCTTTTTCCAATTTACTTTCCTCGTATCTGTTGATGTTATGTGGTCTAAAAGGGTTGTAGAAGTGGCTATGAAATTTCAATGGAGTGACCGATGTATTTGTATGAGTGATTGCTTTGTGTATTTTGCTAGTTTCTGCTCGTTCTAGAAAGAATTTTCTTAAATTGTCTACCTGTCCATAATGTAGGTTTTTTATGTTGATAAATCTCCTTCCTCCTTCCTTTCTGCTTAATGTGAATCTTTCTGTTGCTGAATGTATGTGATGTATTCTATATTTGTGGCATTGTGATCATGTAAGTGTATTGAGTGCTTCTAGTCTAGTGTTACTCCATTTCACTACTCCAAATGAATAGGTCAATATTGATATAGCATAAGTATTTATAGCTTTTGTCTTGTTCCTTGCTGTCAATTATGTTTTCAGTATTTTTGTTAGTCTTTGTCTATATTTTTCTTTTAGTTCTTCTTCAATATTTGTATGATCTATTCCTAGTTTTTGCCTGTATCCTAGATATTTATAGGCATATGTTTCTTCCATCTCTTCTATGCAGTCACTGTGGTTATCCAACACATTAAGTGTGGTTTTCAAATTTTACATTACTGTGTTTAGGAGATGTTTTGGGTGCGCGCCGGGCTGTTTTGGGTGCGCGCCGGGCTGTTTTGGGTGCGCGCCGGGCTGTTTTGGGTGCGCGCCGGGCTGTTTTGGGTGCGCGCCGGGCTGTTTTGGGTGCGCGCCGGGCTGTTTTGGGTGCGCGCCGGGCTGTTTTGGGTGCGCGCCGGGCTGTTTTGGGTGCGCGCCGGGCTGTTTTGGGTGCGCGCCGGGCTGTTTTGGGTGCGCGCCGGGCTGTTTTGGGTGCGCGCCGGGCTGTTTTGGGTGCGCGCCGGGCTGTTTTGGGTGCGCGCCGGGCTGTTTTGGGTGCGCGCCGGGCTGTTTTGGGTGCGCGCCGGGCTGTTTTGGGTGCGCGCCGGGCTGTTTTGGGTGCGCGCCGGGCTGTTTTGGGTGCGCGCCGGGCTGTTTTGGGTGCGCGCCGGGCTGTTTTGGGTGCGCGCCGGGCTGTTTTGGGTGCGCGCCGGGCTGTTTTGGGTGCGCGCCGGGCTGTTTTGGGTGCGCGCCGGGCTGTTTTGGGTGCGCGCCGGGCTGTTTTGGGTGCGCGCCGGGCTGTTTTGGGTGCGCGCCGGGCTGTTTTGGGTGCGCGCCGGGCTGTTTTGGGTGCGCGCCGGGCTGTTTTGGGTGCGCGCCGGGCTGTTTTGGGTGCGCGCCGGGCTGTTTTGGGTGCGCGCCGGGCTGTTTTGGGTGCGCGCCGGGCTGTTTTGGGTGCGCGCCGGGCTGTTTTGGGTGCGCGCCGGGCTGTTTTGGGTGCGCGCCGGGCTGTTTTGGGTGCGCGCCGGGCTGTTTTGGGTGCGCGCCGGGCTGTTTTGGGTGCGCGCCGGGCTGTTTTGGGTGCGCGCCGGGCTGTTTTGGGTGCGCGCCGGGCTGTTTTGGGTGCGCGCCGGGCTGTTTTGGGTGCGCGCCGGGCTGTTTTGGGTGCGCGCCGGGCTGTTTTGGGTGCGCGCCGGGCTGTTTTGGGTGCGCGCCGGGCTGTTTTGGGTGCGCGCCGGGCTGTTTTGGGTGCGCGCCGGGCTGTTTTGGGTGCGCGCCGGGCTGTTTTGGGTGCGCGCCGGGCTGTTTTGGGTGCGCGCCGGGCTGTTTTGGGTGCGCGCCGGGCTGTTTTGGGTGCGCGCCGGGCTGTTTTGGGTGCGCGCCGGGCTGTTTTGGGTGCGCGCCGGGCTGTTTTGGGTGCGCGCCGGGCTGTTTTGGGTGCGCGCCGGGCTGTTTTGGGTGCGCGCCGGGCTGTTTTGGGTGCGCGCCGGGCTGTTTTGGGTGCGCGCCGGGCTGTTTTGGGTGCGCGCCGGGCTGTTTTGGGTGCGCGCCGGGCTGTTTTGGGTGCGCGCCGGGCTGTTTTGGGTGCGCGCCGGGCTGTTTTGGGTGCGCGCCGGGCTGTTTTGGGTGCGCGCCGGGCTGTTTTGGGTGCGCGCCGGGCTGTTTTGGGTGCGCGCCGGGCTGTTTTGGGTGCGCGCCGGGCTGTTTTGGGTGCGCGCCGGGCTGTTTTGGGTGCGCGCCGGGCTGTTTTGGGTGCGCGCCGGGCTGTTTTGGGTGCGCGCCGGGCTGTTTTGGGTGCGCGCCGGGCTGTTTTGGGTGCGCGCCGGGCTGTTTTGGGTGCGCGCCGGGCTGTTTTGGGTGCGCGCCGGGCTGTTTTGGGTGCGCGCCGGGCTGTTTTGGGTGCGCGCCGGGCTGTTTTGGGTGCGCGCCGGGCTGTTTTGGGTGCGCGCCGGGCTGTTTTGGGTGCGCGCCGGGCTGTTTTGGGTGCGCGCCGGGCTGTTTTGGGTGCGCGCCGGGCTGTTTTGGGTGCGCGCCGGGCTGTTTTGGGTGCGCGCCGGGCTGTTTTGGGTGCGCGCCGGGCTGTTTTGGGTGCGCGCCGGGCTGTTTTGGGTGCGCGCCGGGCTGTTTTGGGTGCGCGCCGGGCTGTTTTGGGTGCGCGCCGGGCTGTTTTGGGTGCGCGCCGGGCTGTTTATTTGGTTCACAGGGATTGAATCATCTGGATGACCTTTGCATGTCTTCAGCACCTGATGGCTGTCCTTTTGACCTGTAGAAAGATCGACATGGCATCACTACATCCCTTACTATGTTACACAAGGGAAGTCTCTGGTGTCGACTCCCAGTTTTTGTCAAGATCTATCTGTTGCACTGGACACTCTTGGTTCAAGTGGGTGCTTTACTCAGTACCGCGCAATACACCCAGAAAATGGGGCTCCACAGGGTTCTGTCCTGTACTGTCTCGTGGCCAACAATGGTCTAGTAGTGGATGTGGGGTCTTTGGTGTTGCCCTCCTTATATGCCAATAATATTTGCGTTTATTGTTGCTCTTGTAGTATGGATGTTGCTTACTTTACCTACAGGGTGCTATATGAAAGGTGCAATAATTGGCCCTCACCAATGGCTTTCAGTTTTCACTTTCCCAAACTTGTCATGCACTTCTTTCGCTTTCATACTGCCCAGCCACATCCAGACCATCAATTTCTACTTGTAATTGAGGTGCACCACTTTTTGGTATTGGTCTGTTATTTGTGGTTGATGTGGCTTGCCACATTCTCCAACTTAAGCAAAAGTGCCGGCAATACTTCAGTCCATTCCACTGGCTCAGTAACATTAGTTTGGTAGCAGAGGGCTCTGTGGTTTCACATACGTACAAAGCCGTTTCTGTCCATCTTAATTATGGAAGCCTTGCATGTGGTTCAGTAACACTCTCAGCATTGCAGATACTGGACCCTCATCAGGAGCGTTTCAAAATAGCCCAGTGAACAGCCTACTGGCCAAGGCTGGACTCCCTCCATTACCTGTGAGACACCATAAACCGCTACTGAATTACATTATATGCCTTCATAACTTCCCTGAACACCCCAGCTGCTGTGTCATTTCCCCTGGAAGGGAGTTCCAACTCCCATAACTGCAACTGCTTCCACTGTCTCACCTTATCAGGGAGACATAGCATCTGCCCCATGGCTTGTACCCAGAACTCTGATTTGTCTGTCTCCTTTTGTCCAAAAGATTCTTTTCGGCCCATGATTTTTGGCTGCCTGTTCCTGACTGGCCTTAAGACATATCACAGCTTGGACATGGTATTCACTGATGGCTCAACAGTTGACAAAGTGGCTTTGCAAATACAGATGCACAGTGTAATGAACTATATTCTCTTCCAAATTGCTGTTGTGTGTTCACTGCTGCTTTAACGGCTGCTAAACTAGCCCTTAGCCATATTTATTCTTGCACTGGCAAAAGTATCCTAATCTGCAGCAAATCCCTGTGCAGCCTTAAGGCTATAGAATAGTACTAATCTCCTCACCTGCTAATTATGGCTATCCAGAATCTCATCTTGGAGCTACATCAAGGTGGATGGCCAGTTGTTTTCACTTGGACACCCAGTCATTTTGGGATTTTTAGAAATAAACAAACTGACCAATTGGCCAACCTGGCCACCAGTATGCCAAGTCTGGAAGTTTGAGTTGTAGAACTGCACCTTTAGTCATTTATATGTCACAGATTGCTGGAAGGTGATTCTTGGCCACGTTCTGATGTGAGGATCCCCCTCATTGGCAGTGTAGAACCCACCTTTTGTGGCCACTTACTCACAGACTGCACAAATTTGGCTGCTTTGAGGTGGTATTGTAATCTTCCTAACACACTACCTCTAGTGCTAGTAGACAGCACCAAAGTGGCTGACCTGGTGTTAATGTTTTGCCCATGATGGTGGTATCTATTTGTCCCACTCATGTAGAGCTTTTGGCCCTCATTGATTACCTGAGGGGGTGGTGGAGGTCTTGCTGCATCCTCCCATTGAAAGCTTGGTTTCTGAGTAAAGAGCAGTTCAAACTGATTATTCAATTGCACCTGAATAGGCAGGATGAATATCGTAACAGGGACTTTCAAATGGGCTTAAGTAAAAATGTCAGATTTCAGTGTTGTTAACGCTTCATCACAACAGTCACTGTTAGGTATTTTGTGTATGATAAATCTATTAAAATTGCAGAAACGTTTCATGCTGACAGTGCATTAATTTTGTAAATACAAGCAGTTCAAATTTAGTTTAAAGTACTGTCATATTTTGACTATCTCCTGACAAATGATTGGTGTATCAAACATTCAAATGTTTTGTGTTTGTCATACTTTGTCTTGTTCCACACCCATGAGAATTACCCCATTTTTGGGGCTATGGAAGGAAAACTGAATCTGATCTAATCACTATGTGATGAAGTTGTTGGTTATTGGGCTTAAGTTTTGCCACGTGTATTTTTATTTAGCAGTGAATTTAATACATGTTGAGAATCATGATATCAAATGATCTAATAAAACTGAAGTGAAAAAGATTGTCCACAATGTTCATAGATGGTGAAATCGTACAGGGTGAACCAAAACTCTTACAAACATCTAGACATTGTTCAGGGTGCTGTCTATCCTCATACAAAGGACCCGCAGTCTTCAGTCACTTGTTAGAGTAAATTAATTTCTTTGGATTGTCTCCCATATTGTCTTTCTTTCTGTGAAAGACCTTAACAACAATTATTCAACCAACACTCATACCACACACACTCCTATTCAGATGATCACATGCCTCAATTCATACTTGCACACTTGTAATATGAAGGTTGGTGGCATTGCTAGAGTTCCCTATTCTTACCCTTCTCATTATCAGCTGGAAGTCCCATCAACACACACCTAACTTCCTCTTCGCTGCCTCCTGCAGAAAAACTGTTTCCTCACTCCGAATCAGTTTATAGTTTTGCACATTACTTCTATGACCCTCCCTGAAAGTGATTCTACTGACTCAATGTGCTTTTTTGACCAACCATATTTCGTGTTAGGGTACCACTGGTAAAACTAGATGTTCAAATTTTTGAGCTTTATTTAGTCCAGGGGCGGGCAAACGTTGCACATGGCTCATGAGCGCACAGCACTGCACGTGTGCTGCTCACGTGCAATCGTCAACTGGGGCAGTTGGCGACAGCCGGCAGGTTGCTGCAGTGTAGTGCCAGGCTAAGCTGCAGACGTTGATGCGAAGCGACCACTACGTAGTGAACGTTGTATTTCAAGAACCGGAAAATGCAGGGTAAACAAGGAAATGGAGAAGTGGAGATTTGCTATCTTTTAAAAAGTAATTGGAGAATCATTTTTTTCTTTGTGCAAGAACGTGAAAATTCGAAATGTTTAATATGTGGCAGTATTCTCCCTGGTCAGCGGAAGTTTAGTATTAAAGGCCATTATAATAAATTTCACGACGAGTACAATTTATTGTAGGATTCTGAGTGGATGGGGAAATTGAGCTTAAGAAGAGCGATCTGACGATACTAGATGAATCTGTCGTAGTTGCTGTGGTCACAAGAGATCTGCGACTTCCTTTCATCATGTCTCGTCTAACTGATATAACATTTTATGGGGCACTGTTTTCAATTTTTCAGGATGACAGCAATAATAGCCCAGTGGTACGTGCAAGTTACAAGATTGCGTTTAATATAGCGAGAGCTCGAAAACCATTTGCTGAATTAGTAAGTGTCAGTTAAGAGCAAACATCAGTGATGAAAATTTAAGTAACTGTTTGTGTTTGTCTGTATGTTGAAATTTTGTACCACTCCGCCTGTGATAATTAAATAAAAAGTGTCGTAGGTAATAGGTACTCTTTCAAAACACGACATCTTTCAAGCACTCCTACTAATCTTATTCCTTCAACAATAAAGCAAGCTAGGAAACAAAACACATTGCAGAGGAAGGAGCGGACTGAAGGTATGGTGGGAACGGGAGGTAAGCAGGTGGCCAGCTTGCCCCAGTGTGCATGCAGAACACCTGTTAACTGCCTGCCCCTGATTTAGTCCTTCAAGGCAAGCTGCTCTGCCACCCATCTACCATCACTGAGCGATGTGCAAGCACATTTTGCATTTCCAATGACCAAATTTAGCAGCAGCCTTCAAATATCTATGTATCAAAGGCAATGGACTGAGCGGACTGACTGGACTGAGCAGAGTGAGCGGACTGAATCATTGTCCAGCACAGACCACTAAGGATGGAAACTTTAAATTTGAAGGAGGTGTGGATCTTGCACTGTAGGCATTGCTTAAGAGAAGATTGGCTGAAATTCCACTCCTAAGGGTGTGAAATAGGGAATGAAAATAATTAAGGCTAAGTTTATGAAAATTGGTATTAGAGTTCTGGGTTAGATATGAAGAAATAGCTGATACATAATGAAAGTTCATATGGAAAAAGCATGATCAACAAATCTTCAGACTCGAGCTACCAGAAATGCCTTTCAATAAAAAGTACGTTCTGAAAAGACTGTACTTATATGGTGTTAATTTGCATGAAATGCTTGGACAGTGTTGCAGTCTGAAAACAACATAAAACATAATTGGATTAAATGAAAACAGTCTCTGGAGGTCCACAGTCTATCAGAGCACAGCAGACAGAGTTGAGCTGTTCATTAGTAAATACATACACATCCTCAGTTGCTTCCTCTGGAAAAAGTCAGGAGACTATCTCATACTGGGTTTACAGAAGTGATAGGTACATTCAAAAGTGTCTTTGCCTCCTTCAACTTGGATTCTGCTCAAGTACCACTGGTTTGTAAGGTATACATTTCTGTAATGTGACATAGCTTTCCAACAATGTGGCTAATTGCCACTTAAAGACCTAAACAGCTTCATACCTCATTGCTGCAGTTGTTTCTGCCATTTATGTAGCCTCCATCTGACATATACAAAAATTAGGAAGGCATAGTGCTGCAAGTACACAGCTGTAGGCATTAGGTAAACTAAACTTTGCGCCTTATAATGGCCCACCTAGATTAGGTACATTGCTTTGTTTCATGGCTAACCCTACATGTAAGTGGCACTGCCTTTGTACAGGCAGCATGTGCCCAGATACATTGTAAAATAGTGGCATCTCACAGCCTGTAAGTTTCATCCCTCAGGTTTGCTCTCAAAATGGGACAGGTGAGAAGGCTCCTGTGGTTTTACAGAAGTTCCTTCTAAATTTGTCTGATTGAATCTCCTTATATTTGTGACCACAGCACACAAAATGAAAGCCTACCAAAGATGCAGTCACCAACCATTAACACCACTGCTAGGTGTAGCAGGAGTTGCAACGTTGAACAGTGTGGAGCTCAGAATGTAGACAGACATGTCACCTCAGGTAGATGTATTTGGCAACTCAGGTGGTAGATAAGTGAAACAGTAATACAATGTTGAATATCTATTGTCCACAAAATAGAACCTCAGAAGCTTCATCTATGGGGCAGCTGGTGTGAGCGGGGCAGGTGGAAGCACAGCACTGTGGAATACACTAGTCAGTAGTCGGCACATAGTCTGTAGTGGGTCGGCTCGGCAGTTGTGACATTATGGGGCTGGTCGTCCGGTCTGTGTCAGCACTCAGCCACAACTGTGCTGACTCCAGCTGCATGTGTCTTCCGAGAGACAGTGGCAAGAGCAGCCATGACCCTACTACTGACTGTAAATGAAGAAAGTGTCTACAGTGCTGCCTGGAGTACTGGACACCTTTAAAAGAACTGCTGTGGCCTCCAGATGGGAGAGACAGACCGGTAGCGAAAGAGTACGCCATGGGAACAGAGCCGAACAGTGGCAGTGGCTCACCCACGTGGTGGCGAATGATCATCTTCATCCCGGCTCTGACAGTTAGGCCTTCCAGGTGATGGCAATCACAGAAACCTGCCAGTTTCGATTCGGTAGTTACTGCACCTCACAGGGACCGAGCTGCTCCTGACGGAACTGGCTGCTACGTAGATGAGCGTAGGTGACCAGATGAGGTGATCTACTGACATAGGCCTCTGGTCTAAACAGGACAGCACGGATTGAACAGATCTCTGTCTCGTTAGTGGTAGGATTGGTGCAGGATGGGCTTGCGTGTTCTGCTCTTGTCAGGCATAAATGACACCCCCCCAGGGGATCCACAACTCTTTTGTGGATAAGTGTGTAGCGAGCACGGGCCCCGAGCTAATGTGGCCTTCCTTCTTTTCCGGGCTGCATACCCCCCCTTTCCGTATCCTTCCCCATCCCCCATCTTCGCCCCCCCCCCCCTCACCTCTGGCTCATTCCTTCCCTTTCTCCCCCTCTGGGAGTATGGTTTGTGCCTACGTCCGGAAACGGACGCTTGTAAATGTACCGCACTCTTCGCCTTCCTTGCTTGTATGTTTTCATCTTTCTTCATCCTTCTCTTTTCCTTACCTCTTTTCCTTACCTCTTTTCCTTACCTCTTTTCCTTACCTCTTTTCCTTACCTCTTTTCCTTACCTCTTTTCCTTACCTCTTTTCCTTACCTCTTTTCCTTACCTCTTTTCCTTACCTCTTTTCCTTACCTCTTCTCTTTACCCTTTCCCTTTACCCTTTTCTCCGCTGCGGCGTTTGAGACCTCTCTTCTTTCCTTTCCCTGTCTCTTTCTTCCTCCCTGTGCGTGTCTGAAGGCCGACCCACGCACTTCCATGCGTAGCCGGTGAAGGGGTAACGCGTAATTCCCCGCCCCGGGTGGACAGGTAGGACACATACGTACCCCCTGGTAACGGCCAGGCCCAGGGAGGGGTGATTACCCGAGCTGATACCTTCTGAAAGTGCCGATTGGTCCCTCCGTCCGTTTGTCGAGAGGTGTGACCTGAGGTGTGAACAATCACCTAAGGCGGGTGTGCCCTCGGTGAGGGCCCCCACAAGGAAGGACCGTGCCATCGGAGACGCCGGTAATCATGGGGGATTCTTCCGCAATGGTTTCCTCACCTTCCACTATGTCTGCTCACAAACGTAAGTTCACTGAGTCTCAGCCACAGACGGTTCTTCCATCGTTGCCACAGTTCCTTGTTGTTTCTCAGTCTGACGAAGGTCACGACTTTTCCACGGTCAACCCTTTCATTATTCAGAAAGGTGTCGACGCAATTGCGGGTCCTGTAAAGTCTTGTTCCAGATTACGGAATGGCACCCTGTTGTTGGAAACACAAAGCGCCCTCCAGGCTCAAAAACTGCTGCGTACTTCTCTGCTCCACACCTTCCCTGTCCGGGTGGAACCGCACCGTACCTTAATTTCCTCGCATGGAGTCGTTTATACACGCTCCCTCGATGGATTGTCTGACGAAGAAATTCATCACTACCTGTCTGACCAGGGCGTCACAGCTGTTCATCGGGTTATGAAAAGGGTTGACTCGAACATCATTCCAACCCGCACTGTCTTATTGACATTTGATAAAGTTCAACTCCCATCAAAAATCAAAGCAGGCTACGAGATAATTTCCGTTCGCCCTTATGTCCCAAACCCTACGCGTTGCTATCGATGTCAGCGGTTCCATCACACCAGCCAATCCTGTTCCAATCCGGCCAAATGTGTTACGTGTGGCAAGGATGTCCATGAGGGTGCTTGTCCACCTCCATCCCCTCGCTCCATCAACTGTATGGGTGACCACGCTGCTTCCTCTCGAGATTGCCCCGTTTTTAAGGACGAAAAACTCATCCAGGAAATAAGAGTGAAGGAAAAGGTGTCGACCTTTGCTGCTCGAAAGTTACTCGCCAGTCGACAGCCCACTGTGCCTCAGAAAGGAAAATACAGCACTGTCCTTGCTTCTCCTCGGCCAACAAAGGAGGTGGCCACGCAGACTTGCGACCTCACCTTTAGTACCACGGTCGTCAGATCGGCCAGCGCAAAGATCGCCCGTTCAACCTCACCACTTTCTCCTGCCCACTCAATGGCTCACCCTTCGTCGGGTTCTGCTAAATCTCGAGCCCAAAAGTCAGACGCCAAGTCTTCGAAAAAAGAGCACTCTCGTGAAGAGTTTTTACATACCGCAACTTCACAACCATCGGTTCCTCATTCATCTAAACATCATACTTCCAAGAAGGCTACGAAGAAACACAGTTCCTCTCCTTCTCCGCCAAGGCGTGTCCCATCTACAGCATCACCTGGCGGAAATCGCCCTCGGCCGTTTTCTGTGTCGCCGATGGGCACTGCTGGTGGCCGGTCAACTGGCCGATCATTGGTGGCTGTAGCTGCTCCTGACCAACCTATGGATCAGGATCTTCTGCCTTCGACAGAATGCCATTCCATGCTGTCGGTCACAAGCTCTGAGCAGTCGTTGAGTTGACAGCACCCTTGGTCACGTTCCTCCATTTTCTGTTCACCCTATAACCATGATCCACTGGAATATCCGCGGCATTCGAGCCAATCGGGATGAATTGTCGATCCTCTTACGATCCTAATCGCCGGTCATCTTCTGTCTTCAGGAAACAAAGCTGCGTCCCCATGACCGCTTTGTTCTCCCTCATTTTCAGTCCGTTCGATATGACCTCCCCTCTGTTGAAGGCACTCCAGCCACGGAGGACTCATGATTCTGCTCCACGATACTCTCCATTATCACCAAATCCCCTTAAACAGTTCCTTCCAAGCTGTCGCCGTCCGTCTTTCCCTCTCTGGATACACGTTCTCTCTTTGTACGGATTACATTCCATCGTCCACACCAATGGCACGAGCTGATCTCCTTCATCTTCTTGGTCAGCTTCCACCCCCCTATTTGCTGGTTGGGGACTTCAATGCCCACCACCCGCTTTGGGGATCTCCACATCCTTGTCCACGTGGCTCACTATTGCTAGACGTCTTCCACCAAGCGGATCTAGTTGCCTCAACACTGGGGTCCCCACATTTTTGTCTGCCTCCACAACAAATTTATCTCATTTGGACCTTGCGGTCAGTACTGTTCCGCTAGCTCGGCGCTTCGAATGGTTCGCCCTTGATGATACACACTCGAGTGACCACTTTCCATGTGTTCTTAGACTGCAGCCTCAACTGCCATATATGCGCTCGCGACGCTGGAAGTTTGCCCAAGCCGTTTGGATACTTTTTTCGTCTCTAGCGACATTCGATGACCGTCGCTTTCCCAGCGTCGACAATGAGGTCACACATATTACCGACGTTATTCTCACAGCTGCGGAACGTTCAATACCACGCACCTCCGAATTGCCCCGGCGCCCCCCAGTTCCTTGGTGGAACGAGGCATGCCGTGACGCAATACGTGATCGGCGACGTGCTCTTCGCATTTTCCGTCACCATCCAACTTTGGCAAACTGTATCCGATATAAGCAGCTCCGTGCCCGATGCCGTCGCGACATCCACGATAGAAAGAAGGCAAGCTGGAAATTCTTATTAGCTCATTTAACACCTTCACTCCCTCTTTGGAAGTTTGGAGTCGGCTTCGACGGTTCTCAGGAGCGCCCCGGTCTCTGGGCTCACTGTCGCGCATGATACCTTAGTGGAACCCGTCGCAATTTCTAACTCATTGGGTCAGCACTTTGCTGATATTTCGAGCTCTTCAAATTACCCGCCAGCGTTTCTCCCGAAGAAACGTGCAGCGGAGGTTCGACATCTTGCTTTCTCCTCTCAAAATCTCGAAAGCTACAATGCTGTTTTCTCCATGCGGGATCTCCAACATCCCCTCTCTTCTTCTCGCTCGCATTTATCAACCCATAGCCTGCATTACCTCCTTCGCCTTTACAATCGAATTTGGACCGACAGTACCTTTCCCAGGCGATGGCGGGAAGCTATTGTCGTTCCCGTTCCGAAACCTGGAAAGGACAAACATCTCCCCTCTAGCTATCGCCCCATTTCTCTCACGAGTAGTGTCTGTAAGGTTTTAGAGCGTATGGTGAATTACCGTTTAGCTTGGTGGCTGGAATCCCGCAGTCTTTTAACATCAGCCCAATGCGGATTCCGAAAGCATCGTTCTGCAGTTGACCATCTTGTTGCTCTCTCCACTTATATCATGAACAATTTTCTCCGGAAACGCCAAACGGTAGCAATATTTTTTGATCTGGAGAGAGCATACGATACCTGTTGGAGGACAGGCATCCTCCGCACACTGTTCTCTTGGTTTTCGAGGCCGGCTGCCCCTTTTTCTTCGCGAATTTATGGCAGAGCGCACATTTAGGGTGCGGGTGAACACTACTCTCTCCCGTACTTTCTCCCAAGAAAACGGGGTACCCCAGGGCTCCGTGCTGAGTGTTGTACTGTTTGCCATCGCCATTAATCCAATTATTGATTGTCTCCTTCCTGATGTTTCGGGCTCCCTCTTTGTGGACGATTTTGCGATCTTCTACAGCTCTCAACGGACCAGCCTGCTTGAAAGACGTCTTCAAGGATGTCTCGATCGCCTCCACTCGTGGAGCATCGAAACCGGCTTCCGTTTCTCACCCAGTAAGACCGTTTGTGTTAATTTTTGGCGACGTAAGGAGTTTCTTCCGCCCTCCTTACATCTAGGTCCTGTCAACCTTCCGTTTTCCGACGTCGCTAAATGCTTGGGTCTTATGTTTGACAGAAAACTGTGCTGGTCCTCCCACGTTTCCTATCTTTCAGCACGCTGCCTGCGTTCCCTTAACACCCTCCGTGTCCTGAATGGTACCTCCTGGGGAGTGGACCGAGTGGTCATTCTCCGCCTCTATCGCGCCTTAGTGCGCTCGAAATTGGACTATGGAAGCATAGTCTACTCCTCTGCTCGGCCGTCTATTCTTCCGCGTCTCGACTCTATCCACCACCGTGGATTACGTTTAGTGTCTAGAGCTTTTTACACCAGCCCTGTGGAAAGCCTTTGTGCTGAGACTGCTGAACCTCCGCTGTCCAATCTGCGGGCAGTCCTTCTGAGTCGTTATGCTAGCCATCTGTCTTCCATGCCTGCTAATCCAGCCCATGACCTTTTTTTCGACACCTCCTTTGATGTCGGGTATGCAGGCAACTCCTCCTCCCTACTACCCCCAGGAGTCCGCTTCCGTCAACTGCTCCATTCTCTCTCCTTCCGCTTTCCTAAAACCTTCTTGACAACTTGGGGTACAGCACTGCCTTGGCTCCGTCCCCTGATCTGCCTGCTCCGTGACCTTTGTCAATTTCCCAAGGATGGTACCCCTACACTTGTTTATCACCGGGCATTTGCTGCTCTATGTGCACAAATGACGGAAGCCACATTTATTTACACCGACGGCTCGAAAACATTGTTACGTGTAGGGAGTGCCTATATTGTTGGCGACACCCCAAATCACTTTCGGCTTCCCGACCAGTGTTCGGTTTATACTGTGGAGCTTTACGCTGTTCTCCAGGCTGTCCACTACATCCAACGCCATCAGCGGATACAGTACGTAATCTGCTCAGATTCTCTCAGCTCTCTCCTAAGTCTCCAAGCTCTTTACCCTGTGCACCCTCTGGTCCACCGGATTCAGGACTGTCTGCGCTTGCTCCACCTGGGGGGCGTCTCAGTGGCGTTCCTCTGGCTCCCGGGACACGCTGGTATCTGTGGGAATGAGGTGGCCGATATAGCGGCCAAGGCTGCAGTCTCTCTTCCCGGCCAGCTATTCAGTCACTTCCCTTCACCGATCTACGGAGCGGTTTATGTCGCCAAGTTGCTCATTTATGGCATGCGCATTGGTCAACCATTCCCCATAATAAATTGCGGGAAGTGAAAGCCCTTCCTTGCGCTTGGACCTCTTCCTCCCGAACGCGTCGTCGGGAAGAGGTAATTTTAGCTAGACTCCGGATAGGGCACTGTCTTTTTAGCCATCGACATCTTTTAAGCGGTGATCCTCCCCCACTCTGTCCCCACTGCTCTCAGCTGTGGACGGTCAGACACCTTTTAATTGAATGCCCCTATTTTAATCCGTTACGTTCCCGTCTACAGCTATCGCCTGATCTATCGTTGATTTTAGCAGATGACACGCGCTCAGCTGACCGCGTTCTACAGTTTATTAGTGACAGTGAAATGACGTAAGTCATTTGATTTTTTTTTTTTTTGGGGACAACCAACCCCTTTCTATAGTGGATTTTTAAGCATTCCTTCTGCCTTTCGTTTCTCAACTTTTATGACTTTGTTCCCCTTGCTTCTGATTTTAAATTTCGTTTTTTCCTGTTTCCTACGGCACGGGCTGGGCGCTAATGACCATAGAAGTTTTGCGCCCTAAAACCACAAACAAAAAAAAAAGGCATAAATGACACGATTTGTTCTGGTGTTTTCATTTGATCAGCTGTCTCAGTTGCTTCAGTGCTTGACCAATTCACATTGCAGATGCTCTTTATGTGCTGTCAGCAACTAAATGTCCAGTATCTTGTCCAGTTTAAGCTTTCTTGCAACATATTGTGCAGTCACCATTATGACATAAGCCTCTGTTTCCATGTTGTCATTTTACTACAGCCCTTGCTTGAGCAATATGTCCATTCCGGTTTACGATAGCTTCTATGATACTGGTCACACTGTCTCTTTTGCTGAAATTCTGCTTGCCCTGTGACACTTCTGCTCGGCTTCTGGCATTGCATGGGGAACAACTTTAAAGTTTTTCTAACCGCGCTAAAAATAATACTCTGCTGCACAACAGTGTCATAAGAAGTTATCTGTACTCCTTCCTAAAGCCTATAAAACTATTTTCACTTATTGCTAATTTATATACCAGTTAATTTTCATCTCCTGTATTGATTTGTTGTTCTTAGTTGTTTCAATTAAGCAGATACAACTGTTCATCATTCAGCTGACAAATCCCAATGCTTTAAACCTCAGACTGCTACAGGTGTATCGCTGCAATCCGTGCTGACCATGGCTTCATTGTTACTGTACTGCTGATGTAATGCTGCAACCTCTACTGACATGCCACTCCTGCTGCTACCAATTACTTATCGTCCAATTTTAAGAAAGCTGTTCAGTGAAAAAATTTGATTTTGGGCTGTTGGTCTAACTTTGCTCAATAGAGGACTGATTAAATCTGTGTGTATGAAATGTAGATATCACATATCACATGAAATTGAGAACAGAATGATAACTCATCCATTTTTCATATCTGGCGGTTATTCGGGGGCAGTACACCTGTTTCTCTTGTGTGCATTGTGAATTGTTAGGTAGTAGCATAGGTCATACTTAATAAATAGTTCAAGATATTGAAATGACGTTTTTGCAAGTGGTAGCACACAAAGAGGCACTTTCACTGTGTGATAACAGGGTGTCCAGCATCCTGGAAAAAAGGGAAGACTCCAGAATTTTTGTTGTTGTGGGGAAACTTGGGGAAACTAAAGTAATGGTTGCATTTTACCTAAAAACCCTGGAAAAGGCACTATATTTGATTTGCTTCTTGGAGCAGAGGCATTCGCTGGCCCCCTGCTTTTCTCAATGCAGTGCTGCTCTCGCTGTTCGCACTCACATCAGTGCTTCGCAACCACCATCCGTCGGGACTTTGGCATTCCCCAACTTCTCCCACCCATGCAGTCCACAGCAGTTGCTAAGTTGGGGAGTCTGGGCTGGCTGAATGCAGACAAGCTGTGTGGAGGTTTGTTGTCGATATGGAGTGGATTACATGCCTGTCGCTGCAGTGTGGCCTCAGTTACACTAATTAGTGCTTGTGCTTTTGCAGCATGATTTGACTGACTAGGAGGTGTGATGAATATTTGATGTTTACATTGAGGAATATATGGTGCTGTTTGTATTCACATACATCTAAATGTATTACCTTGTTTGCTAATATAATTTAATCACACAAACGTTTCGTTTTTGGGGAATTTGTGGGCTATTCATATCAATTTCTTTTGAACCAGCAATTTCAGGGTGTGCTAGGAATGCTCACAGTACATTGTTTTGGATATATATTAAAAAATTACTGCTGTACATGCCAAAAGCAATAATTCTGATAGCATTGTGTATGAATAAGTGATTATAGCTCTTCAGTGGTAGGAATAAAATAGTGTAATTAGAACAATGACAAGCAGTTACTGGTCTTTGGCATAAGGTTGTTGGTTTAGTTACCATTGAGCTAAAGCCTATTCCAGCAACAGTGAAATTCAGGTGGCCACAGCGTGAGTGAGGACTATGGGACTATGTGGGAATTCCTTGCATCATTTCTGTACTGACTGGCTAACACTTCCAATGCTGCTGTGAGTCATCATAAACCACTTTGAATTACATGTACATACGGAAAATTATATTGCCTGTCTTTGGACCCTGTCAAGAAGATATGAAAAAAAGTGGGTGGGTTGGAAGTGGCTCATAAGAAATGGAAAGAAAGAATTGCAGGTAGTGTGACATTACTAATTCCAGTAAAGAAAAATAGTATTTCTAATTCACCTACTGTTGTGCATGCAGGGAGTGTATCGCACAGTTGCGGTATGTCCTAGCAACTATGTAGATACTACCCTGAAGTAGTGACATTGAGCACCTACTGCAGGAACTTCTGGCCAATGGTCAATGATGCTACATTACTTGCAGAGGGTGCTGTGATGGAGGCAGAGATATATTTGTGTCTAGCTGTTGTGAACCACCTATCTTCTGGGAACATTGGCAGCTCGTTTATCTCTTACCAAGTGCGTTCCCAGACAGTAACGTTGCCTCCAAAATGCATCTTTAAGTCAAAAATAAATTACAGTATCATGTTCAGACTAAGGCATTTTTAACTAAACAACTGTAGGATAATGTTGGCGCCTGTGACATGGTAGTGACTGAGTTTGATCTATTTGTACAGTTTTGTTTCCATTTTTGGATTAGTGTTGGGTGAGATTCAGAGCAGCTGTCTTACTTCAGTGTTTTTGGAAAAAAATTGCACTAAAAGAATATTGGATTTGAGGTAGATGCATGCTAGTCTAAGCTAAAATGGAAAAGAAAAGTTGTTAGGTGTCCGTGGAGCTCACAGTCTAGGATAATCCTGAGGGTCCTGCATTCAAGGACTTTGGGATATGGGGCTTACATATAGTGCATGCTGACTTGAGTTGTACTAGTGTGTAAGAGCTTTACATAATTTATTTAAAAACATTCAGTCCTGCCTTATTGATTTCAATAACATTGCAATCACATCTGTTTTCCCACAGATGTTTCACATTGTTTGGTGTGTGGAAAATAAAATGGTAAGAGTCTGGGCACAGAAAATATTAAAGGCTGTTTAATAACGTGTAAAGAAAGTAGGAACATCAGTAGGTAAAATCAGAACCTAAGGTAACTATCGAAATTCATAAGTGTCAGGTGCCTAATGCTGACAGCTCGTTCAAAATTTTTTTTAAAACTGGATGCAGAGATTGAGTCATTTCTGACTAAATTTGAGTCATATACTGCCTTATCTTAATTTACCTATACTTCCCTCCATTCTAAGGTCAGAATTTATTAGAAAATTTGTCTAGCTTCAAAATAGATCTGAATGACGAAATTCATTAGTTGCAACTTCCATAAAAGTAGACATCAAGCACAGAACCAAAAATCTTGTTCTGCTTGGTTGGAATGAGCTCGCCATCAGAGATGCTGGCAGCCATTGGCAATTTTTTCACAATATGCCACTTACCTTCATCTCAGTTTCATTTTATGTAACATGAATGGTATGAGGCTGAAAAATAGGGCACTCTGAGTTGCAATTTGGCTTCCCATGATACCATGTACTGAATGTGGTCATTTTTTTGCTGCAGTTAATCCATTCATTATTCAAAAAGGTTTTGGTGTAATTGCTGACCCTGTGAAATCTTGATTTTTGTCTACGTAATGATATTTTTTTTCTTGAAACCAATAGTGATTTTAAAGCCCAACAACTGCATAAAGCTTCTCTCCTCCATCGTTATACTGTTCATGTTGAGCACCACCAAACACACAATTCTTCTTGAGTTGTTCTTTGCACTCGAATACTTGATAGTCTGACCGAGGGAGAAATCCATACTTACCTCTCTGATCAGGGCATCACTGCAGTGCATCAGGTAACATAAATGGTTAATGCTACATTACTTCTATACACTTTTGATAAACTTGTGCTTCCATCAAAGATCAAAGCAGATTTTGAAGTTATCACAGTCTGATCATAGATTTGAAACGTGATGCTTTGCCACTAATGTCAACTAATCTCCTGTAAAACACTGTAAAATGCTTTACTTGTTGCAGGGATGCTCAGGTTGATGATTGCCCACCTCCTCCTCCCTGATGTATCAATTGTAATGGAGATGATGCCGCCTTGTCACAAGAATGTCCTGTGCCTCTTGTTGAGCAGGCTCTCCAGGAAATCCACATGAAGGAAAATGTACCTTACCGTGTTGTTAACAGTTTGTTGGCTAGTTGAAAGCCCTGTGTTTTACCTTCTGGCACTTACAGTACCATTCTTACCATTCCTCACAGACTAGTGACCTTATGTCATCTAAATACAATCCACCATCATGGAATCCATTCAGTCATTGATGCATTTTAAACTAGCCTGGTTGAAAGTACCTATGAAGAAGCTGCCAAACTATGGCTGTCATACTGGCATGATGCTCTAGTCAGCAGACACACATGCCATTTGTTTTCCATGCTCTGCCACTCTTTCTATGCCTCCGTCAATGACTCCTTTGATGGCCAGTTTGGTGAG
The DNA here is from genome assembly GCF_023864345.2 of Schistocerca serialis cubense. Lineage (NCBI taxonomy): Eukaryota > Metazoa > Arthropoda > Insecta > Orthoptera > Acrididae > Schistocerca > Schistocerca serialis. The sequence goes on along the minus strand of NW_026047584.1, from coordinate 6,834,606 downwards.
CATCTCTCTTCTGTTACCTTCTGCAGTTCACTTTCACTCTGGCAGCTTAACGTCATGCTACGTTTCAATGCTCCGATGGACGTGAACCATTCACCACCTTCACTTCATGTGGTGGTCCAAGTTCACCTTGGACTTCATTGGCTTTCTGAAGAAACTAATCCAAATTCTATATATATTGATGTAAGTCTCTCAAACATCCCTGGGAACTTAATGAAAGTACGTATGTGTACATGATGACTCTGACTGTGGTTCAGGTGTGCCTCCATCATTGGCACTGAAGACTTTTAGTATTGGCTTCCAAAGCAATGCTTAGTGTTTGCAACCGTGCTCTTGGTCCTGTATCAGGCCACACTGTACATCCGGCAACACAGGCTTTTCAATTATCATCTGTTCGTATTCTCTCTGTGCCCTTCCAAACCTACCTATGTTGTACACAGTTCAACAGGTCCAAGAGAGAGTCCAGTTGTTCAGTCTTGAGGGAGGCACTGTGACAATTAACTGGGTCCTTGGTCAAGTCGGTCTGACTGGAAACAAGGCTGCTGATGCTGCTGCCAAGGCTGCAGTCTGCCTACCATGACCCACTAGTTCTTCCAAACTGATCGTCTCCATGCCGGCATCTATTAGCAGGTGATGTCACTTTGGAACCATCTCTCATCTTCCCTTTGTGGCAACAAGCTCTGGGGAAAAATACCTCTCCTGGTGGCTTGGCTGACCACCTCTTGGCTGACCACCTCTTGGCCTTTTCTGGGAGATAATTTTATCTAGGTTGCATGTAGGGCACTGTCAATTTAGACATCACCATTTGTTAACTGGAGAACCCCCACCACATTGTGTTCATTGTCATTAACCATTGACAGTTCACCATTTTTGGACTGAATCCCCTTTCCTTTAACCACTTCAATTCTAATGTACGTTTCCCGTCTCAGTTATCAGCCATTTTAGCAATTGACTCATGAGCTGTTGACTGCATTTTACGTTTATCCATCTTAGCAATATGGCCAAGCCATCCCAGGTGGGTTCCTGCTTGACTGCCACAGGGCCCCAGCTTTTGCAGCATCTTTTCCCTTCCATGCATCATGCCTATCCTCTAGCAGTTCTGATTTCTGTCTCTTGGGGAACATGTCTGGGCTGTTTTGGAAATGTATTATGCATTTTCAGCAGTCACAATAAGAATACTCTGCACTGTTTTTTGTTTTTTTGCTTTTCTTTGTTGACCTCCTCCTATCTTTTCCCTGCTTCTGCGTTTGAGGATCTTATTCTACCTCTAATTCTTTTACCTCCAATTCTTCTACCTCCAATTCTTCTACCTCCAATTCTTCTACCTCTAATTCTTCTACCTCTACCTCTACCTCCTCCCTGTGTGCTCCTGAAGGTTGTCCCATGCATCTGATGCATAACAGATGATGGGGTAATGCGTAATTCACAGCCCCAGGTAGGGTTTGCAAGTAACCCTATAACAGGCCAGGCCCTTGGAGGGTGACTGCCTGAGCTGCTACCTTCCCAAATTGCAGATTGGTCCCTCTGTGAGATGTTCGGGAGGTGTGACCTGAAGTATGAACCCCCTTCTCAAGGGGGGCACCCAGTAGGAAGAGTACACCATCAGAGATGCTGGCAGTCACAGTGGATTTTCCGGCAGTGAGGCAATCATCTTCACAGTCAATGGCTACGAAACGTAAATAGAAGGATGCTAACAATTGCAAGGCCCCTTAACCTACACTGCAGTTCCTCGTGGATTCATGTTCTGAAGACTGTCAGTAACCCACTACAGTAAATGTTTGTTATTCAGAAAGGTGTTGATGCAGTTGCTGGGCCTGTGAAATCAGAAGTAGTTTCCAAAGGCCAAGTGCCACTGAATAAATATTCAGTGGCACTTGGCCTTTGGAAACTACTTCTGATACTCGAGCACATGAACTGCTTTCAGCTTTGCTCGATGGCTATGCTGTTCATGTCGAGGTCCATTGAACAATGAATTCCTCCCATGTTTTTATTTTCACTTGGTTGCTCAATGGTCTGACTGAGACAGAAATCGAAGTGCGCCCCTCTGATAAGGGTGCCATTGCAGTCCATTGGGTGATGAGAAAAGTAGATGCCTGTTTAGTGCCCACATGCAGCAATTTTCTCACCTTGAGTAGAGTGGTGCTTCCATCAAAGATCCAAGCAGGATATGAAGTTATCACAGTCAAACTGTATTTTCTGATAACGTGTAACTGAATCAATGTGTTGATGTGGAGCTTGAAAACAAGAAAAAGTTTAGAAAAGGTAATGTTAAACACGAAATGATGCGGGAAGGTGAAGCAGTCTGGGTTTCACTGGCAGAACATTGAGAAGATGCAGCAGGTTGACTATAAATACTACCTACACCACACTTGTCAATTCTCTACTGGAATATTGCTTTGTAATATGGAATCTCCATAGGACAGACATGACAGAGGCCAATGAAAAAGTTAAAAGGACAGCTTGTTGAGAATTGTGTGTCATGGATAAGATACACAAACTGGGTTACCAGCCAACCCCCCCCCATATACGTAGGGACAAAAGTTGTCACCCCTCACATTGCTGTTACCACACAGGCTAATTTGTGTGTGCTGAGAGATACAGCTAGACACCTGTCATTCCATGACGAGTGGGATAAATTTTTTATGCATGTGGTTCATAAAAAACTTACTTTGAGGGAATTGCTCCCTCTCAGCATTAATACCATTTGTTCTTGAACTCCACTGATCACACTTTCATAGTTCATCAATTTTAAAGTGAAACTGAGCAAAAAATTTTACCAGCTAGTGTCAAAATTTTGAAAAATCTAACGGGTCGTATGTAAACTGTGTGTTTACCTGAAGGAATGCATCCACGAAAGATAATACAAGATGATGTATTATATAAAAATGCTCAAAAAACCAGTCTCCTTTGATTTTTAGTTATACAGATATTAGGTGTGGGCTAAGACAAGTGTCTGTGTCTAATGTCCATCACAGCAGCAATCACAAAGCACAGAAATGTTGATATTGAAGCCAGTGTAATGTGCCCACTCTGTTGACACTGACAGCATCAATAACAATAGTGTGTTCACAGTTAGCACCCAAGTCGTTATTCTGTACTTCAGGAACTTCATCTTGCTGTGGTGTACTGGCATAAAAGGGAAATTTGCCATTCCTCTCACTTTTAGTCGCCTTTTTTTAACATTACCACCATTTGCCATATTTTTAAATTTGGGAGCTTGTTAATTTGCATTCTTCCAAAAAGAGCAAAAGGAAAAACTATTCACTTTGTTTCCAAGTTTGTGTTAGTGTCCATTCATTTAACTTTTTGGAATGTATAAACATGTCTACATACATAATCTGCAAAGCTTTGTGATGTGCATGGCAGTAGGTACATACAACTGTACCAGTTACTAGTGTTTTTTTTCCCCATTCCATTCACGTATGGAGTATGAGAACAGTGCTCTTTCCTTGTAATTCCTACAGCAGCAATATGGAGAGGGTTGTAGAACACTTCTGGAGCCATGATTTAAAGAAAATTACAGAAACTTTGTTAGTGGACCTTCTGGTGATAGTCCGTGTCTTAGTGTCTGCCAGTTCACTTTCTTCAGTATCTTTTTTGCTCTCGCCATTGAGTCAAACTTGTGACAATTTGTGCCAACCTGTTCTGTATGTATTTGATGTTTCCTGTTAGTCCTATTTGGTATGTCTCTCATACACATTGTAGATGGATTTTATTTCCCCAGTATTCCATAAATAAACAGAAGTTCACTGCCTGCTTTACTGATGACTTGACATGATTTTCATTCCTCCCCCTAAGAACTTTTGCACACATGTATTCCTATTGGTTGACCTATTACACCTGCCACTCATCGCTATTACAGTCATAAGATTCTGTAAAATTTAACCTCGGGAGTTCTGAAAATTCAGATAGCTACTTCCCAATTTTTAGAATCTCTTAAATATATTGTGCTACTGTTAGTAGTATCAAATATTCCTGTGATAATAATTTTACTGTAGTAACAGAACTGCTGCTGTGACACTCTGTTCAGTTTCAAAAATAAACTTTCCAAGATGGGGAAATGCTAAAATTTTTAGTGGCTGTCTTGAGAACACAGAATTAAAAGTAAAATCCCTGCGTGTGGAAAATGTTAGTGAAAGTTAACTACTTTGCAGTGTATGTTCCTGCTCCGTTAGTCATGAGGCAAAAGTTTTTCAGGCAGTGTGTAACTAATCACTTTCAATAAAATGTAAGTGTAATTTTGAAGTTAATTGTGGACCTTTGCAGTTTTATTTTAAAATTCAGATTCAATAAAATTATCAAATTCAGTGCGTAGGCCAATATGTGGACATTACAAATGACTGACTGTGCACCATTGCTGAGTTAATTTTGATAATGAAATCAGTTACTCCATGGATTCGTCAAATGACATTTTATTGTTAAGATGATGATCCCTGAACATTTTCCACTTCAGTCAAAGAAAATGAGATACATACTAACTCAGTGACTGGTAGCATATGACCAGGAACATATGCTAGAAATAACATGTTAATCATATTAGACATGAAGTTCTGATCAAGATGAAAACGAATTATAGACAACCATTATGTCATAGCCAAAAGGGGATCACTGCATATTAACCTAGCACCTTCATCTGCAAAGCTGATGGGAAAACATCACATCATAAATTTCTGAAGCCAACTTGCTCCTAAATAAATGCTTTATGTTGGGATCATAGGAAAAGTTATTCTCCCTTTTCTCCAGGGGGCCTCACGTTCTTCTGTGAGTTTGCGGTGGTGGCGACCATTGGGCCCTGGGCTGCATTTCCTTCACAGTGCCCCCCTCTCTCCTATCCTTGCTCCTTCACCAGCGCCTTTGCCTATCCTCTGAGCTGTTCGTTACGTTGATCTGGGTGTTCAATTGATTCTTTTATTTCTTGTTTTATTTCCCTTGCCCCTTCATTTTCATCCTCCCTTTTTGGTCCCTCTTTGGGAGTTTGACCTTGACTTCTAAATTTTCTGTCTGTAGTGTGAACCATTTGGAACAACTCCCTCCCTTGAGTCTATAGTGTGGATTCCTCTCCACCCTTACTTCACCTCTTCCTTCCTTGCCACAGCACCCCTCCACTCCCTAGGTCACAAGTATGTGCAGCCAACCTGTGTGGTAGGGCTGTTATGTACTCACTGGAGTACACAGGGATTACACTTGTGATACCAGAGCTTTTGCCTCTCTGTGTGTGTGCATAGGAGTGGTTGCTTGTCATTCTGGTGCATCAGAACTTCCAGCAAAGGCCACTGTGTGCCTGGTGGTGCCAATGGGGATCATAGGGTGGTATCAGGGCAGATGATATCCATATGAAACATATCAAGCTCCAAAAATCTGGCCATTCTCCTGTGGCTGTCTCTTGTAGAGGTAAAAGATCATTGACCACTACTTCATAATACTCTGCAGCCTTCACTTCCCTGGCTACACTCTGTGAGGGGGGCCAGGTTCACTGAGTTGTGGTGACACACTTTCCCCAATACCTGATGTGCATTAGGAAGGACAAGGATGCACCCACCACCACAAAGCCATTATCGTTTGAGGTAATATTGGAGACAGGATTGGCGAACTGGAATTTCTCAGTACAGCGCAGTTAAGTTCACTGTCGATCAAAACTACTACTACTGCTGCTCAGTCTGCAGCTCTTCATGCTTGTTATCATCTTGGAAACATCCCAGTGTCCGTTACACATCAGCAGTCTCTGAATATGATTCAGAAAGTCGTTTCTCATATGGACATTATCTTTCCGACTGGTAAGGAACTCTGGGGCAATCTTGAATGTCAGGGCATTCATTTTGTGCACGAAGGTCATAAGGACAATCACACAAACCACCTCCTTTCTTCTGGCATTTGAGGGAGATACCCTCCCAGAGCAGGTCAAAGTTATGTGTTACTGGTGTGATGTGAAGCCATACATTCCCCACCCCTGAAGTCCTTTGTGTGCTTGCTTTCTGAGCACACGTCTTCTTGATGTATAGCAGATTGTCCATGTGGTGACAGAGGGCACCCACCTCATGAGGGGAGCCTGAATTCCACCAGCTGTGTGTGTTGTCAGGACCATCAGTCTTCACACCCACCCGATTCCCCGGCGTACAAGAAAGAAAAGGAGATAAGTTGCTGGACTGTTCCTTACACTGAGGCTCACCAGAAATTTGATCACCATCATTCAGTGTCAATGACATCTACTTTTGACAGTTACATCCTTTCCTCACCTCCCTCTACCTTGCCCCCCAATTGTTGCCCTTTACTCTCTCCTCTTACTAACCCGAGCTGAAGTAGTGGCCCCTTCTTTGGCAACTGCTGGTAATGAGGCTCCCTCCCAGAAACCCTCCCCTGTGGTGCATCTCAGGCAAGAGTCTTGCTGCCACAACACAACCACGTGATACAAATCTATATGCCCCAAAGTCCTACCAGTGTCTTTCAATTGTGGATCTCGTAGAATCCTGCTCTACCTCAATGCCCCACCATCCTCATCTTGAGGAGGAGGAGGAGGAGGAGGAGGAGGAGGAGGAGGAGTCCCAGGACAAAAGTCCCTAGTGCCCCTGAGGGTGTCATCTTCCCACTCACATTGTGAATTGGGCCTCTTATTTATGGATCTCACCCCGATGCCTTTGGTGGTGGATGGTGACTCACTGGTGTAATTGGCTCTACATAATTCACTCCCATTTGGATACCCATGTTGTGCTTATTCAATGGAACTGTAATGGGTACTACTGTCACTTCCTAGAGTTACCTTATGGGGATCGTAGCTCTTCAGTGAGTTCACGCTTTACTACCATAAGGCACCAGCCTTTGCAACATCTCTTCCCTTATATGCTGCTTGTATATCCTCTTGCCATACTTCTTCCCCTGCCTTGGAGAACATGCCTGGGATGTTTACAGAATGAGATTTTCACTGTGCAGCAGAGTATGTGGTGGTATGAAACTTCCTGGCAGTTTAAAACTATGTGCTGGATCGAGACTCGAACTCGGGACATTTGCCTTTCTCGGGCAAGTGCTCTACCAACTGAGCTACCCAAGCACGACTCACGACCCATCCTCACAGCTTTGCAGAAGAGCTTCTATGAAGTTTGGAAGGCAGGAGATGAAGTACTGGCAGAATTGAAGCAGTGAGAACGTGTCGCGAATCGTGCTTGGGTAGCTCGGTTGGTAGAGCACTTGCTTGCGAAAGACAAAGGTCCTGAGTTTGAGTCTCAGTCCGGCACACACTTTATATCTGCCAGGAAGTTTCATGTCTGCATGTTTGGCGGCAGATATCACAACAGTCTCCCAACTGTTTTTCATTCCACTTGATTGTTTCCTCATTCCCCTTCTACTATCCTTCCTTCGATTCGGTGTTGGAGGATCTTCTCCTCCTCCCCCTCCTCCTCCCCCTCCTCCTCCCCCTCCTCCTCCCCCTCCTCCTCCCCCTCCTCCTCCCCCTCCTCCTCCCCCCTCCTCCCCCCTCCTCCTCCCCCTCCTCCTCCCCCTCCTCCTCCCCCTCCTCCTCCCCCTCCTCCTCCCCCTCCTCCTCCCCCTCCTCCTCCCCCCTCCTCCTCCCCCTCCTCCTCCCCCTCCTCCTCCCCCTCCTCCTCCCCCTCCTCCTCCCCCTCCTCCTCCCCCTCCTCCATCCCTCCTCCTCCCCCTCCTCCTCCTCCTCCCCTCCTCCTCCCCTCCTCCTCCCCCTCCTCCTCCTCCCCCTCCTCCTCCCCCTCCTCCTCCTCCCCCTCCTCCTCCCCCTCCTCCTCCCCCTCCTCCTCCTCCCCCTCCTCCTCCTCCCCCTCCTCCTCCTCCCCCTCCTCCTCCTCCCCCTCCCCCTCCTCCTCCCCCTCCTCCTCCCCCACCTCCTCCTCCTCCCCCTCCACCTCCTCCTCCCCCTCCACCTCCCCCACCTCCTCCACCTCCCCCACCTCCTCCTCCTCCCCCTCCTCCCCCTCCTCCCCCTCCTCCCCCTCCTCCCCCTCCTCCCCCTCCTCCCCCTCCTCCCCCTCCTCCCCCTCCTCCCCCTCCTCCCCCTCCTCCCCCTCCTCCCCCTCCTCCCCCTCCTCCCCCTCCTCCCCCTCCTCCCCTCCTCCCCCTCCTCCCCCTCCTCCCCCTCCTCCCACTCCTCCCACTCCTCCCCCTCCTCCCCCTCCTCCCCCTCCTCCCCCTCCTCCCCCTCCTCCCCCTCCTCCCCTCCTCCCCCTCCTCCCCCTCCTCCCCCTCCTCCCCCTCCTCCCCATCCTCCCCATCCTCCCCATCCTCCCCATCCTCCCCATCCTCCCCATCCTCCCCATCCTCCCCATCCTCCCCATCCTCCCCCATCCTCCCACCTCCTCCCCCTCCTCCTCCCCGTGCTCCTTTAAGGCTGGCCTTTGTGTCTTACTTGCAGGACATGACTGGTAACATGTAATTCCCAGCCCTGGGATGACAGGGTTCACACATACCCCTGATACAGGCCAGGCCCAGGGAGGGGTGATTACCTGAGCTGTAACCTTCCCAAATTGCCAACTGGTTCCTCTGCCTGATGTTAAGGAGGTGTGACCCGAGGTGTGAACAATCACCTAATGCACGTGCACCCCGTTGTGAAGAGGGACCACAGATGGAAAGAGCGCGCCATCAGAGAAGCTGACAATCTTGGGGAGTTCCTCGTGATGAGTCAATCATGTTCCCAGTCAAAGTTTATGAAATGTAAATGCAATAAGGCTAATGATTCAAAGACCCTTCCTGCTGCACCATGGTTCCTCGTGGTCTCTCATACTGAAGACATTTAGTACTTCACCATGCTAAATTCAGAAAGGTGTAGATGCAATTGCTGGCCCTCTGAACCCCTCCTCTCATTTACAGAATGGCACTTTGCTTTTGGAGATCACTGCTGATTCTCAAGCACAACTACTGCTTGCTGCCTCACTTCTCCACAGTTACCCTGCTCGTATTGAGACCCATAGAACTATGGACCCTTCCTGTGGAGCAATTAACACCAGGCTGCTAGACACTCTGAGGCCAAAATCCAACCTTACCTCTGTGATCAGGGTGTCATTGCTGACCATTGTGTAATGAAAAAGATAGATTTATCCTTAGTGCCCAACTGCACTCTTTCTCACATTTGATAGAGTGGTGCTTCCATCCAAGCTCAAAGAAGGCTATAAAATTATCACCGCCCATCCATTTATTCCAAACCCAATGCACTGCTACCAGTGTCATTGTTTCAACCACACTAGAATATCTTGTTGACACCCAGCAAAATTTGTCTGGTGGTCCATTCACCTTGTTTATCTTACTTATATGCAGGGTGGTCCATTGATCGTGACTGGGCCAAATATCTCACGAAATAAGTGCCAAATAAGAGCTACAGATAACCGAAATTGTCTAGCTTGAAGGGGGAAACCATATGGCACAATGGTTGGCCCACTAGATGGCACTGCCATCGGTCAAACGGATATCAACTGCGTTTTTTAAATAGGAACCTCCATTTTTATTACATATTCGTGTAGTACATAGAGAAATATGAATGTTTTATTTGGACCACTTTTTTCACTTTGTGATAGATGGTGCTGTAATAGTCACAAACATATGGCTCACAATTTTAGATGAACAATTAGTAACAGGTAGGTTTTTTAAATTAAAATACAGAAAATAGGTAAGTATGAACATTTTATTTCGGTTGTTCCACTGTGATACATGTACCTTTATGAACTTATCATTTCTGAGAATGCATGCTGTTCCAGCATGATTACCTGTAAATAGCACATTAATGCAATAAATGCTGAAAATGATGTCCATCAGCCTCATTGCATTTGGCAATACGTGCAACGACATTACTCTCAACAGCGAGTAGTTCACCTTCCGTAATGTTCGCACATGAATTGTCAATTCGCTGACGTATATTGTCAGAAGTTTTCGGTAGATAACAATAGCAAATATCCTTCAACTTTCCCCACATAAAGATATCTGGGGAGGTCTGATCCAGTGAACGTGCAGGCCATGTTATGGTGCTTCGATGACCAATCCACCTGTCATCATATATGCTATTCAATACCGCTTCAATCGCACGTGAGCTATGTGACAGTCACCCATCATGTTGGAAGTACATTGCCATTCTGTCATGCAGTGAAACTACTTGTAGTAACATTGGTAGAACATTACATTGGAAATCAGCATACATTGCACCATTTAGGTTGCCATCGATAAAATGGAGGCCAATTATCCTTCCTCCCATAATGACACACCATACATTAAACAGCCAAGGTCCCTGATGTTCCACTTGTCGCAGCCATCGTGGATTATCTGTTGCCCAATAGTGCATATTATGCCAGGTTACATTACCACTGTTGGTGAATGATGCTTCGTCACTAAATAGAATGCGTGCAAAAAAAATCTGTCATCATCCTGTAATTTCTCTTGTGCCCAGTGCCAGAACTGTACACGACATTCAAAGTTCTTGCCATGCAATTCCTGGTGGATAGAAATATGGTATGGGTACAGTTGATGTAGATGTATCATTCTTAACGCGAATGTTTTTGAGATTGCTGATTCTTGTGCAATTTGTGTGCCACTGATGTGCAGATTAGCCATGACAGCAGCTAAAACACCTTCTTGGGCATCAATATTTGTTACAGGTCAAGGTTGACATTTCACATGTGGCTGAACACTTCCTGTTCCCTTAAAAAATTTAACTATCCGGCAAACGGTCCGGACACTAGGATGTCATCCAGGATACCGAGCAGCATATTTAGCACATGCCCGTTGGGCATTGGAATCACAATAGCCATACATCAACACGACATCAACCTTATCCGCAATTGGTAAATGGTCTATTTTAACACAGGTAATGTATCACGAAGCAAATACTGTCCGCACTGGTGGAATGTAATGTAATATCAGGTGTATATATATATATTTGTGACTATTACAGCGCCATCTATCACAAAGCAAAAAAAGTGGTTCAACTAAGACTTTCATATTTCTTTATGTACTACATGAATATGTAATAAAAAATGGGGATTCTTACTTTAAAAAATCCAGTCAATATTGATTTGACCTATTGCAGTGCCATGTAGTGGGCCAACCATAGCACCATCTGGTTTACCCCTTCAAGCTAGACAAGCTAGTTTTTTTCATTTGACGCTTATTTTGTGAGATATTTGGCCTGATCACTATCAATGGACCACCTTGTATATGCTTCTCTTGCCCTGCCTGGATGTATGTCCCTTCTTTGCATTCTGTTTTGGGGAGCTTCCAGCTGCTCCCTGGATAGGGCAACCCAGCTGCCTTCCTTGCTCTCTCCTCCCTTTCTTCTTTTTTGTTCCTTACCTAGAGTTCATTGACCTTGAAGACGTGCCTGTTTGAGGAAAAGGGCCTGATGACCTAGTAGGCTGGTCCCTTTAAGCAACCAACTGACCACCTAACCATACAATCATACAATAATACATTCCTGCCATTGGAAGAGCTGAGACTTTGGAAACACCTCTAAGTTGTTCGGCAAGTCAGTTATTGTTGACTTCCTCTTTGAGACAGGAGGTGAATCATTCTTCCAAATTAATTAGCTACATTTGTAAGCTTGGTGACATGTTCTGAGCAATTTTTGCATAATAAGTGACAGTGAGAAAATTTATTATTTCACATGAAAGGATATCATTTAACTCCTAAATTATAAGAATTTCTCTTATCTTTCACTTTGTTAGCGAACTGTTATTCTTCTACCATAACTGCTTCTATGACAGTGAGAAAATGTTTCAAGCATTGATGGCTCAGTAGCTCTGTGATATCATGCTTGTTAATTTGAATTCAACTGTTGCCATAAGGCCAAATATATCTGCAAAAGTGGTATAGGTAATGCCAATTGTTTTCCTCTTTGCTAGTGCAAATCAAAAGATCCAGAATGAAATTAGGTAACACAATCTTAAGAAAATATGAGAGTTTGTACTGTTTTGTACAGACTAATAAGGCAACTTTTGATACTGAACAGCTGAACAGTGGTATGCACCAAAATTCTGTAGTTAGTTAGTTCTATGACAATAGTGATGTTGTTATCTGTTAGTTCTCAGAAACTTCTTTGTCAATTATTTTCACCTTCTTTAACAGTGAGTTGGAAGGCTGGAAGCATTTTTTGTCATGTGCTGTTTACGTAATTTTCAGAGGAGGAGGAGAACTTGTTAGAACAGTTGATAACATTAAGTACAAATCTGCAACCATTTCTGGTGATTTATCACTTTAATGATAAAGCAGTACATGCTAGAATAGGTAAACAACTATAGAACGAGTAAATATGCAACTACTACTAGGAAGCCATGAATGTGCAGTCCCAAGTAGCCTAGAATGGTTTTCTGTTGTTTCATATCTTATACTCACTGAATTAACTGTAAATGGCAGAACAGTTTCATGACACTGGAAATCTGAATGATTTGGAAGGGAGTCAAAAAAATTGAAATACTGAGTGTGCACTGTTTTTGGGCCAAAACTACAGTGTTACAACTAACAGTTACTTGTGTAACATATAAAACTGACAACAGTTCACAAGTCCCATGGAAAGCATGATGTAGGGTATTGTGTTAGTAGCTGTAGTTGATTCTGTTGGGAATATTAAGCTACCAGAACGAAATTTGCACTCTGCATCAATGTGTGTGCTGGTATGAAACTTCCTGGAACATGTAAACTGTGTGCCGGACAAAGGCCTGAACTTGCCTTTCATGGGCAAATGCTCTACTGACAGAGCTAGCCAAGCACGAGTCATGAGCTTTATTTTTTCCAGGGCAGGCATATGTCCTAAGTTCAAGTCTCAGTCTAATACTCATTTTTAATCTGCCAAGAAGTTTCAATATCAAGATACTGCCTAAGATTTTGTCTACATGCCTACAGTAATGAGTGGGTGGAAAAGGAATGATTCCTAATCAGTTTATTGTTCATAGTTTATAAGTGACTGCTCTTAACAGTGGAACAGGCTGTGAGAGCTTCAATGAATTAAGCAAGCTTTGAGCTGAGAGTACACAAGCTGCCTGCCTACATTTGTATAGAGCAGTTAATCATAAAACACTACACTTGTCACCTGTCCTGAAGTGAATATGAGGGTTTCCCATGATGCCAAGTGAACTGTTCTAATATCCACAGTGAAGAGATTATTTGAGGTTTGCAGAGAAGTGCTTCTAGGGGCAAAGGTCTCTGGGTGATAGAAGATGACAATAACATTATACCCACTGGATGGATTGATTGATTGATTGACAGTAATGCATAGATCCTAAACAAATATAGGAGCTGTTTTAAACTTACGGAATCTAGGAGTTGATGGTTATACCTCACTGGGAATAGAAAAGCGGCCTTAGGACCCAGAGGGATGAAGGATATGGAAATTGTGTAATGGTATGCTAATGTTCCAAGACACATTTGAGCTTCACACACAGTTGTTGATCTTATTTAGAGTGGATAGACCACAAGAATTCACATATGTTTCTGTGTGGTATTATAGTTCGAGAAATCCACTATGGAGGATGGGGATGGATGTGGGGTACTGGTGCTGTGTTAGGTGTATGATGGTGTGATAGTTGGGCACCATTGTTAATCACTTCCAAAATGAGATGCCTATTTGCTATGAACATATTCACATAGTGGCTGCAAAGAGATGGAAGCATTAGGTGTGTTGTTGTGGTTAATTAGAATGGGATGGAGTTGTTTTGTGTGTGGAGGGTACAATGTTGATGATGCTGTTCACACACTATTGAGCAATTCTTTCAATGACAGAAATTAAATTTGAATTGCAATGTGGCTGACAACACATTGATTTTTGAATTATGTTCCAGTATACATTTTTATTAGTGAAAACCTCCTATAACAAAGGACATGACGTATAAACTTATATTTATATAGCTTTTAAAGCTCAAAATACTCAAAATAATTAGTTACAAAATTAGGAAGATCACTAATAATAATAATAATAATAATAATAATAATAATAATAATAATAATAATAATAATAATAATAATAATAATAATAATAATAATAATAATAACAAATAATAATAACAAAACCAGCATGGCAACACAGGCTACAGATCAAAATAGAAAAACTGAGAAAAAACATCGGACAGCTAACACAATTTACAAGAAATGAAATGTCAGAAAAAAAAACGAAAAAGGTTAGGTAAAATCTCACAACAAGAAGCGACAGGGCAATTAGACAAAAAGGAGCAGAAATTACAAGCATTCGCCAAACGACTCAGAAGATACAAAAATGTGAAAATAGAAGGAAACAAAACCAAACATTCAACACAAACCAAAAGAAATTTTACCAGACAATAGATAACACACACATTGAAATAAACAATCCACCAAACATAACAGACATGGAACACTTCTGGAGCAACATATGGTCAAACCCGGTACAACATAACAGGCATGCACGGTGGATACAAGCAGAAACAGACACATACAAGATGATACCACAAATGCCTGAAGTGACAATTTTGCAACATGAAGTCACCCAAGCAATTAATTCTACTCACAATTGGAAAGCCCCTGGAAATGATAAAATAGCAAATTTCTGGTTAAAGAAGTTCACCTCAACACATTCACATCTAACTAAATTATTTAACAGTTACATTGCAGACCCATACACATTCCCTGATACACTTACACATGGAATAACTTATCTGAAACCTAAAGATCAAGCAGACACAGTGAACCCAGCTAAATATCGCCCCATAAAATGCCTACCAACAATATACAAAATATTAACTTCAGTCATTAAACAGAAACTAGTGACACATACAACACAGAACAAAATTATAAATGAAGAACAAAAAGGCTGTTGCAAAGGAGCACGAGGATGTGAAGAGCAACTGATAATAGATGCAGAGGTGACATATCAAGCTAAAACTAAACAAAGGTCACTACACTACGCATACATCGATTACCAAAAAGCTTTTGATAGTGTACCCCACTCATGGTTACTACAAATATTGGAAATATATAAAGTAGATCCTAAATTGATACAGTTCCTAAACATAGTAATGAAAAACTGGAAAACCACACTTAATATCCAAACAAATTCAAATAATATCACATCACAGCCAATAGAGATTAAGCGTGGAATATACCAAGAAGATTCATTAAGTCCTTTCTGGTTCTGCCTTGCTCTGAACCCACTATCCAACATGCTAAATAATACAAATTATGGTTACAATATTACTGGAACATACCCACACAAAATCACACATTTGCTATACATGGATGATCTAAAACTACTGGCAGCAACAAATCAACAACTCAACCAATTACTAAAGATAACAGAAGTATTTAGCAATGATATAAATATGGCTTTTGGAACAGACAAATGTAAGAAAAATAGCATAGTCAAGGGAAAACACACTAAACAAGAAGATTACATATTGGATAACCACAGCGACTGCATAGAAGCGATGGAAAAACAGATGCCTATAAATATCTAGGACACAGACAAAAAATAGGAATAGATGATAGAAATATTAAGGAAGAGCTAAAAGAAAAATATAGACAAAGACTAACAAAAATACTGAAAACAGAATTGACAGCAAGAAACAAGACAAAAGCTATAAATACCTATGCTATACCAATATTGACCTACTCATTTGGAGTAGTGAAATGGAGTAACACAGACCTAGAAGCACTCAATACACTTACACGATCACAATGCCACAAATATAGAAGACATCACATACATTCAGCAACAGAAAGATTCACATTAAGCAGAAAGGAAGGAGGAAGGGGATTTATTGACATAAAAAACCTACATTATGGACAGGTAGACAATTTAAGAAAATTCTTTCTAGAACGAGCAGAAACTAGCAAAATACACAAAGCAATCACCCACATAAATACATCGGCTACACCACTACAATTTCATAACCACCTCTACAACCCTTTAGATCACATAACATCAACAGATACAAAGAAAGTAAATTGGAAAAAGAAAACACTACACGCCAAGCACCCGTATCATCTAACACAGCCACACATCGATCAAGACGTATCCAACACATGGCTAAGAGGAGGCAATATATACAGTGAGACAGAAGGATTCATGATTGCAATACAGGATCAAACAATAAACACCAGATATTACAGCAAGCATATTATTAAAGATCCCAATACCACAACAGATAAATGCAGACTTTGCAAACAACAAATAGAAACAGTAGATCACATCACAAGCGGATGTACGATACTAGCAAATACAGAATACCCCAGAAGACATGACAACGTCGCAAAAATAATACATCAACAGCTTGCCTTACAACATAAACTTTTAAAACAACACATTCCTACGTACAAGTATACACCACAAAATGTACTGGAGAATGATGAATACAAATTATACTGGAACAGAACCATTATAACAGATAAAACAACGCCACATAAAAAACCTGACATCATACTCACCAATAAAAAGAAGAAATTAACACAACTAATTGAAATATCCATACCCAATACAGCAAATATACAGAAGAAAACAGGAGAAAAAATTGAAAAATACATCCAACTGGCTGAGGAAGTCAAGGACATATGGCATCAGGATAAAGTTGACATTATACCAATTATACTTTCAACTACAGGAGTCATACCACGCAATATCCACCAGTACATCAATGCAATACAGCTACATCCAAACTTATATATACAACTTCAGAAATCCGTAATTATTGATACATGTTCAATTACCCGAAAGTTCCTAAACGCAATGTAACATATACTGTACAGTTAAAAGGAAGTGACGCTTGATCAAGGTCCGCGTCACTTTCATTCCGAACCAGATGTAAGGTCTGAGAAAGGAAAGATAATAATGACTGTGGGTGTGGGTTTTTAGTTTTTTTTATTTTTTTTTAAGTTTTTTTTTGGTGGGGGTGGGTGGGGGAGGGGGGGGGGGAGGGTGCAAAGAATAGTGAGTGAGTTTCTTCAGTTCCCAAGTATACCTAGCAGTTGAAGTTTCTGATAAAATTGTAAAAACGAGGTAACTTGCAGTTTCATCGTAGGGGGGTTGAATTCCTTTTTAAAAAAGAACTTGAGGTCTTTGAGCCCTGCATTTGAATGATTAGTTATTTTCTTATTTATGCCGAACAGTCTATTCTAGCAACTACTCCTTGATATGTCTCATATGAATATGCTAATAATGTAGAAACTGAAACAAAAGTAAAACAATGATAGCTATGAGGAGGACCATCCAGTTAATTTCCCTGCTTTCAATTTGTGGTTTTAGGGTGGCTTACTCACATTTTCTTACACCTGTCATATTTAAGGCTTCTGTCAATTTGAAAACTCTTACACTGCATTTTCAAAATAAAATCTGCATTTCTAGATTGTTAGGCCATTCAAGAAATGCAGTGGTTGTGGAAACTTATTTCCTCCATCAGCATGTTGATTGTTACATGGCAACACTGTAGAATGTTCCTGTCAACCCTGAAGTGACAGAGAATTATCCTACTACATCCTTTTTGATATTTTTTGGTGATCCATGCTGAAAATATTAAATAATATGATGCTTGTCCATGTGAGTGTAGAAATGTCCACTCCAGATTATAGCTGCAAGGCATGATGCAGCGTGATCATCTGGGCTGAATCCAGTGAGTGTCCAGTGGCGTAGAAATTATTCTCATCAGGCCAGGCGCAATGAGTTCTTTCTCAGAAATGTTTTCCAGAGTTTTATTATTACTGGTAGGTTAGAAAATTAAGTAAATTTTATCTGAACTTCCAATAGGTTGATACTGTTTGGAGACAGATGAGATTTGGTTTACTACATCACAGAAAAAATTGGGTAGTAACACAGCTAGACTTCTGTAGTGTCCAACATTTAGCAGATGCAGATAGTTCAGCAGAGTAGATAAAGTGGAAGGCATAATTTGTGCGAAAGTTTCTGAATTCTACAATGTCAGTAGTTTGTGTACCTGGTCATTATGTAATATTATTTCAGTTATTACAAAATCAAGTCAAATTTACAGATAGGATCGCTATGCCAGCTGGGTAACTGTGATTTGATCAAACAAGGAAATGAACCATAAATCCACTGCAAGGAGTCAGGGAGTCAGAACTCTCATCCGTTACAGTGTAACTCTATTACCAAATGATTATTGCCAGGCTGTGTGGTGTTTGGTGGTCTGATGTGTCAACAGTAGGCCCGTATACATAGTATGTGGGTTAAATTCCCTTCTCAGGCAATGATTATTGTCGGTACCAGTTTGAATTACTGTCATCAATGGTTTAACATCTGTGTGTGATTGTAGGATGAATAAGAGAAGTAGGCTCTTCTCAGCTTGATGGAATAATTTATTTACGAAACCCTGCAGTCGGAACAGACAATATTATACTGCAACCGATAACTCGTGTGAATGTGTGAGAAAAGTTCAGTACGGTAAATTATCCAATATGACACACTTGAATTCACACATTCACCATGGAGTAGAACGTGGAAACAGAAATCAACAACCAAAGAATAAAACACAGAACAAATATTGCTTGTGTATAATGTCTGACATCCAGCGGGAAAGTTTTGCAGCACTGTACGCCAAACACCCGTGCATGTCATGGCACTGGATGATGACAGCAGACGCCACATCTGATTTCATGGTGTAAGTGGAGCATCATCCCAAATAGCATGCTGGAAATTAGACATGTCGTCCGTATCTTGAGGTGCGTGTTGGTTGGTCTGCGATGAACCCTGGCTGCATCGGCGACGACATTGATGGAGTTATTGCTGAGTGAGGTGGAAGTTGTGGTAGGTAAGGCCGCGTTGCTTCCTGAAAGACGCACGCTGGTTTCACGTGGTCAAAGGAGACTGTAGTCCATTTCCCATTGATCTAGATGTCCAAAGTCTTGCTTCCTCCAGTTAAGACATGATGTGGGCCAGAATATGGTGGTTGGAGCGAGGGTTTAATACTTTCCCTTCATAACTTGACGTGTGTGCAGGAGGCCAGATCATGATGGACAAACATGGCAAGCGTCCCATGTTCGTGAGGTTGCTGTGGATAGAGGCGAGCCACAAGTTGTCACAGTTGGTGGAGAAATGCCAGCTGGTCACCCGTAGGGTTCGGCAGAATGTCGGTAGCTACGAATTCTCCCAGCAGGCACAATGCTTCACTATAAACCAATTCGCTTGAAGAAGCATCCAGGTCTGGCTTGAATGTGCTTTGGAGGGTGGATAGCTGGCAGGGTGGATAGCTGGCAGGGTGGATAGCTCCCCCCAGGGGGTTCACAACTCTTTTGTGGACACGTGCGTAGCGAGCACGGGACCCCGAGCAAATGTGGCCCTCCTTCCTTTGCGGGCTGCATACCTTCCCTTCCCTTTCCGCATCCCTACCCGTCCCCCATTTCGCCCCCCCCCCCCAACTCTGGCTCTTTCCTTCCCTTTCTCCCCCTCTGGGAGTATGGTTTGTGCCTACGTCCGGAGAAGGATGCTCGAAACTGTTCCAAATTCCTTGCTTTCTACACTTGAAATTCCTCGTCCTTCCTCTGTCCTTCTCTTTTCCTTCCCTCTTCCCTCTTCTCCTTGCCCTTTCCTCCGCTGTGGCGTTTGAGACCCCCTCTTCTTTCCTTTCCCTTTCTCTTTTTTCCTCCCTGTGCGTGTCTGAAGGCCGACCCACGCACTTCCATGCGTAGCCGGTGACGGGGTAACGCGTAATTCCCCGCCCCGGGTAGACAGGTAGGACACGTACGTACCCCCTGGTAACGGCCAGGCCCAGGGAGGGGTGATTACCCGAGCTGATACCTTCCGAAAGTGCCGATTGGTCCCTCCGTCCGTTTGTCGGAAGGTGTGACCTGAGGTGTGAACAATCACCTAAGGCGGGTGTGCCCTCGGTGAGGGCCCCCACAAGGGAGGAGCGCGCCATCGGAGACGCCGGTAATCATGGGGGATTCTTCCGCAATGGTTTCCTCACTTTCCACTATGTCTGCTCACTGAGTCTCAGCCACAGACGGTTCTTCCATCGTCGCCACAGTTCCTTGTTGTTTCTAGGTCTGACGAAGATCACGACTTTTCCACGGTCAACCCTTTCATTATTCAGAAATGTGTCGACGCAATTGCGGGTCCTGTAAAGTCTTGTTCCAGATTACGGAATGGCACCCTGTTGTTAGAAACACACAGTGCCCTCCAGGCTCAAAAATTGCTGCGTACTTCTCTGCTCCACACGATCTCTGTCCGGGTGGAACCGCACCGTACCTTAAATTCCTCGCGTAGAGTCGTTTATACACGCTCCCTCGATGGATTGTCTGACGAAGAAATTCAGCACTACCTGCCTGACCAGGGCGTCACGGCTGTTCATCGGGTTATGAAAAGCGTTGACTCGAACATCATTCCAACCCGCACTGTCTTCTTGACATTTGACAAAGTACAACTCCCATCGAAAATCAAAGCAGGCTATGAGATTATTTCCGTTCGCCCTTACGTCCCAAACCCTACGCGTTGCTATCGATGTCAGCGGTTCAATCACACCAGCCAGTCCTGTTCCAATCCGGCCAAATGTGTTACGTGTGGCAAGGATGCCAATGAGGGTGCTTGTCCACCTCCATCCCCTCGCTGCATCAACTGTATGGGTGACCACGCTGCTTCCTCTCGAGATTGCCCCGTTTTTAAGGACGAAAAGCTCCTCCAGGAAATAAGAGTGAAGGAAAAGGTGTCGACCTTCGCTGCTCGAAAGTTACTCGCCAGTCGACAGCCCACCGTGCCTCAGAAAGGAAAATACAGCACTGTCCTTGCTTCTCCTCGGCCAACAAAGGAGGCGGCCACGCAGACTTGCGACCTCACCTTTTGTACCACGGTCGTCATATCGGCCAGGGCAAAGATCGCCCGTTCAACCTCACCTCTTTCGCCTGCCCACTCTATGGCTCAACCTTCGTCAGGTTCTGCTAAATCTCGGGCCCAAAAGTCAGACGCCAAGTCTTCGAAAAAAGAGCATTCTCGTTAAGAGTTTTTACGTACCGCAACTTCCCAACCATCGGTTCCTCATTCATCTAAACATCATACTTCCAAGAAGGCTACGAAGAAACACAGTTCCTCTCCTTCTCCGCCAAGGCGTGTCCCATCTACAGCACCACCTGGCGGAAATCGCCCTTGGCCATCTTCTGTGTCGCCGAGGCGCACTGCTGGTGGCCGGTCAACTGGCCGATCGTTGGTGGCAGGAGCTGCTCCTGACCAACCTATGGATCAGGATCTTCTGCCTTCGACTGAATGCCATTCCATGCAGTCGGTCGCAAGCTCTGAGCAGTCGTTGAGTTGACAGCTCCCTTGGTCACGTTCTTCCATTTTCTGTTCACCCTATGTCCATTATCCACTGGAATATCCGCGGCATTCGAGCCAATCGGGATGAATTGTCGATCCTCTTACGATCCTACTCGCCGGTCATCTTCTGTCTTCAGGAATCAAAGCTGCGTCCCCATGACCGCTTTGTTCTCCCTCATTTTCAGTCCGTCTGATATGACCTCCCCTCTGTTGAAGGCACTCCAGCCCATGGAGGACTCATGATTCTTCTCCATGATACTCTCCATTATCACCCAATCCCCTTAAACAGTTCCTTCCAAGCTGTCGCCGTCCATCTTTCCCTTTCTGGATACACGTTCTCTCTTTGTACGGTATACATTCCATCGTCTACACCAATGGCACGAGCTGATCTCCTTCATCCTCTTGATCAGCTTCCACCCCCCTATTTGCTGGTTGGGGACTTCCATGCCCACCACCCGCTTTGGGGATCTCCACATCCTTGTCGACGTGGCTCACTATTGCTAGACGTCTTCCACCAAGCGGATCTAGTCTGCCTCAACACTAGGGTCCCCACATTTTTGTCTGCCTCCACGACAAATTTATCACATTTGGACCTTGCGGTCGGTACTGTTCCGCTAGCTCGGCGCTTCGAATGGTTCGCCCTTGATGATACACACTCGAGTGACCACTTTCCATGTGTTCTTAGACTGCAGCCTCAACTGCCATATATGCGCTCACGACGCTGGAAGTTTGCCCAAGCCGTTTGGATACTTTTTTCGTCTCTAGCGACATTCGATGACCGTCGCTTTCCCAGCGTCGACGATGTCACACATATTACCGACGTTATTCTCACAGCTGCGGAACGTTCAATACCACGCACCTCCGAATTGCCCCGGCGCCCCCCAGTTCCTTGGTGGAACGAGGCATGCCTTGACGCAATACGTGAGTGGCGACGTGCTCTTCGCATTTTCCGTCACCATCCAACTTTGGCCAACTGTATCCGATGTAAGCAGCTCCGTGCGCGATGCCGTCGCATCATTCGCGATAGCAAGAAGGCAGGCTGGAAATTCTTCATTAGCTCATTTAACACCTTCACTCCCTCCTCGGAAGTTTGGAGTCGGCTTCGACGGTTCTCAGGCGCGCCTAGTTTCTCCCCGGTCTCTGGGCTCACTGTCGCGCATGATACCTTAGTGGACCCCGTCGCAATCTCTAACTCATTGGGTCAGCACTTTGCTGAGATTTCGAGCTCTTCAAATTACCTGCCAGCGTTTCTCCCAAAGAAACGTGCAGCGGAAGTGCGACATCTTGCTTTCTCCTCTCAAAATCACGAAGCTACAATACTGTTTTCTCCATGCGGGAACTCCGACATGCCCTCTCTTCTTCTCGCTCCTCCGCCCCAGGACCGGATGGTATCCATGTCCAACTGTTGCTGCATTTATCAACCCATAGCCTGCGTTACCTCCTTCGCCTTTATAATAGAATTTGGACCGACAGTACCTTTCCCAGGCGATGGCGGGAAGCTATTGTCGTTCCCGTTCCGAAACCTGGAAAGGACAAACATCTCCCCTCTAGCTATCGCCCCATTTCTCTCACGAGTAGTGTCTGTAAGATTTTGGAGCGTGTGGTGAATTACCGTTTAGCTTGGTGGCTGGAATCCCGCAGTCTTTTAACATCAGCCCAATGCGGATTCCGAAAGCATCGTTCTGCCGTTGACCATCTTGTTACTCTCTCCACTTATATCATGAACAATTTTCTCCGGAAACGCCAAACGGTAGCAATATTTTTTGATCTGGAGAGAGCATACGATACCTGTTGGAGGACAGGCATCCTCTGCACACTGTTCTCTTGGGGCTTTCGAGGCCGGCTGCCCCTTTTTCTTCGCGAATTTATGGCAGAGCGCACATTTAGGGTGCGGGTGAACACTACTCTCTCCCGTACTTTCTCCCAAGAAAACGGGGTACCCCAGGGCTCCGTGCTGAGTGTTGTACTGTTTGCCATTGCCATTAATCCAATTATGGATTGTCTCCTTCCTGATGTCTCGGGCTCCCTCTTTGTGGACGA
Source organism: Schistocerca serialis cubense (assembly GCF_023864345.2). Classification (NCBI taxonomy): domain Eukaryota; kingdom Metazoa; phylum Arthropoda; class Insecta; order Orthoptera; family Acrididae; genus Schistocerca; species Schistocerca serialis. The sequence goes on along the minus strand of NW_026047584.1, from coordinate 6,811,355 downwards.
TATTGCGATCTACTACAGCTCTCAACGGACCAGCCTTCTTGAAAGACGTCTTCAAGGATGTCTCGATCGCCTCCACTCGTGGAGCATCGAAACCAGCTTCCGTTTCTAACCCAGTAAGACCGTTTGTGTTAATTTTGGCGACGTAAGGAGTTTCTTCCGCCCTCCTTACATCTAGGTCCTGTCAACCTTCCGTTTTTCGACGTCGCTAAATTCTTGGGTCTTATGTTTGACAGAAAACTGTGCTGGTCCTCCCACGTTTCCTATCTTTCGGCTCGCTGTCTGCGTTCCCTTAACACCCTCCGTGTCCTGAATGGTACCTCCTGGGGAGCGGACCGAGTGGTCCTTCTCCGCCTCTATCGCGCCTTAGTGCGCTCGAAATTGGATTTTGGAAGCATAGTCTACTCCTGTGCTCGGCCGTCTATTCTTCGGCGTCTCGACTCTATCCACCACCGTGGATTACGTTTAGTGTCTGGAGCTTTTTACACCAGCCCTGTGGAAAGCCTTTATGCTGAGACTGCTGAACCTCCGCTGTCCAATCGGCGGGCAGTCCTTCTGAGTCGTTACGCTAGCCATCTGTCTTCCATGCCTGCTAAACCAGCCCATGACCTTTTTTCGACGCCTCCATTGATGTCGGGTATGCAGGCCGCTCCTCCTCCCTACTACTACCCCCGGGAGTCCGCTTCCGTCAACTGCTCCATTCTCTTTCCTTCCGCTTTCCTAAAACCTTCTTGACAACTTGGGGTACAGCACCGCCTTGGCTCCGTCCCCGGATCGACTTGCTCAGAGACCTCTGTCAATTTCCCAAGGATGGTACCCCTACACTTGTTTACCGTCGGGCATTTGCTGCTCTATGTGAACAAATGACGGAAGCCACATTTATTTACACCGACGGCTCGAAAACATCGTTAGGTGTAGGGAGTGCCTATATTGTTGGCGACACCCCAAATCACTTCCGGCTTCCCGACCAGTGTTCGGTTTATACTGCGGAGCTTTACGCTGTTCTCCAGGCTGTCCACTACATCCGCCGCCATCAGCGGATACAGTACATAATCTGCTCAGATTCTCTCAGCTCTCTCCTAAGTCTCCAAGCTCTTTACCCTGTGCACCCTCTGGTCCACCGGATTCAGGACTGTCTGCGCTTGCTCCACCTGGGGGGCGTCTCAGTGGCGTTCCTCTGGCTCCTGGGACACGCTGGTATCTGTGGGAATGAGGCGGCCGATATAGCGGCCAAGGCTGCAGTGTCTCTTCCTCGGCCAGCTATTCAGTCTCTTCCATTTACCGATCTACGGAGCGGTTTATATCGCCAAGTTACTCATTTATGGCATGCGCATTGGTCAACACTTCCCCATAATAAATTGCGGGAAGTGAAAGCCCTTCCTTGCACTTGGACCTCTTCCTCCCGAACGCGTCGTCGGGAGGAGGTAATTTTAGCTAGACTCCGGATAGGGCACTGTCTTTTTAGTCATCGACATCTTTTAAGCGGTGATCCTCCCCCACTCTGTCCCCACTGCTCTCAGCTGTGGACGGTCAGACACCTTTTAATTGAATGCCCCTATTTTAATCCACTACGCTCCTGTCTACAGCTATCGCCTGATCTATCGTCGATTTTAGCAGATGACACGCGCTCAGCCGACTGCGTTCTCCAGTTTATTAGTGACAGTGAAATGACTTCAGTCATTTGAAGCCTTTTTTGGGGACAACCAACCCCTTTCTATAGTGGATTTTTAAGCATTCCTTCTGCCTTTAGTTTCTCCAATTTTATGACTTTGTTCCCATTGCTGGTGATTTTAAATTTCGTTTTTTCCTGTTTCCTACATCACGGGCTGTGCGCTAATGACCATAGAAGTTTTGCGCCCTAAAACCACAAAAAAAAAAAAAGGTGGATAGCTGGCAGGGTGGATAGCTGGCCATCCGGTGGTGAAGTGTGCCACAAAATTTTGTCAACCCTCAAAACAAATCTGACTCGAATTGACATCCCCTGCCCGTCGTAATCTGCAGCGGGCAACCAAAACGTGACACTGTGTGTGATGAAGGTGAATGTGATAGTTTCTGCTGTAAAATTGTCCACTGGTGCAGCTTCTGGCCATAGACTGTACTGTTTAATCATTTTAAGTACATAACGGTGACCATCAGATGATGAAACTGGGCCAACAATGTCGAGGTGGACATGCGTGAATCATGCTGTCATGATTGGAAAGCTTCCTACTGGTGAGTGGACGTGGCAATTTATTTTGCTAAGCTAGCATTTCAAGCAGCATCTCATCCATTCACGGCAGTGCATTTGCATTCCAGGCCACACGTAATGCATTTTAACTAAGCGCGTTGTAGCTCATATACCTAGATGACATAAGTTGTGCAGCGAATAGAAAGCGTCCTTCCAAAATTCCAGAGGTAGGAAGGGTCTCAGCTTCGATTTATACATATCACAATATTCCTTTATGTCATTGATTCACCATTTGGCAGAACTGCTTGTAATTCCACATCAGCTTGCTATGCTGCAGTGAGGTTGGCGTAATTGATCATATTTGCAATGCTGCTGACTCTGGACAAACAATCAGCCACTACATTGTCGATCCCAGACACATGACGTATATCAGTGGTAAACTGAGAAATCTACATCTACATCTACATCTACATCTACATCTACATTGATACTCCGCAAGCCACCCAACGGTGTGTGGCGGAGGGCACTTTACGTGCCACTGTCATTACCTCCCTTTCCTGTTCCAGTCGCGTATGGTTCGCGGGAAGAACGACTGTCTGAAAGCCTCCGTGCACGCTCTAATCTCTCTAATTTTACATTCGTGATCTCCTCGGGAGGTGTAAGTAGGGGGAAGCAATATATTCGATACCTCATCCAGAAACGCACCCTCTCAAAACCTGGCGAGCAAGCTACACCGCGATGCAGAGCGCCTCTCTTGCAGAGTCTGCCACTTGAATTTATTAAACATCTCCGTAACGCTATCACGGTTACCAAATAACCCGGTGACAAAACGCGCCGCTCTTCTTTGGATCTTCTCTATCTCCTCCGTCAACCCGACCTGGTACGGATCCCACACTGATGAGCAATACTCAAGTATAGGTCGAACGAGTGTTTTGTAAGCCACCTCCTTTGTTGATGGACTACACTTTCTAAGCACTCTCCCAATGAATCTCAACCTGGTACCCGCCTTACCAACAATTAATTTTATATGATCATTCCACTTCAAATCGTTCCGTACGCACACTCCCAGATATTTTACAGAAGTAACTGCTACCAGTGTTTGTCCCGCTATCATATAATCATACAATAAAGGATCCTTCTTTCTATGTATTCGCAATACATTACATTTGTCTATGTTAAGGGTCAGTTGCCACTCCCTGCACCAAGTGCCTATCCGCTGCAGATCTTCCTGTATTTCGCTACAATTTTCTAATGCAGCAACTTCTCTGTATACTACAGCATCATCCGCGAAAAGCCGCATGGAACTTCCGACACTATCTACTAGGTCATTTATATATATTGTGAAAAGCAATGGTCCCATAACACTCCCCTGTGGCACGCCAGAGGTTACTTTAACGTCTGTAGACGTCTCTCCATTGATAACAACATGCTGTGTTCTGTTTGCTAAAAACTCTTCAATCCAGCCACACAGCTGGTCTGATATTCCGTAGGCTCTTACTTTGTTTATCAGGCGACAGTGCGGAACTGTATCGAACGCCTTCCGGAAGTCAAGAAAAATAGCATCTACCTGGGAGCCTGAATCTAATATTTTCTGGGTCTCATGAACAAATAAGGCGAGTTGGGTCTCACACGATCGCTGTTTCCAGAATCCATGTTGACTACTACATAGTAGATTCTGGGTTTCCAGAAATGACATGATACGCGAGCAAAAAACATGTTCTAAAATTCTACAAGAGATCGACGTAAGAGATATAGGTCTATAGTTTTGCGCATCTGCTCGACGTCCCTTCTTGAAGACTGGGACTATCTGTGCTCTTTTCCAATCATTTGGAACCCTCCGTTCCTCTAGAGACTTGCGGTACACGGCTGTTAGAAGGGGGGCAAGTTCTTTCGCGTACTCTGTGTAGAATCGAATTGGTATCCCGTCAGGTCCAGTGGACTGTCCTCTATTGAGTGATTCCAGTTGCTTTTCTATTCCTTGGACACTTATTTCGATGTCAGCCATTTTTTCATTTGTGCGAGGATTCAGAGAAGGAACTGCAGTGCGGTCTTCCTCTGTGAAACAGCTTTGGAAAAAGGTGTTTAGTATTTCAGCTTTACGCGTGTCATCCTCTGTTTCAATGCCATCATCATCCCATAGTGTCTGGATATGCTGTTTCGAGCCACTTACTGATTTAACGTAAGACCAGAACTTCCTAGGATTTTCTGTCAAGTCGGTACATAGAATTTTACTTTCGAATTCAATGAACGCTTCACGCATAGCCCTCCTTACGCTAACTTTGACATCGTTTAGCTTCTGTTTGTCTGAGAGGTTTTGGCTGCGTTTAAACTTGGAGTGGAGCTCTCTTTGCTTTCGCAGTAGTTTCCTATCTTTGTTGTTGTACCACGGTGGATTTTTCCCGTCCCTCACAGTTTTACTCGGCACGTACCTGTCTAAAACGCATTTTACGATTGCCTTGAAATTTTTCCATAAACACTCAACATTGTCAGTGTCGGAACAGAAATTTTCGTTTTGATCTGTTAAGTAGTCTGAAATCTGCCTTCTATTACTCTTGCTAAACAGATAAACCTTCCTCCCTTTTTTTATATTCCTATTAACTTCCATATTCAGGGATGCTGCAACGGCCTTATGATCACTGATTCCCTGTTCTGTACATACAGAGTCGAAAAGTTCGGGTCTGTTTGTTATCAGTAGGTCCAAGATGTTATCTCCACGAGTCGGTTCTCTGTTACTGCACTCAGTATAATGTCACTCGATGCTCTGTCCCTACCACCCGTCCTAAACATCTGAGTGTCCCAGTCTATATCTGGTAAATTGAAATCTCCACCTAAGACTATAACATGCTGAGAAAATTTATGTGAAATGTATTCCAAATTTTCTCTCAGTTGTTCTGCCACTAATGCTGCTGAGTCGGGAGGTCGGTAAAAGGAGCCAATTATTAACCTAGTTCAGTTGTTTAGTGTAACCTCCACCCATAATAATTCACAGGAACTATCCACTTCTACTTCACTACAGGATAAACTACTACTAACAGCGACGAACACTCCACCACCGGTTGCATGCAATCTATCCTTTCTAAACACCGTCTGTACCTTTGTAAAAATTTCGGCAGAATTTATCTCTGGCTTAAGAAACTTTCTGTACCTATAACGATTTCAGCTTCGGTGCTTTCTATCAGCGCTTGAAGTTCCGGTACTTTGCCAACGCAGCTTCGACAGTTGACAATTACAATACCGATTGCTGCTTGGTCCCCGCATGTCCTGACTTTGCCCCGCACCCGTTGAGGCTGTTGCCCTTTCTGTACTTGCCCAAGGCCATCTAACCTAAAAAACCGCCCAGCCCACGCCATACAACCCCTGCTTCCCGTGTAGCCGCTTGTTGCGTGTAATGGACTCCTGACCTATCCAGTGGAACCCGAAACCCCACCACCCTATGGCGCAAGTCGAGGAATCTGCAGCCCACATGGTCGCAGAACCGTCTCAGCCTCTGATTCAGACCCTCCACTCGGCTCTGTACCAAAGGTCCGCAGTCAGTCCTGTCGACGACGCTGCAGATGGTGAGCTCTGCTTTCATCCCGCTAGCGAGACTGGCAGTCTTCACCAAATCAGGTAGCCGCCGGAAGCCAGAGAGGATTTCCTCCGATCCATAGCGACACACATCATTGGTGCCGACATGAGCGACCACCTGCAGATGGGTGCACCCTGTACCCTTCATGGCATCCGGAAGGACCCTTTCCACTTCTGGAATGACTCCCACCGGTATGCACACGGAGTGCACATTGGTTTTCTTCCCCTCTCTTGCTGCCATTTCCCTAAGGGGCCCCATTACACACCTGACGTTGGAGCTCCCAACTACCAGTAAGCCCACCCTCTGCGACTGCCCGGATCTCGCAGACTGAGGGGCAACCTCTGGAACAGGACAAGCAGCCATGTCAGGCCGAAGATCAGTATCAGCCTGAGACATAGCCTGAAACCGGTTCGTCAGACAAACTGGAGAGGCTTTCCGTTCAGGAATGTCTTTCGCCCCCTGCAACACCTTGAAACGACCTCCCACTCTACCACAGGTGAGGGATCAGCCTCAATGCGGGCAGTATCCCGGGCAACCACAGTCATAGTCCGATCAGGGGATGCGTGGGACGAGCTGGCCATCCCCGACAAACGCCCATCCGGACCCCCACAGTGATGCCCATTGGCATCAGCCTCAAGCTGTGTGACCGAAGCCAACACTGCCTGAAGCTGGGAGCGAAGGGATGCCAACTCAGCCTGCATCCGAACACAGCAGTTGCAGTCCCTATCCATGCTAAAAACTGTTTTGCAAAGAACGTCTGAACTAATCTACAGAGAGCGCAAACAAATGGACAAAATTTAAACGGTTATTAAAATACAAGATTGCCTAGTAAATGCAGTAATGCTGCTACTTGCGCACTGCTGACACTGCTCGGCGGCGGAAGGAGACTACGCGAATTTACACTATTCAGGTACTAAAACGCGATGCTACAACTCTCAAATACTATAATATGCCCGAAATTTATGAATTAAACAATGCAAGTACCAAAAACACGCAAAGAAATTAAGAATTAAACTATGTAACAAATGAGTGAGCTAGGAGTATACGACTTGCTGCTGCAGCTGCTTATCCAACGGCAGCAGGGAGCACAGCATGAGCTGGTTGTGTTGTCTGACAGAATGCATATGTTAGTGCAGGGTGCACTTAACTTTTTTGTAATTTTGACTGCAGAAGTGATTCCCTAGCAAAGAAAGTTGTTGTATCTTTCTACTGGAGAATGATGCTGCAGCAATAAAATGTAAACGAGAGGGAAAAAAATAAAACTTTAATGGCAAAGGAAATGTGCAATTTGCAACAACAAAACATCATGCACACACAAGCGTCTGCAAATATCAATAATGTGTCAAAGGCCATAGGGCACAGACTGTAACTCTTCGTAACAGTAAACTGCTTGCTATGAGCATGACGTCACAACTGTTCACATTTGGTTCATTTGAACAGTTGCCAGTGGTCTTTTGCACATGCGCATTTGACTCGCGCATAAGGAGTACCTTCTCTTGCTTCCCGCTACTTGAAGTTTGGCAGTTAGCAGCCAGATGCAAACTGGTGCACCCTAGCTGCCAGATTTGTAATTGTACAGAGCTGCCTGAGTTGTAGTGGGGAGAGGGTTAGTCTCCACATGACCCGTGTGTATGTTAAGCGATTTCACTGCTTCTCTTCATGTACAGCTCCCACGTCAAATGAAAACAAAACATATTTCTGTGGCCGGAAGCTACCAAGTGAATTAAAATACATTGACATAATTACAGAGGGCAAAAATATATTATTAATTTCAGTTTTCTGATTTTATTTTATTTCCAAGTTAGTAGCAGTTAAGCATTAATTGTCTTGCAGAACAATAAAGTTATTTTTGCAAGTTTGCTAAATAGATTTGGCTTTATTAATCTTTCTGCTGAGGCAATCATTTTATTTGAAATGAAGTGTTTCATTCTACAGTAATGGCAAGTTCCAACTGTTTGCTGAATTTAAAGTGCAATTTCAAGTGCACGTTATCATCTTCTGCCATGTATGGCATTATGTCATAATAAAGAACCAAAAATGAGATCGTAGCGTACTGGTACTCCAGGAAAATCTACATCCCAAAAACCACACTGAAAAGCTTAATATCAGATGGGACCTACTTCATCGTGAATCTGGAAAAGCCAATTTGCACTTCAAGACGAATTATGCATTTTAGTATGGTTTACGAAATTCCAATGCTCTTCGGAGTATCCTCTGATGCCCTGTTTCTTTTATGGTGGTAATGTAAGCTCTCTTAGTGCTTTATACAAATGAACATTCGGGCTTCATACACCACTGCAGTTGCACACACACAATAATGCCTGTTTTCTGGTGCTCTCTGGTAACTGGTAAATCGAACCTATTTATAACAGTCTCCGAATAGTACTGCGAACGCTGGTTATAAAAGTGTTACTTTAAAAGTAAATTTCTTTTCACGTAAGATGAAATATGTTGTGTGTGAGAAAGTGGGATGGATATCTAAATCACATTCGAAACTGGACAGTTTGAGAACCAGCCACTTAAGAGAATTTTGAGCTGAGACATTTGTCATAATTTTAAATTTACTGGCACATTTGTGTGATGTATCTTAAAGCATAACACACACAAAATAAGATAAATATTACATATGAAAGCTTAGCTTCTGTTGTAGAATGTCAATCTTACAGACCAGTATAATACGTTTTTCTTGTAGATATGCAGTACTGTGTACATTAATGTAAGATGTTAAATTTTCCTCTTGTGTGTTCGTGCTAGGTAACAAGTGACCTTGCTATTGGCTGACTATAGCACGTGTACTATGCTCTGAATAGCTGCTGTCATTGGCTGGCGAGATCTCGTGGTTTGAGATATGACGCGCTTACAAACGGACATCACAACCCCAGTTTTAACGCTTCGGAAACTAACACGCTGTGTTTGGTGCAATTCGAATTTATAATTTCGTAATACGAAAATATGCAGTGTATATGTTGCTGCAAATCAAAGGTCTTTCCAAAACTTCTCTCCTTATTTTTTTTAAATTAAAAGTCTCTCCAAAACCTTCTCTGACCCATCATTTCTTCTATTTCGGGAAGTTCTACGCGATTGTATAAAATGTTAACCGTTCAAAGGATTGATAAGTTTTACACTTCCGAAGGAAAATCTATGGAAAACCTACTGTCATTTAGCATGGAAAAAGGGTATTTTCACCCGGGAAAAAGCATATTTTTTAAATGGGATATCCGGGAGAAATCCGGGAATAATCGGGGAATATTTTTTTCTTGTCCCTGTAGTGGCTTGTGATCCATAAAGATAATGAAGTCACATGCTTCTAGTTGCGGTATGAAGTACTTGACAGATTTGTAAATGGGCAGAAGTTCTCAGTCGTATGCACTCCAAAGTCTTTGTGAGGTTGTCAACTTGCGCGAAAAAAAATGCGAGTGGTTGCCACATGTGACTGCATTGTTGTTGTAACACAACGCCGACGGCAGTCTGGCTAGCGTCGACTACCAGTGTTAATGTGGTGGTAGGATCTGGATGTGCCAGCAGGGCTGCTTTGGCGATGCTTTTCTTGGCCACTTCAAATGCGACACTCATTTCGTGAGTCCAAGTTACGGCGCGTTACCCTTGGCTTTCGACCAGTTAGCGCTGCAACTAAGGATTCCTGTAGCTCAGAAGAGTGTGGCAAATGGCAGCGGTAAAGATTTAACATCCTGAGGAAACGCTGTAGTTCTTTGGCTCAAGCGGTTCTCGGAATGCCAAAATGGATTTCATCTTCTCAGGTAGTGGTACCGATCCTGCCACAGAAATTCTATGTCCGAGAAAGTCTACTTCAGGTTGACCAACCCCCCTGCGGGTTCGGGGGTAAGAATAGGCCCGAGGTATTCCTGCCTGTCGTAAGAGGCGACTAAAAGGAGTCTCAAATGTTTTGGCCTTAATGTGATGGTCCCCCTTGGGGTTTGACCTCCATTTTTCAAAATTCTACAGAAGTACGAGGCTTTTGGGGAAGGACACCTTACATGGTGTACCACTGGTCCTAAGTGCACTAAGACCTTGGCACTCAGCATTGCACCGGCGTTGTCACCATACCCATTATTCCTCAAATTGGGCCTAAACGCCTGATGGGTTGTCCAAGTTACGCCCATAGTGCATCTCCATCTGCACCAGCGATCATGATGGACTTTCCATGGCACCAGAAATCCAGCACGGTAGCCAGTCCGTTGTGGTGGGGTCGTCATGTACCCTCTAGGTTGTAGCAACCTGACAACACAGGGATCGTACTGCCGGTACCTGAGCTGCACCCTCCCCACGTTGGCCAAGGAGTAGATGCCCGTCTCCTTGGGGCATCAAGACTCCCGGCAATGGTCATCCTGCCAGGTGGCCCTTGCTGCGGCTGGGTGGCGCCCGTGGGGAGAGCCCCTGGTCGGAGTGGGTGGTATCGGGGCGGACGTTTCGCACATGAAACGTCAACACGTATCAGGTCGCTCTGCGGCCGAGTCTTCCAAAAGAAAAGGTACCATTTCTAGTTCTGGTTCTCCTGCCCTTTCCCCCTTGGCCACTCCATGGGAGGAGGGACAGGCCCGCCGGCTTGGGGCGAAGTACTTCCCCCGCTATTTGGTCTGTTCTCGAACAGATGGGGGGACGTTCGCCACCTCCAAGCCCATGTTCTTTGTTCAACACATTGAGGACGTCTTCGGGGAAATCGAGGCTCTCAGCAAGATGCGATCGGGGTCCGTTCTTATCAAGACCACCTCTGCCACACAATCGGCGGCACTCCAGGCGTGCGACCGCCTAGGGGACATCCCAGTCTCCATTGTCCCACATCTGGCACTAAATATGACGCAGGGGGTTATTTTTCATCGTGACCTCCTGCTACAATCTGATGAGGAGCTCAGGGCCAACCTGGAGCGCCGCGGCGTGCATTTCGTCCGGCGAGTCCAGCGCGGCCCCAAAGACCGTCGCATCGACACCGGGGCCTTTATCCTCGCCTTCGAGGGGGACGTTCTCCCGGAGAAGGTAAAGGTGATGTGCTACCGGTGCGACGTGCGCCTCCTATGCGCTGTTTTAGGTGTTTGCGCTTTGGGCACATGTCGTCCCGGTGTGAGGCTGAGCCCCTTTGTGGCGACTGTGGACGTCCTCTTCGTGAGGAACATACTTGCACCCCACCACCTCGGTGCCCTAATTGTCCTGGCGTCCACTCGCCTAGGTCCCCAGACTGCCCCGCCTATCAGAAGGAGAAAAAGATACAAGAAATCAAAACTTTGGATCGGCTCTCTTATTCTGAGGCCAGGAAGAAGTATGACCGCCTTCATCCCGTGTCACTGGCCACTTCGTTTGCCTCAGTTGTGTCAACTCCTTCCGCTGTATCCTCACCTCTATCCTGTCCCCCCTCCGCCTCCTCTGCCCGTCAGGGGGCTCTGCCTCCGCCTCCCAAATCCCTCCCTTCCAACTCCTCCTCCCCCGCGGCCCCCACCCCCCCTGCCCCAGGGCCACCCTTCCTCCTCCTCCTCCCCCCACGCCACCTGAGAAGCGCTCCTCTTCTCAGGCGTCCATCGGGGAAACGTTCCGGACCCCAGCTTCCGAGGTCCGGCGTTCCAAAACGGACCCCGCGCGTGAGGACCTTCTTCGGTTCCAGCCCACCATCCCTGTGCCTCCTCGGCCTTCCAAGAAGGCCTCCAAGAAGAAATCTCAATCCCCCTCTCCACCCCGGCCCGTTTCATCTGACGCTTCATCCGTGATTCGCTGCTCCCGGCCGTCCTCAGTTTCGCCGGGACGCTCTGCTGCCAGGCGTTCCGCCGGCCTTTTGTCGGCAAATGATGCGGCCCCTCCTACACAATCAGGGACAGCGGCCGCAGCTGGCGACGAGTCGATGGAACCGGATCCGCCTGCCGTCAGTTGTAGCGTTGTTCCCTCGCAACCTGGCCCTCCGCGGCCATCGAGGTGACCAGCTCTTCCCCGTCTCGTTCCCCCAACCTTTTGACTAGCAATGGCGTTGTTTCATTGGAACATAAGAGGTATTCGATCTAATCGGGAGGAATTACAACTGCTCCTCCGCCTGCACTGTCCGCTCGTCCTTGGTCTCCAGGAAACCAAGTTGCGCCCGACTGACCGTATTGCCTTTTCCCACTATACCTCAGAGCGGTATGACCTCGCCCCTGTGGACGGTATCCCAGCTCATGGTGGGGTCATGTTGCTCGTTCGGGACGATGTCTATTACCATCCCATCCCATTGACCACCCCACTCCAAGCAATAGCTATCCGCATTACTCTTTCTGCTTTTACTTTTTCAGTTTGTACCGTCTACACTCCACCGTCATGTGCTGTTAGTCGGGCTGACATGATGCACCTGATCGATCAGCTTCCCCCGCCGTTCTTATTGTTTGGCGACTTCAATGCCCATCATCCCCTTTGGGGCTCTCCTGCATCCTGTCAAAGAGGCTCACTCTTGGCGGATGTCTTCAACCATCTCAATCTTGTCTGCCTCAATACCGGCGCCCCGACTTTCCTCTCGGACTCTACTCATACCTACTCCCACTTGGACCTCTCGATCTGTTCTACCACTCTTGCCCGTCGGTTCGAGTGGTATGTCCTTTCTGACACCTATTCGAGCGACCACTTCCCCTGTGTCGTTCGTCTCCTGCACCACACCCCATCCCCACGTCCTTCGCGCTGGAACATACTGAAAGCTGACTGGGGACTTTACTCCTCCCTGGCGACCTTTCCGGACCGCGATTTTTCCAGTTGTGACAGTCAGGTCGAATACCTCACGGCTGTTATTATCAATGCTGCCGAAAGTTCCATACCTCGTACTACTTCTTCTTCACGTCGCGTTTCCGTCCCCTGGTGGAACGAGGCTTGTAGGGACGCTATCCGTGCTCGACGACGTGCTTTATGCACCTTTCGCCGCCATCCTACGTTGGCAAATTGTATTGAATACAAACCACTCCGAGCGCAATGCCGTAGAGTCATCAAAGACAGCAAAAAAGCTTGCTGGGCCTCTTTCACGAGCTCCTTTACCAGTTTTACTCCCTCTTCCGTTGTTTGGGGTAGCCTGCGCCGGCTGTCGGGCATTAAGGCCCACTCCTCAGTACCTGGCCTGACCTCAGGTAATGAGGTCCTTGTTGATCCTGTGGCTGTCTCCAACGCCTTTGGCCGCTTTTTCGCGGAGGTTTCAAGCTCCGCCCATTACCATCCTGCCTTCCTTCCCAGGAAAGAGGCAGACGAGGCTCGGCGACCTTCCTTCCACTCGCTGAATCTGGAGACTTACAATGCCCCCTTTACTATGCGGGAACTCGAACGTGCGCTTGCACTGTCCCGGTCCTCTGCTCCGGGGCCAGATGCCATTCACGTTCAGATGCTGGCACACCTTTCTCCGGCGGGCAAAAGCTTCCTTCTTCGTACCTACAATCGCGTCTGGACCGAAGGTCAAGTCCCCATGCGTTGGCGTGACGCCGTTGTTGTTCCTATACCCAAACCCGGGAAGGATACACACCTTCCTTCTAGTTACCGCCCCATTTCTCTTACAAGCTGTGTCTGTAAGGTGATGGAGCGCATGGTTAATGCTCGGTTAGTTTGGATTCTTGAACCTCGACGACTACTTACTAATGTCCAATGCGGCTTTCGTCGCCGCCGCTCCGCTGTTGACCACCTTGTGACCTTGTCGACATTCATCATGAACAACTTTTTGCGAAGGCGCCAAACGGTAGCCGTGTTCTTCGACTTGGAGAAGGCTTATGACACCTGTTGGAGAGGAGGTATCCTCCGCACTATGCACAGGTGGGGCCTACGCGTTCACCTGCCCCTTTTTATTGATTCCTTTTTAACGGATCGAAAGTTTAGGGTACGTGTGGGTTCCGTATTGTCCGACGTCTTCCTCCAGGAGAACGGAGTGCCTCAGGGCTCCGTCTTGAGCGTAGCCCTTTTTGCCATCGCGATCAATCCAATTATGGATTGCATTCCACCTAATGTCTCAGGCTCTCTCTTTGTCGATGACTTCGCGATCTACTGCAGTGCCCAGAGAACATGCCTCCTGGAGCGCTGCCTCCAGCGTTGTCTAGACAGCCTCTACTCATGGAGCGTGGCAAATGGCTTCCGGTTCTCTGAAGAGAAGACGGTTTGTATCAACTTTTGGCGATATAAAGCGTTCCTTCCGCCATCCTTACATCTCGGTCCCGTTGTTCTCCCATTCGTGGACACAACTAAGTTTCTAGGGCTCACGTTGGACAGGAAACTGTGTTGGTCTCCACATGTCTCTTATTTGGCGGCCCGTTGTACACGTTCCCTTAATGTCCTCAGAGTTCTTAGCGGTTCATCTTGGGGAGCGGATCGCACTGTCCTGCTTCGCTTGTATCGGTCCATAGTCCGATCGAAGCTGGATTATGGGAGCTTCGTCTACTCGTCCGCTCGGCCATCCCTCTTACGCCGGCTCAACTCCATCCACCATCGGGGGATACGTCTTGCGACCGGAGCCTTCTGCACTAGTCCTGTCGAGAGTCTTTACGCTGAAGCTGCCGAGTTACCGTTGACCTACCGGCGCGACATACTGCTGTGTCGGTATGCCTGCCGGCTGTTGTCTATGCCCGAACACCCCTCTTACAAGTCCTTCTTCGCCGATTCTCTCGACCGTCAGTACGGGTTATATGTGTCTGCCCTGCTGCCCCCCGGAGTCCGCTTCCGTCGCCTGCTTCGACAATTGGATTTTGCCCTCCCTACCACCTTCAGAGAGGGTGGGAGCCCGACACCACCTTGGCTCCAGGCTCCGGTTCGTATTTATATCGACCTCAGCTCACTCCCGAAGGAGGGTACTCCGGCTGCAGTGTATTGCTCACGGTTTGTCGAACTTCGTGCTCGACTTGCTGGTCACACCTTTATTTACACCGATGGCTTCAAAACTGACGATGGTGTCGGCTGTGCCATTGTCGTCGGGACCGCCACCTTTACATACCGGCTCCTTGACCAATGTTCCAGCTTTACGGCCGAGCTTTTTGCTCTCCATCAGGCCATTCAGTATGCCCGCCGCCACCGCCATTCATCGTATGTCCTCTGCACTGACTCACTCAGTGCTCTTCAGAGCCTTGGGGCTCCCTATCCGGTCCATCCCTTGATTCAACGAATACAGCAGTCCCTCCATTGTTTCGCTGATAATGGCGGTTCTGTCAGCTTTCTGTGGGTCCCCGGACATGTAGGAGTGCCTGGGAATGAGGCTGCGGATGCTGCAGCCAAGGCTGCAGTCCTCCAGCCTCGGCCAGCCTCCCATTGTGTCCCGTCATCTGACGTTTGTGGGGATGTATGTAAGAGGCTTGTGTCCTTGTGGTGGGATGCTTGGTCATCCCTCCAAGAAAACAAGCTCCAGGCAGTAAAACCGCTCCCAACTGCTTGGACAACTTCCTCCCGACCATCTCGGCGCGAGGAGGTCCTTCTGACCAGGTTGCGGATTGGGCATTGCCGGTTTAGCCACCGCTACCTGCTCTCTGGTGACCCAGCCCCGCAGTGCCCTTGTGGTCAGGCATTAACGGTGCGCCATGTTTTATTGTCGTGTCCCCGTTTTAGTCAATTTCGTGTTGTCCTGTCCCTGCCATATACCTTACCGGATGTTTTAGCTGATGACGCTCGAGCAGCTGCTCGTCTTCTGCGTTTTATAACTTTAACTGGCTTGACCAAAGACATTTAACCTTTTTACTTATTTCATCTGCATCTTTGTCAGGTCCTTTTGATGTCCCCCCATCCCCTTGAGTTTTAGCAGGTTCCTTGTGCTCTAACACCAGTGACTGGGCGCTAATGACCTCAGCAGTTGAGCGCCCTTAAACCCTACCAAAAAAAAAAAGGTTGACCAAACACACACTTTCATGTATTGAGCACAATTCTGTAGTGTTCCAATTGCTTCAATACTTCACTTAGATGGTGGCGATGTTCCTCAGGTGACGACAAAAAAACCAAAACGTCGTCCAGGTATGTAAAAGCAAAAGGTAAACCCTGTAGCGCAGAATCCATGAAGCACTGCCATATCTGTGCGGCACTCCTCAGTCTAAAGTCATGAACATGCTCTTGAAGAAACCAAAAGGAGTGACGATGGCTGTTTTTGGAATGTCACGTTTAGCTATAGGTATCTGTGTGTAGGCCTTTGCACAGTCTAACACAGTCAACACTACTGAGCCACTCAATGCGTAATTGTAATCGCTCAACAAGGGTGCGGGATAACGATCTGGTTTTGTCCGGGCGTTCAGGGCTCCATAATCGCTACACAGTCTCCATGCACCCTACATCTATGGCACTAGATGTGATGGTGATGTCCAAGGGCTGTTGGAAGGCCGGATTACACATTCATGCAACATGCAGTTAAATTCTGCCTTTGCTATTTTGAGGTGATCTTGGGCTAAACGTTGCAGCCTACAAGAGGTAGAGGGTCCATCAGCAGTCTCAATATAATGGACAGTATCATGTTGTACCTCCGTAGGTGCACCGGGTGGTCACATCCGGGCTAGAAATCCTTGCAGCAGCTCCATGTACTCGCCATCCGCTACCTCAATTACCTTGGCAGTGTGGACAGTGACACCTCAATGGAATTCGGAAGTTCTTAGGCCGGTGGTATTGTCTACCAGACAAAGAGTTCCTTATGTCAGGCAGCAGGTTGTAGTTGGCACAGAAGTAGACTCCGATGATTTGTTCGGCAACGTCTGCGACGGTAAAGTCCCATGCGAAAGCTTGCCGCAACCAGAGGTAGAGTTCCAAGCACATCATGTCATATACCATAATCTGGGATTTATTAGCAGCTGTGAGGCATATGCCCATAGACGGTCCCTTTTGTTGTAAAATGGTGTGAGGAAATATTGACAAATCGGAACCAGTGTCTACTAAGTTCTTGCAGGTTGAATGTCAGCCTCTTACGAACAGGCACCTGGAAGTTGGACAGCAACTGGAGGAGGTGCTCACTTCTGATCACCGCTGCCGTTTGGGTAGGTGCAAGGCATGGTACACTTATGTGCTTGCTCGCCAAACTTGCGATGGTACCAACAGGCTGTTTTCTTCTGTCCCTGTCATAGATGAAGCTGCCGATGAACGGCTGCGTGAGCGATGACAGAATTGATGTCGTCTCCTGCTGTCCATCTCATGGCAGTGTAACAACTTGATGATTTGCCGTGATAATAAGTCCACTTTGTTAACAAGAACATCATAGTCAGTGTGCAAGACAGTTGTCGCCATACAGGCGCTCTCTGCAGTGGCCTAGCTAGCTGTGACGTCATCATTGTCTCTCGGATCGTATCAGATAAATTGGCCACTGCATCTAAAGACGCATCAGTCTGTGACACCACGATTGCCTTCACTGGTGGTGGTTACCAGCTGCTCCAGATCATGTGCAGCAAGCTATCTGGGACTGTACCTGCATCTACTTTACTCTGCAGATTACCTAGATACTGTGAAGGTTTCTTTTTGCCGATGTCCTCTTGGGTAAGCACCTGCGAGATTAGTCTTTCTTGTGAAGTGGAAACACACCAAATTAATTCTGCCTTCAATCAGTTACTAGTTACTAGTGGGCTAATTATGATGTCTTGAACCTCAGCAGCATACTGGTGATCTAGTTGGCTGACCACCAGCGTGAATTTCGTGGCGTCAACCGTGATACACGCATAGGAAAAATTTCCTTCAAGTTGTGCAAACCACATGGATGGATTGTGCAGCCAGAAGGGTGGTAGTTGAACCACTAGACGTGAAACAGAAGTATTTGTCAGCTCTGGTGGATTCACCATCTGAATTTCTTGCAAAGACATGTCGCAAATTCAGCATGCATGCAGGAGATCACATCGGGGTCACCACCCTGTCTGTACTAGTTTGAATTACCGCAATCAACGGTTTAACATATGCGTGTGCTTGTAGGCTGAATAAGAGAAGTAGACTCATCTCAGCTTGATGGAATAATTTTTTTTTACAAAACCCTGTGGTCGTAACAGTCTATATTACACTGCAACCTATAACTCGTGCAAATGCGTGAGTACCGTACGGTATGGTACAGTAAATTATTCCATATCTGACGCACTTGGATTCATGCTTCCACCACAGAGTAGAACGTGGAAACAGAAATAAACAACAAAAGAATAAAACGCACAGCAAATTTTGCTTGTGTATAGCATCTCCGATGCCCACCGGGAAAGTTTCGCACCACTGTACTTCCAAACACCCGTGCATGTCACGGCACTGGTTGATGACAGGAGATGCCACAGTTATTAATATGCACAAACAGATCCTATTTACTTCTTGTAACAAAAGGCAACCAATGTAAGATTGTAAATCCTGCTCAAATATTAGAAAATTGTAAAAAAATTTTATAACTGTAGCAGGTCTGATGTTGTAGTTGTAGACTCTTATCAAGAGAATCTACATTTATTTGCATAAACTTAGAGTGACAATCAGTCTAATTAAATTTGACAAAGTAACAATAAAATATGTAGAAAACATTATATTAAACCTAAAAAGTAAAAACTGTGTGGGATGGGATGAAATTTGTGCCATAGTTACCAAAGCAGCCTCAAATATAATACCACACCCACTGTCTGAAATAATTAATAAATAACTTTAAGACGATTACTTTTCAGACACCCTGAAAAGGGTGGAAGTGAAACAATTATTTAAAAAAGAAGATATGGGAAATTACCATCAGATTTCCCCTTTTTCCTGTGTGTTCTAAGTTATTTGAACTGATAGTTTAACTAAATATTCAAAAATTTTGTCATAAGATTAATTTAATCTCAAAAAATTAATTTGGCTTCCAAAGTGGCAAAAGTATAATTTATGCAATTAACAAATTCATAAATAAAGGTAGCTCCACCTTAAATAAATCTCAAAAAGCTCAAGGAATCTTTTGGTACTGAGGCATAGTGTTGGGCTCTGTGAACTACTATTATTATTACACGTAAAATGCAAAAATACGGTATTACGGGCAGTGCCTTATAGTGGTGTAAGTCATTTTTGACAGAGAAACTGCAAAGGGAGGTCAAAACATAAGAGGAAAATACTCCTCAAAATGGGGAACTACATCACAGGGTGTACCACAAGGATTCATTCTAGGACCTATACTTTTCCTTTTTACATACATGACTTACCTTTCAATAGAAATAATCATCCAGGTTTATTCTCTGATGACCCATCAGTACTGATAGAAAATGATAATACAGGAGAAATTCCTGAAAATATCAGAAAAACTCCAGAAAATACAGATGTTTGGTTCCACCTAAATGGGCAAAACAAAATCTTTCAGAAACACAGCTTATGTGGTTTAATACAAAACAGTTGAAAATAAATTCACATTACGCAAGGAAGTCTGGAGCTAAGTGACGCAGTATGTGGTAAATTCATAGGAATGCAGTTGGACAGAAATCTGTCATTTTTGCTTACTGATAAACTATTTAAAAAAACAGACTGAACTGCCAGGCATTTTGTTTTGGGGAAATGCTAGCAATTTGATATTAATTTTAAAGGAAAAGATTATATGGAACATAGGCAGTGCAAAGTCAAGAGAATCTTGTCAGCCATTGTTAAGAGACCTGAACATGCTAAGTGTTCAATCACTGTATTTATATGAAATATTTATTTTTATAAATGATAATCTGAAATTGTTTGCTCCAGTATGGATATGAAACTAGAAACATATTTAGTTTCATGCTTCCTGCACATAGACTCAAATTTTTTGCACAGACTCCACAACAGTCAAAGATGAAAATACACAATTGGTTAAAAAGACAAATAGTCAAAAGACTGAAACTGATTAGTACAAAGAAATCATATAGTGCTCTGAAATAAAAATGCTATTTCTCGACTAATGAATTTTTTTGTGATGCTCTGACGATTCGAGCAGAATAAAAATTAAAAGTATATGTACTCAGATTTTTATAGTTCCCTTAAATGTTGTATTCCCATGTACAACATATTACACTTACAAGCTTGAAGGGTCTCCTGTATAGTAAATCAATGGTTTGACATTTACGGTATGTTATGAGATGATAAAATTCTATATCTGAAATGCACAGCACCTCACCACTGGCTCTTTTCTTCCCTTTCTCCCCCTCTGGGGGTTTGGTTTGAGCCTACGCTCGAAACTGTTACAAATTTCTTCCTTTCTATACTTGAAAGTCTTCGTCCTTCCTGTGTCCTTCTCTTTTCCTTCCCTCTTCTCTTTGCACTTTTCTCCGCTGTGGCATTTGAGAACCCTCTTCTTTCCTTTCCCTTTCTCTTTTTCCCTCCCTGTGCATGTCTGAAGGCCGACCCACGCACTTCCATGTGTAGCCGGTGATGGGGTAACGCGTAATTCCCCGCCCCGTGTAGACAGGTAGGACACGTACGTACCCCCTGGTAATGGCCAGGCCCAGGGAGGGGTGATTACCCGAGCTGATACCTTCCGAAAGTGCCAATTGGTCCCTCCATTCGTTTGTCGGGAGGTGTGACCTGAGGAGTGAACAATCACCTAAGGCGGGAGTGCCCTCAGAGAGGGCTCCCACAAGGGAGGAGCGCGCCATCGGAGACGCCGGTAATCATGGGGGATTCTTCCGCAATGGTTTCCTCACCTTCCACTATGTCTGCTCACAAGCGTAAGTTCACTGAGTCTCAGCCAGAGACAGTTCTTCCATCGTTGCCACAGTTCCTTGTTGTTTCTTGGTCTGACGAAGGTCACGACTCTTCCACGGTCAACCCTTTCATTATTCAGAAAGGTGTCGACACAATTGCAGGTCCTGTAAAGCCTTGTTCCAGATTACAGAATGGCACCCTGTTGTTAGGAACAGTCAGTGCCCTCCAGGCACAAAAATTGCTGCGTACCTCACTACTACACACCTTCCCTGTCCGGGTGGAACCGCACCGTACATTAAATTCCTCATGTGGA
Organism: Schistocerca serialis cubense; assembly: GCF_023864345.2. Classification (NCBI taxonomy): domain Eukaryota; kingdom Metazoa; phylum Arthropoda; class Insecta; order Orthoptera; family Acrididae; genus Schistocerca; species Schistocerca serialis. The sequence continues at coordinate 6,790,781 of NW_026047584.1, read as the reverse complement.
GTCGTTTAAACACGCTCCCTCGATGGATTGTCTGACGAATAAATTCAGCACTACCTGTCTGACCAGGGCATAACCCCTGTTCATAGGGTTATGAAAAGGGTTGACACGAACATCATTCCAACCCACACAGTATTCTTGACATTTGACAAAGTTCAACTCCCATCGAAGATCAAAACAGGCTATGAGAATTTCCGTTCGCCCTTACGTACCAAACCCTACTTATTGCTATCGGTGTCGCAGTTCAATCACACCAGCCAGTCCTGTTCCAATTCGGCCAAATGTGTTACGTGTGGCAAGGATGCCCATGAGGGTGCTTGTCCACCTCCATCCCCTTGCCGCAACAACTGTATGGGTGACCACGCAACTTCCTCTCGAGATTGTTCCGTTTTTAAGGACGAAAATCTCATCCAGGAAATTAGAGTGAAGGAAAAGGTGTCGACCATAGCTGCTCGAAAATTATTCGCCAGTCGACAGCCCACCGTGCCTCAGACAGGAAAATACAGCACTGTCCTTGCTTCTCCTCGGCCAACAAAGGAGGTGGCCACGCAGACTTGCGACCGCACCTTTAGTGCCACGGTCGTCATATGGGCCAGGGCAAAGATTGCCCGTTCCACCTCACCACTTTCGCCTGCCCACTCTCTGGCTCAGCCTTCGTCGGGTTCTGCTAAATCTTGAGCCCAAAAGTCAGACATCAAGACTTCGAAAAAAGAGCTTACTCGTGAAGAGTTTTTACGTACCGCAACTTCCCAACCATCGGTTCCTCCTTCATCTAAACATCCTACTTCCAAGAAGGCTACAAAGAAACCCAGTTCCTCTCCTTCTCTGCCAAGGTGTGTCCCACCCACAGCACCACCTAGCGGGAATCGCCCTCGGCCGCCTTCTGTGTCGCCGAGGCGCACTGCAGGCGGCCGATCAACCGGCCGATCGCTGCTGGCAGGAGCTGCTCCTGACCAACCTATGTATCAGGATTTTCTGCCTTCGGCTGAATGCCATTCCATGCTGTCGGTCGCAAGCTCTGAGCAGTCGTTGACAGCGACCTTGGTCACATTCCTCCCTTTTCTGTTCACCCTATGTCCATTATCCACTGGAATATCTGCATTATTCGAGCCAATCAGGATGAATTGTCGATCCTCTTGCGATCCTACTCGCCGGTCATCTTCTGTAATCAGGAAACAAAGCTGCGTCAACATGACCTCTTTGTTCTCCCCCATTTTCAGTCCGTCCAATTTGATCTCCCCTCTGTTAAAGGCACTCCAGCACATGGAGGACTCATGATACTTCTCCATGATAGTCTCCATTATCAACCAATCCATTTAAACACTTCCTTCCAAGCTGTTGCCGTCCGTCTTTCCCTTTCTGGATATATGTTCTCTCTTTGTTCTGTATACATTTCGTCGTCCACACCAATGGCACGAGCTGATCTCCTTCATCTTCTTGGTCAGCTTCCACCCCCCTATTTGCTGGTTCGAGACTTCAATGCCCACCACCCGCTTTGGGGATCTCCACATCCTTGTCCACGTGGCTCACTATTGCTAGACGTCTTCCACCAAGCGGATCTAGTTGCCTCAACACTGGTGTCCCTACATTTTTGTCTGCCTCCACGACAAATTTATCTCATTTGGACCTTGCGGTCGGTACTGTTCCGCTAGCTTGCCGCTTCGAATGGTTCGCCCTTGATGATACACACTCGAGTGACCACTTTCCATGTGTCCTTAGACTGCAGCCTCAACTGCCATACACGCGCCCGCGACGCTGGAAGTTTGCCCAAGCTGATTGGACACTTTTTTCGTCTCTAGCGACATTCGATGACCGTCACTTTCCCAGCGTCAACGATGAGGTCACACATATTACCGACGTTATTCTCACAGCTGTGGAACATTCAATACCATGCACCTCCGAATTGAAGCCGGCGCCCCCCCCGCAGTTCTTGGTGGAATGAAGCATGCCATGACGCAATACGTGAGTGGTGATGTGCTCATCGCATTTTCTGCCACCAACCTTCTTTGGCCAACTGTATCCGCTATAAGCAGTTCCGTGCACAATGCCGTCGTGTCATCCGCGATAGCAAGAAGGCAAGCTGGAAATTCTTTATTAGCTCATTTAACACCTTCACTCCCTCCTCGGAAGTTTGGAGTCGGCTTCGACGGTTCTCAAGCGCGCCTAGTTTTTCCCCGGTCTCTGGGCTCACTGTCGCGCATGATACCTTAGTGGACCCCGTCGCAATTTCTAACTCATTGGGTCAGCACTTTGCTGAGATTTCGAGCTCTTCAAATTACCCGCCAGCGTTTCTCCCAAAGAAACGTGCAGCGGAAGTGCGACATCTTGCTTTCCCCTCTCAAAATCGCGAAAGCTACAATAGTGTTTTCTCCATTCGGGAACTCCAACATGCACTCTCTTCTTCTCGCTCCTCCGCCCCAGGACCGGATGGTATCCACGTCCAAATGTTGCTGCATTTATCAACCCATAGTCTGCGTTACCTCCTTCGCCTTTATAATCGAATATGGACCGACAGTACTTTTCCCAGACGATGGCGGGAAGCTATCGTCATTCCTGTTCCGAAACCTGGATAGGACAAAAATCCCCTCTAGCTATCGCTCCATTTCTCTCACGAGTACTGTCTGTAAGGTTTTGGAGCATATGGCGAATTACCGATTAGCTTGGTGGCTGGAATCCTGCAGTCTTTTCACACCTGCCCAATTTGGATTCCGAAGGCATCGTTCTGCAGTTGACCATCTTGTTGCTATCTCCACTTATATCATGAAGAATTTTCTCCGGAAACGCCAAACAGTAGCAATATTTTTTGATCTGGAGAGAGCATACGATACCTGTTGGAGGACAGGCATCCTCCGCACACTGTTCTCTTGGGGCTTTCGAAGTCGGCTGACCCTTTTTCTTTGCAAATTTATGGCAGAGCACACATTTAGGGTGCGGGTGAACACTACTCTCCCCCATACTTTCTCCCAAGAAAACGGGGTACCCCAGGGCTCCGTGCTGAGTGTTGTCCTGATTGCCATTGCCATCAATCTAATTCGGGATTGTCTCCTTCCTGATGTCTTGGGCTCCCTCTTTGTGGATGATTTTGCTATCTACTGCAGCTCTCAACGGACCAGTCTTCTTGAACGACGTCTTCAAGGTTCTGTCGATCGCCTCCACTCTTGGAGCATCGAAACCGGCTTCCGTTTTTCTCCCAGTAAGACCGTTTGTGTTAATTTTTGGCGACGTAAGGAGTTTCTTCCGCCGTCCTTACATCTAGGTCCTGTCAAACTTCCTTTTTCAAACGTCGTTAAATTCTTGGGTCTTATGTTTGAGAGAAAACTGTGCTGGTCCTCCCACGTTTCATATCTTTCGGCTCACTGTCTGCGATCCCTTAACACCCTCCGTGTTCTGAATGGTACCTCCTGGGGAACAGACCGAGTGGTCCTTCTCCGCCTCTATTGCGCCTTAGTGCGCTTGAAATTGGACTATGGAAGCACAGTCTACTTCTCTGCTCGGCCGTTTATTCTTCGGCGTCTCGACTCTATCCACCACCGTGGATTATGTTTAGTGTCTGGAGCTTTGTACACCAGTCCTGTGGAAAGACTTCATGCTGAGACTGCTGAGCCTCCACTGTCCAATCGGCGAGCAGTCCTTCTGAGTCGTTATGCTAGACATCTGTCTTCCATGCCTGCTAATCCAGCTCATGACATTTTTTTCGACGCCCCCTTTGATGTAGGGTATGCAGGCCGCCCCTCCTCCCTACTACCACCGGGAGTCCGCTTCTGTCAACTGCTCCATTCTCTTACCTTCCGCTTTCCTAAATCCTTCTTGACAACTTGTGGTACAGCTCTGCCTTGGCTCCGTCCCCGGATCTGCCTGCTCTGTGACCCTTGTCGATTTCCCAAAGATGGTGCCCCATCACTTGTTTATCGTCGGGCATATGCTGCTCTATGTGCACAAATGACGGACGCCACATTTATTTACACCGACGGCTCGAAAACATCGTTAGGTGTAGGGAGTGCCTATATTGTTGGCGACACCCCAAATCACTTACGGCTTCACGACCAGTGTTCGGTGTATACTGCGGAGCTTTAGGCTGTTCTCCAGGCTGTCCACTACATCTGCCGCCATCAGCGGATACAGTATGTTATCTCCTCAGTCTCCAAGCTCTTCATCCTGTGCACCCTCTGGTCCACCGGATTCAGGACTGTCTGCACTTGCTCCACCTGGGGGACGTCTCGGTGGCGTTCCTCTAGCTTCCGGGACACGTTGGTATTTGTGGAAATGAGGCGGCCGATATTGCAGCCAAGGCTGCAGTCTCTCTTCTTCGGCCAGCTATTCAATCGATTCCCTTCGCCGATCTATGGAGCGTTTTATGTCGTCGTGTTGTTCATTTATGGTACGCGCATTGGTCGACACTTCCCCATAATAAATTGCGGGACGTGAAAGCACTTCCTTGTGCTTGGACCTCTTCTTCCAGAATGCATCATCGGGAGGAGGTAATTTCACTAGACTCCAGATAGGGAGTCTCCCAGTAGGTACTGGGAGATGAAAAAGCTTGCACAGGATAGAGTAGCATGGAGAGCTGCATCAAACCAGTCTCAGGACTGAAGACCACAACAACAACCAGATAGGGCACTGTCTTTTTAGCCATCGACATCTTTTAAGCAGCAATCCTCCCCCACTCTGTCCCCACTGCTGTCAGCTGTGGACGGTAAGACACCTTTTAATTGAGTACCCCTATTTTAATCCATTACTCTCCCGTCTACAGCTATCGCCTGATATATTGTCGATTTTAGCAGATGACACGCGCTCAGTCGACCCCGTTCTCAAGTTTATTAGTGCCAGTGAAATGACGTCAGTCATTTGAAGCTTTTTTTTGGGACAACCAACCGCTTTCTGCAGTGAATTTTTAAGCCTTCCTTCTGCTTTCAGTTTCTCCAATTTTATGACTTTCGTTCCCATTGCTGCTGGTTTTCAATTTCGGTATTTTACTGTTTCCTAAGTCACGGACTGGGTGCTAATGACCATAGCAGTTTTGCGCCCTAACACCAAAACAAAAAAAAAAAAAAAAAATTTTAATGCAGTGTTGTGATAGTGCCCTCATTTTGTCAGCCAGTCAAAGTTGAAGCTCCAGTGGTGCCTCATCATGCACTACTACCACTGCTGCTTGGATGTTCTGTGGGAGTTTTAGGAGCGTAAGTGTCCATAAGACATGAACAGGTAGGAGAGTTGGGTTATTACGAATTTGCATGTGGTGCTAGGACAAAACAGTGTGCTATTGACTAAGTTGTCTCTTTGATCAGGAAATGTAGCAGCTGCTCTTGGGTGTGTGTTAGTCTGTATAGAACTAGTGTCTTAACGGATTTGTATGTGTGAGGGGCCAGAATGTCCCAAAGCAAGTAGCTAGTAAGATCTGCACATTTTGCCAAGTGGCTAAGGCATCTGCAATGATGACACTGGCTGACATCAAATGGTCACGGAGGGCAAAACACATTGCAGGAGAACAACAATAGTTTAGGATGGTGGTGGATGATATGATGGTTGTCAGTGGTTACAGTGTAAGGCACCACAGTGAGATGGGCACGGCACGATGCTGCATTTGGAGGATTGTCGGTGTGTGCGGCAGGCAAGAAATGTGGCTTTACATAGGACTGTGCATGATGAGGTGGATCATGTGTCAGTGCACATAGTGTCAGCATCACAAAGCAATTTGTGTAGAACTCAGATGGCTGTTAGAGTATTTGCACGTGTCAGTGAAATTCTGGGGCTAAGTTGGTAGATAAGACTTTCCTAATGTCCAGTGTCTGAGACGGTGGGAAATGTGTGTCAGAGTGCGCATGATATCCTCGTGTAGCCCATTTAGTATCCAGCAGCACTGTGTGTGTCTCATGGAGTTTTTGCATTTGTGCGGGTGTGCAGTCGTTCATGGTGTGGCTGCTGTGGGTGTGACATAAGCCGAACAGGGAGCCAGAGCTATCTGACCTTGTCGAGAAAAGGTCACGAGAAATGTATTTTCGGAGTATGTAGTTGCTTTCAGTGCTGGCTGTGGGTGGTTAAAATAGAAAGCACACTGCTGGACCGGAAGTGAGATGTCTGTGAGGCCCAGTGTGGCTTGGATATGACTGACATTATAGTATCTCTCGCGGAACTCATGTTTAGTCACAATGATTGGCATTGGATTTGGAAAATTGGAATGCCTAGGTACTGAAATGTGATGTAAACCTGGATCCTGCAGTCTGTTAGCAGATAGGTGATGAAACAGAATGAAGTAGTGGTGTGGCGTGGGCCATTGTTTGTAATGGCACTGTGGGAGAAGTCTGGTTCAGGTTGTCATTGCGAGTGACATAATGCTCGTAATCACTAGTACTGCAGCAATTGATGTTTTGCCCTGCATGATATTTGAAGCCACTTAGATTAACATTCATTATGGAGAAACAGGCTATTGTTTATTGTAACTGCCTGCTGCAGTATTGTATGAAATACAAGGGATGGATTCTCTCGGTATCAAATCTGGAATGTTTATTATGGAGTCACTAGATAAATTTTATACTTGTTATGGCACAGTTGTGCTTGGCATTGGCAGTGATGTGAAGTTTGTCTGAAGATGTGTCAAACAATGATGGCAATGTTGCTATGTCATTTGCCACTCTACTATCGTCCAAGCCCTGGTGGATGTTACCGATTTTGTACACGGGATGTTCATGGAATATATGAGCTCTTGTTGGAGATGTTGTTGACTTCACTGTAGGAACAGTGAAGTTGTACCATTGTTATGGTAGCATTCCCAATCGCATAAATAGCACAGCATATTTACAACGTAACAGCAAAACAGTGGCCCATTGTGGGAGTTTGGGGTCACATCTATGGGAGATGGGGTGCCGGCAATATGATAGCAGAATAGTGGTCTGGTGTTGTAGACCAGATTTCCATCCTATTTATTAGTAGTACATATATGCAACATGCGTAAGTGTTTGAAGTGTACAAAGCATACCAATTCTTGCTGCCTCATATGAAGCAACCCTCATTTACACAGTCAGAGATGTTATTTCACCACATATTCTCTTGTGTTTCTCAGTAATTTGGCAGACTGGAAAAATACTGTACCATTTTAGTACCCTTCTGTTCTTCAGTAAGAAATATTTCCAACAGTACCTCAGTCTGTTTGTTACTGTTTGTGCGTGTATCTTGTATCCAGAGTTAAGAAGACTAATATCTCAATAATTGTCACATTTTCTGTGATCTCCTTTGATTTAATAATGGGATAATGCTGTTTGCAGATGTTTCAGTACTTCATTGAAACATTTTTTCTACAACCATGTAATGCTTTGATCTTGTAGCAAATGTATTGTATAGATTTCTCCTTGTGTCTGTCTTTTTATTGTGTTTTTATTACTGTCATAGCTAAGAATGCCCCTCTATATTACAAAAAAAATGATCAGTTGTAACATTATATCCCCTTTAGACTATGGTGTCTTCTATAAATGGGATGGCTTTATGTGCAATAACATAGCCTCTTATAGATCTAGTACCCCTAGTACTCCATGTAATTTTATGAATATCTCTATTTAATGGGAGAGGGGTTGTATTAATTGTCATTCTTAAGTGGTTGAAGGCAGAAAAAATCTCTCAGTTGATATACATTATTGTTTTTAGTATGTTCTCCATGTGGTCCCACTATTCCTTTAATGGCAGATTTATCTACTTTGCATTGAAATCTCCAGCAATTATTAAATAATATGCTTTAGGTATTCTACCAATCATTGTCGTATATGCATTTGTAGGCTGTATTCTCACCAATAATATTCACCAACTTATTTCAGTGTCTTAAACCTTAAGTATATCAATCCTTAATTTATGGAAACATATGAATTTAACCAATTTGATTGTAACTGTAACTGCAACTCCAGCTCTTGCCTGTTCAGTTCTACTTACTCTGGTATATTTCATAATATAACGACTAATTTCCTCAGAGATTTGTAGTTCCATCTTTGTTTCTGATATTACAACTATATCAGTTTTTGAAATGTTTAATTCCCTCGTTATATGTTGTTCATTTCTGCTTATTCCTCTAACATTCCATATTGTTATTTTCCTTATTTTTTTCACTCCCTATATTATTTTATCCTCACTGGTCACTGTCATAAGTGTTTTTTGCTACTTGATTTTTGTCAGTAGTGTTGTAATTCCCCATTAAAAGATACAGACCTGTAGCCTGGTGGCAGTGCTGCCACATTTGTGTGTCCTAGTACACCTGCTTTTTCTCTGGGGTTCTCTCTCCTTAGATGGCTGCCTTCACTACAGCTATGGATTCATCTCTCCAGGTTTTGGAGGGACTCCTTCCCTGTTATTAATCAAGGTTGACCCCTCTATGAGGGTCTGTTTCTCTATGCCTAAGACAACCTGTCTCCCCCTGCCCACCACTCCTACATTGTGGACTGGTCTTCATCTGATTCATAACCATAAGACCTGTCCCGCTAGGGTAGCCCTGTCAGTAGCTTGCACTCCCTCAATATAGCTTTCTGCATCATAGCAGAGTGCACAGATTTCCTTGCCACAGTTAGGTGGCAGTCTTTGAGGAGATATTTAATACATATTTTTATTTTTCTTAATTTTCAGATGTACCACCTGACATACTGGAACATCTCTGGGCTGGAATGCCACAGAGTTGGAAGATTTCGACACAGCAGTGGCAGCAGTGAATCTGTAACTACTACTACTACTACTACTACTACTACTACTACTACTACTATTTATTATTATTATTATTATTATTATTATCATTATTATTATTATTTGTTTCCTTTCTCTGACTTTATCGGTAAGAGGTCTACTGGGAAACTCACTATTTTCTGATGCCATACAATGGGAAGCATTTACGTGAACAAACAGGTAACACCACACCAAATTTTGACACTGAAATTATTATTCCTTTTGGCCATAAAGTAACATGGATAGTGGCCAGCTGCATCAACTCACTAATGCAGCATCTCTGGAATCAGCAATGCTGAGTTGTTACATTGCTGAAATCGTGTGCGTTCACCACCTGTTGTCTCTGTGGCATGCTCGGGTCATCTAGAACATATTTTATCACCTTCTAATACATTGTAGACATGTGATTATTGTATTCACCAGGTGTTATTGGCCATTTACTGGACTGGATGGACATTATTTGTTATGGTGAACAAAACCCATGCAATTGACACAGCACAGTCTGCATTTTCATTCTGGAAACCACTGTGAAGTGCACCAGTTATGTAACTGTACCTATTATTAGCGCTTTTATCTGTTCTGTTCCTATATGGAGTGTGGGAAAAATAATTGTTTAAATGGCTCTGTGTGTTCTGTAATTACTCTAATCTTATCCACAGGAACCCTATTGGAGTGATTTGTGAGGGTTTGTTGTATATTCCTATAGGAATGATTTAAAGCTGTTTCTTGAAACTTTGTCAGTAAATTTTCTTGAGCACACCCACGTATTTGTATGAGTTCACAGATTCAAGCTCTGTCTCACTAGTACTATATTCATAGTGTACTGTGTTTTATCACTTCGTGAAGTGCACAATGTTACCTTTTTGAACACTAAGGCAAATTGGCAATCACTGCACCACCTTCAAAGCTCCTCCCGTGGGGCTCACATCTCTTTCCTGAATACGTGCTTGCCCACCACAGGGCCTCAGTCTTGGGAGTGCCTCTTCCCTTTCTGTGCTGAATGTCAATCCTCCTGCTATTATTTTTCCCCTTCCTGGAGGAACATGTTTTGCATATATTCGGGAATGCATTCTGAAGTTGCAGTAGTCTGGCATATGTACAGTCCTTTGCCTTCCTTCCTTTCTTTCTCCATCTCTTCTCCTCTCTCTGCTTGTGTTAGAGATTTCTTGTTGTTCCTTCTTCCTCTCTGTGTGCTCCTGAAGGTTAGCCCATGCATTTGCTACATGTCTGGGGACTGGAAAACACAAAGTTTTGAACTCCGAGCTCCATGTCAACAGGTAGGTTTCGAACATATCCTTGGTACAGGCCAGGCCCAGGGAGGGGTTATTTGCTTAGCTGTTACCTTCCCAATAGCCAATTGGTCCCTCTGTCTGGAGTTTGGGAGATGCGACCTTAGGTGACACTGGCTATCGTGGTGGATGTTTTAGTGATGAGTCAATCATCTTCGCCCCAGTCTAGGTCTACTAAATGTAAATGATGTACAGCTAAAGATTCTGTGACTCTCAAAGGTACACCTCAGGTCCTCGTGGTCTCGCATACCAAAGGATGTCAGTCTTTTGCTTCATTTGATGTGTTTATTATTCAGAAAGGTATGAATGATTTTTTGTGCCCTGTGAAGTTCTACTCTCACTTACATAATGGGAAATGGCTTCTCAAGGCCAGTTGTGATTTTCAAGCCCGACAACTGCTTACGGCTTTGTTCCTCCACGGCTATCCTGTTTGTGTCGAGGCTTCCGTATAGGGTGAACATTATTGAACTAGATGAAAAACATGTTAATTAGTTATGAGCTACAGTATGCTCACACTTTATTCAACATGTAAACGTCTTTATGGATATTTGGATTTAGGTTATGACATGTTTGATACACCTGCCATCCTTGGCACAGACGAATAGCAAAATTCTGCATGAGCTGCTGAAGTGTCAGAACATTGATGCTGTCAATGACATCCTGAATTGCTGCCTTCAGCTGAGCAATATGATTTTTACACAATAGGTGGAGCCCATGAATGCCCACACCAACCTGATAGCCAACACAAAAGGTCTATTGCCATGAGTCAGGTCTCACAGGATGTGGGTGCTGTAATTTTTGCATATGTCTGTTTAATGCTAACCATTAATAGGCACTAATCTGGAGATAGTTTGGGTCAAAAGTTGAATGAAGTGTAGTGGTTTGAAGGGCAGGCAAGAGCCAAGGGGAAAAAACTGCTGTGATAGTTGGGTTGAGTTGGGTTGTAAGAGCAATAGCAGTTTCCTTGCAGATTGAGGCAGGTCATACAAGGGTGGCTTTTGTTATTAGTGGGTACCATTCAGATCTATACCTTTGACATAGTGTGGTGCTGTTACTCAGAGGCTGCTGCTGGATGTCAGTGTAGATTTCTTAGTCAGCGTCAGCGTACCTGTAACAGTTGGGTTCATCATCATTTTGTGTCTGATAGGTCATATATCAGATTCAGAGTGTAAGATAATGTTGGTGATTTGTTTGCAAATCAGTGAGTGAGCTTGTTGGTCTCCATGCTGTAGCTTGTTGGTCGGCTTTAATAGCAGCTGTCATATCCAGTCAACCTTGCTTATATGCAGGGTCTTGTTGACATTTGCCACTTGTGGGTGTACGTTAGCTTGCACTAGGTGGATATGCCCTACATAGTAGTGTCTTTGGCGGTATGTGCTTCCACCTACAGTTGTGATCATAGTTTCCCAGAATAAAGATGAAATGATTGTTAGTGTGTCTTCAGTTACTGTATAGCTGTGTGATGTGTTTCTTGAATACATCCTTGAGTCTCAAAGCAGTATTCATTGCAAAGATCCACAGTGTGTGTGTAGTGTGGAGTGTTGCTAATGATGTGTAGCACTTCGTTCTGTATGATCTGCAGGCGGCGCAGGTGTGTAGAAGCTACTTTTCCCCAGACAGGCGCTGCGAACATCAGGGGTCTAACCAGTGTCATATATATGGACCTCAACACCCTCCTATTCAGTGTACTGTCCCTTTTGAGCATTGGGTAAAGTTGTTTGAGCCTCACGTGCACACTGTTGGCAACATATTCGATGTGGTAAACCCATGCAGGTTTCTGGTCCATCCAGACACTGAGATATCGGACTTACTTTCGGAAACATATTGTGTGTGTATATAGTGTTGCATGTTCAGTGTTGGTGGTTGTGTAGCAATTTGTCTGTGTGTGAACAGAACTTACAGGTTTATTCGTGCACACCTTGTCTTTATTGTAGTCCCACAAAAAGGAGTAGCATGTGTTCAGATCTGGAGAATATGGCAGCCAATTAAGGCCCATGCCAGTAGCCTCTGGGTTCCCAGAGCCAGAATGCTGCCCCTAAAGTGCCCCTCAAGACATCAAGCACTCTTCTGCTTTGATGGGGTCAAGCTTTGGCTTGAATGAACCACAGCTTGTCAAAATTGGTCATTTTGGATAATGGGGATGAAATGCTCTTCCAAAACCTTCATGTATCATTCAATAGCCACTGTGCCATCAAGGAATATCACACAGATTATTTTGTGACTAGGCATTTCACTCCCCAGTCATCTGTTGAGGGTGAAGGGATTTCTCACTTGCGAAATGCACATTATCAAGTCCCCCAAATGCTTCAATTTCGCTTAGCGACTAACTCATCCAAGTGAAAGTGGTCTTCAAAACCAAACCAAACCATGCTCATAATAATTCACATCATGCGCTTAAGCCAACTGTGCATTTTGAATGTACTACCACAAATTGTTCAGAAGTCATAATCATTTTATTTCATATAGTTCAATAATTGCCACACAGTATGCTGAGTATGTTGCATAATGATATTTACATTCACCTGCTTGATGGTCTTGCCAAGGGACAAAGCCAAAATTATCTCCGATCAAGCCATCACTGTGATCCATCAGGTAAAGAAAAGATTGAGGCAAACTCTCATGCCTACAAGCACTCTTTTCCTCACATTTGTTCGAATAGTGCTTCCATTGCAGATAAAGGCAGGCTATGAAATCATCACAGCACAGCTGTACATTCTAGACTCAATGAATTTCTACCGGTGTCAACATTATAACGATGATATCATGTTCTGTCAAAACACCACCAAATGTGTTACTTGCAGGGATGCTCATCAGGGTGATTGCCTGCCTGCCTGCCTGCCTGCCTCCCTCCCTCTCCCCACTGTACCATCTGTAATGGTGACCTTGCCACCTCACCCTGTGAGTGCCCAATGTATCATGATGAGCAGGCTGACCAGGGTACCATGTGAAGGAGAAAGTACCCTACTCTGTTCCTCGCAAGTTTTTGGCTAGTTAAAGGCCTGGCGTTTAATCGTCTGGCACTTGGAATCGCAGCATACAGTTGTTCTCTGCCTCCGGGAAATGAAATTGCATCCTCCAGCCCACTTTGAGCTCTTGTTTCCTTTCAGTCCACTTTGACCTTGCCCCAGAAGACTCGTGTTGCACATAGGCTGCAAGCTGTTGTAGTACCCATTTTCTTTCCTATTTTCATCTTTTCTCTTTGTAGTTTCTACACCCCAGCATCAATGTTGTCTCCAGGGCAGACTTACTCCAGTTGGTTGGCTAGCTCCCTCACCTCACCTCACCCCTTTTTGCTGCTCAGTGACTTTAATGCCTGTCATCCCCTTTGGGGCTCTTTGAGAACCTGTCAGAGAGGTTCCATTTTGGCTGACCTTCTCAATCAACTCAGTCTCATCGTCATAATGCTGTGTTCCTTTCAGACTCTACATGTGCGTAGTTCCATTTGGTCCTCTCATTCTGCACTGCCCAGTTTCCTCTTAGTCTCAAGTTTTCTGTTCTCTGACATGTTCTCAGGAGACCATATCCAATGCACTATCAGTTTGCTGACTCCTACCCGCCTACGTGTAAATGCAGGTGAGGACTTCCTAAGGCTGACGGGAGGCTTCACCCCTCCCTGGTGACCTCCAGTGAACATTATTTTTTCCAGCTGTGATGACTGGGTAGAGTTCCTTATGAATGTTATCCTTCTGCCACAGAATATCAATGTCTTTCACTACTTCTTTATTGCAACATGTTCCAGTCCTGTAATGGGCTGAGGTATGCCACAACACGAGTCATGCATCGAGATGTGCTTTTCACGTTTTTAACCTCCATTCTATGATGGCGAACTGCATTCTTTGTAAAGAGTGCATGCACAGTTTTGTTGCATTCTTCAGGATAGCAAAAGAGCTACCAGGACTTCCCTCTTTCAACAGTTTCACTCCCTCGTGCATCATGCGGGACAACCTCCATCTCCTCTCTGGGACCAATGTTAACATTGTTCTGGTGCCTTTGTGCTTACTGAACTGCCAGTGTACCCATCAAAAACTGCTGTACAACCTCTCACCTCTCCCTTAATAATGAGTCTTCAAAAATCTAATGTAAGCATCACAAAAGGTTGATACAGTTCTCTCTTTGTGGACTAGTAATGCTTAATAAACAATAAAGTCAGTGGAATATCCTCATCAGTTTGCTTAACCCATGTGTGTAGTGCTGAGTTTTTGAACTTCCTCATTCCAGTTTCGTTGAAGAAAGCTGGGGCTAGGGAGCCAGTTCATATTGCATGTAATTCTTCAAATACTCATCTGATTTCTTGATAATGGAGATTTGCTGAAACAGCAAGAATTGTTGATAAGTTTCATTGTCAATCTCTATTGTTGAATTTGCTTGGGAGAGCTGAAGTGTGTGAGCCTTCTGTGACAGTTTGATACTTGTGAACGGCTGGTTTTCCATTTTTGTCATTGCTTGTTTTTGGCAATTGTAAGTGCATCATGGCATAAGATTGTATCATCTCTCATTACTCCTGTCACTATTATCACAATTTTCTTGGTACTCAGAAAATGAGGGTGATTATGAAATTAATGTGTTAGCTTGCCAATGTCATTTTCATCTTAACTTTGTTGAGATTCTCAAAAATTATTGTGCTGCCCACTTCATGAAAACAACACACTACAATATTCTTAATGTGAAGCACATACGTCTTGAATTGCAGTCACCCAAATTATCCATTTACTGGGAGCACTATCTGTCATACCACTACCATGGGTCATGCCAACATGGCTTGAGAATGGCCAGACCAAAATTGTCTCAATGTCACGTCTGGCCACATGCCTGACCAGAGCTGGTCATTATTTCTCATAGCGAAGTAGCGTTTGTTCACAAACTACTCATACTCCTCTGTTGTAAGTAGAGCACAGAGTCTTTCTGTATCCTGTACATACAAATGTGAAGACTTGATACACAGGAAACCTCCAGCAGCATGAAAATAGGTTATCATTCACTTACACTAGTTCAGATGAGCATGGAACTCTGCATGGATGTACTCCTTCATCAAATTCACCATTCTGAAGTATTGGATTCATAACATTGCAGTATGTCCATGTTCCTGACCATGTACATTACATTTCCAAATTTGGAAGCAACTTATTCAAGTAGTTTGTTTTTGTTCAAAGAATTTAGTGAGTGAAGCACGAAGAGGATATGTGATGTGAAGATTGTGATGCATATTTGCTCTTCCTCAGAGAGTTTCGCATTGTCTAATAGCGTGTTTGAGAAGATATTTTCAAGAAGAAAATGACCCCACACTGCTCTGGCAAAGATGTGCCCTTTCAGAAATTGTCAACTGATAATGGAGCATTCATAGCGCATAGAGCATCATTCAAACCAGCTCGAGTCATCAGGTACCCCACACAACCCAGAATTGACAATAGCAGATGAAAACTGCTGAAACATGTAACACAATTAGGCAGCTCAGAGAGTGATGTATTTGTGGCAGCTGCACCAATATCCCTGGCTCTCCAATGTAACTTAATAACAACAAATTGCTTCTGATGACTGTGATGTCACAATTGTTAACATTAGTTTTTAGTGTGGCTGTTAATTTATAAGCAGTAGCAGCAAGCAGTCAGATGATATCTGAAAAAAATTCTATAGTGTGTTCAGGCTGCCAGATTTGTGTATGCATAGAGCAGTCTCTGGTGTCAAGCACCACGGATTTCGAATCCACACCAGATGGCATGGACCTCGATTACCACTAGAGGCCTCTGCACTTGTTGTGCTGTAATTTCACACCTATCTCTTTGGGGCAAAGTTCACCCTTCTGACAGACCATAAATTCTTAGTTACACTTTTTGGACCCAACTCTCACCTTCCAGAGCAGACGGTTCAATGTCTCCAGCACGGGCATTATTCTTACGGAATAAGCTTACACCATCTGGTATTAGCCCACCAGCCACCATGCTAACACGGACGCTCTGTCACATCTCCCAGCAGGCTCTGATCCTGCATTTGACCAGCAGGAGGGCCTCTGTTCTCACATTGACTCTGCCCGCTGGGATGTGCTGGATGGTCTGTTTCTTATGGCTGCTCACATTGTCGTGGCTACCCACCGAGAACCTATCTTGCAGCAGGTTCTCCGCCACAGGGTCCACGGGTCGGCCTCTTATATTACTTGGCGGATGTGGACTGATTTCAGCCCCTGGCACCACCTGTCCACAGGCTCTCTGTGGTCGATGACGCCCTCCTGTTGGCCATGGAGTCAGATGCCCATCAGGTGGTCATCCCTCTGGATTTGAGGCATCAAGTGCTCAGTTTGTTACATTACGGGCACTGGGGTATGCCCAACATGAAGGTTTTGGCTCATTGGCATGTGTATTGCCCAGCATCAATTGCAATTTTGACTGCCTGGTCTGCGGGTGCAACATGTGAGCGTGTCACCAGGCAAGACCCCCTCAGTTGTTTGCACCTTGGTTCATGCCTCGTGGCCCTGGGATTGCATCCATCTCAATTTTGCAGGGGTCGATGTGGCTACTTGTTGTTGATGCCTACTCCAAACACTCATATGTCGTCCTCATGGTGTCCACCACCACGGAGGCCACACTCACGGATCTGGCACAGTTTCTCACAATTGAGGGCCTACTTCACACATTGGTCTCTGATAATCGCCCTCAATTCAAGACATCCTCCTTACATGACTTCTGTTGGGCCAACGGTATCAAACATATCTGTAGCCCGCCTTTCCACCCTTCCTCGTCTGGCACGGCAGAGTGGCTTGTCCGCTTATTTAATCTTTTGGCTGCTTATCTCGCTGAGTCGCCATGGACTGCGGCATATTCCATCGACCTGCTCTGCATGCCTGTCTCTTGGAGCCACCACTGGGACTGGATTGGCCCACGTTGCTCAACCCACCCTGTGCTGAATATTTCTTGGATGAATAGGACTCGCGCAGAGCAAGCATGAATTTTTGGCAGCTTTGAGCTGTAATATCTTGGGCAATAGCTTTTGTAAAGAAATAAAATTGTACAACTTTATGTGTTTCCTTAAGAATAATAATGTGAAAATAATTTTACGGGCCATAGTGAGCCAGAAAATTGTAGGTAAATCAGCCAAAAAATAGGCGCCCAAAAACATTTTGATCTTCGGCTTGTTCCATCTCCTGAATTAATGCTATGACAAATGTAAAAATTGGCGTGTAGTAACCTAACAACACAAGATTCTTAAATATAATGTTTCTTTCCATAGCACTTTCCAGTATTGAATGGATTAAGCACAAAATTGAAGATTTTGTAAAAACATAAAAACGCGGTACATTTGTTCTGATTTTGCTAAAAAACTATGATCCATGGAACGTACCATGCTGTACAACTGGAATGGAAGTTGGGCACAGAAATCAGGCCTGAAAACAATGTAAACCTTGGGTTAGCACGTGTAATAGTGTGTACGCATGATGAAAATTAAAATTTAGAGTGCATTAGATTGACTGCATAACTATAAACAATAAAAATTTTTATTCCCCTACTATTTTATAATAATCTACAAATTGGTTCAAAAGATGTTGATTTTTAAGAAAAGATGAAACCAGGGTGTATTCAATACTTCTTTCTCAAATACCGTTTTCTATTAATGCTTCAAAGCCAGTCTCATTCGAACAACAGATTTTCAGCCCTCCCCCCCCCCCCCCCTCCCACCCACACCACAACAATGAGTTCAATTTTCAATATTGGCTAACAACAGAGGCAAAGTAGCAAGAAAAGTCACAAGGAGAAGACAGTTTTAACTTTGGCATGTTGTTTCTCATTGATCAAAGGCGTTTAAATCAGTTATGGAAAATATGTTTCATACAATTAGATAGTGTGGTCTACAATTGTGCTACTAAGGATAAAAGAATATAACTGTCCATGTTATGTGTTATTAATTTAAATGTATCATATGAAGATTAATGTATGGGTTTTGTTATACTGGAGCAATGTGCTTAGCGTAATTACTTTTGCCACACTGTACAGATATTGTGCCATCTCAATCACCAATCCATTCATTTGCCAGTAAACTGCTACATATGAAGAAGTCAGGCTTTGTTCATATAATTTTACATCTGTTGCATCTATTTCCCATCCACCTCTTTGATCTGGGCATTGGAAAGACACTGGTGAAGTTAAATATAGATTTATATATTATTTTTTACATATTTGCCTTTTTTTAGTAATTCATTCAGAAGGGTCAATAAATTTTCTCAGATTTAGTGATTATCAATGCTTATTTGTATGATAGGTCTCAAAGCAGGGTGCAACACATAATGGAACATTGCAAGTTTTACATTGGTATCTAGTTTCCCGGCGCACTTTCTGTTTCGTGCAAACTGTGCATCTGTGCATTAGCGTACTATTCTGCGAATGTTTACTCACAATAACAGTCATAAAATGTCTCCCTGTGAATCACAGAGGATTCTTGTCATTGTAGTGCCCTTGGCTTACCATCTTTTCTCCGTTCTGTATTATATTTTTCTACAGTCTCCCTTACGAGAGATTGGGGAAACTCTGCGAGTGCCATTTTTGCTCTGTTACCGACTGGTGGAGAACATGAGCATTTGGAATGCACAAATCCAGAATGTGAAAAAAAATATTTCCGATACAAATTCACAGTCTTATGCACTGATCCCACTGAGCTCAGTAACATGTCACAACGGTCAACTGCACCCATGCTCGAATTGTAATCCACAATACATATCGGTTTCTTTATTTCTTCGCCAGTCTTCTCTGTTTCAACCATTTGTGTTGTGCAACTTGTGGTCAACATGTACACCTCTCTCTTATCACACCACTTGGTTGAAAGAATCTTTCAGTGGTCCTAAACTCGGTTTCTCCTCGTTTTAATTTCTTCTTAAGTTTTGGCATGTTGACCCTATTCTTGCGAACAGTGCCACATGTGGCTATTCCATGGTTGTGAAGTCAGAGGAACATGTCTGGGCTGCAGAACGAGTTATTGACATATAGGGTATGACCCTGTTCCAAACATGGTCCCATAAGAGTTGCCACTACGTTGCCAGTTTTTCCCAAATAATGGAACCCAAATTCTGTTGTCGTGCCTGCATATACAATAAAATCTGAAATATACTCTATCTGACAGTCATACAGTACAAATTTCTTTCAACAGACTTTCATCTCTACAAAGTTTGTGATTTGGGTGAAATGAATTATGAAACGTCTTACGAACTTTGTCAGCAGTTGTTTTAATTTTATATAGACTGTCACCTCTAGTAAACAGAGTTATCACTGAAGTGTAACATTCTCAGAAGTAGACAAAAACAGCCCTGGGACATAATTTTGCTGAAAACTGGTGTGTTCAAATGTGTATCTCTGGACCAATATTCACTTAATTTTAACTTCTTAAGGGGAGCCAGAAGGATCCATCTCCTCCATGTTAATTTTAGCAAATATAAGGTACATTTTTTCTGAAGCCATTAAACATATTGCTCTTAAATTTGGACTACATCTTCAGTGAATATTTATCTAGAAAGTTATAATGCCATGTTACGACATATTTATTGGTTTTTGTTTTACAGTTTTTTAAACAGATGCTGATTTCTTTTCTCTAAGATTTTGCACTATGTCTTCCTTAACTTTTCAATTATACAATATTTTTTTACATCTTGTTATAAAAATGAAGGAAAAGAAGTAAACAATATTGTGTATAAATTTCATTCGTATACTGTTAGCAGTTTTTGAGGAAATGTTCCTCAAAGATGAAAGTTTTAAATTTACGGGAAATGGCTTCCAAAGTTTTTAAATTAATTCCTGCCTCATATGATGGATTATCAGCATCCTCTTCCTTTTCCAGTGTTTCCTTTTCACTGGTCTTTCCTTCCCTTTGGCTGCATGTTGTAGGCTTTTCTCTCTTCTTCTTGCACCTCTTAGTCTTTCTTCATCAATTAGGTGCTTTGTGGAAATGGTGTTGTGTCGTGGTTCGAAACCTAAAAGTTTCAGCACATCACATTTGATAATGTGTGCTTCATTGTATGTTGCCACTGCATCATACACTCCAAAATGCAATGTTTGTATTTGTGCGAACATTCTTTGGGAATCGTAATCCAAATTAAATTATTTACACTTTCATTTGGATTCTCAGTTTTCCCATGTAAACACTCTTACAATAAACTTGGCTGTGATAAATCTCTAAATATGGGCTTAATTTCATCAATTACAGCATTTGGCAAACAGTTTCTATGGGCATATTCCTTTCCTGATCGGTACTTACACCATGAGCCATCACCTGTGAAGCACAGTGCATGTTGTGGATGCTCATTTGTTGATGCAGTATGAAAAATTATGCCTATACTGCTCTCCTCATATTCTCAATGCTTCTTGTATTTTGCCTAATTGCACACCCATAATACCTCTGCAATCTATCAATTGCTTCCCCCAAGGGTCTTACTGTCACTAAGCTTCTGGGATCCCAATGTCTGCTTTAGTTTGCACAAGTGAGCGCTTATGCACTTCAGCACATGCCCAAATTTTAGGTAATCTATTAAAATAATAAGACTAAAGTATATTTTACCAAGCTTTAATATTTAAACAACCACTACCAAAGCAATCAGACTCCAATAAGCCTGATACTTCAACTAGAAAAATAACTGGGCCAGAATATAAGTTTTGGTCTTACTCCAATGCAGCATCTATCAATAAGCTCACAATTGAAAAGAAAAAGAAAACACAGAGCAGAAAAAGTTTCAGTGATTCTCATAAAAACGTTACTGTAGTTAAATACAGAAATCTCTAAATGAAATTAAAGATGACAAGTAAATGACGTAAGAGTTAACTTCTGGAATAGTTAAACACAGGTTTATTAAATAACATTAAGCAAATAGCAGGTTTTAAAATTAAGCCACCACTCATGCAACCACAAAAGCATCAAGAGATAGTGATTATAATTGGAGGCGTGTACTTGATGCAGGGTTACACATCTTTCCCTTCATTACACATGAACTGCCAATCTTGGTATGAGCCCTTTTACTCTACAACAATCACAGGCCCACCTCTCCCGTCTCCTGAGGCAGGTCATTGTATACATGGGACAGAAAACAGACAAACTTATAAAACACACAAACAGATGGTGTTAATGCAACAAGCCTCAACCACATGTCCGTATGTGCTTCAGGGAATACAGGCCAGACAATAATGAGAATGGCCTGGAAAACTTCAAGCAACCAATTGGTACAGTAAATAAAATAAAAAAAAATAATCACACTTGATAAACCATCAAAACATGGCATTTCAGTACTAAGGAAATCATTCAGGACTGGCAGTTGGCAACTATCCGTAGGAGAGAGTGAAGTAGCTGATGAGAATTTCAAATGAGACAACAAGAGGAAGCATTACATAAATCACATTGTTTCCAAATAAAAAAAAAAAGAAACATGGTTCCAATGCCATCATAAGCAGAAACAAGGCTGTCCACTCAGTCCCATCCACCAATGAATGTCAGAATCACCAACACCAGTACCAACAGTCTCAGTTCTATGCGTTGCCAGCTTATACTGCCACCCAGTGTGCTTCCAAACACAGTGGATGCAAGACTCAGGCCTCCTAGCACCTCCATGTTCACTGTCTCTTCGTTCCTCACCTGAGGCACATGCTATATAGGCAAACTTTATGCCAGATTGGATCAATAACCGCTAGGACGATGTGCACACATCACTTTCCCATTTGTCCATCTTGTTTGTTTGTGGGCCACTCCCAGTCAGTCCCACCATGCTTCCATTCATAGCAACACGGCAACTGGAATGGTCTTGGTTACAACACAGAGTTATGGGTGGGTGAAGGGTTGGTGTTTGTGGGGGGAGGGGGGGGGTGCTACATAGTCTCAACATGACTTCTGTTTATTTTTCATCATTTTTGCTGTTTGCTTTTTGTTTGCAGCTCTCACATTGGCTTGTAGATATCATGTGAATTAAAACACATTCACGTAGTCATGGAAGACTAAAATATGTTGTTATTTTCAGTTTCCTGATTTTTTTGTTGACCATTATCTTGCAGGACAATGAACCTTTTTGTTGATTTGATAAAGAAATGTAGCTTTCATGAACCTTTCTGCAGAGGCAATCAACTTATTTGTAATGAAGTGTTTCATCCCTCACTATAGCATAGTTTGAACTGTTTGTTGAATTTCATGTGCATGTTTCCATTTACTGGCAAGTATGGCATAATGCCTTCATAGAGGTCCAACCCATAGGAAATACAGTACTGGTACTCCAAAAATACGCATTCCTACAACTGCACTGAGAACGTAAATGCTAGGTTGGGGCCTACTTCAGATGAAACTGGACAAACAAATTTGCACTTTAAGCCAAATCATGCACTTCAGTATGGTTTACAAAATTCTGATGCTTTAGGAGTTTTCTGATGTCCTTATTCCGTTATGAAATACTGTAAGATCTGTTAAATACAAACATACATAAATGTTCATGTGAAGATCACTAAGCAGGTGGAATTGGTCAGTAGTATTGAATAAAATTTTAGGTTTTAAATATATTGACAGCTTTAGCAGAATTTTAGAAATGAGCCTTCTGTGAAGCACACTGTTTTTAGACCACAAATGTTTCAACACTTGTCTAGTACCACCTCTAGGCTTATAGACTGGCAGCACACCATCATGTTTTGTCATTGTAATTTCCCACAAGGCTTTATTTTTACTCCTGGAGTAGAATATAAACTGTCCCTACCCCCCATGCCCCTACCCTCCGCCACCCCCCCAAAGAAATTTGAATTCCTTCTAATTAGCTTTTTTCTGTGCTGTGTGAATGCATACTTGATTGGAAGTGATAGATAACAGTATGGCCAAATCATATGACGAAATGCGATGAAAGGTGCACACCAAGCAGGCCTCCCTACATGACAATGACTGTGCATGCATAGTAATGCTTGTCTTCTAGTACACTCTGGCAACTGTTCAGATGGACCTATTTCTAACAGGTTGTGGCAAAATATTGCTAATTGTGATTTGAGGAGCATTACTTTCAAAGTAAATTTCCTTTTATGCAAGATGAACCATGTTACATGTGAGAATGTGGGATGAATTTCTTAAACTTCATTTGCATCTTATTCACTTTGAGGACCTATCACTTAGGAAAATTTGAGGCCCAGAGTGCCAACCATTTCGGTCATTATTTAATATTTTACTTGCACATTTATGTTTGATACATTTTAAAGGGTAACACACATGAAAAAGGGCCCATATTCTGTGGAAAAGCTTAGCTATGCTTTCAGCTATGCTGTATGTCTAATAATTCAAACAATTAGTTTTAACTTTTTGTGTGTTAGTGTTACCTAACAATGATGTTGCTACTGGCTAACTACATCACATAACCTATGCTCTTCATGTCTGCTGTCATAGGCTGGCGAGATCACATAACATGAGCTATGATTGGCTGATGAAAGCACATTGCAATCTCAATTTCAGTGATTCGCAAACAAATGTGCTGTATGTGGCAGAATGTGTATTGATCCTTTCATAAAAAGAAAATCAGGGGACTGATTAGCTCAGAAGTCCCCTAGTGCTCAGAGCCAATAAGAAAATACACAATGTACATGATGCTGTGCATCAAAGATTTTCCTAAAACACATTTTTCCCCTGTTTCATTTTCTAAAGTGCCAGGAA
The DNA here is from genome assembly GCF_023864345.2 of Schistocerca serialis cubense. Taxonomy (NCBI): domain Eukaryota; kingdom Metazoa; phylum Arthropoda; class Insecta; order Orthoptera; family Acrididae; genus Schistocerca; species Schistocerca serialis. The sequence goes on along the minus strand of NW_026047584.1, from coordinate 6,767,178 downwards.
GTTCTTTGACAGTGTATAAATTGTCCATCATTGAAAGGATTGGTGAGTTTTACATATCTGGGGAAAATGTACTGTCATTTAACACAGAAAGTGTATTTTCACACTGGAAGTAGTGTATTTTCACCTTGGAAATCCAGGAAATTTTCCTTCTTACCCAAGTATATACACAAAACAAGATTTCTTCCTTGATCACAAAGTCCCCAACCCCTCCCCCAATGTAATCGCCTTGAGAAAGTTTTGGAGGGATTGGGGGAGAGAATCTACATCCTTCAAGAAGTTATCTTGGTGGCTAAGTGTTGTAATTGGACTCCTCATTCTGAATACCTTGCCTTATTGTCTTGGAAACTTTTCAGTTGATCTTGACATGTTCTGCTCCATCAATTTCATTATAATATAAAATGTTGGTTAACAATATGTACCCAGTGTTTCTAGATCAAATCATTGCTACCTTGAATCTGTTGAACCCTGTGATAGTGAGTGTGATCCTCATATCTCCTCAACAGTTCAGTTATGATATTTCTCCACTCACGTCAGTAATGGTGCACATAATTTTGTTTACTATAAACTGAGTGTCAGTATTCCCCTCCAGTAACTAACCAACCATTTCAATTGCATTTGAAACAGAATCTTCATTTGTGGATGTTTACAGTCTCTGGTATAATGGTTTCAGAAAGTCTGACTAGCATTCATCATGACATGCAGCCTCATTCTGCAACTAAATAATTTAGGGAAAAAAGACAATCCATCATTTTGTCTCCCCTTTGACTGTGTCTAGCTTCAGCAGCATCCATATTCATTACTTGAATGTTGGCTTTGTTGTGTCCTTTTGTGATGTTAATAACTGAAAATATCTCTTATGCCCCTCTTTGAGCTTCTTTTGCTCACCATTAGCACCTTTGGCGCAAAAGACACATTGTTTTGGAACTGAATTTTAATTGTTTTGCTCTCAAACTTGCAGGCTAAGATGATTCAGAGGACATTGAAAGATCCTGTTTGTTGAAATGGGCATTGATGGTCTGGTGAGAGGTCTTTTTAATTTTTTTATTTATTTGTTTACGTTGAGTATGAATGAGAAGGGCATTTCCATCTCTTCTTACTCTACTCACTTCAGTGAGTGATAATATTCCTTCTTTGTCACTGTGGAAACACCATTACCTGCTCCATAAATTGTTTCATTACACAAAAAGAACCTAGTAAATGTAACATGCTCTACACTGTCAACATTTGCGTAAATTAAAATATTTATAGAACAACAAATGTATGACAATTGAACAAAACAGAAATTCTCAACTCTCAACAATTAACATTTGAAGTGAACTGAAGATAAATGGAGTGAGTGAGAACCCCACTCCGCTTCACACAGTCTCTCAGAAGAAGCCATGTGGTTGGCATTTGTTGTTCCTTGAAGGGCCTCCCCATTGTTAATGCATTCCCGTGCTTGAGGTATGGGTAACTTTGAAAGCATCTCCATTGCTGATGAAAAGCAATGTGCCTCGAATCTTGCACCTCAAAAAACCAATATGTCATCTTGAATGCATATTTTCTTCCATTTGTGAATTACTATTGGTCCATTTAAATACTCATTCTATGAAAAGTCACTTTCAGTATATGATTCCTAATGATATAGTAAAAGCTATAAATTTAAAAGAAGTTGTTTCAAGTGAAATAACATTTTGTCCATTGTAAAAGTGGTATTATTCATCATGATCACAAGTTACAGCAGTTAAAATGCTACATGCTCGCTTGCAGAGGGGCATCGAACTTGAGCATACAGCATGGAATTTCAGTAATTTGGCTTTGTTGAAGACAAAATTGCAAGTGTTCATATGAAATTGAATGAAATTTTATGCTCTAATACTTTGTCCATGACAATCTTTCTGAGAAACCATCTTGGGAGGCACTACAAACAAATGATTGACAAAAAGAAAGAGGTAAAAATGATTTCTTTCGAAAATAGATTTTCAGTAACATATGTCGGAAACCATTGGGAATCTGACAAACACATATATCTCATAGTAAATTTAATTAGCTTTCATGTTTGAACACTTTTTTTTTACAATTCACTGTTTGCGAGACAAAAAAGAAAAAAAAAATTCTCACTTCTAGCTCACCTCCCAAGGGTGGGAACTTACATGCTTACCTCCTAACTGTCCCTAACAGTCAATAAGTCAAGAATTGTTGTATATTCTGTACACTCTACACTCCTTTTGAGCACCCATTCACTGGACTACAACTGAATAGTTCATAAAAATGTGTGCCGTAAGGGAGTATCCAAATGGCCCATATAATGAAGCAGTTGTTGAAGTCATTTGTGTTGCAATGTGAACATTTGGCAGCTGGATGATCAATCTGCAGTATTCCACAGTTTGGTGGTAGCCACAGCAATCTATCTAAGTAGACAGTTGTGAGTAGACCTGTTGTGCCCATGCATGTGGCTGCTTTTTACACATGGCCCTGTCCCATTACTGATGTGGCATCCACAGATGGTGGGGCTGTACAAAAGAGGTTTTTGACGTTGAATGGTTGGCAACTGTCAAATTGGAGGAAGTGTTAGTGGTTGGTGCACTCGATACTGATGGACTTAATTATGGAGCAGAGTGAGAAGTCGAGATCCACATCTCGGACAGTGGAGCTCTTATTTGAGGTGGACCGCGTGAAGCAAACTTTCAAACTGTCTCAAGTCCATCTTTATACAGGATCGCTGAGGAACTCCTGCAGCTCCTCAAGGCCTTAGATTCCAAATTCAGACACCAGAATTCACCTCCCCATACCTCTTCAGTATAAAGTGTCAGACTGAAAACACCTTCAGCTGTCTATATTTCAGATTATATTTTAATTATGCAATCAGTTCCGGCATTTCACTATACCATCTACATGCCGCCTGGCTGACGTGTGTGAAGAATCTGACCTCGTGTGCAATTGAAAGAGAGGCCAACATTCAGTAATTAGTATCTGTAGACTACTTTTTTAACAATGTGATCCCTTCATTGGTCAATCACAGATTCGTGCACAATAGTCAATTACACATTGATAGACAATCAAAATGTTGCAAAGGTAGTCTGGGGATACCAGTTGCTGAATGGTGTCTCCTATTTTGATTGGACCAGAGGTTGGAATCTTCTTACATGTTGATCAGGAGGCTTGAAATTGGTGTATTGAAATGGCGAAATTTGTCACATAAGTAAAATAAAATCTGAAATATAGATGGCTGAAGGTATTTTAGAATTTGTTTTGTTTTGGCCTGGGAATAGGTGTCAAGTTTATGGAGGAAAGATGAAAGATTGTCCTCTGATATGAGTCGATCATGAAAATGCCATTACTGAATCTGAACCAGACAAGAGGTTTTATCTGTTGACTGAATGAGAAAGATTCCTCCAGAATGCCCAGAGATAAGATAACATACGATGGTGCAATGCAGAGTACCTATGGCAGTCGCATGGATTTGTTTGTTGATTTGGCCTTTGAAAGTGAAATAATTGTGGGTAAGGATGTGGTTGTCTAAAAGGAATAGGAAAGAGTAGTAGGCTTTGTGTCAGGAAGACATTGGGAATGATAGTGTTCCATGGTTGAATTGCCATTGGCAGGGAGTTGTCAGTGTAAAAGAAAGTTACATCAACAGTGACCGGCAAAGGGTCTGGTTGTAAAGAGACAGGAACTGTGGAGTGGCAGTGAAGGATGTGATCATTGTCTTGAATGTAGGATAGTAGGTTGCTTATATAATGTGGAGGTGTTAGCCAACAGAGAAACAGGTTTATTCTATAGTAGCAATGCACTCAGCCACAATGGGGGACAAGTAACGAGATCTATGGGATTGTGTTTGCGGTGTTCGTGGAGTCACTGGTGTGAGGAGGAGGTGGATTCAGGTGTCTGCTTTTGGGATGAAACTAAAGCCTCAAAAACCTGCTGGAGGTCTTGTAGGACTTCTAGACTAGGATCATGATTGTTGGGTTTGTGTACTGAGATTTCAGAAAGCTGACAGAGACCCTGAGCCAGGGTCACTGAGATTTCAGATCCTTAGTCTGTGGGAAGTATGATAAGTTTCAGATTGGTTTTCAAGTTATGAACTGCTGTGTGCTGCAGAGGACTGATGTTGGACTCGCTGAGACCAATTTAGGAAAGGAAGGTGACATCAGATTAGAAGTGGAAATTCCTGGAAATTACAATCCACACATTTGCTTTCTAAAATTGTGTTAGCACATACTATCCCACTTAATGACTAACCATGAAAGTTGATACCTAAAGATTTTACCCATCCTACTGTAAGAGCCTTCACCTTTTCCAATTCCATCAGTCCCTTACCCTCAGCAGTCAGGTCCTTTGCAATGATGCACAGCTTGAACTATACTTGACAGCCCTCTACTATTTTCAAAACATCATTTTACTCAGTGACCCCAACTTCTAGAATGGCATCAGTGTAATAGAAACTCCTTCACTCAAACTGTTGGAAAAGCATTCCCCATTTGTCTTAGGCCTCTGTGTGACTTCCTAAAGCCAATAAAAAGCTTTAAAATGTGATCTGAGGCTCACATCAACTTCTTGTAGCTCCTCAACAGTGCCTTGCTGTCTTACTCCATCTTCCATATCGACAAAACGTTCCTTCACCCTCCATGAAACACATTACTCCTGAACACTTAATCTGTAACATTCTTGCCAATCTTTCTGCTGCAGCTCTGATCTCTGTAGAGGTCTCAGTACTTTCTGAAGACCTCATCTTGCTCCAAAACTAATGTTAACCATGCTGGATCTTTGAAAGACCTTCTTTCCTTCACTTATTCTTTGCAGTGAAACAGTTTTTTGCTAGGCATCTCACTGACACCAGCCATGCAAGACACTGTAGAGAACCTTATTTACAGCAATTCTGCGCTCCCTCCAACTTTGATCCTCTACATTATCCACCCAATCCTCTGGTGATATGAAGTGTGATCAGAAAAAAACAGGGAATGTATTTTTTTGGCAGCAGCTGCTGATGTTACAACCATTAGATGTAATTTGTCCAATGGCCTGATCTGTTGTGACAGGCATTGTGACATTGACACACATTCTGAATTGTAAGTCAGCATCCAGAGAGGCTCCAGTTCACGATGCCCCCTGTCAATTTGAACACTTTTGTCATGCCATGACTGGGCACTCTACTTCATGATTGATAGCTGTCCAGAACTTGTGCAGATGTGCCAAGTGTTTAGTTTGGTGGCCTTTCTTATGATGACCTCTGAGTAACAGGTTGAGATCCTCCCTAAGTAACGTTGTAAGAATCATGTCGAGGGTAGTACCCTCTTCCATTAAGAAGAGAATGACACAATCTAACAGAGAAAGATGCTGATTGAAATTGTACAAGATCCAAAAACGGCCAGACAGGTGTCCTGGCAGACAGTCAATCTGCCCTTGTCATACGTGCACACAACTTGTTTAAGCCCTGGCTCCGCAGCTACTGCAGGTGCAGTCCTGGAGCTCGTACAGGGGAACTATCATGCATCTGTCTATAGCTGGAAACCCAACAAATCTTGCCAATCAAAGGATGTATGGAGCCCTAATGGGCACTCAAGGCAATGTATCAGCATTTGCATCCTGTGATGTGAGGTGGAAATTTCTTATTGACAAAAGCAATCCCTGATAGTGAAAGGCGATGAGTGGATGTGTCAGATAAAGCAGATGATGGGTTAAACAAGGAAACTGAAAGATTTACATGTGGCTAAGTTGAACTTCATTGCCATATTAGAATATGTGAAATTTTTTTGGTGCATAAACTACTATAAGGGCATCTTTTTTGAGTTGCGAATAGTGATGCTGTGCTATGTTAAGTGTTTTGGATGCTTAAATGATGGGTTGCTCAGAGCCGTTTGCATGGCAATAGGGCAGAACAGCCACCACCCCATAGTAAGATGTGCCTGTGGGCAAGACTATAGATTTAGCAGGATGGAAAGTCGCAAGGTGAGGAACAGAGCATATTGTCATTAAATAAAACTTCCGGGCTGAATTTCTGTGGTCCATATATAAAACTGCTTCTCCTTCCTAATGTTTCATTGCCTACTGTGGGCAACATCTTCTGAGGTGACTCATCTCACAAGATGTTGCCCGCAGTAAGCAACGAAATGTCAGGAAGAAGAAGCAGTTTTATATATCAACCACGGCAATTCAGCCCAGAAGTTTTAATTAAATGAGACGCCGGTCGTGAAAGCTTACATGTTATGGTTAGAGCATAATGTGTTACAAAGTTCCACAAAGGTGTGCTCACAATTGAGAGACTGCTTAAAAGGAAAAACTTTATAAAGGAACTGGTGCAGAGGGTGTCCCGGAGTGGCCGCACCTGACATAAACTGGTGATGGAATGCTTTCCTTCTGAGGAATGCCTGTAGTTCTCGCAAATTGGTCAGAACTGTAGAGCAGTGTCATGCTGTTTGGGGCTTGGACACTGTTTATGGAAATTTTGTGTCCAAGATATACAGCAGAGGAAGGGGAAAATGTGGGTCAGTTGGATTACACTTCAGATGCTGTTAAGAATGTTGGAGAGAATGAAGCTTATGTAACTGTTCTTTAGTTGAAGTGCCTGTTACTGCAATATTGTGGGAACAGATGATGCAGTGAGCAACATCGACCATATGTTGCTCTGGTGAGCATTGAAATTTTGCTGTGGGCTAGGTACTCCAAACATTTAATGTTCATATCAACTAAGACCAAAATGTGCGCTTACTTTGTGAAATTGTTTCACTGTGTCTTTTAATGGAACCTGCAAGGGAGACCGTACCCAGTTATTTTGGGAATAGGATTAGTGCAATTTTTGCAAGTAACTCATCAGCTCATGGCAGAAGGTATGTGTCAACAACAGGACTCTGATATATTTGATGTCCCCACAAATTTGGAGGTGACACACCTGTGTTTTGGATGATCATTAATGGAATAGCCCACCCATTTGTCTAAAGCAGTCAAATTATGCCTGGTGACTCAACAGATTCAGTTGTGCTCATTCATGTAAGGACGTGAAAATATGCAGCCAAGCCAAATTGTTAGATTGATATGTGCTGTGAAGTTGTTCACACTGTAATCCCATGGAAAACAAATCCGAAGTTTCAGAACGCAATTAATGTAGGTCTTGATAAGGAACCATATCTGACAAAAGATACATATTTTCATCAATAAAAAATTCAAAGGTAACAAAAGCATGCAACCCAATTAAATTTTCAGTGTCAGTACCTTTAACAACCAAATAAACATCTGCAGTACATTCAACCATGTAAGCTCTGGTGGACAGAAACTGAGTGAGAATTGGAATATGCTGTTTGTTTGTAGCTTACCACATGGCATTTGATGGTTGCTGATGGTGGGAGCCGATCTGTGTGTGGGTCTGAGAGCAGAGGAGTGAAACGGTTGATCTGGTGTTCAGTTTTGGAGATAATGGTTTCTGCAGCACAAACACTTCAATAAAAACATTCATTCTAACCTGCAGACAATAATGAAATAGAATGAATGTCAATGTCCATTTATATCAAGGAAGGCTGTGTGTGACAAATAGAAGCCATGTGGACTTTATTATGCCACAATTCAGCATTTGGGGCATGGAGCCACCTCATGCTGCACGAAGTGAGAGGGATTTGTCCATAGTGCCACAGGGTCTCCTTCTCATCGTCATCAAAAGGTTTATCCATTTCAGCTAGGCTTTTGGTTTGAGGGGCAGTGACTTCCACAACATCTGGTGAATTGGTGCCCTGTGCTGAAGCAGTTCACTGTATATGATGGTGATGTCGCCTGGCGCTTTGATTTGGGAGGTTACTTAAAGAGAGTGACCAATGGTAAAACTTTCTCTGAGGACAAATCCTCATATTGCAGGGTTTTCTGATGAATTTCCGTATCAGGCATTAGCAAGACATTCACGTTGTGAACTATAAAGTCTGCATAAGATTCTTTGGAGCTTTCAGTAACAAAGTGACATTTACAGCCCTCAAACCCTTCAGATCTGCTATCTAATCCTGATAATACTGATGTGACTGCCTGCGTTACTGGTAAAAGTCTATACGGGCAACACTGATGTGGATGCACTCATGACTATGAGATGACGACAAACTACACATTTCATCAAAAGTGTGAGGCCAGTTTATTTAAAGCACAGCCATTGTTGCACACATGGCAGGAATCCCCAACAAACCCTTAAGACTCTTTGTCCATTATCCTGAATTCAATGAGGTGTTGCTGTAGCCATTTTTCACAAATTTCGCTTCTTCAGCAGAGTCATCGTATGACTGACATAAACCATGGTTGGTGCACCTTTGATGGTGGAGCCTGAACCATCAATGTAGCCACTAGTTTTTCTGAGGTGGTTATAGTAAATTGCTGCTGCCAGACAAGTGGTAGAGGTACCACATTCATAGGTGACACACAAGAAGAAACAGTCACAGAATCTTAGTGGTTGAAATTTCTACTTGTTTTCACGTGTTGTATAACTCCGAACACAATAAAAGGCGCGGCTGTTAGATACATTCTAGTTATTGAGTAAGGATGTGTCAGCATAAGTACAAGGTAGGTGGCTGTATGAGAAGCATTTGCCCAACAGAGGGAGCTGTCTTTCGGCTGCAGGTAATAGAGGTGCAGGCTCGAGATCAGTGGCCTCTGTCTGGGAACCAGAGCAGGTGAACAGTGCACTACTCTAATGAGTGATAGTGGTGGTGGCGGTGTAGTGATGCCTGGGTTTCTATGGACTTCATATTCGATTTCATTCCATATGATTCACAATCTGGTTTCACCCCATGATATCTGTACTCATATTTTTCTGTTCCTGCTCAGAAATCTGTGTTTGGACTGCAAGATTTAAATGCATTGTAAGTAAATTGCTCATATTGACACTGTTCTCTTTTGCATTGGATTTTCATATTTTCTCATTTGTAATGGAAAATTCCACAAAGAGTGCATTTTAGTGGAAATGAAGGTACAACAATCGTGCTTCTACTCCAATGAAAATTTCAAAGAAAATAATACATTCTATTAATAAATTGAGTTCCCAAAATTTAAAAAAAAAAACCTAATTTGAGAGGATCACTCAGCAAAAAATTTGTGCTTGTGAAGTGAGGTTCAGTGTCCATGTTAAAATTTACATCTTATTGAGGTGTTAACTGAAAACGGATTTAAGAATTACACTAAGATGTAGGTTTAGTTGACACTTGGAACTGCAGTGGGGAACACTGTCTTTAGATTTTACTTGTTATTATTAATGTTATATTTTCCCCCTGTTATTTCTAATTAAAAAAGACACACAAAATTCAAATTAAAAATGTTTAGTTGTGTTATAAAGCACAATTAAAATGAATAAAATTGCATACTAATTGCAGCAACTACTTGGATGGTTTATTTATTCGATGTACAGTATACCCAAACTTGACAACAAGAACTTGTTAGCAGTTTGCTTTGTAGATATTATTAGCCTATTCCATAATACCTGTATGGTACCCACATGAAACTTACGTATTAAATACCTTTCACTTTAATGGGAAGTTTGATTGTAAAAGTAGTTTTTGCCTCTACAATTTGGCATGTAGAAAAAAACCACTGTGCCTCATGAACTAAAACTTCAGCAAAGAATACACTAAAAGATACAGACATGTAAGAATATTTTATAAAAAACCAGAACAACTCTAGTATTATATTCAAATATTTTTGAAGTCCCTCGATTGTGCAGAAGAGGCAACAACTCGCTTTCCCAGGTATGTCATTGGCTGTGTGACCACCAGCAGGTGTGGGGTGAGGTGTGGCTCAGTGAACAGCAGCAGAGCATGCCACAGACTGTGTGTTGGAAAACCCATTAGGGCTAAATTCATTATTTTCATTCAACTTGGTTTGTGGAGCTGTGTTTTTGTGGGTAAACATTTCTAGGTGCTCCTGTATGTATAGGGTATCTCCTATTGGGGCTCTAGAAAACACCTCTGTGCTTCCTCTCAGACGACCCAGCTTAAGATTCTTGACTTGTCAGTGCATCTTTATGCACTGTCTCTCCAGTTGTAGCAGTGCTCCATAAACAGTGTCATGAATTTTATTTTCTCTTTTGGTGTCTTATAAAACTTGTCATAAGGGTTGCAGTTTATTTTGTAAATTCTGAAGTACAGCATTTATTGCATTTATTTCCAGTTTTGTGGCATGTATCACTGGGCAACATCCCTTCCCACATATTTGGGGATTTTTTTTGTAGATATTACAGTGAGTTTGTTCCTGAACTGAAACCTACTCCATTACAACTGTAAATCAAATTTATGCTGCTGCAATGTTTGGCATCCAAACAGTCACCTCATCTTGAGAAACTAATGTCATTATGAGCAAATACCCTCACTGGCATATAACAAATAAGTTAAATATTTAAGGTCCCACAAGAAACGCAGTTGGATGCTCTCTCTGTATTGAGGAACACTCTGCTGATGCTCTATCACTGATGTTTTGCTGTGCAGATCCACTCTGCTGATCGCAGGGGCTGGTAGACTGTGAAACACTCGTTGAGGAATCCAGACGGTTCTGGGAGTAAGGTATCAGTGTCTGAAATGAATTATGAGCAACTGCATTCTAATATGTTAAATTCTCCATAACGAGGTAAGGAGAGCAATTTGAGTAGAACTTTGGTGAAAGAGCAGGTCGTTTTGGAGTAAGGGAATGGTGATGAGTTGAGCTGACTTAAACAGAGAAGAAACAGGATAAATTAAGGTCGTGGTTGTATAGTCTCATAAGAAGGTAACAACAGAATGGGGAGGGTGTTCAAGAGGAAGAGCCATAATTCAATTGGGCCAAGGTATTTCTTGGTTGTATGATGCTCAGAATGCATCCAATGTCCCATCTCCACTGTGTTGAATGTCCATCTTGATTTTCTGTCCTCATTTGACTTACTCTTCTAATAATTTATAATGCAATTGGATACATAAGAAGATCTACTATATAGAAAGTTTTTAAGTTGGCAAGCTTAGGTAGCCAATGGGCCTTCCTTGTGGAAGAAAGGTTGAAGGGAAAGAAAGTGATGCCAAGAAAAGAACTGGTGAGATTTAGAAAAAAAGGGGTGTAGTTGGGAGAAGCTGGAACTCTTATTGCCGCAAATGGTCCCCCTTGTTTTGGACGACTTTGCAAATTGTACCACTTTTTGTTCACCTCAACAGGCCTTCTCCATCATCTCTCTTCCTTCCCCTTCAACCCCTCTGCCAAGAGAAGAGCCACTGGCTCCCAAAGCTTGCAAACTGTAATACCCTCTATATGAGTGTTAGTGAGTAGATCTTTCATCTATTCAGTTGCATTATATTTTCAAAACCTGATAGTTTTCTTCTGACAAATGTCATTTTTTACTTCTTATCATTTACTATGTGAATCTGAAACTAAAATTACATTGATTATTCCACAATTTGAGGTTTACTTTCTTTGAACAGGCTAAACAGTTCTACCATAGTTCTTTCACTGATTTCCAAGGAATTTTGCCAGCTTCAGCCAATATTGGCTTTTCATCCAGAAAGCAGATGCTTTGCTCCTCTAAGGATTCCTCACATGAGACTCAAATTACATTAGAATTATCCAGTCACCCGTGTCGAACAAGCACTGTTATTCCATTGAGTTAATGCAGGAGCCCCAATCTGTGGGGACAGGTCCTTCATTGTAGATTCAGTAGACCATTTGTCACTAGAGTGTCACATACAGGTGCAAGACACTTGAGTAAAGTAACAGATAGCTGATTGAACCTCTGGTTCACTAATCATATGTGGGGCGGCTCCTCATACTTCCCTACCAGGTTATTATGATTCTCAGAGTTTGCAATGTAAGTTCATTTAACCATCCTCCCAGCATCATCTTCAACACTGGAAAGATGTGGACGTCTGCATTAGTTGCATAATGTCCCTGTTAACATCAGCCTTACATGATGCTGTTAATGTTTTGAGACAAAGTGTTATTGTCCCTACACATAGCTGCATAAACTTAAAATGTGTATTATGTGTTATGCTGCTGAGAGAGCAACTGTATTGGTTTTGCAACATTATTTTCGCGTTCTCGTTGGTACGGTACCAGAACATTTAAGTTCTACCACTTTAAAGATGGAAGATCCGCGATTTGGAATGTCAGAACTGTGCAGTAAGTAGCGGCAGGAACACCACCACAAAATCATGCAGCACTAATGCTTGAAACCATCAACTATTTTTCTCCGAATCGTACAGTTTGGGAAAAGGCAGTGAGAATAATTACTTTTGGAAACCTTTTATCACACAAAGCCTGTTATAACAATAAACTGTTTTACTTAATAAAATGGCCGCCAGCCCAAATTGGGCACAATGTCTACACAAAAGGTGAAGTCAATTTTTGACACGGAATAAATAACTACTTTTACTTACTGCTGTCACTTGGCAGTAAGTATTATTAATCCCACTTTCTCTTACTTACAGAATTTATCACTGTACTTCAGTAATTATTTAAAGAAGACACACATGTTTCAACAAAAAAGAAAAAAAGAAGAACTTAAAGCTATAATTCACATGACCAAAACCATTACTTAACACGACTAAAATTCATTTCTTTAGGACTCTTATTTGTTAATGTTTTACTAAAACCAATATTTGTCTGGCTTTCTTTGACATGGAGAAGCAACACGACCAATTACTGTTAAGATTGTTGCTGTTAAACAGTTATGTTACTTTACTTTCACAAATACTGTTGAAAACTTATCCGCATGGTCACGCAAAGCAGTGGCCCTGAAAGTGATATGTGCAAACTTCAGAATTTAATAATGATTATCAGAATTTACTACCAAAACAGTACTACTGCCAGTTATTTACTATTATTCAAGCTTCAGTAAACATCAGGCTACTCAGAATAAATTCGTTTAGGTAAGGACCGTACTGAGGTAAATGAAATAGGAAAATTACAGATAAACACAGAGGTACATTTAACACTTATGTTCCACTGATTGAAGATGGATGGTTCATACTGTGATAATATTCTAAATAAAGTACTTTGCCTGTTACTGATGTTGACGGTGGCATGAGGCGGTGCTGCATAGTAACATTGCACATATACAGCTCTTGATGTACATACTCAGTCTTCCTCTTGGTGGCTCCGATAAAATTGCAAATTTCTGAGCTATTAATTTATTGCCTTACAGTGCCAGCCATGTAGAACATGTCAGAAGCCAAAAGCCAGTCTTGCAGTTAAGTTCGGGGACGCTAGTGCTTGACTAACGTAATGCGTGTTCACTACTTGCTGTGCAGCTACCGACTGTATCAGCCACTTCCGCACCAAAATCTCAATCGCACGCCCCACCACCTTTTCCATTCCACCACAGAATGGAGTTCCGTTCTACCTATGATCCCTACACCTTTTCAATTTACACTTCTGCTTACAAAAACCCTAAGTATGAACCACCTACAATAGAATGACAACATATACATACATAATTGACCTAATTAATTACAGTTGAACTTGAAATATTACGTAATTATTTACAAAATATGTTTTAATACATTTATTCCACGTATGTCAGAGAGGTTATTTTAAATAGATAAACTACACTTAACAAAAGCTAACTCTTGCTATAGTATTTTCTTAATTTTTCAGAATTACTATGGGACAAAAAAATTTTTTAAATATACAGATTAATTGCAGTAATCATCTCCTGCTCAGCTCCATTGGGTACAAGTGTGTAGAAAGTGCTGGCCAGAGAAGAGTCTGCACATCTTGCAGGACATGTTGAGTTCCATGGGCACTGTGTGGGCTAGTGTTAACCTGTTGGGATGACACATTAATTTCCTGCTGCAAGAATGGCAAAACAACTGGGCCAACAACATTCTTCCCGGACAGAGCAATGGTTCATGTCCCTTTCAGAAATGCAAAGATAAATGAGAGTTGTAGCCTATCGCAACCCCGACCATAAGACCGGTGGTGAGACCATTGTGCCTTGAATGAAATGACTTTGAGATATCACTCACCAGTACATGTCATACACGCAAATGAGCATCACTTGCTCACAGGCAGAATCTGCTTTCATTGTTGAAGTCTGTGACGCACCATTCTGTCTTCCAAATGATCCTCTGATAGCATGAATAGTGCATGTCGACGCTGTGCCGTGGGTGGAAGATAGGCTAGCCCCACTACTAATAACCAGTTTGCAATGGTTCATGTTGGCACATCTTGGCTGGCAAGCCCTCTTATCTGTGCTGTGGTAGCTGTACTATCTTCTACGGTTGCCCTTACCATGTGTCTGTCCAGACAGATGTCTGTGCTGTGTGTAGGTCCACGATCTCTTTCATGTGAGTGACAATCCGAGTGAGGTGGTGCAATGGTTAGTGTTGGACTCACATTCAGGAGATGATGGTTCAAAGCTGCATCCAGCCATCCTGATTTAGGTTTTCCGTGATTGCCCTAAAACACTTCAGGTAAATGTTGGGATGGTTCCTCTGATGGGGTATGGCTGATTTTCTTCCCCATCATTGCCTAATCCAGTAAAACCAATTACCTCGTTGTTTGGTCCCTTCCTCCAAATCAACCTACCAACCATGCAATGGGTGTGACAATATTAACATGAACACTGACAAGAGTGTTGTTGCACAACTGACACAACACATCCAGGCAGCCTCCATTTCATGACACGCAACACACACAGGCTCTGTAGTCAGATGTGCTTGACAAGTAAACTTACTGCACTTTATAGACACTTTCATCATGGGGTTTCCTTGATTTTCCTTTCACACACACAGTAATGCCCATTCTTCATCTTCACTGGTGTGTCAATGACAGCTTCTGAAGGGAGTTTCCTTCTAAAAAAACTCGGACATCGGTCCTCAGAGATATGATTTTCTATTTATTTTGCAACGTGTTCATTTGCCAATGTAAATGCTAAATTCTTCAGGAAATTACATCAAATTTTTATGGTTCCTTTTGGTTTTGAAAGTGAATAAAAAATTTGCCAATTTATCCCAGATACGTTTAGCTATAAAATAACACCATAGGCCAACTCTTTCTGGCTTTGGAAACAGAATAACCTGTAATCATTTTATCTACAGTATCCACTACTCCTTCAGTGTGAATGTAATGAATAATGATAATTGGTTTCCCTGTTTTTGGCTCGATATCATCTACATCATGCATTGTGGACAGGAGTATCAGCGAACAATTACTTTTCATTGGGTACAAATAAGAAATTTATTAGCTTGGAAGCAAAATTTTGGAACTCCACAGGTTGGTCTCTCAGATGCAAAATGCAGGAGGTATCTCCCTTTCCTTCTTGTGAAGAGTGCGTAGAATTGTCACTTTTCTCTCCAACATGTCTTCCACTACCGGCAGCTTGTGTAACAATTGTCAATGATGACATGTCTGTGTGTACCTTTGTTACTGACAAGCTTTCCTACAATTATTGCTGGGCTGTTTGATACTAGAAATGGTCCATCTAGCTGCTTTCCTACATACACTTCAATATTACTTGTATTAAGCTTTTTTCAGTCACTCATGGCACATATTTCATTTTAATATTTTGTGGGTTTGTGTGGTACATATAGGGTCCAGGACTAGCGGCCTCTAAACCGAGTAAACATTTCGTCAATTGTCACATAATCAGCAGGATTATAGAATCACTTCAGGTTGACTGCAAAGGAATGTGGACACTTTCTGACATTACTTATACAGTCAAGTTTTTTCCTTTCATTTGGAGTGGAAATGTCAGCAAATCTCAGACAATGTATTACAAGCAGAAATCTCTCCTAGCTCAGGGTATTCATACATGTACTGCCCGACGCCCAAAATTCTTTTACATTTACATGCTGACCTTTCTCTGTACCTGTCAAATGCAAAATGCCAATTAGTGCCATAATTTCATGCCTATCCATGACTATACAATCTCTTGTACATTTTTAGTTTGTTTCAGGGTTGTCAGTATATTTGGTAGTAAGGGATACAATCATATCTGCAATATTAGTGTCAAAAAGCTATAAAAACAGAAAAAATTTATTAGAGAAATCTTTTTAATACCTTGTGAGACTGGGTAGAAAAAAAAATTCTCTCATCAGAACAGGTGCATTTTCAGACAAGTTTCTGTACCAGGTATTAGTTATTAAGAACCAAGTACGGGGTAATGCAACTGTCATTCAATTTTAGTATTTAAAATGTCTACAGCCTTGTACCTGTACTGTTTGGCTGATCTGTGTGTAGGAGATGTGACAAAATAACCTTGTTCTCCTTATTATTTCAGGTCTTAGTGTCAATGGAGTTATTGACTCTTCAGTTTGATTGGGCATATGGATTAACAACTAGAGATTACTTCGTCAAGGAGACGCTTCTTTTTCCAACTGAACAATGATAATTTATGTTAAACTTTGTACCGTTCCGTGATGCTGGGAGGTTTCTGTTTGGTATCTTGAAGAAGTGAAGGTACGGAAAGCCACCTAAGATACACGTCATAGATATAAGACAGACCATTAGGTCTTGACAACTCTGTCAAATATGCTCAAGTTCAGATCTCATTGGTTGGAAGTTTGCACATACCATCTTGCGCTGAATAAACTGATACTGCATAGGATGAAAAAATAACACTTACTAGCAGTTCACTATCAAATATGCTTGTAGAAGTGCTACATTGGGTCAGCTGGCAGCATATGATTTTTTTCTAGTGGAAATTAGTTTGTCATATGATCGCTTCTCATTAAAGTTGAGTAATAAACCGATTGTAATTTCCATTGGATGTTAGTGTGCATATGAAAAGTTTTGAATGTCTGGCGAGAGGGGTGATGACGGAGACCAGGCAGTATCAGTACTTGATATTGTGTACTTGGGATAAGACAATAATCCTGGCATTCATGCAAGGTTCATAATTGAGACAATTCACGTGCTTGAAAAGCAAGAGAAAATATGTTCCACAAAACTTGGGCATTGATCGGCAATCCCTCAGTACAGGTATGGAGACCCAAGTTTCCACCACTTGTATTTGAAGTGGGCCATCCCCTCTCCACTACTGTGGGCAATATAATAAGAAGAGATCCAAAGTTGTGGCAATCTGCTGGAGTAATGCTGTTGTCTCACCTAACTCAAATCTTGTAATTTTTTCACCAAAATAGAGATCAGTCAGGCCACCAATGAAATCAAAGTGGCACAGCAGACTTTACACATCTATGTATGCAGATAATGAGCTCAGGCAACTTCTCATAAACTCACACTGTATTGAAGTTTCTGGATTGAACTATGTCATTTAGATGTGCAAGCCCTGGATGGAAATTTGCCCTTAGTTGTTTCATTGCCATATGTCCATACTGATGTGTTCTTGGCAGCATTAATTAAATGGTTCTCATAAACAGCATTGACCAAATTATCTGAATAGGCTGGAAGGTAAAGCTTAAAATTTTAATGAAATCTGTTGTCCATAGCATTTGTGGGTGTCAGCTGATCAAATGATGGAGCAAAATGATAAATGAACAGGAGATACATTGGCAATATTGAGGTATCAAACAAGATCATAGGGTGACCTTACCAGTCTGTGGAACTAGTGTAGACACCACCCTATTCCTTAAACCAAATTGTGTAATTTTTATCAAAATTACACCATTCCCACATGCAATAACAAAAAACAAACTATCTTGATTTAGTTTCCAGTTCAATATGTAGTTGATGTATATTCTTTGGTGTTCTAAACCCTTAAAAGTAAAGTTTTATTGACGCAATGAAACATTTTTGAAACTGCATCACTTTATCACCAACCACCATAGTTTGTTGTCGTAACATCAGATAGAGGGAAGGCATGCGTCATAGGTCAGTTTGCAGTTCCCAAGCGATTGGAAACAAATACAGAAAGACAAACTTTGAGTGACAGCAGGGTTTATTACTTTCATCAGCATCAAATGGCCTCAGGGCATATATGAGCGGCACAGGTATTCGAATTCTAAAGGCTACTAGCTGCAGGAATTCTAGGAACCCATCTGTCTGAATAACACAATTTGAATTCAAACTTATAATTACACTGAAGGGTAATTGTAAACCTTAAAAAAAAAGCTAAGGATGCAACTGGCTGCATGACAGAAGACAGTGTTCGTGCCTGCAGGGTTACAGTGAATGACTGTATCACACTTGCAGCACTGTAAAGGGCAAACTTCAATGAGGGCACCACTCCAAGTGAGAAAATAGATTTGTTGAAGCTTACCTGAAGCTTTTGGTAGGGACCACACAGCATGTTACATCGGATGGAGGGTCTTCTTCAGATATAGAAGTAATGTTGGGTGTGCCTCAAGAAAGTGTGTTGGAACTCCTGCTTTTCATGTTGTATATTAATGACTTCTTTCAAATGATGCAGTTACATATAATGAAGTACTACATGAGAGAAGCTTGATAAATATTCAATCAGACCTTGATAAGAATCCTACGTGGTGCAGAGCCTGGACAAATGCTCTTAATGTTCATAAATGGAAAGTTTTGCACTCCACAAAATGAATGAATGAATGAATGAATGAATGAATGAATGAATGAATGAATGAATGGAATGTTCTTAGACTATTGTTTCAATGAGTCACTGGAAACTGAATGAGAACATAGGTTCAGACATGGGTAAAGCAAATGGTAGACTTCACTTTACTGGCAGAATACCAGAGAAGTGCAATCAATCTACAAAAATGATGGCCTACAAATCACTCCTTCAATGTAAACTGTCCCTAGAAAGTCTGTTCACAATGTTTCAAAGAATGGCTTTAAATGTTTACTCCAGGGATATTCTACAACCCCTTACATACCCCACACATAGGGATTGTGAGAGTAAGGTTGGAAAAATTATTGCATCCACAGAGGCATTCAGTCAGTTATTCTTTCCACACTACATATATGAATGGTAAAAGAAGAAACGCTAACTAGTAGAATGGGACATACCCTCTGCCATGTACATCACGGTGGTTTGCAGAGTACAGATTTAGATTTAGATGTAGAAGTAGAAGGAGAAGCTAGCTGTGAGTGCCAAGGAGTTGGCACCCCAATGGTTGGATAGAAAACATGCCCTGAATTTAAAAATAAAAAAAATTAAGTTTTTAAGGGATAGTGGTAGCACATAATTTCTCCATACCTCTAGTTGGCCAACCACTCCACTGACGCTTCATGCATTTTCTGTTGTGGCCTTGCACTTCTGTGATGCCTCTGGCTAACAAGTTTGTATCCTCTCTCTTCTCCTACTGTGTAGGTTGTGGTGATCTGGCCATTAAATTAACTCCAAGTCTTGTAACAACGAAAGCTGAATGTCACTGCACTTCCTATTAAGACTAGCAACAACCATGTTCTATGTCACTTGGCACTACCCTGAGGCATCTCGTGAGTGGGGAGTGATGTCGCAGCACTGTTAACCCTGGAGTTGCCATTTAATTTCCTGAAGTGAACATTCTACCCTGGTACAGTGAGAGAGAGTGCCTGCTATTTGGACAACTCAAGAAATACTATTTATCTATGTTATTCTAAATACTGTCACTCTGCCTGCTATCTGCTTTGTGTGTCTGATTTCCTATCCTCTAGTTACAAAGCTGACTTCCAATAGCCTTCAGCTTAACAATGTACCAGTCAATATGTTGTCAATATGTGACATAGAGTAATTTTTATGGTATTGTCCTGAATTGTGAGGCGGATTGCCAGTCCGTCGAATAGAGGTGAACCTTTATCTTTTGGGATTCTGTTGTTCAGTACATAAAATATGTCATTAATGACTTAAGTAGAGTAACCATTAGTGTCTTTGCATAGAACACACTTCAAGAACTGAACTGTTAATAATGAATATAGGCATGATGTCATCCTTACATCCTGCCTTGCTCAACCAGTAAGACTAAAGTTTGACCTAACATTAAAAAACTGCATTACTGAGTTAACTCTTTTGATTAGTTACGAAGAAAATGGTACAGAAACTTCTTAATTTCAGTCCATTGCATAGCACAATACCTCTATCTGTGAAATGACGCCGCAACAACTTTCACAGATGTGACATTGAAGAAAAAGCCTCTGGTCTTGGTTAAGAGAATGTTGTTTTGGTATCAACACATACCTGAATATTTTTTACACCCATATATTATGTCATAACTACAAAAATTGTTGCACATTCTTTGACAGCCTTGATTGAAGTCAGAAGAAAACTACTAGTCATAACTGTATAGTAATCGTAATAACCTGTGTAAAGTGTGGCAATCTGATCACTGGAGAGAGGTAATGCAGTGCTTGTGATGCTCAGAAGTATGATGCACTGTTGCTTTGGACATGCATGCCTGTTTGAAGGAACATTGGACTGTACTTCTTAACAACATAGAGCCTCTCTCTCCCCTGACACCAGGTAAGTGACATTTGAATCAAAATGTGCACTTCAATCAAAATATTTCACCCATACAGGAGCATACATAATGAATGTAAAAGTGAGTTGAAGACACATGGTTGACAATAAGTGGAAGTTTGGGTTTCCCCATGAATTGTGCTTGGATAGAATAATGGTAAGGCTACCTTGTGCAATATGGAGAAATCTGGGTTAGTCCTGGTACGGCAGAAATTTTCATGATTGTCATTCCATTATACAACTGATGACTAGTCATATTTGAAACAATGAATACATTTCATGAACACCACAGTGCCGACCTACTGGTATGCCCTCCAGTGGTAAATGTAAGAAATCTACCAGGATACCAGGTTGGCATTTAAATTTGGATGGATTCATTACCTCCGCCTATGTTGCATCCTTTTAGTGCCGGTTCTTTCTCTACCTTCATTTCTCATGATGTTGGAACCACAAAATATCAACCAGTTACAGTCTACCTGAATCTGAAGAACTTACAACCTGATGACATTCCGATCTCTCCTCTACCCCTGTCAAAGAATCCTGGTTCAGTTCATGATCTAGATGCAGTGAGAAACCTCAGTCTTTCTGTTCAGATATCTTTTCCCAAAACACAGATGTGGGCTTCAGTGCAAATAGGGGTTTGATGCAGCTGCTCTTAATAACACAAAAATTCCATTGAAACTCGGCTCTGTTTTTGCACCACTGAAATTCAATACTGCTTTATAGATCTTCTTCTACAACTGTGTATGTGAGAGCTTATGTCCTCGGTATGTCTGGTCCATCCTAATTAGCACTGAATTTTTCTCCTTCCCACGATTCAAACTTCTTTCTCCACAATTGTGGCCATAGTGTCAATTCCTTTTTGTGATTGAATTAGTGGGGTTCTACATCTTCACACTTACCACATGTGATATTGCTGATAACCAGAACACCACTTCATGCAAAACAGCAAGACCTCACCTACAAAAATAATACCAGGGTGAATGACATTGCAGGATATATACCAGGTCAGATTGAAGAAAGATTCAGAAGCAGGCTGCAAGATATTTTACATATAGGTTTGAACACCATGCAAGTATAATAGAGATTGGGAAGTTAAATGAGAATCCCTGGAGGGAAGGAGACTTCCCTTTTGTGGAACACTGTTGAAAAAATTTAGAGAACCAGCTTTTGAAGCTGACGGCACAACGATCCTACTGCTGGCAACATACATTTCACATAAAATGAGAGAGAGAAATTAGGGCTTGAATGGAGCAATTCAGATAATTATTTTCCCCTTGTTCTGTTTGCAAATGGAACAGAAATGGAAATGACTACTCGAGTTCCGGGATACTTTCAACCATGCGCTATACCGTGGCTTGCAGAGTATTTATGTAGGTGTCGATGTATACAAAATGAAACAACATATATCAGATACCATCCCTTATACCATCATGATGTAAAAAGTGATTGCTCCTAAGTCTGCTCTGTTTAACCCGTCTAGTGGCTAATAGTGCTGCCTCTGGATCACAGGGTCCTGGGTTAGATTCTTTGGCCAGTTGGGTATTTTCTCCACATGTGGAATAAGCATTTGTATAGTTTTCATCATTTATAAAAGTGGTGAGATTGGACTGATTAAATTTAAGGATTTGTACAGGCACTGATAACTGCCCAGTTGAGCACCACAAAAACAAATAATCATCATCATAATCATCATAATCATCATCATCATCATCATCATGTGTTCTCCCCTTACTTTTGACTAGGCTATCACCTGTTCCATCATCATTGTAATTGTTGTCATTATTGTTGTTGCTTTTGTTGTTATGAGGTACTGTCTCCCATAGGATTATTTCCTCATTCTGCAGATCCAATCTCGACAAATTTTTTTTACTCATTGCTGTTTCTACTGAACATATTACCATAATTGTTGTTATTGTGCATTTGTGGGTTCTGAGGCTACTGTTCTCTGAATCATACTCATTTGGGAATCTTCATCTTTGATTTACAGTTATTTGGTCTGTATGGCTGTGGCAACATCTCTAGCTTCCATCAGTGACCGAAGAATCAATATCAAAAATTCAAGTTGTAATACTCCAGTTCTTGTAGAAACCTTTGAAATGCTTAAATATTATCCTTACAATAGCTTGCTTGTATAATATGCCTCAACTGTAGACAAGACAATCAAAAATTTACTTACAAGGTATGTACACCGACATAGTCATGGCTGTTTTTGCTTAACTTAACTGACATAATTGTTTTCATTCCTTTGAGGGGATACAAGAGCCAATGTGTGTGGCAGTTCGATGGTATATAAATATCATAACCAAGTGAGATTCAGTCATTTGGTCTGTATGGCTGAAGCAAAATATTTGAGTGCCCTCCGTAGCTACTTGTCGTTATCACTCAGGAACCAAATTTAACAAATTTGGGTTATTGTAGAAGGGTTTGGAATCCTTAAATATCACCCATGCAATGGTTTTCTGGTATCATGTGTCTTAGCCTTACAAGTAACTTTGTCAAATATGTGATAACCAGTTTTGCAGGCCTACATGGATTGTCAGACACTATTATTTCTTTGGAACCATGTATCTGAGGAAATGGGCAAGACTTCTAAAAAGCCATAATGTTGGAAATTTCTGGGCATGATGTTGTTTGATATAAGCTTATACTGGTTGTAATCAGTATGTCAAAAGGAACACACGACAGGACATGTGGCTTGTGTGGAAGAGGCCAGATTCTGATACTAAATTCCCCTTCTAAGGGCCTGCACATCAAACTTGAGCTTGTGACAGTTAGGGCACAAGAGAGCCAGTGAGGAATCAAACTGCTCTATCAATGTGCTCAGGTAGCTATTACTACCAGCATTCCAAAATACCTGAAATTTGCAAGAAAAGAAGAGTTTGAACTGAAAAACCATTGAAGTCTGTTACATGCAAGTTTTTTGTGATCTCTCAAATTGTATGATGAATATATTGAATCTGAAAAAGATCGTACCCATGGGAGCTTGTCATAATGTTGGGAGTCATGTTGTTCATTATGGCACCCTCCATTGTTTGCTACTGTTGTACTATCCTCTGTTGATGACCAAAATTTTGTTCGACCTCCATCATTTGAACTAGAAGAACGTTGATGAAATTGGGTTCAGATTTTGATGGCTTGGGGGGATTTGGCACCCCTGGAATCATCATGGGGTAGCATTCTCCCGAGGTCACGCCTGTTATTTCTCTTTAATTACTTTAAAGTACTGGAGCACTAGAGGGCTTACCTGCTGCAGCAGTAAGATCTGACAAGGAGCCAGCAGCTGTGGGACCTGTTGTCCATATCTCATTCATGTTTTGGCATTTGTCAGGTCACTGTGAAACCTAATTTTTTTGTTCATAGTAACAAAATTGTAAAGTGAAAATAAGCAAATGAAACTACAATAGTTTCTGTGTTCTCCAGTGATTTGATAGTAACGAACTACATACTGGGAATCTAGGAAATGCTGTTACTTTATGGGCAATACCAAGTGGGCTGTGGCATGAATGGGAGTTCCGATTGAGGAGTGAAGCATGGAAGATAATTGGTGAGGTTATGCAAAACCACTTTGACATCTTATTAACTATAGTGGTTAGCACATCTGCCTAATGAGCAGGAGGCCTGGGTTCAAATCCTGCCTTTCATATTTAATTTTCATTCTTTTCAGTCTCCATGTATATATAATTGGTGTTTGAGGCATCTGGAACTATATAGTTCCACTCGAGTAAATTATGTTGCTTTAGTGTTTCCACTACTAATGTAGGTGTCTGGTTGTGTAACCTTGCATTGTGCTCTAAAGAAATATTAGAATCGCAAGGGAAAGTCAATGACTAAATTGCAAAACACCAATAAATGTCAAACATTAAACCGGATGATACGGTAACAGGCTATTAGGACAGGGATGTACTGACAACTACAGAGGCTAATATTATAGATAGTGTAATAAATGTAATATGAAATATCAGTGCAGTCAGAAGAAGCAGAGCGTGCACAGGCAGCATTGAATGTACACCTGTGTGCTTGTGCTGTGTGGCACAACGTTGACAGGAGAAATTCATCACTTGTAATAATTATTGCTGAATTGCAATTCAGTACCAAAAATAAGTATTCAGAATGAATACACATTACCAAGTTCCAAACTGATGCACGGAACACTTCAGCACACAGATGACACATCATACGCTGAAGCTGTTAATACATTACCCAGGCAAGAACAGCGACCAAAAGACGACGACGATACGTCCTCGACCTGCTCCATCAACTATCTTGTCAATGACATCCTTCATCCACAGTCAGCACATGCCTGACCACCATTCCAAATTTCATATGGATTTTCAAATATTTGCAAATGTGAGGAACACAGTTGTTCAGGTAGTAGTAACTGAACACCATTTCTTTGTAGGTACATATTGTTACATTTTATATTCTGCATGAACTGAAAATTTGATAGCTGCTCTATAGATAATTTTTACTCTTCTCTTGTTTTATTCATTTATCTTTCTTGTAAATGGTAATCCAAAAATTTCTTATTGAATGAATATAAAAGCAAAAACATGTTAAATTTGGTAAATAACGGAGGTACTGCCAGTGACCTGCGCACGGTAGTGACACAGGTCAACACCATAGAGATGGGAGATAAATGCTACTACTTCTTCCAGGTTTTGAAATGAGAGGAGGTGAGAGCTAAACTTTTTGTGTTTTACATTTGCTAATTAGGCTCCCACACTTCATTGTTTGGGGAGGGGGGTGTGGTTGTGAATGCAGTTGACGTAAAATGTTCAGCCACATTTTGATAGCTCCTACTCTCCTACTCTTCTACTATCATTGAGCACAAATTTTTTTTTTTTTTTTTTTTTTTTTTTTTTTTTTTTTTTTTTTTTTTTTTTTTTTTTTTTTTGTACAACAAGAAAATAATGCTTGAATTAAAAGTGTTGTCTGCATCAGGATCACCATATTTTTATTATTCCTCTTAAGAATTTCTACAACCACCTGCTCCCATCTGATATTACATAGAAATTTTTCTGTAAGATGCTCACCACCTACATCTGTCTCAACAAGAATTATCACTTGGTTTTGCTGAGATATTATTTTTGTTGCACTGGTATACACTGAATTAAAAAATCACACCCTTCAAATGCTAACTCTCAATGGGTTTGGTCTGCTGGTTAGTAGTTACCAATTTAGTAAGAATCAAGGTGTTCTATTATGTGTAACAATGACATGCCAGATACAGCAACACTTTACCGTGGAAAGTGCATCTCTTTCAGTACCTATGTACTACCTCTCCCAGTAAGTATGTGAGTGAGTTAGTGAGTACATTAATTGTGAATGCTACAGTAAAATTTTCAATGACTCAGTTACCCTCATACTTTTCTGCACCAAGGGAAAATAAACAAAATCAGATCCAATGTAGAAATTTTGATTAAATCAGGATGATGAAGTATCAGTGCCTCAATCAGCTGGTTTTTAATTAACTTAAATGCTTCCTGATATTCCTTATTCCATTTCCAAATGGAGATAGACTTGTGAAGATAAACAATTTTGAGGTTGAAAACTGTGATATAAATTACATGTACTGTGTGACTTTTAGTTGTCTACAATATTTTGGTGCAGGAAAATATTTATCTGGTTCTATTTTTGTCAGATCAGATTTGATTCTGCACAAAGAAACGTGCCCAAGGAAATTGTTTTGTGACTTGGTGAATTCTTATTTATCCATCTTTAATGTGACTCATGCTCCACTAAACCAGGAGTCCGCTTCCGTCAACTGCTCCATTCTCTTCCCTTCCGCTTTCCTAAAACCTTCTTGACAACTTGGGGTACAGCACCGCCTTGGCTCCGTCCCCTGAATTGCCTGCTCCGTGACCTTTGTCAATTTCCCAAGGATGGTACCTCAACACTTGTTTATCACCGGGCATTTGCTGCTCCATGTGCACAAATGACGGAAGCCTCATTTATTTACACCGACGGCTCGAAAACATCGTTAGGTGTAGGGAGTGCCTATATTGTTGGAGACACCCCAAATCACTTTCGGCTTCCCGAACAATGTTCGGTTTATACTGCGGAGCTTTACGCTGTTCTCCAGGCTGTCCACTACATCCGCCGCCATCAGCGGATACAATACGTTATCTGGTCAGATCCTTTCAGCTCTCTCCTCAGTCTCCAAGTTCTTTACCCTTTGCACCCTCTGGTCCACCGGATTCAGGACTGTCTGCGCTTGCTCCACCTTGGGATGTCTCGGTGGCATTCCTCTGGCTTCCGGGACATGTTGGTATCTGTGGAAATGAGGCGGCCAATATTGCAGCCAAGGCTGCAGTCTCCCTTCTTCGGCCAGCTATCCGATCAATTCCCTTCGCCGATGTACGTAGCGTTTTATGTCGTCGTGTTGTTCATTTATGGCACGCTCATTGGTTGACGCTTCCCCATAATAAATTGCAGTACGTGAAAGCTCTTCCTTGTGCTTGGACCTCTTCCTCCCGAACGCGTCGTCGGGAGGAGGTAATTTTAACTCGACTTTGTCTTTTTAGCCATCGACATCTTTCAAGTGTCGATACTCCCCCACTCTGTCCCCACTGCTGTCAGCTGAGGATGGTAAGACACCTTTTAATTGAGTGCCCCTATTTTAATCCGTTTCACTCCCGTCTACAGTTATCGCCTGATATATCGTCGATTTTAGCAGATGACACGCGCTCAGCTGATCACGTTCTCGAGTTTATTAGTGCCAGTGAAATGACGTCAGTCATTTGAAGCTTTTTTTTGGGGACAACCAACCCCTTTCTGTAGTGGATTTTTAAGCCTTCCTTCTGCTTTTAGTTTCTCCAATTTTATGACTTTCGTTCCCATTGCTGCTGGTTTTCAATTTCGGTTTTTTACTATTTCCTTAGTCTCGGGCTGGGCGCTAATGACCATAGCAGTTTTGCGCCCTAAAACCAAAACAAAAAAAAAAACAAAAAAAAATGTTCCACTATATGCTTAAATTAAATAGCATAGAATGTCTAAATGTTCTCCTTAAATGCAGCACTAATTAGAATATCACCTACATAATGCTGAGTGTGTTAAAAATTCTTCTCTTAGAACTTCTGTAAGTTCTGTTATAAAGGCCACTGATTATCCTGACAGACCAAAGGGTATTTATTTAAACAGGTAACATCTTCCATTCAACAGAAAGTCTGTATTTTTCCAGCTATACCTTCATTTTCATTTGATCTCGTTTTACAGTAACCCACATCACTGCACCATAAGCATCAGTTAGTAAATGCACACTGAAATCCCTTTTTTCTACAGTGTGGATGGTATTAGAACATTCAATATCTGAGTGTTAAATTACCTGATTCTCCAACTTACCCTTAATTACTTTATTAACTACTGCTTTCTAGGGCAAGGGTACTGGATACAATAAGCTATGGAATGACTCATGATTCTTAACTACAGTTCAACAAGTGCAACATCTGATCAGCCGAGGTGTTTTTAAAATAGATCAACGTAACACCTTAATATTTCTACCTGTTTCTTCCATTTAGCTACAGGCACGTCAACTAATAATTGAATCATACTGTGAGTATTAGTCAGAGCATCATCATCATCATCATTATTATTCACCTGGAGCTCAGTATCTTCCTCAGACTTATTTAAAGTTGCAGTTTCCCCATTTGTCGAAAACGAATAAGCTCATATTTATGATTGCAGCTCCCTAATCGTCTCCCTTGTTGAATCCTAAAACACTCTCCTCTTCTGTTCCCTCCACTAGTCACATAGAAATGAAGTGTAGGGGAATGCATTTACAAAGCTATTCAGAATCAGTCAATTCTGAGGGAGAAACTGATATTAAGTGATCCAAAAATGAATACATTCTGATCACACATACTTTCCTGAATTTTGAATTTTAACAGTGCCTGGCATTTAATTATGCAGGGTACTTTTCCGGCTCCATATTTAGTGAAAATCAACACCGATTTCTCTCGGGCACTGTTTATATTGTATATGTTTCACAGATTTTTTTTTTGGTTGATATCAGGTAATGCAGCAAAATTTCTATACAAATTAAAAGTATTTTCAATATTTTTGAACCTGCTTAGGGTTATTAAAAAAGAATACATAGAAATTGATGCAACTTTTCTTCCCAAAATGCTTCCTCAAATTGAGGTGCCATTTAATCCAATGTTACACATTTGAAGGAGGCCAAATTTTTACCAGATATGCACAATATGATGGCTGAGGAGCTAGACCTATTTAATTCCACATATTATGTATATTAAAAGGATAAAAACATTATCTCTTACATTTTAATCTTTACTATTTTTTCCTAATAAAAATGTTACATTTTCTATAAAGTTGATTCTGCAATATAGCTTATGTCTACTACCTACCTATGGACTATTGCAAGTTAAAGAAAAAAATTAGAGCAATGCTATATATCTTTAGGAAAAATTTGTACCTGAAATCTGAAAAATACAGGTTGTGGGAAATTATGAATGAAGATACGAGTACAATTAAATCGTACCTCAGAACATTCCTGAAGCATATTCTTCATCCTGCAGCATTTCTTCTCCTTCAAGCTTCCTCTTGGCTCTCCTTTTAGCACTTCTTGCTTCTTCGGTAACTTCAAGAGCTGAATCTTTCAGCTTCATGCACCCATTCTCCGTCACACATGAGCAATTGATCTTCCATATTAGATCCACATTTTATGCCTAAATTTCTCAGAGCTTCCAACTTTCCTATCATTCCATCACTGAAACATATCACTGCCTCTAGTACACCACTTTTTAATGTATTTAGTCATACAAGAACCTTCTTGCGTTATCTTCCCATATGCAATGGTTGAAACATTCATTTTTATTCTGGGTGCCCCCATGAAGACAATTACTAAGCAGAACAAGATCACTCACATCTCTCAAAATTAGCTTTATTTTATTCATAACAGGCTCAGGAAGAGAATACTTATAACAGTATATTTGACCACTTTTTCTGCTTTATTATAACCACACCAAGAGTCTGCTCCTCTAGGGCAAAGTCCGTGAATAGGATGGTCATCTGTGGGCAACTCATGAAAGTAGGTGACCCAGACAGCTTTTCTCGTTGCTGTAACATCTTCAGAATTGTTATGGACTAGCCATCAGATGACCTGCACCTCTGAATTAAGGTCTATTTCAGTATCTGTCAATCTGCTTTGGCCAGACAGATTTTCCATCCAATAGCAACTTTCCTTTCATTTATCTTCATAGCTTCCTCAATCTAGCACCCATCCCCTTTTCCATAAGTCCACAACACTCCAGTTTTGTTACCAAGGTATCACCATAGACATTGAACTCATTAATTTTGTTGAAAGTTTTAGAGTCACCATCGCCTAGGTACTTTGTATAATTAACGTTATAAATGGGCACTGACCTTTGAAATATTTTTAGAGCTCCATAACACTCGATACCTCCACTGTAGCCACCATAATTATTAGAACACTTATGTTCAGTATGTCCAGTGTTACCATCACAGGTGTGGCAGTACTTAGATAAGCACTCAACATCAAAAACTTTTCCATTCTCCAGAGAAGTTCCACTTCATACACCATTCAAGAAACAATGTCCTTGGCATTGCCATGTCCCATCAAGTGCAACAGCAAAGTCCCTGGTTCCACGAATATTTACAGTTTCTTCTACCGCACGTTTCATAGATGTTTTAGACACAACAGTCAAGGCACCTAAAAGTATTTTTATGTACTTGTTGAACCTAGTTTGAGGAAGAGGTAGGTCCATCAAAGCACAAAATGTTTGAGTAGCCTTTTTCCCCTTTTTGTATTGCACACATGCAGGCACTAACTTTAGATTTACACCATATGTATCATGCACAATGTTCAAAGTCATTTTTAAGGTTATTTATTGGAGGATGTACACAGAACTACTTTTAATGCTAAACCCTTCCAGACAGCCTACACCATCACACTGCTTACATTTCCCCACTTCCTTTATCAAAGAAGATAAAATGACATCAACAACAAAAAATCCACTACAAACAGCATCATTGTTAAAACAAAAATTTGAATCACTGGGAGGTGTGGTGGGAGTGTCTCCCCTAAACAAATGATAAATAAATTACTTTCAACAGTGTGGCTTGCTTTTTTTGTATATGTAGCACTCGAGCAACACGTGGGTAAACTGTTTCAACAAAACACAGGTAAATACTAACAAAGGTAATAATTTACAGGCAC
Source organism: Schistocerca serialis cubense (assembly GCF_023864345.2). Classification (NCBI taxonomy): domain Eukaryota; kingdom Metazoa; phylum Arthropoda; class Insecta; order Orthoptera; family Acrididae; genus Schistocerca; species Schistocerca serialis. The sequence continues at coordinate 6,736,723 of NW_026047584.1, read as the reverse complement.
TAGAAACCTGCATTGTTACTAACATATACAATGTATCATACAAATAATCACTGGAAACAGTTTATAGTTCTTTCCAAAATAATACTGGTTTTTGCAACAGAAATAAAGGGGGTGTGGTGGCATACATGTCCGTAACTGCAAAATTTGCTATACTGAGGTCCTTTTTCGTTTGAAACCCTGAAATCGGGAAAGACTATAGAATTTATTAAAGTCATTAAAAAAAACTTTCTATTTTTCCACCAATCATAAGTACCTAGTATGATTAATGGATTTACTTTGATTGTTTACAGCAATGGTAATATGAAAGTTGTTAACAGGTAATACAGAAAATGCAAGGAGGTAGATTTTCCATAATAGTTCTCATCCTCCTCAATGAAATGGCTGCTGCATCCATAATTCAGCATATTTGGACTTCCACAAAAGGCATTAAAATGTATTTTTGATGCTATGTTTCCTCCCTCTATAAATCTTCTTACACTTCAGTGATAGGTTTGCACTTTGTGGTGTTCATTGTGACTTCTGACTCATTTCCGACAACTTCAGTTTTGGAGTGACCTATTTCCAAAACTTCATTTAGTTTGCTGAATCACGACTTCTCGTATTATGGCTTCAGCTTCTGGAAATTCTGGCCATTGGTTTTGCACTCTTTCTCTGGCATATGTTGGGATTTTTGGTTTTTAATTCTGTTTCTTTTCACAAAACCAAAATGTGTTTAAGAATGTGGCTTAAAATTCTTCACCTATGGAATAATTTTTGTTTCTGAAATAAATGTATGAACTGTTTGAACCCAACCATGGCACACATCCTGTGGGCTTTTTTGATTGTCCTGAAAGTTCTGCTATCTACAATTATTTGAGTTGCATTATGAATGTTAGTCTCTACTTTGTTTAATGCTGCATTAATGTTGCGCAGTGGAAGCTCTCTATTTATTCCATCGACACTTCCTCATAGTGTATGAATTGCTGGTGGATTTCATCTTCTCCAGTACACACTACCACACACCAACAAACTATATTGACATATTTTGCCTTGGGCGCTACTGCACATTAATGCTGTCAGGGATATTAGATTCAAAGATATATGGGTAATTTTCCCTTCAATTGGTACAGTGGTGCTTTGTAATGATGACATCACTTTCTAGTCACTTTCTTCTTGCACATAGCTGATCTCCATTATTTGTATGACTTCATTGTTGGACAACCATGTTGATAACATGCATAAACAGTATTTTTCCTAGAATTAGGCCTTCGGTTCGACTAATGCTTCAATGTTGAGTTGACATGTTTTAATACTTGGTCTCACTTCTGTAGATGTTTGTCCCTGGTAAAGAGCTATTGATGTGATGATGAGTCATTCCTTCCCTAACATATGTACTTCTCATGTAGTTGGGAGATTAGCCAGTTGTGTTCTATCTGTAGTACCACCCAGGGATAACATGGAGGGTCCTTTGAGGTTTACATGTGCACTTATGAAATTTGTTAGCTATTTCAGAGGTCAATGCAGCTTCACAACTGACAGAAGGTTAATAAAATTTTATATTATGTTGGATAAGTAGTTTTAAACGTAGATTACAACATAGTGATTATAGAGAAAGTTATGTAGTTTAGTTTTTAGTAGATATTTACTATTCCATAAGATTTTCAGCTCAGAGGGGAGGAGGTTGAGAGTTTTTACAGTAGCATATATAGCATTTCTGTGCAGCAGAGACAGTGTACATAATTCTTTGTTTAGTGACACACCTATGAGTTGCGGAGTTCTGTCACCAAGGATCCAGTCTCCAGGAACATGAGACATTAGAGAAAATAAGTGTTGACAAGCAGTAGCAAATATTCTCAGTTGGCTAAATTATTTGCAATGGGAGTTTCATGGACTCATTCTATATATGACTATTTTCACTGCTCAGTAGGAGATTCTAGTTTGATTAAGGAAGAGTGCCCCCAGGACATATTTCTATGTGACACTATAGAGCACACAGAAGCATAATAAGCTACCTGTCTGACCCCTTCATCATCCAGAATGAGAGAGCAAAAGCTGCTGAGCTGACTCTCTGCTCAGTGTGATAAATGTGACATTACTTCCATGATTTGCAATGGATGTCAATGCGCAATAACTTGATGGTATCAACTGATAATATGGTGCTTATTCACTGTCACTGAGTGTTTGTCTGGCCTTTTGTGACTTCATGTAAATTGCATAAAATTTATCATGTTTAGGTTGGCAGGAAGGGAGTTAACGAACCTGTTACAGAAGTTTCGTGAAATGTCATTGGAGACTGTGTTTGACAGATATTCTGTTACAATGATGGTGTCATCTGTGAACATGGTACATTTCCACTAAACACCATTCACTACTGCAGGCAGATCTTAGCATAAATCAGAGACGCTGAAGGACTCAGGAGGACAGAAGTTGGTTCTTTACCCAAACACAGTTCTGGCAGTATTACTAAATTACTAATCAGGTTCATTACACACAGTACCAGCTGCATGTAGCCTATATAAGTGCTTTCTTTGATTCTCAGTATTTCATACAAATGTAGAGTGAATTTAAATCCCTGCCATAATTTAGTACTTATATCTTACAACAGAAGTTTAACCCTGTGGGACGAGTATTACAGTCGGAAACTGTGGATACATGTCTCGCAGCAGTGTAGCTCAAGTTGCACGATTTATACACACTGTATACATCCAATGTTTCATAATGAGAGCACTTTGTGATTTCCAAAAACTTCAAACATAATTTCAAACCTCTCCTAAATGCTCAACGTCAGAACATAGTTGTGCATTTGCAAAATAGTCAGAAGTATGAAGTTGTTTTATACATTGTAGTTTAAGTCTTTTAACATACTGAGTATGATTTATGTGGAAGATACTTGTTATGCATCATAATTTAAGCATATTTTGACAATAATGTGGCTCGTCACTCGTGCCTGAAATTCTCTTATGCAGATGTAACAATAATATACATCCTAAATGATTACTAACTATTATTAGAATTTTCAGTTATAGGTTTCTCTTCTAACTGTACTTCACAGATAAGTAATAGATACATGTGTTTGCTGAAATGTATTATGCCAGTGTTCTAATAATCTAAATGTTAGTAATCTGTTAAAAGCTTACATGCATTAAAACTTGAAAAAGCAGTTCATGATCTATGTACATTTCTACTAAGCGGCAATCTTTCAAGATTGACACAGCTCTTCAGTATTATAAAATGTGCATCATATTAGTATAGTCAAGGATGAGATGGCAATTGTCAGTGACCGGATATTATCTGTCTTCTCACTGCATACAGGTGTTGCTAACATTCCAGTAACAGGGTTTATATCATTTTGGTCTATTTTAGAATGTAAGATTCAACTGACACTAATTGGCACAACTGGAAACTATGTAATGTGCCTTGGCATACAGTATCAGAAGACATGTATATTAATTTTTAATGTGTCTCTGGTGGAAATTGGAAGAGCTGATTAATCTCTCATTCTGTGTGTTGATGTTACTGGTAGATTTGATTAGTTGTGGTTTACACATGATCCAGTATGGTTCCGAGGTGAAACGACAGGATCTTCATGCCTGAATTATACTAGGTATGGATATTTTCACATACTGTACTGCTCCTTCCTTCGTATTTTATACAGAACATACTGTTGTTCATGTGTGCTTTGTGTGTGGGCTGTTCGTTACCTGTATGTCACATCTCATGGAACATGGTGCATATTTTTCAGTACAGTCTACAATGGATGATGTTTTCTTTTATAAAATGATAATCATATTTGGAGACTGTGGACGTGCATATAATCAAACTTATTAAATGTAGCCACAATAACTGCTGGTGAAGAAGGTATGGGAATTTGTTAATGACATTGTAAATATGTGATTGTCATTAGTTTTTAAATTTTATTTATTCATAGAAAACTTACTTTAGCATAATTTAGAAACTCAGTAATATAAAATTCCATAAATTCCTCTATGTGTTAGGTAACCTGTGTATACGGGTAATTACCATATTTTGTGTTGGTTAAATTGTTATCTGCACACGTTCATACCATTGCCACAATAGCAGTATGTTTTCCTAAAATTCTAGAGTCTCTTAACTTTGATATTTCTGTATGATGCTTCTCTATATAATGACAGTCTGCATTTGTAACCCAATGTAGAAGGGGCATTCACTAAGTAATGCAACATATTTCTATTCCTGGCCGATGTCAGTTTGAAAAAATGTGCATGAAACATCCTCGGCTTTGATGAAACTATAGGGGCTGAAGAAGGAATATTCTACAAAGTTCCAATAAGTGGCAGCACTATTTGTGCCTTAAAATTTGTCTGTAACAGAGGTATGTTCCAAGCAGGGCCCTGTTGAGTTTTCAGTGCAAAACCAGACCATTTCAGTTATTCATAGGCACTTGCAGAATATCTACAGAGACCTGAAAAAAGTGTGCCATTTGCACACAGTTGTGACTGCAATGTTGGAACATGCAAACACTCTGATTGTGATCTGGCAATCACAATGGATGGAACACCTTGCTGCTCAGCTGGACATCTCTGTTGGTAGTGCAGACACAGTTGTCCACCAGTTATGGTACGCAAAGATGTGCCCTGCTCTGTTCCGCCAAACTGGAGATGGTAATGACCAACGAACAACCATCTGTGCCAAACTGACTGTGCATTAGGAGTGTTATAGTGATAATCTTTGTTGAATCTTGTCAGATAGTGCGACACTTTGAACTGAGAAACAAAACAGCAATCCACAGAGTAACGCCACATCATCTCCTCTGAAGAAAAAGTTCAAAGCTTCATCCTCAACCAATGAAGTCATGGTGGTGGTCTTCTGAAATTTTGAAGTTGTTATTCTTTGTGCTTATCTCCATCATAATGTAGTGTTTTGCACTACCATCAGGAAGTTGAAAAATGACTTCAGCACGCACATCACCACAAAAATGGAAATGAACTTTTCCTTCTCCATGGCATTGCAAGACCACGCCAAGTCTGCACACTTTAGAGGAGCACACATACTTCATTGCGACAAAGAAACGAAAGCCAGAAGGCGCGATATCCAGACTGTTGTGTGGACAAGCAAGAATTATCCATTGAAGGACGCTCTCTACAGAAAGCAGGGTGTGGATGATAGGGTAGTTGTTGAAGCAACAAGATGGCACCAACGTCAATCATTAGAATTGTGTCTCACAGGCATACAAGTCCTCCCTGTAAGGTGGCATAAGGCCATCAAATTGGACAGAAATTATGTTGGAAACTCAAGTTTTGTATCAAAGACCATAGGAAATTATATGGTGTTATGGAATCCTGAATAGAACCAACCTGCTTTCTGAAAAATTGTTGCATTACTTACTGAATATCCATCATACAATTGAGCATTTTAGACAATCCGATGCTCCAATTTAGTAATGTAGGACATACTATTTTGTGTATTATGATCAGCTCAAACAACCTGCATAGTTATTTCAATTTTAATAGGTGTCAAGAAATTTCTTTTAAAACTTGTTATTTAATGTCAGCTGAGTTGTAGCCTGTAGTGACTACAGAGGCCTGTTACATGTTATATTCCATTAATGTGTCTGTGTTGTAAAAATAGAATTTCAAAAAATTTAATATCAGCAAGGTATTACTTGGAAGGATTATCTAACAGCATACATCAGTGCAAAAAGTGATGTTACATTTTTGAATAATTTAATGTTGCACTTCTGTACATCTACCCATTGTTAATTGTATCATGACCAAACAATGTACTTGCGATGTTAGAGAACATGGCATTGTGTTAACTTGTTGGCTCAGCATAAACATTTAAATTTCACAGTATTAAATCTGACCTGATCTTTGGTTTTAAATATGGTCAAATACCACTTGCCATAAACAGGACAGTCATATGTATGTCACTATCACCTTTCTAGAAACGTCTGACATTACTTCCACTTACTTGTGTCAGACATATTCTGTTTCCTTTCCTGTCGGTCTCTCTTGACCAACTCTTGATCTTTTCGACCCCAATGGTATTAGGTTGCGAGGCCAGAGGGTGTCTTTCATTTTCTTTATTTAATCTTCTCTCTAATGGATGGAGGACATGCTCATCTATTGAAGAACAAGAACAAGATGAAGAGGAAGTAGTTGGGATACTATTTTGTATCTCCTCAGTGTCTGGAGAAACCCTTAGCAATGCATGTATCAGAACAGAGTGATGAGCATGCTGTGGTGGAGCATTATTAAATTTCCGTTAAGTTGTGCAAAAGGCTGGACATCTCTGATGGACACAAAAGTAATTTGGAGGTGCCAGATGTTTGGAGAAGACTGAAATAAAAATGAGGACAGGACTTTGTGATGGAGCAGTGTTGAAAGTATATGAGGTACTGCTGTATCTCCTCTCAAGAGAGTATCTTCTTGCTAAACAATTTCCCAGATGCTACCGTGTTCAGAGTAATGTCTCACATCACAGACCTCATGGATGTCTGCCCTGCTCCAATCATTTGTATTTTGGTGTCCATAATTGTCATCATGGGTGAATGTTCTCTAAGGTGTGGTAACAGGAAGATGACACGAGGTCCAGCTAGCATTGACAGATGCCTGAAGTACCTTTACCTGCAGCCTATCACTTGGGGAAGGCACCAAACTGTCTCACATCACAAGCCCTACTTGCTGAGCATCACACTTTTTCCAGCCATTTACGTGCCTCACCTTCCCGAAAATGTGCATCAGCATTACAAAAGCCAGAGCACAAATGTATGAAGGGTAGTTCACAAGTTTCATCAACTACAAGTTGTGGATTCTCCATCACGCATTGACATTGTAGTTACTCACAGAATTTCATATTGGTCTGAATGCAATGATGAGTGGTTGTGGATATCACTATTGTCTGGTGTGGAAGGAACCAACTTAAAATAAATATTGTGCAGGTTGCCAGTGTTATCCCTGCACTTCAGATGTGGAATTCCCTTCCACATGTTTTAAGACACACCCAGTGAGACCTGGTGTAGTTAGGCAGCATCCCATAACTTCAGAATTAAATGGATAAAAGAAGTGGTAAAGTCACTATTTTGGTTATTTATTTATTTAGTCTTAAATGCCATATGCTCTTGGGATATTTTCTTTGGTGTTACATACATTTAATGTAAAATATGCAATCTGTTGTAAAACTGCCACAGATTTCTCTTTCTGTACCCAGGGCATGTCAGAATTCCTATTCCGGGTGTGTAAGAGTTATAGAAGGGACTTTGTACATTTACGAACATGGGTTCATTAATGAAACCTGGTGGATAAAGTTTTCTCTAGAACCTCTCTGTAATAGGAATTGTGAAACACTCTGGATTTTTAGTGACTAGATGGATGGCATGTGTTGAGTGTAGACTTACTGAGATTCAATAGTCACAAAAATCTCGCACTTGAGAATCTTTGCTTTAGTCTTACCTAATCGGTATAAATACGCAATTATACAAAAACATCATTATTTGGTGAAGTCCATACGATTCTCAGTTTAGATATTTTTGTAGTAATATTACCCCAGTTTGGAGTTGTCAGTTATCGACTTCCATGTTTTCCTTTTAAATTCAGTATTACAGTGGCAGAGAATGTGACTGAAACACAACAGGTAATATTACAATAGTTAATTCATAAATATATTCTGAGTGCATGTGCTGTCAGCAAGAATGTATATATGTTACACTTACTCTGTTAGAACAAACTTTTTTGTGGTTCACAAGTTACTGCAATAATGTCTTTGTATTCATAATATCATCCCTGTTGTGATAATCATATGTACACCAATTATAGTGATAATTGCATGTTCCTGTTATTCATAAGTGAAAATTAAGTACCTTACCATCTGGATTTTGTAAAGGTATCAACAAATTTCAAATTGTTCAGACTCTGCTGCCCTTTTATACACAGGAGTTCATCTTCTGACTGATTTGCAAATAAGTTAATGAGCTCAATGTTTCACTTAAAGCATAATTGCAAACATTTGCTTAACTTTTTCTTCCTTACATGCTTGAAGTCATCAGAAGTCTGTAAGTGCACTCATCCTGAAATACTCAACAAATAATATTACACTGCCTTGACATGCACACTGTTTCCCACTGTACTACTGGCCAATATCTACTCGCTAAGACATAAGACCTTACGTTGAAAATGTCTTGTTGTGTTTAAGTCCATCAATAACTAAGCAAAATATGTTTGTAGTTCCCCGAAGGCATTAATTAGGCAACTTGTGACTGGTACTGGGTTCCTGGATATATAACTGAATCTCCAGTACCATGGTGTAAGACTTAACTTGAAGGTCAGTTACTGCAATAACATTAGTTCAATAACTGATTATGTCATTCATTATTATGTAAGTGACTTCTGTGCATACAAAGTTTCGCAATACTGTCTGTTTGTAAAGTGACTTATTATGTCAAAAAAAACCTTGAGTTATTATTATAGTGCATCATCATTAGGGCCCTTGTCTGTTTTTATTACACTAGCCATTGGCTACAGGTTTGTCTTCATCAGATGCGTGTGTCCATGGATGTCTACTCTAAGCACATTTCGTACTAACATTTCAGAATTTTCGGTATATGAATGGTTGTTAGGGTAGATCTTGTTTGTGTACATGGTTGTTGGGTGATCATAAATCATTAACTCAATCCATTAATTTGTGTCCAATGTTAGAAGCAGTTCCCAGGTATGGAATTTTCTTCATTCTCCTGTGTCATATCTTTACTTCAACACGTTTCATTCTTCTTGTGATACTGATCACTGCAATACAGGGGACCTAGTATACAAAGCGTCTGTTAACTGTTGTTGTTTGAATACAAACTTCTGTTCATGGATACAGGACTCGGAGCATCTGAGTGTGGATTACCACAATCCAAAGACCCACAAATACCGTCAAAAGCAAGAGACAGCTGTTTCCATAAGCGGTTCCTACATGATTTGCTTGTAATTATGTTGGCAGATCTGATTGGTCATTACCAAGATAGTGAGCTGCAGTAGGTTTGATATAGCAGTTTACTCCCATTGACTGGTTGCCTTGCTATGTAAGGGAAGTTAGACATATTTGCGCACTTCCATTCTTCCACTGTTCCTCTCTATTAGTGTGATTCAGTAACTTTACGATTGGATAGAAGGCAAAGATCTGGAGTGTTTCTCAAGAATGTTTCTAAATGCTTTTAATGTGCCTATTTACAGAGATTGCTATACACACATTCATTTCCTGTGTTGGATTAAATGTACCAAGCAATCAGTAGGAATAAATGTAATCAGTACCAATGTCGAAATTTCTTCTTAAATCAGGATGATGAAGTATCGGTGCCTCATGCAGCTGGTTTTTAATTAACTCAAATGCTTCTTGATATTCCTTATTCCATTTCCAGATGGAGATGGACTTGTGAAGATAAAAAAAATTGAGGATGAATACTGTGATAGAAATTGCATGAAATGAGAGATTTTCAGTTGTCTACAGCTTAGTTGTGGATGAAAATTTGTCACTGGTTTCATTTTCATCAGATCAGATTTGATTCCACACAAGGAAATTACATGCCTAGGGAAATTGTTTTGTGATTTGGCAAATACTTATCTATCCATCCTTAATGTGACTCTTGCTCCACTAGATACTTCAATTACGTGGCATAGAATGTCTAAGTAAGCACCCTAAAGGCAGTACTAATTAGTATACCACCTGCATAATGTTAAGTGTGTCAATAATTCTTCTCTTTGAACTTCATTAAGTGCTGTCCTAAAGGCCACTGATGATACTGACAGACCGAAGGCCATTCTTTTAAACTGGTAACAACTTCCACTCCACAGAAAGGCTGTGTTCTGCCTGCTATACCTTAGTCTTCTAGTTGGTCACATTGTACAGTAAACTGCATCATTTCTCCATGAGCATCAGTTAGTAAATGCATACTGCCATCTTCTTTTGTTACAGTGTGAATTGGAATAGAACATTACCTACCTGAGTTATAAATTATGTGATTCTCCTACATATTCTTAATTGCTTTATTAACTACTGCTTTCTAGGGCAAGGGTACTGGGTACAATTTGCTATGGAATGACTCATGATTCTTAACTTGAGTTTCACAAGTGCATCATCTGATCGGACCAGGTGTTCTTCAAACAGATCAACATAACACCGTATATTTTTAACTGTTCCTCCCGTTTAGTTTCAGGCATGTCCACTAATGTTTGATTCACACTTTGAGTACTAGTCAGAGCATCATAATCATTCTTATTCTCCTGCAGACCAGCATTTCCTCATACTTACTTGAAGATGCAGTTCCCAAGCTCATATTTATGAATGGAGCACTCTAATCATCACCCTTGATGAATCCAGAAACTATCTCCTCTTCTGTTCATTTTGTCAGGCTAGTGGAGGGAAGTGCGAGAGAATGCATTTACAAAGCTATTCAGAATCAGCCAACTCTGAGAACTAAACTGGTATCAAGTGATCCAAAAATGAATACACTCTGCTTGTACATACTCTCCTGAATTCTGAAATCTAACAGTGCCTGGCCTTTGGTGAGATTGCATTGATTGTTTACAGCAATGGCAATATGGAAATGATAAACAGGAAATATTCAAAATGCAAGGATGTAGATTTTCTGTAATAGCTCCCGTCTTGCTTCCATGAAAGGCTTTAAAATGTATTCATGTTTCCATTTTTTCCTTCCTCTATAAATCCTTATTCACTTCAGTGACAGGTTTCCACTAGGTTGTGTTCTGACTCATTTCTGACAATTTCAGTTTCTGAACGGCCCGCTTCCAAAATTCATTTAGTTTACTGTATCATAACTTCACATATTACGACTTCAGCTTTGGAATATCTGGCCACTGGTTTTGCACTCTGTCTGTGGCATATGTTGGAAGTATTTCATTTTCAATTCTGTTTTTTTTTTCTCCACAGAACCAAAATTTCTTTAAAAGGTGCTTTAAATTCTTCACAATTGGTATAAATTTTGGTTACACGAATCGTCCAGGTATTTGCTTAATATTACATGTGGCTAATGCACATGTCTACTTTGCCCTGTTTGGTTTAATGTTTCTGAAATAAATGTTTGAAATGTTTGAACCCAACCAAGGTGAACACTCTGTGCCCTTTTTTATTGTCCTGAAAGTTCCATTATCTACAGTTGTTTGAGGTGCATTGTCAATGTTAGTCCCTATTTTGACTAACTCTGCATTAATCTTGTGCAGTAGAAGCTCTTTATTTCTTTTCACCCTATGTCACAGTCTGTGGATTTCCGGTGGATTTTTTTCTTCTCCAGTATGCACAACCACCACCCACAACCTCTACAGACCTTTCTTGCCACACGTGCTACTGCACATTGATGCTTGCTAGACACTATCCTCCTGTATGTACCTGATCTCCATTATTAGTATGACTTTGTTGTTGGACAACCATGTTGATAACATGCTTAAACAGAATCTTTCCTAGTATATGGCATTTGGTTCAACTAATGCCTTCATTGTTGAGTTGACAAGTTTTAATACTTGGTCTCACTTCTGTAGGTGTTAGGCCCTGGTAAAGAGCTTTTGATGTGATGATGAGTCATTCCTTCCCTGACTGGTATGTACTTCTCATGTAATCAGGAGGTTAGCTAGTTGTGTTGGTTTTTTAGTAACACCCAGAGATTACGTGTAGGGTCCTTTAAGGTTGACATGTGCACGTGTGAAGCTGCATTGCTCCCTGAAATAATTTTACTAACCTTTTGTCAGTTATGAAAATTGTTAGGTATCTCTTATGTTGGATAAGTAGTTTATAAACATATTGTACAACACAGACATTAAAGATACAGTTATGGAATAGTAAATAACTATTCAAAACTGAACTATGTGAGAAAACTACATAAGGTTTTCAGCTCAATGGGAAGGAGGTTGAAAATTTTTACAGCAGCATACATAGCATCTCTCTGCAGCAGTGACACTGCACACAATTCTTTTGTTTGGTGCCACACATGTGAATTGCTGAGTTCTGTCACCAAGGATCCAGTCTCTAGAAACAAGATTTTCTGTGGTGTATTAAATGTAATAAGTGTACCAGTGGGAAGCTCTTTCATAGCCTCTCACAGTCAAACACCACTGCATTTTGTAACAGGCCTACTCTCCACTTTATCACCCTTAAGAACACACAGTTGCAGTAAATGTTTGTACACAACAACAGAAGAACCCACATAAGCCACAATCTTATTGGCGGATGTGGTCTGCCAGACTGCTGATTTGACTTGTGCAGCAGTTAACGTCCTGTTGCAGCTTATCGCGGTTTTCAACTTTTATTAGAACTATCAAACCCTCAGCAAGTAGATAAATTTATGTTCTTCTACACTTGCATGCATTATGTTCAGCTGCTTTGCCATTTGACCACTTTACCTAGAGTACCAAATGCTAATGACGCTGTAATACACAGAAACGTATTATCGTTTAGGAGCTCTTGGAGGACACATGTTGACTTGGACTGAATTTCTATTTAGTATGGTGAACAGCAATTTGTTCTACATGTAAAAAATCTAAGTGGATGTGGATGAGTAGGAGAAACAAGCCATTAACATTAAAATACAGTATCGGTACTGTGATGCTTGACACAATCTACATCCACATGACTGATCTGCACTTCAGAATAAAGTGCATGGCAGAGGGTTCATTGGCCGACCTTGTCCGTTCCATTCATGGACAGCATGGTGAAAAATTAACACTTCAGTCACACCATGTGAGCTCTACTTTAATTGTGGTGGTGGTGGTGGTGGTGGTGGTGGTGGTGGTGGTGGTGGTGGTGGTGGTGGTGGTGGTGGTGGTGGGGGTGGTGGTGGTGGTGCTGAATATAATGATATGTAGGTTGGTGCCAACACAATATTTTCACATTAGGAGAAAACCAGTGATTGATCTTTCATCAGAAGATCTCACTGCAATGAAGATCATCTTGGTTTTAATGATTGCCATGGAAATTCGCTTATTATATCCATGACACTGTCTCCCTCTATTTCACTATAATACTAATTGTGTGGCTCTTCTATGGACTGATGTTTTTCCTCCATCAATAATATCTGATGCGGATATCACAAAGCACAGCAGTACTTCAGAAGATGGTGGACAAGCTTGATTATACGAAGTCCCTGTTGTAGACCTGTGGCACTCTCCATGTGTTCTGTCAATAAATTGCAATTGTTGGTTTCGTTTCCTCACAACATTGTCTATATGACCATCCAATTTAATTCGTCTGTAATTGTAATTTATAGGTATTAAGCTTAATTGACTGCCTTTAAATTGATAAATTGTCAAACTGAAATTTAGTGGGTATCCCCTCATACTCATGTGGCTGATCTCATTTCTCCTTATTGAGAGACAATCACCACTCTTCACACCATACAAATATCTTGTATAAATCATTTTGCAATTCGTATTGATCATCTGATGACTGTGTTTGATAGTAAATGACAGCATCATCTGCTAACAATCTAAGAGGACTGCTCAGATTGCTTCCTAAATCATTTGTGTAGATCAGGAACAGCAGAGGGCCATAACACTCTGGTGGAGATCACCAGATATTACTTCCATTTTACTCGATGGCTCTCCATAAATTATTATGGTCTATGACCTTTCTGACAGGAAATCATGAATCCAGTGCATAACTAAGACGTTACAACCGTGCAATTTTATTAGAAGTTGTGTCTAAGGAATAGTGTCGAAAGCCTTCTGGAAACCTAAAAATATGGCATTAGTTTGGATCCTCCTGTCAATCTCAGTTGTTACTTTGTGGAACTAAATTGTGGATGTGTTGCCTTGTTTAATGAGAAAAACATTTTCAGAATTCGTACTGACTGTATCAACAGATTGTTTTCCTGGAGCAAGTGGGTGTGTATGATTACTAACTTTGGAGTTATTGTATGAGCATACTCTGAAAGAAACCTGAGTGGCATGCAATCCAGACCAGAGTAATGTAAGCTGCTTCTGAACATGGAGAATACCTGCTACCAAGTTATTTATATTCGCATTCATTCTTGTTTTGAATACTGGAATATTTTCTTGCTTTTTGAAATTCTTTCAGCAAAGAAAACTATGCTTTCTGCAACTCAGCTTTAGTCTCACTTCATCAGTAACATCACTATTGTTATCGCAAAGTGAAGGTATTGATTTCATGTTGGTGTTGTTGTACTTTACATATGACCAGAACCTCTATCGATTCTGCCAGTTGTAAGGGCAGTTTCATTGTGGAAACTACTAAAAGCCTCTCGCACTGCGAGTTGTTTTACAATTGGCATGCATTTCTTCTTAGCTTTTGTAATAGTGTTCTGATCTGTCTGTTTCGTGTACTAGGTGGGACCTCTTATTAATTTATTTTATACATAGCTCTCAACTGCCATTGATTCCATTTATTTGTATCCATGATCTCTGGTCAAGGCCTACATAGTCAGAACAGATGGAGTTCAGGCTGCCTCTTAGAAAGATGTCAAGTGCATTTTTAACTGCATTTCTATATGTATACTTTATGTTTATTTTTGTGTGTTTGGATCTTACAACATTTATTGTCGCTACAATAAGTGTATGGACACTAACCTGTGTATCCATCATAATGCTCCCTATTTGCTCATTATTATTTGTGGATAAGTAGTCAGCAATGCATCTACAATAATTTACAATTCATGTGGGCACTTGCACTAATAATTATTGTTGTAAATACTTCTCTGAGAAAGCTTTTGGTATATCAGATGACATACCTAAAACCGACTTGCAACATGTATTTTAATGTTTACCTTGGTCTTCATTCTCATCCTGAGGTCAGAACGTTAGCCTCACTCTATCCCCCTCAGTTTCATGACTTTCGCGTGGAACTCTGCGACTGTACCTTTGTGTATACTGATGGTTCTCGGATTGACCGTGATGTCAGGTACACCATTGCCATTGGTGCCAACGTCTTTAGTTATTGGCTTCCGGTGCACTGCTCAGTATTTACAGCAGAGCTCTTCACCCTGTATCAGGCCACTGAATACATTTGGCAACACAGGCTTTTCAGATGTGTCAGACACTGTCTGCAGCCTTCAAAGCCTCTGGGGGCTGTACACTGCCTATTCCTTAGTGCAATTGTTCCAGGAAAACTGTCAGTTGATCACTCATGATAGAGCCCCTGTGATGTTCACGTGGGTTCAAGCCCATGTCGGTGTGACAGGAAACGAGGCTACTGATGCTGGTGCTAAGGCTGCAGTAATTGAACCTCAACCCATTGGTTCTTACATTCCTTCTAATGATCACTGTGTCGCCGTTTCTCAGGAAGTGGTGTCACTTTAGCTTCACTGGTTCTCCATTCAATGGAATTAAGCTCTGGGTTATTAAGCTCCTCCCTGTGGCTAGGACAAACTCCTGTCAGCCCTCCCTTCATGAGGAGGTCATTTTATCTAGGCTGCGTATTTTGCACTGCCTTTTCAGCCATCGCCATTTGTTAAGTGGCGCTCTCCCAGCATGTTGTGGACATTGGGTGCAATGTAAAAATGTCAGGCATTTTCTGACAGAATGGCGTTTTTTTTAACACTTTCTGTTCCTGTTTGAGTTTTTCATCTGAATTATCACCCGTTCTATCGAACGACAAGCGAGCTGTCGACCACGTGTTACTTTTTATCCATAAAAGCAATATATCGAAGACCATTTAATTTTTATTTCATGGCCTCCGTTCCTCTATGGCAAACTTTATACACTTTTCTCCATGTCTCTGTTTTAGCATTCTTCTGTTCCATTGATTGTGATTAGAGTGTAGTTGTTTCTACCTCCTCTCTTAGTCTTCATGTTGTATAGTTCTGATATGGATGCATATCATTATAGTTGATTTTGCACCCAACTACGAAACAAAAGAAAAGGAAATAAACACCACACAAACTAATGTGTAGAAAGCAGGAGCTTTGAAATTAGAATGAAAGATGCAATTTCCATTGCACATGACAGCAGGGGGACTGAAACTCATACAGGTACATCTGGAAACACAATTCTGGTCTGCTCTTAGGCCATTTGAAGTGCTCCGTTTTTCAGTCCAACGTGTGGATCTCATTGTGTGATTTTTTTTTATTATTACTTTTTTTTTTTCTCTTCCATATCCTCCATATGTGATTAAGACTTCTTCATCTTACACTCTCCAAATTGAATTGTTGTTATGTTGCTTGTGTTGAGCTTGACATTCGCTTACATCTGTTAGAGAGAAAACTTGATGAAAGACATGGCAGTAAGAAAGCAAATACTGGGTTGGTGTATATGTTCGTATCATTTTTCCAATTTTGATAAACACAAGAGTCACACAAGAGATTTCAGTCTCCAGTAATGTGTTTCCCTTCACTGGGGCAACTTTACTATTCTGTGACTGTAGAAATCGTGTAGTTTTGAGGCAAAGAACTCACCAAGCCATGTTGACAGTGCCTTTTCATCCAGAAAGAAAGGAATCAAGTTCCTCGAAGGTTGTTAGGCAGAGAGCAAAAAATGTGAAAATCTGAGTGCACAAGATTAAGTGAATAAGATTGGTCTGGAATGACTTCTAAAACAAACTCCTGTACATTATTTTTTGCCAGTCTAGCAGAATGATGGAGGTTGTTATCATGGAGCAGCATCACTTCATTCAGTCTTTCTGGTAATTGTTCTTGGATTGCATCTGAAAGAGGTCATAGTTGTTGAAAATGAATGTATTTTCTTTGTGAATCTTTTGTTGATGTGTGCAGATCTTTGTAAGGGGAGTTGCTGCTTTGTCTGGAGACAATCATTCCTTTCTTTTCCTTGTGTTAGCATAGAGACACCATTCCTCAAGGCCAGTGACAATACAGGATAGGAATGGTTGGTGTTCTTAATGAACCACTAGAATCCAATCACGTAGTGAGGTACAGATGAATACCTGTCAATTTTCGTGATTTTGCCTTGGAGCACACGATACCTGTAAACAGTTTTTGAATATTCCCCTTTGCATGCAAATGTAACATATGGTCAACTAATCACACACAATTGTACTTCCCTGTTCTCAAGTACACTGATGTGGTTCATTGGGGGTTAAGGTGCCTTTAACTGAAAAATGACAATATATGAACTTAATAAACAATGGTGAACCTCAAATAAAAAATAAGCAATAAATAAATTCATAGCAATTGGAATAACAACATGCAAAACACAAAAGCTACAAAATTATACCCCAACCCAATATCTATTAAGTTATGGTGTGAAGGCATAAGTACAATACAGTTTAGATACCATACACAAGATTTCCTGCTGGAGCATTTGCCCACTAGGCTTTTGGCTGCATGTGATTCAGGTGTTGGACAGAGGTCGGGGTTCTCAGGTGGGGGCACACAACAGCTGAACAGCACGCTACCTAAATAAGCACACATACCAACCCACTCTACATTAGCGACGGCGAAGGTACAGTAGTGTGTATGTTACTACAAACTCTCATTGCTTTGGGGGAAAAGTGACCAGATGCCAGCACCTTTGTGGTGCACTGAAGTTGACATGACCATAGTTTTGAAGTGGTCATGACAGGTGTGAACAGTTCCCATTTTGTTTGACCTGCTGAGTAGGAATGAATGTCACGTGTGTGCAGAGATGCACAGCTACTGGCCTCCTCCACGAGAGTGGCACTGTGAACTGGAAAGCTGCAGTTTCTGGAGGTAACGTAGGTGGTGCCAGCAGGTGGATGGCGGCCACTGGCCTCAGTTTAGGAGGCACCTGTAGGCATGTCAATGAAACTTCAGTGTCCCCTCCAATGAGAGAAGCCACTGCAGCTTCTGGGGACCAGTCTACTGGCAAAGGACCAAGAAACCACATTGGGAGGGTGGCCAGACATAGTCCGGAGGGCATGCTGCTCACAGTGAACTGCGATGATGGCATATGAGGCACCTACATGGTGGGTAGCACAGGGGCATCTGTACCACCCTAGGACAGAGTCAATGACAGTGGTGCACCATGGGCACTCATCAGCGTGTGCGCACGCACGTGCGCGCAAACACGCGCACGCGCACGCGCACGCGCACGCGCACGCAAGCTATGGACAGTGCATGGAGTCCGTGAAGACCAAAATGCATGCTTACTTTGAGAAATTGTTTCACTGTGTATTTTAATGGCACTTGCAGGGAAACCATACTCCAGAGAGTTTGGGAATAGGATTAGTGCAATTTTGAAAGTAACTCATCAGCTCATGGCAGAAGGTATGTGTCAATAACAGGACTCTGATGAATTTGATGTCTCCACAAAGTTGGAAGGGACACACATGTGTTTTTGATGATCATTAATAGTGTAGCCCACTCATTTGTCTTAAGCAGTGGAATTATGCCTGGTGACTCAACAGATTCAGTTGTTCTCATTCATGTAAGGACGTGAAAAACTGCAGCCAAACCAAATTGTTACATTGATGTGTGCTGTGAAGTTGTTCACACACCCTAATCCCACAGAAAACAAATCCAAAAATTCAGAACACAATTAATCTAGGTCTTGATAAGGAACCAGATCTGCCAAAAGATACATATTTTCATTAATAGAAAATTCAAAAGTAACAAGAGCATGGTACCCAAACAAATTTTCTGTGGCAGTATCATTAATAACCAAATACACATCTGCAGTCTGTTCAACCACGTAAGCTGTGGTGGACAAAAACTGAGTGAGAATTGGAATATGCTGTTTGTTTGTGCCTTACCACATGGCATTTGATGGTTGCTGATGGTGGGAGCCGATCTGTGTGTGGGTCTGAGAGCAGAGGAGTGGAACTGTTGATCTGGTGTTCATTTTTGGAGATAACGGTTTCTTCAGTGCAAACACTTAAATAAAAAGTTCATTCTAACCTGCAGACAATAATGAAATGGAATGAATATCAGAATCCATTTATATTGAGGTAAGCTGGTTGTGACAAATCGAAGCCATGTCGTTTTTGTTGTCCCACAACTCTCACCATTTGGGACAAGCAGCCTCCTCATGCCGCAAAAAGAGAGAGGGATATGTTGCAAGTGCCAAATGGTCTCCTCATCAGCATCATGATTGGGTTTATCCATCTTGGCTAGGCTTTCCCGCTTGAACAGCAATGTCTTCCTCATCATCTTGTGCCATGTGGTGAAGCATGCAAATGTGTAGCCTGGTTCTTCGATTTGGTAGGCTACTGCATGGGGGACTTGGAGACTGACCAGTATTAAAATTTCTTATGAAAACAGATCTTCACTTCAAAGGGTTCTCTGATGAATTTCCTTATTGGGCACTAGGCAGATGATCATATCGTCAACTGCAAAGTCTGCATAATATTCTGTGGAGCTTTTAGTAAGAAAGTGTCTCTTACAGCCCTCAAACCCTTCAGCTCCGCTACCTAATCCTGATAAGACTGACATGAATGCCTGCATTGCTGGTAAAACTCTACACAAGCGACACTGATTTGGATGCACTCGTGACTATAAGGCGATGACAAACTACATGTTTCATCAAAAGTGTGAGTCCAGTTTGTTTAAAGCACAACTACTGTTGCACACATGGCAGGAATCCCCAACAAACCCTATAGTTTCTATGTCCATTATCCTCAATACAATGAGGTGTTGGTGTAGCCAGTTTTCACTAGTTTCACTTCTTCAGCAGAGTTGTCGTATGACAGAAATAAACCATCGTGCGTAGCACCTGTGATCGTGGAGCCTGAACCATCAATGTAGCCGCTAATTTTTCCGAAGTGGCCATAGTAAATTACAGTTGCCAGGCAAGTGGTAGAGGAACCACATTCATAAGTAAGACACAAGAAGAAACAGGCACAGAAACTAAGTGTCTGAAAGTTCTACTTGTTTCCACTTGTTTTCTAACTCTGGACCCAATCAAATGTGTGGCTGTTAGAAATGGTCTAGTTAGTGAGTAAGTACGTGTCAGCATACGTACGAGGTAGGTAGCTATATGAGAAACATTTGCCTGCCAGGGACAGCTCTGTTTCAGCTGCAGGCAATAGAGGTTCAGGATTGAGATCAGTGGCGTCACCAAATTGGTGATCCCTTGATGCCTCAGAACATGTCCTACCAACCAGTCCCTTTTTCTTGTCAAGTTGTGCCACAAACTCCTCTTCTCCCCAATTCTATTCAATACCTCCTAATTAGTTATGTGATCTACCCATCTAATATTCAGCATTCTTCTGTATCACCACATTTCGAAAGCTTCTATTCTGTTCTTGTCTAAACTCTTTATCGTCCATGTCTCATTTCCATACATGGCTACACTCCATACAAATACTTTCAGAAATGACTGCTTGACACTAAAATCTATACTCAATGTTAACAAATTTCTCTTCTTCAGAAACGCTTTCCTTGCCATTGCCAGTCTACATTTTATATCCTCTCTACTTCGACCATCATCAGTTCTTTTGCTCCCCAAATAGCAAATAGCAATAATCTAATTCCTGTAGCATCACCAGACTTCATTCGACTACATCCCTTATCCCCCCCCCCCCCCCCCCCCCCCCATGAACCATGGACCTTGCCGTTGGTGGGGAGGCTTGCGTGCCTCAGCGATACAGGTAGCCGTACCGTAGGTGCAACCACAATGGAGGGGTATCTGTTGAGAGGCCAGACAAACGTGTGGTTGCTGAAGAGGGGCAGCAGCCTTTTCAGTAGTTGCAAGGGCAACGGTCTGGATGATTGACTGATCTGGCCTTGTAACAATAACCAAAACGGCCTTGCTGTGCTGGTACTGCAGACGGCTGAAAGCAAGGGGAAACTACAGCCGTAATTTTTCCCGAGGGCATGCAGCTTTAATGTATGATTAAATGATGATGGCGTCCTTTTGGGTAAAATATTCCGGAGGTAAAATAGTCCCCCATTCGGATCTCCGGGCGGGGACTAATCAAGAGGCTGTCATTATCAGGAGAAAGAAAACTGGCGTTCTACAGATCGGGGCATGGAATGTCAGATCCCTTAATGGGGCAGGTAGGTTAGAAAATTTAAAAAGGGAAATGGATAGGTTAATGTTAGATATAGTGGGAATTAGTGAAGTTCGGTGGCAGGAGGAATAAGACTCCTGGTCAGGTGACTACAGGGTTATAAACACAAATTCAAATAGGGGTAAAGCAGGAGTAGGTTTAATAATGAATAGGAAAATAGGCATGCGGGTAAGCTACTACAAATAGCATAGTGAACGCATTATTGTGGCCAAAATAGATACGAAGCCCACACCTACTACAGTAGTACAAGTTTATATGCCAACTAGCTCTGCAGATGACGAAGAAATTGAAGAAATGTATGATAAAATAAAAGAAATTATTCACATAGTGAAGGGAGACAAAAATTTAATAGTCATGTGTGACTGGAATTAGAGTGTGGGAAAAAGGAGAGAAGGAAACATAGTAGTTGAATATGGA
Source organism: Schistocerca serialis cubense (assembly GCF_023864345.2). Classification (NCBI taxonomy): domain Eukaryota; kingdom Metazoa; phylum Arthropoda; class Insecta; order Orthoptera; family Acrididae; genus Schistocerca; species Schistocerca serialis. The sequence goes on along the minus strand of NW_026047584.1, from coordinate 6,715,423 downwards.
TTGGGGCTAAGAAATGAAAGAGGAAGCCGCTTGGTAGAATTTTGCACAGAGCACAACATCATCATAGCTAACACTTGGTTTAAGAATCATGAAAGAAGGTTGTATAGATGGAAGAACCCTGGAGATACTAAAAGGTATCAGATTTAGGGACCAGGTTTAAATTGTAAGACATTTCCAGGGGCAGATGTGGACTCTGACCACAATCTATTTGTTATGACCTGTAGATTAAAACTGAAGAAACTGCAAAAAGGTGGGAATTTAAGGAGATGGGACCTGGAAAAACTGAAAGAACCAGAGGTTGTAGAGAGTTTCAGGGAGAGCATAAGGGAACAATTGACAGGAATGGGAGAAAGATACATAGTAGAAGAAGAGTGGGTAGCTTTGAGGGATGAAGTAGTGAAGGCAGCAGAGGATCAAGTAGGTAAAAAGACGAGGGCTAGTAGAAATCCTTGGGTAACAGAAGAAATATTGAATTTATTTGATGAAAGGAGAAAATATGAAAATGCAGTAAATGAAGCAGGCAAAAAGGAATACAAATGTCTCAAAAAATGAGATCGACAGGAAGTGCAAAATGGATAAGCAGGGATGGCTAGAGGACAAATGTAAGGATGTGGAGGCTTATCTTACTAGGGGTAAGATAGATACTGCCTACAGGAAAATTAAAGAGATCCTTGGAGATAAGAGAACGACTTGTATGAACATCAAGAGCTCAGATGGAAACCCAGTACTAAGCAAAGAAGGGAAAGCAGAAAGGTGGAAGGAGTATATAGAGGGTCTATACAAGGGCAATGTACTTGAGGACAAAATTATGGAAATGGAAGAGGATGTAGATGAAGATGAAATGGGAGATACGATACTGCGTGAAGAGTTTGACAGAGCACTGAAAGACCTGAGTCGAAACAAGGCCCCTGGAGTAGACAACATTCCATTGGAACTACTGACGGCCTTGGGAGAGACAGTCCTGACAAAACTCACCATCTGGTGAGCAAGATTTATGAAGCAGGCGAAATACCCTCAGACTTCAAGAAGAATATAGTAATCCCAATCCCAAAGAAAGCAGGTGTTGACAGATGTTAAAATTACTGAACTATCAGTTTAATAAGTAACAGCTGCAAAATACTAACACGAATTCTTTACAGACGAATGGAGAAACTAGTAGAATCCAACCTTGGGGAAGATCAGTTTGGATTCCGTAGAAACACTGGAAGACGTGAGGCAATACTGACCTTACGACTTACCTTAGCAGAAAGATTTAGGAAAGGCAAACCTACGTTTCTAGCATTTGTAGACTTAAAGAAAGCTTTTGACAACGTTGACTGGAATACTCTTTCAAATTCTGAAGGTGGCAGGGGTAAAATACAGGGAGCGAAAGTCTATTTACAAAATGTATAGTAAGCAGATGGCAGTTGTAAGAGTCGAAGGACATGAAAGGAAGCAGTGGTTGGGAAGGGAGTGAGACAGGGTTGTAGCCTCTCCCCGATGTTGTTCAATCTGTATATTGAGCAAGCAGTAAAGGAAACAAAAGAAAAATTCGGAGTAGGTATTAAAATCCATGGAGAAGAAATAAAAACATCTTATATCCTCCTTTCAAGACACTGTCCATTCCGTTCAACTGCTCTTCCAAGTCCTTTGCTGTCTCTGACCGAATTACAATGTAATAGGCAAACCTCACAGTTTTTATTTCTTGTACATGGATTTTAATACCTCCGCTGAATTTTACTCCTCAGTGATAAGGTTTCCAATCTATTTTTCAAGTGTTCATTTGTCAATGCAAATGCTAAATTCTTCAGAAAATCACAACAAATTTTGACAGTTCCTTTTGGTTTTGAAATTGAATACAAATTTGATAATTTATCCCAGATACGTTTAGCTTGCTATAAAACACCATAGGCCAACTCTTTCTGATTTTGGAAACAGAATAATCTGTAATCATTTTGTCTACAGTATCCACTCCTCCTTCAGTGTGAATGTAAAAATTAATAAAATGCTTCCCTGTTTTGGTGGTCGATATCATCCATGTCATGTGTTGTAGATAGGAACATCAGCAAACAATTACTTTTTGTTGGGTACAAACAAAGGATTTATTAGCTTGGAAGCAACATTTTGAAACTCCACTGGTTGATCTTAGATGCAAAATTCAAGCGGTATCTCCCTTTCCTTCTTGTGAAGAGTGTCCAGAATTGTAATTTTTCTCCAACAAGTCTTTCATTAATGGCAGCTTGTGTACCAATTGTCTATGATGACATCTCTGTGTGTACCTATGATGTCATTGACAAGCCTTCCTACAATTATGGCTGGGCTGTTTGATACTAGAAATGGTCCATCTAGCTGCTTTCCTACATATACTTCAATATTACTGGCATAAAACTTTTTTTCAGTCACTCATGGCACATATTTCATTTGAATATTTTGTGGGTTTGTGTGGTATATATAGGGTCCAGGAGTAGTGGCCTCTAAACTGAGTCAACATTACATAGACTGTCACATAATCAGCATGATCATAGAATCACTTCAGGTTGACTGCAAAGGAATGTGGACACTTTCTGACAGCAGTTATGCTGTCAAGTTTTTTTTCTTTCATTTGGAGTGGAAATGTCAACAAACCTCATGCAACTCATTACAAGCACAAATTTCTCATATCTCATTATGGCATTTAGGTCATGACAGAGACCAGGCAGTATCAGTACATCATATTCTATGCATTGGATAAGACAATAATCCTGGCATTCATGTAGGGTTCGTAATTGAGACAATTCACATGCTTGAAAAACAAGAGAAAAATTATCCTAGATTACTTAAGCATTGATTGGCAATCCCTCAGTACAGGTATGGAGACCGCAATTTCCACAACTTTGTGTGTGAAGTGGATCATCTCCTCTCCACTACTGTGGCCAATATAATAATAAGAGATCCTAAGTTGTGGCAATCTGCTGGAGCAATGCTGTTGTCTCACCTAACTCAAATATTGTAATTATTTCACCAAAATAGAGATCAGTCAGTCCACCAGTGAAATCAAAATGACACAGGAGAATTTACACATCTATGTATGCAGACAATGAGCTCAGGTAACTTCCCATAAACTCACATTGTGTGAAAGTTTCTGGATTGAACTATGTCATTTAGATGTGAAAGCACTGGATAGAAATTTTCCCTTAGTTGTTTCATTGACATATTTCCATACTGATGTGTTCTTGGCAGCATTAATTGAACGATTCTCAGAAACAGCATTGACCAAATTATCTGAATTGGTCGTAGGTGAAGCTTAAGATTGTAATTAATTCTGTTGTCCATAGCATTTGTGTGTGTCAGCTGATCAAATGATGGAGCAAAATGATAAATGAACAGGAGATATGTTGGCAATATTGAGGTATCAAATAAGATCATAGGGTTACCTTACCAGTCTGTGGAAGTAGTGTAGACACCACCCTATTCCTTAAATTTTTATCAAAATTACACCATTCCCACATGCAAGAACAAAAAAAAAAAAGCTATCTTGATTTAGTTTACAATCTAATATGTAGTTGATATATATAATTTTAAGGGTTTTAAACATCAAATAAAAGTTTTATTGACATAATGAAACATTTTTGAAAATGCAACACTTTATCAATAACCACCATAATTTGTTGTCATAACATCATATAGAGGGAAGACATGCATCAGGTCAGTCTGCACTTCCCAAGTGATTGGAAGCAAATGCAGATTGACAGACTTTGGCGCTGATCAGACCAATCAACCCTTCTGTCACTCAAATGGTCACAGGGCATATATGAGAGCACAGGTTTTGGAATTCTAAAGGCTACTAGCTGCAGGAGTTTTAGAAGCTCATCTGTCTGAATAACACAATTTGAATTCAAACTTATTATTACACTGGAGGGTAATTGTAAAACTTAAAAAAAGCAAAAGATGCAACTGGCTGCACAACAAGTGTTTGTGCCTGCAGGGTTACAGTTAATGAATGTATCACACTTGCAGCACTGTAAAGCGCAAACTTCAACAAGGGCCCCACTCCAAATGAGAAAATAGATTTGTTGAATCTTATCTGAATCTTTTGGTAGGTACCACACAGCATGTTACATTGGATGGAGGGTCATCTTCCAATATAGAAGTAATGTTGGGTGTGCCTCAGGAAAGTGTGTTGGGACTCCTGCTTTTCATGTTGTGTATTAATGACTTCTTTCAAATGATGCAGTTACATATAATGAAGTACTACATGAGAAAAGCTCGATAAATATTCAATCAGACCTTGATAACAATCCTACGTGGTGCAGAGCCTGGACAAATGCTCTTAATGTTCATAAATGGAAAATTTTGCACTCCACAGAATGAATGAATGAATGAATGAATGAATGAATGGAATGTTCTTAGACTATTGTATCAATGAGTCACTGGAAACTGAATGAGAACATAGGTTCAGTCATGGGTAAAGCAAATGGTAGACTTCACTTTATTGGTAGAATACCGGAGAAGTGCAATCAATCTACAAAAATGATTGCCTACAAATCACTCCTTCAATGTAAACTGTCCCTAGAAAGTCTGTTAACAATGTTTCAAAGAATGGCTTTAAATGTTTACTCCAGGGATATTCTACAACTCCTTACATAACCCACACATGGGATTGTGAGAGTAAGGTTGGAAAAATTATTGCATCCACAGAGGCATTCAGTCAGTTATTCTTCCCACACTACATATATGAATGAATGGTAAAAGAAGAAAGGCTAACTAGTAGAATGGGACATACCCTCTGATATGTACATCACGGTGGTTTGCAGAGTACAGATTTAGATTTAGATGTAGAAGTAGAAGCTAGCTGTGAGTGCCAAGGAGTTGGCACCCCAATGGTTGGATAGAAAACATGCCCTGAATTTAAAAAAAAAAATTGTTTTTAAGGGATGGTGGTAGCACATAATTTCTCCATACCTCTAGTTGGCCAACCACTCCACTGACGCTTCATGCATTTTCTGTTGTGGCGTTGCGCTTACCTGATGTCTCCGGCTAACAAGTTTGTATCCTTTCTCTTCTCCAACTCAGTTGGTAGTGACATTTCTGGCCATTACATTAACTCCAAGATCTGTAGCAACACCGTTCGGCTGAACCTGAACGTTACTGCCCTTTCTATTACAACTAGCAACAACCACGTTCTACATCATTTATTTATTTATTTATTTATTTATTTATTATTTGTCCCATAGATCAAATCAGTACAATGGCTTGTACAACTGATATGGGATAAGTCAATTTAAATATACAGTTTACAGGAGTCTAAAATAGTAAACAAGAGTACAGAAGAAAGATTATTTTACATTACCTACCAAATTATGTTACTTAAAGTTACAGCTTTACAGAGAATTGTTACATGATGTGACAAGACTGACTTAACAACATTCAGCTTTGATACATTATCATGCACTAAGACAATTTTGATTCCAAATATTCCTGGACGGTATAAAAGCATTCTTTTATTAAAAGAGATTTCACTGCCTGTTTGAATTCATTTACTTCTTGGATTTCTTGTATAAAAGTTGGAAGATGATTATATAATTTTATTCCCATGCACTTGACACCATCACTGTACAGTTTTGTTGAGTGGGGAAGTATTCTTAGAGAGGTTTTTGATCTTGTCGTAATCGTGGTAGTCCATATTTTTGCTAATTTTGTTGATACTTTTTTTGGTAAAGAATAATAATTCTAGTATATTTTGGCATGGGAGGGGCAAAATAATTAGTTTTTTAAATAATGGTTTACTAGTGTCTCTGTTTTTTGAACATAATTGTTCTGACTATCTTCTTTTGCAGTTTGAATATCTTAATTGATTCAGAATTTTGGCCCCAGAAGATGATTCCGTAGTTAAGTACAGAGTGAAAGAGTGCATGGTACATTGTCGTTAGGGCACTTGTGTTAGTCACGTTCCTTTTTGATCTAATCATGAAGCATACTTTACTAAGTTTTGTGCTGGTAACGTCAATGTGCCTTTTCCATGTGAGCGTATCAGTAATAGTGACCCCCAAAAATTTTATTTCATTTTCAAGTTTAACATTATTTTTTTCCAGTGATATAGTTGGTAGTAATGGATTTCTGTTTTGGGCAGTGTGAAAGGTTATTCCAATTGTCTTTTTTGCATTAATCAGCAGCCTCTTACTTTGAAGCCATCGACTTATTTGATCTGTGGTTCTATCTATATTAGATTGGAGAATTTGTTCGGGCGCAGATATGAGCATAGAGGTGTCGTCAGCAAATAAAAGGGTTTTTGTGTTTGGTAGGCTGTGAGGAAGGTCATTTATGTAAAGTAAGAACAGCAAAGGGCCCAGGACGGAGCCTTGGGGAATGCCTTGCTTTATGGAACGTATGGAGGAGTGTACAGTGCTAGCTGTACCTGAGAGCTTTGTTTCATTTAATTCGACATACTGCTGTCGATCTTCCAGATAGCTTTTAAACCAGTCATAGGCATTTCCTCTTATTCCATAGGAATGCATCTTTCGCAGAAGTATACAATGATTAACCATGTCGAATGCCTTTGTGAGATCTAGGAAGATACCTATGGCTGGGAGTTTTTTGTCCACAAGCTCCAGTGCATGATCTAGAAATTCTTGTATTGCATCTGTTGTAGCTTTCTTACTTTGGAAGCCGAACTGAGCAGGTGACAGGATATTTTCTTTGTCTAGAAAGGACATCATTCTGGTGGCCATTATATATTCAAATACTTTACTAAAAGTTGAAAGTAGTGCAATGGGTCGATAATTACTGCGATCCTCTTTGCTTCCTTTTTTGTGGACAGGTATAATTTTTTCAATTTTATAAATTGACACTACCCTGTGGTATCTTGTGAGTGGGGAGTGATGTTGCAGCATTGTTACCCATTTCTCATCTAATTCTAACCTGTTTAAACTCACTGAATTACAATTAGCATATACAGCAGGATTGATAGTTGCCCATGATAAGATATTTTGTGTGTTTGTGGGTGGGTAAGTCAATGGGTGTGTGACAGACCATCTTCTAAAGTGACATTGTTCAGCAGTGTCTAGGTGGTGGATAAAGTTGCGATTCACTTCTCTGAAGTGAAGCTTCTCCCCTGGGACAGCTGCTGAGAGTGCCTGCTATTTGGAGAACTCTAGGAACAGCATTTATCTCTGGTATCCTAAATAGTGTCACTCTGCCTCTTCTTCGCTTTGTGTGTCTGATATCCTATCCTGGAGTTCCAAAGCTGACTTCCAATGGCTATCAGCTTAATAATGTATCAGTCAATATGTTCTCAATATATGACGTACAGCAATTTTTATAGTATTCTCCTGAATTGTAAGATGGGTTCCAAGACCGTTGCATAGAGGTTATCTTTGCGGATTGTGTAGTTCAGTACATAAAGTATGTCATTAATGACTTCAGTAGAGTAACCCTTAATGTGTTTGCATAGAATGCACTTCAAGGACTGAACTGTTCATCAAGAAAATAGGCGTGATTTCATCCTTACATCCTGCCTTGCTCAACCAGTTAGACTAACATTTTACCTCAGTAATGCAGTTTATTAATGTATGGCCACGCTTTTGATTAGTTACGAAGAACATGGATCAGAAACGTCTTAATTTCAGTCCATTACATAGCACGATACCTGTATCTGTGAAATGGCTCTGCAACAACTTTCACAGATGTGACATTGAAGAAAAAGCTTCTGGTCTTGGTTAAGAAAATGTTGTACTTGTATCAACACAAACCTGAATATTTTTTACACCCATATTTTATGTCACAGCTACAAAAATTGTTGCACATTCTTTGACAGCCTTGACTGAAGTCAGAAGAAAACTACTAGTCATAACTGTATAGTAATTGTAATAATCTGTGGCTCCTTATACAATGTGTGAAGTGAAGTGTGGCAATCTGAACACTGGAGTGGGATAATGCAGTGTTTGGACTCTCTGAAGAAACATTGGACTGTACTTCTTAAGATCACAAAGTAACAGTGCATCATAGTCACGCTCTGCGTTGTTCAGAAATATCTTCTAACATGAGGTAAGTGACATTTAAATTAAAATGTGTATTTCAATTAAAATATTTCACCCATACAGGAGTGTACATAGTAAATGTAAGAGTGAGAGTTGAAGACACATTTTTGATGATAAGTGGAAGTTTGGGTTTCCCAATTAATCATGCTTGGATAGGCTAATGGTAAGGCTACCTTGTGCAATATGGATAAATCTGGGTTAGTCCTGGTCCGGGAGAAATTTTCATGATTGTCATTCCATTATACAACTGATGGCTGGTCATATTTGAAACAGTGAATACATTTCATGAACATGACAGTGCCGACCTACTGGTATGCCCTCCATTGGTAAATGCAGCAAAACTACCAGGATACCAGGTTGGCATATAAATTTGGATGGATTCATTACCTCCGCCAATAATATGTTGCATCCTTTTAGTGCCGGTTTGTTCTCTACCTCCCTTTTTCATGACGTTGTAATCACACAATATCAACCAGTTACAGTATGCCTGAATCTGAAGAACTTTCAACCTGATGATATTTATACAGATTTGAAAAAGTGAATTTTCACTCTGCTGCAAGGTGCAAGATAATTATAAACTATAAATTTTTTGACAGATGGAAACTGTGAGATTCAATGTCTTGAACATGGCATCTTTTGTTTCTGAGGGCAAGTGCACTACCGATTGAGCTATCCAAACATGAGTCGTGAACAGCCCTCACGTATGTACTTCCACCAGAGCTTCATCTCATACATGATTACTGAAGTTCTTTCTCATAATTTCTGAGACTACTACTCTTGGAAAAAAAAGATATTTAGGAGGAACAGCTTAACCACAGCTTGAGGGATCATTTGCAGGGGTATTAGTCCCAGAAAATATGCAGGAGAAATTCTGTGAAATTTGGAATTTAAGAGATGACCAGCCTTCAGACGGATGTCCAGGAGTATCTCATGACGTGTATATGGCTAGCTCAGTTGGTAGATCCCTTGACTATGAAAGGCCAAGTTTCTGGATTTAAGCCCCAGTCTTGCACACAAATTTAATCTGTGTGAAAGTTGTCTTGAGGACAATTCAGAACGTCATTCATGATCACAACATGACATTCCGATCTCACCTGTACCTCCATCAAAGGATCCAAGTTCAGTTCATGATCTAGATGGAGTGAGAAACCTCAGTTAATCTGTTCCAACATCTTGTCCCAAAACCCAGTTCTCAAACCATTTTCTTGTTGTGGGCTTCAGTGCAAATACGGGTTTGATGCAGCTGCTCTTAATAACACACAGATTCCATTTACACTCAGCTCTGTTTTTGCACCACTGTAATGGAATACTGCTTGGTGTTAATTTGAAAAGATCTACTCCTACAACTGTGTATGTGACAGCTTATGACCTTTGTATGTCTGGGCCAACCTAATTAGCACTGAATTTTTCTCTTTCCCCCAATTCAAACTTCTCTTTCTCCACAATTGTGGCTGTAGCATCAATTATTTTTTGTGATTGAATTAGTGAGGTTTCACATCTTCACACTTACCACATGTGATACTTCTGATAACCTGAACACCACTTCATGCAAAACAGCAAGACCTCACCTACAAAAATTACAGAGTGAATGACTTTGTGGGATCTGTACCAGGTCAGATTAAAAAAGATTAAGAAGCATGCTGCAAGATATTTTACCCATAGGTTTGAACAACATGTGAGTATTACAGAAGTTAAATGAGAATCCTTGGAAGAAAGGGAACTTTCTTTTTTAGGAGTACTGTTGAAAAAATTTAGAGGACCATCATTTTAAGCTGATCGCACAAGGACCCTACTGCTGGCAACATATATTTCACATAAGATGAGAGAGAGAAATTGGGGCTTGAATGCAGCAGTTCAGATTATTATTTTCCCCTTGCACTGTTTGCAAATGGAACAGAAATGGAAATGACTACTTGAGTTGCGGGATACCTTCAATCATGCACTATACTGTGGCTTGCAGATTATGTATGTAGGTGTAGATGTATACAAAATGGAACAATGTATATCGGATACCATCCCCTTATATCACCATGATGTAATAAGTGATTGCTACTAAGTCTGTTCTATTTAACCAGTATAGTGGGTAATAGTGCTGCCTCTGGATCACAGAGCCCTGGGTTTGATTCCCGGCCCAGTTGGGTATTTTCTACACACGTGGACTGGGTGTTTGTATAGTTATCATTTCATCATCAGTCATGAAAGTGGTGAGATTGGACTCAGTAAATTTAAGGGTCTGTACAGGCACTGATAACGGCCCAGTTGAGCACCCCATAAACAAATCGTCATAATGATCATCTCTTCTACCCTGACTGTTGACTCGACTATCACCTGAGTCATCATCATTGCAGTTGTCGTTGGTGTTGTTGCTTTTGTTGTTATGAGGTACTGTCTCCCATAGGATTATTTCCTCGTTCTGCAGATGCAATCTCGACAAACCTTTTTTACTCATTGGTGTTTCTACTGTACATACTGTCATAATTGTTGTTATTGTGCATTAGTGGGTTCTGAGGCTACTGATCTCTGAATCATACTCATTTAGGAATCTTCATCTTTGATTTCCAGTTATTTGGTCTGTATGGCTGTGGCAGCACCTCTAGCATCCATCAGTGACTGAAGAATCATGATCAAAAATTCAAGTTGGAATACTCCAGTTTCTGTAGAAACCTTTGAAAGGCTTAAATATTATCCTTTAAATAGCTTGCTTGTATAATGTGCCTTAACTGTGCGTGAGACATTCAAAAAATTGTTGTAAGTGGCCCCCCCACCCCCCCCGCCCCCACCCCTTTCACCCACCCTAACACCCACCCTTACATCTGTTATGTCGCTGGTCTGGAGATTCCAGGGAGACGGCCCTGTAAAGGGATCCAGAGGCATTTAGCACTAGTAGATGCTGGAGGAGGACACTGTGTGTGGGGAGGTTATGTCCCCAAATCCAACACATAATAAAGATATTTCTGGTTATCTATCCACAGTCATGGCAGAAAGCAATATCTTTGATATGGTATTAACATAATAGTACTTATTCCAGGCTCAATAATATGACAGGCAAGCAAAGACATGAAGTGGTCTGATTTTACATTCGTTAACTGGTGAAACACATTTTGAGGATTGGAAAGTCGGTGGGTTTTTGTTAGCAGTTTCTGCGGATGGCACTCGATTACACCAATGCCCTACTGCTTCAGCTGACCTTTCTGAGAATTCCAGTGCCCACAAACAGGCTGACAACTACTCATCATTTTGCACTGTGTGGTAACAGTTGAGGCTTCACTTGTGTGCACCTGCATCATGAAGGGCTGCCACTGTGTATGATTATTATGTCACATGACTGCTGGAATTGCTGTAATTTTTTTTTAGCGGTAACAGTTTTAGGGTGGCAGTTCACTCCACCACTCCTGTCTGACACCGCTGCTGTAGTAGACTTTTGCAACAAGAAAGGAAAGGAATTAATCTGTATAACAAGAAAGAAACTGTATCACTGCTGACAGTGTGGTCAGTCGTGGGATTTGAAGTGTGTGTAAAGGACTTAGAAGGGTTGTTCTGCAGCTGGACAAGTGGCAAATCTCCTGGCCCTTATTTCTAGTTCTGTATCATCCGCATGTATTGTGGTTTTTTAGTGCACTGCCTCTGTTGTTAAAATGTCCATGATTATGCACTCACCTGCTAATTAGGTTCAGTTAATTAGGTGTGAGGGGAGCATCATATGGGATGGAGTGTAAATGGTTGCACAAGAGGAACAGTGCCTCCAGGTGCAGGATGTCATCCCTTCAGTGTTGAATTTGCAGTTTAAAGTGCAGCCCAAAAAGGCGTAAAGAATTTCCTGTCTGTCAGCTATAACTTGCGAATGTCATGTGATGATGGGTTCAGCATGCAAATGAGATAGTTGCCAGCATATATTTTAACTTCCAGCCCTTTATGAATACAATGGCCATCCACAATTAAGAGGACTGGACTGGATTCGTTCCTGTTGGCAGAAACTGCTTTTTAAAATGCTACAACCACTGCTAGAACACGTCCCGATTCACCCACCTGCGTTCAGGAGCTCCACCAAAAAGTATTTCTTTTGAACCTACCAATAATGGATTTTATTTTTTCCATTTCTTCTGAGGAAAAATGAAAATTGAAAAGTGCAGGTATAAAATGAAGTGACATCCACTGTGGAAGTTTGTGTCAATACTCTACTGTTTTGAAAAAGTGAAACACTGAGAGATGTGATCACAGTGAAATTAGCACTACTGATTACAGACTTGACACTACAGACATGATTAACACCTGTGCACCTGTACCTGTGACACCATTCAACGTGCATGTGAACATGTTGCTGGGGTATACTCTGCCTCACAGTTTTTAAGCACATCTACAAAGCATTAGCTGTGGCTGCAGTAGGCCTGAATATACACATTGTTACCCATCGAACTTATGTAGGATATTGTCATTCAGCATGTCAGGTAAACAGACAGGCAACAGAAGTGAGAGCACCATTTGTTCTTCGAAGGTGATTTGCACATTCCTTGCTACATTTAGCCAGATGTTGTGATGCTAAAATATGACACGTGGAATGGCCTGCATTAGTGCTGTAAAACCTCTCTGATTTAGCGGTAACTGTTCAGACAGTCCTCAAAACATAGGTGATGGGATCACATGTTCCAGGCAATGGCACCCCAAACCTTCACAGTTGGTGATTGTCCACTTTCCCGCTCACCATACAGTCTGCATGACTCTTCACGACAGCGATGTCGAAAGTGTGTGCGGCCATTACTGTGGGACACCTCGTGGAATTTGGTATACATATACAGGCAAATTCGTGACCCCCTGGCATTCTGTGGCACTACCAGATTCAAGCGCTGCAACAGTTTGCCACTTCTTCTCTGGTGCTATCTTGTGTTGCGTTAGGTCACTGCTATGGATTTACACCTTACCTTCACACTGTTGTTAATCTTCTGTATGGTGTTAGTGTCAACTGTTGGTGACTGCTTGTAAATAGCAAGTGACATTGTTGGGGAGGGGGGAATAGATCTACTGTGGGATATCACATTTGGAAAGTGTCCCTCTTTTCCCATCACTTGCACTGTCAGGCATATCACATCACAATGTCTGTCTTTCCAACACGATAGTGTCTGTTTCAAGATGTTGGTCCGACAGGTTTGACAACTCCCTTACAACGTGTGTTAGAGCTGTGTAGTCTGAGGTTAGGTCTGGGTCACCTCCATCATTGGTGTTCATACAAAGCTCGGGGATTACACACGATTTCAGTAATCTCACTACAAAACCTCATTTTCATAACATCAATATTGAACAGTTGAATAGGCCTGTCCCATGATTCATTATTCACTAATAACACCCACCACAATAAATGACACTACTGTACACTGCGTGCACGTGAGTGCCATCTTCCACACATGTGACCCCTCATGTGATCTCGCAATGCACATGAGATATACTGTTTGTCCGTATTGGGCTGCAAGTACTTCTGGTGTGTGGTAGGGTGCGTTGTCTTGCACTCCCGTTTTTCTATGGGATACATGTGGTTAGTCAAACATGTTTAACTTCAGTCCTCGTCCTTTAAAGCTAATTCTCATTTTCTCTCTCTCTCTCTCTCTCTCTCTCTCTCTCTCTCTCTCTCATGTTGGATGCTCATACCACATTTATCACAAACTCTGTGATTACACATATTGCAATCAGACATCTCCTTTGCATTAAGTAGTCAACGAATTGTGAACAGTTATGCCACCCAACCTGTTGGAAATACTATTTACCTGCCTGTAACCATGAAAAACCAGTGCATATCCTCATCATTCATGAAAGTCTAGCCCAAAATCGTGTGCCACATGTAATGCACTTCATAGTTCAAGTTTGTGTGCTGAATCCAAAATGGCATATTTTAGTATTTCCACCATGAGTATTAGCACCATAAAGTTTGTCCCAGTCTACAGTATATCACCATTATCATATATATAATCTTCTTTAAACAAGCGATTTTCAAAGTCGGAAGTTAGAAATGGACATTAGCCTACCACTGTGTCGCAAGCCGACCCCTACATTACATGTCCGGAGGTTGTGTGTGACTGCGAAAGGCCATGTTTTGCACAAATTGCTTTCCTTACAAGCCTGTTCACCTCTCAGTCTCTTAAAAAATCACATCGGGAGATCGCGTATCTTGTCTGGTATGTGATAAATTTCCTACCATCTCTAACTAACTGCTTCTTTCATTCTATTTTCATACTGTTATCCTCTGTTATCCCTTCCCTCAAATTTTGGCACTTACCAAGCAATGCAACAATAAAAAGGGGATTTTAAAATACTATTAATAAACAAGAAAATTGGCAAAATAGTTGTAGTTTGTTAGAACAATGTTTTGTAATTGGAGAGGTGCAGAATATTCAGTGATACATGATTGCCATAATGTAAAATTTTTTGACAGGGCTCTTAAATTGTTCAAAAAAATATTCAGTAGACTACTGTAGGCTTAAAATGTTTGTGTGCCTTATGTATTTAATCAACACATATGTAAACACACAAATAATATGTGATCAATGCCAATTAAGTTTGGTGGGAGGGATGAAATTTTTTTGCTGTGAATGACTCTCATTTGCAAGTGACTCGCTCAGCGCCAACACCACAAGTGATATGTATATGTTCTCACTCCAGAGGATGAGCATTTGAAATAATTTGATATACACACTGTGGTTAGTATTTTCAGGAATTCAAATGTACACTCTCACCCAATGCATTGACCTGCATGATTTTCACTACTTCAATTAGGTAAACAAACTTCATCCTTCATTTTACTTTTCCTGCAAAAATGGCAGAGCAGAGAAATGTGCTGCACATTTCTGATGACAGCTGTCTTTCCACACTGAAAAGCATAAATCACATTCACGGAAAACCTGCAGTCATTTCACAGATTGTCAATTTCATAGGCTGATCTCAACACTACCCAGATCATGAAAATTTGTAGATAGAGAAATGTGTTGTCCAGTAACCTATTTTACAGTCTTTCCTTAAAAAATTGTATTGCCATGGCCCGAGCTGTTTGTAACAGTAATTGAAGAGTTTTAAAGTATTCACCGTGTGTTAGACGCAAGGTGGTGGTAATCTGTATCCTGGTATGTTATCAACCGCCTTTATTCTAGTGTTTTAGTCAAGAATTTATTCCCTAGAAGAATTTTTCATGCCATTTTTGTTTGCATATAATACACAGACACACACGTACATGAGTACAGCAGACAGTAGTCTGAGCCTGGTAAAGAGAGGATGACAGTGCTCTCCGGGACATGTTTTATACATTGTGTGTTACATCCTTTACTGTATTCTAAGAATTTTGCTAGTGTAAGAGGGTGTCTCCTCAAACAAGAAGGCCATATGTATATGCGATTGCAACAGTCCAAAGTATATTAGTCTCAGGAAGTCAATACTAATCATGTCTGTAAGTTTCCAAAGCAGACTGGAGACCCACAAAATCTTTTTGCATACCTGACTAAAATGTTCATCACAGTTAAGTTTGGAATCAATATGCACTCCTAACAGTTTTACAGATTTGTTTTCTGTGGTCTTGGGTGACCATAAATGAAGCTGTTTTGTTTTCTCTGGGTTACGGAGTATTTTATTTGATGAGTACCAGTGGAGGTCAGATTTGAGTGATTGCTGTTTACTTTAAGGCAAGGCTGAGATTTTCTGACATGAGGTGACCAGTGTTGTCATCCACATGGCATACGAGAGTACAATTCATATAGAGAGAAACGTCACTGATAGCGACGATGAAGAAGAATGGTCGAAGTAATATGCCCTGTGGAACACAACCAACATGGGAGTGTTTATTTTTAACTGTGGCAAGCTGTCTTGTACTGTGAAAATATGAAGCTAATACACCTAATTCTGGATTACATACCTCATAAAATTCTAGTTCTGTTATCGGGACATAGAAGGGAATACAGACAAATGCTTTGCTTAATTCATATAAGAAAAGTAATTGGATGTATGTAAGTATTTGAAATATCTCTGACAATATTGGTATGATTTGTATTGGATCATAACTTTTCGATACCACATCTACTCAATTATAAGATAAGGTTTTTTTTCCCCAATTTATATCTTTAAGAAAATATAGGGGTGCCTTATATTCGTTGATAAAACTATAGCTGCTGAGGTCAACATTTTTCCGTTGTTTAACAGAATATATAGTGGTTGTCTTATATTTACAAACAAAGCTTGGCTATTGAGGTCGCACAAAAATTTATTTTGAAGAATTCAGAAGGACAGAAATGGGCATTGATACTTGGGTTTGAACAGGTTCAAGATTTCCACACCTGCTGAAGTGCCTATGTACACCATCGATGCTACATGAACAGTCATGTGACACAACTCGGGCAGTGCTAGTGTATGTGATATGTGAGAAACTATCAAATAGTCACTACAAAAATCTGTTGCTCTGCATAAAAATGATGATTTTGTGGAACATGGGTGGAAACTGTGTCATAGTCTATCATTTATAAACTCTTGTTCTATTTGAACAGGTATGGAGTAAAAGGTCTCATACACATGTGGATACCCCATTCAAATAAAGCGGAAATGTTATCCTTACAAAAAAGTTACTGGTTTCTGAAACTAGATCAATATTTTGATTGAGAGACTGTAATGATTTAAGGGGAGTTGGAATGCCGGAAAATGGAAAAAATTCACATTTTCAGTTTTTAACCTTATAACTTAATTTGAAATTTTCTGCTTAAAATGGTGCAAAATTTGTTAAGAAATTCCAATTGGAAGTATTTTTATTTAATTTTTCAAAATTACATGTGCGCCCAGCAAAGTTACCCATCTTGTGATTTGTACACATTTAAATCTTCGCATTTCCGAAAACATTACATATAGAAGGCTGTGGATTTCACTCTTCAGTTGTAGAATCTTTGATCCTTCCATAGGTACCATTGTTTTTACGACTAGCTGTGTTTATTGTTCAGTTTTTGATCTGTGAGTGTTTGTTTTGAGCCTCGAGTTTAGTTTGTCGCTCATTTGGAGTTTGTTATCTGTCTTGTTTTGACTTTCAGTGGTGAGTGCGTAGTTTCTACGATGCCTAGGAGTGCATCATTATTTAAAAAGCGAAAGTTTCGCGGTAATAGATTTACAAATAACGTTTGTTCAAGTGATTCTGCTTCAGCACCTGTTGATGCTGGTGAAAGTTCTGACGTTTGTACAGCTGAGATGTGTGAAGGAGACACGCCCACCAGTGCATCAAAAAAGAAGTTATCAAACTGTGCAAGTGAAATTACAGATGAAGCTTCTAATGAACAATATGTTTTAGTCGACTTTCCTGTTTTTACTGAGTTTATGAAGAAATGTTTGTGTTGTAATCTTTGTGGAGGTTCTTTTGATATGAACATAACAAAATCTATAGGACTTTCCTGCAAAATTGCTATAGTTTGTGCCAGTTGTGAAAATGAGACCTGTTTTTGGAGCTCTAAAACATGCAGTAGCAATTTGTTTGAGAGTAATATCAGGCTAATGTATGCAATGAGAGCAATTGGTAAAGGACATACTGCTGCTCAAACATTTTGTGCCATAATGAATCTTCCACCTCCACCTGCTAAAATTGACAATTACACTGAAGTGATAGGAGATGCTGTTCAGTCTGTAGCAGATTTATCAATGAAAGCTGCTGCCAGTGAAGCAAAATATATAAATGAAGGAAACCCAGATATCCCTGTTGCTTTTGATGGAACCTGGCAGAAAAGGGGTCACACATCCAAAAATGCTGTTGCTACTGTTACTAGTGTGGACAGCGGTAAAGTTTTGGACTATGAAGTGCTCACTAAACATTGTTACCATTGTGCATCTGGTAAGATAGAAGCAGCTCACATATGTAGCAAGAATTATGAAGGTACGAGTGGAGGCATGGAGGCTGCCGCTGCTGTGAAAATGTTTAGCAGATCAGAAAAAGAACGGGGAGTATTTTACACAAAATTCCTTGGAGATGGGGACTCCAAGGCATACAAAAGTGTTACAGAATCCATGCCATATGTCAATAAGACAATAACTAAACTAGAATGTGTCGGTCATGTTCAGAAACGAATGGGCACTCGTCTAAGGAAACTGAAACAGAATCTGAAGGACAAAATTTTGTCAGATGGTAAAACCATTAGAGGTCGCCTGTCAGATAAAATTATAAATGAATTACAACAATACTATGGTATGGCAATAAGAAATAATGCAAATAATTTGCAGGAAATGAGACAAGCTGTATGGGCCACATATTTACATCGATCATCAACTGATGATAATCCTCAACATTTTGCTTGTCCAGATGGTCCTCAGTCATGGTGCAATTATAGAAAATCTCAAGCTACTGGGGATCCTTATCACCATAAAAATTATATTCCATTGGCTGTTATGGAAGTAATTAAACCAATATATAGAGACTTGGGGCATCCTGATCTTCTGCGAAAATGTCTTCATGGTTGTACCCAGAATCAAAACGAGTCGTTCAACAACCTCATTTGGACTCGTGTACCTAAGAATGTATTTGTTGGGATAAAAACATTGAAATGGGGAGTCAGTGATGCTGTTATTTCATTCAATGATGGTCATATGGGTAGGCTAAAGGTCATGGCAAGGCTCGGCATTGCTCCTGGTATCAACACCATCAGAGGTCTTCAGCTTCTGGACAGCGTGCGAGTAAGGAAGGCTCAGTATGCAGCTGAATTTAATACAAAAAAAGCAAGGGCAGCAAGGAGAAGAAAGCTTCTAGGTGAAGAAGAAGAACTAGAAGATGACCCTGATTACTCTGCTGGACACTTTTGATAATAGAATAAAAGGTATTTGTGAATTTTCATAATAAATTACTTTAATCGCATTTTCTGGCATTTGACATTTTTAGTGTTACATGTACCTTTATCTCATAAACCACTCAACCAACAACATTCAAATTTTCAGAAATGCTGCAAAACAGTTCAAAGAGGCCACTGAACTAGAATCATGACAAGAACTGGCTTATTCTCTGAACTAGGGAAGTTTATGTTATACTTTTTCCAATAAAAAATGGCTTAATGGTAAAAAATTCATAAATACTATACCAACAAAAAGAAAACATTGGTTCTAGTTCAGTGGGCTCACAATATATGCTGAAAACCTCTGCCAGAATTTCAAAGTTCTGAAGATAATAGTTCCAAAGAAAAAGGTACACAAAGTTAGCAAATTTAACATTGGCGAGATAGGGCATTCCAACTCCCCTTAATAAGTTGATTGCAAATGAGAAATTTGGTCACTGTTCATGTATTGGAATACCAAATAAAAACTTCATTAGTTTTTAATCAGCTTTAGAATGTGATGCTGACATTCTGAACAAAAAAGATGGTACAAATGAAATAAATCATATTAAATGCATATGCAAGAATAATTTATAGTGGCAGGACGTGTCGTAGAGATGGTACCAATAGACATCAGAAGATGGTGGTCTTCAGCAAGTTCGAGAATTGAATGTAATTGTAATATTAAATTATGTATTTGCTGCTGCTGCTGCTGCTACTACATATGACTTGGTCCCCAGTAGCTATTGCAATCAGTGTTCACAGTGGCTCAATCACACCACTATGGAAGGGGAACAGTGATATCAGCTTAGCTGAAAGCTTGATTAGTATGGACAGGGGAGTAGTGAGTAGCCAGCAAATTACATTGTTCTATTGGCAAACCAAGGGCATCTACCTTGCATGCTTCGGCTTTTTAGGAGCATATAACCTGTTTAAATTGCAGTTTGCCTTAATCAGTTTGTAGTTAGAATTGAACTGACTGAAAAATTTTACAAGAACTCAAAAAGAGTATGCATCTCTGCAGGAGACATTAAAAGGCTAGTTGGGAATGGTGGCATACTTAAGTGTATCTTTAAGCTGTGTAGTTGACGGTCACCATGAAGTATGATGGGAACAAAACCAGATGTTTCAGATGCTGGATCAACGCAGTCAATGAGAAAGCATTGAGCAGACAATATTTTTGGAAGTGCCACATTGTAACGCCAGAATAGAAGCAAAATCCTCTATGTGTAAGTATAAAAATAGCTGTATTCTGAGATTACTGGGTAACGACAACGTCTGAAAAGGCAAAGTATTTGGATGAAATGGCCAAATGTTTGTGACAATGATGGTAAAATAATTGAAGGAAAATGGTTACGTAAATTTACTTATCTGTGAAATTTCTACTTCTCCTTACATTATCAAAATGTAAACAATCAGCAAACAGCATAAATGTAGAATAGGTATTATATTAACGTTTTAGAGAGATATTACAACAGTTTGTAATTTTGATTAGTCAGAATACGTTAAGAATTATTTTCTCTCAAGAATCCCCTTGAAAACAGGTGGTTGTCTTCTAGTCAGGGTTGTCCTATACCCTGCTAAATATGGTAGATTTGTATCACACTTTTTGCAGTCTTGTGTGTCTGCCAATTCCTTCAAAATTTCTAAACAGTTTTTAAGTATGGAAGCCAACTGTCTCCATATCAAATCTATTGTCATGTTTACCATGTAACATGAGAGTCACTAATGGCCCATATTTAGGGTTCTATAGTTTTGAGACTTAATTTAATTTTAGAAGGTGTAATACTATATCAGTGGATAATATTATCTTCTGGTGGGTGGACATTAAAAATTTCATGCAGATGTGTCTATGGGAAGCAATAAATGAACAGAAGAAGCATCAGTCTCAACATCTGCTGATTACTAGTAAGTGTAGCATCCATTTTTCTGGCAAGTAATACTCCTGCTTCAGGCAGATAATACCATAGAGCATCCACTACTCTTCCCTTATTGAAGTGTAGACCCAACAGAACTATGATCCACATCCTAGATACTCTGGAAATACACCATCTGGCAGAAATAAATGTGTGTCAAGTTTTCCCCCTTTCCAAAAGTGTGCATATATCGGTCTCTAAGAGAGTCATACTACAGGCCAATATGCAGTGTCCTATTACATGCTCAGCTCACAACAGCAGAAATTTTTCTTCATAGAAAATGAATCCATATAGGTGACATCATCCGTTATCATCAACAGAACCCGTTGTCCAACTTAATATAGAGGCAGCTTTCTGACACACTGTCCCATGTGTTCCTGATGCTTGAGCACCTTTGCATTCACTTTTCTTCACCCTCTGTGATACATAGTGAAGAAGTTTAGGCAAAATATTGTACTGAGTCCCCATTTTTCCCAAATAGAGGCTTTACTACCTCAAATCATTTTCCTGCTGTATACTATTTGATAGGTTTGAAAGCACAATACTGATATGTTCTTTACAGTTAAATGCTGATCCAGCATATGAGTGTCACCCCTCTGTCATTTGGCTGGTGTTCACCCAAAAATGTAAAATTTGGCAATTGTATGATGAAAGTGCGGTCTGCTTCCATTTGAAGGAAAGGTCATTATCCAACCTCCATGATATACCGAAACATTGTCATATGCATGCATTAGTACTTGAAAGCTGCTGGTGCCACCATGCATGGTCCACAGTCATTCTGCGTAACAAGACACTGTGTGTCACAGACTGTGGTTGCTCATTAAATTTGGCAGACAGTGTCAGCAGAAGACGCTTCTTTCCGCCCAACAGTGCTCTTACTCGCCACTCACAGTACTCTAAAATGCTCTTCAGCCAGCTAGATGACGACCAGTAAGAAGAAAGGTTAAACATAGACCATGCTGCAATGAAGTGTGTTCTGTCACAACATAAATTTCCTTTCATGCAGGTGACAATGTAAATACATTAAACCATAGATGATGGCCAGGACCTCCCATTGTCAAATAATTTCACTGCACTTTATACTGAACTGCCTCAATAAATATACTACTGGGTTTTCCTTGCCATCTGTATCTTGCCGGAGAATCCACATGACAGCCAAATAACTCACAACTCATGATGAAATTACCTACTTTTTAAAGTCTGTCATTATTGCTTGTTTTACATCATTGAACACAGCCTGATAGCCAATAGACCACTGAATTTTTGCTCTTTTCTTTAATGAATGGTATTATGGCTCAACAACTTTGACAAAACAGTTAAAAAAATTTACTTATTACTTGCAGGGACCTAGATATGATCGAAACAGCTTTTTCCATGGTTGCAAGGAATCATGTACACTGGAAATTAAATCTGTCTGTTTCCAGTTCCTCTTGGATTAGGTATTCGGCAGATTGTGCACAGCACATTTAACAACGAAAGTTGCTAAATGTCACTTTGCTGCAAATTAGTCATGAGCTGTAGATGCTCTTCCATATCCTTAGAAAATAGAATTATTTCATAAAGATAAGCCATCCATAATGATTTTATAGACTGTCAACAAAACATACGCACACAGACCCAAATTGTTCGGACTCCGTTACATTCGGTATAGGATATGCATCAGTGGTGGTTCTTACATTCAGTTATTTGTAGTAGCATCAAAAACTATACTTTCTTTTTCCATCTGATGACCTTTTGGTCGACAATTAAAACAGCTGCATCACACTGATCATCACTACATTCAATAATGCCATAAGCAAACTTTTGATTGAGCAATTCTTACATTATTGGCTGTAAGGCTTTCAGGATTCTGTATGGTTTCCCGTGAACTAGTCCATCACTACCCTTTGGTATCATATGTTGCATATCTGTTATTGCTCACAATGATCCACCAGGATTTTAAAAAGTCTGAATCATCAAAGCGTAGCTTCAACCACCGTTCTGTCTTTTTCCACAAAGTGAATCGCCTTACCATGCAATGTAGATGCATCGACAGTCTGCGTGGGACTAAGGACTCTGCCTGATGTACCTAAATCATCATCCTGCAGGATGTCCACTTTCAATTCCCTGGGATACAGACCTCATCTGAACTGAAGGTATCAACACACCTCAGGACTATACAAGCTCAACCTATTTCTCTTACAGTTGCTATATTACCACACAGAAAATAATACAATGTATTCATATCTTCAGTGGATTCCAACAGCTCCACAGGACTCATCATCTCACTTGTATTCTTGGTGAATGTGGTTAGTGGCCTATCATTTCTGTACATCTCAGTATCAAACCGTGGAAACTGAACTTCAGTGGACATATCTGCAGTGTATTTGGTACCAACTGCATTATACTTGAATCTTGCAATGACGTCAAACTCGCAGTGGTCATTTGCAGATGGACAATTGCCCCATATCCAGAAAATATTGATAAAGGACCACACAGTATCCATCACTGAAAGGCGCTACTTCCATGTCGTCCTGAAAATTTCATACTCCAACAATGAAACAGAGCCATGTTGATCACAATGACACTACATCATTGTCTCCCCCTCTCCACAACCTACATCGCATAGTATCAACATATCGTCTGTAAATTCTCGTAAAAAAATACATTCATCATCCACCAGAATAAATTTTATCAGTTCCACCATTTTACCTTAATGCATAGGGTTGTGTATTGACCTTTGTAATTATGTCTGAAAATGCATCTACTGATTGATTCCACCCATGGGAATTAGTGAAACAGCATTAAGACACCAAACTGTTATTGTTGATGAAGTACAATGCTTGACATTCCTTCACTCCAGGCAGCTGTCTTTGGCTGGGACAGTGGCAGGAAGTGTCCACCCAGTACACACTGACAGGTGAGTGGCAGCAGCATCAGCTTTGGCTGTGTGACAGCACCAGACCTATCAGTTCTAAACAGTTGACATGTTGAAAGTGTGCCTCAGTTACTGGGTATATTCCCTGCACCTTGGTCCATGGAACATTATGTACCTTTGTGTCTCATCTTTGTTATCCTGCATAGGGTTGAACACATTGAAACCTACCCCTCACATTTGGTATGATGTATCATGGATTTTTGGGATCTAGTTTTAATTAATTTGTGTGTTTTTGGCATTCGGTAACAATCAAGTCTGCAGCACTAAGATACAGCCTGTTGATGCATGTGCATTTGAGATGGCCAAGTACCATCCTGTCAGCTATGCCTCGAGAATTAACAGACATAAATTGTCATGTGACAGATACTTGGTTCAATATCACATTGTACAACATGAACGCCATGCAAGTGGATCTCCAAGTTAATATCAAGAACAATGCAAAATTGCTAATTTAATAATCATGGAATGGGCTAAGCTATTCCCATTACTAAGTGAACTTCCCATAACTAAGAAAACTTAACATTTTTGTGACTACAACAGCTTCTTACATCATGTACATGACAAGAATTGAAAATTTTTTCAATAATTTATACTCTGGCTATTCTCATCTGCATTGTCGTTTAAAATAATTATTGAATGATCTTCCAAACTTTCTAGACACACAACAAATTCCTTATTGACTGAGTTCTGCTCTTTCAAGAAAGAATTGAACAGTGATCTATGAAGCAGACTATAATCACAATAAAAGGGTGGGTGGAAGAACATAGTATTTGGTTCCACTCATACAGATACCAGACATAAGCATGTAACTTTTAGTTCATTGTGGAATATTATTCCAAACTGTGCATTGCGGAATGCTAGACAGAAGTAGCTTATACTATGCAAATGCCCATATGAGTACAATAAGTTTCCGTCACTATACCATAATGGCAATAGCATGTGTGTTTGAAATACTGATTACGGCTACATACTTCAGTATGCAGAAGGATATAGTTATTTGTCAACTATGACCCCAGTTACTAAGTTTCAGAATGTACGCTGATCATGCTGCTGGTACTGATGTATGGACACAAAAGAAATGTCATCTCTTTTTGTCCATTATCACTTGGTAGATGATAAAATCTAAAATATTGGACCTATATAGTCACACATGGTGTCATAGTAACCTGTGCAATGAGATTTGTGTATTTGCCTTGCTTAAAATGAATCTACATTAAATTCACAAATATGTGGCAGAAAGATGGTGCTCACTGGACATGTTTCAAATGAGTGATGATTTCTGAGAAGTGAAGTGATCAGTTGATTCTTTATGTATCAGTGAGATTAGTGAACATGGAAATGCTGTTAGATGCTTTTAGCTGAGGAATGTATAGAATTAAATAACCACATAGTGGTTGAACTTGATGGGCATAGCTTATACAAAGAAATGTAGTTAACATGTGAAATAAATACACGTATCACCTAATCTGATCATTGCTATATAGTAACATGAATAAATCAAAGCTTATTTTGATTTATTGAAGCTTGATTCTTAGAAGACACTGTAGCTGTGCAAAATGCATTAAACACCCACTGGGGCCCAAGCAGCTTTGCCCATCAGCCCGCCTTACACTTTATGGGGTAATGGGAAGGAAGAGCATTGCCACCAGCTACACTTAACCCATGGGTAGCTGACCATTCTCTCAATCAATGCAATCTCTCTCAATCTGCTTCGATAGGTACTCAGAACCTCACATTATGTGTAAGGGATCCTTATCAGATAAGGATGACAGAGGACACTGAAATCGTTTAAAGAAGGGCGGTTCATTTTGTACTATCACAAAATGGTGTGGAGTACTGGTAGAGGGAGGGGGGGGGGGCAGAGGGGGAGTTAATGTCACTGATATATGATAATTGTCATGGCAGTCATTAAAACAAACACTTTCCACATTTTTACATAAATCTCACTTCAACAAAGAAATATTTGTTTGACACCCACGCAGAGAAAAATTATGATTGTAATAACGTAAATCTTTCCATGTGGGCCCTGGGACCAATGGCCTTTGTAGTCAGGTCCCTTCAACCTCCAAAAACCAACCAACCAATCATGTTCTGAATTTGCTTAATCATTCATCTATCCTACATGTCACTGGAGATCGGAGCAGTAGAGATACAATGTGAGCGTGATCCAATGAACCCTCTTAGTACAGCATGTCACTGGTCTACATCTACATGACCACTATGCAACTTGCATTTTACAGCATCAGTCTCCACAGTGGGGCCTGCTGTTCCACAGAATTACATAAACACCTCAACGAGTAGACAGCAGGCCGACACAAGTCTCTCCTCCAGCCTGCTCAGCTGCAGACTGATTAACTGTACTGGAAATGAGTAGTTTATGTGAGGCTGCTATGTGTTTGTTATGCACCTGGTCTGCTTTGCCCATTTGATTAACTTTCCTGAATACTCCATGATGACCCGATGTTAAATTTAAGTTGCCCTTGCTACTGTATTTCATAGCTTCAGTACACTGCTGATGCATATGATTTAGATTTTCTTGCTTAATAGTGTACAGAATGACAGCACCTCCCTCCTAAGATATTTTGCTCTGTAGGTATCTCAGACATGTCCATATTATGGAATATATTGCAGCTTACCATATGAGCTGGGCAAATTACAATATCAACAGTCTTCACAAACTGAAACTCCACTCTGTTACTGCGGTTTGGCTTGCTTTCCTCTGCTTCTGGAGTTGCCAGGAAGATGTCTGAATTTTTACTTCGCTGCATCAATATATTCTTTTGTGGCACAGCACTTCATAGCAGAGTGCAATCAAGATTCTAGTAGAAGACTTAGATGTAGCAGCTGGCTATCCATTGGTCAATGTTATTACAGTGTTCAATATTTTTCAGATGCAAAAGAACTGGGTATCAGATTTCACTCACTAAACACCAACAGTAAGGCTCTTCAGACTGTACAACGGACATTTATCTCACAAGCTCAGAACGTCTGGCCTCTGCCACACTCCCCTTGTGCCAGACATTGGAAACATTTTGTATGTACAATATCACTATTTGAGACAGAAGTTAATCCTGGCATTGATTCAGGGTTCATAATTGAGGTGATTCACAAACGAAAAACAAGAGCACGCATCCTGAACAAGATTAGTATTGATGGGGTCTCCGCAGGAGTAGTGAGAGATAGCCAGATTCCCTTTCTATGTATTGTGAGGTGGACCATCTGCTCTCTGCTAATGGGGCAATGTGATATCAAGACATTAGAATTGGAGTGAGTCAGTCAACTTGTAAAATCAAAATGTGATGGCAAACATCCAGATTTGTGTATTTATCCAACCAGCTCAGGTAACTTGCCATGAACTCATGTTGTGTGACAGTTCCTGGATTGAACTGTGACTGAAGTATATGGAAGTGATACACCACACAGTGTTGGTCAGAATTGTATGTTCTGGATACAAACTAGAGGTCAGTATTTGTGTATCATATTTCCGTACCGAGATGTTTTCCGCACTAGTAATTCAGGGATTTCATAAACAGCATTGATCAAATTATTTGAATAACCTGAGAGGTCAGGCGTAACTGTCACACTGTTTGCTGCCTATAGCATTTGTGTGTGTCGGTTGATCAATTGATGTCGCAGAATAATACAAGAATAGGATATATGTTGCTAATGTTGAGGTGTCAAGTAGAAGCAGAGTGCATCTCCTTCTGCTAGGTGGTAAAATACTTAAGTCAAATGGTGTAGAATTATTATACAAATTGTTTCCCGACTCTGAAGACAGGTAATGTTGATTTAGCTGGAACTTCAGCCATAATAGACATTCATGGAACTTTTGGCTTTAGAAAAGACCAAAGAAAGATTCTATTGCTGTAATGAAACATTTTTTGAAAGCAACAGTTCATCATCACTAACAAGATTCGTTTAATGTTTTGGAAGATCCCTTTTATATTACTCTCCTCTGTTGTAATATTGATTCCAAATCCACTTCCACAGAGGTGAACATTAATCATTTGTATGTGTGGAGGCAATGACATCTTTGGTATACTGAACATTTTTTGTAGTGTCCATGTGTAGAAGAAACTTACAGGGCTGAACTACTAGTCATGAGAATGTGTGTGATGCCATTCTTGTTGCATTGCTCATCTACTTACACTACAGTGACTTAACATTAACACACCCGATTACCAAAATGCATTCTTTTGGTGTTCACAAACGGTATCGTAGAGAAACTATTAAATTGCAAAATACCTCTGTCAGTGTTCTTGGTCCAGTAAGATTTCAATAGATGAGTGTTCAGGAAACCCATATGCTCTGTTACCTGCTGGATTCAGAAAATATTTTATTTAATACTTATAATACAGCATAAAAGTCACAGCTACATCACACTTGCAGATTGTTTGATAGCTTTGATGATATTCTGAAGCAAACCGTTAGTATTTGCTATATAGTAATTTTGATAAACTGATTGCTTATACAACCCATGAATCATGACATTCTGAACATTGGAATGCAGATTGATGGCCATGCAGGACAAAACTTCAGATGCTTAAAGGAATTTCAATGCAGACCTGGAAGATGTCTTACATTTACTATTCATGGTCATAGTTGTGAAAGTAAGAAAATCCTTTTCTAAGTGTGTGATTTTGGTTCTGGGGAGAGGGCTTGTAAAGTGAATACACGGGCACTGTCATCCACTTTTATGTTATTCTCTGTTTCTGCTTAACAGGTCAGACACAAGTATAGAAAGTGTTCTGTCATAATGTTTTACACTTGCACAAATATGACAAGTGGTTTTATCTTCCACACTGATTAACTGGTTTATCCACTTTAACAAAAGAAAACTGTAGAGAGCTTCTGTATCATGTCAAATCTTTCTAGTTTCACTTCTTTCACCCCTTCCCTCTCCTTTTGTTGGTATTTTGCAGTACCATCCTCGATTATAGACTGTCTCTATCTAAAGAACAATCGGCATTACCAGTGTCATCCTGAGTTGCTTTCAAGACCTCAGCAGATTGTTTACGGTCAAAACATGGCATTCTGACCTCACCTGTATATCCATCAAAGGATCCTGGCTCATTTTGTGATGTAGATGCAGTGAGAAATGCATGCCAAATATACTGAGATAGAAATAACTGGATAATTGACACTTTATGTGTTGGCGATGGTTTCCAATTCTTTGTCTAGCATTTTTCCTTGAAATGCTTGGAACCTGAAACCTAGACTGAGCCCATTTATTTCGTATTTCATCAAACGTAATAACTACACCAGCCCCAAAACCCACCGCCTCCCCCCTCCCCCCCCCCCCCCCACCGCCACAACCACTTTCCAAGCCAACCAATCTCTCTCTCTCTCTCTCTCTCTCTCTCTCTCTCTCTCTCTCTCTCTCTCTCTCTCTCTCTCTCTCTCTCTCACACACACACACACACACACACACACACACACACACACACACACACGATACTAATGAAATACTCAATTTCATGAATAGCAGTAACCAATCCACTGGATCATTCTACACAAGATACAATTTGGAGCAGCATGCACAGAGATAGCACAATGTAGTTTCAGGCTAATCCAATGTAAGTCAGTCAAATTTTTAACGCGTTATGTTCAGTCAGCATTGCAACATGGTTGCCATAGTCATAGATACAATCAGCTGCTGTGCAGTAGCATAGCACAGTGGTTAGCATTAAAATTTGAAATTGCGATTGTTGACCACAATTTTCTTGGAAAGATAGTAGGTTGCAAGTTTGTAGTTAAGACCCGTTGGGAATTTGAACTGTAGCAGATGATGTGTTTTTTAGCCCTTATTTAGTCATTGGTCTCTTCCAATAAGCTGTCAACAGAGCATCTTGCATTTCCATCATACCTTATGGCGGATATTTTGAATATTGCTCTTGTTGCACATTAATTGCCTTCGTAAAGTGACTCACTGTGTTTGTGTGCCACCCATAAAAGAGCAGCAGCAGCAGGCTGCCAATGTGATATCAGTGCAGTTATAAGTGACAAATGTAACCTGTCCTAATTTTAATCCAACTATAGTTGTGATATCTTGTAACAAAACACAATTTCCAGATTTTGTCCTTGTTGTCTTCAGTCGAAAGTATGGTTTGATGCAGCTTTCTTCAACAACACACAGATACCATTTACTGTCAGCTTTATTTTTGCGCTGCTGAAATTGATTAGGGCTTCTTGTTCGCTTAAATAATCTACCCTTAAAATTGTGTGTCGGGTAAGGACTTCAATAGTGAGAAAAGTTGCTGCTACGTTAGGTCATTGCACCATGTAGTTTAAAGTAATTCACATTCAAACTTTCCTCCTCCCTCACAATTGTCCTCTTAAATTTCATTATTGGTTGTGATTGATTTGGCAAGATACCATCTTTCTCGCACATACCAAATGCAATATTACAAAAAGAGCGAAACTAGTTATTCATTATCTCTGGCCTCTGTCCTCACTGTTGTGAATTACCACTTGGTTTGTCACTGTTGGGGGAGACTTTCTCTCACATGATTATTTCCTGGGTACACGAATGTAGCCTTAACAATCTTAACATTATATGCTGCTGAACTCTGTTAGTCATGGCTTTCTTACTGAACTTAACTGACATAATTGTTTTTATTCCATTGTGGGGGTACAAGAGCCAATGTGTGTGGCAGTTGGATGGTATATAAATATCATAACCGAGTGAGATTCAGTTATTTGGTCTGTATGGCTGAAGCAAGATATTTGAGTGCCCTCCGTAGCTACTTGACTTTATCACTCAGGAACCAAATTTCACAAAGTTGGGTTATTGTAGAAGGGTTTAGAATCTATAAATATCACCCATGCAATGGTTTTCTGGTATCATGTGTCTTAGCCTTACAAGTAACTTTGTCAAATATGTGATACCCAGTTTTGCAGGACTACATGGATTGTCAGACACTATTATTTCTTTGGAACCATGTATCTGAGGAAATGGGCAAGACTTCTAAAAAGCCATAATGTTGGAAATTTCTGGGCATGATGTTGTTTGATATCAGCTTATACTGGTTGTAATCAGAATGTCAAAAGGAACACATGACAGGACATGTGGCTTGTGTGGAAGAGGCCAGATTCTGATACTAAATTCCCCTTCTAAGGACCTGCACATCAAACTTGAGCTTGTGACAGATAGGGCACAAGATAGCCAGTGAGGTATCAAACTGCTCTATCAAAGTGCTCAGGTGGATATTACTACCAGCATTCCAAAATACCTGAAATTTCCAGGCAAGAAAAGAAGAGTTTGAACTGAAAACCATTGAAGTCTGTTACATGCAAGTTTTTTGTGATCTCTCAAATTGTATGATGAATATATTGAATCTGAAAAAGATCGTACCCATGGGAGCTTGTCATAATGTTGGGAGTCATGTTGTTCATTATGGCACCCTCCATTGTTTGCTACTGTTGTACTATCCTCTGTTGATGACCAAAATTTTGTTCGACCTCCATCATTTGAACTAGAAGAACGTTGATGAAATTGGGTTCTGATTTTGATGGCTTGGGGGGATTTGGCACCCCTGGAATCATCATGGGGTAGCATTCTCCCGAGGTCACGCCTGTTATTTCTCTTTAATTACTTTAAAGTACTGGAGCACTAGAGGGCTTACCTGCTGCAGCAGTAAGATCTGACAAGGAGCCAGCAGCTGTGGGACCTGTTGTCCATATCTCATTCATGTTTTGGCATTTGTCAGGTTACTGTGAAACCTAATTCTTTTGTTCATAGTAACAAAATTGTAAAGTGAAAATAAGCAAATGAAACTACAATAGTTTCTGTGTTCTCCAGTGATTTGATAGTAACGAACTACATACTGGGAATCTAGGAAATGCTGTTACTTTATGGGCAATACCAAGTGGGCTGTGGCATGAATGGGAGTTACGATTGAGGAGTGAAGCATGGAAGATAATTGGTGAGGTTATGCAAAACCACTTTGACATCTTATTAACTATAGTGGTTAGCACATCTGCCTAATGAGCAGGAGGCCTGGGTTCAAATCCTGCCTTTCATATTTAATTTTCATTCTTTTCAGTCTCCATGTATATATAATTGGTGTTTGAGGCCTCTGGAACTATATAGTTCCACTCGATTAAATTATGTTGCTTTAGTGTTTCCACTACTAATGTAGGTGTCTGGTTGTGTAACCTTGCATTGTGCTCTAAAGAAATATTAGAATCGCAAGGGAAAGTCAATGACTAAATTGCAAAACACCAATAAATGTCAAACATTAAACCGGATGATATGGTAAGAGGCTATTAGGACAGGGATGTACTGACAACTACAGAGGCTAATATTATAGATAGTGTAATAAATGTAATTTGAAATATCAGTGCAGTCAGAAGAAGCAGAGCATGCACAGGCAGCATTGAATGTACACCAGTGTGCTTGTGCTGTGTGGCACAACGTTGACAGGAGAAATTCATCACTTGTAATAATTATTTCTGAATTGCAATTCAGTACCAAAAAGAAGTATTCAGAATGAATACACATTACCAAGTTCCAAACTGATGCACTGAACACTTCAGCACACAGATGACACATCATACGCTGAAGCTGTTAATACATTACCCAGGCAAGAACAGCGACCAAGAGACGATGACGATACATCCTCGATCGACTCCCTCATCGACTATCTTGTCAATGACATCCTTCATCCACAGTCAGCACATGCCTGACCACCATTCCAAATTTCATATGGATTTCCAAATATTTGCAAATGTGAGGAACACAGTTGTTCAGGTAGAAGTAACTGAACACCATTTCTTTGTAGGTACATATTGTTACATTTTATATTCTGCATGAACTGAAAATTTGATAGCTGCTCTATAGATAATTTTTACTCTTCTCTTGTTTTATTCATTTATCTTTCTTGTAAATGTTAATCCAAAAATTTCTTATTGAATGGATATAAAAGCAAAGACATGTTAAATTGGTAAATAATGGAGGTACTGCAAGTGACCTGCACACGGGAGTGAAACAGGTCAACACCATAGAGATGGGAAATAAATGCTACAACTTCTTCCAGGTTTCAAAATGAGAGGAGGTGAGAGCTAAGCTTTTTGTGTTTTACATTTGCTAATTAGGCTCCCACACTTCATTGTTTGGGGAGGGGGGGTGTGGTTGTGAATGCAGTTGACGTAAAATGTTCTCCCAGTGAGTATGTGAGTGAGTTAGTGAGTACACTAATTGTGAATGCTACAGTAAAATTTTCAATGACTCAGTTACCCTAATACTTTTCTGCACCAAGGGAAAATAAACAAAATCAGAGCCAATGTAGAAATTTTGCTTAAATCAGGATGATGAAGTATCAGTGCCTCAATCAGCTGGTTTTTAATTAACTTAAATGCTTCCTGATATTCCTTATTCCGTTTCCAAATGGAGATAGACTTGTGAAGATAAACAATTTCAAGGTTGAAAACTGTGATATAATTTACATGTACTGTGTGACTTTTAGTTGACAACAATATTTTGGTGCAGGAAAATATTTTGGTGCAGGAAAATATTTATGTGGTTCTATTTTTGTCAGATCAGATTTGATTCTGCACAAAGAAACGTGCCCAAGGAAATCGTTTTGTGACTTGGTGAATTCTTATTTATCCGTCTTTAATGTGACTCATGCTCCACTAAACCAGGAGTCCGCTTCCGTCAACTGCTCCATTCTCTTTCCTTCCGCTTTCCTAAAACCTTCTTGACAACTTGAGGTACAGCACCACCTTGGCTCCGTCCCCTGATCTGCCTGCTCCGTGACCTTTGTCAATTTCCCAAGGATGGTACCCCAACACTTGTTTATCGCCGGGCATTTGCTGTTCTATGTGCACAAATGACAGAAGCCACATTTATTTACACTGACGGCTCGAAAACATCGTTAGGTGTAGGGAGTGCCTATATTGTTGGCGACACCCCAAATCACTTTCGGCTTCCCGACCGATGTTCGGTTTATAATGCGGAGCTTTACGCTGTTCTCCAGGCTGTCCACTACATCCGCCGCCATCAGCAGATACAATACTTTATCTGGTCAGATCCTTTCAGCTCTCTCCTCGGTCTCCAAGCTCTTTACCCTTTGCAACCTCCGGTCCACCGGATTCAGGACTGTCTGCGCTTGCTCCACCTCGGGGTGTCTCGGTGGCGTTCCTCTGGCTTCCGGGACACGTTGGTATCTGTGGAAATGAGGCGGCTGATATTGCAGCCAAGGCTGCAGTCTCCCTTCTTCGGTCAGCTATCCAAACGATTCCCTTCGCCGATCTACGGAGCGTTTTATGTCGTCGTGTTGTTCATTTATGGCACGCTCATTGGTTGACGCTTCCCCATAATAAATTGTGGGATGTGAAAGCTCTTCCTTGTGCTTGGATCTCTTCCTCCCGAACGCGTCGTTGGCAGGAGGTAATTTTAACTCGACTCTGTCTTTTTAGCCATCGACATCTTTTAAGCGTCGATCCTCCCCCACTCTGTCCCCACTGCTCTCAGCTGTGGACGGTAAGACACCTTTTAATTGAGTGCCCCTATTTTAATTCATTACGCTCCCGTCTACAGTTATCGCCTGATATATCGTCAATTTTAGCAGATGACACGCACTCAGCCGATCGCGTTCTCGAGTTTATTAGTGCCATTGAAATGACGTCAGCCATTTGAAGCTTTTTTTGGGGACAACCAACCCTTTTCTGTAGTGGATTTTTAAGCCTTCCTTCTGCTTTTAGTTTCTCCAATTTTATGACTTTCGTTCCCATTGCTGCTGGTTTCCATTTTCGGTTTTTTATTGTTTCCTAAGTCACGGACTGGGCGCTAATGACCATAGCAGTTTTGCGCCCTAAAACCGAAACAAAATACAAAAAAAACAAGAAAAAACAAAAAAAAAATGCTCCACTAAATGCTTAAATTAAATAGCATAGAATGTCTAAATGTTCTCCTTAAATGCAGCAGTAATTAGAATATCACCTACATAATGCTGAGTGTGTTAAAAATTCTTCTCTTAGAACTTCTGTAAGTTCTGTTACAAAGGCCGCTGATTATCCTGACAGACCAAAGGGTATTTATTTAAACAGGTAACATCTTCCATTCAACAGAAAGTCTGTATTTTTCCAGCTATACCTTCATTTTCATTTGATCTCATTTAACAGTAAACCACATCACTGCACCATAAACATCAATTAGTAAATGCACACTGAAATCCCTTTTTTCTACAGTGTGGATTGGATTAGAACATTCAATATCTGAGTGTTAAATTACCTGATTCTCCAACTTACCCTTAATTACTTTATTAACTACTGCTTTCTAGGGCTAGGGTACTGGATACAATATGCTATGGAATGACTCATGATTCTTAACTACAGTTCAACAAGTGCAACATCTGATCAGCCGAGGTGTTTTTAAAATAGATCAACGTAACACATTAATATTTCTATCTGTTTCTTCCATTTAGCTACAGGCACGTCCACTAATAATTGAATCATACTGTGAGTATTAGTCAGAGCATCATCATCATCATCATTATTATTCACCTGGAGCTCAGTATCTTCCTCAGACTTATTTAAAGTTGCAGTTTCCCCATTTGTCGGAAATGAATAAGCTCATATTTATGATTGCAGCTCCCTAATCGTCTCCCTTGTTGAATCCTGAAACACTCGCCTCTTCTGTTCGCTCCACTAGTCACATAGAAATGAACTGTAGGGGAATGCATTTACAAAGCTATTCAGAATCAGTCAATTCTGAGGGAGAAACTGATATTAAGTGATCCAAAAATGAATACATTCTGATCACACATACTTTCCTGAATTCTGAATTTTAACAGTGCCTGGCCTTCAATTATGCAGGGTACTTTTCTGGCTCCATATTATGTGAAAATCAACACCGATTTCTCTTGGGCACTGTTTATATTGTATATGTTCCACAGATTTTTTTTTGTTGATATCAGGTAATGCAGCACAATTTCTAAACAAATTAAAAGTATTATCTATATTTTTGAATCTGTTAGGGATATTAAAACAGATTACATAGAAATTGATGCAACTTTTCTTCCCAAAATGCTTCCTCAAATTGAGGTGCCATTTAATCCAATGTTACACATTTGAAGGAGGCCAAATTTTTACCAGATATGCACAATATGATGGCTGAGGTGCTAGACCTATTTAATTCCGCCTATTATGTAAATTAAAAGGATAAAAACATTATCTCTTACATTTTAACCTTTACAATTTTTTCCTAATAAAAATGTTACATTTTCTATAGAGTTGATTCTGCAATATAGCTTATGTCTACTACCTACCTATGGACAATTGCAAGTTAAAGAAAAAAATTAGAGCAATGCTACATATCTTTAGGAAAAATTTGTACCTGAAATCTGAAAAATACAGGTTGTGGGAAATTGTAAATGAAGATATGAGTACAATTAAATCGTACCTCAGGACATTCCTGAAGCATATTCTTCATCCTGCAGCATTTCTTCTCCTTCAAGCTTCCTCTTGGCCCTCCTTTTAGCACTTCTTGCTTCTTCAGTAACTTCAAGAGCTGAATCTTTCAGCTTCATGCACCCATTCTCTGTCACACATGAGCAATTGATTTTCCATATTAGATCCACATTTTATGCCTAAATTTATCAGAGCTTCCAACTTTCCTATCATTCCATCATTGAAACATATCACTGCCTCTAGTACACCATTTTTTAATGTATTTAGTCATACAAGAACCTTCTTGCATTATCTTCCCATATGCAATGGTTGAAACATTCATTTTTATTCTGGGTGCCCCCATGAAGACAATTACCAAGCAAAACAAGATCACTCACATCTCTCATAATTAGCTTTACTTTATTCATAACAGGCTCAGGAAGAGAATACTTATAACAGTATATTTGACCACTTTATTTGCTTTATTATAACCCCACCAAGAGTCTGCTCCTCTAGGGCAAAGTCCGTGAACAGGGTGGTCATCTGTGAGCAACTCATGAAAGTAGGTGACCCAGACAGCTTTTCTCGTTGCTGTAACATCTTCAGAATTGTTATGGACTAGCCATCAGATGACCTGCACCTCTGAATTAAGGTCTATTTCAGTTTCTGTCAATCTGCTTTGGCCAGACAGATTTTCCATCCAATAGCAACTTTTCTTTCATTTATCTTCATAGCTTCCTCAATCTAGCACCCATCCCCTTTTCCAAAAGTCCACAACACTCCAGTTTTGTTACCAAGGTATCACCATAGACATTGAACTCATTAATTGTGTTGAAAGTTTTAGAGTCACCATCGCCTAGGTACTTTGTATAATTAACGTTATAAATGGGCACTGACCTTTGAAATATTTTTAGAGCTCCATAACACTCGATACCTCCACTGTAGCCACCATAATTATTAGAACACTTATGTTCAGTATGTCCAGTGTTACCATCACAGGTGTGGCAGTATTTAGATAAGCACTCAACATCAAAAACTTTTCCATTCTCCAGAGAAGTTCCACTTCATACACCATTCAAGAAACAATGTCCTTGGCATTGCCATGTCCCATCAAGTGCAACAGCAAAGTCCCTGGTTCCACTAATATTTACAGTTTCTTCTACCACACGTTTCATAGATGTTTTAGACACAACAGTCAAGGCACCCAAAAGTATTTTTACGTACTTGTTGAACCTAGTTTGAGGAAGAGGTAGGTCCATCAAAGCACAAAATGTTGAGTAGCCTTTTTCCCCTTTTTGTATTGCACACATGCAGGCACTAACTTTAGATTTACACCACATGTATCATGCACAATGTTCAAAGTCATTTTTAAGGTTATTTATTGGAGGATGTACACAGAACTACTTTTGATGCTAAACCCTTCCAGACAGCCTACACCATCACACTGCTTACATTTCCCCACTTCCTTTATCAAAGAAGATAAAATGCCATCAACAACAACAAATCCACAACAAACAGCATCATTGTTAACACAAAAATTTGAATCACTGGGAGGTGTGGTGGATGTGTCTCCCCTAAAGAAATGATACATAAGTTACTTTCAACAGTGTGGGTTGCTTTTTTGTATATGTGGCACTCGAGCAACACGTGGGTAAACTGTTTCAACAAAACACAGGTAAATACTAACAAAGGTAATAATTTACAGGCACTAGAAACCTGCATTGTTACTAACATACACAATGTATCATACAAATAATCACTGGAAACAGTTTATAGTTCTTTCCAAAATAATACTGGTTTTTGCAACAGAAATAAAGGGGGTGTGGTGGCATACATGTCCGTAACTGCAAAATTTGCTATACTGAGGTCCTTTTTCGTTTGAAACCCTGAAATCGGGAAAGACTATAGAATTTATTAAAGTCATTAAAAAAACTTTCTATTTTTCCACCAATCATAAGTACCTAGTATGATTAATGGATTTACTTTGATTGTTTACAGCAATGGTAATATGAAAGTTGTTAACAGGAAATACAGAAAATGCAAGGAGGTAGATTTTCCATAATAGTTCTCATCCTCCTCAACGAAATGGCTGTTGCATCCATAATTCAGCATATTTGGACTTCCACAAAAGGCATTAAAATGTATTTATGATGCTATGTTTCCTCCCTCTATAAATCTTCTTACACTTCAGTGATAGGTTTGCACTTTGTGGTGTTCATTGTGACTTCTGACCCATTTCCGACAACTTCAGTTTTGGAGTGACCTATTTCCAAAACTTCATTTAGTCTGCTGAATCACGACTTCTCGTATTACGACTTCAGCTTCTGGAAATTCTGGCCATTGGTTTTGCACTCTTTCTCTGGCATATGTTGGGATTTTTGGTTTTTAATTCTGTTTCTTTTCACAAAACCAAAATGTGTTTAAGAATGTGGCTTAAAATTCTTCACCTATGGAATAATTTTTGTTTCTGAAATAAATGTATGAACTGTTTGAACCCAACCATGGCACACATCCTGTGGGCTTTTTTGATTGTCCTGTAAGTTCTGCTATCTACAATTATTTGAGTTGCATTATGAATGTTAGTCTCCACTTTGTTTAATGCTGCATTAATGTTGTGCAGTGGAAGCTCTCTATTTATTCCATCGACACTTCCTCATAGTGTATGAATTGCTGGTGGATTTCATCTTCTCCAGTACACACTACCACACACCCACAAACTCTATTGACATTTTTTGCATGGGCGCTACTGCACATTAATGTTGTCAGGGATATTAGATTCAAAGATATATGGGTAATTTTCCCTTCAATTGGTACAGTGGTACTTTGTAATTATGACATCACTTTCTAGTCACTTTCTTCTTGCACATAGCTGATCTCCATTATTTGTATGACTTCATTGTTGGACAACCATGTTGATAACATGCATAAACAGTATTTTTCCTAGAATTAGGCCTTCGGTTCGACTAATGCTTCAATGTTGAGTTGACATGTTTTAATACTTGGTCTCACTTCTGTAGATGTTTGTCCCTGGTAAAGAGCTATTGATGTGATGATGAGTCATTCCTTTCCTAACATATGTACTTCTCATGTAGTTGGGAGATTAGCCAGTTGTGTTCTATCTGTAGTACCACCCAGGGATAACATGGAGGGTCCTTTGAGGTTTACATGTGCACTTATGAAACTTGTTAGCTATTTCAGAGGTCAATGCAGCTTCACAACTGACAGAAGGTTAATAAAATTTTATATTATGTTGGATAAGTAGTTTTAAACGTAGATTACAACATAGTGATTATAGAGAAAGTTATGTAGTTTAGTTTTTAGTAGATATTTACTATTCCATAAGATTTTCAGCTCAGAGGGGAGGAGGTTGAGAGTTTTTACAGTAGCATATATAGCATTTCTGTGCAGCAGAGACAGTGTACATAATTCTTTGTTTAGTGACACACCTATGAGTTGCGGAGTTCTGTCACCAAGGATCCAGTCTCCAGGAACATGAGACATTAGGGAAAATAAGTGTTGACAAGCAGTAGCAAATATTCTCAGTTGGCTAAATTATTTGCAATGGGAGTTTCATGGACTCATTCTATATATGACTATTTTCACTGCTCAGTAGGAGATTCTAGTTTGATTAAGGAAGAGTGCCCCCAGGACATATTTCTATGTGACATTATAGAGCACACAGAAGCAGAATAAGCTACCTGTCTGACCCCTTCATCATCCAGAATGAGAGAGCAAAAGCTGCTGAGCTGACTCTCTGCTCAGTCTGATAAATGTGACATTACTTCCATGATTTGCAATGGATGTCAATGTGCAATAACTTGATGGTATCAACTGATAATATGGTGCTTATTCACTGTCACTGAGTGTTTGTCTGGCTTTTTGTGACTTCATGTAAATTGCATAAATTTTATCATGTTTAGGTTGGCAGGAAGGGAGTTAACGAACCTGTTACAGAAGTTTCATGAAATGTAATTGGAGACTGTGTTTGACAGATATTCTATTACAATGATGGTGTCATCTGTGAACATGGTACATTTCCACTATACACCATTCACTACTGCAGACAGATCTTGGCATAAATCAGAGACGCTGAAGGACTCAGGAGGACAGAAGATGGTTCTTTACCCAAACACAGTTCTGGCAGTATTACTAAATTACTAATCAGGTTCATTACACACAGTACCAGCTGCATGTAGCCTATATAAGTGCTTTCTTTGATTCTCAGTATTGCATACAAATGTACAGTGAATTTAAATCCCTGCCATAATGTACTACTTACATCTTACAACAGAAGTTTAACCCTGTGTGATGAGTATTACAGTCAGAAACTGTGCATACATGTCTCGCAGTGGTGTAGCTCAAGTTGCACGATTTATACACACTGTATACATCCAATGTTTCATAATGAGAACACTTTGTGATTTCCAAAAACTTCAAACATAATTTCAAACCTCTCCTAAATGCTCAACGTCAGAACATAGTTGTGCATTTGCAAAATAGTCAGAAGTATGAAGTTGTTTTATACATTGTAGTTTAAGTCTTTTAACATACTGAGTATGATTTATGTGGAAGATACTTGTTATGCATCAAAATTTAAGCATATTTTTACAATAATGTGGCTCGTCACTCATGCCTGAAATTCTCTTATGCAGATGTAACAATAATATACATCCTAAATGATTACTAACTATTATTAGAAATTTCAGTTATAGGTTTCTCTTCGAACTGTACTTCACAGATAAGTAATAGATACATGTGTTTGCTGAAATGTATTATGCCAGTGTTCTAATAATCTAAATGTTAGTAATCTGTTAAAAGCTTACATGCATTAAAACTTGAAAAAGCAGTTCATGATCTATGTACATTTCTACTAAGCAGCAATCTTTCAAGATTGACACAGCTCTTCAGTATTATAAAATATGCATCATATTAGTATAGTCAAGGATGAGATGGCAATTGTCAGAGACTGGATATTATCAGTCTTCTCACTGCATACAGGTGTTGCTAACATTCCAGTAACAGGGTTTATACCATTTTGGTCCATTTTAGAATGTAAGATTCAACTGACACTAATTGGCACAACTGGAAACTATGTAATGTGCCTTGGCATACAGTATCAGAAGACATGTATATTAATTTTTAATGTGTCTCTGGTGGAAATTGGAAGAGCTGATTAATCTCTCATTCTGTGTGTTGATGTTACTGGTAGATTTGATTAGTTGTGGTTTACACATGATCCAGTATGGTTCCGAGGTGAAACGACAGGATCTTCATACCTGAATTATACTAGGTATGGATATTTTCACATACTGTACTGCTCCTTCCTTTGTATTTTATACAGAACATACTGTTGTTCATGTGTGCTTTGTGTGTGGGCTGTTCGTTACATGTGTGTCACATCTCATGGAACATGGTGCACATTTTTCAGTACAGTCTACAATGGATGATGTTTTCTTTTATAAAATGATAATCATATTTGGAGACTGTGGACGTGCATATAATCAAACTTATTAAATGTAGCTACAATTACTGCTGGTCAAGAAGGTATGGGAATTTGTTAATGACATTGTAAATATGTGATTCTCATTAGTTTTTAAATTTTATTTATTCATAAAAAACTTACTTTAGCATAATTTAGAAACTCAGTAATATAACATTCCATAAATTCCTCTACGTGTTAGGTAACCTGTGTATACGGGTAATTACCATTTTTTGTGTTGGTTAAATTGTTATCTGCACACATTCATACCATTGCCACAATAGCAGTATGTTTTCCTAAAATTCTAGAGTCTCTCAACTTTGATATTTCTGTATGATTCTTCTCTATATAATGACAGTCTGCATTTGTAACCCAATGTAGAAGGGGCGTTCACTAAGTAATGCTACATATTTCTATTCCTGGCCGATGTCAGTTCGAAAAAATATGCATGAAACATCTTCGGCTTTGATGAAACTATAGGGGTTGAAGAAGGAATATTGTACAAAGTTCCAATAAGTGGCAGCACTATTTGTGCCTTAAAATTTGTCTGTAACAGAGGTATGTTCCAAGCAGGGCCCTGTTGAGTTTTCAGTGCAAAACCAGACCATTTCAGTTATCCATAGGCACTTGCAGAATATCTACAGAGACCTGGAAAAAAGTGTGCCATTTGCACTCAGTTGTGACAGCAATGTTGGAACATGCAAACTCTCTGATTGTGATCTGGCAATCACAATGTATGGAACACCTTGCTGCTCAGCTGGACATCTCTGCTGTTAGTGCAGACACAGTTGTCCACCAGTTAGGGTATGCAAAGATGTGCCCTGCTCTGTTCCGCCAAACTGGAGATGGTAATGACCAACAAACAACCATCTGTGCCAAACTGACTGTGCATTAGGAGTGTTATAGTGATAATCTTTGTTGAATCTTGTCAGATAGTGCAACACTTTGAACTGAGAAACAAAACAGCAATCCACAGAGTAGCGCCACATCATCTCCTCTGAAGAAAAAGTTCAAAGCTTCATCCTCAACCAATGAAGTCATGGTGGTGGTCTTCTGAAATTTTGAAGTTGTTGTTCTTTGTGTTTATCTCCATCATAATGTAGTGTTTTGCACTACCATCAGGAAGTTGAAAAATGACTTCAGCACGCACATCACCACAAAAATGGAAATGAACTTTTCCTTCTCCATGGCATTGCAAGAACACGCCAAGTCTGCACACTTGAGAGGAGCACACATACTTCATTGGGACAAAGAAACGAAAGCCAGAAGGTGCGATATAAAGACTGTTGTGTGGAC
The DNA here is from genome assembly GCF_023864345.2 of Schistocerca serialis cubense. Classification (NCBI taxonomy): domain Eukaryota; kingdom Metazoa; phylum Arthropoda; class Insecta; order Orthoptera; family Acrididae; genus Schistocerca; species Schistocerca serialis. The sequence continues at coordinate 6,672,632 of NW_026047584.1, read as the reverse complement.
AAGCAAGAATTATCCATTGATGGACGCTCTCTACAGAAAGCAGTGTGTGGATGATAGGGTAGTTGTTGAAGCAACAAGATGGCACCAACGTCAATCATTAGAATTGTGTCTCACAGGCATACAAGTCCTCCCTGTAAGGTGGCATAAGGCCATCAAATTGGACAGAAATTATGTTGGAAACTCAAGTTTTGTATCAAAGACCATAGGAAACTATATGGTGTTATGGAATCCTGAATAGAACCAACCTGCTTTCTGAAAAATTGTTGCATTACTTACTGAATATCCATCATATAATTGAGCATTTTAGACAATCCGATGTTCCAATTTAGTAATGTAGGACATACTATTTTGTTTATTATGATCAGCTCAAACAAGCTGCATAGTTATTTCAATTTTAATGGGTGTCAAGAAATTTCTTTTAGAACTTGTTATTTAATGTCAGCTGAGTTGTAGCCTGTAGTGACTACAGAGGCCTGTTACATGTTATATTTCATTAATGTGTCTGTGTTGTAAAAATAGAATTTCAAAAAATTTAATATGCAAGTTATTACTTGGAAGGAATATCTAACGGCATACATCAGTGCATAAAGTGATGTTACATTTTTGAGTAATTTTATGTTGCACTTCTGTACATCTACCCATTGTTAATTGTATCATGACCAAACAATGTACTTGCGATGTTGGAGAACATGGCATTGTGTCAACTTGTTGGCTCAGCATAAACATTTAAATTTCACAGTATTAAATCTTACCTGATCTTTGGTTTTAAATATGGTCAAATACCACTTGCCATAAACAGAATAGTCATATGTATGTCACTATCACCTTTCTAGAAATGTCTGACATTACTTCCACTTACTTGTGTCAGACAAATTGTGTTTCCTTTCCTGTCGGTCTCTCTTGACCAACTCTTGATCTTTTCGACCCCAATGGTATTAGGTTGTGAGGCCAGAGGGTGTCTTTCATTTTCTTTATTTAATCTTCTCTCTGATGGATGGAACAAGACCAAGATGAAGAGGAAGTAGTTGGGATACTATTTTGTATCTACTCAGTGTCTGGAGAAACCATTAGCAATGCATGTATTAGAACAGAGTGATGAGCATGCTGTGGTGGAGCATTATTAAATTTCCATTAAGTTGTGCAAAAGGCTGGACATCCCTGATGGACACAAAAGTAATTTGGAGGTGCCAGATGTTTGGAGAAGACTGAAATAAAAATGAGGACAGGACTTTGTGATGGAGCAGTGTTGAAAGTATATGAGGTACTGCTGTATCTCCTCTCAAGAGAGTATCTTCTTGCTAAACAATTTCCCAGATGCTACCGTGTTCAGAGTAATGTCTCACATCACAGACCTCATGGATGTCTGCCCTGCTCCAATCATTTGTATTTTGGTGTCCATAATTGTCATCATGGGTGAATGTTCTCTAAGGTGTGCTAACAGGAAGATGACACGAGGTCCACCTAGCATTGACAGATGCCTGAAGTACCTTTACCTGCAGCCTATCACTTGGGGAAGGCACCAAACTGTCTCACATCAGAAGCCCTACTTGCTGAGCATCACACTTTTTCCAGCCATTTACATGCCTCACCTTCCCAAAAATGGGCATCAGCATTACAAAAGCCAGAGCACAAATGTATGAAGGGTAGTTCACGAGTTTCATCAACTACAAGTTGTGGATTCTCCATCACGCATTGACATTGTAGTTACTCACAGAATTTCATATTGGTCTGAATGCAATGATGAGTGGTTGTGGATATCACTGTTGTCTGGTGTGGAAGGAACCAACTTAAAATAAATATTGTGCAAGTTGCCAGTGTTATCCCTGCACTTCAGATGTGGAATTCCCTTCCAGATGTTTTAAAACACACCCAGTGAGACCTGGTGTAGTTAGGCAGGATCCCATAACTTCAGAATTAAATGGATAAAAGAAGTGGTACAGTTACTATTTTGGTCATTTATTTATTTAGTCTTAAATACCATATGCTCTTGGGATATTTTCATTGGTGTTACATACATTTAATGTAAAATATGCAATCCGAGGTAAAACTGCCACAGATTTCTCTTTCTGTACCCAGGGCATGTCAGAATTCCTATTCCGAGTGTGTAAGAGTTATAGAAGGAACTTTTTATCCGCCAGGTTTCATTAATGAACCCATGTCCGTAAATGTACAGTTTTCTCTAGAACCTCTCTGTAATAGGAATTGTGAAACACTCTGGATTTTTAGTGACGAGATGGATGGCATGTGTTGAGTGTAGACTTACGGAGGCTCGATAGTCACAAAAATCTCGCACTTGAGAAGCTTTGCTTTAGTTTTACCTAATCGGTATAAATACGCAATTATACAAAAACATCATTATTTGGTGAAGTCCATACGATTCTCAGTTTAGATATTTTTGTAGTAATATTACCCCAGTTTGGAGTTGTCAGTTATCGACTTCCATGTTTTCCTTTTAAATTCAGTATTACAGTGGCAGAGAATGTGACTGAAACACAACAGGTAATATTACAATAGTTAATTCATAAATATATTCTGAGTGCATGTGCTGTCAGCAAGAATGTATATATGTTACACTTACTGTGTTAGAACAAACTTTTTTGTGGTTCACAAGTTACTGCAATAATGTCTTTGTGTTCATAATATCATCCCTGTTGTGATAATCATATGTACACCAATTATAGTGATATTTGCATTTTCCTGTTGTTCATAAGTGAAAATTTAGTACCTTACCATCTGGATTTTGTAAAGGTATCAACAAATTTCAAATTGTTCCGACTCTGATGCCCTTTTATACACAGGAGTTAATCTTCTGACTGGTTTGCAAATAAGTTAATGAGCTCAATGTTTCACTTAAAGCATAATTGCAAACATTTGCTTAACTTTTTCTTCCTTACATGCTTGAAGTCATCAGAAGTCTGTAAGTGCACTCATCCTGAAATACTCAACAAATAATATTACACTGCCTTGACATGCACACTGTTTCCCACTGTACTACTGGCCAATATCTACTCGCTAAGACATAAGACCTTACGTTGAAAATGTCTTGTTGTGTTTAAGTCCATCAATAACTAAGCAAAATATGTTTGTAGTTCCCCGAAAACATTAATTAGGCAACTTGTGACTGGTACTGGGTGCCTGGATATACAACTGAATCTCCAGTACCATGGTGTAAGACTTAACTTGAAGGTCAGTTACTGCAATAACATTAGTTCAATAACTGATTATGTCATTCGTTGTTATGTAAGTGACTTCTGTGCATACAAAGTTAGTTTCGCAATACTATCTGATTGTAAAGTGACTTATTATGTCAAAAAAACCTCGAGTAATTATTATAGTGCATCATCATTAGGGCTCTTGTCTGTTTTTATTACACTAGCCATTGGCTACAGGTTTGTCTTCATCAGATGCGTGTGTCCATGCATGTCCACTCTAAGCACATTTCGTACTAACATTTCAGAATTTTCGGTATATGAACGGTGGTTAGGTTAGATCTTGTTTGTGTACATGGTTGTTGGGTGATCATAAATCATTAACTCAATCCATTAATTTGTTTCTAATGTTAGAAGCAGTTCCCAGGTATGGAATTTTCTTCATTCTCCTGTGTCATATCTTTACTTCAACACATGATTCATTCTTCTTGTGATACTGATAACTGCAATACAGGGGACCTAGTATACAAAGCATCTGTTAACTGTTGTTGTTTGATTACAAGCTTCTGTTCGTGGATACAGGACTCGGAGCATGTGAGTGTGGACTACCACAATCCAAAGACCCACAAATACCATTAAAAGCAGGAGACAGCTGTTTCCATAAGCGGTTCCTACATGATTTGCTTGTAATTATGTTGGCAGATCTGATTGGTCATTACCAAGATAGTGAGCTGTAGTAGGTTTGATATAGCAGTTTACTCCCATTGACTGGTTGCCTTGCAATGTAAGGGAAGTTAGACATATTTGCGCACATCCATTTTTCCACTGTTCCTCTCTATTAGTGTGATTCAGTAACTTTACAATTGGAAAGAAGGCAAAGATCTGGAGTGTTTCTCTAGAATGTTTCTAAATGCTTTTAATGTGCCTATTTACAGATATTGCTATACACATTCATTTCCTGTGTTGGATTAAATGTACTAAGCAATCAGTACAAATAAATGTAATCAGTACCAATGTAGAAATTTCTTCTTAAATCAGGATGATGAAGTATCGGTGCCTCGTGCAGCTGGTTTTTAATTAACTCAAATGCTTCTTGATATTTCATATTCCATTTCCAAATGGAGATGGACTTGTGAAGATAAAAAAAAAATTGAGGATGAATACTGTAATAGAAATTGCATGAAATGAGAGATTTTCAGTTGTCTACAGCTTAGTTGTGGAGGAAAATTTGTCACTGGTTTCATTTTCATCAGATCAGATTTGATTCCACACAAAGAAATGACATGCCTAGGGAAATTGTTTTGTGATTTGGCAAATACTTATCTATCCATCCTTAATGTGACTCTTGCTCCACTAGATACTTCAATTACGTGGCATAGAATGTCTAAGTAAGCACCCTAAAGGCAGTACTAATTAGTATACCACCTACATAATGTTAAGTGTGTCAATAATTCTTCTCTTTGAACTTCATTAAGTGCTGTCATAAAGGCCATTGATGATACTGACAGACTGAAGGCCATTATTTTAAACTGGCAACAACTTCCACTCCACAGAAAGGCTGTGTTCTGCCTGCTATACCTTAGTCTTCTAGTTGGTCACATTGTACAGTAAACTGCATCATTTCTCCATGAGCATCAGTTAGTAAATGCATACTGCCATCTTCTTTTGTTACAGTGTGAATTGGAATAGAACATTACCTACCTGAGTTATAAATTATGTGATTCTCCTACATATTCTTAATTGCTTTATTAACTACTGCTTTCTAGGGCAAGGGTACTGGGTACAATTTGCTATGGAATGACTCATGATTCTTAACTTGAGTTTCACAAGTGCATCATCTGGTCGGACCAGGTGTTCTTCAAACAGACCAACATAACACCGTATATTTTTAACTGTTCCTCCCGTTTAGTTTCAGGCATGTCCACTAATGTTTGATTCACACTTTGAGTACTAGTCAGAGCATCATAATCATTCTTATTCTCTTGCAGACCAGCATTTCCTCAGACTTAATTGAAGATGCAGTTCCCAAGCTCATATTTATGAATGGAGCACTCTAATCATCATCCTTGATGAATCCAGAAACTATCTCCTCTTCTGTTCATTTTGTCTGGCTAGTGGAAGGAGGTGCAAGAGAATGCATTTACGAAGCTATTCAGAATCAGCCAACTCTGAGAACTAAACTGGTATCAAGTGATTCAAAAATGAATATACTCTGCTTGTACATACTCTCCTGAATTCTGAAATCTAACAGTGCCTGGCCTTTGGTGAGATTGCATTGATTGTTTACAGCAATGGCAATATGGAAATGATAAACAGGAAATATTCAAAATGCAAGGATGTAGATTTTCTGTAATAGCTCCCGTCTTGCTTGCATGAAAGGCTTTAAAATTTATTCATCTTTCCATTTTTTTCCTTCCTCTATAAATCCTTATTCACTTCAGTGACAGGTTTCCACTAGGTTGTGTTCTGACTCATTTCTGACAATTTCAGTTTCTGAATGGCCCGCTTCCAAAATTCATTTAGTTTACTGTATCATAACTTCACATATTACGACTTCAGCTTTCAAATATCTGGCCACTGGTTTTGCACTCTGTCTGTGGCATATGTTGGAAGTATTTCATTTTCAATCCTGGTTTTGTTTTTTCGTTTTTTTTCTCCACAGAACCAAAATTTCTTTAAGAAGGTGGTTTAAATTCTTCACAATTGGAATAAATTTTGGTTAAGCGAATCGTCCAGGTATTTGCTTAACATTACATGTGGCCAATGCACATGTCTACTTTGCCCTGTTTGGTTTAATGTTTCTGAAATAAATGTTTGAAATGTTTTAACCCAACCAAGGTGAACACCGTGTGCCCTTTTTTATTGTCCTGAAAGTTCCATTATCTACAGATGTTTGATTTGCATTGTCAATGTTAGTCCCTATTTTGTCTAACGCTGCATTAATCTTGTGCAGTAGAAGCTCTTTATTTCTTTTCACCCTATGTCACAGTCTGTGGATTTCTGGTGGATTTTTTTCTTCTCCAGTATGCACAACCACCACCCACAACCTCTACAGACCTTTCTTGCCACACGTGCTACTGCACATTGATGCTTGCTAGACACTTTCCTCCTGTATGTACCTGATCTCCATTATTAGTATGACTTTGTTGTTGGACAACCATGTTGATAACATGCTTAAACAGAATCTTTCCTAGTATTTGGCATTTGGTTCAACTAATGCCTTCATTGTTGAGTTGACAAGTTTTAATACTTGGTCTCACTTCTGTAGGTGTTAGGCCCTGGTAAAGAGCTTTTGATGTGATGATGAGTCATTCCTTCCCTGACTGGTATGTACTTCTCATGTAATCAGGAGGTTAGCTAGTTGTGTTGGTTTTTTAGTAACACCCAGAGATTACGTGTAGGGTCCTTTAAGGTTGACATGTGCACGTGTGAAGCTGCATTGCTCCCTGAAATAATTTTACTAACCTTTTGTCAGTTATGAAAATTGTTAGGTATCTCTTATGTTGGATAAGTAGTTTATAAACATATTGTACAACACAATCATTAAAGATACAGTTATGGAATAGTAAATAACTATTCAAAACTGAACTATGTGAGAAAACTACATAAGGTTTTCAGCTCAATGGGAAGGAGGTTGAAAATTTTTACAGCAGCATACATAGCATCTCTCTGCAGCAGTGACACTGCACACAATTCTTTTGTTTGGTGCCACACATGTGAATTGCTGAGTTCTGTCACCAAGGATCCAGTCTCTAGAAACAAGATTTTCTGTGGTGTATTAAATGTAATAAGTGTACCAGTGGGAAGCTCTTTCATAGCCTCTCACAGTCAAACACCACTGCATTTTGTAACAGGCCTACTCTCCACTTTATCACCCTTAAGAACACACAGTTGCAGTAAATGTTTGTACACAACAACAGAAGAACCCACATAAGCCACAATCTTATTGGCGGATGTGGTCTGCCAGACTGCTGATTTGACTCGTGCAGCAGTTAACATCCTGTTGCAGCTTATCGCAGTTTTCAACTTTTATTAGAACTATCAAACCCTCAGCAAGTAGATAAATTTATGTTCTTCTACACTTAGATGCATTATGTTCAGCTGCTTTGCCGTTTGACCACTTTACCTAGAGTACCATCTGCTAATGGCGCTGTAATACACAGAAATGTATTATCGTTTAGGAACTCTTGGAGGATACATGTTGACTTGGGCTAAATTTCTATTTAGTATGGTGAACAGCAACTTGTTCTACATGTAAAAAATGTAAGTGGATGTGGATGAGTAGGAGAAACATGCCATTAACATTAAAACACAGTATCGGTACTGTGATGCTTGACACAATCTACATCCACATGACTGATCTGCACTTCAGAATAAAGTGCATGGCAGAGGGTTCGTTGTCCGACCTTCAAGGTATCTTTTCCGTTCCATTCATGGACAGCATGGTGAAAAATTAACACTTCAGTCACACCATGTGAGCTCTACTTTAATTTGTGGTGGTGGTGGTGGTGGTGGTGGTGGTGCTGAATATAATCACATGTAGGTTGGTGCTAACAAAATATTTTCACATTAGGAGAAAACTAGTGATTGATCTTTCATCAGAAGATCTCACTGCAATGAAGGTCATCTTGGTTTTAATGATTGCCACACAAATTCGCTTATTATATCCATGACACTGTCTCCCCCTATTTCACTATAATACTAATTGTGTGGCTCTTCTATGGACTGATGTTTTACCTCCGTCAATAATATCTGATGTGGATCTCACAAAGCACAGCAGTACTTCAGAAGATGGTGGACAAGCTTGATTATACGAAGTCCCTGTTGTAGACCTGTGGCACTCTCCAAGTGTTCTGTCAATAAATTGCAATTGTTGGTTTCGTTTCCTCACAACATTGTCTATATGATCATCCAATTTAATTCATCTGTAATTGTAATTTATAGGTATTAAGCTTAATTGACTGCCTTTAGATTGATAAATTGTCAAACTGAAATTTAGTGGGTATCCCCTCATACTCATGTGGATGTTCTCATTTCTCCTTATTGAGAGACAATCGCCACTCTTCACACCATACAAATATCTTGTATAAATCATTTTACAATTCATATTGATCATCTGATGACTGTGTTTGATAGTAAATGATAGCATCATCTGCTAACAATCTAAGAGGACTGCTCAGATTGCTTCCTAAATTATTTGTGTAGATCTGGAACAGCAGAGGGCCATAACACTCTGGTGGAGATCACCAGATATTACTTCCATTTTACTCGATGGCTCTCCATAAATTATTATGGTCTATGACCTTTCTGACAGGAAATCATGAATCCAGTGCATAACTAAGACGTTACAACCGTGCAATTTTATTAGAAGTTGTGTCTAAAGAAATTGTGTCGAAAGCCTTCTGGAAACCTAAAAATATGGCATTAGTTTGGATCCTCCTGTCAATCTCAGTTGTTACTTTGTGGAACTTAAGTGTGGATGTGTTGCCTTGTTTAATGAGAAAAACATTTTCAGAATTCATACTGACTGTGTATCAACAGATTGTTTTCCTGGAGCAAATGGGTGTGTATGATTACTAACTTTGGAGTTATTGTATGAGCATACTCTGAAACAAATCTGAGTGGCATGCAATCCAGACCAGAGTAATGTAAGCTGCTTCTGAACATGGAGAATACCTGCTACCAATTTATTCATATTCGCATTCATTCTTGATTTGAATATTGGAATATTTTCTTGCTTTTTGAAATTCTTTCAGCAAAGAAAACTATGCTTTCTGCAACTCAGCTTTGGTCTCACTTCATCAGTAACATCACTATTGTTATCGCACAGTGAAGGTATTGATTCAATGTTGTTGTTGTTGTACTTTACATACGACCAGAACTTCTATCAATTCTGCCAGTTTTAATGACAGTTTCATTGTGGAAACTACTAAAAGCCTCTCGCACTGGGAGTTTACGTTGTTTTACAATTGGCATGCATTTCTTCATAGATTTTGTAATAATGTTCTGATCTGTCTGTTTCGTGTACTATTTTGTACATAGCTCTCAACTGCCATTGATTCCATTTATTTGTATCCATGATCTCTGGTCTAGGCCTACATAGTCAGAACAGATGGAGTTCAGGCTGCCTCTTAGAAAGATGTCAAGTGCATTTTTAACTGCATTTCTACATGTATACTTTATGTTTATTTTTGTGTGTTTGGATCTTACAACATTTATTCTCGCTACAATAAGTGTGTGGACACTAACCTGTGTATCCATCATAATGCTCCCTATTTGCTCATTATTATTTGTGGATAAGTAGTCAATAATGCTTCTACAATAATTTACAATTAATGTGGGCACTTGCACTAATAATTATTGTTGTAAATACTTCTCTGAGAAATCTTTTGGTATGTCAGATAACATGCCTAAAACCGACTTGCAACATGTATTTTAGCCAACATATGTAGGCTAGATTGAAGTCATCACCAACTGTATTTGTATGAATTGGGTACCTATTTGGAATGGCTAAGCTCTTCTTTGAGCTGTTCAGCAACTCATTCAGGTGGTTGGTAAAACAAGGTATGTAAGCTTCAGTGCTTTCTATCAGTGATTGGAGTTCTGGATCTTTCCCAACACAGCCACAATAATTTATAGTTACAATACCGACTATATCTAAAACTACCTTCATCCTGTTTTTGCTCTGCACTGTTTTAAACTGTCAACGTTTCTGTAGGTTACCGAGACCCTCTATCATAATAAGACAGCCATTCACCTCCACACAGCCCCCAATATCCGAGTAGGCACCTCCTGTTTGTAGTGGCCCCCTGACATATTAAGCTTAACTCAGGAAACACACCACCGTAAGGCGCAAGTCAGAGAATCTGCAGACTGAGTGCAGGACTGTCATAGCCCTTCATACAGAGCTGAATTGGTGGTATGTTTCAAAGGACCATGGTCAATTCTGTCATGATGCTATTGATAGAGCTCCACCTTCAAATAGCAAGACAGGCAATCTTTACCATATCAGATAGCCGCCAAAAAGCGTGCACACACACTGTGTATGTTGCTTTGGATCAGATCAGTGTTAGTACCAACATGAGCCACCATCTGCAATTGACCAAAACCATTGCTCGTCATGGCATCCAGAAGCATCTGTTCCACATCAGGAATAAGTACTCCTCAACTTGCATATAGGCTTGACCACAGAGTTCTGCAACATTAGTTAGTCCAGTCCTAGTGTTCTATTCCATCCTCAGTCATTGCCAGATTTCTTCACTGTAATAGGTCTTCAACAGTCCCATAAACATTTTATCCAGAGGCTGAATCTTACAAGTGCAGTGAGAAGGGAGTCTAACTAAGTGAACATGATGAATCCTACTTGCAGATAAGAGACTTCCATGCTTAGGTGGAGATTCACTGGTAACACAGTTCTACCTGCTAATTTCATTTTTGCTGCCTCCTTCTCTGACTTAGCCAACCAAAAGTGTCATCCAATGGACATTGTGGCAGCTTTAAAATATTGCATGTTCTTTTCCCCACTATGTTAACAGCTTTTGCCATTTGATCAGAATCTGGTTTATTTTGTTGTTGTTGTTGTTGGTCTTGTGACACACATTTCTTGTGACTGCTAATAGAATCCCCATTTTTTCGTTAGCTCAGTGTTACTCAGCCTATATTTTACTGTGACAGACAGAAACCACTTTGAACACAAGAATTAAAATTTAAACATCCATGTGAACATCAAGGGGGTTAGGGAACACTTGAAAGCCACACTGTTTCATAACCCCCCTCAAATAAAATCTGAGTTCCTCATTCTCTGCATGATTAACTTGTAGACCCTTCATGGGGAGTTACAAAATTGACTTTCTTTATTAAATTACTATCTGACCAACTCCTGCTCCTCAAGGAGCTCTTACCTATAAATACTTTTTCAGTGTTTTTTGTAAGTGGTCAGCCAGCCACATACACCCTGTGTCTCCTACTTTTCTTTTGTGTCAGTTGTGTTTTAATTGACAGTTTTTAAACATCTACCCACTTTCACATTTTTTCCATGTGGTTGAGCAGCTGTGGTTTAGCCCACAAACATGCACATGTACCATACCGCACCTGTATCAATCAGCGGCTGAATGGGGCAGCCAAAGGGAGAATAGCCAATGTACAGCATTCGGATCTCCCAGCCTTTGCTTGTGTTAGAGCTACTGCCACTCTGCTGATGAGAAGCAAGAAAGTCAGTTATTCACTGATCAATCCATCCATCAATTTCACCTTTTTAGTTAGTAGTATTGCTTCTGACATATACTGTGTGGGAATTGTCTACAACAAACAATTGGAGTGATGGACGACATAGGAGAAGATATGCATAGAAACAGATGAAGAAAGATCATCAGAACAGGACAGACAGACTGACTCCAGTTTAAATCTGTCGTATGACAGATCCAGCATTACTGCACAGGTACAGTGAAACAGTCCTCTGCCAACCAGCTTTCAGAGGTTATTCAGGGTTACCTCTTCAGTACTTTGAAATGAGTTACTGGAGAGCACAGATCCCTTATGCCAGAGTTATTGCATTCCATTTGCTTTCATGGCAGATTCGCTTAGTATCTGTATTGCACTAAATATCACAACACTGCCAATGTTGAAGATGTGTGCTGTGCATTTTGTTTATTAACAAAACTCCTATTCCATCCATTAACAGTACTCTCTGCTCACGACATAATGCCCACCTTACTCTTCAACCTTGAACTCACAACCTCCAGGGGACTTGCCGCTCTTTGGTGGGTTCATTCTTGGCTACCTCAGGCTCCCAGCCTTAGCAGCATCTTTTCCCTTTCATGCTGCATGTCTATCCTCTTTGGGAACATGTGTGGTCTGTTTTTGGGAATGTTGTACACTGTCCATAGCTGACATACAAACAGTCTCACCACTGGTTATCATGCCTATTTTCCTTCCTTCATTGACCTTTTCCTACCCTTCCTTCTCTTGGATATTTGAGACTCCTCTTTCTCCTTCTTCATCCCTGAAGGCCAGTCAACATATCAGTTCTTCACAGACTAGTCTCATTGAGCAGAATCTTGAGCGAGTTCTCAATCATTTTTACTCATGGAGCATAGACAAATGGTTTTGTTTTTCCACTCACAAAACCATCTGTATGAATTTCTGGTGGTGTAAATTGTTTCTCCCACCATTTTCACAACTTGGGCCTGATGCTCTTTCGTTTCATGAAACTATAAAATGTCTCACACTCCTACTTGACAGGAAACTTTCTTGGTCCCCCAATGTGTCTTAGCAGGGAGCACGCTGTATGTGATCTCTTTATGTCTTTAGTGGACTTCCTGCGAAGCAAATCGATCTACATTCCTCAGTTTTTACCAGTGCCTTGTCTGGCTGAAACTAGACTATGGGTGTTTTGTGTATGCATCTGCAAGTTCATCACCCTTACACTGTCTCAATACTGTCCACCATTGTGGCATCTTTATGTCCACCAGCATCTCTTACACTAGCCACGTTGAGAGTCTGCTGAACAACCACTTTCCTTGTGCCACGATTTTCTCCTCAGCAAGTATGCATGCTCTTCGTCTGCCATGCATGGCCACCCATCCCATGTCCCCTTTGATCTTAGTATGGGGTGCATCCCTCTTCTGTTACCTCCTGGAGTTTGTATCTGGATCTTGCTCTGGCAGCTTAACTGTATGCTCTCTGCAACTTTCCCAGTGGGTGTGAAACCTTCATCACCTCAGCTTTATGTGGTGGCCCATGTTTACCTTGGTCTTCATTCTCATCCTGAGGTCACTACTTTAGCCTCACACTATCCCCCTCAGTTTCATGACTTTCGCGTGGAACTCTGCAACTGTAGCTTTGTGTATACTGATGGTTCTCGGATTGACCGTGATGTCAGGTACACCATTGCCATTGGTGCCAACGTCTTTAGTTATTAGCTTCCGGTGCACTGCTCAGTATTTACAGCAGAGCTCTTCACCCTGTATCAGGCCACTGAATTTATTTGGCAACACAGGCTTTTCAGATGTGTCAGACACTGTCTGCACCCTTCAAAGCCTCTGGGGGCTGTACACCGCCCATCCCTTAGTGCAATTGTTCCAGGAAAACTGTCTCTTGATCACTCATGATAGAGCCCCTGTGATGTTCACCTGGGTTCATGCCCATGTCGGTGTGACAGGAATCGAGGCTACTGATGCTGGTGCTAAGGCTGCAGTAATTGAACCTCACCCCATTGGTTCTTACATTCCTTCTAATGATCACTGTGTCGCCGTCTCTCAGGAAGTGGTGTCACTTTAGCTTCACTGGTTCTCCATTCAATGGAATTAAGCTCTGGGTTATTAAGCTTCTCCCTGTGGCTTGGACAAACTCCTGTCAGCCCTCCCTTCATGAGGAGGTCATTTTATCTAGGCTGCTTATTTTGCACTGCCTTTTCAGCCATCGCCATTTGTTAAGTGGCGCTCTCCCAGCATGTTGTGGACATTGGGTGCAATGTTAAAATGTCAGGCATTTCCTGACAGAATGGCGTTTTTTTAACACTTTCTGTTCCTGTTTGAGTTTTCCATCTGAATTATCACCCGTTTTATCGAACGACAAGCGAGCTGTCGACCGCGTGTTACTTTTTATCCATAAAAGCAATATATCGAAGACCATTTAATTTTTATTTCATGGCCTCCGTTCCTCTATGGCAAACTTTATACACTTTTCTCCATGTCTCTGTTTTAGCATTCTTCTGTTCCATTGATTGTGATTAGAGTGTAGTTGTTTCTACCTCCTCTCTTAGTCTTCATGTTGTATAGTTCTGATATGGATGCATATCATTATAGTTGCTTTTGCACACAACTACAAAACAAAAGAAAAGGAAATAAACACCACACAAACTAATGTGTAGAAAGCAGGAGCTTTGAAATCAGAATGAAAGATGCAATTTCCATTTGTGCATGACAGCAGGGGGACTGAAACTCGTACAGGTACATCTGGAAACACAATTCTGGTCTGCTCTTAGGCCATTTGAAGTGCTGCATTTTTCAGTCCAACGTGTGGAACTCATTGTGTGATTTTTTTTATTATTATTTTTTTTTCTCTTCCGTATCCTCCATATGTGATTAAGACTTCTTCATCTTACACTCTCCAAATTGAATTGTTGTTATGTTGCTTGTGTTGAGCTTGACATTCACTTACATCTGTTAGAGAGAAAACTTGATGAAAGACATGGCAGTAAGAAAGCAAATACTGGGTTGGTGTATATGTTCGTATCATTTTTCCAATTTTGATAAACACAAGAGTCACACAAGAGATTTCAGTCTCCAGTAATGTGTTTCCCTTCACTGGGGCAACTTTACTATTCTGTGACTGTAGAAATCGTGTAGTTTTGAGGCAAAGAACTCACCAAGCCATGTTGACAGTACCTTTTCATCCAGAAAGAAAGGAATCAAGTTCCTCGAAGGTTGTTAGGCAGAGAGCAAAAAATGTGAAAATCTGAGTGCACAAGATTAAGTGAATAAGATTGGTCTGGAATGACTTCTAAAACAAACTCCTGTACATTATTTTTTGCCAGTCTAGCAGAATGATGGAGGTTGTTATCATGGAGCAGCATCACTTCATACAGTCTTTCTGGTAATTGTTCTTGGATTGCATCTGAAAGAGGTCATAGTTGTTGAAAATGAATGTATTTTCTTTGTGAATCTTTTGTTGATGTTTGCAGATCTTTGTAAGGGGAGTTGCTGCTTTGTCTGGACACAATCATTCCTTTCTTTTCCTTGTGTTAGCATAGAGACACCATTCCTCAAGGCCAGTGACAATACAGGATAGGAATGGTTCGTGTTCTTAATGAACCTCTAGAATCCAATCAAGCAGTGAGGTACAGATATATACCTGTCGATTTTCTTGATTTTGCCTTGGAGCACACGATACCTGTAAACAGTTTTTGAATATTCCCCTTTGCATGCAAATGTAACATATAGTCAACTAATCACACACAATTGTACTTCCCTGTTCTCAAGTACACTGATGTGGTTCATTGGGGATTAAGGTGTCTTTAACTGAAAAAATGACAATATATGAACTTAACAAGCAATGGTGAACCTCAAATAAAAAATAAGCAATAAATAAATTCATAGCAATTGGAATAACAACATGCAAAACACGAAAGCTACAAAATTATACCCCAACCCAATATCTATTAAGTCATGGTGTGAAGGAGTAAGTACAATACAGTTTAAAGACCATACACAAGATTTCCTGCTGGAGCTGCTACATGGCTGTATAAGATGCATTTGCCCACTAGGCATTTGGTTGCATGTGATTCAGGTGTTTGACAGAGGTCGGGTTTCTCAGGTGGGGGCACACAACAGCTGAACAGCACGCTACCCAAATAAGCACACATACCAACACACTCTACATTAGTGATGGCGAAGGTACAGTAGTGTGTATGTTACTACAAACTCTCATTGCTTTGGGGGAAAAGTGACCAGATGCCAGCACCTTTGTGGTGCACTGAAGTTGACATGTCCATAGTTTTGAAGTGGTCATGACAGGTGTGAACAGTTCCCATTTTGTGTGAACTGCTGAGTAGGAATGAATGTCACGTGTGTGCAGAGATGCACAGCTACTGGCCTCCTCCACGAGAGTGGCACTGTGAACTGGAAAGCTGCAGTTTCTGGAGGTAACATAGGTGGTGCCAGCAGGTGGATGGCAGCCACTGGCCTCAGTTTAGGAGGCATCTGTAGGCATGTCAATGAAACTTCAGTGTCCCATCCAATGAGAGAAGCCACTGCAGCTTTTGGGGACCAGTCTGCTGGCAAAGGACCAAGAAACCACATTGGGAGGGTGGCCAGACATAGTCCGGAGGGCATGCTGCTCACAGTGAACTGCGATGATGGCATATGAGGCACCTACATGGTGGGTAGCACAGGGGCATCTGTACCACCCTAGGACAGAGTCAATGACAGTGGTGCACCATGGGCACTCATCAGTGTGCGCGCACGCACGTGCGCACACACGCACTAACACACACACACACACACACACACACACACACACACACACACACACACACACAAAAGCTATGGACAGTGCCTGGAGTCCGTGAAGACCAAAATGCGTGCTTACTTTGAGAAATTGTTTCACTGTGTATTTTAATGGCACCTGCAGGGAAACCATACCCCAGACAGTTTGGGAATAGGATTAGTGCAATTTTGAAAGTAACTCATCAGCTCATGGCAGAAGGTATGTGTCAATAACAGGACTCAGATAAATTAGATGTTTCCACAAAGTTGGAGGTGACACACATGTGTTTTTGATGATCATTAATAGTGTAGCCCACTCATTTGTCTTAAGCAGTCGAGTTATGCCTGGTGACTCAACAGATTCAGTTGTTCTCATTCATGTAAGGACGTGAAAAAATGCAGCCAAACCAAATTGTTACGTTGATGTGTGCTGTGAAGTTGTTCACACACCTTAATCCCACAGAAAACAAATCCAAAAATTCAGAACACAATTAATCTAGGTCTTGATAAGGAAAAAGATCTGCCAAAAGATACATATTTTCACTAATAGAAAATTCAAAAGTAACAAAAGCATGGTACCCAAACAAATTTTCTGTGTCAGTATCATTAATGACCAAATACACATCTGCAGTCTGTTCAACCACGTAAGCTGTGGTGGACAAAAACTGAGTGAGAATTGGAATATGCTGTTTGTTTGTGGCTTACCACATGGCATTTGATGGTTGCTGATGGTGGGATCCGATCTGTGGGTGGGTCTGAGAGCAGAGGAGTGAAACGGTTGATCTGGTGTTCACTTTTGGAGATAACGGTTTCTTCAGTGCAAACACTGAAATAAAAAGTTCATTCTAACCTGCAGACAATAATGAAATGGAATGAATATCAAAATCCATTTATATTGAGGTAAGCTGGTTGTGACAAATTGAAGCCATGTAGTTTTTGTTGTCCCACAACTCTCACCATTTGGGACAAGCAGCCTTCTCATGCCACACAAAGAGGGAGGGATATGTTGCAAGTGCCAAATGGTCTCCTCATTAGCATCATGATTGGGTTTATCCATCTTGGCTAGGCTTTCCTGCTTGAGCAGCAATGTCTTCCTCATTATCTTGTGCCATGTGGTGAAGCTTGCAAATGTGTAGCCTGGTTCTTCGATTTGGTAGGCTACTGCATGGGGGACTTGGAGACTGACCAGTATTAAAATTTCTTCTGAAGACAGATCTTCACTTCAAAGGGTTCTCTGATGAATTTCCTTATTGGGCACTAGGCAGATGATCATATCATCAACTGCAAAGTCTGCATAATATTCTGTGGAGCTTTTAGTAACAAAGTGTCACTTATAGCCCTCAAACCCTTCAGCTCTGCTACCTAATCCTTATAAGACTGACATGAATGCCTGCATTGCTGGTAAAACTCTACACAAGCGACACTGATTTGGATGCACTCGTGACTATATGGTGATGACAAACTACACGTTTCATCAAAAGTGTGAGTCCAGTTCATTTAAAGCACAACTACTGTTGTACACATGGCAGGAATCCCCAACAAACCCTTAAGTTTCTATGTCCATTTTCCTCAATACAATGAGGTGTTGGTGTAGCCATTTTTCACGAGTTTCACTTCTTCAGCAGAGTTGTCGTATGACAGAAATAAACCATCGTGCGTAGCACCTGTGATCGTGGAGCCTGAACCATCAATGTAGCCACTAATTTTTCCGAAGTGGCCATAGTAAATTACAGTTGCCAGGCAAGTGGTAGAGGTACCACATTCATAGGTAAGACACAAGAAGAAACAGTCACAGAAACTAAGTGTCTGAAAGTTCTACTTGTTTCCACTTGTTTTCTAACTCTGGACCCAATAAAATGTGTGGCTGTTAGAAATGGTCTAGTTAGTGAGTAAGGACGTGTCAGCATACGTACGAGGTAGGTAGCTATATGAGAAACATTTGCCTGCCAGGGAAAGCTCTGTTTCATCTGCAGGCAATAGAGGTGCAGGATTGAGATCAGTGGCTTCTGTTCTGGGCACAGAGCAAGTGAACAGTGCACTACTCTAATGATCAATAGTGGTGGTGGAGGTGCAGCAATGTAAAGGTTTCTACAGACTTCATATACGATTTCATTCTGTATGATACAGAATCTGCTTTCATCACATCATCTGTGTACCCGTGTATTTTTGTTCCTGCTCAGAAATTCGTGTTTGGACTGCAAGGTTTAAATGCACTGTAAGTAATTTGCTCATATTGATGCTGCTTTGAATGGCTTTACTTCTTGACATTGAGTATGCTTTGCAATCTTGCTGACTAATCATTCTTCCATTAACTTCTAAAAATGCAACAGTAGTTAAAGAAATGTGTTCACATGTTGCTGGTAGGAGCCACAAAGAGTATGTTTTAGTAGACATGAAAGTCCAACAATCATCCTTCTACTAGGATGAAAATTTCAAAGGAAATGAAATTTTGGGAACTCGATTTATTAATAGAAAGTATTAGGTCAAAACCTAATTTGAAAGGATTGTTGTTGTTGTGGTCATCAGTCCTGAGACTGGTTTGACGCAGCTCTCGATGCTACTCTATCCTGCGCAATGTTCATCATCTCCCAGTACATACTGCAACCTACATCCTTCTGAATCTGCTTAGTGTATTCATCTCTTGGTCTCCCTCTACGATTTTTACCCTCCACACTGCCCTCCAGTACCAAATTGGTGATCCCTTGATCCCTTAGAACATGTCCTACCAACCAGTCCCTTTTTCTTGTCAAGTTGTGCCACAAACTCCTCTTCTCCCCAATTCTATTCAATATCTCGTAATTAGTTATGTGATCTACCCATCTAATATTCAGCATTCATCTGTAGCACCACATTTCGAAAGCTTCTGTTCTCTTCTTGTCTAAACTATTTATCGTCCATGTCTCATTTCCATACATGGCTACACTCCATAGAAATACTTTCAGAATTGACTGCTTGACACTAAAATCTATACTCAATGTTAACAAATTTCTCTTCTTCAGAACCGCTTTCCTTGTCACTACCAGTCTACATTTTATATACTCTTTACTTCGACCATCATCAGTTCTTTTGCTCCCCAAATTGCAAATAGCAATAATCTAATTCCTGTAGCATCACCTGACTTCATTCGACTACATCCCTTATCCCCCCCCCCATGAACCATGGACCTTGCCGTTGGTGGGGAGGCTTGCGTGCCTCAGTGATACAGATAGCCGTACCGTAGGTGCAACCACAATGGAGGGGTATCTGTTGAGAGGCCAGACAAACGTGTGGTTCCTGAAGAGGGGCAGCAGCCTTTTCAGTAGTTGCAAGGGCAACAGTCTGGATGATTGACTGATCTGGCCTTGTAACAATAACCAAAACGGCCTTGCTGTGCTGGTACTGCGGACGGCTGAAAGCAAGGGGAAACGACAGCCGTAATTTTTTCCGAGGGCATGCAGCTTTACTGTATGATTAAATGATGATGGCGTACTTTTGGGTAAAATATTCCGGAGGTAAAATAGTCCCCCATTCGGATCTCCGGGCGGGGACTACTAAAGAGGCTGTCATTATCAGGAGAAAGAAAACTGGCATTCTACGGATCGGGGCGCGGAATATCAGATCCCTTAATCGGGCAGGTAGGTTAGAAAATTTAAAAAGGGAAATGGATAGGTTAATGTTAGATATAGGGGGAATTAGTGAAGTTCGGTGGCAGGAGGAACAAGACTCCTGGTCAGGTGACTACAGGGTTATAAACACAAAATCAAATAGGGGTAATGCAGGAGTAGGCTTAATAATGAATAGGAAAATAGGAATGCGGGTAAGCTACTACAAACAGCATAGTGAACGCATTATTGTGGCCAAGATAGATACGAAGCCCACACCTACTACAGTAGTACAAGTTTATATGCCAACTAGCTCTGCAGATGACGAAGAAATTGAAGAAATGTATGATAAAATAAAAGAAATTATTCAGATAGTGAAGGAAGACGAAAATTTAATAGTCATGGGTGACTGGAATACGAGTGTAGGAAAAGGGAGAGAAGGAAACATAGTAGGTGAATATGGATTGGGGCTAAGAAATGAAAGAGGAAGCCGCCTGGTAGAATTTTGCACAGAGCATAACATTATCATAGCTAACACTTGATTTAAGAATCGTGAAAGAAGGTTGTATACATGGAAGAACCCTGGAGATACTAAAAGGTATCAGCTTTAGGAACCAGGTTTAAATTGTAAGACATTCCCAGGGGCAGATGTGGACTCTTAATCTACAGGTTATAACAAGTAGATTGTGGTCAAACTGAAGAAACTGCAAAAAGGTGGGAATTTAAGGAGATGGGACCTGGAAAAACTGAAAGAACCAGAGGTTGTAGAGAGTTTCAGAGAGAGCATAAGGGAACAGTTGACCGGAATGGGGGAAAGATATATAGTAGAAGAAGAATGGGTAGCTTTGAGGGATGAAGTAGTGAAGGCAGCAGAGGATCAAGTAGGTAAAAAGACGAGGGCTAGTAGAAATCCTTGGGTAACAGAAGAAATATTGAATTTATTTGATGAAAGGAGAAAATATAAAAATGCAGTAAATGAAGCAGGCAAAAATGAATACAAACGTCACAAAAAATGAGATCGACAGGAAGTGCAAAATGGCTAAGCAGGGATGGCTAGAGGACAAATGTAAGGATGTAGAGGCTTATCTTACTAGGGGTAAGATAGATACTGCCTACAGGAAAATTAAAGAGACCTTTGGAGATAAGAGAACGACTTGTATGAACATCAAGAGCTCAGATGGAAACCCAGTACTAAGCAAAGAAGGGAAAGCAGAAAGGTGGAAGGAGTATATAGAGGGTCTATACAAGGGCGATGTACTTGAGGACAATATTATGGAAATGGAAGAGGATGTAGATGAAGATGAAATGGGAGATACGATACTGCGTGAAGAGTTTGACAGAGCACTGAAAGACCTTAGTCGAAACTAGGCACCCGGAGTAGACAACATTCCGTTGGAACTACTGACGGCCTTGGGAGAGCCAGTCCTGACAAAACTCTACCATCTGGTGAGCAAGATGTATGAAGCAGGTGAAATACCCTCAGACTTCAAGAAGAATATAATAATCCCAATCCCAAAGAAAGCAGGTGTTGACAGATGTGAAAATTACTGAACTATCAGTTTAATAAGTCACAGCTGCCGAATACTAACAAGAATTCTTTACAGACGAATGGAAAAGCTAGTAGAAGCCAACCTCGGGGAAGATCAGTTTGGATTCCGTTGAAACACTGGAAGACGTGAGGCAATACTGACCTTACGACTTACCTTAGAAGAAAGATTAAGGAAAGGCAAACCTATGTTTCTAGCATTTGTAGACTTAAAGAAAGCTGTTGACAACGTTGACTGGAATACTCTTTCAAATTCTGAGGGTGGCAGGGGTAAAATACAGGGAGCGAAAGGCTATTTACAATTTGTACAGAAACCAGATAGTAGTTATAAGAGTCGAGGGACATGAAGGGAAGCAGTGGTTGGGAAGGGAGTGAGACAGGGTTGTAGCTTCTCCCCGAAGTTGTTCAATCTGTATATTGAGCAAGCAGTAAAGGAAACAAAAGAAAAATTTGGAGTAGGTATTAAAATCCATGGGGAAGAAATAAAAACATCTTATATCCTCCTTTCAAGACACTGTCCATTCCGTTCAACTGCTCTTCCAAGTCCTTTGCTGTCTCTGACAGAATTACAATGTCATCGGCGAACCTCAAAGTTTTTATTTCTTCTACATGGATTTTAATACCTTCGCTGAATTTTACTCCTCAGTGATAAGATTTCCAATCTATTTTTCAAGTGTTCATTTGTCAATGCAAATGCTAAATTCTTCAGAAAATCACATCAAATTTTGACGGCTCCTTTTGCTTTTGAAAGTGAATACAAAATTTGATAATTTATCCCAGATATGTTTAGTTTGCTATAAAACACCATAGGCCAACTCTTTCTGATTTTGGAAACAGAATAATCTGTAATCATTTTATCTACACTATCCACTCCTCCTTCAGTGTGAATGTAAAAAATAATAAAAGGCTTCCCTGTTTTGGTTGTCGATATCATCCATGTCATGTGTTGTAGATAGGAACATCAGCAAACAATTACTTTTTGTTGGGTACAAACAAAGGATTTATTAGCTTGGAAGCAACATTTTGAAACTCCACAGGTTGATCTCTTAGATGCAAAATTCAAGAGGTATCTCCCTTTCCTTCTTGTGAAGAGTGTCCAGAATTGTAATTTTTCTCCAACAAGTCTTCCATTAATGGCAGCTTGTGTACCAATTGTCTATGATGACATCCTTGTGTGTACCTTTGATGTCACTGACAAGTCTTCCTACAATTATGGCTGGGCTGTTTGATACTAGAAATGGTCCATCTAGCTGCTTTCCTACATATACTTCAATATTACTGGAATAAAACTTTTTTCCAGTCACTCATGGCACTTATTTCATTTGAATATTTTGTGGGTTTGTGTGGTATGTATAGGGTCCAGGAGTAGTGGCCTCTAAACTGAGTCAACATTACATAGACTGTCACATAATCAGCATGATCATAGAATCACTTCAGGTTGACTGCAAAGGAATGTGGACACTTTCTGACAGCAGTTATGCTGTCAAGTTTTTTTCTTTCATTTGGAGTGGAAATGTCAACAAACCTCATGCAACTCATTACAAGCACAAATTTCACATAGCTCATTATGGCACTTAGGTCATGACAGAGACCAGGCAGTATCAGTACATGATACTCTATGCATTGGATAAGACAATAATCCTGGCTTTCATGTAGGGTTCGTAATTGAGACAATTCACATGCTTGAAAAACAAGAGAAAAATTATCCTAGATTACTTAAGCATTGATTGGCAATCCCTCAGTACAGGTATGGAGACCGCAATTTCCATAACTTTGTATGTGAAGTGAATCATCTCCTCTCCACTACTGTGGCCAATATAATAATAAGAGATCCAAAGTTGTGGCAATCTGCTGGAGCAATCCTGTTGTCTCACCTAACTCAAATATTGTAATTTTCTCACCAAAATAGAGATCAGTCAGTCCACCAATGAAATCAATATGACACAGGAGAATTTACACATCTATGTATGTAGACAATGAGCTCAGGTAACTTCCCATAAACTCACATTGTGTGAAAGTTTCTGGATTGAACTATGTCATTTAGATGTGAAAGCACTGGATAGAAATTTTCCCTTAGTTGTTTCATTGACATATTTCCATACTGATGTGTTCTTCGCAGCATTAATTGAACGATTCTCATAAACAGCATTGACCAAATTATCTGAATAGGTCAGAAGGTGAAGCTTAAGATTGTAATGAAATCTCTTGTCCATAGCATTTGTGTGTGTCAGCTGATCAAATGATGAAGCAAAATGATAAATGAACAGGAGATGTTTTGGCAATATTGAGATATCAAATAAGATCATAGGGTTACCTTACCAGTCTGTGGAAGTATCGTAGACACCACCCTATTCCTTAAAGTTTTATCAAAATTACACCATTCCCACATGCAAGAACAAAAAAAGCTATCTTGATTTAGTTTACAATCCAATATGTAGTTGATGTATATAATTTTAAGGGTTTTGAACATCAAATAAAAGTGTTATTGACATAATGAAACATTTCTGAAAATGCAATACTTTATCAATAACCACCATAATTTGTTGTCATAACATCATACAGAGGGAAGACATGCATCAGGTCAGTCTACACTTCCCAAGTGATTGGAAGCAAATGCAGATTGACAGACTTTGGCGCTGATCAGAGCAATCAACCCTTCTGTCACTCAAATGGTCACAGGGCATATATGAGAGCACAGGTTTTGGAATTCTAAAGGCTACTAGCTGCAGGAGTTTTAGGAGCTCATCTGTCTGAATAACACAATTTGAATTCAAACTTATTATTACACTGGAGGGTAATTGTAAAACTTAAAAAAAGCAAAAGGTGCAACTGGCTGCACAACAAGTGTTAGTGCCTGCAGGGTTACAGTTAATGAATGTATCACACTTGTAGCACTGTAAAGCGCAAACTTCAACAAGGGCACCACTCCAAACGAGAAAATAGATTTGTTGAATCTTATCTGAATCCTTTGGTAGGTACCACACAGCATGTTACATTGGATGGAGGGTCATCTTCCAATATAGAAGTAATGTTGGGAGTGCCTTAGAAAAGTGTGTTGGGACTCCTGATTTTCATGTTACGTATTAATGAATTCTTTCAAATGATGCAGTTACATATAATGATGTACTACATGAGAGAAGCTTGATAAATATTCAATCAGACCTTGATAAGAATCCTACATGGTGCAGAGCCTAGACACTTGCACTTAATGTTCATAAATGGAAAATTTTGCACTCCACAGAATGAATGAATGAATGAATGAATGAATGAATGAATGAATGGAATGTTCTTAGACTATTGTATCGATGAGTCACAGGAAACTGAATGAGAACATAGGTTCAGTCATGGGTAAAGCAAATGGTAGACTTCACTTTATTGGTAGAATACCGGAGAAGTGCAATCAATCTACAAAAATGATTGCCTACAAATCACTACTTCAATGTAAACTGTCCCTAGAAAGTCTGTTAACAATGTTTCAAAGAATGGCTTTAAATGTTTACTCCAGGGATATTCTACAACCCCTTACATAACCCACACATAGGGATTGTGAGAGTAAGGTTGGAAAAATTATTGCATCCACAGAGGCATTCAGTCAGTTATTCTTCCCACACTACATATATGAATGGTAAAAGAAGAAAGGCTAACTAGTAGAATGGGACATACCCTCTGCCATGTACATCACGGTGGTTTGCAGAGTACAGATTTAGATTTAGATGTAGAAGTAGAAGCTAGCTGTGAGTGCCAAGGAGTTGGCACCCCAATGGTCGGATAGAAAACATGCCCTGAATTTAAAGAAACAATTGTTTTTAAGGGATAGTGGTAGCACATAATTTCTCCATACCTCTAGTTGGCCAACCACTCCACTGACGCTTCATGCATTTTCTGTTGTGGCCTTGCGCTTCCCTGATGTCTCTGGCTAACAAGTTTGTATCCTCTCTCTACTCCAACTCAGTTGGTAGTGACATTTCTGGCCATTACATTAACTCCAAGTTCTGTAGCAACACCGTTCGGTTGAACCTGAACGTTACTGCCCTTTCTATTACAACTAGCAACAACCACGTTCTACATCATTTGACACTACCCTGTGTTATCTTGTGAGTGGGGAGTGATGTTGCAGCATTGTTACCCGTTTCTCATCTAATTCTAACCTATTTAAACTCACTGAATTGCAATTAGCATATACAGCAGGATTGATAGTTGCCCATGATAAGATATTTTGTGTGTTTGTGGGTGGGTAGGTCAATGGGTGTGTGACAGGCCATCTTCTAAAGTGACATTGTTCAGCAGTGTCTAGGTGGTGGATAAAGTTGCGATTCACTTCTTTGAAGTGAAGCTTCTCCCCTGGGACAGCTGCTGAGAGTGCCTGCTATTTGGAGAACTCTAGGATCAGCATTTATCTCTGGTATCCTAAATAGTGTCACTCTGCCTCTTCTTTTCTTTGTGTGTCTGATATCCTATCCTGGAGTTCCAAAGCTGACTTCCAATGGCCTTCAGCTTAATAATGTACCAGTCAATATGTTCTCCATATATGACATACAGCAATTTTTATAGTATTCTCCTGAATTGTAAGATGGGTTCCAAGACCGTTGCATAGAGGCTATCTTTGCGGATTGTGTAGTTCAGTACATAAAGTATGTCATTAATGACTTCAGTAGAGTAACCCTTAATGTGTTTGCATAGAATGCACTTCAAGGACTGAACTGTTCATCAAGAAAATAGGAGTGATTTCATCCTTACATCCTGCCTTCCTCAACCAGTTAGACTAACATTTTACCTCAGTAATGCAGTTTATTAATGTATGGCCACTCTTTTGATTAGTTACGAAGAACATGGATCAGAAACGTCTTAATTTCAGTCCATTACATAGCACGATACCTGTATCTGTGAAATGGCTCTGCAACAACTTTCACAGATGTGACATTGAAGAAAAAGCTTCTGGTCTTGGTTAAGAAAATGTTGTACTTGTATCAACACAAACCTGAATATTTTTTACACCCATATTTTATGTCACAGCTACAAAAATTGTTGCACATTCTTTGACAGCCTTGACTGAAGTCAGAAGAAAACTACTAGTCATAACTGTATAGTAATTGTAATAATCTGTGGCTCCTTATACAATGTGTGAAGTGAAGTGTGGCAATCTGAACACTGGAGTGGGATAATGCAGTGTTTGGACTCTCTGAAGAAACATTGGACTGTACTTCTTAAGATCACAAAGTAACAGTGCATCATAGTCACGCTCTGTGTTGTTCAGAAATATCTTCTAACACGAGGTAAGTGACATTTAAATTAAAATGTGTATTTAAATTAAAATATTTCACCCATACAGGAGTGTACATAGTAAATGTAAGAGTGAGAGTTGAAGACACATTTTTGATGATAAGTGGAAGTTTGGGTTTCCCAATTAATCATGCTTGGATAGGCTAATGGTAAGGCTACCTTGTGCAATATGGATAAATCTGGGTTAGTCCTGGTCCGGGAGAAATTTTCATGATTGTCATTCCATTATACAACTGATGGCTGGTCATATTTGAAACAGTGAATACATTTCATGAACATTACAGTGCCGAACTACTGGTATGCCCTCCAGTGGTAAATGCATCAAAACTACCAGGATACCAGGTTGGCATTTAAATTTGGATGGATTCATTACCTCCACCAATAATATGTTGCATCCTTTTAGTGCCGGTTTGTTCTCTACCTCCCTTTTTCATGACGTTGTAATCGCACAATATCAACCAGTTACAGTATGCCTGAATCTGAAGAACTTTCAACCTGATGATATTTATACAGATTTAAAAAAGTGAATTTTCACTCTGCTGCAAGGTGCAAGATAATTATAAACTATAAATTTTTTTACAGATGGAAACTGTGAGATTCAATGTCTTGAACATGGCATCTTTTGTTTCTGAGGGCAAGTGCACTACCGATTGAGCTATCCAAACATGAGTCGTGAACAGCCCTCACGTATGTACTTCCACCGGAGCTTCATCTCATACATGATTACTGAAGTTCTTTCTCATAATTTCTGAGACTAATACTCTTGGAAAAAAAGGATATTTAGGAGGGACAGCTTAACCACAGCTTGAGGGATCATTTGCAGGGGTATTAGTCCCAGAAAATATGCAGGAGCAATTCTGTGAAATTTGGAATTTTTGAGATGACCAGCCTTCAGACGGATGTCCAGGAGTATCTCATGACATGTATTTGGCTAGCTCAGTTGGTAGATCCCTTGACTATGAAAGGCCAAGTTTCTGGATTTAAGCCCCAGTCTTGCACACAAATTTAATCTGTGTGAAAGTTGTCTTGAGGACAATTCAGAACGTCATTCATGATCACAACATGACATTCCGATCTCACCTGTACCTCCATCAAAGGATCCAAGTTCAGTTCATGATCTAGATGGAGTGAGAAACCTCAGTTAATCTGTTCCAACATCTTGTCCCAAAACCCAGTTCTCAAACCATTTTCTTGTTGTGGGCTTCAGTGCAAATACGGGTTTGATGCAGCTGCTCTTAATAACACACAGATTCCATTTACACTCAGCTCTGTTTTTGCACCACTGTAATGCAATACTGCTTGGTGTTAATTTGAAAAGATCTACTCCTACAACTGTGTATGTGACAGCTTATGACCTTTGTATGTCTGGGCCAACCTAATTAGCACTGAATTTTTCTCTTTCCCCCAATTCAAACTTCTCTTTCTCCACAATTGTGGCTGTAGCATCAATTATTTTTTGTGATTGAATTAGTGAGGTTTCACATCTTCACACTTACCACATGTGATACTTCTGATAACCTGAACACCACTTCATGCAAAACAGCAAGACCTCACCTACAAAAATTACAGAGTGAATGACTTTGCGGGATCTGTACCAGGTCAGATTAAAAAAGATTAAGAAGCATGCTGCAAGATATTTTACCCATAGGTTTGAACAACATGTAAGTATTACGGAAGTTAAATGAGAATCCCTGGAAGAAAGGGAACTTGCTTTTTTAGGAGCACTGTTGAAAAAATTTAGAGAACCAGCATTTT
Organism: Schistocerca serialis cubense; assembly: GCF_023864345.2. Taxonomy (NCBI): domain Eukaryota; kingdom Metazoa; phylum Arthropoda; class Insecta; order Orthoptera; family Acrididae; genus Schistocerca; species Schistocerca serialis. The sequence goes on along the minus strand of NW_026047584.1, from coordinate 6,644,335 downwards.
AAGCTGATTGCACAAGGATCCTACTGCTGGCAACATATATTTCACATAAGATGAGAGAGAGAAATTCGGGCTTGAATGGAGCAGTTCAGATTATTATTTTCCCCTTGCACTGTTTGCAAATGGAACAGAAATGGAAACGACTACTCGAGTTGCGGGATACCTTCAACCATGCACTATACCGTGGCTTGCAGATTATGTATGTAGGTGTAGATGTATACAAAATGGAACAATGTATATCGGATACCATCCCCTTATATCACCATGATGTAATAAGTGATTGCTACTAAGTCTGTTCTATTTAGCCAGTATAGTGGCTAATAGTGCTGCCTCTGGATCACAGAGCCCTGGGTTTGATTCGCGACCCAGTTGGGTATTTTCTCCACACGTGGACTGGGTGTTTGTATAGTTATCATTTCATCATCAGTCATGAAAGTGGTGAGATTGGACTCAGTAAATTTAAGGGTCTGTACAGGCACTGATAATGGCCCAGTTGAGCACCCCATCAACAAATCATCATAATGATCATCTCTTCTACCCTGACTGTTGACTCGACTATCACCTGAGTCATCATCATTGCAGTTGTTGTCGTTGGTGTTGTTGCTTTTGTTGTTATGAGGTACTGTCTCCCATAGGATTATTTCCTCGTTCTGCAGATGCAATCTCGACAAACTTTTTTTACTCATTGGTGTTTCTACTGTACATACTGTCATAATTGTTGTTATTGTGCATTAGTGGGTTCTGAGGCTACTGATCTCTGAATCATACTCATTTAGGAATCTTCATCTCTGATTTCCAGTTATTTGGTCTGTATGGCTGTGGCAGCACCTCTAGCTTCCATCAGTGACTGAAGAATCATGATCAAAAATTCAAGTTGTAATACTCCAGTTTCTGTAGAAACCTTTGAAGGGCTTAAATATTATCCTTTAAATAGCTTGCTTGTATAATGTGCCTTAATTGTAGGTGAGACATTAAAAAATTGTTGTAAGTGTCCCCCCCCCCCCACACCCTTTCACCCACCCTAACACCCACCCTTACATCTATTATGTCGCTGGTCTGGAGATTCCAGGGAGACGGCCCTGTAAAGGGATCCAGAGGCATCCAGCACTAGTAGATGCTGGAGGAGGACACTGTGTGTGGGGAGGTGATGTCCCCAAATACAACACATAATAAAGATATTTCTGGTTATCTATCCACAGTCATGGCAGAAAGCAATATCTTTGATATGGTATTAACATAATAGTACTTATTCCAGGCTCAATAATATGACAGGCAAGCAAAGACATGAAGTGGTCTGATTTTACATTCGTTAACTAGTGAAACACATTTTGAGGATTGGAAAGTCGGTGGGTTTTTGTTAGCAGTTTCTGCGGATGGCACTCGATTACACCAATGCCCTACTGCTTCAGCTGACCTTTCTGAGAATTCCAGTGCCCACAAACAGGCTGACAACTACTCATCATTTTGCACTGTGTGGTAACAGTTGAGGCTTCACTTGTGTGCACCTGCATCATGAAGGGCTGCCACTGTGTATGATTATTATGTCACATGACTGCTGGAATTGCTGTGATTTTTTTTTTTAGCGGTAACAGTTTTAGGGTGGCAGTTCACTCCACCTCTCCTGTCTGACACGGCTGCTGTAGTAGACTTTTGCAACAAGAAAGGAAAGGAATTAATCTGTTTAACAAGAAAGAAACTGTATCACTGCTGACAGTGTGGTCAGTCGTGGGATTTGAAGTGTGTGTAAAGGACTTAGAAGGGTTGTTCTGCAGCTGGACAAGTGGCAAATCTCCTGGCCCTTATGTCTAGTTCTGTATCATCTGCATGTATTGTGGTTTTTTAGTGCACTGCCTCTGTTGTTGAAATGTTCATGATTATGCACTCACCTACAAATTAGATTCAGTTAATTAGGTTCATTTAATTAGGTGTGAGGGGAGCATCATATGGGATGGAGTGTAAATGGTTGCACAAGAGGAACAGTGCCTCCAGGTGCAGGATGTCATCCCTTCAGTGTTGAATTTGCAGTTTAAAGTGCAGCCCGAAAAGGCGTAAAGAATTTCTTGTCTGTCTGCTATTACTTGCGAATGTCATCTGATGATGGGTTCAGCGTGCAAATGAGATAGTTACCAGCATATATTTTAACTGCCAGCCCTTTATGAATACAATGGCCATCCACAATTAAGAGGACTGGACTGTATTCGTTCTTGTTGGCAGAAACTGCTGTTTAAAATGCTACAACCACTGCTAGACCACGTCCCGATTCATCCACCTGCATTCAGGAGCTCCACCAAAAAGTATTTCTTTTGAACCTACCAATAATGGATTTTATTTTTTCCATTTCTTCTGAGGAAAAATGAAAATTGAAAAGTGCAGGTATAAAATGAAGTGACATCCACTGTGGAAGTTTGTGTCAATACTCTACTGTTTTGAAAAAGTGAAACACTGAGAGATGTGATCACAGTGAAATTAGCACTACTGATTACAGACTTGACACTACAGACATGATTAACACCTGTGCACCTGTACCTGTGACACCATTCAACGTGCATGTGAACATGTTGCTGGGGTATACTCTGCCTCACAGTTTTTAAGCACATCTACAAAGCATCAGCTGTGGCTGCAGTAGGCCTGAATATACACATTGTTACCCATCGAACTTATGTAGGATATTGTCATTCAGCATGTCAGGTAAACAGACAGGCAACAGAAGTGAGAGCACCATTTGTTCTTCGAAGGTGATTTGCACATTCCTAGCTACATTTAGCCAGATATTGTGATGCTAAAATATGACACGTGGAATCGCCTGCATTAGTGCTGTAAAACCTCTCTGATTTAGCGGTAACTGTTCAGACAGTCCTCAAAACATAGGTGATGGGATCACATGTTCCAGGCAATGGCACCCCAAACCTTCACAGTTGGTGATTGTCCACTTTCCCGCTCACCATACAGTCTGCATGACTCTTCACGACAGCGATGTCGAAAGTGTGTGCGGCCATTACTGTGGGACACCTCGTGGAATTTGGTATACATATACAGGCAAATTCGTGACCCCCTGGCATTCTGTGGCACTACCAGATTCAAGCGCTGCAACAGTTTGCCACTTCTTCTCTGGTGCTATCTTGTGTTGCGTTAGGTCACTGCTATGGATTTACACCTTACCTTCACACTGTTGTTAATCTTCTGTATGGTGTTAGTGTCAACTGTTGGTGACTGCTTGTAAATAGCAAGTGACATTGTTGGGGAGGGGGGAATAGATCTACTGTGGGATATCACATTTGGAAAGTGTCCCTCTTTTCCCATCACTTGCACTGTCAGGCATATCACATCACAATGTCTGTCTTTCCAACACGATAGTGTCTCTTTCAAGATGTTGGTCCGACAGGTTTGACAACTCCCTTACAACGTGTGTTGGAGCTGTGTAGTCTGAGGTTAGGTCTGGGTCACCTCCATCATTGGTGTTCATACAAAGCTCGGGGATTACACACAATTTCAGTAATCTCACTACAAAACCTCATTTTCATAACATCAATATTGAACAGTTGAATAGGCCTGTCCCAAGATTCATTATTCACTAATAACACCCACCACAATAAATGACACTACTGTACACTGCGTGCACGTGAGTGCCATCTTCCACACATGTGACCCCTCATGTGATCTCGCAATGCACATGAGATATACTGTTTGTCCGTATTGGGCTGCAAGTACTTCTGGTGTGTGGTAGGGTGCGTTGTCTTGCACTCCCGTTTTTCTATGGGATACATGTGGTTAGTCAAACATGTTTAACTTCAGTCCTCGTCCTTTAAAGCTAATTCTCATTTTCTCTCTCTCTCTCTCTCTCTCTCTCTCTCTCTCTCTCTCTCTCTCATGTTGGATGCTCATACCACATTTATCACAAACTCTGTGATTACACATATTGCAATCAGACATCTCCTTTGCATTAAGTAGTCAATGAATTGTGAACAGTTATGCCACCCAACCTGTTGGAAATATTATTTACCTGCCTGTAACCATGAAAAACCAGTGCATATCCTCATCATTCATGAAAGTCTAGCCCAAAATCGTGTGCCACATGTAATGCACTTCATAGTTCAAGTTTGTGTGCTGAATCCAAAATGGCATATTTTAGTATTTCCACCATGAGTGTTAGCACCATAAAGTGTGTCCCAGTCTACAGTATATCACCATTATCATATATATAATCTTCTTTAAACAAGCGATTTTCAAAGTCGAAAGTTAGAAATGGACATTAGCCTACCACTGTGTCGCAAGCCGACCCCTACATTACATGTCCGGAGGTTGTTTGTGACTGCGAAAGGCCATGTTTTGCACAAATTGCTTTCTTTACAAGCCTGTTCACCTCTCAGTCTCTTAAAAAATCACATCGGGAGATCGCGTATCTTGTCTGGTATGTGATAAATTTCCTACCATCTCTAACTAACTGCTTCTTTCATTCTATTTTGATATTGTTAACCTCTGTTATCCCTTCCCTCAAATTTTGGCACTTACCAAGCAATGCAACAATAAAAGGGGGATTTTAAAATACTATTAATAAACAAGAAAATTGGCAAAATAGTTGTAGTTTGTTAGAACAATGTTTTGTAATTGGAGAGGTGCAGAATATTCAGTGATACATGATTGCCATAATGTAAAATTTTTTGACAGGGCTCTTAAATTGTTCAAAAAAATATTCAGTAGACTACTGTAGGCTTAAAATGTTTGTGTGCCTTATGTATTTAATCAACAGATATGTAAACACACACATAATATGTGATCAATGCCAATTAAGTTTGGTGGCAGGGATGAAATTTTTTTGCTGTGAATGACTCTCATTTGCAAGTGACTCGCTCAGCGCCAACACCACAAGTGATATGTATATGTTCTCACTCCAGAGGATGAGCATTTGAAATAATTTGATATACACACTGTGGTTAGTAATTTCAGGAATTCAAATGTACACTCTCACCCAATGCATTGACCTGCATGATTTTCACTACTTCAATTAGGTAAACAAACTTCATCCTTCATTTTACTTTTCCTGCAAAAATGGCAGAGCAGAGAAATGTGCTGCACATTTCTGATGACAGCTGTCTTTCCACACTGAAAAGCATAAATCACATTCACGGAAAACCTGCAGTCATTTCACAGATTGTCAATTTCATAGGCTGATCTCAACACTACCCAGATCATGAAAACTTGTAGATAGAGAAATGTGTTGTCCAGTAACCTATTTTACAGTCTTTCCTTAAAAAATTGTATTGCCATGGCCCGAGCTGTTTGTAACAGTAATTGAAGAGTTTTAAAGTATTCACCGTGTGTTAGACGCAAGGTGGTGGTAATCTGTATCCTGGTATGTTATCAACCGCCTTTATTCTAGTGTTTTAGTCAAGAATTTATTCCCTAGAAGAATTTTTCATGCCATTTTTGTTTGCATATAATACACACACACACGTACATGAGTACAGCAGACAGTAGTCTGAGCCTGGTAAAGAGAGGATGACAGTGCTCTCCGGGACATGTTTTATACATTGTGTGTTACATCCTTTACTGTATTCTAAGAATTTTGCTAGTGTAAGAGGGTGTCTCCTCAAACAAGAAGGCCATATGTATATGCGATTGCAACAGTCCAAAGTATATTAGTCTCAGGAAGTCAATACTAATCATGTCTGTAAGTTTCCAAAGCAGACTGGAGACCCACAAAATCTTTTTGCATACCTGACTAAAATGTTCATCACAGTTAAGTTTGGAATCAATATGCACTCCTAACAGTTTTACAGATTTGTTTTCTGTGGTCTTGGGTGACCATAAATGAAGCTGTTTTGTTTTCTCTGGGTTACGGAGTAATTTATTTGATGAGTACAAGTGGAGGTCAGATTTGAGTGATTGCTGTTTACTTTTATGCAAGGCTGAGATTTTCTGACATGAGGTGACCAGTGTTGTCATCCACATGGCATACGAGAGTACAATTCATATAGAGAGAAACGTCACTGATAGCGACGATGAAGAAGAATGGTCGAAGTAATATGCCCTGTGGAACACAACCAACATGGAAGTGTTTATTTTTAACTGTGGCAAGCTGTCTTGTACTGTGAAAATATGAAGCTAATACACCTAATTCTGGATTACATACCTCATAAAATTCTAGTTCTGTTATCGGGACATAGAAGGGAATACAGACAAATGCTTTGCTTAATTCATATAAGAAAAGTAATTGGATGTATGTAAGTATTTGAAATATCTCTGACAATATTGGTATGATTTGTATTGGATCATAACTTTTCGATACCACATCTACTCAATTATAAGATAAGGTTTTTTTTCCCCAATTTAATCTTTAAGAAAATATAGGGGTGCCTTATATTCGTTGATAAAACTATAGCTGCTGAGGTCAACATTTTTCTGTTGTTTAACAGAATATATAGTGGTTGTCTTATATTTACAAACAAAGCTTTGGCTATTGAGGTCGCACAAAAATTTATTTTGAAGAATTCAGAAGGACAGAAATGGGCATTGATACTTGGGTTTGAACAGGTTCAAGATTTCCACACCTGCTGAAGTGCCTATGTACACCATCGATGCTACATGAACAGTCATGTGACACAACTCGGGCAGTGCTAGTGTATGTGATATGTGAGAAACTATCAAATAGCCACTACAAAAATCTGTTGCTCTGCATAAAAATGATGATTTTGTGGAACATGGGTGGAAACTGTGTCATAGTCTATCGTTTATAAACTCTTGTTCTATTTGAACAGGTATGGAGTAAAAGGTCTCATACACATGTGGACACCCCATTCAAATAAAGCGGAAATGTTATCCTTACAAAAAAGTTACTGGATTCTGAAACTAGATCAATATTTTGATTGAGAGACTGTAATGATTTAATAAGTTGACTGCAAATGAGAAATTTGGTCACTGTTCATGTATTGGAATACCAAATAAAAACTTCATTAGTTTTTAATCAGCTTTAGAATGTGATGCTGACATTCTGAACAAAAAAGATGGTACAAATGAAATAAATCATATTAAATGCATATACGAGAATAATTTATAGTGGCAGGACGTGTCGTAGAGATGGTACCAATAGACATCAGAAGATGGCGGCCTTCAGCAAGTTCGAGAATTGAATGTAATTGTAATATTAAATTATGTATTTGCTGCTGCTGCTGCTACTACATATGACTTGGTCCCCAGGAGCTATTGCAATCAGTGTTCACAGTGGTTCAATCACACCACTATGGAAGGGGAACAGTGATATCAGCTTAGCTGAAAGCTTGATTAGTATGGACAGGGGAGTAGTGAGTAGCCAGCAAATTACATTGTTCTATTGGCAAACCAAGGGCATCTACCTTGCATGCTTTGGCTTTTTAGGTGCATATAACCTGTTTAAATTGCAGTTTGCCTTAATCAGTTTGTAGTTAGAATTGAACTGACTGAAAAATTTTACAACAACTCAAAAAGAGTATGCATCTCTGCAGGAGACATTAAAAGGCTAGTTGGGAATGGTGGCATACTTAAGTGTATCTTTAAGCTGTGTAGTTGACGGTCACCATGAAGTATGATGGGAACAAAACCAGGTGTTTCAAATGCTGGATCAACGCAGTCAATGAGAAAGCATTGAGCAGACAATATTTTTGGAAGTGCCACATTGTAACGCCAGAATAGAAGCAAAATCCTATAAGTGTATGCATAAAAATAGCTGTATGCCGAGATTACGAGGTAACGACAACGTCTGAAAAGGCAAAGTATTTGGAAGAAATGGCCAAATGTTTGTGACAATGATGATAAAATAATTGAAGAAAAATGGTTACGTAAATTTACTTATCTGTGAAATTTCTATTTCTCCTTACATTATCAAAATGTAAACAATCAGCAAACAGCATAAATTTAGAATAGGTATTATATTAACGTTTTAGACAGATATTACAACAGTTTGTAATTTTGATTAGTCAGAATACGTTAACAATTGTTTTCTCTCAAGAATCCCCTTGAAAACAGGTGGTTGTCTTCTAGTCAGGGTTGTCCTATACCCTGCTAAATATGGTAGATTTGTATCACACTTTTTGCAGTCTTGTGTGTCTGCCAATTCCTTCAAAATTTCTAAACAGTTTTTAAGTATGGAAGCCAACTGTCTCCATATCAAATCTATTGTCATGTTTACCATGTAACTTGAGAGTCACTAATGGCCCATATTTAGGGTTCTATAGTTTTGAGACTTAATTTAATTTTAGAGGGTGTAATACTATATCAGTGGAAAATATTATCTTCTGGTGGGTGGACATTAAAAATTTCATGCAGGTGTGTCTATGGGAAGCAATAAATGAACAGAAGAAGCATCAGTCTCAACATCTACTGATTACTAGTAAGTGTTGCATCCATTTTTCTGGCAAGTAATACTCCTGCTTCAGGCAGATAATACCATAGAGCATCCACTACTCTTCCCTTATTGAAGTGTAGACCCAACAGAACTATGATCCACATCCTAGATACTCTGGAAATACACCATCTGGCAGAAATAAATGTGTGTCAAGTTTTCCCCCTTTCCAAAAGTGTGCATATATCGGTCTCTAAGAGAGTCATACTACAGGCCAATATGCAGTGTCCTATTACATGCTCAGCTGACAACAGCAGAAATTTTTCTTCATAGAAAATGAATCCATATAGGTGACATCATCCGTTATCATCAACAGAACCCGTTGTCCAACTTAATATAGAGGCAGCTTTCTGACACACTGTCCCATGTGTTCCTGATGCTTGAGCACCTTTGCATTCACTTTTCTTCACCCTCTGTGATACATAGTGAAGAAGTTTGGGGAAAATATTGTACTGAGTCCCCATTTTACCCAAACAGAGGCTTTACTACCTCAAATCATTTTCCTGCTGTATACTATTTGATAGGTTTGAAAGCACAATACTGATATGTTCTTTACAGTTATATGCTGCTCCAGCATATGAGTGTCACCCCTCTGTCATTTGGCTGGTGTTCACCCAAAAATGTAAAATTTGGCAATTGTATGATGAAAGTGCGGTCTGCTTCCATTTGAAGGTAAGGTCATTATCCAACCTCCATGACCTACCGAAACATTGTCATATGCATGCATTAGTACTTGAAAGCTGCTGGTGCCACCATGCATGGTCCACAGTCATTCTGCGTAACAAGACACTGTGTGTCACAGACTGTGGTTGCTCATTAAATTTGGCAGACAGTGTCAGCAGAAGACGCTTCTTTCCGCCCAACAGTGCTCTTACTCGCCACTCACAGTACTCTAAAATGCTCTTCAGCCAGCTAGATGACGACCAGTAAGAAGAAAGGTTAAACATAGACCATGCTGCAATGAAGTGTGTTCTGTCACAACATAAATTTCCTTCCATGCAGGTGACAATGTAAATACATTAAACCATAGATGATGGCCAGGTCCTCCCATTGTCAAATAATTTCACTGCACTTTATACTGAACTGCCTCAATAAATATACTACTGGGTTTTCCTTGCCATCTGTATCTTGCCTGAGAATCCACATGACAGCCAAATAACTCACAACTCATGATGAAATTACCTACTTTTTAAAGTCTGTCATTATTGCTTGTTTTACATCATTGAACACAGCCTGATAGCCAGTAGACCACTGAATTTTTGCTCTTTTCTTTAATGAATGGTATTATGGCTCAACAACCTTGACAAAACATTTAAAAAATTTAATGTATTACTTGCAGGGACCTAGATATGATCGAAACAGCTTTTTCCATGGTTGCAAGGAATCATGTACACTGGAAATTAAATCTGTCTGTTTCCAGTTCCTCTTGGATTAGGTATTCGGCAGATTGTGCACAGCACATTTAACAACGAAAGTTGCTAAATGTCACTTTGCTGCAAATTAGTCAAGAGCTGTAGATGCTCTTCCATATCCTTAGAAAATAGAATTATTTCATAAAGATAAGCCATCCATAATGATTCTATAGGCTGTCAACAAAACATACGCACACAGACCCAAATTGTTCGGACTCCGTTACATTCGGTATAGGATATGCATCAGTGGTGGTTCTTACATTCAGTTATTTGTAGTAGCATCAAAAACTATACTTTCTTTTTCCATCTGATGACCTTTTGGTCGACAATTAAAACAGCTGCATCACACTGATTATCACTACATTCAATAATGCCATAAGCAAACTTTTGATTGAGCAATTCTTACATTATTGGCTGTAAGGCTTTCAGGATTCTGTATGGTTTCCCATGAACTAGTCCATCACTACCCTTTGGTATCATATGTTGCATATCTGTTATTGCTCACAATGATCCACCAGGATTTTAAAAAGTCTGAATCATCAAAGCGTAGCTTCAACCACCGTTCTGTCTTTTTCCACAAAGTGAATCGCCTTACCATGCAATGTAGATGCATCGACAGTCTGCGTGGGACTAAGGACTCTGCCTGATGTACCTAAATCATCATCCTGCAGGATGTCCACTTTCAATTCCCTGGGATACAGACCTCATCTGAACTGAAGGTATCAACACACCTCAGGACTATACAAGCTCAACCTATTTCTCTTACAGTTGCTATATTACCACACAGAAAATAATACAATGTATTCATATCTTCAGTGGATTCCAACAGCTCCACAGGACTCATCATCTCACTTGTATTCTTGGTGAATGTGGTTAGTGGCCTATCATTTCTGTACATCTCAGTATCAAACCGTGGAAACTGAACTTCAGTGGACATATCTGCAGTGTATTTGGTACCAACTGCATTATACTTGAATCTTGCAATGACGTCAAACTCGCAGTGGTCATTTGCAGATGGACAATTGCCCCATATCCAGAAAATATAGATAAAGGACCACACAGTATCCATCACTGAAAGGCGCTACTTCCATGTCGTCCTGAAAATTTCATACTCCAACAATGAAACAGAGCCATGTTGATCACAATGACACTACATCATTGTCTCCCCCTCTCCACAACCTACATCGCATAGTATCAACATATCGTCTGTAAATTCTCGAAAAAAATACATCCATCATCCACCAGAATAAATCTTATCAGTTCCACCATTTTACCTTAATGCATAGGGTTGTGTATTGACCTTTGTAATTATGTCTGAAAATGCATCTACTGATTGATTCCACCCATGGGAATTAGTGAAACAGCATTAAGACACCAAACTGTTATTGTTGATGAAGTACAATGCTTGACATTCCTTCACTCCAGGCAGCTGTCTTTGGCTGGGACAGTGGCAGGAAGTGTCCACCCAGTACACACTGACAGGTGAGTGGCAGCAGCATCAGCTTTGGCTGTGTGACAGCACCAGACCTGTCAGTTCTAAACAGCTGACATGTTGAAAGTGTGCCTCAGTTACTGGGTATATTCCCTGCACCTTGGTCCATGGAACATTATGTACCTTTGTGTCTCATCTTTGTTATCCTGCATAGGGTTGAACACATTGAAACCTACCCCTCACATTTGGTATGATGTATCATGGATTTTTGGGATCTAGTTTTAATTAATTTGTGTGTTTTTGGCAATCAGTAACAATCGAGTCTGCAGCACTAAGATACAGCCTGTTGATGCATGTGCATTTGAGATGGCCAAGTACCATCCTGTCAGCTATGCCTCGAGAATTAACAGACATAAATTGTCACATGACAGATACTTGGTTCAATATCACATTGTACAACATGAACGCCATGCAAGTGGATCTCCAAGTTAATGTCAAGAGCAATGCAAAATTGCTAATTTAATAATCATGGAATGGGCTAAGCTATTCCCATTACTAAGTGAACTTCCCATAACTAAGAAAACTTAACATTTTTGTGACTACAACAGCTTCTTACATCATGTACATGACAAGAATTGAAAATTTTTTCAATAATTTATACTCTGGCTATTCTCATCTGCATTGTCGTTTAAAATAATTATTGAATGATCTTCCAAACTTTCTAGACACACAACAAATTCCTCACTGTCTGAGTTCTGCTCTTTCAAGAAAGAATTGAACAGTGATCTATGAAGCAGACTACAATCACAATAAAAGGGTGGGTGGAAGAACATAGTATTTGGTTCCACTCATACAGATACCAGACATAAGCATGTAACTTTTAGTTCATTGTGGAATATTATTCCAAACTGTGCATTGCGGAATGCTAGACAGAAGTAGCTTATACTATGCAAATGCCCATATGAGTACAATAAGTTTCCGTCACTATACCATAATGGCAATAGCATGTGTGTTTGAAATACTAATTACGGCTACATACTTCAGTATGCAGAAGGATATAGTTATTTGTCAACTATGACCCCAGTTACTAAGTTTCAAAATGTACGCTGATCATGCTGCTGGTACTGATGTATGGACACACAGAAATTTCATCTCTTTTTGTCCATTATCACTTGATAGATGATAAAATCTAAAATATTGGACCTATATAATCACAAATGGTGTCATAGTAACCTGTGCGAAGAGATTTGTGTACTTGCCTTGCTTAAAATGAATCTACATTAAATTCACAAATATGTGGCAGAAAGATGGTGCTCACTGGACATGTTTCAAATGAGTGATGATTTCTGAGAAGTGAAGTGATCAGTTGATTCTTTATGTATCAGTGAGATTAGTGAACATGGTAATGCTGTTAGATGCTTTTAGCTGAGGTATGTATAGAATTAAATACCCACGTAGTGGTTGAACTTGATGGGCATAGCTTATACAAAGAAATGTAGTTAACATCTGAAATAAATACAAGCATCTCCTAATCTGATCAATGCTATCTAGTAACATGAATAAATCAAAGCTTATTCTGATTTATTGAAGCTTGATTCTTAGAAGACACTGTAGCTGTGCAAAATGCATTAAACACTCACTGGGGCCCAAGCAGCTTTGCCCATCAGCCCGCCTTACACTTTATGGGGTAATGGGAAGGAAGAGCATTGCCACCAGCTACACTTAACCCATGGGTAGCTGGCCATTCTCTCTATCAATGCAATCTCTATCAATCTGCTTCGATAGGTACTCAGAACCTCACATTATGTGTAAGGGATCCTTATCAGATAAGGATGACAGAGGACACTGAAATCGTTTAAAGAAGGGCGGTTCATTTTGTACTATCACAAAATGGTGTGGAGTACTGGTAGAGGGAGGGGGGGGGGCAGAGGGGGAGTTAATGTCACTGATATATGATAATTGTCATGGCAGTCATTAAAACAAACACTTTCCACATTTTTACATAAATCTCACTTCAACAAAGAAATATTTGTTTGACACCCACGCAGAGAAAAATTATGATTGTAATAACGTAAATCTTTCCATGTGGGCCCTGGGACCAATGGCCTTTGTAGTCAGGTCCCTTCAACCTCCAAAAACCAACCAACCAACCAACCAACCAACCAACCAACCATGTTCGTTTTGAATTTGCTTAATCATTCATCTATCCTACATGTCGCTGGAGATCGGAGCAGTAGAGATACAATGTGAGCGTGATCCAATGAACCCTCTTAGTACAGAATGTCACTGGTCTACATCTACATGACTACTATGCAACTTGCATTTTACAGCATCAGTCTCCACAGTGGGGCCTGCTGTTCCACAGAATTACATAAACACTTCAACGAGTAGATGGCAGGCCGACACAAGTCTCTCCTCCAGCCTGCTCAGCTGCAGACTGAGTAACTGTACTGGAAATGAATAGTTTATGTGAGGCTGCTATGTGTTTGTTATGCACCTGGTCTGCTTTGCCCATTTGATTAACTTTCCTGAATACTCCATGATGACCCGATGTTAAATTTAAGTTGCCCTTGCTACCGCATTTCATACCTTCAGTACACTGCTGATGCATATGATTTAGATTTTCTTGCTTAATAGTGTACAGAATGGCAGCACCTCCCTCCTAAGATATTTTGCTCTGTAGGTATCTCAGACATGTCCATATTATGGAATATATTGCAGCTTACCATATGAGCTGGGTAAATTACAATATCAACAGTCTTCACAAACTGAAACTCCACTCTGTTACTGCGGTTTGGCTTGCTTTCCTCTGCTTCTGGAGTTGCCAGGAAGATGTCTGAATTTTTACTTCGATGCATCAATATTTTCTTTTGTGGCACAGCACTTCATAGCAGAGTGCAATCAAGATTCTAGTAGAAGACTTAGATGTAGCAGTTGGCTATCCATTGGTCAATGTTATTACAGTGTTCAATATTTTTCAGATGTAAAAGAACTGGGTATCAGATTTCACTCACTAAACACCAACAGTACGGCTCTTCAGACTGTACAACGGACGTTTATCTCACAAGCTCAGAATGTCTGGCCTCTGCCACACTCCCCTTGTGCCAGACATTGGAAACATTTTGTATGTACAATATCACTATTTGAGACAGAAGTTAATCCTGGCATTGATTCAGGGTTCATAATTGAGGTGATTCACAAACGAAAAACAAGAGCACGCATCCTGAACAAGATTAGTATTGATGGGGTCTCCGCAGGAGTAGTGAGAGATAGCCAGATTCCCTTTCTTTGTATTGTGAGGTGGACCATCTGCTCTCTGCTAATGGGGCAATGTGATATCAAGACATTAGAATTGGAGTGAGTCAGTCAACTCGTAAAATCAAAATGTGATGGCAAACATCCAGATTTGTGTATTTATCCAACCAGCTCAGGTAACTTGCCATGAACTCATGTTGTGTGACAGTTCCTGGATTGAACTGAGACTGAAGTATATGGAAGTGATACAAAACTGACCAACACTGTGTGGTGTATGTTCTGGATACAAACTAGAGGTCAGTATTTGTGTATCATATTTCCGTACCGAGATGTTTTCCGCACTAGTAATTCAGGGATTTCATAAACAGCATTGATCAAATTATTTGAATAACCTGAGAGGTCAGGCATAACTGTCACACTGTTTGCTGCCTATAGCATATGTGTGTGTTGGTTGATCAATTGATGTAGCAGAATAATACAAGAATAGGATATATGTTGCTAATGTTGAGGTGTCAAGTAGAAACAGAGTGCATCTCCTTCTGCTAGGTGGTAAAATACTTAAGTCAAATGGTGTAGAATTATTATACAAATTGTTTCCCGACTCTGAAGACAGGTAATGTTGATTTAGCTGGAACTTCAGCCATAATAGACATTCATGGAACTTTTGGCTTTAGAAAAGACCAAAGAAAGATTCTATTGCTGTAATGAAACATTTTTTGAAAGCAACAGTTCATCATCACTAACAAGATTCGTTTAATGTTTTGCAAGATCCCTTTTATATTACTCTCCTGTGTTGTAATATTGATTCCAAATCCACTTCCACAGAGGTGAACATTAATCATTTGTATGTGTGGAGTCAATGACATCTTTGGTATACTGAACATTTTTTGTAGTGTCCATGTGTAGAAGAAACTTACAGGGCTGAACTACTAGTCATGAAAATGTGTGTGATGCCATTCTTGTTGCATTGCTCATCTACTTACACTACAGTGACTTAACATTAACACACCCGATTACCAAAATGCATTTTTTTGGTGTTCACAAACGTTATCGTAGAGAAACTATTAAATTGCAAAATACCTCTGTCAGTGTTCTTGGTCCAGTAAGATTTCAATAGATGAGTGTTCAGGAAACCCATATGCTCTGTTACCTGCTGGATTCAGAAAATATTTTATTTAATATTTATAATACAGCATAAAAGTCACAGCTACATCACACTTGCAGATTGTTTGATAGCTTTGATGATATTCTGAAGCAAACCGTTAGTATTTACTATATAGTAATTTTGATAAACTGATTGCTTATACAACCCATGAATCATGACAATCTGAACATTGGAATGCAGATTGATGGCCATGCAGGACAAAACTTCAGATGCTTAAAGGAATTTCAATGCAGACCTGGAAGATGTCTTACATTTACTATTCATGGTCATAGTTGTGAAAGTAAGAAAATCCTTTTCTAAGTGTGCGATTTTGGTTCTGGGGAGAGGGCTTGTAAAGTGAATACAGGGGCACTGTCATCCTCTTTTATGTTATTCTCTGTTTCTGCTTAACAGGTCAGACACTAGTATAGAAAGTGTTCTGTCATAATGTTTTACACTTGCACAAATATGACAAGTGGTTTTATCATCCACACTGATTAACTGGTTTATCCACTTTAACAAAAGAAAACTGTAGAGAGCTTCTGTATCATGTCAAATCTTTCTAGTTTCACTTCTTTCACCCCTTCCCTCTCCTTTTGTTGGTATTTTGCAGTACCATCCTCGATTATAGACTGTCTCTATCTAAAGAACAATCGGCATTACCAGTGTCATCCTGAGTTGCTTTCAAGACCTCAGCAGATTGTTTACGGTCAAAACATGGCATTCTGACCTCACCTGTATATCCATCAAAGGATCTTGGCACATTTTGTGATGTAGATGCAGTGAGAAATGCACGCCAAATATACTCAGATAGAAATAACTTGATAATTGACACTTTATGTGTTGGTGATGGTTTCCAATTCTTTGTCTAGCATTTTTCCTTGAGATGCTTGGAACCTGAATCCTAGACTGAGCCCATTTATTTCGTATTTCATCAAACGTGATAACTACACCAGCCCCAAAACCCACCGCCTCCCCCCTCCCCCACCCCCTCCTCAACAACTTTCCAAGCCTACCAATCTCTCTCTCTCTCTCTCTCTCTCTCTCTCTCTCTCTCTCTCTCTCTCACACACACACACACACACACACACACACACACACACACACACACACGATACTAATGAAATACTCAATTTCATGAATAGCAGTAACCAATCCACTGGATCATTCTACACCAGATACAATTTGGAGCAGCATGCACAGAGGTAGCACAATGTAGTTTCAGGCTTATCCAATGTAAGTCAGTCAAATTTTTAACGCGTTATGTTCAGTCAGCATTGCAACATGGTTGCCATAGTCATAGATACAATCAGCTGCTGTGCAGTAGCATAGCACAGTGGTTAGCATTAAAATTTGAAATTGCGATTGTTGACCACAATTTTCTTGGAAAGATAGTAGGTTGCAAGTTTGTGGTTAAGACCCGTTGGGAATTTGAACTGTAGCAGATGATGTGTTTTGTAGCCCTTATTTAGTCATTGGTCTCTTCAAATAAGCTGTCAACAGAGCATCCTGCATTTCTATCATACCTTATGGCGGATATTTTGAATATTGCTCTTGTTGCACATTAATTGCCTTCGTGAGGTAATCACTGTGTTTGTGTGCCACCCATAAAAGAGCAGCAGCAGCAGGCTGCCAATGTGATATCAGTGCAGTTAAAAGTGACAAATGTAACCTGTCCTAATTTTAATCCAACTATAGTTGTGATATCTTGTAACAAAACACAATTTCCAGATTTTGTCCTTGTTGTCTTCAGTCGAAAGTATGGTTTGATGCAGCTTTCTTCAACAACACACAGATACCATTTACTGTCAGCTTTATTTTTGCGCTGCTGAAATTGATTAGGGCTTCTTGTTCGCTTAAATAATCTACCCTTAAAATTGTGTGTTGGGTAAGGACTGCAATAGTGAGAAAAGTTGCTGCTACCTTAGGTCATTGCACCATGTAGTTTAAAGTAATTCACATTCAAACTTTCCTCCTCCCTCACAATTGTCCTCTTAAGTTTCATTATTGGTTGTGATTGATTTGGCAAGATACCATCTTTCTCGCACATACCAAATGCAATATTACAAAAAGAGCGAAACTAGTTATTCATTATCTCTGGCCTCTGTCCTCACTGTTGTGAATTACTACTTGGTTTGTCACTGTTGGGGGAGACTTTCTCTCACATGATTATTTCCTGGGTACACGAATGTAGCCTTAACAATCTTAACATTATATGCTGCTGAACTCTGTTAGTCATGGCTTTCTTACTGAACTTAACTGACATAATTGTTTTTATTCCTTTGTGGGGGTACAAGAGCCAATGTGTGTGGCAGTTGGATGGTATATAAATATCATAACCGAGTGAGATTCAGTTATTTGGTCTGTATGGCTGAAGCAAGATATTTGAGTGCCCTCCGTAGCTACTTGACGTTATCACTCAGGAACCCAATGAAACAAATTATGGTTCTTGTAGAAAGGTTTGGAATGCTTAAATATCACCCATACAATGGTTTTCTGGTATCATGAGTCTTAGCCTTACAAGTAACTTTGTCAAATATGTGATAACCAGTTTTGCAGGACTACATGGATTGTCAGAAACTATTATTTCTTTGGAACCATGTATCTGAGGAAATGGGAAAGATTTCTAGAAAGTCAGATTGTTGGAAATTTCTGAGCATGATGTTTGATATCAGCTTATACTGGTTATAATCAGTAGCTCAAAAGGAACACATGACAGGACATGTAAGGAAGAGGACACATGCTGATAAACAATTCCACTTCTAAGGACCTGCACATCAAATTTGAGTTTGTGACTGATAGAGCAGTTAGGTTGGGCACAAGAGAGCCAGTGAGGAATCAAAGTGCTAGGGTGGATATTACTACCAGCATTCCAAAACACCTGAAATTTCCAGGCAAGAAAAGAAGAGTTTGAACTGAAAACCATTGTAGTCTTTTACATGCAAGCTTTTTGTGATCTCTCAAATTGTGTGATGAATATATTGAATCTGAAAATTATCGTACTCGTGGGAGCTTGTCGTAATGTTGGGAGTCATGTTGTTCATAATGGCACCCATCATTGCTTGTTACTGTTGTACTATCCTCTGTTAATGACCAAAATTTTGTTCCACCTCTATCATTTGAACTAGAACAACATTGATGAAATTGGGTTATGATTCTGATGGGATGGGGGGATCTGGCACCCCTGGCATCATCATGGTGAAGCATTCTTCTGAGGTCAGTTGCTTTATTTCTCTTTAATTACTTTAAAGTACTGGAGCACTAGAGGGTTTACCTGCTGCAGCAGTAGGATCTGACAAAGAGCCAACAGCTGTGGGACCTGTTGCCCATATCTCATTCATCTATTGACATTTGTCAGGTTACTGTGCAACCTAATGCTTTTCCTCATAGTAACAAAATTGTAAAGTGAAAATAAGCAAATGAAACTACAGTAGTGTATGTGTTCTCCAGCGGTTTTATAGTAACAACCTTCAAACTAAGAGTCCATGAAGTGCTGTTAGTTTTTGGGGAACACCAAGTGGGCTGTGGCATGAATCGCAGTTCTGATTGAAGAGTGAAGCTTGGAAGATAATTGGTGAGGTTATGCAAAACCACTTTGCCAGGTTATTAAATGTAGTGGTTAGCACATCTGCCTAATGAGCAGGAGGCCTGGGTTCAAATAATGCCATTCATAATTAATTTTCATACATCATTTCAGTCTCCATAATTATATAATTAAATATGTCTGCTTGTGTCTGTATATGTGTGGATGGATATGTGTGTGCGTGTGCGTGCGAGTGTATACCCGTCCTTTTTTCCCCCTAAGGTATGTCTTTCCGCTCCCGGGATTGGAATGAATCCTTACCCTCTACCTTAAAACCCACATCCTTTCATCTTTCCCTCACCTTCCCTCTTTCCTGATGAGGCAACAGTTTGTTGCGAAAGCTTGAAGTTTGTGTGTGTGTTTGTGTTTTACACCGGGGGCGGTTACAAGGGTAGGAGCCAGAGGGTAGGGAAGGTGGTTTGGGCATTTCATAGGGATGAACTAAGAGGTTACGAAGGTTAGGTGGATGGTGGAAAGACACTCTTGGTGGAGTGGGGAGGATTTCATGAAGGATGGATCTCATTTCAGGGCAGAATTTGAGGAAGTCGTATCCCTGCTGGAGAGCCACATTCAGAGTCTGATCCAGTCCCGGAAAGTATCCTGTCACAATGGGGCACTTTTGGGGTCCTTCTGTGGGAGGTTCTGGGTTTGAGGGGATGAGTAAGTGGCTCTGTTTATTTGCTTCTGTACCAGGTTGGGAGGGTAGTTGCGGGATGCGAAAGCTGTTGTCAGGGTGTTGGTGAAATGCTTCAGGGATTCCGGACTGGAGCAGATTCGTTTGCCACAAAGACCTAGGCTATAGGGAAGGGACCATTTGATGTGGAATGGGTGGCAGCTGTCGTAATGGAGGTACTGTTGCTTGTTGGTGGGTTTGATGTGGACGGACCTGTGAAGCTGGCCATTGGACAGGTGGAGGTCAACATCAAGGAAAGTGGCATGGGATCTGGAGTAGGACCAGGTGAATCTGATGGAACCTAAGGAGTTGACGTTGGAGAGGAAAGTCTGGAGTTCTTCTTCACTGTGAGTCCAGATCATGAAGATGTCATCAATAAATCTGTACCAAACTTTGGGTTGGCAGGCCTGGGTAACCAAGAAGGCTTCCTCTAAGTGACCGATGAATAGGTTGGCGTACGAAGGGGCCATCCTGGTACCCATGGCTGTTCCCTTTAATTGTTATTATGTCTGGTCTTCAAAAGTGAAGAAGTTGTGGGTCAGGATGAAGCTGGCTAAGGTAATGAGGAAAGAGGTTTTGGGTAGGGTGGCAGGTGATCAACGTGAAAGGAAGTGCTCCATCACAATGAAGCCCTGGACGTGCGGGATATTTGTGTATGAGAAAGTGGCATCAATGGTTACAAGGATGGTTTCTGGGGGTAATGGATTGGGTAATGATTCCAGGCATTCAAGAATGTTGTTGGTGTCTTTGATGAAGGATGGGAGACTGCATGTAATGGGTTGAAGGTGTTGATCTTTGTAGGTTTGGGCTCGGTAACCAGCTACAATAGGGCGGCCGGGATGATTGGGTTTGTGAATTTTAGGTAGAAAGTAGAAGGTAGGGGTGCAAGGTGTCGGTTGGTTCAGGAGGTTGATGGAGTCAGGTGAAAGGTTTTGTAGGGGGCCTAAGGTTCTGAGGATTCCTTGAAGCTACGCCTGGACATCAGGAATGGGATTACTTTGGCAAACTTTGTATGTGGTGTTGTCTGAAAGCTGACGCAGTCCCTCAGCCACATACTCCCGACGATCAAGTACCACGGTCGTGGAACCCTTGTCCGCCGGAAGAATGACGATGGACTGGTCAGCCTTCACATCACGGATAGCCTGGGCTTCAGCAGTGGTGATGTTGGGAGTAGGATTAAGGTTTTTTAAGAAGGATTGAGAGGCAAGGCTGGAAGTCAGAAATTCCTGGAAAGTTTGGAGTGGGTGGTTTTGAGGAAGAGGAGGTGGGTCCCGCTGTGACGGAGGACGGAACTGTTGCAGGCAGGGTTCAATTTGGATAGCGTCTTAGGAAGTTGGATCATTAGGGGTAGGATTAGGATCATTTTTCTTTGTGGCAAAGTGATACTTCCAGCAGGGAGTACGAGTGTAGGACAGTAAATCTTTGACAAGGGCTGTTTGGTTGAATCTGGGAGTGGGGCTGAAGGTGAGGCCTTTGGATAGGACAGAGGTTTCGGATTGGGAGAGAGGTTTGGAGGAAGGGTTAACTACTGAATTAGGGTGTTGTGGTACCAGATTGTGTTGATTCGAATTTTGAGGTTTTGGAGGGAGTGAAGCTGGAAGTGGGAGATTGAGTAGATGGGAGAGACTGGGTTTGTGTGCAATGAGAGGAGGTTGAGGTTTGCTGGAAAGGTTGTGAAGGGTGAGTGAATTGCCTTTCTGGAGGTGGGAAACGAGGAGATTGGATAGTTTTTTGAGGTGAAGGGTGGCATGCTGTTCTATCTTGCGGTTGGCCTGTAGGAGGGTGCTCTGAATAGCCGGTGTGTGTGTGGAAGAGGAAAGATTGAGGACGTTTATTAAGGATAGGAGTTGACGGGTGTGTTCATTGGCTGAGTTGATGTGTAGGTGAAGGATTAGGTGGGTGAGGGCAATGGATTGTTCAGTTTGGAACTGGTATAGGGACTTATGGAAAGAAGGGTTGCAGCCAGAGATGGAAACTTTAAGTGTGAGGCCTTTGGGGGTAATGCCACATGTCAGACAAGTCTGAGAAAATAAAATATGTGAGTGTAATCTGGCTAGGGTGAAGACATGTTTGCGGAGGGAATGTAAATAAAACTTAATGGTGTCGTTGTGGGGGTGTTGTGAGGGTGACATGGTATTAGAAAGTGGAAAGTGTAACATGAGGTTGAAATGAAAATGAAAATAACTGGAGAAAGTAACTGGAGATCTGATGTGAGAAAAGGCGAAAAAGTGTTGGTTAAAGCTGGGCTATGTTGATCCTGTGGTGAACTTGGGTTGGAAGACAACGATGTGCACAAAGGTTAGGTGGTTGTGTTGCCGCCAAAACACGTTAAGGGATGGAGAAATTCGGGAAAATTTCGAAAAAACTGCATGTAAATGTATTAAAAGGAGTGGTTTTGTGGTGGCAGATTATGAAAAAGAGGCTAACAATTGTCTGGCGAAGAACTAATGACGTTAAAACCCGTGGGAATCGGCTAAAAATTATCAGTGATGTTAGAAAAACGGAAATGGAAATAAAGCGAAAGTTATCAGAACTAGACGAAATGGTTGTTTAATAGGTGAAAGGAAATGTTTGTGGACTAGAAACGGTGGATTTTATAGCAGCGGTAGTGTTGAAAGCGGAGAAAAATTTTTTTGTTATAGTCTTTTCCATTCTGTCGTCTTATTTTCTCTTTTTGTTTTTGCCAGTAGTTTCACTTTCTATTCACCGTCTCCTTTTTTCCGTAATCTACTATACAATTTTATCCCGCCTATGTATACTCAACAATACGTCACCCACTTCCATACCATTACCAAAAAAAAATTTTTTTTCTCCGCTTTCAACACTACCGCTGCTATAAAATCCACCGTTTATAGTCCACAAACAGTTCCTTTCACCTATTAAACAACCATTTCGTCTAGTTCTGATAACTTTCGCTTTATTTCCATTTCCGTTTTTCGCACATCACTGATAATTTTTAGCCTATTCCCACGGGTTTTAACGTCATTTGTTCTTCGCCAGACAATTGTTGGCCGCTTTTTCATAGTCTGCCACCACAAAACCACTCCTTTTAATACATTTACACGCAGTTTTCTCGAAATTTTCCCGAATTT
The DNA here is from genome assembly GCF_023864345.2 of Schistocerca serialis cubense. Taxonomy (NCBI): domain Eukaryota; kingdom Metazoa; phylum Arthropoda; class Insecta; order Orthoptera; family Acrididae; genus Schistocerca; species Schistocerca serialis. Next base: position 6,621,373 of record NW_026047584.1, on the reverse strand, counting down.
CTCCATCCCTTAACGTGTTTTGGCGGCAATACAACCACCTAAGCTTTGTGCACATCGTTGTCAACCAACCCAAGTTCACCACGCCAATCTATTCATGGGTCGCTTAGAGGAAGCCTTCTTGGTTACCCAGGCCTGCCAACTCAAAGTTTGGTACAGTTTTATTGATGACACCTTCATGATCTGGACTCACAGTGAAGAAGCACACCAGACTTTCCTCTCCCACCTCAACTCCTTTGGTTCCATCAGATTCACCTGGTCCTACTCCAAATCCCATGCCACTTTCCTTGACGTTGACGTCCATGTGTCCAATGGCCAGCTTCACACATCCATCCACATCAAACCCACCAACAAGCAAGAGTACCTCCATCATGACAGCTGTCACCCATTCCACATCAAACGGTCCCTACCCTACAGCCTAGGTCTTCATGGCAAACGAATCTGCTCCATTCCGGAATCCCTGAAGCATTACACCAACAACCAGACAACAGCTTTCGCATCCCGCAACTACCCTCCCGACCTGGTACAGAAGCAAATAACCAGAGCCATTTCCTCATCCTCTCAAACCCAGAACCTCCCACAGAAGAACCACAAAAGTGCCCCACTTGTGACAGGATACTTTCCGGGACTGGATCAGACTCTGAATGTGGCTCTCCAGCAGGGATACGACTTCCTCAAATCCTGCCCTGAAATGAGATCCATCCTTCATGAAATCCTCCCCAATCCATCAAGAGTGTCTTTCCGCCATCCACCTAACCTTCGCAACCTCTTATTTCATCCCTATGAAATCCCCAAACCACCTTCCCTACCCTGTGGCTCCTACCCTTGTAACTGCCCCCATTGTAAAACCTGTCCCATGCACCCTCCCACCACCACCTACTCCAGTCTGGTAACCCAGAAGGTGTACACAATCAAAGGCAGAGCCACATGTGAAAGCACCCGCGTGATCTACCAACTGATTTGCCTACACTGTGATGCATTCTATGGGGGAATGACCAGCAACAAACTGTCCATTCGCATGAATGGACACAGGCAGACAGTGTTTGTTGGTAATGAGGATCACCCTGTAGCTAAACATGCCTAGGTGCATGGCCAGCGTATCTTGGAACAGTGTTACACCGTCTGGGTTATCTGGATACTTCCCACTAACACCAACCTGTCAGAACTCCGGAGATGGGAACTTGCCCTTTTGTATATCCTCTCCTCTCGTTATCCACCAGGCCTCAACCTCCGCTAATTTCAAGTTGCTGCCGCTCATACCTCACCTGTCTTTCAACAACATCTTTGCCTCTGTACTTCTGCCTCGACTGACATCTCTGCCCACACTCTTTGCCTTTGCAAATGTGTGTGTGTGTGTGTGTGTGTGTGTGTGTGTGTGTGTGTGTGTGTGTGTGTGTGTGTGTACTCCTTACCTTCTCCCTTAAAACCCACATCCTTTCATCTTTCCCTCTCCTTCCCTCTTTCCTGATGAGGCAACAGTTTGTTGCAAAAGCTTGAATTTTGTCTGTGTGTTTGTGTTTGTTTGTGTGTCTATCGATCTGCAAGCACTTTCGTTCGGTAAGTCACATCATCTTTGTTTTTAGATATATATATATATATATATATATATATATATATATATATATATATATATATATATAAAAAATCATTCGTGTTTGAGACTGGAACTATATAGTTCCACCTGAAAAATTATATTGCTTTAGTGGATCTTCTACTAATGTAGGTGTCTGCTTGTGCAACCTTACATTGTGCCCTAACGATATATGATAATCATATTGCAAAACAAATAAATGTCACCATATCGTCTGGTTTAATATGTAACAGGCTGTTAGGACACGGATGTACTGACAACTACAGAGGCTAATACTATACACAGTGTAACAAATATAATTTGAAATTGCAGTGCAGTCAGAGGAAGCAGAGTATGCACAGGCAGCATTGACATATGTCATTGCCCTTGTGTTGTGTGCCACAAAGTTGACAGGAACAAATTCCTCACTTTTAATAGTTACTGCTGAATTACTGTTCAGTACCAAAAGTCAGTATTTAGAATGAATTCACATTACCAAGTCGCAAACTGATGCACTAAACACTTCAAAACACAGATGACACATTGTATGCTGGAGCTCTTAATACCTTACACAGCTGAGAACAGTGACCAAAAGACAACAACACATACTCTGCCTGGTCCCTCCTCAACTATTTTGTCACTGACATCCTTCATCCACAGTTAGCACATGACTGACCACCATACGAACTTTAATAGGCATTTTGAAATATTGCAAATGTGAAGAACACAGTTGTTCAATTACATTGTAGGTACATATTGTTAAGATGCTAAGATAAATATGTTTTATATTCTGCATGATCTGAAAATTTTATAGTTGCTCTACATACTGTTTTTATTTTCCTCTTGTTTTATTCATTTATCTTTCTTGTAAATATTAATCCACAAATTTCTGAATGAATAGCATGTTTTTGCTTTTATGTTCAATAACATGTTTTTGCTTTTATGTTAAATTTCAGTACATAATGCAGGTATTGCCAGTGACCTGGATACAGTAGTGATATGTCGACACCATAGAGATTGGGTATAAATGCTACTACTTTTTTCAGGTTACAAACTAAGAGATGGAGGTGAGAGACAAAATTTTTTGATTTTTACATTTGTTATTTAGGCTCCCACACTTTGTTGATTGGGGAGGGGGATCATGAATGCAATTGACATAAATTGGTAGCCACATTTTGAAAATTCCTCCTCTTCTATCATCTTTGTGCACAACTTTTTTTCCCCCCTTGTACAATGAGAAAATAGTGCTCAAATTAAAAGCACCATCTGCATCAGAATCACCATATTTTTTATTCCTCACAAGAATTTCAACCACCACCTGCTCCCATATGATATCATATAAAAATTTTTCAGTAAGGTGCTCCTTCCAATATGGCTACGGTAGGATTGTGTGGTGATAGGATGCTCCAAAATCAGTTTAAATTAAATGGTTCTTCATACAGAAAGTGTAAAAAACTTTTAGTCAAAGGAATTCAATGCGTTAAGTGCAACTTTTGGTTACACAAATCTGTGTCTGACATTTATAATTGATGATATTCAGAGGACATGCCTCGACTGCAATAGTGACGAAAATGTGTGACTAACATCCGCACTATATTCAAAGGATGAAATTATTCATCTACTTCAAAGTGACATTGATGCTCTGAAAGCAGAACTGACGTTACTAAAGAAAGAAAATATTGCATTGAAATGTGGAAAGTGTTGTGCATGTGAAAAAACTTCAGTATTAGATGGACCTACTTCAGCAAATATGCTGAGTGATACAACTGAGAACCAATGAAAAAACTCAGGTGCCATTACGAAAGTAAAAGAAACTGAAGATACTGAGGAACCAAACAAATATAAGTGGACCAGTGTTCTGTACAAAAAAGACAGAAAGAAGCATTATAATAAGACAGAAAGTGAATTCTTTATTGTAGGTGACTCTTTGTTGAAAAACATAGTTGTACCAAACTCTGAAATCGACGTTCAACATGGAATCAGGACGCTTCAAATGCATACATACATAACGACGTCTTAAACTCAAGAGTGAATGCAGCAGATAAGCATAGCAGAAATGTGAAAGGTGTTTTTATCCATGTGGGAACAGATTCACTTTGAAACAACAGTGGGAAATTGTAAACCACACAAGAAACCTCATCCGACTGGCCAGAATACTCAACCTGAATTCTGGAATAACAATAAGTGGCATTGTGTACAGAAGATTGGTGAGTGACAGCCATGTGCAGAGAATAAGCAGCAATATTAAAGAACAGTGCAATAAACTAGGAGTTGTTTTCATTGCACTTAGAAATTTGTTGGGAACAAAGCGTCTTGCCAAAGGTGGTCTACATCTCAATAGGTTGGGCTCGAAAATATTCAGTAAGATGTTTCTAGATACTTGCCAGATCACAAAAAAGTAAGGGAAACTTATAAGTAGTGATGGGGGTGAAAAAACTTGTGTAGCATTAAGAAAGGCAGAACCAAACCATTATCTGGCTGGAAATGTTCTAAAGCCTGTTAGTAATAGTCAAAATAGGTATCTTATCCACTGGAATACAATTGGCTTCAACATTGATGAGTCTAACAATAAAAGCTCCAAAGTATATGAATTGGAATTCATTCAGTCAGAATGTGCAAATATTAAAGTTCTTTGTATAAATGAGCACTGGTTTACTGCAGACACAGTTAAAATTCTAAACAAAGTAGGGAACTTTTGTTTCTTCCGCAAAAGCTACTTGCTAAACCAGTCACATGGAGGCTCATGTATACTTCTACATAGTTTCTGGTCTCATAATTTATATCACTACTTCTACACAACAGCTCTCAAACACACATTCTTCATTTAAATAATTAAAACATTGGACTCACTAGCATATGTTATAATAATCTCAATATACAGAATTCCAGGGATGTCAACAACAGAATTATTCTTATCTAAGCTTCAAATTATGCTGGAAGACCTTTGCAGAGAAAAAAAGAAAAAAGTTGTAATAGACGCAGATTTTAACAATGATATCACATGTGATAGTAGCCATGCGCCAAGTTTTCTGACTTAGTAAAGAAATATGGTTTCAAATTGAATTTCTTTGAACCTACCAGAGACAATAGGCAATCAGCAACATGCATTGACAATGTTTAAACTAATTATGTATATGAAGATGTGCACAAATTTCGTCTAGTTCAATGAGCTGCCAATGACAGGCAGGAGCATTTCACATTTTAAAACCCCTTATGAGAAGGAACTTTAGCAAAGAAAACTTGCTAACATTTAGTGAGAAGCTAAGACATAAAACATGGTCTTTTGATTATTGTAAATCACGTGACAAAAGCTTTGAGAAATTCCTAAATAGTTTTCTTAGAGACTTTAATGAAACATTTCCACCTAAACTATGCAGCAGTAAAATAACAAATACAGTAAAGGGGATTACCCAGGGCATAAAAATCTCCTGTGTAAGGAAAAGCCAACTGCACCAAGAACTAACATATTTAAAATATAATAAAAATATTGATTTCATTAAACTCTACAAAGCCATATTTAAAAGAGTTGTCAAGGCAGCAAAACAACTAGAAAATAAGATGTTAATTTTAAATCACAAAAATAAGTCAAAGGCTGTGTGGTCTGTCATTAAATCTGAGTTAGGCGTTAAAGCCTGTAACCAAGAAATTTCAAAAGTTGACATTGAAGGAAATACTACTTTAAATCCAGCTCAAATACCAGAGTACTTTAATGAATTCTTTATAAATGTAGCAAAGTCTGATGCAGATGTAACAGATTATCACAACAAAGTAAATCCCTTTGACCTAAGTGTAAACTCTGAAAACTTTACAAAATTCTCAAAAGTTTCTGTGGAGAATGTAGAAAATTCTATTCTAACATTAAGAAACAAAAAAAATCTTTAGGTTGGGATGGAATGCCCACCAAAGTTATTTCAGTGCTACACAACAGAATTGCAAACCCACTAGCTCAGATAATAAATCAATGTTTTGAAGAGTGCTGCTTCCCAGAGGTACTGAAATATGCTGAGGTCAAACCACTCTTCAAGAAGGGATCAAGAGATATCATGGGAAATTATCATCCTATCTCCATTCTCCCAGTCCTATCTAAAATATCTGAAAAACTTCCTGTTGCACAAATCCAAAACTTCATTGCAAAATATTCTGTTATTCTAAACAATCAATTTGATTTTCAGCAGGGTAAAAACAGCATCGATGCAGTAAACAGTTTCATTGAGAAAATAAGCACATCATTAGACAAGAGAAATAAGGTTGCAGGAATTTTCTGCGACCTCACGAAGGCATTTGATTCTGCAAACCATCCATTGCTTGTTTACAAACTTAATCATTGTAGGGAACTGCCACTAATGCCATAATTTTTAACTCTTCCTTATCCAACAGAAAGCAAAGAGTTAGAAAAATAATGTGTGCCTTTTGAAGAAATACTGACTGGGATAAAAATATCACAGGGTGTTCCACAAGGCTCCATATTAGGCCCAGTCCTATTTCTTTTACGTTAATGACTTACCATTAAATATCAGCTCCCCATCAGTTGTGTCTTAGTTGAAGATCAGGACTCAGAAAAAATTCTCAAATCTGTGATCAGTAACCTCAGTACCTTAGAAATGTGTTTTCAGCTAAATGGGCTGAACCTAAACTTATCTAAGACTCACATGATGCAGTTCAGAACCAAACAGTCGAAATGTGATCAGATTAAGATTGAGGCAACTTCTTCTATGCCTTGGTTGTTGTGTACAATGAAATTCTTAGGTTTAAATGTAGATAAAAATTTGAGCTGACAGGCACACATTGAATACCTGGCAAACAAACTGAGCAGCTTTGCATTTGCAATGCAAATATTGTCAACAGCAACTGCATAAACACACAAAAAATAGCATGTACAAGCTACTTCCAATCGATTATTAGGTATGGTATAGTTTTTTGGGGTAACCCGACAAAAATAGTGCGGATACTAAAAATACAGAAAAAATCATATGAAATACACTCCTGGAAATGGAAAAAAGAACACATTGACGCCGGTGTGTCAGACCCACCATACTAGCCCCGGACACTGCGAGAGGGCTGTACAAGCAATGATCACACGCACGGCACAGCGGACACACCAGGAACCGCGGTGTTGGCCGTCGAATGGCGCTAGCTGTGCAGCATTTGTGCACCGCCGCCGTCAGTGTCAGCCAGTTTTCCATGGCATACGGAGCTCCATCGCAGTCTTTAACACTGGTAGCATGCCGCGACAGCGTGGACGTGAACCGTATGTGCAGTTGACGGACTTTGAGCGAGGGCGTATAGTGGGCATGCAGGAGGCCGGGTGGACGTACCGCCGAATTGCTGAACACGTGGGGCGTGAGGTCTCCACAGTACATCGATGTTGTCGCCAGTGGTTGGCGGAAGGTGCACGTGCCCGACGACCTGGGACCGGACCGCAGCGACGCACGGATGCACGCCAAGACCGTAGGATCCTACGCAGTGCCGTAGGGGACCGCACCGCCACTTCCCAGCAAATTAGGGACACTGTTGCTCCTGGGGTATCGGCGAGGACCATTCGCAACCGTGTCCATGAAGCTGGGCTACGGTCCCGCACACCGTTAGGCCGTCTTCCACTCACGCCCCAACATCGTGCAGCCCGCCTCCAGTGGTGTCGCGACAGGCGTGAATGGAGGGACGAATGGAGACGTGTCGTCTTCAGCGATAAGAGTCGCTTCTGCCTTGGTGCCAATGATGGTCGTATGCGTGTTTGGCGCCGTGCAGGTGAGCGCCACAATCAGGACTGCGTACGACCGAGGCACACAGGGCCAACACCCGGCATCATGGTGTGGGGAGCGATCTCCTACACTGGCCGTACACCACTGGTGATCGTCGAGGGGACACTGAATAGTGCACGGTACATCCAAACCGTCATCGAACCCATCGTTCTACCATTCCTAGACCGGCAAGGAAACTTGCTGTTCCAACAGGACAATGCACATCCACATGTATCCCGTGCCACCCAACATGCTCTAGAAGGTGTAAGTCAACTACCCTGGCCAGCAAGATCTCCGGATCTGTCCCCCATTGAGCATGTTTGGGACTGGATGAAGCATCGTCTCACGCGGTCTGCACGTCCAGCACGAACGCTGGTCCAACTGAGGCGCCAGGTGGAAATGGCATGGCAAGCCGTTCCACAGGACTACATCCAGCATCTCTACGTTCGTCTCCATGGGAGAATAGCAGCCTGCATTGCTGCGAAAGGTTGATATACACTGTACTAGTGCCGACATTGTGCGTGCTCTGTTGCCTGTGTCTATGTGCCTGTGATTCTGTCAGTGTGATCATGTGATGTATCTGACCCCAGGAATGTGTCAATAAAGTTTCCCCTTCCTGGGACAATGTATTCATGGTGTTCTTATTTCAATTTCCAGGAGTGTATGTTCACTGAAAATCACAAAGAATCGTGTCGATCATTATTTACAAAAATTAAAATATTAACTCTGCCATCCTTTTACATATATGACATTATTATATTTTTCTACACCAGGCATGAATTATTTGAGGGAAACCATTTGTCCATTCACATGATACCAGAATCAAAGTAAATTTTATGCTCCCCTCCCACCGCCTTAGACTATATGCATAGGGACCTCAATACAAGGGAATGAAAATTGGTAATAAATTAAAAGGTAACAAGTTGATGCAGATGAATTTAGGTTCACTTCAAAGAAAACTATATGAGGTACTGACACTGAAGTGTTATTACTCAGTGAATGAATTCTTGCAGGACAAACTGGCCTTCGGTTCGACTAATGCTTCAATGTTGAGTTGACATGTTTTAATACTTGGTCTCACTTCTGTAGATGTTTGGCCCTGGTAAAGAGCTCTTGATGTGATGATGAGTCATTCCTTCCCTAACGTATGTACTTCTCATGTAGTTGGGAGATTAGCCAGTTGCGTTCTATTTGTAGCACCACCCAGGGATCACATGGAGGGCCCTTTGAGGTTGACATGTGCACTTATGAAGCTTGTTAGCTACTTCATGGGACAATGCAGCTTCACAACTGACATATGTTTATAAACTACTTATCCATCATTATATATAATTTTATTAACCTTCTATTACCACATAGTGATTCAAGAGAAAGTTATATTGTTTAGTTTTTAATAGATATTTACTATTCCCTAAGATTTTCAGCTCAGTGGGAAGTCCCTCTGTGGGTTCGGGGGTTAGAATAGGCCCGCGGTATTCCTGCCTGTCGTAATAGGCGACTAAAAGGAGTCTCAAATGTTTCGGCCTTATGTGATGGTCCCCTGTCGGGTTTGACCTCAATATCTCAAAATTTTTCCGAAGAGCAAGCCAATTGGGGAAGGGCGCCTTACTTGGTGCATTGTGTCCGTGTTGTGTTGAGGACTTTCGCCATCTTATTCGTCGCTGCATTGCAGTCTTGCCCGCTCTCCATCGCTTGGGCATGGATGCGCTCCTCCGTGCACTTTCTGCCTAGCACTGTGCAGGGCCATTTTCTGCACTGACGATGCCCATGGACCACATGCCACCTAACATCCTGCACGGTAGCCAGTCCGTTGTGGTGGGGCCACCATGTACCCTCTTGGTTGTAGCCCCCTGACAATACAGGGAACGCTCTACTGATGCCTGCGCCGTTAACTCCCCACGTATGCCAAGGAGTAGATGCCCATCTCCCTGGGGCATCGGGACTCCCGGCAATGGCCATCCTGCCAGGTGGCCTTTGCTGTAGCTGGGTGGCGCCCGTGGGGAGGGCCCTTGGTCGGATGACCCGCAATGAAGCGTGGTACATCATCTCTCGCTGGCGGCCAGCTGTCAGCAGTCCCTAAGCGTTCCAAAGCTCACTTTAAGGCTAATGTGTATGACCCCAAATCGTTCCCCTCCCTCGCCACACCATGGGAGGAACGAAAGGCATTGATGGAAAGTGAGACGTATTCGCCCAGATATCTTGTCTGTACCAGAGCTGATGGGGAATCTTTTATGTCCGTGAAGCCTCAGTTCTTTGTAGAGCATTTAGAGGACAAGTTTGGGGAGGTAGAGGGCTTGTCCAAGATGCGGTCCGGATCGGTGTTGATAAAAACGGCATCCTCTGCCCAGTTGCGGGCCTTGCTCGCTTGTACTAAGCTGGGGGATGTCTCCATCACTATCACGCCCCATAAAAGTCTGAATATGGTCCAGGGCATTATCTTCCACAGGGATCTCTTTTTACAGCCCGATGACGAGCTGCGCGCCAACTTCGAGCGCCGCGGTGTCCATTTCGTCCGACTCATCCACCGGGGTCCGAGGGATCGTCAAGTTGCCACTGGTGCCTTCATCTTGGCCTTCGAGGGTGACACGTTACCTGAGAAGGTCAAGGTGATGGTGTACCGTTGTGATGTCAAGCCTTATATCCCTCCTCTGATGCGGTGCTTCAAGTGTTGCAACTTCGGCCATATGTCTTCACGCTGTGCTTCCAACCTCGTCTGTCGCGATTGCGGTCGACCATCCCATCCTGATCATCCCTGTGCCCCGCCTCCAATCTGTGTGAACTGTGGTGCGCACCATCCGCCTTGCTCGCCAGATTGTCGGATTCTGCAGAAGGAGCGGAAGATCATGGAAATCAAGACTCTCGACCGCCTGACGTACACTGAGGCGAAGCGGAAATATGATTGGCTTCATCCAGTGTGCATGACAGCTTCTTATGCCGCAACTGTCACTCCTGCTACAGTTCCATCCGCTCCAGTCAGCTCTCAGAGTTGAAGACCCACACCTGCCCCCTTGATGGTGGGGGGCACTAAACCCACTTTGCTCCTGCTTGATCTACTTCAGGAGCAACACCCCCCCACCCATGGGGGACATCAGTTCCCCCTTCCAGCTGGAGAAGCGTAAGACTTCTTCGGCTGCTCTCGTAAGGAAGGGGTCCCTTGGGGATCTCCCTTCCCAAGTTCTGACTGTTACCAAGGCCGAAAGCCACAAGTGGCTTAAACAACCGCCGGTCCCTGGTCGTCAGGACACACGGTCGTCGTCTGTCCCTGAGACTGACCAAGTGACGCCCTCCCAGCCTGAGCCACCAAAGGCACAGCACGAGAAGCAGAAGAAGAAGAAACTCCCCAAGGCTACCGCCATTGCGGTGGCACCCATTCCACCGCTTCCCACAAGCTCTGCGTCTGAGGATGAGGTGGAGATTCTGGCGTCCGCTGAGGACATGGATCTCGCCAGTCCCTCGGATGCAATAGATAGCTGTTGTCCAGGTGGTGACTCAGTAGCAGCAGGGGCCCCGGAGGCATAATATGCCTCCCCAGTCCCTTCACGCCTTTCCCATCCATGGCTAATACCATCCTCCAGTGGAACTGCAGCGGTTTCTTCCACCATCCAGCTGAGCTCCGCCAACTTATCAGCCGTCATCCTTTCCTTTGCATTGCTCTGCAGGAAACTTGGTTTCCAGCAATGCGAACCCCCGCCCTCTGTGGCTATCGGGGTTATTTTAAGAACCGGGCAGCTTATGAAAGGGTGTCTGGTGGCGTCTGCATATATGTCCTTAACTCTCTTCACAGCGAGTTTGTATCTCTACGAACAGCTTTAGAGGCTGTCGCCATTCAGGTGTGGACGCCACAGGCTATTACCGTCTGCAGTATTTACCTTCCACCTGATGGTGCTGTCACGCAGCATGCCCTGGCTACTCTGATAACCCAACTGCCGCCACCTTTTTGCTGTTGGGCGATTTCAATGCCCACAACCCTCTATGGGGTGCGACTGTCTCCGATGACCGCGGTCGGGCCGTGGAGCATGTGTTGGCTCAGCTCGACCTTAGCCTCTTGAACACCGGTGCTCCCACGCATTTCAGTGTGGCCCATGGCTCGTTCTCGGCCATCGATCTCTCTATTTGCAGCCCTGGACTTGTCCCATCCCTCCACTGGAGAGTGGATCCTGACCTGTGTGGTAGTGACCATTTTCCCATCTGTTTGTCACTGCCCCAGTGTCATTCTTCTGGGCGCCTGCCCCGCTGGGCTCTCCACAGGGCTGACTGGCCAGCTTTTACTTCCGCTGCAACCATTGAGTCTCCCCCACAGGGTGACATTGACGAGGTGGTCCGTGTTTTAACCACGTCCATCATTTCAGCGGCCGAGGATGCCATCCCCCGTTCTTCTGGCCTCTCTCGGAGGAAGGCTGTCCCCTGGTGGTCGCCGGAGTTTGCTGAGGCTATTCGTGACCGTAGGCGGGCTCTCCAGCGTCATAGGCGGCACCCGTCTCTGGAGACACTCATCGCCTTTAAGTGTCTCCGTGCCTTCGCCCGTCGTCTTATTTCACGGCGTAAGCAGGAGTGCTGGGAGAGGTACGTCTCATCCCTGGGCTCCCGTGTCCACCCCTCGCTCATGTGGTCCCGGATCCGGCGGATTTATGGATCCCAGACCCCTACGGGTGTCCCTGGGATCTCCCTGGCCGGCGCTGTCTGCACGGACGCTGCCGCCATTGCTGAACACCTTGCTGCACACTTTGCTGAGAGCTCTGCAACTGCAACTTATCCCCCCGCCTTTCGCTCTCTCAAGGAGTGGGCCGAGCAGACGCCATTATCGTTCCACACGCTTCGTTCTGAAACATACAATGCTCCTTTCAGCGAGAGGGAATTACTCGCTGCCCTCGCCGATTGCCCTGATACAGCACCAGGACCGGACTGCATCCACGCACAGATGCTGAAGCATCTCTCCAGGGACTGCCAGAGACTCATCCTCACCATCTTTAACCGCATTTGGAGCGAGGGCGGGTTCCCGTCGCAATGGCGAGAGGGTCTTATTGTCCCCATCTTAAAGCCCGGTGCGGACCCACTGGCGGTAGACAGCTATCGTCCCATTACCCTCACCAACGTTTTGTGCAAATTGCTCAAACGTATGGTGGGGCGGCGTTTGTGTTGGGTCCTTGAGTCGCGCGGTGTCCTCGCTCCATCCCAGGGTGGTTTCCTCCGGGGCCGGTCTGCCACGGACAATTTGGTGCCGCTGGAATCTGCTATCCGTACGGCATTTGCCCAACGTCAGCATCTCGTTGCTGTATTTTTCGATCTGCGGAAGGCGTATGACACCACATGGAGGCATCGCATCCTCGCCACGTTGCATGAGTGGGGTCTTCGTGGTCGGCTCCCGGCTTTTCTTCAAACCTTTTTATTGCGCCGCTCTTTCCGGGTGCGAGTCGGTGCCACTTCTAGTTCATCTTATATACAGTAAAATGGGGTCCCGCAGGGCTCGGTGTTGAGTGTCTCCTTATTTCTAGTGGCCATTAATGGCCTGGCTGCAGCCGTGCGGTCGTCGGTGTCTCCTTCTTTGTATGCCGACGACTTCTGCATCTCATTTAGCTCCACGACTACGGGAGTCGCCGAATGCCGGCTGCAAGTCGACGTTTGCCAGGCAGCATCATAGGCTCTGACTAATGGTTTTCAGTTCTCTGCAGCCAAGACTCGAGTTATGCACTTCTGCAGGCGTCGGACGGTCCACCCTCCTCCTGAACTTTACCTCGACTGCCACCTGCTTGACGTGGTGTCACTTGCCGCTTCTTGGGACTCGTGTTTGATGCCCGGCTCACATGGGTTCCTCATGTTACTCAGCTGAAGCAAAAATGCTGGCGGCACCTCAACGCCCTCCGCTGCCTTAGCCACACGTCTTGGGGTGCAGATCGCTGCACGCTGCTGCGATTGTACAGAGCCCTTGTGCAGTCCCGGCTTGATTATGGGAGCCTGGCCTATGGGTCTACGTCACCCTTAGTGTTGAAGTTGTTAGACCCCATACACCACTGTGGGGTTCGGCTTGCCACTGGCGCTTTTCGCACTAGCCCCGTGGATAGTCTACTGGTGGAGGCCGGGGTTCCCCCGCTGGGGATTCGCCACCATCGTCTGCTTGCCGACTATGCTGTCCACATGCATTGCTCGCCAGGCCATCCCAATCATCGCCTGCTTTTCCCTGCCATGGTCCTCCATCTGCCCGAATGACGACCTAGGTCTGGGCTTTCCATAGCTGTCCGCGTCCGGTCCCTGCTGTCGGAACTGGGGTCATTCCGTCTTCTGCCTCCCTTCCGGGTCCGTTCACCTACGCCTCCCTGGTGTTTGCCCCAGCCGTCCGTCCGTCTGGACTTGGCGCAGGGACCCAAGGACTCGGTTCCACCTGTGGCCCTCCGTTGCCCTTTTCTTGCGCTCCTAGCCTCATTTCCGGGCTGTGAGCCTCTCTACACTGATGGTTCCCTGGTTGATGGTTGCACTGCCTACGCTTTTGCTCATGCTGCCCATGTTGAGCAACGCTCCTTACCAGCTGGCTGCAGTATTTTTACTGCAGAGATGGTGGCCATATTGCGCGCTCTTGAGCATATGCGTTTCTGCTCAGGTAGGTCCATCGTCATCTGCAGTGACTCCCTGAGCAACCTTCAGGCCATCGACCGCTGCTATCCCTCTTCTCCTCTGGTGTCCTCTATTCAGGAGTCTGTTTCCGCCATTGCCCGTTCTGGTCGTTCGGTGGTCTTGGTTTGGACGCCAGGTCATGTTAGCATCCTGGGGAACGAACGAATTGACAGGCTGGCCATAGGAACGATTGACGCCCCAGTTTTGGAGATCGGCCTCGCAGCTCGCGATCAGCAGCCGGTGTTGCGCCGTAAGGTGCTTGGGGTGTGGTCTGCTGAGTGGCGAGGCATGACAGCACCTAATAAACTGCGGGCTGTCAAGGAGACGACCGATGTGTGGTGCTCCTCCCTGCGGTCTTCTCGCAGGGACTCTGTTATCCTGTGTCGGCTGCACATCGGCCATACATACCTGACGCATGGCCATCTCTTGCGTCAGGAGGGGATCACCCCCTGTGTCAGTGTGGGTCCCGGCTGACGGTCGCCCACATTTTATTGGAGTGTCCCCGACTGCACACCCTCCGGCAGTCTTTTAATCGCCCGGGCACTTTGCCTTTGGTTTTAAGTGACAATGCCTCCGTGGCTGATGACGTTTTAAATTTTATCCGTGGTAGTCCTTTTTATTGTTCCATTTAGGGAGGTCCTGCTCCTTTCCCTTTCTGTGTCTCTTGTCCTCGAGTCTCTTGTATTTGGTTGCAGATTTTAGTGTGTCGTCGGTTGGTTGACTCTTTCCCTTTTTTGTTGTCGTGGTCCGTCGACCAGACTCCAGTCATCTTCTTTTGTTCCGTTTCTTTTTGTCTGGTGTCTTCGTGTCTGTAGTGTTTGTTGCCTAATTTGTGTTCTTTAGTGCCTGGGGGGGGGGGGGGGGAGTAGGGGAGTCTCCTTCCCCTTCCCCTTCCCCTTGGGGTTTTATCTGCTCCGTACCTTAATGTCTCGCCTGTTTTTGGAATGGGGGACTGATGACCTTAGCTGTTTAGTCCCCCTTAAACATCCCAACAGCCACCACCTCAGTGGGAAGGTGGTCGAGAATTTTTACAGCAGCATACATAGCATTTCTCTGCAGCAGAGACAGTGTACATAATTCTTTGTTTAGTGACACACCTGTGAATTGCGGAGTTCTGTCACCAAGTATCCAGTCTCCAGGAACATGATACATTAGAGAAAATAAGTGTTGAGAAGCAGTAGTAAATATTCTCAGCTGGCTAAATTATTTGCAATGGGAGTTTCAAGGACTCATTCTATATATGATTATTTTCACTGCTCAGTAGGGAGATTCTAGTTTGATTAAGGAATAGTTCCCCAGGACATATTTCTATGTGACACAATAGAGTGCACAGAAGCAGAATAAGCTACCTGTCTGACCCCTTCATCATCCAGAATGAGAGAGCAAAAGCTGCTGAGCTGACTCTCTGCTCAGTCTGATAAATGTGACATTACTTGCGTGATTTGCAGTGGATGTCAATGCCCAATAACTTGATGGTATCAACTGATTATGTGCTGGTTATTCAGTGTCTATCTTGATTTAATTTTGAAGTTAATGTTTAATTGATGTACATACTTTCTGAGGTTTTGAAAATGTCAAAGAAAAATTTTATTGATGTAGTAAAACTTATTTGGAAACGTGACAATCCTTTTTGCAAGCTAGCATAGTTTGTTGTGTCCCAACATTGGATAGAGGTAAGTTATGGGTTATGTTTCAGTCTTCGCTTCCCTAGCGAATTGGAGCAAATAGAATTTGGTAATGTGGTCTGTTATTGTTAGCCCACTCTTATGATCCTTTACAACGCATGCAGCAGATGAACTTCTTATTTTCAAACTATTACATTACTTACCTCTATTTATGAAATGGCTCTGCAACAAATTTAATAGATGTGATGTGTTGAAGAAAATGCATGTGCTCTTTGTTCAGAATATGTTTTATTTGCATAATACAAACTTTCATGTCTTTTACACCAAAATCATATGTCACAGCTACATGTGTTGTTGTTTTGTAAGACAGCCTTGATGATAGGCTGAAGAAAACTGATAGCCATAACTCTGTAGTAACAATAATCATGTGGTTGCTTATATAACTGGTGAATTGATACAAGATGAACATTTGTTGACCTAATGCTATGTCCTTCAATGATAAATGTAGGACATATTAGGGGATGCCAGGTATGCATTTAAATTGCTACATGAATTTGTTAAGTGTTGCACTGAATGCCATTTTTTCAATTCCGCAAGTAAGTGTGTGACTTTTTGGATAGCACTCTTAAACTCACTGCTTGGGCAGTGTAATATGAGATCCACATTACCTTTTGTTTCTATTTGACAGAAGCTGTGTTTGATGGTGTAAAACATTTTGATAGAACACTACCTAAACATTTGTAGCATGTCATTTTATCTACACCAATGGTTCTCCTAATCGATGTGACTTCTAATAATTCAGAATTTCTCCGATTTGTCAACTTTATCAGAAGAACACTGCAAAGAGCATTTATTTTGTTTCCCAAGTCTATGTTACATCTTCTTAGTGCAGCATCATTCTCTGCCTCTCTCTCTCTCACCTGGCATTGGTAATGAAAAATACCAAGCAATTACATTCTGTCTGTATCTCAGGCAACTTCAATATTAGCATATTTACCCAGAATTCGAGAATGAACTTTCACTCTGCAGCAAAGTGTTTGTAGATTACAAACTAGGAACTTCCTGGCAAAATAAATGTGTGTGCCAGGCTGGGACTCAAACCTGGGACTTGCATTTGGCACTCATGCTCTAAAAACAGAGGTATCCAGGCATGCCTCATGACCCATGCTCACAGCTTTACTTGCACCAGAACCTCATCTCACATCTTGAGTGTTTCACAGAAGATCTGCTGTATACCTTGTGGGGCTAACACTCCTTGAAAACAGGGTATTGTGGAGACATGGCCTAGCAACCGCCTGAGGGTTTTTTCTAGGAGTGTTACTCCAATATGTGAAGAATTACTGTGAAATATGGAAAGTGAGAGATGAAATACTTGGAGATGTAAAACTGTGAGGGTGGGTAGTGCATCATTTTTTTTTATTAAACATCTGTAGAGTGTCAGAATTTTATGGATGTTGCCAACATAAATATATACAATAGGTGAACCAATTTATAATTATCACAATCGGAAGATACATTGTTAAACCACTTAATAACGCAGTTGATAATTTTTACATATATCTGTATATTTACATTATTCCAAATAATACTTGACAGTAAAAATACACTTTTCCAAGAGATGTTTTTTAGCAAATTCCTGAAGTTTTCTATTTTGCCTATGTCTGTGATCCCTTGTAGAAGATTGTTGTACAGTTTAATTCCATTATATAACATGCTATTTTCAGGTTTTCATTTGTTTTTCCTATAGAGGTGTAAGTGTTGTCTGTGTCTGGTTTTATGTGCATGTATGAACTGTTTATCGGGAACTGGTCAAAGTGTTTTTTATGTATATTACTGTCTGGAAATTGTACTCACACGGAACTGTCAATATACACAAAGATTCAAATAATGCCATACAATGGGATCTATTGCTACTTTCTGCTATGATTCGTACAGCACTTTTTTGCAACTTAAATATTGTTTGTCTGTTGTGCTCTGTTGATCCCCCAGAAGGATATGCCATAACCAATTACAAAGTGGACATACGCAAAATAAGCATTTCTAGTACATGAGCTACTACACACTGAATTTATTATCCCAAGTGCATAGCATGCTGAAGCTATTTGCTTTCAAGTACTGCAGTGTGCTTTGTCCAGTGTAGTTGAGAGTTGACATGCATGCCTAAAAATTTTGTTGATAGTACAGAGTCTATGTGCCCTACATTAACTTTTAGCTTGGTACTGTTTGGTTTTCTGTTTAAGTGGAAACAAATGCTGTTGGTTCCTTTTTTACATTTAGGATTAATTTATTAGTCTCTATTCACTGGAATGCATGCTTAAGTGTTTCCTCAGCTTTCTCGTTGAGTACAATTGACAGTAACATCTAAATCAAAGCTGAGTCACCATCAGCAAACAGTACTGATTCACCATGTTTGACACTTTGTGGAAAATCGTTGATTTATATTTAAAAAAATGGACTGCATCCAGCACACTTCCTTGGGGGGACTCTTGTATTGATGTATTCTGAATTTGAAAGGTATGATTTCAGTTAGTTTGAGTGATCTGCACCTGTTGGACCCTGTTTTGCAGGTATGAATGAAACCACACGTTTGTTGCTTCTCTTACTCCTAGTGCATTTAGTTTGACACAGCAGACCACACAATTTTGCTAAGCAAACAATTCAGTCAAATCAAGGAAGATCCTTGTTATGTGGTCCCCTTTGTCTAGTGCTTCGAAGATATCATTTGAGAAATGAGCTACCGCTGGATTTGTGCTTTTGCCAGCCCAGAAACCAAATTGCTCGTTACTCAGAAGATGGAACTTTAAGTACCCCATGAGCCTGTTCTTCATTATGGTCTCTATGACCTTTACAAAGGATAACAGTAACGAGATTGATCTGTAATTTTCTATGCTTCTTTTGTCACCTTTCTTATATATAGTTATGATTCTTGTATGCTTCAGTATATCTGTGAAGCAACCTGAGGAGAAGGATTCATTGATGATGTACACTAAAGGGTCTTCAATGTTGTCCATGCAGTCCTTCAGTACACACCAGGGGTGCCGACTTATAAAATATATTGGGGGTCCCATACTGGGGATCTCGCCCTGGGAAATTTTCTAAATTTCAGATGGAAGAATGGTGAGCTTATAATTTTTTTAAAGCATTTTAGAGTCATTTGCTCAGCATTTGAACCAGGAGAAAAGGACTCACAATAACTAGACACTCTGGGAAACTCAAAAAGCCTGACTTTTGTTTCTTTATTTCAAAGCCAAAAAATAACATAAACACGCACGTTATTTTTGTAAAAAGCTAATTAAATTTACTATGATAATCATACTTAGAGACTATTACAGAGCAGTGAATATATAGCTCTGAAAAGACTGAAATTATATTTAAATAAATCCTAAACTATCATGAAAAGAATAAAACATAAAATATTGCTGTTGCACAGTAATAGCACTTTGATTAATAAATGAAATAGCTAATTCAAGCTTACTTTGAATAAGGCTCAGGATTCATTAAATAAAAACAATAAAATGATACTCGAAGTTAATGCTCTAATATAGTTAATAAAGTTAACACAGTATGCCTAATAATTTCAGTCAAAATGTTTGTAAATAGTGGTTTTAATTGGGTCATATGCTCTAAAAATATTTAAGTATTTGAAAATGACTAATACAGTACTACAATAAATAATACAGTAATAAACTAGTACTAATATTTTGAAACTGAAAATTTAGCATTATGTATGTATTTAATTCTCTATTTTATAAAGATTTTTAATATTGCTCTAAATGCCATTTTTTGGGCTAGAGTGTCTTTAAAAAGGTGCAAATGTTGACCCTCTGACTGGATTACTGAATATGAAGTAATTGATGACTGGTCAGATATCCAATTCATCCAAAATATCTCATTGGGCATGAACTACAGCCAAGTTGTTCAATCGCTTTTGTCCCATTCTTGATCGGAGATACAACTTCAGGCATCTATGTGTGCTAAATGACCATTCTGCTGTTGCTGTCATGACTGGAAATACTTGGAGAAGTTTAATGCACTTGACTACCTCACATAACATCTCTCCAACTGCAGGGTGTTGTGTAATGTATTTTCTTACATCATACATTATTTTTAAGAGCAGTTGTTTTTTATTAGCAATATTGGCTAACATATTTGAGTGTAAGCGCAGTCAGCCAATCTATACATCATTTTGGAAAAACTCAGTTGATTTTCCAAATTTGTTTCACCTCTGTTTATTAAAAGCAAGCACTCTTGTTCAACTGCAATGACCTGTGTGAGTCCAGTGGAAGCAAACCATGGAGTAATGCAAGATTACATCGAAGTTTGTGAAATGGTACAAACAGGTTTGTAGTATTCCTTTTGGTTTTGAAAGTGGGTGGTGAGATGGCTCATTGTTTTTGTACTTCTTTGGTCTACTTAGATTCCAAGGAAGTGAAGGATCATCAAGTTGTGAAGGTTTTTCTTTTAAACACAATTCCCGAAGGTGTTCAAAACTATCATGCTTTCCATTCAATATACAAATCAAGCCCTCATACATATTTTCCAGATTAGCAACACTTAGATGAGGGCATTGAAATTTTTCATTGACATCTTTGACTCGGTTCATTGCATGACAATAAAGATGTAAAAAGAAATAAGTCTTGAATTGTAACATTGACTCAAGTTAGCCTGCACATTTGTAACCTACCTCTGTTTTGTCCACTGAAGAATTTCTAGAGATTTTTGTGACATTTTCTGCAAAGTTTTTAAATATTCTCAAGGTACTACAAACTCATGTAGTACATAAAGTCGAGCAAAGGGGTCCTAGACCACCTTAGTCATTGGCACTCTCACAGCGTATGCTTCTGGAAAGTCCCATCCTTTTGTTTGATTCCCTTACAGTGTTTATTAAGTCCTTGGCTAAAGCCATAATGTCCCTCATAGACTTCAGATGGCGGAAACTGTCTACAACTTACAAGCCTAAACTGTGAGTAGTGCAGCGCATATAATGTGCTTTTGGTTGTAGTCCAAAACTAATCTTTTTAGTCCTTTGAACTTACCTCTCATATTCGAGGCATCATCACAGCATTGTCGTCTTAAGTTATGCATTGACAAATCAAGATGTGCAAAAATGTCTTTTAAAATACTAGAGTTTGTGATTCAGTGTTGGGGGTCTCATATTAGCCAATTAAGTCTTCATTGATAATTAGGGAATCATTAACAATATGGATACAAAATGACACTTGTTCACGAATCAAAGAATCATTTTAATATTTTTATATTATGGTTGATGAAACAGCCTTCTTGATTGAAGCCAATACCTTTCTCAACACAGACTTTCGTAGAAGATCAGTGATATCATTTTGAATATCATGGGGTGTCCACTTATACCTGAGTTTAAAGGCTGGTTATGTCATTTGGGGTATGTCATTCTTCTGGAGTTCCAGCAATTGGAAGAAATCTGAGTTAGATCTTCATGCCCTCTAATTGCTATTCCTTGTCACCATAGAAACTGCATGGTAGTAAAAATTGTCTCAAGAGCTAAACAGCCGTTCTTCATATTACTGCCCAACTGTTCATTCAATTGGGACGCCACACTTCTGAAACTAGATTCTATCACTAACTGAACACCTTCTTTATGCATAGACATATCTTCATGAAAACACATGAAAACAGAGTTTTTCCAAAGCCTTTTTCCAGTTAGAACACCCTCTGGAAGTAAATGCATATATATATATATATATATATATATAATGGAAGGAAACATACCACCTGGGAAAAATTATATATAAAAACAAAGATGAGGTGACTTACCGAACAAAAGCGCTGGCAGGTCGATAGACACACAAACATACACACAAAATTCAAGCTTTCGCAACAAACTGTTGCCTCATCAGGAAAGAGGGAAGGAGAGGGAAAGACGAAAGGAAGTGGGTTTTAAAGGAGAGGGTAAGGAGTCATTCCAATCCCGGGAGCGGAAAGACTTACCTTAGGGGGAAAAAAGGACAGGTATACACTCGCACACACGCACATATCCATAAACACATACAGATATGTGCGTGTGTGCGAGTGTATACCTGTCCTTTTTTCCCCCTAAGGTAAGTCTTTCCGCTCCCGGGATTGGAATGACTCCTTACCCTCTCCTTTAAAACCCACTTCCTTTCGTCTTCCCCTCTCCTTCCCTCTTTCCTGATGAGGCAACAGTTTGTTGCGAAAGCTTGAATTTTGTGTGTATGTTTGTGTTTGTTTGTGTCTCTATCGACCTGCCAGCGCTTTTGTTCGGTAAGTCACCTCATCTTTGTTTTTTATATATATATATATATATATATATATATATATATATATATATATATATATATATATATATCTGCAGATGATGAGGAAATTGATGAAATGTATGACGACATAAAAGATATTATTCAGGTAGTGAAGGGAGATGAAAATTTAATAGTCATGGGTGACTGGAATTCATCAGTAGGAAAAGGGAGAGAAGGAAACATAGTATGTGAATATGGATTGGGGGGAGGAAATGAAAGAGGAAGCCACCTTGTAGAATTTTGCACAGAGTGTAAACTAATCATAGCTAACACTTGGTTCAAGAATCATAAAAGAAAGTTGTATACATGGAAGAATCCTGGAGATACTAAAAGGTATCAGATAGATTATATAATGGTAAGACAGAGATTTAGGAACCAGGTTTTAAATTGTAAGAAATTTCTAGGGGCAGATTTGGATTCTGACCACAATCTATTGGTTATGAACTGCAGATTGAAACTGAAGAAACTGCAAAAAGGTGGGAATTTAAGGATATGGGACCTTGATAAACTGAAAGAACGAGAGGTTGTAGAGAGTTTCAGGGAGAGCATAAGGGAACAATTGACAGGAATGGGGGAAAGAAATACAGTAGAAGAAGAATGGGTAGCTCTGAGGGATGAAGTAGTGAAGGCAGCAGAGGATCAAGTAGGTAAAAAGACGAGGGCTAATAGAAATCCTTGGGTAACAGAAGAAATATTGAATTTAATTGATAAAAGGAGAAAATATAAAAATGCAGTAAATGAAGCAGGCAAAAAGGAATACAAACGTCTCAAAAAATGAGATCGACAGGATGTGCAAAATGGCTAAGCAGGGATGGCTAGAGGACAAATGTAAGGATGTAGAGGCTTGTCTCACTAGGGGTAAGATAGATACTGCCTACTGGAAAATTAAAGAGACCTTTGGAGAGAAGAGAACCACTTGTATGAATATCAAGAGCTCAGATGGCAACCAAGTGCTAAGCAAAGGAGGGAAGGCAGAAAGGTCGAAGGAGTATATAGAAGGTTTATACAAGGGCGAAGTACTTGAGGACAATATTATGGAAATGGAACAGGATGTAGATGGAGACGAAATGGGAGATAAGATACTGCGTGAAGAGTTTGACAGAGCACTGAAAGACCTGAGTCGAAACAAGGCCTCGGGAGTAGACAACATTCCATTAGACTGATGGCCTTGGGAGAGCCAGTCATGACAAAACTCTACCATCTGGTGAGCAAGATGTATGAGACAGGCGAAATAACCTCAGACTTCAAGAAGAATATAATAATTCCAATCCCAAAGAAAGCAGGTGTTGACAGATGTGAAAATTACTGAACTATCAGTTTAATAAGTCACAGCTGCAAAATACTAACACGAATTCTTTACCGACGAATGGAAAAACTAGTAGAAGCCAACATTGGGGAAGATAAGTTTGAATTCCGTAGAAACACTGGAACACTTGAGGCAATACTGACCTTACGACTTATCTTAGAAGAAAGATTAAGGAAAGGCAAACCTATGTTTCTAGCATTTGTAGACTTAGAGAAAGCTTTTGACAATGTTGACTGGAATACTCTCTTTCAAATTCTGAATGTGGCAGGGGTAAAATACAGGGAGCGAAAGGCTATTTACATTTTGTACAGAAACCAGATGGCAGTTGTAAGAGTCGAGGGGCATCAAATGGAAGCAGTGGTTGGGAAAGGAGTGAGACAGAGTTGTAGCCTCTCCCTGATGTTATTCAATCTGTATATTGAGCAAGCAGTAAAGGAAACAAAAGAAAAATTCGGAGTAGGTATTAAAATTCATGGAGAAGATGTGAAAACTTTGAGGTTCTCCGATGACATTGTAATTCTGTCAGAGACAGCAAAAGACTTGGAAGAGCAGTTGAACGGAATGGACAGTGTCTTGAAAGGAGGATATAAGATGAACATCAACAAAAGCAAAAAGAGGATAATGGAATGTAGTCAAATTAAATCAGGTAACGCTGAGGGAATTAGATTAGGAATTGAGTCAGTTAAAGTAGTAAAGGAGTTTTGCTATTTAGGGAGTAAAATAACTGATGATGGTCGAAGTAGAGAGGATATAAAATGTAGACTGGCAAAGGCAAGGAAATCGTTTCTGAAGAAGAGAAATTTGTTAACATCAAGTATAGATTTAAGTGTCAGGAAGTCATTTCTGAAAGTATTTGTATGGAGTGTAGCCATGTACGGAAGTGAAACATGGACGATATCTAGTGTGGACAAGAAGAGAATAGAAGCTTTCGAAATGTGGTGCTACAGACGAATGCTGAAGATAAGGTGTGTAGATCATGTAACTAATGAGGGGGTATTGAATAGGATTGGGGAGAAGAGAAGTTTGTGGCACAACTTGACTAGAAGAAGGGATCGGTTGGTAGGACATGTTTTGCGGCATCAAGGGATCACAAATTTAGCATTGGACGGCAGCGTGGATGGTAAAAATCATAGAGGGAGACCAAGAGATGAATACACTAAGCACATGCAGAAGGATGTAGGTTGCAGTAGGTACTGGGAGATGAAGAATGTTGCACAGGATAGAGTAGCATGGAGAGCGGCATCAAACCAGTCTCAGGACTGAAGACAACAACAACAACATATATTTGATCAACCAAGACATCTGAAATGATACTTCCCTTACCAGATTGACCAGGTTTCGGTTGTGAATGGTTCTTGCCTGAAGACAACAAAGCAATTCATGAAACAATAATTGTTGGAGGCTGACTTGCAGCAGCAGCAGCATCATCATCATCATCATCATCATCATCATCATCATCATCATCATCAACGTCCAAGTGCACATTTTTGGTAACAAATTTATCCATTGCAAACTTAATCACAATACACTAAGAGACTAAAGTAAATAAATAAAATACAGCCAGCCAAAAAATAGTCCACTAGACACCAAAGTCAGAATACTAAACATGGCTGCAGCATGCACGGAATGAAACTGCCCACAGTGAATGACTGTGACAGCAGGGTGGGCTTTATATAGCCGTGTCTTCCTAATGTCTCAAAGCATCAAGGCGACGCATGGCTGAGGGTTCCAGGCGCTTCTGCTCTAGTCCTTTGATGTCACCGCAGCCTCAGTGCTGGCCTGCTGGCACCAGACTTGACCCGAAGTAACACACACTGGGTCAAATGTTAAGTGTGCCTGCAGCACCGTAACACTATCATGATTCACACCACTCATTTTCAGTTAACCTGCTTACTACCATAATAACTATTTGTTTTAATGCATTACTGAACATATTTTAAAAGGTAACTCTCACAAAGAAGGAAAACAAATTCCAACATAATTTTGTTTTTTTACAAAGCATAATGAAACAAATAATTTTCTAAAATTATTGGGAGGGTTGGCGGAGGCCCCCTTCATCCCCCCTCCCACTCCCTCACCCAAATGATTTTTTGAGGGAGTTTGGGCCCCCTCAGGCCCCATGGAGTTGATGCCTGTGTAAATTCTTTGTTTTGTTGACCTTTGGTTGCTATAATACTTATTGGCAGAGTTTGACAGTTTTTTGTGGTCATATATTTTGGTATCATTGTGTTGGAACTGTATATTTACTGCCTTTAACTTTTTGCAGTTACTTTCCTGTTTGGTGATTTTCCATGCTGCTTTGGTTTTGTTATTAGCTTTTTCTATAAATTTGTAATTTTGGTACCTTTTAGCCACTAACAATACTTTCATGTAGATCTTTCTGTATGTATGGTAAC
This sequence comes from Schistocerca serialis cubense, assembly GCF_023864345.2. NCBI lineage: Eukaryota > Metazoa > Arthropoda > Insecta > Orthoptera > Acrididae > Schistocerca > Schistocerca serialis. The sequence goes on along the minus strand of NW_026047584.1, from coordinate 6,595,842 downwards.
AGTTATGAAATGCTTAATTATAACTGTAGTTCTTCAATGAGGTAAGGTGCATTAGGGTTTCAGAGGGTTTCCTTATCCCATTGGTTACCCAGCTGTTGCATGATTTAGTGATTCTTAGAACTTTATTTAAATTAAGACTTGAAGAAGTGTTTCCTATTGACAGAATCTGTTGTACATCGCTCTTGACGATACAAGTGAGACTCTGTAGATACATGCAATGTAATGCTAATGGCGCCTTGCTAGGTCGCAGCCATGGACTTAGCTGAAGGCTATTCTAACTATCTGCTCTGCAAATGAGCGAGGTTTCATCAGTGTGCATCGCTAGCTAAGTCGTCCGTACAACTGGGGCGAGTGCTAGTTCGTCTCTCGACACCTGCCGTGTGGTGGCGCTCGGTCTGCGATCACTGACAGTGGTGACACGCGGGTCCAACGTGTACTAATGGACCGCGGCCGATTTAATGCTACCACCTAGCAAGTGTGGTGTCTGGCAGTGACACCACAGAATCTTTGAAAACTTCCCATTTGTAATAGTTTCTCTGTACATTTCCTCCCATGTTTCACTGTTAATTAGTGAGACAAATAGAGCTCTTTTTGACTTACAAAAAACCCTTACTGTACTTGTGTATTTTAGTCTTATTATCTAATTCTATGCCTGATTTTAATAACCGACTGGAATGGTCTGAGATGCCAAGGTCATCTATCACAATGTCTCACCTATCTTTCTCTCTGTCTGTAGCGTATAGTCAATACTTGATGCTGAATGCCTGGTTACCCTAGTGGCAGCATTAATTAATAGTGATATGCCATAGGTGTAGATAATGTTCCAAAAACTATTGCACGGCATATCTGGGTTCATCATGTTAATGTTTAGAACTTCACAAATGATGATTTTGCCTTAGGGGCGGGAGACTGTACGTAATGCTTGGGTTAGCTTTGTAGTGAAGGTGTCCATGTCACCACTGGGAGCATGATAACTACATAGTACAGTTAGCTTTAGAGATAAAAAACCTACATGTATTCCAAAGACCGATATTTCTACATGTTTATCCTCACTTAATGCCGTAATGTCATTTCTAATTATTTACATAATCCCCCCCTCCATGTATATCCATGATACACCACATTTCATAGTGTTTCTGCTGTAATGACAGGCTAGACTGTAGGAATATAGTGCTACATTTGTTAATTCTCAACTGTTACACCAATGATCTGTTATGCAAACAAGTGAGCTGTCAATAGACTGCAGTTCCACCAATAATTGTTGCACTTTGTTTCTTACGCTTTGCATTTTTTGGTGCGAGACTGAGAAGCACTGGGCACTGCTTACCTTGTAGACTTTGTTTCTCTTGCCTTGGTATAAAAAATCCTTTTGGTGATGAGGTGTTACAGTTATCCTACCACCTGATGCAATGGACCCTGTTTCTTCTGTTGGATCCTCACATTTTCTTGTTGTTCCTGCTGAAGGTGATTGTGGCACTGACTCTTCTTGTTCAAGTGATAGTCAGTCACATCCACAGCATTAGCAAAGCCAGGATTTTCTTTTTATGGAGCTGTTATGGTGTTTTCATATTTCCTTGATCAAAGCTGGCTATATAGCAATTGTATTTCTTCCAGCATGGTCATCTTTCTGTATTTGTTTCGTCAGAATTTTGCCAATGCATGACTTTTCAGTGCTGTTATAGTGTAGACCATTTTTGTGAACAGATCTCTTGAGTTGGGGAGATCAAAGTATGTTATGTTTTGATAAAACTTGCATATTTTACAATTTTTTTTTCTTTTTTTTTTTTTTTTGTATGCTCAAAGATTAAGATTGAGTTACTCTGCAGATCATGTCTGTGAGGCATGCTTGTCACTACAATATTCGGCACTTTGAGGTTCAGTAGTGTTGTTTCTAGACAGTATGTGGCAAATTTACTTTGTTGCTTCCACCCATGATTATGACCATGTCATTCTCAGTTATCATTTAGTGAATTATTGCTTTTCGTTATCTTGGTCAAAGGTGTGGTCAGCTTAGTTATTCCTGTGGCTGTAAATGACGAAATGATGTTCATTCATTTTATCAGTGATTCTCTTGAAGGACTCACTTTTTGTAGTTCCCTTTTTTATTGATTGTACAAATTTTATTGACTGTGCACTTTATTTGACGTCTTGTCACTGATTTTGGTTCATCTGTGTTGCTGTTTTCTTACAGTCTTCATCTAGAAGCAATGATTTACTTGATAGCTGTATCACCAGAGCTGTACTTACTGTATGTTTACATGCTTTAGTTGGCTCATGCCACATTTTCTGTGTAGAAAGACTGTTTGCAGCAACATCTTGTGCTAGGTGATGATTTTGCTCCAGTCCTTGATATTGTCTGAAAGAACCCTTATTATTGTTTCTTCTGAATTTAGTGTGTTCTGTATTAAGTTTTTCGCAGCACTCATAAAGCACTGATGACATGTCCAGTCATGATCCTCTTTTATATACATCAGTTTCACTTTTACACATCCGGTCCCTTTCATCCCACAAACCAACCAACCACTTTTACACATTTATCATGGTACCACGACTTGCACTCCGTACACAGGATACCTCACTTGACCTTTTCACACAAATTTTACACACATCACAATCACATTTTACAGTAACTGAGCCATCACTAGATGAGGTGCTTTCACCCAGTGCCATCTTGAACTGTCTATAAAGGAGATAGCTTACAAATCACTTGTGTAATCAGTTCTAGAAAATTGCTGAAGTGTGTGGGACCTTTACCAAATAGGCCTAGCAAGACATATTGAATCTATACACACAGGGGCAGTATGAATCATGTTTGCCTTCTGAGGAGTGAGCTGTCCAAAGTTTCCAGTTTAAGAGTCTGCTGGGTCAGGTGTACAGTCTTAACCTGCTATGAAGTAGTCCTGAAAAAAATTTGGGACACAAGTAAATTGTTTATGATCACAACATCACATTCTGACAGTCCTGTTCATCCATCAAAGAATCTTAGCTCAATTGGTGGCCTAGATGGAGTGACAAATCTCAGAAAACTAACCCTGGTATTTTGACATAGAACACAGTTTCCACCATTTACATTCGATATTATTTTTGCACCACTGAAATTCAGCTTTGCATGCCATTTCTTAAATGAACACCTAGCAATATTGATCTTCTTCTCTGCTCGCTCTCTCTTGCTCTCTCTCGCTCTCTCCCCCCGTCTCCTCCCCCCCCCCCCCCCCTCCCCGTCGCTCCTCGTGATCGTGAGACGTAGGTACTCTAAGAATACTTTTAGTTCACTGTCGGTGTATTTAAAAAAAAACTTCCATAAAGAACGTAATTATCAGTTCTCACATTAACATTAGACTTCTTGTAAGTCACCAGTGTCATCTCACATTAGACACAAATTAAGATACATTTACCACATAGTTGATTCAACAACCACAGAAATCATGGACAAGTGTTGCCTCTAGCATGTCATTGTTAAAAGTTACTGAAAATCTTTTTTCCAGCTTGACTGTTTTTTCATCACTACCGTAGTCAAAGTCATAAAACAGCACAGATTAACACAGAAGTTCCTTGGGGCCGCTGTGTTCTTTCATTACAACTTCCTTGGCCCAACGACAAGTCCTTGTCAGTGCCATTTGACTGCTGTGTCTACGGTCTTCTCACTATATACTTTGGACCTCCACACACAGACAGGTGATGCGCAGTAGATAGGCTCTCTCACACTTATATTTAAAATATCATGTGTTCGAGATGGTAGATGGCTGAGAGGTTCTAGAATTTATGCACCAATTCTCGAAACACTACATATCCCCTTCCTCAGATCGAACACGTGATATTTTATACATAATCATTATGTACATTAATATCACATATAATAACAATTCACATTTTAATAGTATACATTTATTACATAGGTTAATATATATCTTTCTCACATTAACAATAATTCCCCCCCCCCCCCCCCCCCCCCTCCAATCGTAAACTCCAGGTGACCATGACACATGAGTAATTTATTTTCTGTTGTCACTTTTTGTACTACCTTTTCTAAGTATTTACTCATTCATTATCTGTTGTAGTTTGGAGGAACTCTGGGAAACATGAGTGTGTTCCTTTTGACACTCCTGAACATACATAACAGTGACTTCTGTCATGATACTGTCCCTCTTGCATGCTCTTTTATTACTCATACCTCCTTCTGTGTGTGTGTGTGTGCGCGCGTGTGTGTGTGTGTATGTGTGTGTGTGTGTGTGTGTGTGTGTGTGTGTGTGTGTGTGTGTGTGCGCGTGTGTGTGTGTTTATTCTGACTCGTTTCTAGTCTGTAATTTTAATGTTTGTGTATAAATGTAATTTTGTGTGTACGCGGATGTGTGTTCGTGTAGTCTGATTCTTTGGCTTTCTTATCTGAAGATAAGATGCAGGTTATTGGAAACCTTGGAAACCAGGAAGGACTTCTGCAATAGAAGTAGGTGAATATGGAAAGAGGTAACAAAAGATAGGTCCTAAAAATGAGAAGTAAGAAAGAAAACAAATAGAAATGGTTTCTAAGATCAAAGAAGAGAAAGAAGATAGCCTCACAGACAGGAAACCCTTCCCACCCTCCCTTCCCCATGATCCCTACCTCATAGTTACTTGAGTGAGATGCCGGAGAAGGTTTGTTATTAAATCATCTCCTACAGAACAGACATTCCCCCTTCACCCTTGAGGAAATCTTAGCAACCCTATGGAAACAGCAAGTGATGAAGAATGAGGCAAACTTGTTTGTGAGGGTTGTTTGAAAGGTGTGGTGTATATTTTGGGTTTGTCATGATATAGATGCTCTTATAAATCATGCTGTTATCCATAGTACCCTCTCCTATCAAAACTGATAGAAACCCTCCCATCTACATCATATTTCATAAAAGGTAGAAAATATTCTGTAGAAAGTAGTAAACCTAAATACTATGTTGTCACAGTAGTTTAATTAGTCATCCAATATTTTATGTTTTGCTAACGCAATATTTCCTTCAGTTCACTAAGAAAAATATGCGTCAAGAAATATCAATTGGAACTCTGGCCTGAATATATTACATTCTGTATGAGAAAATTATTCTCATGACATCAGGAATTATTTTTAAAGTTAAGTGCCGGGACACTGTTCTCCCTATTTACCTCAAAATGGCTCTGAGCACTATGGGACTTAACATCTGAGGTCATCAGTCCCCTAGAACTTAGAACTACTTAAACCTAACTAACCTAAGGACATCACAGAGATCCATGCCTGAGGCGGGATTTGGGCCTGCAACCATAGCGGTCATGCGGTTCCAGACTGTAGCGCCTAGAACCACTTGGCCACACAGACCGGCCTCCCTACTTACCTAGAAATATATGACCAATGAAAGAATTACCTGGCATCTTTCAAGAAAACCAGTGTTGGAGTCATCTTAATGACACCTTATATCAATATTACATACCAAATTGGTGACACTGATTTTACCAAGACCTCTTCACACAGGTTTGCAAAGCAACTGGTGAAGAGATTATATACCAAGATCATTCCAAGGAAAAATTTGACTTAATTATACATGGAGACTGTGCTGGTCAAACCAGAGGTCCAAGCAAAAATATTAACTAATTATACGTGGAGACCGTGCTGCTTGAAACAAAGGGAAATAAGAGCTGACCAGGCACACTTAATGTGTCTTGTCCCAAGGCTGTGCCAAATGATGGAGTTCAGAGATAATGTGCGCAAATTTCCACCTCATAGTGCAACCGAGCATAGTTGGGACGAGACCAGATTGGGGACAGGTAGGTGCGCATGCACTGTGCAAATACCTACCTCATATGTGCTCTTGCTGAGTGCATGAGTGTAGTACCAGAAACGCATATGCAGAAGTTTCTTTGACACCCTATAAAATCTCTCAGGGGACTAGAGTTTGTTAGTAGTCTGACTGAATGGAATAAGGAAATACACCACCAGTAACTGTTGGGGGTGACGTAATCACAAATGCTATTTAGTATGATTTTTCTTTTTTCTTTTTTCATCATATCTTTGAGGGTGGTTTCGTAGAGTAGCTTAAGATATTGAAGGAATTTGATGCATAAAAACTATTATAGAAGAAACACCAAAAACAACTCAGGACCTGACAGTAGTCACTCAACTGTTAATTCAGCACGTTAATGTGCCTGGGGCATATGTAACTTTACATCCTTTACATTAGACTTTCCCTTTTCTGATCTAGTTGTAGATCCATGAAAAATAATGTCTTCGTATGGATCACCATTTGTACTCGGTATGGTCCTTCACATTTTTGGAAAAACTTGTGTGTCTCTTTCTTCAGGGCAGAGGTTTGAAGATGATGATTTACAAGAACTAGGTCATGAATCCTGTTCTGAGGTTCCAAAGCTTTATTTTAATTATGTTTACTTACTCTCTGATGTGTCTTTTAGACTAAATTCTTAGAAACTATTTCCTGGATCATTTTGTTCAGGCCAACTAAAACATCTAATGATAGTTTCTCCTGTATATGGTTCACCCATTACTTCTAAAGGTGTAGCCCAGTTGATGAATGTGGTAATTCATTTAGAATAAGTTAAAAGTCTTTAATTTTCATTGCTCATAAAATATGTTTTTCATGGCAGTAGGTGCGGCATAGTTTTCCAATTTCCTTTCTTACCCATTCACATGGTTTCAAGGATGTGTTACAGTTGGATATTAACACTTGACGAATGCCTTACCATGCTATGAATTCTTTAAATTCATTATTCACGAATTGTGGGCCACTATCTGTAAGAAACCATTTTATTTCACCTACTTCTAGAAGGTATTGTTGTAAAGTGTATAATTGTCTGCGTATTTGCTTGTGTGGTGGGATATAGCCTAACATATTTTGAGCAGCACTCTGTGGTGACCAAAATGTATGACACTCCTCCCTTTCCTTCTGGAACTGTCCCAAAACAATCTGCTGCTGTGAGATCATGTCACGACTTAGGCATAATCTGATTCATTTTGTATTTCACATGAGTATTATCCTCTTTCACTTCCTGACAGATTTCACAAGTTCTAATCAAAGATGCTCCATTATGCCCTGGATTCTTAAAATAATAAAACTTTTTCTATTTTTGATACTGATGTGTCCACACCCTGTATGAACATACCACATAAATGTGCCTTTCATTACTTTCGGAATGCATAAACACCAAAATTGCGATGTTACACTGTCTCTCCAAAACAAATTATGACTCATAATTTTCCATTTTCCCACTTGAATAGGAGGTAAGGTATTCCAGATACACATAGAAAACATTTCTGTAAAATAGGGATCATGATGAATATTTTCTGTTATTCTTCGAGCCATCTCTTGTACCCTGATCTTCAGATTTTCTCTGACATAAAATTGATTACAAAAATAATGCCTGGTCCTTCTGTACATGTCAACTCTTCCATTCCTATTGGTAATCTAGACAAAGCATCCAGTACAATATTCTCGGAACCTTTTACATATTGTATCCTAATATTGTATTCTTGTAGGGAAAGCATCCATCGCATTAATCTACTGTGTAACAATGAGGTGCTCATTCGAAAGGACAGAGCTTGATGATCTGTATAAACATGAATTTCTGACTGCAATACTAGTGTCTGAAACGTTTTGGTTACTCCGTACAATCACCAATAGTTCTTTTTCAGCAGCCATGTAATTCAATTCATGCTTATTTAGACTACGGCTAGCAAAAGCTATGGTTCGATGTTCTACACTATATAGATCCCATTATCCTCAGAAAAATTCTGCAGCAGTACCATAATCAGATGTGTCTGTTGAAATTCTGAACAGTTTGCCCATAACTGGATGATGTAATATGGGTGATTCAACAAGCGCACTTTTGACCTCTACAAATGCATCATTTGCTTCTTGATCCCATCACCCCTTCCCTAATAAACTTAAAATTTTCAGGTCATTTCATTTGTGACCTCTTCTGTACTGTTGATAGTATCCAGCCATATCTATAAATCCTTTCAACTGTCTTAAATTTCTGTGGTGTAGACACTCTTTAATAGCTTTAATGCATACAGGGTCCGGTTCAATTCCCTGCACCCATACAATATGACCTAAAAACCTAAGCTCTTGGCGTGAAAAGTATGATTTAGACAGTTTCACCATAACACCTTTCTCTTTAAATCTTTTCAGAGTTCTGCACAAGGTGAGACAATGTTCTTCCCAAGTAGTTGATATTAAAGGATATCGTCTACATACATTATTAAATCCTTCAATAAATCTCTCCCTAATGCTTCATCCAGCACACATATAAATACATATACAGAAATATTAAGTCTGAATGGCAATACATTGAAATGATATGAGCCATGAAATAAGAATGCTGTGTACTTTTTTGATTCTGGATGTAACCTGATTTTCCAATATCCTGCAGTCGGGTCCACTGTGCTGAAACACCTTGCTTTCTCAAATTTGCATAACAATTCTTTGATGTTAATCAGTCTGAATAAGCATTTAGAGACAGAAAGACACAATGTCCATGCATCTAAGACTAATTGTACCACACCCGTAGCTTTTTTCAACTTGACCAAAGGGTTATTCATGATTCTGCAAGCTACATTCTATTATATTGTTATCAATCATTTGGTTGATTTCCTCCCTCACTGCTTCTTTCCAACTTACTGGTATTGGATACAGCTTACAGAAGAATAGTGTTATCTCTGATTTTGAAATTACAAATGTAGCCACTGATGTCACCGGGACAATCGTAGAACACTACTTCATACTCCATTAAAATTTTACATAAATTTTGCTTTTGTTATTTTGTCAATATTAGTGACTCATTAACTTTGTCTTTTATGTCAGTGTGTAGTGTTCCTGGAACTACATTATCACTCTCTGGTGACAATTGTGCTGTAGCTGTTAATCGCATACACCGACGTTCGGTTGTTTGTTTACTGATGTAGCTTCTGTCACAAATGGTATCCAGCGTCTACTGTTCCTTCTACCAAAACAAAGAAGATTCTCAAAATTAAAGATGACTTTAAATTCTAATAACCAATTTAACCAAAATATACATCAGTATTAATATTTTATACTATTAAAAGTGTTTGACGAAATAAGATATTTCCAGCACTGGAATTCACTTGGGTTTCCTGTTTCACAATTTTACTTTTCGTTCCTGTTATACCAACTATGTAAACTCCAGTTACTGGTAATAGCAGTGTGTAATAAATTAAAGAATGCACTAGATATGAGTGATACTTCAGTCCCTGAGTCTATAAATATGTTAACTTCAGAAGTTTCCACAGTCCCTGCCATTATTGGTTATGGGTTGTTGAAAACTAGGTTTGGTTCTTATAGCAATAACCAAACTTTTGTAGGTAGTCTGTGCATGCAAATAACATACTTATCATTAATCAGGCCTTCTAGTGAATCTCTATGACCTGGCCCTGGATCCAGATCGCACCACGTTTCCTCATTATTTGTAATCACAGGTTGGTAACCAAATCAAGATAGTATGATACCACTTTGTGCTCTATTATTACTTTGTACAAATTCTTGTGAAGTTACTGGACCTACATTCTAAGGTGGATGCTTCTTCTGATGATGGTTGTTACCCTTTTTCTATTGCACTGGTGAACTCTAGCTAGGTTGACTTCGTGCTTTTTGAAATTATCCCACTATTCCTTTCGAAATTCGAATTTTCCCCTTGATGTAAAATTTTGTAACAGTCTTTATTTAGAGCGTCTAAGTGTCAATGAAAGATAACAATTCTTCAACCATTTTCCAGCCACTAAACCAGATGCCATTTCTTGCATAGATGGGTAATTGTCTAATCAAAATTTGAATTAAACCCTCTTCCTCCGTCAGCTTATCTAAATACTTTGCCCATATTAGATGCCAGTCTAAATATTTACTCATGGTACCCCAAGTATAATTGTAATATTTTGGGTCCCACAAATCTGATATTAGTTTCTCCTGTGTACTAGCAGACCAATATTTCTCTTTAAATTTCTTCTGAAACTCTCCCCACGAAGAAAAGTTCTCAATATTTACAGTACCCCATTCTGAGGATTCCCCTACAAGGTACCCCACAGCAAATTCAATAATTTTAGATATTTCCCAGTTCTTCATGATAGCTTTTTGAATCTTTTAAAAAAATGAGTCAGATGCACCTCTCTGTCGGGCTTGAAATTAGGTAATTGTCTCGATAACCCTGAATTTGCCCCCCCCCCCCACCCCCCATCCAATTGCAAATCAGAAACTACTTCACTAGTCAGCACAACATTGGGTGAAGTTCCTCATTCTTCTACATGTTCCTGCGTAAGTTTGCCTTTTCTCCAGAGTTAGTCTATGCCCTTTCTGGTATCAGTAAATTTGGATGAAGCCATAGGCAATGCATTCCTTGATGTTATTCTCTGTGACTTTCCAATCTATAATTTTCTCTACCTGCTCTTCCAGACTACTTAAATTTATGATACCAGAGCTTGCCATCTTCTCTTTTAAGCTTGTTTCTAAACTGTCTACTCGTGTACTTACACTTGTAATTTGTGAATGAATGTCAGGCATTAATTCACTATGCTTATAGTGCTCTCTTTCAGTGTATACCATCCCTGGTTTACAGCATTAAACTGAGAATGACATACATCCTCCAATGACCCTAACTTTTCATTAATCTCTAATTCTACACTATTATATTTCTCCTCAACATTCAAAATATTCCATTCTAACTTTCTGGTCAAATTCTGAAAATTAATATTCTGTTTTTTGTTGAATTCAGCAAACATTTGATTTATATGAATGCTTCAAGAATTAGTCAATTCCTTCTTTAAATCTAATTTCAGATATTCAATTTTACCATTTAGAGTGTCAAATTCAGTCTTTAAAGCATCCATTCCTTTGCATAGATTACTAAATTATCTACTCTGTGCATCAACCTTCGCATTTAATAAACCCAGATTGGTTGCTTGACTATTCAAGATCTCACTCTAAGCATCTATTTATCATTTAATTGAGCATTTACTGAGCCTATTTTTTCACTTATTCTAGAGTCCCAAGTTAGATACCCAAAGTTGCACATAGTTAGTAAATCTAATCAAAGCTCAAAATGCTACTTTAAGAAAGGAACTAAGTGTTGTGGCGAAACAAGCTTGCTACGCCACACTGGGAAGGGAGCCGAAAGAAATGCACGCGTACACACACGCCGACTGGCGTCAAGTCTGGAACAGGATAACTATTGAATGGTAGCAAGAAAAGTACGTAGCTGCTTTATACTTAACTTTTAATCTTTGTTGGTTTACACGTTCTTCTTGAGACATTTATACGATATCTCTCAAAGTAGGTAAGGCTAATGGCACCTTGCTAGGTCGTAGCCATGGACTTAGCAGAAGGCAATTCTGTCTGTCTCTCGGCAAATGAGAGGAAAGGCTTCGTCCGTATAGTCGCTAGCAATGTCGTCCGTACAACTGGGGCGAGTGCTATATCGTATCTCCAGACCTGCCTTATGGTGGCGCTCGGTCTGCTATCTCACAGTGGCGACATGCGGGTCCGAAATGTACTAAATGGACCGCGGCCAATTTAAGCTACCACCTAGCAAGTGTGGTGTCTGGCGGTGACACCACATTAAGACCAGTCTGGTCCTTCTTTACTAATTTTTATAGCCATGCCTGGTTCTGAAGTTTCTCCAACTTCGTGTTCCTGATCCATAATTTTACAAGCTTTGTCCCTTGTGAGCATCTTAAAATCAACTTTAAGTATAATAACTACACTAATAACTTTATTTCTGCATCTGTGAACCCACGATGTGTGAAAAGTGTATACTCCCCACACCGGATCTCCTTAGTTGTATCATGCAAGGCATATCTCTTCTTAATCTAATATGTCAAGATCTTCTCTCCAGTTTTTCATGTTGTGGTTTTTTCACTTCTTCTCCCGTATTTACTGTTACAAATATTTCCATTGGATATTTGGGCAGAATCCAATTCCTTGAATTTCATGTTTAGTCTTGTTATGCTCAGTTGCTATGGAAACACTTGATAGCTTTTTCTCTTGTTTTCATCTCAAAATTCTTTTTTTTCCTTCGGTCCTTTCACACTGGTCACTGCATTCTAATGTTTTCGACCACAACAATGTGTGAAGTTGGATTGCAACCTGCTCACTTCTTTTACATGCATAGACTTACTTGGCATGCACAGCTGATCTTCTCTGGATAGCCAGCTCTATGTCAGTCTCCAAAAACATTCTTCTCCAAAGAATGATGCTAGTGAAAGGAATATATACAGGGTGGTCCATCTGAAGTTTCAGATGAGATTATCTCGAAAACTATACTTTGAGCAAAAATGGTGGGTAAGACAAGTTAATAAGCTCAAAGGGGGACATCAAATGATACTACACGTGACCTGCGTGCCCTGCTCCCTTGGGTGGTGCAGGGGGCAACTTTTAAATCTTCAATGGAAACATCCATTTTTTATTCCAGATTCTGATTCTCCATGAAAAAGTAATCAAGTCTTGTCTGAAACAGTTCTTTAAACCTTTGACAGATGGCGCTGAAATAGAGAAAAAAGTAAAATAGAAAAACAACTCTAATGCATCTTTCTTGGATAATTCTAGATAAATCAAATCAATCAAAAATGTGTACTAATTCCTTCATTATGTTGAATTAACCTATTTTTGTACAAAATTGACTGTATCACACTTTAGCATTACCCAGGAACACTGACATGGATGTAGTGGAATCATGTTCCCATGGGGTGCTTCATTAACATGAGTCCCCTTGCCTCTCACACATTAGGGTGCTTCATTAGTGTGGTTGTTGTGGTCTTCAGTCCTGAGACTGGTTTGATGCAGCTCTCCATGCTACTCTATCCGGTGCAAGCTTCAGGTCACAGTACTTACTGCAACCTACAACCTTCTGAATCTGCTTAGTGTATTCATCTCTTGGTTTCTCTCTACGATTTTTACCCTCCAATACTAAATTGGTGATCCCTTGATGCCTCGAACATGTCCTACCAACCGATCCCTTCTTCTAGTCAAGTTGTGCCACAAACTTCTCTTCTCCCCAATCCTATTCATTATCTCCTCATTAGCTATATGATCTACCCATCTGATCTTCAGCATTCTTGAGTAGCACCACATTTCGAAAGCTTCTATTCACTTCTTGTCCAAACTCGTTATCGTCCCTGTTTCACCTCCATACATGGCTATGCTCCATACAAATACTTTCAGAAATGACTTCCTGACACCTAAATCTATACTCGATGTTAACAAATTTCTCTTCTTCCGAAATGCTTTCTTTGCCATTGCCAGTCTCCATTTTACATCATCTCTACTTTGACCATCATCAGTTACTTTGCTCCCCAAATAGCAAAACTCCTTTACTACTTTAAGTGCCTCATTTCCTAATCTAATTCTCTCAGCATCACCTGACTTAATTCTACTGCATTCCATTAACCTTGTTTAGCTTTTGTTGACGTTCATCTTATATTCTCCTTTCGAGACACTATCCATTCCGTTGAAGTGCTCTTCCAAATGCTTTGCTGTCTCTGACAAAATAACAATGTCATCGGCAAACCTCAAAGTTTTTGTTTCTTCTCTATGGATTTTAATACCTACTCTGGACTTTTCTTTAGTTTCCTTTACTGCTTGCTCAATATACAGATTGAATAACATCGGGGAGAAGCTATAACCCTGTCTCATTCCCTTCCCAACCAGTGCCTCCCTTTCACGCCCCTCGATTCTTATAATTGCCATCTTGTGTCTGTACAAATTATAAATAGCCTTTCGTTCCCTGTATTCTACCTCTGCCACCTTCAGAATTTGAAAGAGCGTATTCCAGTCAACATTGTCAAAAGCTTTCTCTAAGTCTACAAATGCTAGAAACGTAGGTTTACCTTTCCTTAATCTTTCTCCTAAGATAAGTCGTTGGGTAAGTATTGCCTCACATGTTCCAATATTTCTACGGAATCCAAATTGATCTTCCCCGGGGTCGGTCTCTAATAGTTTTTAAATTCGTCTGTAAAGAATTCATGTTAGTATTTTGCAGCTGTTACTTACCAAACTGATAGTTAAATAATTTTCGCATTTGTCAACACCTGCTTTTTATGGGATTGGAATTATGACATTGTTCTTGGTGTCTGAGGGTATTTCGCCTGTCTCATAAATCTTGCTCACCAGACAGTAGAGTTTTGTCGGGACTGGCTCTCCCAAGGCTGTCAGTAGTTCTAATGGAATGTTGTCTACTCCCGGGGCCTTGTTTCGACTCAGGTCTTTCAGTGCTCTGTCAAACTCTTCACGCAGTATCTTATCTCCCATTTTGTCTTCATCTACTGCCTCTTCCATTTCCATAATATTGTCCTCAAGAACATCGCCCCTGCATGGACCCTCTATACACTCCTTCCACCTTTCTGCTTTCCCTTCTGTGGTTTGAACTTGATTTCCATCTGTGCTCTTGATTTCCATCTGTGCTCTTGCTTTCCACCTGTGCTCTTGATATTCATGCAAGTGGTTCTCTTTTCTCCAAAGGTCTCTTTAATTTTCCTGTAGGCAGTATGTATCTTACCCCTAGTGAGATAAGCCTCTACATCCTTTTATTTATACTCTAGCCATGCCTGCTTAGCCGTTTTGCACTTCCTGTCGATCTCATTTTTGACATGTTTGTATTCCTTTTTGCCTGCTTCATTTACTGAATTTTTATATTTTCTCCTTTCGTCTATTAAATTCAATATTTCTTCTGTTACCCAAGGATTTCTACCGGCCCTCATCTTTTTACCTACTTGATCCTCTGCTGCCTTCACTACTTTCTCTCAAAGCTACCCTATCTTCTTCTACTGTATTTCTTTCCCCCATTCCTGTCAATTTTTCCTTATGCTCTTCCTGAAACTCTGTAAAACCTCTGGTTTAGACAGATTATCAAGGTCCCATCTCCTTAAATTCCCACCTTTTTGCAGTTTCTTCAGTTTCAATCTGCAGTTCATAACCAATAGATTGTGGTCAGAATCCACATCTGCCCCTGGAAATGTCTTACAATTTAAAACCTGGTTCATAAATCTCTGCCTTACCATTACATAATCTATCTGAAACCTGTCTGTATCTCCAGGCTTCTTCCATGTATACAACCTTCTTTTATGATTCTTAAACCAAGTGTTAGCTATCATTAAGTTGTGCCCTCTGCAAAATTCTACCAGGCGGATTCCTCTTTCATTTCTTAGCCCCAATCCATATTCACGTACTACGTTTCCTTCTCTCCCTTTTCCTACTACCGAATTCCAGTTACCCATGACTATTAAATTTTCATCTCCCTTCACTATCTGAATAATTTCTTTTATTTCACCATACATTTCTTCAATTTCTTCATCATCTGCAGAGCTAGTTGGCATATATACTTGTACTACTGTAGCAGACATGCGCTTCGTGTCTATCTTGGCCACAGTAATGCATTCACTGTGCTGTTTGTTGTAGCATACCTGCACTGCTATTTTTTTTATTCATTATGACACAGACTCCTGCATTACCCCTATTTGAGTTTGTATTTATAACCCTGTATTCGCCTGACCAAAAGTCTTGTTTCTCCTGCCACTGAACTTCACTAATTCCCACTGTATCTAATTTTAACCTATCCATTTCCCTTTTTAAATTTTCGAACCTACCTACTCGATTAAGTGAGCTGACATTCCACACTCCGATCTGTAGAACGCCAGTTTTCATTCTGCTGATAACGACGTCCTCCTGAGTAGTCCCTGCCCAGAGATCCGAATGGGGGACTATTTTACCTCAAGAATATTTTACCCAAGAGGACGCCGTCATCATTTAACCATACAGTAAAGCTGCATGCCCTCGGGAAAAATTACGGCTGTAGTTTCCCCTTGCTTTCAGCCGTCCGCAGTACCAGCACAGCAAGGCCGTTTTGGTTAGTGTTACAAGGCCAGATTAGTCAATCATCCAGACTGTTGCCCCTGCAACTACTGAAAAGGCTGCTGCCCCTCTTCAGGAACCACGTGTTTGTCTGGCCTCTCAACAGATACCCCTCCGTTGTAGTTGCACCTACGGTACAGCTATCTGTATCGCTGATGCACGCTAGCCTCCCCACCTACAGCAAGGTTCATGGTTCTTGGGGGGGAGTAACCTCAAATCTCACATTTTGGGGTGCTTCATTAGTGTGGATCCCCTTATCTCTCACAGTTTGGAGTGCTTAATTAATGAAATTAGCCACTAACAAATTGTTTAAAATTATCTACAATTGCTTCATTGCGTAAAGTCAGTTGTCTGCAAAAGTTGTCCACAGTTTTGAGCAGCACATCCTGTGGTAAGGCTGCACATGCTCTTTGAATGTATTGCTCCATATCATTTCATGTTGTGGGCTGTCTTTCATAGACAATATTTTTTAAATAACCCCACACAAAAAATCAGGAGATGTCACGTCTGGTGAACATGGAGGCCACTGAATTGGTCCTCTGTGTCCTATCCACTGATGAGGGTACCATAAATTTAAAAGCTTCCACACATTTTTAGCATAATGGGGAGCTGTTCTGTCCTGTTGGAACCACATTCATTGCCTAGTTTCTAAATCAACATGTTCCATTAGTTCAAAAAAATCTTTGCAGAGAAGTTGTAAATAAGATTCCCCTGTAATATTTTGCTCAAAATAATATGGTCCTATCAAGTAACCATTTAAAATTCCACACCAGACCATTAACGACCATTTGTGTTGATTGTCAATGGGTCTGTGCCAGTGTGGTTTGACAGGGGACCAATAATGACAATCATGATTATTAATTCGAGCCTGCACACACAGACGGGTGACACACAGTAGATAGGCTCTCTGACACTTATATTTAAAATATCGTGTATTCGAGAAGGTAGAATGCTGAGTGGTTCTAGAATTTACACAGAAATTCTCTAAAGGAGTCATTCCAATCCCAGGAGCGGAAAGACTTACCTTAGGGGGAAACCTGTCAACAGATAACCCAGCATTCTGATTGCTGCTTCAGTATGGTTTTAGTATCTCTGAGGCACACAAGCCACCCCACCAATGGGAACGTCCATGGTCCATGTTAACTAGATATGTATATAGTTGAAATGCGGAAATTGGTAAGCCTATGCCTCCGAAATAAAACTAATCGAAGAGAAATTTGAAAACCCTCCTTGGAAAGACATTGCCCTGTGCCAATCAAACTACAACCTCACAATAAATGAAAAAGCTCATAAAAAATTCAAAACCATAAACACATCGAAATTTATCAAGGTTCAGCCAGAAAACGTACTGCACATGCATGCCTACAAACCCCCCCCTCAGCCAGCCACACTCACACACACACCATACTACAAACAACAAAATAGTCAACACAACTCTGAAACAAACAAGCACAAGCACTCAATTAAAAAAAAAAACAAAAAAACAAAAAAAAAAAAAAAACAACAAACTGCAAACGAACATCAACAGCTCAGATACCAGAAACAAGTAAACTCATACACATGAGTTTTTCACATAGCGTCATCTTTGAAAGCTGTTTTTTGACATTAATACAGTTTCAGCAGCATTTTTACCTAGCAGAACACAAAATTTCACCGTTGCACATCGTTCATTTAAACTTGCCACCATAAAAAGCGAAATAAGAGGAAAATAGCACTAGCAGAAACAGTTACCGCAGATCAACAGAACAAGCAGGATTGACGATGCAGGTGACACATCTACATCTACATCTACATGATTACTCTGCAATTCACATGTAAGTGCTTGGCAAAGGGTTCATCCATTCCACTCCCGAACAGCGCATGAGAAAAACGAACACCTAAACCTTTCTGTTCGAGCTCTGATTTCTCTTATTTTATTTTGATGATCATTCCAACCTATGTAGGTTGGGCTCAACAAAATATTTTCACATTCAGAAGAGAAAGTTGGTGACTAAAATTTCGTAAATAGATCTCGCCGTGACGAAAAACGTCTTCACTACAATGGCTTCCATCCCAACACGCATATCATATCTGCCACACTCTCTCCCCTATTACTTGATAATACAAAACGAGCTGCCCTATAGATGCTTAGTGGCAGAAATACGTGCTGCAAGAGCTCCATCCATGGCAACGTTATTTGTGTTTGACTTTACTACCCCCTCCTACATCTGTTCACATGCAGTAGAACAGCAACCACCTTAGTTCAGTCAGCTCACCTATGTACTGCAAATCGTCTGTTTGGCCTTGATGTGGTATTTATAATCTTGCTAGTACTGTTGTGGTGATAAAGACCAACCATCAATGCATCATATGGTGAACTGTATCTTGCAACAATGCTAGTTCTTGCATCACTCAAACTATCTGCCAACAAGTGAAGTAACCTGGTTGCAACAATTCTTTCAGCCAACAAATTTGGTCAACTTTTTATCCAGTCCAATCCAATTCATTATTCACTATGCCAGAGGCATCTGCAACAGTGTGGTGAAAGTGGTGGTGGGAAAGGGGGGGGGGGGGGGGTGGAAGCACTAGCCCCCTTGAGGAATCTGAGAGTACAGACCTTACTCTTGCACATTTCTCGCAATGGTTGCCTGCAATTCTACTATATCGCATTTTATCATTACCGAGCACAAAGGAAATTTCTATGATTTTCAAACTTCAATTATATTTCTACTCTTTTGGGAAACTGGGTTTTGAATTTTTAAATTAAGTTCTATTTACGTAGTTTCACTACTAGTAATTTGCATTTATTTTATTTTATTTATTATTCCTGTCCAACTGAATATTTTCAAATGTTGTAACTCAACAAACATTTCCAGTTACAGTAAGCACCTTAAGCCATAGTGGCATAAACATATTTATCATCATTGCCTTCACATGATTTACCTGTCATTTCAGGAAGTATATTCATTTAGAAGAGTCAACTTGTATGACAGCCACATATAACGGACTACCTTAGTGCTTATGGTGGTTATCTGTGACAATGCTGTATGTAAATTATCCAGTTAATAAGTACCTTAAAATAAATAGAATCATATTTGTAATAAGGTAATATGAAAAGGTAGTCTCTCATTCATAATTAATATGGTAAATTCATAAAATATAGATATGAATCTGGGCATACATGATGCCCATCTGTGTATAAGTCTCTTTTGTGTTAAATTTTTCCACAAATAGTACGTTTTAGTGCAAAAGCAACATGCAGCATCAGAAAGTGGTGGAAAATCCATTCCAACGACATCTAATTCATCCCAGTATGATTGTTATGTGTTGAGAAAAAGGTATGTGGATTTGAGAAATAATGTACCCTAATACAAATGGGTTTCTTTGAGGGATGAAATAGTGAAGACAGTAGAGCATGAAATGGATAAGAATATGAGACCTTGGAAAGTCCTTAGATATCTCCAGAGCACAGATGACTACAAAATGAAATTGACAGAAAGTGCAAACTGGCCACGTAGGAATGACTACAAATTAAAAATGCAAGTCTATTGAAACATGTAGATGATGATAAAGTGGGAGATATCATACTGTGAGAATAATTTGATAGAGCAGTGTTAAGAACTTGGTTGAAACAAAGACTCTGGAATTGACATCATTCCTTCAGAGCTACTGATATCTGTGAGGGATCATCCATGACAACTATTCCACCTAATGTACAAGATGTGTGAGCTAGATGTAATACCCTCAGACTTCAAGAAGAATCTGACAATTCCAGTTCCAAAGGAAGCAGCTGCTGGCAGCAGCAAATATTACCAAAATATCAGTTGCAAAATTCCAGCTTAACTTAGTTACAGAGGAATGGAAAAATTGACAGAAACTGATTTGTTTGAGTTCGAGAGACATGCAAGAATGTGCAAGGTGATATTGACTCTACAGCTCTTCTTGCAAGATTGGTTACAGAAAAGCAAACCTACACTAATAGCATTTATACATTTAATAACATTTTGACAGTGTTGACTAGAATACACCACCTGAAATTACAAAGGTAGCAAAGGTAAAATACAGAGAGCAAAAGTTTGTATACAACTTGCACAGAAATCAGACAGTAGATAAAGGATATGAAAGCAAAGCAGTGGTTGAGAACAGAATGAGACAGGCTTGAAGCTAATCCACAATGGTTTTCACCCTTCACAATGTAAACAAGTAATTGAGGAAAGCAATGAAAAATTTGAAGACGGAATTAAAATACAAGAAGAAGAAATGAAAACTTCTGAAGTGAATCGAATGGGCAGTGCCTGCATCCTATTACATTTGTTTTGAAAGGAGGATTTAAGATGAACATAAATGGCAAACTGATTCAAGCGATGCTGAGGGAGATAGATTAGAAAATGAGACATTAAAAATAGTACATAAATTTTCCCATTTGAGGACTAAAATAGCTAATTATTGCCAATGTTGAGAGACTACAAAATACAGACAAGCAATGTCAAAAAAAAGTGTTTTTTAAGAAGAGAGACGTGTTAATAGCAAATATAAATTTAAAGAGCCAGGAAACAATTTGTCTGGAGGGTAGCATTTTAAGGAAGTGAAATGTGCACACTTCAGACAAAATGCGAATAGCAGCCACTGAAATGTGGTGCTACAGAAAAATGCTGAAGGTTGGATGGGTAGACCACATAACTAATGAAGCATTCAATCAAAATGGGAAAAATGTAATTTGTGGCAGAGCTTGAGTAATAGAAGTGATTGTCTCGTTGGCAGGGAAGTGTATGGGCAAAACTGTAGAGAAAGGCCAAGGGATGAACACAGTATGCAGGTTCAAATGTATGTAGGATGCAGCAGTAATTCGGAGATGTGTGCATGAAATGAAATGTGCTTGTATTGAGAGCTGCATCAAACTAGTCCTCAGACTGAGGACAATAACAGCAACAGCAACATCAACAACAACATATTTAGTTCTCTATTAATATTTAGTTCTCTATAATAAATTAATCATTTTCAAACTCACAGAAACAGTTATATAAAAATGACAGTTTTAGAATTTTTCCCTTGTCTCAGATAAATTTATATGGATGCCCATGCAGTATTCCCAAAGTATCCATGATAGGTCTTGCCAATTCTATAGTCAGTTCCTGTACTATCCTGACATTATTAAATACATTATGTTCCAGAATTGTCAGTTATATGGTATGCTATTCTACTATTTTCCAAATTGCATCTGCTATTGCTTGTAATTCCCCAATCATGTTGTTTAACTCCAGAATGATATCACTGCTGACTGTACTAAAAATGGTACTCAGCAGCTTCCCACCTGCATCTAACCATTTTCATTTCTTTTTTATCAGTGTCTGTGCTGCCATGACTACTATACGACATAAATGCTCCTCCAGTTCAACAGTGGAAAGCAAGAAAGTGCTTAAAACATCAATGTATGCCTGTGCTGTGATAGTGCCATGCAATACAACAAGGGCTGCAGGCCCCCTGCATGAAAAACATGACCACACCATAATGTCAATGCCTCTGAATTTAGTTGTTGGCACAACATGCATTGGCAGATGATGTTCACTGGGCATTCGCCACACTAACACCTTGCCATTGGATCACCATATTGTGTATCGTGATTTTTCACTCCACACAACAGTTTTTCCACTGTTCAGTTGTCCAATGCTTATGCTCCTTGCACCAAGCACGATGTCATTTGTCATTTACTGGCATGATATGTGGCTTATAAGCAGCTGCTCAACCATGAAATCCAAGTTTTCTCTCCTCCATCGTAACTGTCATAATACTTGCAGTGGATCCTGATGCAGTTTGGAATTCCTCTGTGATGGTCTGGATAGATGTCTTCCTATTACATGTTATGACCCTCTTCAACTGTTGGCCTGTACGCTTTTGTGCTTTCCATGTCCCTTAATGTTTCCACTTCACTACCACATTGGAAAGAGTGGAGCTAGGCATAAATTTCAAATACAGACGTATGATGCACATGACTCCCAATCACCTGACCGTATTCGAAGTACATGAGTTCTGCAGAGCACCCCATTCTGTTCTCTCACGATCTCTAATGACTGCTGAGGTTGCTGATATTGAGTACCCAGCAGTAGGTAGCCGCAAAATGCACCTAATGTGAAAAAAGCATGTTTGGGGAGTGTCTGGATACTTTTGATCATATAGTGTACTAGAATGTTTTGGCTATGGACAGTTGTTTCGAATCCTGCTATACTTCCCATCCTTTAAATACTTAGCTTACACAGATGGCGAAATAGTCCAATCATCTTTCCATTACTACACGATCATGATCATATCAAAATCCTGTCACAGGGATGCCATTTTACGGTGGAACTGCTGATACTAGTATCCTGTTTAGTCTTATAATATTATGCTATGTTTGGATATTGATCAATCTTTCCTTCTCACAGCATTCACCCAGGGTGCTTTTGAGTTGGATTGATGAGAAATCTAAAGCTAAATGACAAAAATAAAACCAATGTAGTAAAAGTAAACAGCATGACCGAAATTCGTATACATCTAAGAAGATATTTCTTGAATGAGTCACAATATAAATTATGTATTTATGCTACATACTCAAATACCAATGATTACTACACCTGTAAACAACTGAATCTGGCATTTTTGATCAAAATACTTCCACCAGAAGTTAATGTTCAAGCCCACATCTGCCGTGTTAGTTGCCGTGAAGTTTTGGGCTTCATGACAAATCAACTACTTTCTGAAATGAACTCCATAAGGTACTGTACAGTGTATGACACAAGGTACCACAAGTCAAGGTACTACTAGTCATTTCCTTTCCTACTCCATTCACATACTGAGTGAGCGGAAGGTGAAACTACCTAAAAGTCTCCGTAGGAGATCTGGTTCCTCACACCTTGTCTTCATGTGCCTATGGAAAAATACATGCTGGTGGTTGTAGAATGATTCTGCAGTTGGCATCAAATGCTGGTTCTCTAAATTTCCACCACAGTGCCTCACTAAAAGAGTGTTGTCTTTCCTCCAGGGTTTCGCGTTTGAGTTCATGAAGGTCTCCATAGCAAATGCTTACTGATAAAATCTAGTGGTAAGAAATTTAGCACACCTCTCAATTGAATTGCTTCAATATCTTCCATCTTCCTTCAATCCAATCTGCCAATCTGGTGCCCCCATCCAACACCCCCCCCCCCCCCCCCCCCCCCCCCCCACTCCCCCTGGGGCTCAAGTTCTTTTGTGATACATGGAACAAATGGGGCCCCGAGCTATTGCAGCCAATTCTTTCTTCCCTGGTTACCCTCCCTCCCTATCCTCACTCCTTACACATTGTCACCTCGTTCCCCTCTCTCTGTCTTGGTTTTTGTCAACCAGGATATCCAACTGGTTTCCTGTATTGGTTGAAACTTTGTTCCTTTGGCCTATTCTTTCATCCTTTTTGTGTTTAGGCCCCCACTTGAGGTTGACCTCCACTTCAAAATTTCCTGCTTCTAGTGTGAGCCATGTGGGGAAGAACTCCCTCCCTAGCATCTAAAGTGTGTATTCCTCCCCCCCTTCCTTCCCCTCTCCCTTCCCCACTCTAGCCCTCTTCCACCCTGCTAGGTCACCAGCACATGCAGCCAGTCTGTGTGGTGATGGGGAAGAACTCCCTCCCTAGCATCTAAAGTGTGTATTCCTCCCCCCCTTCCTTCCCCGCTCCCTTCCCCACTCTAGCCCTCTTCCACCCTGCTAGGTCACCAGCACATGCCGCCAGTCTGTGTGTTGGGGCTGTTACGTACCCATATGGCTGAGCCCCCTGACAACACACAGATCACACAACTGATACCTGAGCTGTTCCCATCCCATGTATGCCTAGGAGTGGTTGCTTGTCTCCTTGGAGCATCGGAACTCCTGGCAATGGCTGCTGTGCCACACAGCAATTGCTGTGGGTGCTGTGGGTGGGCGGGTGGGTGGGTGGATGGTACCCATGGGGAGAGCCCATAGTCAGACTGGGTGGTATCAGGGCGGTTGCTTGGCACATGAAACATATCAAGCTGCAGAAAGCTGCCGTTCTCAAGTGGCCTTCTCTTCGGATGGTGAAGGATCACTGAATGCTCCTTTGCATGATTTGAGGACAGCCAGGCACACTGCCTTCAAATGAAACCTTTTCCCCGTTACCTGATCTGCATTAGGACGGATAGGACGGATTTGGACACATCCACTGCTTCAAAACCATTGTTTTCTGTAGAAACAGAAGTGTTGGCAGAAAAGCCAACACTGTTTTGCTAGAGGAGGCCGAAATGCACGCTTTTATGCTCACGCAGTCTGGCGTGAGGTCTGGAACATTACAAGGAAATGAGAACGTAGAAAACGGACGCAGTTGCTGTAATACTTAACTTTAATCCACAATTGGTGAGCATCTCTCGTTACTGTACAAGCTTCAAAATATTAATTATCAAATGCTATGGCGCCTTGCTAGGTCGTAGCAAATGACGTAGCTGAAGGCTATGCTAACTATCGTCTCGGCAAATGAGAGCGTAATTGTCAGTGATCCATCTCTGGCAAAGTCGGCTGTACAACTGGGGCGAGTGCTAGTAAGTATCTCTAGACCTGCCGTGTGGTGGTGCTCGGTCTGCTATCACTGACAGTGGCGACACGCGGGTCCGACTTATACTAATGGACTGTGGCCGATTTAAAGGCTACCACCTAGCAAGTGTGGTGTCTGGCGGTGACACCACAGAAACTTTGACAAGGTTTGTGAAGTAGGGTCTCTTAGTAAGATGCTGTTGGGCTCCCTATTGATCAAACCTGCTTCTGCTATCCAATCTGCAGCTCTTCATGCCTGTGATCATCTTGACAATGTCTGTATGTGAACATACTGATGATAGATGAGATAAAAGTAAATTTGTCAACCCTTTGTTCCTCCACAAACACAACAGACTCTCTAATAGAAGGTAACTTAACAGAAGTATCTGCATACTGTACATTGTAATAGTTACTAATTTAATACTGCTGATGATATATTTGACATCATCATTCCTTTGTAAATATAAAATAGAAGCACAGTTAGACTAGAATTATTACTGTAAAAAATGTGACAACCTTTAGTACAGCAATGTTTCTTTTATGCAAATAGTCTGATAGTAACTGTTAACAAAGTCTGACTTTGCTTCCACTTACTTGTCGATCTTCTGTTTTCTTTTCTTGTTTTTTTTTTCACCCCCAATGGTATTAGGTTATGAGGCCAGAGGGTGTCTTTCATTTTCATTCTTCAATCTCACCTTCCATGAGAGGGCTCGGGAGTGGGAGGGGGCTGCCTCAGGTGTGGTGAAGGGTATGCCAGCATTCCTAGGGGGCAAACCAATCAGAGAAAGCCTGGTCCTCCAAGCTGGGTGTTATGTGGTCAAGTTGGTAAACAATCCATGTACAAATCATCATAGTCACAGGCCTGAAAATAATCCTCCGATGTGAAGGCCAAGCAAGAAAGGTGAGGTCGGAACAAGCCATACTGGATGTGTAGACAGTAGTGTAAGTATGATCATACACTCACAATATCCCTGGTTTTGGAACAAAATTTAAATCATATTTTGTGATGTTTCTCTGCATTAGTAAATGGGATGGGAAAAGAGCCCTTACACATCACAAAGAACCCTTTCCAGAAGGATGTAAACCACATCAAATGTTAAATGTTGCTGCTGTTGGAGGTGTCATCACCAATAGAAATATTGGAGAATATTAGAATCAAGTAATTGCAAGTTGCGGCAATTACTACAGGGTCAATCTTGGACAGATGAACAGTGCTGAAGTGACCTTGAAGGCTAGTGAATAAATGAAAGTGAGACAAGAGCAGGCTGATGTTTCAAACTTCCAGTGATATTGTGCACCAGGTTGTAGACGGCTCACAAGCACTGTACCCTGGGGCCCAGTAGGGCAGGATGGGAGCAAGTCGAACAACTACAACAAACGCGTCAGATATGGCCCTTTTTCTCAAACAGCGTGCATGTTTCCAGCAGTGGGGGCAATCAGACAGAGAGTGTGTGGTAAAGCACTGTGGGCAAGATGGAAGTGGGCTGCATGATTACTGACGCGGGGTGACCAAAGTCTGTGATGCGATAGAGACATCAAACAAAGAGGAATCCTGATGGCGCTGGCGTCTGTTGGCCAGGCCATGTCTGTCACAAGGGCAGAACCCACAAGACACAACGATCGCTGCCACTTGCGGCTGTGTCATGAGATGCTCATTAGCTGCCTGAGTAATTTCAAATGAGAGGGCAATGCGGAAAATCTCTTTCAATGAGGGATTACCGAGTATACATGCCACAGTGCAGACTTTAGGATCAGGAGCCAACTGAACACCTACACTGCTGGCCACTGTAAATGCAACACCCTGAAGGAAGCATCCGAATCAAGTGAAATTTACACCATGGGTTTGCAGTGATGAGATATGCTACTGATTAGAATGTCAGCGCAGACACACATCACATGCGCCTGTGGTGCCACCTCATAGCGCCATTTAATGCTTGGCAATTTCGATGAGTGTACGTTCGGCACATGTGTTTACCTTGTGGTTGTTTCACAAGACGATCAGTTATGCCTCGTAGACAACAGCGAACATCGTTTGATCAAGTATCCAAGTTCAACAGAGGAAGGATAGTGGCTTACCGAGATTGTGGATTATCATACAGAGAAATTGCTAGTCGTGTTGGACGAAACCAAACAACTGTAATGCGGATATGTGACCGTTGGATGTAGGAGGGTACAACGGACCGGCGTGGTCGAGTGCATTCACCTCGGTGCACCACTGCACGTGCTGATAGGCAAATTGTGCGCATGGCAGTGATGGATCGCTCAGTGACATCCCGAACCATAGCACAGCACATTGCATCTGTAACGCATCATCCAGTGTCTGCGCGTGCCATTCGACGCCGTTTACAGCAGAGTGGTCTGTCCGCAAGATGTCCATTGCTTCGTCTACCATTGACGCAGAACCACAGACGTCTCCGTCGCCAATGGTGTGATGACAGATGGATGTGGACGGCAGAATGGAATGACGTTGTCTTTACTGACGAGGTACGCTTCTGTCTGCAGCACCACGATGGTCGGATTCGAGTGTGGAGACACCGTGGAGAGAGGATGCTGGACAGCTGCATTATGCACCGCCACACTGGTCTTGCACCGGGTATTATGGTATGGGGTGGTATTGGATATTACTCTCGCACGCGTCTAGTACGCATTGCTGGTACTTTAAATAGCCGGCACTACATATCCGAGGTGCTGGAGCCAGTTGTCCTTCCTTACCTTCAGGGCTGGGCCACAGCCATATTTCAACAGGATAATGGGCGACCACACATGGCACGCATTTTCCAAAGGTTCTTCGTCAATAACCAGATTGAAGTGCTTCCCTGTCCGGCTCGCTCTCTGGATCTTTCGCCGATAGAAAACATATGGTCCATGGTTGCTCAACGAGTGACTCAGATTACATCCCCAGCTGCCACACCAGATAATCTTTGACAACGTGTGGAAGTTGCTTGGGCTGCTGTACACCAGGAACACATCCAACGTCTCTTTGACTCAATGCCGAGACGTGTGGCAGCGGTGATCTCCAACAATGGCGGCTACTCTGGCTACTGATTCTGGCAGGAACCACATGTCACAGACATCTGTAAACGTAATCATTTGATACTTGGTCAACATGTTATCTACAAAATAAATTTTGCTGTGCTACCTCCTGTCTTTCTTGGTGTTGCATTTACGTTGGCCAGCAGTGTACATCCTGTATGAGAGAATCTGCATACGAAGACTTAGACTGTTGACTGGTGCATGTAAAATTGCAGCGACGGCTGACTCCCTGCAAGTCCGTGACCCAGGAACAATATGATTGAGCAGGCTGTTTATGGCACTGGTGGAACTCCAACTGAGAGGTGACCACATGGTAGTGCTGAGAATAATAGTTTGTCAGCAAAAAGCATATCTCCTGGAAAGAGACAGAGCCACAGGTTCGTACAAGGGTGACAACTTGATGAGAAGAAGAAAGAATGTGTCTGGGGAGGCCCATGGCAAAAACAATGGGACCATCCATAACCTGAAAAGGCATGAAATGTTGTTTCAGCCAATGTAAGTGTTTCCCAGTATTCTTTAGCATCATTAAATGGTGGGTGTGATGGCGGGTGTGGGAAAGCATCGGACACCCGAGGACTCGGAAGCTGTTGTGGAAATGTGTCCCAGACTTCGGCATTGTCTGTTGGCAACCTCATTGACTTTCATAAGATGTCTAACTGGAACTGCTGCTGCTGTTGTTCCAGAAGACAGACCAATGTAGCCCCCATGCTAACAACTACTACCATTTATCTCGTTACCACAACATTGTAATCGTGTCATGAATGGTTGTGGGGTTGCCACTAATGAAATTGTGGCAGTACTGAACAGGAGCGGCCTGCAAATCATTCTCCATGTTCACCAGGTTGTCTGGCTTATAAGAAGGAAAAGAAGATACAGGAGTATAAGTTCCTTGATCGTCTAACCTATACTAAGGCTCATAAGAAGTATGAACGTCTTCACCCTGTGTCAATGACATCTAGCTATGCTTAGGTACATCTGCACCCCTTCCTCCCCTTTTCTTACCCCAGTCCCAAAGCCCTACCCCCCCCCTCCCCCACTGCAGTTCACCCACCGCTCCCTCTCCCTAGCTGGTACCTGGAGAGGTGTCCCCCTTCTTCGGCGTCTGCCGGCGAAGAGCACACCTGCCGGGTCTCACTTTTCCGGCACATTCCAGGCCAAAGGTCTGCTGCCACATGACGACCACGAGAACCACAGTCTGTGGGGCCCCAGGTCATCCGCTCTCTTTCTGTCCCAGATCTTGCTGCAGCTGGATACCTTTTGCAGCACTGTCCTCCTCGATCTCAAACAGAAAAGAAAAAGAAAATAATTCCCAGGACAAGAAGCCTCTGGTGTCACCAGAGGTAACATCCCCTCCTTCACAACCTGACTCTGACCTGCTGTTCATGGACGTTGCCCCCTCCTTGCTGGTGATGGATGGTGACCCGGCGCCGTGACTAGCTTTAGACTGTTTAGCCTCCCCATTTGCATCATCGTTCTGTGGTTATCCAATGGAATAATATTGGATATTACCATCACCTTCTGGAATTGAAATCCCTTATTTCGTTTCACTCTGCAGCCTCTGTGGTTCTACAGGAATCTCATTTTAGTGATGATCACTCACCGGCCCTCCACGGGTTCCGTGCTTTGTCGAAATTGGGTTGGCCCCCTCCAGGCATCTGGTGGCGTTTGTACATTGAAGAGGAATCCACTTGCTAGCAACATCCATAGGCACCAAACTACATGGGAAGCAGTTGCTGTTAGGGTCCACCTGGACTCTGGGGTCACAGTTTGCAACCTTTATCTCTCTCCTGACAGGACTCTTACACCTGCAGCCATAACTGCCCTTTTTCAGCAACTTCCTCCTTCCGTCCCCATACTGGGGGATTTTAATGCTCATCATCCCTTGCGGAGCAGTGCATTTCCATCTGGTCAGGGTCTTCTCATAGACCAGTTCCTTGCAGACCACGATTTGTGCCTTCTTAATGGTGGCTCCCCTACCCATTTCAGTGCCGGTCGTGGTACCTTTCCTGCCATTTATTTTTCTCTTTCTTCTCGCTGCCTCCTCACTTCATTACACTGGTTGCCATATGACAACCTTTGTGATAGTGACAATTTCTCGTTGATTCTCTCACTACCTTCATGCTCCCCAATGGACAGGTTACGTCGTTGGTCTTACCAATGTGCCATTTGGCATCTATATACTGCACAGGTAGTATTTCCTCTGTCTGTTTGTATTGATGACATCCTATGTGACGTGTCTGATGCAATTGTTCATACTGTTAGCCTTGCTATCCCACGCTTATCTGGACCATTTCACTGACGGCATTTCCTGTGGTGGTTTAAGGCCATTGTCATTGCCATTGCCATCCTTGACCACTGTCAAGTTTGGCAACAGCTTAAGAGACACCCATCCACTGCCAATCTTACTACCTTTAAATGCCTCCATGACAAAGCCAGTTACTTAATAAAACTGAGCAAACAGTTGTGTTGTGAATGCTTTGTTTCTTCCCTTGGTTCTACTGTCCCACTGTCATGAGTATGGGTTTCACTTTGCTCTCTCCAAGGTTGCCATCGGAAGTCTTCCCTCTTGGTCCTTGCCCTCCCGGATGGCCTTCACATGGCCCTCTTGAATCTCGTGGGATGTCTTGTGACACATTTTGTAACAGCATCAGCATCAACCTGCTATCTGGCTGCTTTCCTTCACCAGAAACAGCAGGCCGAAGCATCCACCTTACATTTTACCCCTTGTCAGTCAGAACCATGCAATGAACCTTTTACTGAATGGGAACTTCTTTCCACCTTTTCTTCTTCTCATGATATGGCCCCTGGCCCAGACTCCATTCATAACCAATTGCTTCAACATCTCAGTGCTCCACAATAACAATATTGTCTCTGGGTGCTTAACCATATTTGGCTCCAGGGTGACTTCCCTTCTGAATGGAGGGATAGCATCATGGATCCCATCCTTGAGCCTGGTAAGGACCACCTGTTTGCTGAAAGCTTTTGGCCAATTAGACTGACATATGTGGTTTGCTAGTTACTTGAATGGATGGTAGCCCGTCGGTTCAATTGAGTCCTTGAATCTTGGGATCTATCGTCCCCTTACCAGTGTGGCTTCTGAGAGGGATGGTCTCCAATTGATCATTTACTTTGCTTGGAATCTGCAGTTTGTCAGGCTTTTTCCAAGTGCCACCATTTCATTGCAGTATTTGTTGACCTTTGCAAACGCTATGATATGTCTTGGCACCATCATATCTTTCTTACACTTCATGAGTGAGGTCTTCGGCGCCCACTTCAGATTTTTATCTGCCAGTTCTGTTCCATCGGTCATTCAGAGTTCAGGTTGGTTTTGTTTTTAGTTCTCCATCGACCCAGTAGAATGACATCCCACAGGGTTTCGTATTGAGTGAACTTCTTTCCCTCATCGCTATAGATGGACTTGAGGCCTCCATCGGTCCTTTGGTCACCACTGCACTGTACATGGATGATTTCTGCATTTGGGTTGGTTCCTCTTTGATGGCCTCTGCAGAGCACCAGCTCCAGAGTGCTATAAGGTGTGGCTATTCATGGACCCTCTCACATCGGTTTCAATTCTCTCCTTTGAAATTGTGGGTGGTCCACTACTGTTGCCGTACTGCAGTCCACACCAATCCAGAGCTCTACCTTGATGCACAACAATTACCTGTGGTGCCACAGTTTCGTTTCCTGGGTAACATTTTCGACAAGAAGTTCACTTGGCTGCCTCATATCAGACTTGTGAAAATAGGATGTTTCCGTAAACCCCATGTCATTTGCTTTCCTGCCCACACCTCTTGAGGTGCAGATCGTTCTACTATTCTCTGCCTTTATAGCGATTTATTACTGTCTTATGTGGACTATGGTTGTCAAGTTTATGGTTTGGCTGCTCCTTCCACACTGCACCTCGTGGATCTGGTCCCAGCTTCTGTTCTCTTATGCAATTGCTGTCTGTTCCTCTCCAACTCATTCTTCCTATTCTATCCTGTTCCCAGACCAAGGATGTCACCCACCTGATTCCTGCCCTCGGGCGGGTTTACCCACTCGGCTCTGCCTTGCGTCTCTTCACAATGATTTTCAGCTTCCTACTTTGTCGTGTCTCCCACATTCCTTCCCCAACAACCCCCACTTGTTTAGTTCCTCGGACCCATATTCTGATGGATCTCCTCTGAGGTCTGAAAGATTCTGTTCCCCCAATGATGTTCTATTGTTTTATGCTCCAACTTTTATGGGAGTTCGGGATTCTGTTGTTTTTTACAATGATGGTTCTAAATCTGGTGATCGTGTGGGATATACCTTCACATCCTCTGTTGTCATGGAAAATCATCTCCTGCCAACTGCATGTGGGGTGTTTACTGCTGAATTGTTGGCAAATTCCCAGGCCCTTACCTTTATTAAACAGTCGCATCCAAACTGTTTTTTGTTATGTACAGACTCAATGAGTGGCCTTCAGGCTATTGCCCTATGTTTTTCCTGCCATCACTTGGTCTTGGCCATACATGACCGTCTTGCTGATCTTCACCATGCTAGTTGTTCTGTTGACTTCCTTTGGGTTTCTGGCCATGTGGGTAACCTAGGTAATGAGCTTTCTGATCGTTTGGATGGGGGAGCAGTCAATTACCCCCTTCTCTGTAACTATTCCTGTGGTGGATTTACATCTCTTCATATCAAATCCCACTTGGCACAATCATGGGTCAACTCTTGGGAGGTTAATAAACTTTGTGCACTTAAGATGACATGGTGTCCTTCCTTCCGCCTCTCCCGAAAGGACTCGACCATGCCATGTTGTCTCCACATTGTACATATCAGGCTGACCCATGGTCTAGGTCGCCTCCACTGTTAGTGTTCATACCAAAGCATGGGCATTGCACATTATTTTGGTAATCTCACTACCAAACATCACCTTCACAACACCAACAATGAACTTTCAAACAGGCCTGTGCACAGATTCATTATTAACCAAAAGTAAATGCCACTATTGTGCAACGTGCATGCATGCGTCATCTTCCACACATGTGGCCTCTCACCTGACCTCACAATGCATGTGATATATACTGTTCATCCATTTAGGGCTGCAAGTATTTCTGGTGTGTGGTATCGCTCTTTATCTTGTGCTCGTGTTTTCCTATGGTATACACGGGGTTAGTCAAACATCTTTAACTTTAGTCCTCACCCTTTGAAGCTCACTCTCTCTCACATAAGATGCTCATACCACATTTACCACAACCTTGTAATTACACATACTGTGATCAGACATTTCCTTTGTCTGTAGTAGCCGAAGGATTGTAAGCAATTGCGCCACCTGATCCGTCATACATGTTGATCATGGTTACAGGCAGGGAAAGAATAAGTGCATATCCTCATCATTCGTAAAAGTCTAGACAAAAATCATGTACCACTTGTGATGTGCTTCATAGTTTAAGTATGTGTGCTAAATCCAAAATGACATGTTTAAGAATTTCCACCATGATGAGTATTAGCACCATAAAGTGTGCACCAATCTACAGTAGATTACCATTATCATACTTCTAATCTTCTTTAGACAGGCAATTTTCAAAGTACAAAGTTAGATATCATCATCAGCCTACCACTGTGTTGCAAGCAGACATATACATTACACCTACATTACATGTCTGGAGGTTGTGGAAAATGTAGCATTTCACAACCACACACAAATTGCTTTCTTTACAAGCCTGTTCACCTCTCAAAGTCTCTTAAAAGTTATCATTGGGACATCCTGTATCTTCTTTTGTTTGTGATAAATTTCCTACCACCATACAACTAACCACTTCTTTCGTTCTATTTTTGTGCCTATTTCCTCTATTATACCTTCTCTCCCTAAATTTTGGCATTTACCAATCCATCCTGCAACAATAGAAAGGTGGTTTTAAAATGCTTTTCATAAATAAGCAAACTGAGAAAACAGTTGTTGTTTTGTTAGAACAATGTTGTGTAATTAGAGATGTAAAGAATTGTTCAGTCAGACATGACTGCTATATGTAACATTTTTAGACAGAGCTCTTTAATTGTTCAAGAAATCTTTATAATACTACTGTAGACTTAAAATTTTTGTATATTTTATATATTTAGTCAGCAGACAATTAAACACACACATTATATGCGATCATAGCCAATGAAGTTTGCTGGGAGTGATGAAAATATTTTGTTGTGAACGAAATCCTCATCTCCAAGTAACTCACTTGGTGCCAACACCACAAGTGATATGCATACATTCTCACTCCAGAGGACAAGCATTTAAAATAGTTTGAAGTAAGCTCTGTGGTTAGTATTTTCAGGAATTCAAAAATATACTCTCACCCAATGTACGGACCTGCATGATCATCTCTACTTCAGTAAAGGTAAACTTAAAACTGCAAAAAGTCATTACCCAAGATCCACTATATTTAAGTACCACAAGGTGAATTTACAATGACACTGAAGTCTGATACAAAATTGATACATAAAGACAAATGCAAACAGTTGTGTAAATTTTAATCACTGATTGCTCGTAACAGTGATTTATTAATTTTCTTAATATTTGAAAATCTTTCTCTCAAACTTATCTCAAACGAAAAATCAACTTGGTCATGATAAAGATGTGGAAGCTGTTGTTGTGCAGAGTTATGATAATATCATATTAAACTTTTTTCAGTAAAGAAGTTGCCTATCAGAGGACAATTACTTTGTAGGTCCATGTATTACTTCCATTTACAAATTGCAGGAAGTGTCATCTACAGAAGTAGCAAGTGGTATCAAAAATAATTCAAAAGTTTGGAATGGATTTAGTATATCCCTAAATTGCCCAGGTTCATCCTTCATTGCACTAATTAGGAGAATGTACTCCTTGTAATTCTTATCCTGGAGAAAAGCTGTCATCAGAAAAAAATGCAGCACATTTCTTCCTCAGTCTTTCTACATCGGAAGTTGTCTCACAAAAGTGATTTATATTTTTGAGTCATTTCACAGATTAATTGATTTTCACCTTGCAAACTAGTGTGCAAAGAATCAAATTTCCTGTAATATCCAATGCAAACCATGGTCGGCAGCCCACTCTGGATATTCTGTTTTGCAGTGATGCCTTCTTTTGATCTTTAAGAACTTTTTTTATTATATTCTCTAGTCAAAAAATCCTTTCAGGACATTTCTCAAGCTAAGCCAGCAGATTTCACTGAGATTGTTTTTTTCGCCATACTCATCCCCAATTTGAACTATAATTTTCTAAAAGTGTCAGTAAGTCAAAAGTGGGATCTCAGATTACTGACTGTCAAGAATGTTTATAGCCACTGATAATTCAGGATGAAATAGGCTTTGTTTTTCGTACAAATCACAATACAGTTTTCTAATGTCATTTGCAGTAAATAAAGAGGGTTGATGTACAAGGAATTTGTAAATGCCGTATATGGTATGGCGGTGAACATAGTGTTCATTCCACATTAAAATTACTAACTCGGTGAGCACAATTAACACACCAAGCTAGCAGATGGACAATATTCTTTAATCACCACATCAGTATATTTTTATCATTTATATAAAATTATTAATTGTATGCCGACAGTGCAATTAGCTGTTATCTTACATGCTAATAACCATTGTACATTAATCTGTTAACTGGTAGGCCCTCATAAACTGAATAAACAGTGGATATAGTCGATATTACAGACTGTTCTCAGCACTACTCAGATCTTGAAATCTTGCAAATAGAGAAATGGGTTGTACAATAACCAGTTGTGCAGTCTTTCCTTAAAAAATTGTAATGGCACACCCCGTGCAATTTGTGTTATTAATTGAAGAGTTTTAAAGTATTCACCTTGTGTTAGATACAAGGTGGTGTAGATCTGTGTCTTGGTATGTCATCATCCGCCTTCATTCTATTGTTGTAGTATGAATTTCTACCCTAGGAGAATGTTATGTTTACATGTAGTAAACAGATGTATGTGTACATGTTTACAACAGTCAATAGTCTGAGACTGGTAAAGAGAGGACGACAGTGATCTCTGGGACTTGTTTTACACATTATGCGTTATGTTCTTTCTAGTATTCTCAGAATTTTGGCAGTGTAGGAGGGTGTCTCATCAAATGAGTAGGCTATAAGTAATATGTGATGGCACTTAGTCTCAGGAAGTCAATACTAATAATGTCTGTAAGTTTCCAAAGCAAGTAGGAGACCCAAGAAATCTTTTGCATACCTGACTAACATGTTCTTCAAGGTTAAGTTGGGAATCAATATGTATTCCTAACAGTTTTACAGATCTGTTTTCTGGGACTTTGGGCAATCATGAAAGAAGCTGTTTTGTTTTCTCTGGATTACAGAGTAAGTTATTTGCTGAGAACCAGTGGTGGGCAGATTTGAGTGATTCCTGTTTACTGTTCTGCAAGGCTGAGATCTTCTGATGGGAGGTGACCAGTGTTGCATCATCTGCATATGAGAGTATGATATATATAGAGAGGAATGTCACTGATAGTGACAATGAAGAAGAATGGTCCAAGTAATGTGCCCTGTCGAACACCACTGAAAGGGGAGTGTTTATTTTCAATTGTGACAAGCTGTTTTGTATTATGAAGATATGAGGCTATGACTGCTAATTCTGGATTACATACCTCATAAAATTGTTGGGACATTGAAGGGAATGTAGACAAATGCTTTGCTTATTTCATATAATATAAGTAATTGGATATATGTAAGTAGGTGAGATATATCAGACAATTATAAAACAAGGGTTATTTCCCCCATTTCATCTTTTGGATAATGAAGAGTCACCTTGTATTCACTGATAAATCTATAGCTGCTGAGGTCAACATTTTTCAGTTGTTTTATCAGAATATATAGTGATTGTCTTACATTTACAAATGAAGCTTTGGCTATTGAGATCAGACACAAATTTATTTTGAAGAATTCAGAAGGACAGAGGTGGGCAAATCAAACTCGGCTTCCAAAAGGCTCTAGATTTCCCAAAACGCCGAAGCGCCTCAATAAACTATCAACACTATGCAAACAGCCACGTGACATTACTCAGACAGTGTTAGTGTAAGTGATACATCAGAAACTATGAAATAGCTAATACAAAAATCTGTTGCTCTGCACAAAATTGGACTATTTCATGAAACACGGGAGGAAACTGCATCGTATTCTGTCATTTACTCCAAACCTGTTCAAATACAACAAGAGTTTGTAAAAGTTCTCATTCATGTGTGGATACTGATGTGTCGACAGAAGTGCCGACACCGTGTTATTTTGAGGGGGCCGATAGACACGCTGTAAGCTCATGCAGAATATCTTGAAGTCTGAAACAGGACGCTCAATGAATTGCTATGAAGAAAAGTACGTTGCTTTGGGAATACTTAACTTTTAATCCGTCATTGGTTTACAACATTCTTGATGAGACATTTCATACGATAACTATCAACTATGTAAGGCTAATGGCGCCTTGCTAGGTCGTAGCCATGGACTTAGCTGAACGCTATTCTAACTGTCTCTCGGCAAATGAGAGACAGGCTTCTAACTATCTGCTCAGCTAATGAGAGATGCTTCGTCCATGTAGTCGCTAGCAAAGTCTTCATACAACTGGGTGAGTGCTCTTCCGTATCTCGAGACCTGCCTTGTGGTGGCGCACGGTCTGCGATCACACAGTGGCGACACGCAGGTCCGACATGTACTAAATGGACCGCAGCCAATTTAAGCTACCACCTAGCAAGTGTGGTGTCTGGCGGTGACACCACAGATACCATGTTGAAATAAAGCAGAAATGTTATCCTCCAAAAAAGATACTGGATTCTGAAACCAGATCAATATTTCGATTGAGACACTGTAATGATTTAATAACTGTGTTGCAAATGATAAATTCGGTATCTGTTCATGTATTAGAATACTTTATAAAAATGTTACCAGTTTTTAATCAGTTTTAGAATGTGATGTTGACATTCTGACAAAAAAAGATGGAACAAATGAAATAAATCATACTAAATGCATTTGCGTGAATAAATTACAGTGGCAAGATGTGTCATAGAGATGGTACCAATAGACGTCAGAACATGGCGGCCAAGAAGGAGTTCGAGAATTGAACTGAATTGTGATATTTATTTATATATTAGCTGCTGCTACTGCAGTTGTTACATATGACTTGCACACCCAGAAGATATTGCAATCTGTGTTTAACAGTTGCTCAAGCACACACTGTAGAAGGATTGGAAGGGGAACAGTAATATCAGCTTAGCTGGAAGCTCGATTAGTACGGGCAGGGGAGTAGCGCGTGGCCAGCAAATTACATGTTTTATTGGCCAACCACGGTAATCTACACTCCTGGAAATGGAAAAAAGAACACATTGACACCGGTGTGTCAGACCCACCATACTTGCTCCGGACACTGCGAGAGGGCTGTACAAGCAATGATCACACGCACGGCACAGCGGACACACCAGGAACCGCGGTGTTGGCCGTCGAATGGCGCTAGCTGCGCAGCATTTGTGCACCGCCGCCGTCAGTGTCAGCCAGTTTGCCGTGGCGTACGGAGCTCCATCGCAGTCTTTAACACTGGTAGCATGCCGCGACAGCGTGGACGTGAACCGTATGTGCAGTTGACGGACTTTGAGCGAGGGCGTATAGTGGGCATGCGGGAGGACGGGTGGACGTACCGCCGAATTGCTCAACACGTGGTGCGTGAGGTCTCCACAGTACATCGATGTTGTGGCCAGTGGTCGGCGGAAGGTGCACGTGCCCGTTGACCTGGGACCGGACCGCAGCAACGCACGGATGCACGCCAAGACCGTAGGATCCTACGCAGTGCCATAGGGGACCGCACCGCCACTTCCCAGCAAATTAGGGACACTGTTGCTCCTGGGGTATCGGCGAGGACCATTCGCAACCGTCTCCATGAAGCTGGGCTACGGTACCGCACACCGTTAGGCCGTCTTCCGCTCACGCCCCAACATCGTGCAGCCCGCCTCCAGTGGTGTCGCGACAGGGGTGAATGGAGGGACGAATGGAGACGTGTCGTCTTCAGCGATGAGAGTCGCTTCTGCCTTGGTGCCAATTATGGTCGTATGCGTGTTTGGCGCCGTGCAGGTGAGCGCCACTATCAGGACTGCGTACGACCGAGGCACACAGGGCCAACAATCGGCATCATGGTGTGGGGAGCGATCTCCTACACTGGCCGTACACCACTGGTGATCGTCAAGGGGACACTGAATAGTGCATGGTACATCCAAACCGTCATCGAACCCATCGTTCTACCATTCCTAGACCGGCAAGGGAACTTGCTGTTCCAACAGGACAATGCACGTCCGCGTGTATCCCGTGCCACCCAATGTGCTCTAGAAGGTGTAAGTCAACTACCCTGGCCAGCAAGATCTCCGGATCTGTCCCCCATTGAGCATGTTTGGGACTGGATGAAACGTCGTCTCACGCGGTCTGCACGTCCAGCACGAACGGTGGTCCAACTGAGGCGCCAGGTGGAAATGGCATGGCAAGCCGTTCCACAGGACTACGTCCAGCATCTCTACGATCGTCTCCATGGGAGAATAGCAGCCTGCATTGCTGCGAAAGGTGGATATACACTGTACTAGTGCCGACATTGTGCATGCTCTGTTGCCTGTGTCTATGTGCCTGTGGTTCTGTCAGTGTGATCATGTGATGTATCTGACCCCAGGAATGTGTCAATAAAGTTTCCCCTTCCTGGGACAATGAATTCACGGTGTTCTTATTTCAATTTCCAGGAGTGTATCTTGCATGCTACAGCTTTTTAGGAAAATATAACACATTTAAATTGCAGTTTGCCTGAACCAGTTTGTAGTCGGAACTGAGTTGACCGTAAAATTTTACAAGAACTCAACAAGAGTATTCATTTCTGCAGGAGATGGTAAAAGTCTAGATGAGTCACCCTGACATATGATGATAATGAAATAATGTGTCTGATGCTTGATCAATGCTACCAATGAGAGAGTTGTGAGAAGAAAATATGTTTGGAAGCAAGACACATTGTAACGTACATCAGAATAGAAGCATAACCCTATGCATATATGCATAAAAATAGTTGTATTCTGAGACCTCAAGGTAACTAAAACATCAGAAACGGCAACATATTTGGAAGGACCAGCCAGATGTGACAATGATGATATAAATTTCACAGATGTGTGATGATGATGATGAGGAGGATGAGTAAAAACTAGTGCTACCCCAGATGACAGGGTTGGTAGGTGAAAAATGTAGAAAGGAAAACAGTCTGCAAATTAATGTAAACTTTTTTCTTTGTTTCATTTGTCCTTACATTATGAAATTGAAAACAATTAATGAACGGCATGCATTTAGAATATGTATTATGTTAAATTTTGAGACAGATACTATAACAGTTTGTAATTTTGATTAGTCAGAATATCCACCTCCTTATATATCAAAATCTTGTCAGTGTTAATTGCCATACTCCCCCAAAATGGCTCAATCGATTCTGATGAATGTATATTTGATACGTCTGAGAATCAGTCATAATCTATTTTCATACCCTTAAGTGATAAGGGTGGTCCACCCCAAAAATTTCTTTCTCATTTTTTGGACAGAACACATGACAATTTCAAAGTCCTGCTCCTGCTCCTGCTCCTGGTCCTTGGCCAAATGTTTTTGGCTGCTCGTCATTCAGTTGGTATCCAATCTCCATGACCTGCCAAAACATTGTCATATGCTGGCATTAGTACTTTCCTAGAAAGCTGCAGGTACCACCATGCACGGTCCACAGTCATTCTGCGCAACAAGCCTTTGTGTGTCACAGACGGTGGTTGGTCCCTAAATTGGCAGTAAGTGTTAGCAGAAGTTGCTTCTATACACTCTGCAGTGTTCTTATTCACTGCTCATAGTACTCCAGCCTTTCTGCTTACAGGTGGTTATGTAGTTGAAGAGTGTTTTAATCCTAGAACTCACTTCAATGCAGCGTGGTCTGTCACATCTTAATAATTTCTTCCATGCCAGTAACAATGTAAGTACATTAAACCATAGATGATGGCCTGGGTCTACCATATCATCAAAAGCTATACTTCCTTGTTCCATCTGATGACTTTTTGGGAACCAATTAAAACAGCTGTACCATGCAGATTATCAATACATTCCGTAAGCAACCTATTGCTAGAGCAATTCTTCCATTATTGGCCGTAGATCTTTCAGGATTCTTTATGGTTTCCCGTGAACTGGTCCACCAGTACCCATTGTATTGTACAATGCATAGCTGTGGTTGCTGGTAATGGTCATCACAATTTAAAAAGTCTGAATCATCAAAGTGAAGCTTTGACCATTGTTCTGTCTGTTTCTACAAAGTAAATCACCTTTTCATGTAACGTAGATGGATTGACAGTCAGCCTGCGGCTCTCTCCCCTCAACATACCCAAATCATCATCCTGCAGGATGTCCAAGTTGAATTCCCTGGCAGATAGACCTCGTTTGTACCAAAGTTATCCTCACGCCTCGGGACTATACTGTTATAGCGTCAAGTTTAACAAATATATTTCAGAACGACACAACGCATATAAGTCACAGAGTCAGTTGACAAGCAAGACATGTGTACATGTTAGCATTCGAGTGAGTACTGAGTCCCAGTCTAGCGGCCGCTGCTCAGCTGGCCGCTTAGGTGGCGCAGCTGCTGCATGGGCGGCAGACAGCGCCGCACATCGAGGATGCGCGCAATTACGCGGCGGCGCTTTGAATGATCGGCGAGTCACAACGCTTTTCCACCCTTTGAAATTGTTGCACTGGTCTTGATGGAGGTGTCCCGGAGATGGCTAACGTCCATAGGCGTTGTTTGACTCGCCACAAAGTCTCGAGGAGGAGGCTTCCTGTATGGACGGAAGTGTCCCTGATGATAACGGGTCGAGATGACAGGAGACGTAGGGGTCGAATCTGCTGGGGCCCCCTGCACCAATCTGCCTGTTGCGGCAAGTCCAGTTGATACGACAAGAGATATGGGCGATGTGTCGGCATCCATTGGAGGAGGAGGTGAGTAGATTTGCTCTGACAGAGGATGGTCATCCGTTTCCTGCATGGGCACATCGCTTGGTGGCATCCATTGTTGTGCTGGCATTGCGATGACGGTGAGAGGGCTGTGTTGAGAGTATTGAGAGATGCCAAGATCCCGAGCGTCAGGTAGGGCCGAAAGTGGTGTAGCGGCATGTGGAACAGGCGTTTCTGGCACACGAGGCTGAAGCTGGTCGAAATGACGCACTGCAACACCCGTGTCCATCTGGATTTCATACAGGCATCTGCCACGGTGTCTTAAGATGCGGCTTGGGCTCCTTTTTGGCTGCCTGCCATATCCCCATACCCAGACGAGGTCGTTGGTGGTGAACCAGCCAAGGGAAGGCACCCGCGGTCATGAGGTGGAAGGCCGCAGAAGATGAAGTAGCGTGTGGGGCTGTCGGCCATGTAAGGGCTGAGCCGGGCTGTGGTCGCCCATGGGGGTGAAACGGAAAGACGCCAGAAACTGGAGAAGCGC
This sequence comes from Schistocerca serialis cubense, assembly GCF_023864345.2. Lineage (NCBI taxonomy): Eukaryota > Metazoa > Arthropoda > Insecta > Orthoptera > Acrididae > Schistocerca > Schistocerca serialis. The sequence continues at coordinate 6,553,961 of NW_026047584.1, read as the reverse complement.
ATCATCAGCAGCAGAAGAAGTCAGAAGTTTCCGCATCTGAGCCTTAAATGTGCGGACCAGTCTTATGGCACAGCCGTTCCATCCACAATCCAACGGTGAGGCTGAGACCTGCATAACGCTGTGACGAGCACAAAAATCCGCAAATTCGGAAGAGGCAAATTGCGGACCATTATCAGTAACAAGAGTAGAGGGGGGGGCCTTCCAAAGAAAAAATGCAGGCGAGAGCGCTGGTAGTTGCTGCAAAGGTAAGCGACGTGCAACGGACAATGAAAGGAAAGTTAGAGTAGGCGTCAATTATGTGGAGCCATTAAGTACCTAGAAAGGGTCCCGCAAAGTCAGCATGAATGCGCTCCCAGGACTTCTCAGGCGAAGGCCACGGTGACAAAGATGACTTCGGGGCAGCGGACTGTGATGCACAAGGGCTGCAGGCAGCGACCTTGTGTGCTATTTCAGAGTCGATGCCAGGCCAGTACACATGACGGCGCGCCAGAGATTTCGTGCGAGACACACCCCAGTGCCCTTGGTGAAGGAGGTGCAAGACCGAAGCATGCAAAGACGCAGGTATCACAACATGTGGCGAAGCATTGTCAGTGGAGAGGAGGATAACACCATCCCTAGCCGTGAGGCGGTAGCTCAAAGCGTAGTAGTTCCACAACGGATCAGAGGTGTTTATTCAGAAGGGTTGGCTAGATCGCCCGTCCGCTCAGTGTAAAACCCGGGAGAGGGTAGGATCAGAACCCGTAGCAGCCACCAGCCGGTCCCCAGTGATGGGGAACCGGTCCACAACCCGCTGCTCGGCAACATCCATGTGCTAACACAAAAGTTTGTCCCTATCGAATGCCTCATCAGGACCCATGGGAAGGCGAGACAGAGCATCAGCATTTGCATGTTGAGCCATTTGCCGGAAATGAATCTCATAATTGAAACGAGACAAGCAAAGAGCCCAATGCTGGAGGCGGTGTGCAGTCTTGTCGGGAAGTGACGTTGATGGATGAAACAAGGAAACAAGTGGTTTGTGATCCGTAACAAAATGAAATTTTGAGCCATATAGAAAAACACCAAACTTATGAAGAGCATAAATAATGGCAAAAGCTTCTTTCTCAATTTGAGAATACTTTTGTTGGGCATCCGTGAGCGTTTTGGAGGCATAAGCAATAGGTTGTTCAGAACCGTCAGAAAAACGGTGCGCAAGGACTGCACTGACCCCATATTGAGAGGCGTCTGTGGCAAGAACAAGATGTTGGCCAGGTCGATAAGTAGCCAGGCACGGGACCTGTTTCAGCATAGTCTTCAATTTCTGGAAAGCCGCTTCGCATGACGCGGACCAGTGAAAAGGCACGTTTTTATGCAACAGGCGATGCAACGGCTGAGCCACCAAAGCCGTAGACAGTAAAAACTTATGATAGTATGCTATTTTCCCCAAGAAAGCCTGCAGTTCCTTAACAGATGTAGGCGAGGAAGGGCATCGATCACAGCGACAGTTTGCTGAAGTGGACGAATACCATCCCGAGAGAGTTGAAACCCCAAGTACATGCTAGATGCCCGAAAAAATTGTGATTTCTGATTACACTTAAGACCGGCAGTCTGTAAGACATGAAAAAGTGTGTGGAGATTTGAAAGATGTTCTTCAGTGTTGGAGCCAGTGACAACAATCTCGTCCATGTAATTGATACACCCAGGGACAGGGAGCAATAATTGTTGCAAGAATCGCTGAAAGAGAGCAGGGGCGCTAGCAACCCCGAATGGCAAGCGTTGGTATTGATAGAGGCCGAAAGGCGTGTTAAAGACCAGAAACTGACGGGAAGCAGCGTCGAGAGGAAGTTGATGATAAGCTTCTGACAGGTCAGTTTTAGAAAAATACTGGCCTCCAGCAAGTTTAGGGAAAAGTTCTTCAGGACGGGGCATAGGGTAAGTGTCGATGAGGCATTAAGCAGTTACTGTGGCTTTGAAATCGCCACAGAGACGAATATCACCATTTGGCTTAGCAACGACAATGACAGGAGAGGACCACTCACTGAAGTAGTGAGACGATCCAACTCCCATTTTACCCGATCACGAAGGGCCACAAGAATGGGCCGAGCCCGAAAAAACGTAGGCCGAGCAGTGGGTTTGAGCATGATATGAGCTTCAAAGTCGTTTGCACGGCCTAACCCAGGAGAAAAAAGATACGAAAATGTTATCGACAAGGAATCCAGTTGAGCATAAGGAATAGCATCAGAGACAATATTGACAGAGTCATCTATGGAGAACCCAAAAACGCGAAAGGCATCGAAACCAAAAAGATTTTCTGCGTCGCTCTGGTCGACCACAAATATGGGAACAGTGCAAACGACAGATTTGTAAGATACCTCAGCATTAAACTGTCCCAAGAGAGAAATCTTCTGTTTATTGTACGTCTGTAATTGCCGAGTGACAGGTGACAGGAGTGGAGAACCCAACTGAAGATACATCTGAAAACTAATTATAGTGGCAGCAGAACCGGTATCCACTTGCATGCGAACATCTCGACCAAGGATTTGGTCAGTGAGGAATAACTTCCCTGAAAGGGAAGAAGTGCAATTGACAGACAACACAGAATCAGAATCAGCGTCATGTTCATGAACATCATGTATGCGGTCGGATTTGCAAACGGGAGACACATGATATTTCTTTTTGCAATTTCACACACAGCCCAAAGTTGGGGACAATCCTCGCGTGAATGTTTCGTAAAACACCGCGGACATGAAGGAAGTTGCTGGGGGTTTTGCTGCAGTTTCTTAGCGGGTTGTTTATGGCTAGGCCGAGGCTGCGCGTGGGAGCGCACTGCGGCCATGTCGGCCGGCGGGGACGCGCCGCACGCGTTGTCAACATCGCACGGAGGTTGTATTTCCCCAACATCACCCCACGCCTCTATTTGCGCCCCAGTGGCGCGAGAAATTTCAAAAGACTGCGGAATGGAGAGAACTTCATCTAGAGTCGGATTCGCCAACTGAAGGGCACATTGCCGAAATTCTTTGTGGGGCGCCGACCGGATAATAACATCACATATCATGGAATCGGCATAGGATTCTTTGTGAACGTCGGTAACAAATTGACACTTTCGACTGAGGCCGTGAAGTTCAGCAGCCCAAGCGCGATAGGATTGATGTGGCTGTTTTTGACAACGATAAAAGTCTACACGAGAGGCTACCACATGCGTTTGATTTTGTAAATAGACAGACAGAAGTGAGCACATTTCAGCAAAGGACAAAGATGCAGGATCCTTCAAAGGAGCCAATGCGAAAACAACCGATACATTTGCGGTAAAATCCAGGAAAGGAACAGAGACTTACACGGTTGTTCGTCCGTGACATGAAATGCCAAGAAGTGCTGTCGGAGACGTTTTTCATAATCAGACCAGTCTTCCGCCGTCTCGTCGTAAGGAGGAAAAGGAGGTACAGCCAATGACGAGAAACGCCCCGCATTTGACGCCACGACGAAATCGCGAATTGCCAACGTGAGAAGCATTTGCTGTTCAAGGAGATTTTGCAATAGTTGCTCGACAGTAGCCATGGAACCCTGTGGGTCAACGGTGAAAAGGAAAAATCCACTACCTCGTCGCCAATTGTTATAACGTCAAGTTTAACAGATATATTTCAGAACGACACAACGCATATGTCACAGAGTCAGTTGACAAGCGAGACGTGTACACGTTAGCATTCGAATCATCACTGAGTCCCAGTCTAGCGGCCGCTGCTCGGCTGGCCGCTTAGGTAGCGCAGCTGCTGCATGGCTGGCAGACAGCGCCGCACATAGAGGATGCGCGTACTTGCGCAGCGGCGCTTTGAATGATCGGCGAGTCACAACATATACAAGCTTGACCTATTGTCTTATGCTTGCTATACTACTACGCAGAAAATATACAATGTATTCATCTCTTTAGTGGATTCCAACAGCTCCACAGCACTCATCATCTTCACTTGATAGATCACTATGCATATTCACCAAGACTATCAATTCTGTATCTGTCGGTATCATACTGTATAAACTGAACTGCAGTCTACACATCTGCAGTGTATTTGGTACCACTTGCATCATAGTTGAAACTTGTGACAATGTCACACTAGCAGTGGTCATTCGCAGCTGGACTGTTGCCCCATATCCAGAAATTATAGCTTAAGGACAACACAGTATCCATCAGCAACTAGTGGCAGTACTTCCATCTGGTCCCGAAAATTTCATACACTAACAATGAAACTGAGCCATCTTGATCCCAATGACACAACGTCATTGTCTCCCACTCCACACAACCTATATCATGTAGTCGCAACATATCGCCTGGAAATGCTTGTAAAAAAAATACATCCAGGATCCAGCCTCCAACAGAATAAATCTTAGCGGTTTTGACATTTTACCTTCATGCTTATGGTTGTTTATTGACCTTCATAATTATGTCAGAAAATGCATCTACTGATTGTCACAGAAATGGAATCAAACTCATGAGCTGTTCTCTAGAAAGTGTCACTCAACTGTTCGCAATACAGTTGGTAAAGCCTTTTAATAATCTGTTCAGATGCCTGTTCCTTAATAATTCTCTCAAGGTACATTATGTTTATCTTTGAGTCACCATTCAACCATAACTTTGCAAACCATACTGATGAGACATGATTGCGTATGGCTTAGTGAGAGGCGGCTTTCAAATCACGAATAAATACCGATACATTGTCAGTGAATTTATCCAAAAAAAGGCAACAAAATTAGCTGCAACAGTATTTATAGGTGTGATAGTGATATTCAGTGAGTGTACCGGCTCAGCTTGCCAACACTCATTAACGGCTAGCAAAATCCCAACGGGCTCCTGTGGTGCAATATTACTGCTCTTTTGCGGATGTGATATTACTGCTCCACTGCAGATTTGTTGAAAGATGTAGCCATTCTACTCACACATTAAAAAATTCGATTCACATTTATATTATTTGTGCAACATACATTTGATAATATAGAAAATATACTGCATCACTGCAGTAGACAAACAAGCAGGGACTGACTATAGCCGATGCTCCTACGAGTACTACACGTAAGGTTTAATCTTAGAGTGCAGCAGTGCTCTGAATCTTGTCAGGCCACAGTACAGTGTAACTGGCACTGCCATTGTGCAACACAACCAGTGCGCAAACTAACTGCAGCATTGACACCTAACTGAATGCCGTAGCATTAAGAGATTTTTAAACTTACAAGCACAATTAGCCCGTAGGGCATTCACCTAACACAGAAAACAATGCCAAAACCAAGAATGAGTCACAAAAGCGTAGCATAGCGCTGGGCTGTGAGGTGAGGCAGAAATTGCCTCTGATGCCAGAAGACTGCTTTTACCAGATGTACTGTCCATGGGGCTGGACATTACATTGGGTGGGCTCTGAGGGCTGGCTGGGTTCAGGAGGCTGTCCAACCATCACGCCAGGTGTGGTGAGTGGATTCCCAATTGACACCCATAGGCATTAGTGAAACAGTATTAAGATACAAAACTGTGCAACGGTTGTCGTTTCTACACTCCAGGCTGGGACAGTGACAGGAAGCATCCACCCGGTACACGGTGACTGAGACGAGTGGCAGCAGTATCAGCTCTGGCTGTGTAATGGCACCAGACCGGTCAGCCCTACGAAGCTGACACGTTGAAAGTGTGCCTCAGTTACTGGGTATATTCCATGCAGGCTTGGTCCCTGAAATATTATGTACCTTTGTGTCTCATCTTTCATTTATACTGCGCAGGTTTGAACACTTCATCGCCTACACCTCCAATTTGGTATGACAGGTCGTGGCTTTTAAACTTGGGATCTAGTTTTGATTAACTTGTGTGTTTTTGGCATGCAGTAACAATTGAATCTGCAACACTAAGATACATCCGGTTGTCGTGGGCACACTTGAGATGCCTGAATGCTGTTCTGTCACTTGTGCCACGAGAATTAATAGACAATAAATTATTGTCACACGACAGATACTTGCATCAGTATCACATTATCCAACATGAATGCCATGCGAGTGGATCTCAAAGATGATGACATGAGCAATCAGAAATTGCAAATTTAATAATTGGGGAAGGGGCTAGGCTATTCCCATAACTAAGTGACCTTCCCATAACAAAACAAACTTAACATTTTCAAGTCCACAACAGATTCTTACATCATGTATGTGACAAGAATTGGGAATAGTGGGTGTATAAGTTATTGAAAATTTTTTCACCTATATTCTGGTTTATAATAATAATTGAAGGATCTTCCAAACACTCTAAACACACAATGAATTCCTTACTGACTGAGTTATGACTAACTTTGCATTCTGCTGTTTCAAGAAAGAACTGATTGGTGAGCTACGAAGCAGATGATAATCACAATAAAAAGGTTTCATAATGTACACTGGTCACACTGATGGAGAAAAGCAGAACAAATTTCTTTGTGTCCATACATTATCACTCAACAGACAATAAAATCTAAAATGTTTGACCCACATAGTCCTGAATGGTATCACTGGAACCTTTGTGAATTTTATGTAGATTCATTTTGAGCAAGGCGAGTACACAGATATTTTCACAAACATGAGGCGGTAAGATGCTGCTCATTGGACATTGATCATTTGAACTATGATTTCTTAGAGAAGCAACTGATCACTTATATTCTATGTATCAGTGAGGTTAGTGAACATGGAACCACTGTTAGATCATTTTAGCTGAGGTACCACATAGTTGTTGGTCTCGATGGTCATAGCTCATACAAACAAATGTAGTAAACATCTGAATTAAATACATGCATCTCCTAGTCTCATCAATTCTATCTAGTAACAGGAATAACTTATTCTGAATTATTGAAGCTTGGTTCTTAGAAGACTGCAGAGCTCTGCAAAATGTGGTACACACTCACTGGTCCCATTCAGCTTTGGCCGTCAGCACGCCAAAGACTTTATTGGGCAATGGGAAGGAAGAGCATTGCCACCAGCTGCACTTATCCCACAGGTAATGGGCCATTCTCTCACTCGAGGTAACCTCTCTGAATTTGCTTTGAGATTTAAAGTACTTCAGTTGGTATCGAGTACCTACACCACTATGCTACCCTCCGGTACTGATTGAACACAACAGAAATGAGCTTGCAAACCTGCTTATTTTTGCCTTGTCACACAGGAAGAAGAAGAGGAAAGCAGATTGTGGAGTGTGGATTGCGGAGTTGGTTGAAAGGCATTCATATTGTGTGTGTGTGTGTGTGTGTGTGTGTGTGTGTGTGTGTGCGTGCGTGCGTGCGTGCGTGTGTGTGTGTGTGTGTGTGTGTGTGTGTGTGTGTGTGTGTGTGTGTAGTTGCTGAACAAATTACGCCACATCTAGCACTTGCATGCTTGCTCTCTCTCTCTCTCTCTCTCTCTCTCTGTCTCTCACACACACACACACACACACACACACACACACACACACACACACACACACACACACACACACACACAACACACACACACAAAATACTATCTCATTTCAAGATAGATACACCTGTGCTCTCAGAGGCAGCTGGCGGCTTTGGAAGTGGGTGACTAAAGATCTGGAGGTTGACAGACAATATGGTTCACCTAATTGTAATGAAGATAGAACAGCTGTATGTCCCCATATGTTTACCTGGGTCCCTCAGAGTGGAGGCCTCCAAACACTATTTCGTGACTCATCATGGACACCAAAAATCCTTCAGCAAAGAAACTGAATTAAATTACCTAGAATCTGAGTCCAGAGCTGCTTCTAGTATGAATAACTTAAAAGTAGATACCCTTGTCTTCATTAAGTGACTTCATCCACTTCACTAAACCAAGTCCCCCAGTCCAGATTATATATCGCTTAGATCACCTAGAGTACCAATTATTGAGCTATTGTATCCCCATAATCATATATAACCACTCACTCAACGAAAGCCCCACAGGTCACCCCACTAATCAGGGAAGGAAATAAGAGTAATATAATGAATCACTGACCCATATTTGTGACTTCTGTTCACAGTAAGATTTTTGAACTAATACTATGTTAAAACATTGTGCATTACTTCCTGAGGGTGAAGAGCGAGTTCTCTTTCACAAGAAGGGTATTTTCTGAATCTGTGCTGACAAGTGCTATCAACCAGGCATCTCAAATTGATTCCGTATTTGTGGATTTCCAAAAGGCTTTGCATAATTTTCCTTATAATCGGCTTCTAAGCAGATTGTGTGCATACGGAGTGCCATTGCATTTCTGCGGCTGGATTCTTGATTTCCTGTCAGAATGGTCACAAGTGATATACGTCATTCCTAAATGAAGTGTAATAGGTGCTCTACTGTCACTAAGCTATATAAATGGTTTAGGAGCAGTCTTCTTAAAATTGTTTGCAGATGATGCTGATATTTACTGTCTAAGGAAGGCATCACAGTATTAAAATCAATTGCAAAATTATTTAGTCTAAATATCTGTATGGTGTGAAGAGTGGCAATGTGACCCAAAAAAAAAAGTGTGAGGTCATCCACATGAGCACTAAAAGAAGTCTGTTAAGTTTCAACTACACAGGAAACCACATAAATCTAAAGGTTGTCAGTTATACTAGATATGTAGGCTTTTGAGTTCTGAACAACTTAAATTGAAACGATAATGTTGTTCTGAACAACTTAAATTGAAACGATAATGTTGTTCTGAACAACTTAAATTAAAACGGTAATGTTGTTCAGAAGCCAAGCCAAAGACTGTATTTTATTGCTAGAACATTTAGTAGACACCAGAGTATTCTTGTGGTTTATGTGATCCTTGTCAGATAAGGCTGATTGAGTACACCGAAAAAGTTTAAAAAGGCCACTTCATTTTGTAATATCGTGAAATAGGGTGGAGGGGGTAGGTGAGGTGGAGAGAGATTCACTGATATGGTAATTGTCATGGCAATCATTAAAAAAAATGCTTTTTTCATTGAAGGGAGATTTATGTAGAAATGTGGAAATATTTAGTTGACACCCACATAAGTACAGAGAAGTTAAGGTTCTAATAACTTAAATATTTCCATGTGGACTCTGAAGTCACTTAAGCATTCGTCTTTCCTATGTGCTGTTTTGGAACAGCAGATTGGAACGCTAGAGAAACAATGCGAACATGGTTCAAAGGACCCTCTGGCAGGCACTTACTGCAGCATGTCATCGATCTACATCTACATGACTACTATGCAACTTGCATTAAACAGCATCAGTCTCTACAATGGGGCCTGCTCTTTCACAGAATCACATACACAGCTTGACGAGTAGACAGCAGACCGATATAAGTCCCTCTTCCAGCCTGCTCTGCTGCTGACTGAGTAACTGTACTGGAAATGAGTAGTGCTTATGGGAGGCTTCTATGTGTTATTTATGCATCTGGTCTGCTTTGTCCATCTGCTCAGCTTTTCTGAATGCTCCGTGATGACCCAACTTTACTTTCCAGTCACTCTCGCTACTGTATTTTGTAGTGTCAGCATATTGCTGTTGCATCTGAGTTACACTTTCTTGCTTCATTGTGTATGGTCGACAGAATGACTGTGCCTCCCTCCTAAGATATTTTGCTCCATAGGAATCTAACAGCCCAGCTCATATGGTATGCAGCAACCTGTTCCATAATCTGGACATAATTACAATTTCGACGGTCTCCCTAAACTGAAACTCCGCTATATTACTGCAGCTTGCCTGCTTTCCTCTGTTTCCTGAGTTGCCAGGGAAGATGTCTGAATTTTTACTTGGCTGTGCCAATATATTCTTTCACCGCACAGCACTTCATAGCAGAGCGCTGTCCAGATTCTAGTAGAAGACTTACATGTATCAGCTGGCTATTCATTGGTCAATATCATTTCAGTGTTACAAAATTCTTGTACACCTGAAAGATATTGTTAAGATTTCAATCATTAAACATCAACAGTAAAAGCTCTTCAAATTTTACAATGGGTGTTTATCTCACATGCAGAAAATGTCTGGCTTCTGCCACACTCCTCTCATGCCAGACATTGGAAACATTTTGTACATGCGAAATCAGTATTTGGGGGTTAATCCTGACATTGATTCAGGGTTCATAATTGAGATGATTCACGAACTTATAAAGCAAGAGTATGCATCCTGAACAAGGTTAGTATTGACGGTGTCTCCACAGGAGGTATCTCATAAACAGCACTGACCAAATTATTTGAATAGCCCAAAAGGTCAGGCATAATAGTGTCATGGTACATGCTACCTGTGGCATTTATGTGTGGTAGCTAATCAATTGATGTAGCAGAATAATACAAGAATAGGATATATGTTGTGTAACACTTCTGCTCCTAAATGTAACTGGATTTTCTCTTTTGATGCTAGTCAATTGTCAGGATGAGCATTACTGCAAAGGGCATTTGATTCTAAAGCACTATGTCAGGGTGAAAATAATAAATAAATTAATTTTTCTTTCTTAACAACATGTGGGCAGGGTGGGTTTTTCCTTGGCTTGAGTATGAGGTAGAATGAAACAGCATTTTCACATAAGATAACGTTTATTGAAACTTTTGTATAACTGTTTCCTTACTCGATGTTCTGGCTCAGAGAGCGGCAGCTGTGTCGTTTGCGAAGCCTTCTGCTGTGGCAGCGGCGGCGTCCGATTACGCGTGGCAGTGTGTATCTCGTGTCACCGTCTCACCCAGCTGACTGGAGACACGCAGCGCAAGGTGGCCCGTTTAATTATTGCGGGCAAAGTCGTTCATTGGATGGTGATACCTTGGATGTGGCGTCCCAGTGTTTCTCTTCTCTGAGCGGCCGCATGTGTTGTGCGTCGGCCAGCGGAGCGGCGCAGCGGAGGAAGGCCCGTGTCCCGGACTCTAACAATGGACTCCCTCTTGCCAGTCTTCGGCTGTCAGATCTTCGTCCCAGCTCACAGGTGACTGCTTATGTGAGGCCGTCTCCTTCCCATCCTCACGAGTCACCAGGGTATGTAAAAATCAGACTTCAAATATCTTTTAACTTCTGTCTTCTGGCGCTGTGGCTGCTGCCTGCTATTCCATTACAGCGGCGGACTTGGTCTGTCTGTGCATGATGCAGTCTCTTCTTGCATGACGGTCTTCAGCACCAAAACTGACTGAAAACTACTGCTACGCTGCTTCACTTCATCATCTTCTTCGTCTCTTGTCTCTCGTCTCTCGGGCCCACTGCGTCTCGCGTATTTATTCACTTCAGTTTACTGGAGGTGAACGACTTCACGGTCATTGCCTCTTCTGTCACGTTGAGAAGCTTCTCGAAGAATCTTCTTCACGTTGGTCATTGGCTCTTGGAATGTAGGTGAGGGCCTTTGCTCACATGTGATAACTGAGAAACATGTGAGCCGGTCGGGCGATGCCCTGATGGCTGAATCGACAGCGCCCGCTTATGTGGGTAGGGCGATGACTTCTTCAGTCACATGAAAAGCTTCTCGAAGAATATTCTTGATGTGAGACAGCCGGGCGATGCCCTGACTGCTGCATTGACACCTTCTCCTGAATTTGCTATGCTGACTTGCAAGTGCCGGCCGTTCCCACTGCTACTTTGTCCGTTGTTTGCCAGTGTGTAATTCTTCTAAACTAAACTAAGTTTTTCATTTATATTCTAATTTCTCTAATTTATTTTCTTATCTTAAGTACCACTCAACAGTTGATAATGTTGAGGTGTCATGTGGAAACAGAGTGCATCTCCTTATGCGAGGTGGTAAGATACTTAAACCGAATGGCATAGAATCATTATAAAAATTACTTCCTGATTTTGATGACGAGTAATGTTGATTTAGCCTGTAACTTCATCTATAATTGTCATTCATGGTACTTTTGGCTTTCAAAAAGACCAAAAAAAGACTTAATGGTGGTAATGAAACATTTTTTTTAAGCAACAGTCTGTCATCGCTAACTAGATTAGTTGAACATTTCCAAGGATCTCTTTTATAGTATTCTCCTGTATTGTAGTAATATTGATTCCAAATCCAGTACATGGAGGTGAACATTTATCATTTGGAGGTCTGGAGTCAATGACATCTTTGATATATTGAACAACTTCAATTGTGTCCTTGCATAGAAGATACTCCAAGCACTGAACTACTAGTCATGAAGATATGCATGATGCCATCCTTTCTGCATTGTCATCTACTTACACTAAAGTACATTTTGGTAATCTGGTGCGTTAATGTTAAGTCAGTCTTTTGGTATTAACAAACAGCATGATGGAGAAACTTTCTAATTTTCAAACTATTACATAATAAAATGCCTGTCAGTGTACTCGCTCCAGTAAGATTTCAACAAATGAGCGTTGAAGGAAACCCATATGCTCTTGCTGTTACCCGCCGGATTCAGAAAATGTTTTATTACATATTTTTACACTATATTATAAGTCACAGCTACATCACACATTGCAGATTGTTTGATAGCTTTGATGATATTCTGAAGCAACTGACTAGTCTTAACAGTATAGTAATTTTGATAAACTGGTTGCTTATACAACCCATGAATAGTGACAACCTGAACGTTGGAATGTGGATCTAATGCCATGAAGGGCAAGACTTCCGATGCATGAAGGAATTTAATTGCAGACCTGAAGATGTCGTACATTCACTGTTCAGGGTCATAGTTGTGAAAGTAAGAAAATCCTTTTCTATGTGTGTGATTTTGGTTTTGGGGAGAGAGCTTGTAAAGTGAATACATGGTCACTGTCATGTGACTTTGATGTTATTCTCTGTTTCTGCTTAACAGGCCAGTCACAAGTATGCAAAGTGATCTGTCATAATCTTTTACACCTGCACAAATATCACATGTGGTTTTATCTTTCACACTGGTTACCTGTTTGCCCACTATAACGAAAGAAAACTGTAGGGAGCATTTTTTTCTGCTTCTGTAGCACATCAATTCTTTGTAGTTCCACTTCTTTCATCACCTCCCTCCCATTTCAGGAAGAATATAATAATTCCGATCCCAAAGAAAGCAGGTGTCGACAGACGTGAAAATTTCTGAACTATCAGTTTAATAAATCACAGCTGCAAAATACTAACATGAACTCTTTACAGATGAATGGAAAAACTGGTAGAAGCCAACCTCGGGGAAGATCAGTTAGGATTCCACAGAATTGTTGGAATATGTGAGGCAATACTGACACTACGACTTATCTTACAATAAAGATTAAGGAAAGGCAAACCTACGTTTCTAGCATTTGTAGACTAAAGAAAGCTTTTGACAACGTTAACTGGAATACTCTTTCAAATTCTGAAGGTGGCAGGGGTAAAATACAGGGAGCGAAAGGCTATTTACAAAATGTATAGTAAGCAGATGGCAGTTGTAAGAGTCGAGGGACATGAAAGGGAAGCAGTGGTTGGGACGGGAGTGAGACAGGGTTGTAGTCTCTCCCCGATGCTATTCAATCTGTATATTGAGCAAGCAGTAAAGGAAACAAAAGAAAAGTTCAGAGTAGGTATTAAAATCCATGGAGAAGAAATAAAAACTTTGAGGTTCGCCGATGACATTGTAATTCTGTCAGAGACAGCAAAGGACTTGGAAGAGAAGTTGAATGGATGGACAGTGTCTTGAAAGGAGGGTATAAGATGAACATCAACAAAAGCAAAACGAGGATAATGGAATGTAGTCGAATTAATTTGGGTGATGTTGAGGGTATTAGATTAGGAAATGAGACACTTAAAGTAGTAAAGGGGTTTTGCCATTTGGGGAGCAAAATAATTGATGATCGTCGAAGTAGAGAGAATATAAAATGTAGACTGGCAATGGCAAGGAATGTGTTTCTGAAGAAGAGACATTTGTTAATATCGAGTATAGATTTAAGTGTCAGCAAGTCGTTTCTGAAAGTATTTGTATGGAGTGTAGCCATGTATGGAAGTGAAACATGGATGATAAATAGTTTAGACAAGAAGAGAATAGAAGCTTTCGAAATGTGGTTCTACATAAGAATGCTGAAGATTAGATGGGTAGATCACATAACTAATGGGGAGGTATTGAATAGAATTGGGGAGAAGAGGAGTTTGTGGCACAACTTGACTAGAAGAAGGGATCAGTTGGTAGGACATTTTCTGAGGCATCAAGGGATCACCAATTTAGTACTGGAGGGCAGCGTGGAGGATAAAAATCGTAGAGGTAGACCAAGAGATGAATACACTAAGCAGATTCAGAAGGATGTAGGCTGCAGTAGAGATGATGAAGAAGGCACAGGGTGGAGTAGCATGGAGAGCTGCATCAAACCAATCTCAGGACTGAAGACAACAACAACAACAACAACAACAACAGTTGATTCTGCTAAAGCTTAGGTCTACTACATACATATGGACTATTGCAATTTACAGGGAAAAATTAGAGCAATGCTATATAAACTTTAGGGAATATTTGTATATGAATTCTGATAAATACAACTTGCGCAAAATCGTGAATGAGCTTATAAGTCCAATTAAACCATGCCGCAGAACATTCCTGAAGCATAGTCATCATCCTGCAGCATTTATTCATCTTCAAGCTTCCCCTTGGCATTTCTTTTAGCACTTCTTGCTTCTTTGGTAACTTCAATTGCTTGCATGTGACAGGCAATGGGTGCATGAAGCTGAAAGATTTAGGTCTTGATCTTCAATATTAGAGCCACATTTTATGCCTAAATTTCTCAGGACTTCCAACCTTCCTATCACTCCATCACTAAAACACATCACTGCATCTAGTACACCAACTTTTAATGTATTTAGTCCTACAGAAACGTTCTTGAGTAATCTTTCCCATATGCTATGGTTGGAACATTAATTTGTATTCCAAGTGCCCTCATGAAGACATTTACAAAGCAAAACAGGGTCACTCCGCTTAGTAGAAACTGGATTTATTTAATTCATAACAGGCTCAGGAAGAGATTGCTTATGATGGTATATTTGACCACTTTCTTTTGCTTTTTGGTAACCACACCAAGAATCTGCTCCTTTAGGGCATAGTCTGTGAGCAGGGAGGTCATCTGTGGACAACCTATGAAAGTAAGTGGCCCATACAGCTTTTCTCTTTGCTATAACATCATTCAGAGGTGCAATACATCTAATTGGCTGTCCATAATAACTCTGAAGAATGTCACTTTCAGTTTCTTTTAGTCTGCCTTGACCAGAGAGAGATTTTCCACCCAATAGCAGCTTTCCTTTCATTTTCCTTCTTAGCTTCCTCAATCTAGTACCCATCCTGTATTGCACATGTCCACAACACTCTAAAGAGTTCCATGTTTATGGTGATACCTTGGTTAACAAAATTAATTTTATTGAATGCTTTAGAGTCCCCATCACCTAATTACTACATATATCTATCATTATAAATGGGCACCAACCTCTGAAATATTTTTAGAGCTACATCACACTCCATAACTCCAGTGTCACCACCATAATTCTTAATACACTGATGTTCAATATGTTCGTCAGTACTACCATGGCAGGTGTCGCAGTACTTAGATAAGCACTTGACATCAACAAATTTTCCATTCTCCAGAGAAGTACCACTTAAAACACCATTTATGGAACGATGTCCTCGACATTGCCATGTCCATCAGGTGCAACAGCAATATCCCTAGTTCTACTAATATTTACTGTTTCTTCTACTGCAAGTTTCATAGATGCTTTAGCCACAAGAGTCAGTGAACCTAAAAGTATTTTTATGTATTTGAACCTACTGGGAGGAGGAGGATGAAGGTCCATCAAACCACAGAACGTTTGAGCAAACGTTTTCCTTTTCCTATTGCACACATTGCCTACACTGTTCATAACTCATTTGATATGAATCTGAAGTAAATTTTCAAAGTCATTTTTGAGATAGATTTATTGCATGATCTACAAAGAACAACTACATTTGACACTAAACCCTTCCTGCTACTGTGTTATTCACTTATTTCCAGACAGCCTACACCATCACATTGTTTACGTTTTGCAACTTCCTTTAGCAAAGATGATAAGATGCCCACATAATCAACAACAAATACACTACAAGCAGTGCCATTGTTAACACAAGAATTTGAATCAGCAGGAGGCATGCCATTTGGGAGTTTTTCCTCTGAAGAACTGATACATACGTTACTTTCAACAGTGTGGCTTGATTTGTTTGTGAACTGGTTACCACAGAATTTCCTTTTATTGAATTTCTTGGTGTGTGGCATAATTCGCAATTATTGCACACTAAAGGATATGTAGTTCCACAAATATATGTAGCTCTTGGGTAACAAACATTCAGTAACACAGGAACAAACTGCTAGTATTTATTTTTGCTTTGCTGAAGCAAAGATAAACATTTACAGACACAAGAAACCTTCACTGTTACCAACATATGCAATGCATCATGCATATAACTGCTTGAAACAGAAAGTTCACAGTTCTTTTCGAAATAATACTGGTTTCTGTAACAGAAAAAATTGGGCGTGGTGTTATACATGACCGTAACTTGAAAAATGACATATGAATACCAAATTTCAATTTGAAACCCTGTAATGTAAATACACTATTGGCCATTAAAATTGCTACACTAGGAAGAAATGCAGATGATAAATGGGTATTCATTGGACAAATATATTACATTAGAAGTGACGTGATTACACTTTCAAGCAATTTGGATACATAGAGCCAGAGAAATCAGTATCCAGAACAACCACCTCTGGCTGTAATAACGGCCTTGATACACCTGGGCATTGAGTCAAACAGAGCTTGGATGGTGTGTACAGGTACAGCTGCCCATGCAGCTTCAACAGGAAACCACAGTTCATCAAGAGTAGTGACTGGCGTATTGTGACGAGCCAGTTGCTCGTCCACCATTGACCAGACGTTTTCAATTGGTGAGAGATCTGGAGAATGTGTTGGCCAGGGCAGCAGTCAAACATTTTCTGTATCCAGGAAGGCCCGTAAAGGACCTGCAACATGTGGTTGTGCATTATCCTGCTGAAATGTTGGGTTTCACAGGGATTGAATGAAGGGTAGAGCCACAGGTCATAACACATCTCAAACGTATCATCACTGTTCAAAATGCCGTCAATGCGAATAAGAGGTGCCCGAGACATGTAACCAATGGCACCCCATACCATCACGCCGGGTGATATGCCAGTATTGTGATGACAATACACGCTTCCAATGTGCATCCACCGTGATGTGGCCAAACACGGATGTGACCATCATGATGCTGTAAACAGAACCTTTATTCATAAAAAAAAATGACATTTTGCCAATCGAGCACCCAGATTCATCATTGAGTACACCATCGCAGGCGCTCCTGTCTGTGATGCAGCGTCAAGGGTAACCCCAACTTTGGTCTCCGAGCTGACAGCCCATGCTACTGCAAAAGTTGTCAAACTGTTCGTGCAGACAGTTGTTGTCTTGCGAACGTCCCCATCTGTTGACTCAGGGATCGAGGTGTGGCTGCATATTCCATTACACCCATGAGGATAAGATGCCTGTCATCACGACTTCTAGTGCTACCAGGCCATTGGGATCCAGCACGGCATTCCGTATTACCTTCCTGAACCCACCGATTCCATATTCTGCTGATAATCATTGGATCTTGACGAACACAAGTAGCAATTTCACGATACTATAAACCACAATCATGATAGGCTCCAATCCGACCTTTATCAAAGTCAGAAATGTGATGGTACACATTTCTCCTCCTTACACCAGGCATCACAACAAAATTTCACCAGGCAAAGCTGGTCACCTGCTGTTTGTGTATGAGAAATTGGTTGGAAACTTTCCTCATGTAAGCACGTTGTAGGTGTCACCACTGGCGCCAACCTTGTGCAAATGCTCTGAAAAGCTAATCATTTGCATGTCACAGCATCTTCAACCTGTCAGTTAAATTTCGCGTCTGTAGCCCGTCATCCTCATGGTGTGGCAATTTTAACGGCCAGTAGTGTATATCAATGTTATCAGGAAAGACCATAGACTTTAATAAAGTCACAAAAAAATTTAGATTTTTCCACCATTTATAAGTGCCCTGTATCCTTAATGGGTTTACTTTGATTGTTGATAGCAATGGCAATATGTAAATTATTAACAGGAAATATTGAAAATGCAAGGAGGTAGATTTTCTGTAATAGCTCCTGTCCTCCTCACCAAAATGGCTATTTGGTCAATAATGCAGCATATTTGGACATTCACAAAAGGCATTAAAATGTATTTACGGTGATATTTTTCCTCCCTCTATAAGTGTTCTTTCACTTCAGTGACAGGTTTGCTCATGGTAGTGTTCATTTTGACTTCTGACCCATTTCCGACAACTTAGGTTTCTGAGTGGCCCATTTCAAAAACTTCATTTAGTTTACAGCATCACAACTTATATTATCCCCCCTGCGGGTCTGGGGATTAGAATAGGCCTGAGGTATTCCTGCCTGTCGTAAGAGGTGACTAAAAGGAGTCCCACCCCCTCAAGGGGGTCGTTAGCGCCTGCGTCCGGAGACGGACGGTTCCACGACCTCTATTTGCGGTCATTTTGCTTTTTCACTTCTTGTTTCTTCCTTCCTTTGTTTGGTTCCTTTCTTTGCTCTTTTCCACCTCACTGTCTTCCTTACTCTTTCCCTTGCCTTCTTCTCCTTGGTTCTCATTGCCTTCTTCTCATTGCCTTCTTCTCATAGCCTTCTTCTCATTGCCTTCTTCTCATTGCCTTCTTCTCATTGCCTTCTTCTCATTGCCTTCTTCTCATTGCCTTCTTCTCATTGCCTTCTTCTCCTTGCCTTCTTCTCCTTGCCTTCTCATTACCTTCTTCTCCTTGCCTTCTCTGGTCTCCGCCTCGGCGTTTGAGACAGTCTGTCCTCTCTCTCCCTCTCTCTCTTCTTTTTCCTCTTCTTCCTTCCTCCCTGTGCGTGCCTGAAGACCGACCCACGCGTACGCACGCGTAGCCGGTGACGGGGTAACGTGTAATTCCCCACCCTGGGTAGACATGTATGGCACGCGCGTACCCCCTGGTAAAGGCCAGGCCCAGGGAGGGGTGATTGCCTGAGCTGATACCTTCTGACCATGCCGATTGGTCCCTCCGTCTGTTTCTTGGGAGGTGTGACCTGAGGTGTAAACATTCACCTAAGGCGGGAGTGCCCTCTGAGAGGGCCCCCACAAGGAAGAAGCGCGCCATCGGAGACGCTGGCAATCATGGGGGATTCCTCGGCAATGGATTTCACTCCATCTGTCTCGACTTCTGCCCAAAAACGGAAACGTGACCAGCCACCAGTGACAAAAGTACTACCGCCTGCCCCACACTTCCTTGTCGTTTCTCGATCTGAGGACGGAAAGGATTTTTCCTCTGTCAACCCTTTCGTTATCCAGAAGGATGTAGATGCCATAGCCGGATCAGTCAAATCTTGTACCAGGTTGCGTAACGGTACCTTATTACTAGAAACTGAGAGCGCCTTTGAGGCACAAAAACTGCTTCGGGCCACACTCCTGTACACGTTCCCTGTGCGGGTGGAGCATCACCGAACTTTGAATTCGTCTCGTGATGTGGTCTATACTAGCTCCCTCGACGGATTGACTGATAAGGAGATTCAAACATTCCTCACTGAGCAGGGCGTGACGGCTGTCCATAGTGTCATGAAAAAGGTCAACAATGACCTTGTACCGACCCGGACACTTTTCTTCACTTTCGATAGTGTTAAGCTGCCATCGCGCATCAAGGCGGGCTACGAGGTTATTTCTGTTCGCCCCTATGTCCCGACACCTACGCGCTGCTACCAGTGTCAGCGTTTCAATCACACTCGACAGTCTTGTTCCAATGCGGCTAAATGTGTCACTTGTGGCAGGGATGCCCATGAGGGTGACTGTCCACCTCCGTCTCCTCATTGTGTGAACTGTCAGGGTGACCATGCCGCATCCTCCCGCGACTGTCCTGTCTATAAGGAAGAACGCTGTATGCAAGAAATTCGGGTAAAAGAGAAAGTGTCCACCTCGGCTGCTCGCAAGCTATTGGCTAGTAGGAAGCCCACGCTGCTCCCAGCGGGGAAATACAGTAGTGTCCTCGCCTCTCCTCGGACTACCAGGGAGGTGGCAACCCAGACATGCGATCTGACCTTCAGCACCACGGTCGTCCGTTCGGCCAGTGCTAAGATCGCCCGGTCAACGTCTCCTCTTCCTCCCGTCACCCCTCAGCCACAAGCACCTTCATCAGCTTCTGCCAAGACAAAGACACAGAAGTCCGATGCACGGGCCTTCAAGAAGGAACCGTCCCGTGCAGACTTCCTACGTACCTCGACCTCCCAGCCTTCGACCAGTACTTCCACCAAACGTCCATCCAAGAAGGCTCATAGGAAGCACAGTTCTCCTTCTCCGCCACGGCGCATTTCTTCTCCTGCGCCACCCAGCGGTTGCTGCCCCAGGCCGTCATCCGTTTTGCCTGGCCGCACCGCTGGTAGCCGAACATCTGGCCGTTCACCGGCTGAGGAAGCTCCCCCTCCCGGCCATCTTCCCAAGATGGCCGATGAACCTATAGACCCCATGGACGATGACTGTCCGCCTACTGATAGCGGCGGTAGTACTCGCTCGAAGCCAGGCCCTCAGCGGCCTTCGAGGTGACCCCTTCTTTCGTCTTTCTTTTCTTCTTACGATGGCACTTATTCACTGGAATATTTGCAGCATTCGCTCCAACCGAGAGGACTTGAAGTTGCTGCTCCGCTTGCACCGTCCGCTCGTCGTAGCCCTCCAGGAAACGAAGCTACGCCCATGCGATCAAATTGCCTTGGCACACTACACCTCTGTGCGTTTTGACCTACCCCCTGTGGTAGGTAGCCCGGCCCATGGAGGGGTTATGTTGCTGGTCCGGGATGATATTTACTACGATCCCATCACGTTGCACACCGGCCTGCAGGCAGTAGCCATCCGCATTACTCTCCCCGCTTTTACATTTTCCATTTGTACCGTTTACACTCCATCGTCATCTGCCGTTACCAGGGCAGACATGATGCAACTTATTGCTCAGCTACCTGCACCATTTTTGTTAACTGGAGACTTCAATGCCCACCATCCCCTTTGGGGCTCTCCAGCATCCTGCCCGAGAGGCTCCCTGTTAGCAGACCTTTTCAACCAGCTCAATCTTGTCTGCCTCAATACTGGCGCCCCTACTTTTCTTTCGGACACATCTCACACCTATTCCCATTTAGACCTCTCTATATGTACTCCCCAACTTGCACGCCGGTTTGAGTGGTATGCACTTTCTGATACATATTCGAGCGACCACTTCCCGTGTGTTATCCATCTCCTGCAGCATACCCCCTCTCCGTGCTCCTCTAGTTGGACCATCTCCAAGGCAGACTGGGGGCTCTTCTCTTCCAGGGCGACCTTTCAGGATAAAACCTTCACAAGCTGCGATCGTCAGGTCGCACACCTCTCGGACGTCATTCTCGCTGCTGCTGAACATTCCATCCCTCACCCTACTTCTTCTCCACGTCGCGTACAGGTCCCCTGGTGGACTGCAGCATGTAGAGACGCTTTACGTGTTCGTTGACGTGCTTTACGCACCTTTAAACGCCAACCAACAGTGGCGAATTGTATCAATTATAAACGATTACGTGTTCAGTGTCGTCGTGTTATTAAAGAAAGCAAGAAAGCCAGCTGGGCTGCTTTCACAAGCACCTTCAACAGTTTTACTCCTTCTTCTGTTGTCTGGGGTAGCCTGCGCCGGCTATCTGGCACTAAGGTCCACTCACCAGTTTCTGGCTTGACGGTCGCGAATGACGTCCTTGTGGCACCTGAGGATGTCTCCAATGCCTTCGGCCGCTTTTTCGCCGAGGTTTCGAGCTCCACTCATTACCACCCTGCCTTCCTCCCCCGCAAACAGGCAGAGGAGGCTAGGCCACCTAACTTCCGCTCCTCGAATCGTGAAAGTTATAATGCCCCATTCACCATGCGGGAACTCGAAAACGCACTTGGCCGATCACGGTCCTCTGCTCCAGGGCCTGATTCCACTCATATTCAGATGCTGAAGAAGCTTTCTCCAGCGGGTAAAGGTTTTCTTCTTCTTACTTACAAACGCATCTGGATTGAGGGACATGTTCCTGCATGCTGGCGCGAGTCTATTGTTGTCCCGATTCCTAAGCCGGGGAAGGACAAGCACTTGCCTTCCAGTTATCGACCCATCTCGCTTACCAGCTGTGTCTGTAAAGTGATGGAGTGAATCGTTAACTCTCGATTGGTTTGGCTGCTCGAGTCTCGACGCCTACTTACCAATGTACAATGTGGATTTCGTAGGCGCCGCTCTGCTGTCGACCATCTGGTTACCTTGTCGACCTTCATTATGAATAACTTCTTGCGGAAGCGCCCGACCGTGGCTGTATTCTTTGATTTGGAGAAGGCTTACGACACCTGTTGGAGGGCGGGCATTCTCCGCACCATGCATACATGGGGCCTTCGCGGTCGCCTCCCTCTTTTTATTCGTTCCTTTTTAATGGATCGACAGTTCAGGGTACGTGTGGGTTCTGTCCTGTCAAGACACCTTTCACCAGGAGAATGGGGTGCCACAGGGCTCAGTTTTGAGCGTCGCTCTCTCCGCCATAGCGATCAATCCAATAATGGATTGCCTCCCATCTGATGTATCAGGCTCCCTTTTCGTAGACGATTTTACCATCTATTGCAGCGCGCAGCGTACGTGTTTCCTGGAGCGCTGTCTTCAGCGTTCTCTTGACCGTCTTTACTCCTAAAGCGTCGCCACTGGCTTCCGTTTCTCTGCCGAGAAGACGGTCTGTATTAACTTCTGGCGCTACAAAGAGTTTCTCCCACCATCCTTACGACTCGGTCCCGTTGCTCTCCCAATCGTGGAGACAACAAAATTTTTAGGTCTTACATTTGACAGGAAACTTAGCTGGTCTCCACATGTGTCATATTTGGCTGCCCGTTGTACCTGTTCTTTAAATGTCCTCCGTGTTCTCAGTGGTATGTCGTGGGGAGCGGATCGAACCGTCCTGCTTCGTCTATATCGGTCGATCGTCCGCTCCAAGCTGGATTCTGGGAGCTTCGTATACTCCTCTGCACGACCATCCATCTTACGCCGCCTCAACTCCATACAACATCGGGGTTTACGACTTGCGATCGGAGCGTTTTATACTAGTCCCGTCGAGAGTCTTCATGCTGATGCTTGTGAGTTGCCACTCACCTACCGGCGCGATATACTGCTTTGTCGGTATGCCTGTCGGCTACTGGCAATGCCCGACCACCCGTCTTATCGTTCCTTTTTCGATGACTCTCTCGACAGTCAATACGGGTTGTATGTCTCTGCCTTGCTACCCCCTGGAGTTCGCTTTCATCGCCTCCTTCAACACCTTAATTTTTCACTCCCTGCAACCTTTCGAATGGGCGAGAGCCACACGCCACCTTGGCTCCAGGCACAGGTTCGCGTCCACCTTGACCTCTGCTCGCTCCCGAAGGAGGTTACCCCAGGTTCAGTCTACCACTCCCGTTTTATCGAACTTCGTTCGAAGTTCATTAATATGACCTTCATTTATACAGATGGCTCTAAGACCAATGACGGAGTTGGATGTTCCTTTATTGTCGGGGCACAAAGTTTCAAATACCGGCTCCATGGCCTTTGTTCGGTCTTCAAAGCTGAGCTCTTTGCCCTCTACCAGGCTGTCCTTTACATCTGCCGCCACCGACATTCTGCATATGTCATCTGCTCCGATTCCCTGAGCGCTATCCAGAGCCTCAGTGATCCGTACCTGGTTCACCCTTTCGTGCACCGGATCCAACGCTCTCTTCAGCAGCTGGTGGACGTCGGTTCTCCGGTTAGCTTTATGTGGGTTCCTGGCCATGTCGGTATCCCTGGGAACGAAGCTGCAGATGCCGCGGCCAATGCTGCGGTCCTCCAGCCTCGGACAGCATCTTGTTGTGTCCCTTCGTCAGATTGTAGCAGGGTAATTTGTCGGCTCATTTTATCGCAGTGGCATGCCGATTGGGCTGCACTTACAGACAACAAACTTCGGGCCCTGAAACCTCTTCCCGTGGCTTGGACGTCCTCCTCACGCCCTTCTCGGCGGGAGGAGGTCGTCTTGGCCCGGTTACGAATTGGCCACTGCCGGTTCAGCCATCGCCATCTGCTGACGGCTGCGCCGGCGCCGTTCTGCCCCTGTGGGCAATTGCTGACGGTCTGCCATATTTTAATGGTCTGTCCGGATTTTAACACCCTGCGTCTTGATCTTGGCCTGCCATGTACTGTAGAAGCCATTTTAGCGGATGACCCACGAGCAGCTGCTCGCGTTCTTCATTCTATCAATTTGACAACCCTCTCAAAGGACACTTGATTCAGCTGTTTTCCTTTTTTAATCCAATGCCTGTCAGTCTGTCTTTTATCGTGTTTTCCGTCTCGTTGCTGTTTTAAACTTGTGACTCGCGGTGCATTCCTCACGTAGTCTGGGCGCTAATGACCGTTGAAGTTGTGTGCCCTAAAACCACAAAAAAAAAAAAAAAACAACTTATATTATGACTTCGGCTTGCGGAAATTCTGGCCACTGGCCTTGTACTCTGTCTCTGACATATGTTGGAATATTTTATTTATAATCCTGTTATTTTTCACAAAACCAGAATTTGTTTAAAAAACTTGTTTAAAATTCTTCACATTTTCAATAATTCTTGGTTACAAAAATGACCCAGATACATGCTTAATATTTCACATGGCTAACACATGTACAGTTGCGGACAAAACGACCGAGACTCCTCGCCTTCTCGTAATGTTGATCTGCACAGCTTTAAAGTCTGCTACACTGCATAACAGGCAAGGCGATCAAGTGCTACCAACATACTATGCATAGGCGTGAAATGGAAAAACTATCCGAACTTAGTCAGACTGTTTTCAACCATGGGTAAGACTATATTAATGCTGATTAGTGTGTTAAACTCAACATGTAAATACAAGATATAAATGAAAGAAGAAACGCTAAATAGTATGTACTGTACTAATAAAAATGAATTTCAGCTTATCGAGATAGCATAACTGTTTTACTACGACAAAGTACCACAGATCGTTACCAATTAGCAAAATATTATGCGCATTCGGCTGCAAAACGGTTTGTGTCAACGTTCAGACCAGTCATACTGCATTACCGCTGCTGACCTACCATGAAAGTGTGCAAATTTAGCAATGCGTAATTATTCATAACGAAATTCAGTTAAAAATCATTCCCTGCCACACTTAAGTCAATTCAGTTATTGACAGAAGCGGAAAAAGTAGGCAGTAACAAGTATGAAATTCTACAAGAGTTTCATATTGACATCCACGGGGCTCCAGTACAGAACAAATGTAGCAATAAAACGTATTAGAGAGGCGAGAATCTCTTAAAATTGCTTTACTCATAGTCTGTCTGCCTCCATCGAGATCAGAACCGTAAACAAACCAGACCACACTTGTAGTACCAAACACCTTTCACTACATTAGCAGAGAACTCAGGCAAAAAGCCCTCTATTATTACCCCAGACATGAATAAGCTGGCAATTTCGCAATGAAATTATCTGCATTCTCTGTTGCATAGAGCTTTCTGGACTCAGAAACATGAATTTTCTACTTTTATGCCACCCCTTATGTGACAATCATTCGGGATGTTTACCGAAATAACAAAATACTGATATTAGCAAGTAAATTTAGTAGGATAATTCTGCACAACCGCAGGAAATAAACGGCTACATAGCTGGCAAATGTATTCTACAATGTTTCGAATTCTCCAGTAGACTCGCCACAGCCAGAAAACGTTCATTACCTGAAGTGCTTCTTGATCTATATAGCAATGGGATTACTCGGTGGCGTTAATACGGGGATCTGAATTACCACGTGTATAGGAAAATGGATTTTATTTGTATTACTGTAAACCTTATTTGGATCGAAAGTGTGGCATTGAGTAATATGCTGATGTATCGACTACAACTAGAACATTTCGTATAATGAGTAGGGGGAATTATTTATGCTTCCCTCATCTACAGTAACTGTCATAGCTATTTTCGTTGATACTATTTCGTCACCTAAATCGGTGAAAATGGAACCCTACTAGTGTCACTTTCTTGATCGTCTATCTGTCTGCCTGTACTCGAGGGTAACAGATTTTAAGAGTTGGGCAGACATAATAAGCGGAAATGTATCGCACTTCCTGCGGTCTACGGTCCCTTGGTGGTGTGAAAAAAGTGAGCTTCTATGTCAACACAATCTAAAGATAGGGCCGTTTAAGTAAAGAAAACTTATACGAAAGGTCAAAAAATGGCTCTACGGACTATGCGAACAAACTGCTTAGGTCATCAGTCTCATAGGCCTAAAACTACTTTAACGTACCTAACCTAACACACATCCATGCCCGGGGAAGGATTCGAACTGACGGCGCAAGAAGCAGTGGCTCGCGATATGACGTGGTGAATAATTTTCTGCGCAGTTCGTTTAATATAGAATAACTAAAATATATTTGATGTTACGGAAGATGGAGAACGCCTAATTCATTTCCCCTTATCTTTATTTATGATGTTAGATTCGCAATCTCAGCATACATACTATCCATAACCACACTTTAGCGCAAAGCCATAGCCACAGATTTACGAATACAACACATTGGTTTATACTTTTGGTATTTCATTTCCCACGAAGTGGTGGCAGACGATGCTGTGGCATCTTCGAAGCGTGAGCTTCCCCAGCTCTGCACATCAGCTGAGCGAACGTTTCCTTCCTGCTGCTAGTCTGATGGACAATGGCAACACCGTAGAATACGTTTGACAACTATGTGACCATCAATTTACGTTACTGATTGGTTCATAATTATGTTAGTAAATAAACTCGATATTTTTGTGTTGTTTAAATTACATTTGCTCTATGATTCGCACTGAAGACGTAGAAAATGTATTTTATTTGGTCCATGAATCACGTTCCAAAAGAAATTGTTGCTTACATTGACCTTTATGTTGCGAATTAGCCGTCTTATCCATCACATGGACATCGAGGATGCTCTGTTTTGCTACAGTTGTTTCACAGCCTAGTGGTATTGTGTGTCGTTGGCGTTGCCAGTGTGGTGTCACCGCCAGACACCACACTTGCTAGGTGGTAGCTTAAATCGGCCGCGGTCCATTTAGTACATGTCGGACCCGCGTGTCGCCACTGTGTGATCGCAGACCTAGCGCCACCACAAGGCAGGTCTCGATATACGATAGAGCACTCGCCCCAGTTGTACGGACGACATTGCTAGCGACAATATGGACGAAGCCTTCCTCTCATTTGCCGAGAGTCAGTTAGAATAGCCTTCTGCTAAGTCCATGGCTACGACCTAGCAAGGCGCCAATTGTAACAGTGCATGTATCTTACGAGTCGCATTTGTATAGTCAAGAGAGATGTATCACAAGGAGTCATTAAAGTTAAGTATAAAGCAGCTACGTACTTTTCTTGCTACCATTCAATAGTTATCCTGTTCCAGAATTCACGCCCGTCTGCGTTAGATAGCGTGCCTATCGGCCCCCTCAAAATAATACTGTGTCGGCACTTCTGTCGACACATCAGCCAGTTTACATCTCCAATTGTACCGCCTCCATTTTTCCGTTTGTTTAACAGGGTGTACCAAGGCTCTCCCGTCCACACTGATTTTCGGCGATGTTATAAGTTGCGCTAGGGACCGCATCTACCTTCTTTCGAAGTTAGCAGGCAACTACGCTGTTATGCGGCGGCTCGTTTCGGCCCATTCAACATCTGTCCTTCAAGTGTAACGAGCGAGTAACGGAGTTTATATTTCATACCTGCCACAGCGAATTTGTGTTCGTGGGGTCTCTATTCTAATTCGAACGTTTGACTTACGCTATACGTATTCGTTTCGGAATATCGTTTCTACGTCTTCCGTTAACTATACGTTGTTAACATTATGAAGACAATTAACAACATTGTTGAAATACAACTTTGTTTGCGGAAAACATAATGATGTTCGAAGTCGCCAGTTTTTCCACGACAAACGACTTTCAACAACTTATTATATGCTTAATTGTTGCAACTGATTGCCTACTAAAAAAAAAAGTTGCATGGTGCGAGATTCGGTCCGGCAACTTTCGGATTACAAACCCGACCGCTTACTGCTGCGCCACGACGCTGTGGAAAATTACTAATCGTAGAGAGTATTTCACGCAACGGTTTCTTTTAACTGTCGATTTTCTCGACAATGGCTGAGAAGTGCATCTTGGTCCTTTGCCACATTACACCTCTGGCCATAAGCTTTTATTATGCGCAGTATGAATCGAATCTGAATTTCACAATTGGCGGCCTCCCCTTGTTAGCCATGTCTCCACTATATCCTTTCTTTCAGGAGTGCTGGTTCTGCACGGTTCGCAGGAGAGCTTCTGTAAAGTTTGGAAGGTAGGAGACGAGATACTGGCAGAAGTGAAGCTGTGAGACTGGGCGTGAGTCGTGCTTCGGTAGCTCAGATGGTAGAGCACTTGCCAGCGAAAGGCAAAGGTCCCGAGTTCGAGTCTCGGTCGGGCACACAGTTTTAATTTGCCAGGAAGTTTCATATCAGCGCACACTCCGCTGCAGAGTGAAAATCTCATTCTGGAATTATAGGTCACATCCGTCACAATTCCGCGATGACAGAAATAATAACTGGACATAACAAGGCTATTGTTATAGCGCAAATCGTGACCAAAATAGACATCACCTATATGACAACCACTGGCAGAGTAATAATAATCACAGAGAAAGATCACCTCTCCGTGGTAATGACTGTGACAGAGTCAATCAGAGAAGCAGACAATATGGAAATCAAAATAATTATTATCAAGGAAGACAGAATAACTTCAGACGCAACGATCCACCGCACAGTTATGATTCCGGGAGAAATTCTCCATCACGTGACCGACAAATAAGAAACTATGGAAACTACTGACATAACGACAGACCTGAATTTCATCAGAACAGGCGGGATTCAAACAGGGCAGGGCCCTCTCGGCAAGGTGAATTTATAGAAGTTAAGTCTCCTAATCCCAATAACGATGCGCACCAACAAAGAGACAGTAGACAATGACACACCGCTGGTAGCCACAAAATGTACTTCTGAAGCTGACGATGTAGCTGCCGTGGCTAACAATCATCGAAAAAATGGAAGACATTAGGGATATCTTACTGCAGGAACACGACGTGAAACAGAACACCATTGCATGTCCTGTAATTCACATTACAGTAAATGACGTAAAATTTATGGCAGTACTTGATTCTGGCAGTCCCATTTCAGTAATTAATGAAACAGCCTATAGCAAATGCAAAAAATTGAACGATTGCCCCACACTTCCGTTATGTAAGATTAAATGACAAGGTGCAATCTTTGAGAAAAGAATTCTAAGTTGCTTTGTTGGCATACACCTATAATTTTCGCAGAGCCACAGTTTCTCTACGAACTTCCTTATCGTTCCATTATTGTCAACAGAAATTATATTGGGAGTAGACTTTTTGAATGAGTACAAAGCAATCTTAAACTTTCACGATGCTGAAATAAGTTTAGAGAAAGAAGGTAAGTCAATAGCTTTGAAATTTGAAGATTGGCTCTCAAACGATGAAGAAGTAATTAACGGCTTTACCTCCTGTTAGACAACAGTTCGGAATTTTCGTCGGAACTTGACACTAACAATCACACTGCAAGTATTGACAGGGATGATATCGACGGCGTATTTGATACTAATGAGTTAATTCAGAATAAAATTCAAACCATTGAGAATTGTAATGACACTGATAGGCAGGACCTTATTGAGATTTTACAAGCACATTCCACAGTTTTCACTCACAAAACAGGAACAATCACGGGATTTCAATACCAATTTCGTGTTCGTGAACATACAAAATTTTGTGTTAGACCATATGTAATTCCGGCACATAATAGGGACCGTGTTAGAACAGAAATACAATCTATGCTTGACGTAGGCATTATTGAGCCTGCAGTAAGCTCATACAACAATCCATTACATGTTGTTGAGAAGAAAAATGGATCGATCAGACTTGTCTTAGATTCGAGACAAATCAATACTATTATTATTCCAGAAACAGACTGGCCGCAAACGTTGGAAGAACTTCTTAAAAATTTTAATGGTGTAAAAGTGTTGTCTTCCATTGATCTCAGATCCAGCTTTTATCAGATCGAACTTCATCCAGAATGTAGAAAATACACAGCTTTCCTTTGTTTCGGCATTTGCTATCAGTTTCAGAAACTTCCTTTTGGTTTGAACATTTCTTCGGCAGCATTCATTCGCGGGCTAAATTCCATATTACCCGAGTTCTTAAAATGTCACATCACCTTATATGTTGACGATATTCTGATAGCAGAAGCCTCATGGGAACAACATAATCGCATCCTCAACAATTTGTTACGTATTTTTGCAGAATCTGAAATTACAGTTAACTTGGAAAAGTCTGAATTCGGTAGGACAAAGGTGAAGTTTTTAGGACATATTATTTCTTCTGAAGGCATTCAGCCAGATCCTGAAAAGTTGGAAGCAATCAGAGCCATTCCAGTTCCATCCACAAAAAAACAAGTCCGCAGTTTCCTAGGTCTCGTAAATTTTTACCGTCGTTTTCTGAATATGCAAATTCTAGTTACACCAATGCTTTGTTCACTCACTGGACGAAATACTATTTGGAACTGTGACAAACAGGCACAGTGGGAATTCAGTTCTTTAAAGAAGCGCTCTTAATGCGTGAGTACTAGCCCATCCAGATCTGTCACAAGATTTCTGCCTTAGCACAGGTTCTTCTGAAGTCGGTCTTGGTGCCCATTTATTTCAGAAAACCATTCCTTTTGTTAGCCCAGTGCTAACTAAATCTGAAAAAAATTATTCCGTTACTGAATTAGAAGCTTTAACTATCGTTTGGGCATTTAACAAATTCCGTTCCTTTCTTTCTGGTAAGCACGTAAAAGTATACAGTGATCATCGTTTCTTATGTCTTCAAAATTAAATCATGACAGGTTTCTGCAAGAATTCCACTTCACAATATTCTACATTCCCGGCAAGGAGAACATTGTTGTGCACGCACTGTCACGCGCACCGGCTGGGCTTGAAAAGAGTAACACAGAAGGCAACCTCGAGAAAAATTTGAGTATTCTGTACATTCGGAAAGTCACCTTTGAAAACTTCATCACCACATCTTTAAAGGACATTGCTCATGAACAAGATAAAAAAAAAAAAAAAGGTTCAAATGGCTCTGAGCACTATGGGACATAACATCTGAGGTCATCAGTCCCCTAGAACTTAGAACTACTTAAACCTAACTAACCTAAGGGCAACACACACATCTATGCCCGAGGCAGGATTCGAACCTGTGAACGTAGCGGTCGCGCGGTTCCAGACTGAAGCGCCTAGAACTGCTCGGCCACAGCGGCCGGTGAACAAGATAAAGATCCGATTCAGAAAGACATCAAAAGGAAATAGCATAAGAAGACACACACAGAGATTCGACGTTAATATCTGGTTAGAATCAACATACTGTTCAAATGCTATGCTGTTGGTGGCAAACTGTGGGTACTTTGCATTCCTGACGATTTTGTTGATAAGCTCATTTGGTACATTCATTTCAGTTACGCATAGTTTGGTCCACGAAAATGTTATCATATTCTTCGGACGACTTGTTATTTTAACAATATGGTAAAGAGAATTCGAAGAGTCCTGCTTATTTGTAAACTTTGTCAAAAAGCTAAACCATCTACTATCTCACATAGTGCTCCGTTGTTTCCTACCATTTCTTCTAAATTAAAAGAATTTGTTGCTGTTGATCTCTCGGGACCCCTTGTCAGAAAATCGAATGAATTTTCGTATGTTCTAGTAGCTGTTGAACTTACTTCAAAATTTGTTTCTTTCACACCGTTACGTAAAGCCACTGGACGGTCTGTATCCAATGCCTTTGTTAAAAATTTCTTACGTGAAGTTGGACACGTTAGTAAAGTTATTTCAGATTACGGATCGCAATTCAGATCTGCTGTTTGATTTTATGATTCTGAAGCATGCGTGACCAAACATGTGTTTATTCCATTGTACTCGCCACATTGTAACCCATCTGAAAGGATTATGAAAGAAATCAATAAGCTTTGCAGACTTTATTGTCACAGAATGCATTAGCATTGAGACAGATATTTACACTTATCTCAATATGTGCTGAATGAAATGCCTCATGACTCCACTGCTTTACCATCTGTTCTTGTACTGAAGAATGAAGAACTACCGAACAGAATCAGAGAGCTTGTACCTTTTCCGAATACATGTAAACTTCGACACAAAGACATAATTGATTTGGATATTAAAAATACAAATTCTGCAGCAGACAGAAGTAGAAAACTACACGGGAGAGCAAATGCAAAGAAACTATATATTTGTCAGAAAGTTCTCATTAAAACTCATTCATTGTCACATAAGAAGAAACACTTGAGTCACAAATTCTTTCTCATTTACGATGGACCTTACTGAGTTCGACGTATACCACATGATAATTGCGTTGAAATTGAAACTCTGTGTACAAGGAAAAGTAAAGGATTGCACCTCATTTTACATGTAAAACCATTTATTGAGAGATAATCTGTTTTTTAACTTAGTCTTTGCTATAAAATTTTTCACATCACGTTACTAGTATGCTTTGTCAGACTTAGAAACTGTTAACATGCAACAATGTTTGAAGTTAAATATCCAGTCAAGAACCTAGGGAACTTACTTATACAAGTAATTACGAATGCATTGTTACAGTGAACAGACGACACAGTGTTGTTGTTGTTGTGTACATTCTTCCTTGTTCTTTGCATGATTACGTAACGACTATAAGGCTTACATACTTAAAACATATACTGGTACTGCTAATGACTTTCTAATGCAACATTTTGATTTACTTGAAAATACATTATGCATTTAAAGTGCTTTCTGGGAAATACCAGATGACACAGCGCAAAGGCAATAATATAAATTGTGTCACTCATTGGTAGCGTCGTGATATAATCGTGTAGATGTCAAATAAACTAACCACTGTATCTGTTTTATATCTGCACAGTTTTTCTGCACTCTTCTGTAAAGTAAAACAGGTTTTAGTAGTAACTTGTGGTATAGCTACAATGAGACAGCCTTTTCCGTAGCACAACAATACGTTACAGTATAGTACTTTCTTGATCACGGCAATGTATGTAGTAAATACGATATCTATACGCATATCATTTCACTTTTGTTTATTACAAGTACATTGACTTCTACAGACCTTTGCTTACGGACGACGATAATTACGACACTTGGCACATTTTTTACCCTTAAGTAATGACTGAGATTATCTTACGACAAGGCGCAGTTTAGCGCTACAGTAGATGTATTTGAGTGATTAATTTTGTACTTAAAACATCTATTTTTAAAGATTTTTAAGTTACAAAGATACAAAGAAAGTCTTCCATGATACATCTCATTCCATTGCTGTAAACTGTAACACGAGAGGGCATAATTACATTAATCTTCAGGGGGGTTCACGCCAAGTTTGTTTACTAAGCGTGGTGAGCGCAAGGAGTCCTAGCTAATATGGTATTTGCTTATACAACTTTTCACATCGGTACCACATTTCTCGAACACAGAATTACATAGCCATCTGATCATTTAACTGAGAGAGACAAACATTTTTTTACTACGTCTGTGACACATGTTTACGCAATTACGCAGTTGGATAACTTCACAGTTATGAAATTGTATTTTGTCACATTTTTTCGGAACCATTGTGATACTATGAGACCTTTGAATGATGTATTTGGTATGGGATCATGATTTTTAAAGTACGTTTGAGGTAGATGACTTTATTGAAATGAGCAGAGAATTCTTTTTAGGTTTTGAAATCATTGCAGAAAGCTACGACGTTTTTGAGATTTGGCTGAGGTTTTATGATGTTATTATTACGATGACGATTTGTATTAGGCTGTTGAGGTAAGTTTATGATCAATAAGCTGATGCTACCTTTTATGAGGAATGTGATTCATCATAATAGATACGTAGCATAAATATTGAAGAAGTGTCGACGAATATGTGTATGTGTAATAAGGTAAGGATTAATGATAAGTGGTTGGGGACACTGATAGGTGAAAAAGGATGTTGGAATCCAAAAATCGTACTTTAAGAGTTACAAGATGTGTGTACATGCGTGAATGTATCACAATGGTACGAAAGATATTTTGGACTCTGATATAAAAAAATTTCACAGGTTGAAAATTTGCGTTAAAAATGTGCAGAAACAAAATCCTATAAATATAACGGACTGTCATTGTAGCACAAACTGTTGTCAAAAATATTTCGGTAAGAAAGCTAAATGACCTTGATGTAATGTCTTGTTGGCGTCCAGCTGTGCCAGTCGCCTGGAGAGAAAGCCATTAAGTGGAGAAAAAAGATGCCATTAACCTCACTATTGACATTTCTTTGTAGAAAGCATTGCAAATATGACACGCTCATTACTTGGAAACATATGATTATATTGTGGAGCTTGTACTTTGGGCTAGTTACTGAAATGCTTATGAGCTGATGGGAAATATTCTTACATCTGCACACCTGATTATGACAAGCGTCTTTCTATGAGAGTCGAGAGATTTTGTACTGATTTATGAAATGCCACATGGATATTGAATGATATTTTTATGCTTTGCTTTGTACACAGTTGCTTATTTCATTTTATATCTTGTTTCCAGCTGTGTTACAGCATTGGTTTTATAAAATAAAATTAAATGCATTTGCTAATGTGAACGCTTTCTGTCAACAGATCTGTTAAATAATAATTTTATGATCCACATTCTTCAAAAAAGGAGCACTTGGAAAGGAAAGAAGAATAAGCTGCATACATAATTTTCTTTTCAAGTACTTGGTAATTTTTTTTGTAGAATAAGTTGTTGTGGTGCGCCACTTTTATGGCATAGACAATAAGATGTGAATAGACTTTTCCCTTATCTGCATTGTTGTCTTTAGTGTACTACATTTTCTGCTTGTGAGTTTATCATGTGTAGACATAAGTTATTGAATTTGCTGCTGCTGTTTGCCAGGCATAGTGGTACTGAATTTCACTTTGTATTACTCTGTTAAGTCAGTTTTACTACTGATTTATTTTTCTTGTTTGCCACACATTGCCATATGTTAGTTGTAATGTTTGCATTTGCTTTGCTAATTTATATTTATTGCTGCTTGCTATGATAATTTGGATTTTTTCTCATTGCTGTTTGTGTTAAGTGTTTTGTGCTGCTGCATTGCCTTGTCCCTTAGTTTATGCATCTGAGCTCAGTAGATTTAAGTTAGCTTAAGAGGGGGTAGGCTATATAAGAGAATGAGTTGCGATCAATTGGAAGAAATGCACTGAAAAGGTACACAAAAAGAGTTTGTAAAAAAAAGTGTACTGTACAATGAAGAATAATTATTTTGAAAGAGTATATGAATAGACTACAGACTGCAGGTATTGATAGGACTTTCTGAGAATAATGGTGAACGAAGGG
The DNA here is from genome assembly GCF_023864345.2 of Schistocerca serialis cubense. Taxonomy (NCBI): domain Eukaryota; kingdom Metazoa; phylum Arthropoda; class Insecta; order Orthoptera; family Acrididae; genus Schistocerca; species Schistocerca serialis. Next base: position 6,518,594 of record NW_026047584.1, on the reverse strand, counting down.
AGATCTCCAAGAAGTAAAGAAAATTTTGTTTGCAGAATACAGCAGTAAAACAATCCCTGTCTCTTCCTTTTGTGTTATCCCGCTATGTGTTTGTGTACCCTTGCGTATTTGTATTTTTCCTGTCTATATGTGTTTAGCTAATGAGATTTGTTGTAGAATTTTTCTAATACTAAGATACATTCACTATGATGAGGAATGCTGTTATCCTCAAATATAATTTGCATTAATAATATGTTGTTTAATTTGTAAAGATGTTTCGACATTATTTTTTAAAGCTATTTTGATCTTTTATGTATATATTTATGTCATAATTCCTTTAACACTGATGTATATGTTTATTTATTTTCTTTTGTAAAGTCTGTATTACTACAAATGTTATCTGTATTATTATGTTTTTAATGATGTTTTCTGCACCTTTGTAATTGTATTCTCATGTTGTAAAATTGTAATTGACACCAGTTCATCAAATTAAGTAACTTCTTAGAATTTCAGTTCTCACATTTCTGTTGGTCATAGTATATGCACAATATGTGAGAAGTTGGGACTGTTAGTGTTTGCACATGTGTCAATAATTCAGCAAGGGACTGGTAATGGCATTGCTGGTTCTAAGGACAGTTCCAAAAACTCTGTGAGTGCACAACTGGTGGTTCATGGACTTGCTATACTATCCGCAAGACTCTTCGATGGTGACTGTGCACCAGCACAGTCACAACAGATGGCTGCTGGCCATCTCTACAAGGACTGCAGTGGGTCTGCACCTCTGGTGGCCCACCAATACCTTAATCTCTACTAGGACTACAGTTGGTATGCACTCTGATGACCTACCTACCAATATTCTTCAATTTCGACTGACTCTGCTGTGGTTTTGCTCTGTTGTGGCCCATTACCTGCCTGCATGTCAAGAGTCAGCTCTGTCTTTCCGTTAGAAGGACAACACTACTTCTTCAAGACTGCATGGAAATCCACTAATTCCTTGTGCATTTTCTTTTACTGCTCAGACTTTGAGAAAAACACTGCAATTTCTTGTGATGAATGATCAGGACTGTCTTTATGAGAACAATTTTTGCTTTTGACCATCATTGCATCATTAAGTGTGAGCATTTGATATCTTTGATAAAATTTTTCATAATTACAATAACAAATCATTATTGGCCACTGCCCAAAACAATTTGTAAAATTTTTTGTGGGGAGTATGGGGGCTATGTAAGTAAACTGGTTACGATTTTATATTGGTAACACCATGTAGCGGTCTGTATGAAAATCACTGGCTGTGCTGTGTGCAGTCTGTGTATGGTTGGCATTGTTGGAATATTCGCTATTGTAGTGTTGGGCAGTTGGATGTGAACAGCGCGTAGCATTGTGCATTTGGAGGTGGGCCGCCAGTAGTGGTGGATGTGGGGAGAGAGATGGCAGAATTTTGAGAGCGGATGATCTGGACATGGGTCCATCAGAAAGGGTAAATCTGTAATACTGGATATCATGAACTGAAATATTTATATGATGACTTTTGAATGTTATTAAGGTAAATACATTGTTTTTTCTCTATCAAAATCTTTCATTTGCTAACTATGCCTATCAGTAGTTAGTGCCTTCAGTAGTTAGAATCTTATATTTAGGTGGCAGTATTGGCGCTCGCTGTATTGCAGTAATTAGAGTAACGAAGATTTTTGTGAGGTAAGTGATTCATGAAAGGTATAGGTTGTTAGTCAGGGCCATTCTTTTGTAGAGATTATTGAAAATCAGATGTCGTTGCGCTAAAAATATTGTGTGTCAGTTTAGTGTTGACCAGAATAAGTAAAGAGAGAAATGTCTGAGTACGTTCAGTTCTGCTCAGCTGTTTGAAAATCAAATAGCGTAAGAGGTTTATCAGCACAGTAATTCACTAACTTTTCTAAGGGGATGTTTCAACTTTGACTCTAGAGTTAGAGACCATATTGGTTTTTTTATTATTATTTTTTCCTCCCTCTCTATCAGAATTACCTACGAATGTTTTTTTTTCCAATTAATGTTGAAAAATGTCATCGTTATTCATCAACTAACTTTCTGTGTAATTAATTAAAAAAATAATATACGAGTGAGACACTAATGTGACATACTTTTGAAGCTACTTACAACCTGTAAAGCTGCAAGGACGTTTACAGATATTTCACATCATTTTCTCATTCATTCATTTTTTTAACTTGTTCCATTACTCTATAAATTATTTCATGAATAACATCAACATTGTTTCAACATAAATTGGAATAAACATTCGTAGATAATTCAGAGAGTGAGGGGAAAAAAGGAACAACCGGATTTTGAACTCACAGCGCAAAGTTCTAAAGTCGCGACGGTAGCCGCTGAGCCAACGCTTCAATTGGACCCTGACATGCTAAAAGGTATTTACCCTATAGCAACATCGCACCGAAAACTTTAATCATCGTTCTCTGAGAAGCGGTCCCGTGTATGCAGATAATACGAGACACGTGTTTGATAATTTTGTCCCCTCTTTCATTGAGAGAAGTTTCAGCTAGATCGGGATATGACACTTGGCGGGTCCCCTCGTAAGTGGTGTGTGTTGCGATTCAGTAGATAGAATGCGTCCACTTTCCTGGACTACTCGTTGACATGTTTGGAAACTTTCCTGCTTGTAGTGGCAGTTTCCATTATGAGGGATGGTTTCCCTGATAACGATCTACTAACGGACTTTGCTCCTAATTTACGTTACTGTGTAGTAGACCTACTGCAACGACTTGAACTGGAAATGTTTGTTTATTTGGATAGTCAGCTTCCTAATTGCCATATTGCGCTATAATATTTTCCTTTGTCTCAAAACGGAAAGTTTAGATGACCACTGCGACTTGGTAACATCAGTAACAATTTAATACTTTGAAACAGTTACGTGTGGTGTACGGGGAGTTAACTCTGTTGCATGAGGAATACATTAAATACAAAAGCTGCTTCCAGTAACAATAATTAACTTTGAGTTACATGATAAAACTCAAGTTGAAATACTGCCAGTTCATCTCAGTACTCAGTAAAACTTAAACAGGAACGATCGCAAACATACTTTTGTGGGGAAGGCAGACGAAAGACTGGGTTTTTTTGGCCGCACGCCAAAATACGCAACAAGTACACTACGTTTGTCCATCCACTGCTATAGTAGTTCTAAGCGGTATGGGATCCTTGACAGATGTAATTGACGGTGCACGCCAGAAACGTCCAAGGAACGGTAGCACGATTTGTAATGTCACCAAACCGGGGAGAGAGAGTCCCAGATTTGATAAGCGAGTTCGGGTGACATTCACGAAAACAAAAACGTTTTTCATTGCCGCGAGAACTTTTTAAAAAATTTCAATCACCAACATCTGTTCTGAATGTTGAAACATTATTTCCTCGGGAACTTACAAGGGAAAATATGACCATAATAATAATGTAATTCAGGGCTCGTGAGCAAAGATGTAAGTGGTCCAATTTCCCGTACGCTTTAAAGAGTGGGACGGTAGAGAAATATTCCGAAGGTGGTTCGATGAACTCACTGCCAGGCATGTAAGTCTGGATTGCAAAGAAATTCTGTAGATGTAGTCATGTAGATGTAACAACGAAATTATATTGTAATTGCGACATGTGAGTGACATTTGATTTGAACATCGAAGCTATTTGCTGTTTATTTACTTATTGATCATTATTTCAATATAAATTAAATGCACCTAGGTGTATGTCTATGGCTGAAAATAAAGAGTCATGCATGGACCAATAACAATAAATTTTTAATTGCTTGTTATGGTACTGCAGTATCTGCCAGCGTCTTCAGAAGTGGATATCGCATACGCCTTTCCTAGGGTGTTCATAAGTGGATTTTGCAGACGACTTCAAACAAAATTTGAATGTAGCTTCGTAAAAGTTCCGTGATCAAACGATGTCAGTTGCTGGCGAATACAGTTTATCCTTACAAGACAGTATATATTATCATTATACATGAGGTGAAAAGTGTTTCGCCGGGTGCTGTGGCCGAACGGTTCTTGTCGCTTCAGTTGCAGGTTGAATCCTTTCTCGGGCATGGATGTGTATCATGTCCTTAGGTTATGTAGCTTTAAGTAGTTCTGGGTCTAGGGGACTTACAACCTAAGCAATTTGGTCGCATAGTTCTTAGAGCCAGTTTTTTACCTTCAGCATAAATTTTCCTTACATAAACGCCCCTATCTTTAGATTGCGTTGACATACCTCACTTCTTTACACCACCAAGGGACCATATACCACTGGAAGTGCGAAACATTTCCTAGTATTATGTCTACCCATACTCGAGGTAAACAGGTTTTAATGTTGGGTGGACAGACAGATGGTCAAGAAACTGAGACTAGAGGGATTTCATTTTTACCGATTTAGGTGACGAAATCCTAACAACGAAAAAAGTTAAGACAGTTACTGAAGATGAGGGCAGAATAAATAATCCCCCTTACTCTTTATTCGAAATGTTCTAGTTGCAGTCGATACATCAACATATTAGTCGTAGCTACGCTTTCGATCCAAATCAGGTTTACAGTAATACAAATAAAATCCATTTTCCTATACACGTGGTAATTCAGATCCCAGGATTAATGCCATTGCGTTTTAGAAGTGCGAGCATTCTCATTGCTAGCTAGCTTAATAAACACTTGCGGCTAATGAACGTTTTCTGGATGTGGCGAGTCTAATGGAGAATTCGAAACATTTTACAATACATTTGCCAGCCGTATGTAGGCGTTTATTTCCTGCGGTTGTGCAGAATTATCCTACTAAATTTACTCGCTAGTAACAGTATTTTGTTATTTCGATAAACATCCCAAATGATTGTCACACAAGGGGTTACAGAAAAGTAGAAAATTCATGTTTTTGAGTCCAGAAAGGTCTATGCAACAGAGACTGCAGATAATTTTGCTATTTTCATTGCAAAATTGCCGGCTTATTGATGTCTGGGGTAATAAGAGAGGGCTTTTTACCTGGGTTCTCTGCTAATGTAGTGAAAGGGTTTGCTACTGCAAGGGAGGTCTGGTTTGTTTTCGGTTCGTTCTAATCTCGAAGGAGGCAGATAGACCATCAACAAAGCAATTTTAAGAAATTCTCGTGCCTCCAATATATTTTATTGCTGCATTTGTTCTGTACTGGGTCCCTGTGGGTGAAATATAAAACTCTTGTAGAATTTCATACTTCCCATTCTGGAGGACGATGGTTCAATCCCGCGTCCGGCCATCCTGATTTAGGTTTTCCGTGATTTCCCTAAATCACTCCATGCAAATTTCGCGATGGTTCCTTTGAAAGGGCACAGCCGACTTCCTTCCCCATCCTTCCCTAATCCGATGAGACCGATGACCTCGCTGTCTGGTCTCCTTCTCCAAAACAACCCAATTTCATACTCGTTACTGCCTACTTTTTCCGCTTCTGTCTTCAATTGAATTGACTTAAGTGTGGCAGTGAATGATTTTTAACTGAATTTTGTTATGAATCATCACGCATTGCTAAATTTGCAGACTTTCATGGTAGGTCAGCAGCGGTAATCCAGTATGACTGGTCTGAACGTTGACACAAACCGTTTTGCAGCCGAATGCGCATAATATTTTGCTAATTGGTAACGATGTTTGGTACTTTGTCATAGTAAAACAGTTATGTTATCTCGATAAGCTGAAATTCATTTTTATTAGTACAGTTCATACTATTTAGCATTCCTTCTTTCATTTATATCTTGTATTTACGTGTTGTGTGTGGTGTCACCGCCAGACGCCACACTTGCTAGGTGGTAGCTTTTAAATCGGCCGCGGTCCGCTAGTATACATCGGACCCGCGTGTCACCACTGTCAGTGATAGCAGACCGAGCGCCACCACACGGCAGGTCTAGAGAGACGTACTAGCACTCGCCCCAGTTGGACAGCCGACGTAGCTAGCAACAGACACTGACGACGACTTTCTCATTTGCCAAGAAGATAGATAGCACAGCCTTCAGCTAAGTCAATTGCTACGACCTATCAAGGCGCCGTATTCAGTTGCTGTAATAGTTCTGTATCATCAAGAGCGATGTTCTACAATTATGAATTAAAGTTAAGTATTCCAGAAGCTACTTACTTTTCTTTATAGCATTCATTACGTATCCTGTTTCAGACCTCACGCCATCCGACGTGAGCTTATAGCGTGCATTTCGGTCTCCTCAAACCACATGGTGTCGGCACTTCTGCCGACACATCATTGTGTTCAACACACTAATCAGCATTAATATAGTCTTGCCCATGGTTGAAAACAGTCTGACTAAGTTCGTATGGTTTTTCCATTTCACGCCTATGCATAGTATGTTGGTAGCACTTAATCGCCTTGCCTATTATGCAGTGTAGCAGACTTTAAAGCTGTGCGGGTCAGCATAACGAGAAGCCGAGGGTTCTTGCTTGTTTTGTCAACGACTGTACCTATTTTGCCCTCTTTGGTTTAATGTCTCTGAAATAAATGTTTGAACCTAACCAAGGCATCCATCCTGTTCATTGTTTTGATTGTCCTGAAAATTCCATTATCAGCAATCAGTTTCGGTGCCTTATCAATGTTAGTCTCTACTTTGGTTAATGCTGCATTAATCTTGTGCAGTAGAAGCTCTCTATATATGCTGTTCAACACTTCATCGCAGTGTGTGAATTGAATTGTTGGTGGATTTTGTCTTCTCCAGTACGCACTGCCGCTCACACACAACCTCTACTGACCTTTTTTGCTGCGTGCACTACTCCAGATTGATTCTGTCAGGGATATTAGATTGGAACATGTACTGGTACTTTTCCCTTACAAATGATACAGTGGTACTTCGTAATGATAATACCACTTCATAGCCACTTTCCTCTTGGACGTAGCTGATCTTCATTATGCACATGACTTTGCTGTTGGATTACCGTGTTGATAACTTGCTTAGACAGAATCTTTCCTACAATTTGGCATTTGGTTCAACTAATGCCTTTAATGTTCAGTTGAAATACCTTAATACTTGGTCCCACTTCCGTAGATATTTGGCTCTAATAAAGAGATTTTATGTGATGATGAGTCACTCCTCTGATTGGTATGTACTTCTCATGTAGTCAGGAGATAGCCAGTTGTATTGCTTTTGTAGTGCCACCCAGGGATCACATGTAGGGTTCTTTAAGGTTGACATGTGCAAAATCTGAAGCTACATTGACCCCTGAAATACTTTTATTAAGATTGTCAGTTATGAAACTTGTTTGGTATACTTTTCCTTAAGTAGTTTATAAACATACTGTATAACTTACTGATTCAGGAGAAAATTATGGAATAGTAAATATCTATGTAAAACTAAACTACATAAGAAAACTACATAATATTTTCATTTCAATGTGAAGGAGGTTGAGAGTTTTTACCGCAGCATACATAGCATTTCTCTGCAGCAGAGACAGTGTATGTAACTCTTTTGTTTAATACCAGACGTGTGAAATGCTGAGTTCTGTCACCAAGGGTCCAGTCTCTAGGAATGTGATACATTAGAGAAAATAAGTGTTGGGAAGCAGTAGTAAATATTCTCAGCTGGCTAAATTATTTGCAATCAGAGTTTCATGGACTCATTCTATATACGACTTTTTTCGCTTAGCAGTAGGGAGATTATAGTTTGATTAAGGAAGAAGGAACCACTCCTAAATGCATGATGTCAGAACATATTTGTGCATTTGTGAAGCAGTCAGAAGTGTGAAGTTGTTTTTTATATTGTAGTTGTGTCTTTAAACGTACTGAATATGATTTATGTGGAAGATGTTTGTTATGCATCATAATCTGATAATATTTTTACAATAATGTGGATCATCACTCATGCCTGAAATTCTCTTATGCAGATTTAACAATAATATACATCCTAAATGATTACAAAGTATTGTTAGAAATTTCCATTATAGGTTACTTTTCTAACTGTACTTCACAGATAAGTAACAGATACATGTGTTTGCTGAAATGTATTGTGCCACTGTCCTAATAATCTGTATATTAGTTGTCTATTAAACTGTTACTTGCATTAAAATTTGAAAAAGAAGTTCACGATCAATGTACATTTCTATTACGCAATAAGCTTTCAAAAATGACACAGCACTTTCGTGTTATAATATATGCATCATATTATTATAGCTTTGCATGAGTTGAAAATTGTGAGGGACTAGATATTATCAGTCCTCTCACTGTATACAAGTATTTCTCACATTCCAGTAACTGGGTTTATATGATTTTGGTGTATTTTAGAATGTAAGATTCAACTGTCACTTACAGGCACACCAGGAAACTATATAATGTGCCTAGACATACGATACTGGAAGACTTGTATATTGTGTTTTAGTGTGTCTATAACAGAAATTGGAACAGCTGATTAATCCTTCATTCTGTGTGTAGATGTTACCAGTAGGTTTGATTAGTTGTGGTTCACACATGACACAGTATGGCTCTGCAGCAAAAGGTTGGAATCTTTGTCCTTGAATTACACAAGGTATGGACCTTTTCACATGCTGTACAGGTCTTTCCATTGTATCTGATACAGAACATGCAGTTGTTCATATGTGGTTCTGTGTGTGGGCTGTTAATTATCTATATATCACATCTCATTGAACATGGTACATATTTTTCAGTACAGCCGACAATGGACAATGTTTTCTATTACAAAATTATTGTCATATTTGGAGGCTGTAGACCTGCATATAATCAAACTTGGTAAATGTAGCTACAATAATTGTTGGTCAAGAAGGTATAATTACAGATGGGAACTAAAGAAGTAACGACAATCACATATTCACAAGGTCATTAAAAAATTTTGTTTATTCATTGAATACTTACTTCAGTATAATTTAGAAACACACCGAGAAATTTATGGAACGTCATATTTACTTTCTGTTATGTTGCCCGTGTATATGGGCAATTACTGTATTTTGCCTTGGTTAAATTGTCATCTGCGCACATTTATACCGTTACCACATTGGCAGTATGTTTTACTACAGTTCTAGTATCTCTCAACTTCATTATCTCTGTATGACACTTTTCTACATAATGACAGTCTGCATTTGTAACACAATGTATGAGGGACATTCAATAAGAAATGCAACCTATTTCTATTCTTAGCCATTGTCGGTTTTAAAAAATGTACATGAAAGATCATTGATGAAACTATGGGGACCGAAGTATGAATATTCCACAAAGTTCCAATAAGTGGCAGCACTGTTTGGGCCTTAAAAATGGGGTCTGTAACAGAGGTGTGTTCTAAGCAGGGACGTGTTGAGTTCTGAATACAAAACCAGACCATCGCACATATTTATAGGCACGTGCAGAATATCTACAGAAACCTGGTAGTAGAAAAAAAGAAGCATGCCAGCCACATACAGTTGTGACGCTGCAGTGTTGGAACATGCAGACACACCGACTGTGATCCGGCAATCATGACAGATAGAACACATTGCTGCTCTGACGATCGCATGAACTTTGCAAACTGTCTGACAATGTTCAACAAAAAATTATCACTATCACCCTCATAATGCACAGACAATGAAACATTGGTTTGTCACTTTGAACTGAGAAACAAATCCATGGAGCGGCACCATACCACCTCCTCTGAAGAAAAAGTTTTGATCCACATCCTCAACCGGTAAAGTTGTGGTGGAAGTCTTCTGGAACTGTGAAGTTGTTATTCTGTGTGATTACCTCCATCATGGTCTAGTGTATTGCACTACCATCATGAAGTTGAAGAAATGATTTCAGTGTGTACATCACCACTAAAATGGAAATGAGCTCTTCCTTCTCCATGACACCACAAGACCTCACACAAGTCTGCATACTTGAGAGGAGCACACACACTTCATTGGGACAAAGAGGCGAAAGCCCGAAGGTGCAATGTCCAGACTGTTGTGTGGACAAGGAAGAACTATCCATTGAAGGATGCTCTCTGCAGAAAACAGTGTGTGGATGATGGGGTAGTTGTTGATGCAACAAGATGCCACTGACATTGACTAGTAGAATGCTGTCATGCCGGCATATAAGCCCTCCCAGTAAGGCGGCATAATGCCATAACATTGAACAGAAATTATGTCGAAAACTAGGGTTCTGTATCAAAGATCATAGGAAATAATATGGTGTAATGGAATCCTGAATAAAACCAACCTGCTTTCAGAAAAATTGTTGCATTACTTACTGAATGCCCCTCATATAATTAAGTCAGCATTTTAGACATTCAAACATTCCAATTCAGTAAAGTAGAATGTATTATTTTGTGTATTACAATCAGCTCAGACAATCTGCATAGTTATTTCAAGAGTAATGGATGTCAAGAAATCTCATTTAACACATAGTATTTAATGTTAGCTGAGGTGTAATTTGTAGCGACTACAGAGGCTTGTTAGATGTTGTATTTCATTAATGTTTCTATGTCATAAAAATTACAGTTTAAAAAATTTAATATCAGCAAGGTACCAGTTACTTGGAAGGAACAACTAACAGCATATATCAGTGCATAAAGTACTGTTACATTTTTGAATCTATATTAATGTTGCACATTTGTATATTTACCCATTGTTAATTGTGATATGGTATTGTGTCAACTTGTTGGCTCAGCGTAAACATGTAAATCTCACAGTATTAAATTTGGAATGGTCTTTGGTTTTAAATATAGTCAATTACCACTTGCCATAAACAGAACAGACATATGTGTCTCACTATCACCTTTCAAGAAACGTCTGACATTACTTCCACTTTGTCTGACATCATTTCCACTTTGTCTGACATTACTTCCACTTACGTGTGTCAGACATATTCTGTTTTCTTTCCTATCGGTCTCTGATGATCCAACTCTTGATTTTTTCGACCATCAACAGTATTAGGTTGCAAGGCCAGAGGGTGTCTTTCATTTTCTTTATTTAATCTTCTCTCTGATGTGAAGGAGGGCCTGCTACGGCATTGAAGAACAAGGGGAAGAAGTGGAAGAAGTGGAAGAAGGGGAAGAAGTGGAAGAAGTGGAAGTGGTTTTTTATCCCCTCTTAAAGTGAAATTGTAATTCTGTCAGAGACAGCAAAGGACTTAAAAGAGCAGTTGAACGGAATGGATAGTCTCTTGAAAGGAGGATATGAGATGAAAATTGACAAAAGAAAAACGTGGATAATGGCATGCAGTCGAATTAAGTTGGATGATGCTGATGGAATTAGATTGGGAAACGAGACACATAAAGTAGTAAAAGAGTTTTGTTATTTGGGGAGGAAAATAACTGGTGATGGTCGAAGTAGAGAGGACATAAAATGTAGACTGGCAATGGCAAGGAAAGCATTTCTGAAGAAGATAAATTTTTTTAACAACGAGTATAGATTTAAGTGTCAGGAAGTCGTTTCTGAAAGTATTTGTATGGAGTGTATCCATGTATGGAAGTGAAACATGGACAATAACTAGTTGGATAGAAGAGAATAGAAGCTTTTGAAATGTAGTACTACAGAATAATGCTGAATATTTGATGGGTAGATCATATAACTAATGAGGAGGTATTGAATAGGATTGGGGAGAAGAGAAGTTAATGCACAATGTGACTAGAATAACGGATCAGTTGGTAGGACATGTTTTGAGGCATCAAGGGTTGACAAATTTAGTATTGGAGGGCAGTGTTGAGGGTAAAAATCGTAGAGGGAGACCAAGAGATGAATACACAAAGCAGATTAAGAAGGAAGTAGGCTGCATTAGGTACTGGGAGATGAAGAAGTTTGCACAGGATATAGTTGCATGGAGAGCTGCATCAAACCAGTCTCAGAACTTTAGACCACAACAACAACAATGTGCCTGGAGAAACCTATAGCAATGCTTGTATTGGAACATAGTGACTACTGTGCTGTGGAGAAACATTATTAAATTTCTGTGAAGTTGTGCACAAGGCAGGACATTCCTGATGGACGCCAAAGTAAAGTGGAGGTGCCTGATGTCTGGAGAAGACCGAAGTGAAAATGATGACAGGACCTTGTTTCCTAAGAAGATACTGTTTTGTGAGGAGGGACAGCAGTACCTCATATAATTTCGAAATGCTCCACCACAATTTCCCAGATGCTACTGTGTTCAGAGTTGTCTTTCATCCCAGACGTCATGGATGTCTGCCCTGATCCTATCATTTGTATTTTGTTGTCTGTTACTGGGAGAAAGATAATTGTCATCATGGGCAAATGTTCTGCAAGCCCGCTAATAGGAAGATGACATGAGGTCTAGCCAGCTTTGCCAGATGTCTGAAGTACCTTTACCTGCAGCCTATCACTTGGGGAAGGCACAAAACTCTCTCACATCAGAAGCCCCACTTGCTTACCATCACACTTCTTCCAGCCATGTATGTGCCTCACCTTCCCAAAAATGTGCATCATCATTATAAAATCTAGGTCACAAATGTATGAAGGATAGTTAATGAGTGTCATCAACTACAAGACATGGATTCTCGATCATGCATTAACATTGTAGTTACTCACAGCACATCGAAGTATCCAGACTAGTATTGGTCTGAATGCAATGTTACGTGGTACTTGATATCACTGTTGTCTGGTGTGGAAGGACGCAGCTTAAAAGAAATTTGGTACAAGTTGCCAGTGTTATCCCAGCACTTCAAATCTGATATTCCCTTCGAGATGTCTTAAGACAGAGCGAGTGAGACTGGGTCGAGTTGGTACTGTGTGCATGCCGCATGAAATAGCTTAAAGTGAAACTAAAGCCAAAAGTATTTGTTGTATTGAAGTTGCCAATTAACTATAAATATTCTACTGATAACAGATAATCAGCTTCCCATGGCTTCAGAATTAAATGGATTAAAGAAATGATAGTCACTATTTATGTCATTTATTTATGTAGTCATAAATACCATACCATTCATGCTCTTGGTACATTTTCATTGGTGTTACATGCATTTAATGTAAACTATGCAATCTGTTGTAAAATTCCCACAGGTTTCTCTTGCTGTACCCAGGGCATGCCAGAATTCCTATTACAGATGTGTAGGGGCTGTAGAAGGGACTTTGTGCATTTCCAGACATGGGTTAATTATTGAAACCTAGTGGATAAGGTTTGCTCTAGAACCTGTCTGTAATAGGAATGGTGAGACACCTTGGCTTCTTTAGTAACCAGATGAGTGGCATGTGTTGAGCATAGGCTGTTGAGCCTCTGTAAATCAGTGTCTTTTATATCCAATTTGCACATTATTCTACTTCCTAAATAGCGGCAGGTGTTGTCAATATTATTACATACAAACACATTGTATATTAATTTTGTGGGTGAGTCTTTCTTTTTATATTTCCAGTTGGTCAGTTGGATACTTTTGAAGCTTGTTGTATGCTGTGAAGCTGTTTTGGTGCCAATGCAGTGAACTGAGTTTGGGCTTTGTAAATGCTTGAAACTTTATTTTCTGAGTAGCTTGTTAACTGGTCATGAAAAAAGTGCTTGTGCTTAACCTTTGCCTCAGTGTTATTCACTGGATATAAATATTCAATAGAAAAATATTATTATTCTGTGATGTCCATACTATTGTCTGTTTAATCAAATGATGGAAAATCCAGGGTGGAATGCAACAACATTAGAGAAAGATGTTGCTACTCACCATATAGCGGAGAGGCTGAGTCGCCTACTGCATTTTCACTCTATTGTCTGTTTATATTTTTTTTGTTGATAAATGTCCATTCCAGACCAGGGTAATATATTAACTGTTGTGTTTCCCTTATAAATTCAATGTTACGGCAATGAAGAATGTGAGTGGAACACATTAGGTAATAATACATTAGTTTGTTCATACATGTTTTCAGAGTATTTATGCTGTTAGCAAGAAAGCATATATGTGTATTACCTGTTTACTGTTACAACAACCTTAAACTTCAAGCATGTAAGCAAGAAAATCACAAGTCTGTAAGTGTGCTTATTCTGAAATACACAATGAATAGTGTCTTGGTATTTGTGCGTGATCAGTTACAGTGCCTCGACAAGCATTGTTTCCAAATGTGCTTCCCAATATCTACTCGTGAAGAGGTATAATCTTATGTTAAAAATTTGGTATGTCTTATTGTGTTAAAGTTGGTCAGTAAGTATCAGAAGTATTGACAATCAAATTTTTGTAGTTCCTGAAATGTAATAAATCGGCTACCTGCAACTGGTACCAGGTTCGTTGATAGTCCCTGGATATACAACTGAATCTCCAGTATCCCAGTGTTACCTTGATTGTCGGTTACTGGAACAGTGTTGGTTTAATAAGTGACGATGTCATTCGATGTTATGTGAGCAACTTCTGTGACTACAAACTTAGTTTTGTAATATTATCTGATTGTATAGTAATTTTTAAGTGTGTTTTTAATATAAATGTGTTATTAATATCAATACGTATTCATCTGTGTTTTTTGACTATTTTTATTACACTAGATATTGGCTACAGATTTTGCTCCTTCAGATGCACGTATTCATGCATGTCCTCTCTATGCATGTTTCTTACTTGGGTTCCTTGTCAGAATTGTGGGTCCATGAATATTGATTATTGTAGATGTTGTTTGTGCACATGGTTATTGAGTGAGCAGAAATGAACAACTCATTCCATTATTTTTTGGCTAATGATAACAGCAGTTCACAGGTGTGGAATGTTCTCAATTCTCCTACACCATATCTTCACCTCAACATGCTTTTCATTCTTCTTCAGATACTGTACACTGCAATACAGGAGACCAAGTACACAAAGTGTCTGTTCGAATTATCTACTCACTTCTCAAGGTGGGCAATGTGGCCAAAATTGTCTTTTGCTTACGCCTGATTGTGTTAGTGGCTACAGGATGCCAAGAGTCTTATTCAGAGTGTGTCAGTGTGTACTCCCACAATCCAGTCCCAGGACATAGTGATCATGACTTTACCTGCTGAAGTACTATCTTAGAATTTTTTCTTCTTTGGTTTGTGGGAATGGCCCCATTCCATTGACTGTTGTTTTGTTTTGGGCTCAAAATGGTGAACCCAGGTTTCATAAACTGTCACAAGGTCTCCCGTCAGCTTTAAAATGTTGCAACAAATCAAGAGAAATGTTTTTTCTGTGTGATTTGTGATCCATCGTTAAACACCACAGGAACCATCTTGCACACACTTTTTAAAATCCAAGATTGCGGATAATTGCTGCCACTCTTTCTATTATGAGTGACAAATGTTGAGTTGTAATGCATCTCTCTTTCGGAATGACCTCAGCTCACTCCAACATGTCAGGTGTGACAGCTGAGGGTGGTCTCCCCAGCCGCTGCAAATCATTGAGCTCCACCAAACGACCTTCTGATGGCCTCATCCTCCATGCCCAGTGACTAAGTATAGTGTTGACAGAAGATGCTGTATAGACTTTGCATAAAAGTTTGTGAATAGTCCCTACAGTTTTTCTCTGCAGTGAGGAATTCAATGACACCACATTGCTTGTAAAGTACATCACCTACAGATGCCATTTTGAAACTGTCCTGCAGCTATGCTACCTGTCAGAAGTGACAGAAATTTGGCATACTCCCTCAGGAGACTTCAAATAATACACACATAGCGTTTTGAATTCATAGTACTGTTTTTGGCTCAGAAAAAAAATGAGGTGCATTACTTTCTGGGGAAACCTCAAAGTTAATTATTTATTCATTCATAGCAAAATAATAAGGAAATTTGCAGTTTGCTTGCTGCAGAGGTGTAGGTTCCAAAAGTGAGAACTCATCTCAGAACATTGCTTTGCTGATGGAGTTTTCTTTAAAAACTCTGCCATCATTGCTGTGGCCTAACTCGCAGTGTGTAGAGCCTTCTGGTATGACGCCAGGTTACCGCTTGTAGCAACAGAGGGAATTATATGGCAACACCTAGTGTAACACTACTGTGATGCTCCAAAGCATTTGCAAGAATGGGACCTCTCCACAGGTCACTGGCACACCCCAGTGTCCTTTGGCCAAGGCAGTGCCGAACCACGAGTTGTCTCATGACCCCTGTGTGATAGCAGTTGTCAACATCCTGTACTTTTCAGCCATGGTACCATTCCAAATTCAGAACTTTGCCTTGTTGTGTTAACAGCAGCCTAGACATTGTACATTAATTCCCTATTCTGTCTGCTGCTATTATCTGACCGATGGTGCTGGATGACAAAGAATGGTGAAGTGTGTCTGTTACTTGTTATCAGGTGGCAGGTGCAGATGTGAAGTTGTTACAGTATGCTCGGGCAGAATACCAGGATCCTCCCTTGGCAGTCGTGGTCGACCACAGCCTTCATGAAAAGGGTGCCTGCAATCACATTCCTGTCCAGTACAGCATTGTGGCACTGTCAAATCTGAATGCCTCCCAAATGTTGTTAGTTAAAAGCATCATTTGATTTTACTGTCTATTGTAGGAAAAACACTACAGTAAACAGTGTCATGTTGAGAATTCGAAATTTTTAGTTCTTGCAATAATTGTAAAAGCATTTGTTGCAGGTGTATTTGTCTCTACGAAACAAAATTTGTTAAATATGTGAAGCGGAAATTGTTGGCTGAGATGATTTAGTTATATTTGGTTTTGTGTTAAGACACTAATAAAAATGTAAACAACTAAAAGAACAGAGCTATTTATTTAAATTTGTGTTCATTACACCAAATAAAAAATCAGATTCATAAGATTTAAAAATTGTTGAAAGAATGATTACATTTTGATATTCATTTTTTTCTCCAACCCAAAGAAATTTGTTTTGCTCATTCACATAAATTACACATCCATCCAAGTTTTCAATCCCTGTTCCAAATAGTTCCTGGGGAAATGTTTGCAGTATTTCTCAAGATTTTTATCAAGTTGGTACCATCTGTTTAATTCACATCCAACGCTTGTGAACAGCCATGCACCACAATCCTCTTCATTCTGTGATCCATGGTTTCCTTTTCTTCTTTAACCTGTTCTCCTCTGCAGTCTAGCTTCTTTTGTTGCTCTGAAGAGCATACATGTCTGCTCTGGCCATGTGTTTCTTGCCAGTTACAGTGAAAGCAGAAACGGTATTTTTTTGCAACTACCGAGCAGGTTGGCTGAAGCATTCAGGTGGATGGCAGTTCAACTCTGCATCCAACCATTCAGATTTAGCTTCCCCAGACACATGCTGGGGTGGTTACTTCGAAAAGGGCATAGCCAATGTCCTTCTCCATCCGTTCCTAATCCGAGCTTGTGTTCTGTCTCTAATGACCTCATTGTTAAATGCTAAATCTCCACCTCCTCCTCCACCTCCACCTCCTCCTCCACCTCCTCCTCCTCTTCTTCTCTGGAGCTGTTATTCCTATCTCCCCAAAAACTTCAATTTTGATCCACCACTGAATCATATGTAGTGGCACCACAATTTAGGATAGGGAAAGTTAGTTTTGTGCAGTATTCTGAGCACAAGTTACAGATAGGTGCTTGCCAGAAGCCTCATTTTAAATGTTTGCGTGTGCATAGTATTTTTTGTTGTCCGAGTAAGTGTTGGTATGTTCAGGGAGTAACATTGTTTTGTGGTGATTAATTACTTTTGTATGGGTTTATGATGTTACTGAGTGTGATGATACGGAGCAGTAGGAAGTCTGGTTATTTTTGTACTTAGTCCCAAAACAAAATGAGTAACTGAGAGCGAAAGCAACACAATGGCAGAGTCAAGGATGCAAGGTGTGTCGGAGCCAGAAGCGGTACAGTTTTTGATGGAAAAGGTAGCACAATTGATAGCAGACAATACTCCATTGAGAAATGAATTAACATCTAGAAGTGAGTGGAAAACCACATTTGATCAGTCATTGTTGCCTAGGGTGCATGAGATTCATCCAGCTGCCACAAGTTTGATTATTCCATTTTCTGGCAAAGCATCTGAGGATGTCCATTCGTTTGTGGAGGACTTGGAAATTTGAGCTGTGATGAATGGTTGGCCTGATGAGCAGTTGTTACATGTAGCCAAGGTTAGACTAACGGGTGAATCGAAAACATAAGTAAGGTGTTGTGAGGCCTTAAGGAAGGCAGGACAGTTTAGGCAATTAAAGGAAGGGCTTTTACAAAGGCACAAGAAACAGAATAGTGGTCAGTGCTTTAGGGAGAGGTTAAGTACAATGACAAAGAGACAGAGGGAGATGGTGGAGAAATTTGCAGACAGGATAAGGAAAATTAATGAGTACACTTACGAGTTGGGTCAGAGCGATGAAGCGCATAGTGTTCTGTTGCAGGAGGCCGAACAAAGGGCACTTGATATATTTTTGAGAGGGTTACTGGTGCAAATGTCACAGAAAGCGTGTGGAGGAACTCCGAAAGATTTGAATTCAGCCATTCAGCTGGCAAAGTGTTTGCAGTGGGTATAAAATGTTACAAGTGTGGTCATATGAGACATGTGCAGAGGCAATATAACAGGTCACCAAGGAGTAGAGGAAGGGGTGGAAATCAGCAGCATGGAGGATGGAGAAGTGGAGATAGGAGAGGTGGGTAAGCATTAAATGACAGAAGGTGCCCAAGACCCACCTAAAGGATCTCCCATTTAATTTCAGTGCTACTGTAACAGTTCTGATACTAAAAGTAACTGGGTTTTCTCTTTTGATGCTAGTCAATTGTCAGGATGGGCGTTCTAAAGCATTATGTCAGTGTTAAAATACTAAATTAATTAATTTTTCTCTTTTAACAAGATGTGGGCAGGGTGGGTTCTTCCTTGGCTCAGGTATGAGGTCGAATGAAACATCATTTTTACATAAGATAACTTTTATTGAAGATTTGTACAACTGTTTCTTACTCGATGTTCTGGCTCAGAGAGTGGCAGCTATGTCATTTGCGAAGTCTTCTGCTGCAGCGGCAGTGTCTGATTACGCGTGGCAGTGTGTATCTCATGTCGCCGTCTCGCCCAGCTGACTGGAGACGCGCAGCGCGAGGTGGCCTGTTTAATTATTGCGGGCAAAGTCATGCATTGGATGGTGATACCTTGGATGTGGCGTCCCAGTGTTTCTCTTCTCTAAGTGGCTGCGTGTGTTGTGCGTCGACCAGCGGAGCGGCGCAGCGGGGGAAGGCCCGTGTCCTCGTTTCTAACAACGGACTCCCTCTTGCCAGTCTTTGGCTGTCAGATCTTCATCCTGGCTCACAGGTGACTGCTGATGTGAGGCCGTCTCCTTCCCGTCCTCACGAGTCACCAGGGTATGTAAAAATCAGACTTCAAATATATTTTAACTTCTGTCTTCTGGCGCCGTGGCTGCTGCCTGCTATTCCATTACAGCGGCGGACTTGGTCTGTCTGTGCATGATGCAGTCTCTTCTTGGATGACAGTCTTCAGCACCAAAACTGACCGAAAACTACTGCTACGCTGCTTCACTTCGTCTTCTTTGTCTCTCGGGCCCACTGTGTCTCGCGTATTTATTCACTTCAGTTTACTGGAGGTGAACGACTTCACAGTCATTGCCTCTTCTGTCACGTTGAGAAGCTTCTCGAAGAATCTTCTTAACGTCGGTCATTGGCTCTTGGAATGTAGGTGAGGGCCTTTGCTCACATGCGACAACTGAGAAACACGTGAGCTGGTCGGGCGATGCCCTGACAGCTGAATCAACAGTGCCCGCTTATGTGGAACTTGCTGACTTCACGGTCATTGTCTCTTCTGCTCTGCTGTTCTGCCCGCTGTTTGCCAGTATGCAACTCTCTAAACTAAACCAAGTTTTTCATTTATATTCTAATCTCTGCTTCACTTTGATTTCACTAATTTATTTACTTAAGTACCACTCAACACTACGTATACATATGCAGAGGTGGAATGTTCAGTGGTAGGATCTGTAGGAACTAAAAAGTTTAAGATTTTGTTTGACACAGTGGCGCAAGTGTCAGTGGCTATTAAGGATATAATGGGACGAAGAAAGTTAGACCCACCATGTTTTAGGTTGCATGGAGTGGGGGATAAGGAAGTCATGCCTTTGGGGTCAGTGACAACTGACTTTTGCACAGAGAAAGTCTGATTAAATGCATGCATGGAGGTGGTACCATGGGTGAGCGAGGGCTACGACATGATCCTAGGAGTAGATTTCTTGCATTAACATAATGCCAAAATTGACCTTGGACAACGAACTGTGGAACTTATTGGAATGTTATTTCGGCTAGGGGAAATTGTTGTCAATGCAGAGCTGTCACGAGGGGCATTCAATGTGATGAACAAACCAATTGAACCGCTTATGTTAGCATTAAGGCTTAATTCACATGAGTGTGTTTACAGTGTTACTGGGAAGTCGCTTTGGGTAAGTGTGAAGTCGAATCTACCTGTATAGATTGTTATTGAACCAATTGAAGATAATGAAGATTTGGCTTCATTGGGTTGTTTTGTGAAACATAGTGTTGTATGCATACAGGAGGGGAACAAGGGGTGAGTAGTTCCCGTGAATGTGGATAATTTTAGTGCTGTAGACACGAATTTGAGGAAAGGAATTTTAGTAGCAAATTTGGATGTGCCAGATGATGAAGACTGGAATTCCAGATGTAGGTGAAGTGATCAACCACTAACTGCCAATAGAAATGCATTACATGATAAAATTAAGCTTTTTAAAGGAGAAGAAAGGGATCAGGTGGGAGTTTAAGGACTTTTTTTTTTTCTTTTCCTACAGGGACCGTTGCCAGCAACTCCATTAGTTCAACATAGGATACCAACAGGGAATGAAGCACCATTTTACCATAAACCATACAGAATACCAAGGTATTTGCAGCTGATTGTGGAGGATTTCATTGATCAGCAGTTTGCGGTTGGTATTATTGAGTATAGTAATAGTTGTTAAAGAGCGTGAATTGACATTGTGCCTAAAATATCTGCAGATGGAACTAAGATATACAGGTTCTCTTGTGACTACCAACACCTCAATAATAAGACAGTAATGGAGGCATACCCCATTCCAAACATATTGGAGACTTTGGATCACTTAGGACAGTGCCAGTACTTTTCTACGATGGATTTGACAAGTGGTTATCATCAGTTAGAGGTGGTTCCAGAGGAGCATCCTAAAACTGCTTTCACTACACCTGGAGGCAATTAGCAGTACATTAGAATGCCATTCGGTTTGAAAAATGCTCCGACAATGTTTAAGAGATTGCTAGACAGTGTATTGAGGTGTTTGAAACCAAGGCAGTGTCTTGTCCCTTTGGATGGCATTATAGTGTTTTCAAGAAGTATGGAGCAACATAAACAGCGGTTAAGGGAAGTCTTTATGAGGTTAAGAGCAGCTCATTTGTCATTGAGCCTGGGAAAGTGTCATTTCGCATTAGAATAAGTAAAATATTTGGGTCATACTATCAGTAGGGATGAAGTGCGAACAGATCTGAGGTTTGTACAGACTGTAAGGGATTTCCGGGAACCAAAAACAGTTAAGAAGGTGCAGTCGTTCATCGCACTTTGCAATTTGTATCAAACGTTCGTGAAGGGTTTTGCAGATTTAGCACAGCCATTGATGCGATTGTTACAGAATTGTGTGAAATTCGAGTGGACAGAAGGGTGTCAGAAAGCGTTTGACAAACTGAAAGAAGTGTTAACATCAAGTCTGGTTCCTGTGCTTCCCGATTTCGAAAAGGGGTGTATACTAGCATGCTATGCATCGAATCCAGCATTAGGGTGTGTTCTCAGTCAGGAAATAGATGGGAAAGAGCATCCTGTAGCGTATGCGTCTAGGCAGTTGAATACAGCAGATAAGAATTACTCAACAACAGATATGGAGATGCTTAGCGTAATCTACAGAATCACATATTTCAAATATTATTTATATGGGAGAAGATTTCATTTGTGACAGATGATGCTGCACTGAAGTGGTTGTTGTGGTTGAAGGATCCGCCCACTAGACTCGTTAGATGGGCTGTGAGGCTTAGTGAATTCTACTACAAGGTGGTGCAGAAGCCTGGTAAGAAGCATGGTAATGCAGGTGCACTAAGTAGGAAGGTGGCAAAAGTAGAAGTCATAGGTTACGCCCTAGCAGCATGGCAAAAATTACAAGACGCAGACAATGATTGTAAATTGTATTGGACACAGCCACAGTTTAATGTGTACAATGGTATTCTCCCGTCTCCGGCCATCCTGATTTAGGTTTTCCGTGATTTCCCTAAATTGTTTCAGGCAAATGCCGGGATGGTTCCTTTGAAAGGGCACGGCCGATTTCCTTCCCAATCCTTCCGTAACCCGAGCTTGCGCTTCGTCTCTAATGACCCCGTTGTCGACGGGACGTTAAACACTAACAACAACCAACAACAACAACGGTATTCTGTGCAGGGAAACGAAATTAGGGCCACGGGTAGTAGTGCCAGCGACGTTGAGGGATGAGGCTTTAAAGGAAGCTCATGATCATGTGTTATCCAGTCATGGAGGGTGTAGAGCGATGAACAGGAGAGTGGTGGAGAGGTATTGGTGGAGAGGTAGGAAAGTACATGTGGGTCTGTATGTCAAGAATTGTGTACCATGTGCACAGAGAGCAGATTTTAGTCAGAAACAGAAACAGCTACAACGATTACCAGAAGCAACATGTCCATTCTCTTTCCTGGGGATTGATGTCTTAGAGCCTTTTAGGCAAACAGCATCTGGAAACAGATTCATTCTGACAATAATAGACCATTTTTCACGGTATGTGGAGATGGTGGCTACACCAAATCAACAGGCAGCTGGTAAATAACTGGATTTTGAAGTTTTGTGTACCAGAGACAATAATTACTGACGTGAGGACCAACTTCATGTTAGATTTAATGAAGGAACTATGTAAATTGTTGAACGTAAAGAAGTTGAGGATGAGCATGGTTCATTCACAGGCCAACGGAAGGACAGAACGGGTACACCGAACACTCGGGAAGATGCTGAGTTTTTATGTGGATTCTCATCACCATCAGTGGGACGAGTATTTGAGGCATATTGTATGTGCATACAGTGCAAGAGTCCATACAAATACCTTATGAGGTAGTGTATGGGCAGAAAATGCCATCACCGTTTGATTTAGTGAAGCTACAGAAAGGAAGGACTAGTGAATCTGTATGTCAGTTCATGAGAACAATTCGGGGTATTTGGAAACAGGTACAAAAGGCGAATACAAAGGTTTTGGAAAGGCAGGAAGACACAGTAACACAGAAAGGAAGTTTACAGCAGTATAGGGTGGGGCAATGGGTAATGCTGTCCAGCCCCTGTACGCAAAAATAGAAAACGAAGAAGTTCCTCACGAGGTGTCAAGGGCCATACCAAGTTGTTGAAACCACATCTCCTGTTAATTTTAAACTTCAGCTACCAACGAGATCATCAATAGTACACAATGGGTGGTTACAACCATTTAAGGGCTGCCCGGATGTGATTCCAGGCATGTCACAGGATGGAAAGAGGAAGAAAGAGAGAGGGAAGAGAGGTGCTAAGGACAGAGTAAACCAGGAAGATAGAGTACAACATGAAGCACAACATGCCTTGTGATCTAGTAAATAGTTGAGTATGTGTGGCTTTTTTTTTTTTTCATGTCATGTATCATTGGGTTTGTGTAGAGTAGTTAGGCATTGTATTTTATGTGTGTTTTCTCGTATTGTGAGCCTGCTGGGGACATCTATATTTTTGAAGAGGGAGGAAGGGTGATGGTGATTCTTGTCCTCAGGTTATTGAAAAGGGATGTGTAGCGTCTGACGTATGTGGAGTGTTGTTGGAGGAGAAATAAAACGCAGTTCTGGAGACATAAATGCGTCAGAGTAAATTTTGTGGCAAAGCCGTGATAAATATGTGTTGAATGATGTCAGAGTCATATGATTTCTTGTTTAAATTTTTAGTTATTGACAATTCTGGGTCAGGAATGTTGTGTTTATTGCACCAGTTCATATAATGTAAATTTAAGCATGAAAGTAGTCACACAATCAGTGTTGAGTTTGAATAAATAATAGTGAATGTCAGAAAAAAATCTGTGAAGTGACAAACATGAGACACATGCATGGTGCAGTTATTTTTAGGCAGTGGTAAAGGGATAGACTGTCCAAGGGACATCGTGAAGCCAAAATTGAGCTTGCATTGGATCTTTCCATTTGGTAGAAGTAGCAAGTTGTTTTAAGTAAGGAGTGTTTATGGAAGTGAAACTTGTAGAACTCGAAGGAAGTGGAATTTTAATCAATAGAACTAAGTGTAACATAATAGCACCAACCTTCCATCTGCAATAGTCAATTCCAGGAGTCACGGAATTGAATGTTATGCAGTCACAGCTGTACTGGCCGTAAACCAAGACAGAATCTGACCTTTTTAAATCAAACTCTGGAGCCAGGTCTGTTGAGATCCATAAACCAGTTCATTTTAGAGCAAGAGGGGCGCATATCAGCCGGACAGCTTGTTCAACATATCGCACAGTATAGGGAAATGCAACGGCAAATAACGATCATTTTGAGCACCTCTGTGCCAAGTGTCACCGCAGCCTTAACTTTGTTATGCGTCGTTTTCTTTCTCATCAGGCAGAGAGACAATTCCCAGAGGGATCCGAGGGTAGTCCAAGTCCCAGTGGATCGGAAATCGAGATCGTGAGATGAGTAGGTAAGTGGTTGATCGAGCAGTGGTTGTCCGGTAAGGAATTTTTACGTTTGGTTTCATGTCGTGGTTTTAAGAGGGCACTAGACGACATTTAAGGTTTCTAATAGTAAGTAAGCATGGCATAAGTGCCAATCCAAACAAGTTTAAGAGTTAGTTAAAGGACGACCCAGGGACCGGGTCTTTCCAAAGAGGAGAATAATGTAGCGGCATAACCGTTTAGGATAGGGAAAGTTAGTTTTGTGCTATTTTCTGAGCACAAGTTACAGCCAGCTTTGGGCCAGATTGCAGTAAGTTATGCTGACCAGCGCTTACAAAGTGGAATGGAGGTCACAGGGGCCATTGAACCACTGAAAAGAGTAAATGCAGCAGTTAGCATGTCACAAGTTACAAGAAGAAGGGGCCCACTAGCGCAACCGGGGTGTTGGGCATACGTGACTCGGAGCTATGCGTTAGCAAAACAGAGGTGCACAGCCGAACATAAATAGTTGTTGTTTTCTAACAAGATTCATTGAAGTGTGACAGCTCTCCTGGATGGCGGGGCATGTCGCACCACCAGCTACATGCAGCAACAGGTGGGGCGACAGTGTCCCAGTCCACAGCGGGTTATTGGTTCGACCCTCTGAAGCTGACGCAGGGTCCGCAGCCAGCCAGTGCAAGCCACTCTTTGGCTCGCTACAGTGGTCAGTTGTCTGGTCTCCGACACATGCTGGAGACTTATGAGGCAAGGGCTGCAGTTTTTGGACACCGGAACGGGGACAGTCATTGCGGTCACTTTCCCAGCTACACCAGCCACGGAAGAAGCAGCAGCAAGGCATGCCTATGGCTCCCGGTGGAGCAGCACAGAGTCAATGAGGGTGGTGGCCGCTGAGTCAGCTGCTGGCGCAGCCATCCTGACGTAATTGGAACTCTACAGCTGGCTGATAAGGCCGGCATGACAGAGCGCTGTGTTGCACAGGTTGCTTGGGCAGTGGCCTCAGCATTACGGGGCCTGTGATGCAGACCGAGGTGAATGAAGCTCTGTGGTGGAAATGAATAAATCATTTGGAAAGTTCTCGCCGACTTTTAAAGTGCCACATTCTGGCACCAGACTACGCATATTGCAGAATCTAGAAGACAAGACTTCTGAGGTACTTATTCGGACAAATACATTTTTTGGGTACCATTCCCAGATTATACATGGCACAAGTTTCACACCACCACACACCGTACTGTGGCTTGCAGAGTATGTATGTAGTGTAGATGTAGATTATCTGGTGGAAGCTTTCCTTATGCTTGAATTCAATAACTAAAAATTGTGTAACATCTACAAAAATACCATTAACATAATTTACCAAATTCTTTATCACACACAGTGCAACTCATGCTAATTGCATTCTGCATAGTAAGTTTGTTGGTGCAGTTTAAGATGAATGAGTACTGCTCACTACAAAAGCAAACTCATGTATAAATGAGTTAGACAGCTTAAATGGTGCCCTTCATTATAGCTCCCATATACTTGGTATGGAGGTACAACACACATCAAATGGCTAAGCCATAACTGCTGCTAGGTATAAAACTACTCAACACATCAGCTCCAAAGTACTATGTTCACATAAAGCGTTTGCATGTAAGGCTGCGACCAGGTTCTTTCATCAGCCTTAGTGTACAGCACAGCTTCCACACTTTGTTCCAAAATGTTTATTGGTTGAAGTGCGTTCATTGCAATCTGTTGTTGGTGTTCTAAATTTTTACCATTGCAGAATTGTGGGAACTGAATATTGTGTATTTGCCATGTACCACGCCAGGTGATCGAACACCAATTGTGTGGCACTTTGATGCAGATAACAGCAATGTTTCGAAATGAAGCCATTCACAAACAAATGTCACCAAATTCCTGTCAAACTGTAGATTTTCAAAAACTGACATGAGAGTGAGGTCACATTCAGATGATTTTTCATGCAGTAGCACTTTTGTTGTCACTGGTTTTTTTTTTTTTTTTTTCAGGAGATCCTTCATATTCCACATGAACTTTGCAAGTAATGTTCACAGCTAGCCTTTGACCTGCAGAGTAGTGATTTGAGTAAAACTTCTCGTTGACAAGTGGTCATTTTTGATGTCTTCATATTTGTAGTATTAAGAATTTCCGACCAGGACTAGTGGCTCATTTCCACAATGACAAAATTATCCCCAAAGTAAATGGCAACAGTGCTTAATATCATAGGCTAAGAAGAAAACTCGCAAAAATGCTAACCATACCTGAAGTCACTAGCTGACTATCCTGGAACAGTTACTTGTCAACATTGGATTGGAGTCGGCTGCTCTTCAGTGCAGGTGAGATGTGAGAGTGGGTGGATAACAGGTGCATGGCAGATGATGCCTTCTTTTGTCTGGCCTGGTAATTGTTCATCTGTTTCAGGAAGTAACCAATTAGCAGGATGGTTGTACTTCATAGGTGCATCTGTGAGTGGGGTCCATACAGTTAAATGAGTGTCACCACAGTTGATGTCTGCTGGGTTAACTGCACAGTTCCTGGAATTTTGGAAAATGACCCTGCTGCTAGAAGCAGTGGTTCAGCCTGCTCTCCTTTAGGACTTGATCTTCATTTTCATGTGATGAAGCAGGGCCTGCAACTACCAGACATCTCCTACATTCAAGGTTGTAACTGTGAGATGTTGTTAGTTATTAACTCACTGCATTGCTGCTGACAGGCTGTTTTTACTTGGACTACAGTGGCCAGTGTAACTCTGTATGCCAGAGAGCATGCTGGATTTTCTATGGCTCTGCAGCAGAGGTGTTCACAGCCACTGTTGCCCGAGATTTGCTCTCTCTGGCCACAATTACGGTGATCAGTTTCTTTTGGGTGAGGATTTGTGCTGGTTCCAGACACTACTCTTGCTGTACGTACACAGGTGCATGCCAGAGAGGCAAGGCTAACACCGGCAGGGCCATTATGCAGGAAAAGTTCACTGTGAACTGGAGCAACTAATCCACAATGAGGACCGCTGTGTTGTGGTGCTATGATTACAAGACAAATGCACACATCACAGATGCTGTGGTGTACGATACACTGATTTTCACATATGACCTGTTGATTTCACTCCTCGTTATGTTCAGTCTGTGACTGTACAAATCACATGTCATGCCACCCAAATTTGTCTCACCTCGGAGGTAAGTAAATTGTATTTTGTACCAATCTTAACTTTAAAGTCACTCATGTGAAGTAGAAGCTGCTGTCACTGTAGCCTGATCCAGCTGTTGTCAGCATTTACAGTATGAAGATAATATCAGTGTTCAGAGCTATTTCCTTACTCTGGTACATTTTACCATGACTTCCAACTCTGTCTCTTGACTGATATATTTAATCCTTACAAGTGTTCTTGTTATTGCGTAAAGATCAATAACTGCATCACAAACAATGAGAAATTTCAGTTTCTAAACTTTTCGTGTACTTCATCTCCATGAAAAGTAGCAAATGCTTCATCAAACATTATTTTATTTGCCTTGCTGTTACTGGAGAGGAAGGGACTCCACATACCCATGTGAGGTACTAGTATGCAGCCAGCATGAAACACTCCATCTATCTTTCCTGTTCGCAAACCCAGATATTTCTCAGTGAATGCAATATAGCCAGGGCTGTGATTCATCACATCTGGAGCACTAGAGATCAAACATTAAACATTATCACATCTGTTAACCTTCGATTGAGTGGTCCAATACTAATGCCCCCCCCCCCATCCCCCCTCTCACCCATGGACCTAGAAACAAATAGACAAAAAGCACTAATTATTGGCTAACCACTCCTACACCTGAAAAAAATATAAAAAGTTACTTGCTTATTTTTTCAGCCCTTGTAATACATTCTGTCATGAAAAGGTACTTTTACAGTTCAATCCTTTGCTTAGATAAACTAGAAACAGCACACTCGTTCAAAACTGTCGGAAAGGAACAAGTGTAACAAGAGTGGGTGCATGGTAAACATAAGAGCCCCACTACATTTTCCTTATGAAACAATCCAATACTGAGGGCTCTGAGTCGAGGAAGGAGGGCAGAGGAAAGGAAGGGGTAAGGAGGCTCGAGTAAGCAAACACATAGAGCTGCCACGTCGCAGGGCTCTGCATTCCACTACAACTCTACAAAATTCCTCTGTGAGGTACTCAGTACCCCACCACATCTGCTTGAAGACTAATAAACTTCCTTAATTCACTAATTCTCACTCTTCTCATGCTGATGATTCATTGAATATGCTGTGTTGGCAGAAGAGCCAACACCGTGTCGCTAGAGGAGGCCGAAATGCACGCGTTTAATTACACGCAGACTGGCGTGAGGTCTGGAACAGTTAAATGTAATTAACATAGCCAATAAGGTACACCGTTGCTGGAATACTTAACTTAAATCCATAATCGGTGTACATCGCTCTTGATGGCACATTAATAATAATCTCAATATAAACTTGTAATGGCGCCTTGCTAGGTCGTAGCAAATGACGTAGCTGAAGGCTATGCTAACTATCGTCTCGGCAAATGAGAGCGTATTTGTCAGTGTAGCATCGCTAGCAAAGTTGGCTGTACAACTGGGGCGAGTCCTAGGAAGTCTCTCTAGACCTGCCGTGTGGTGGCGGACGACCATACAAGAAATCATGAAACTTCGTAACACCAAATACGAGAGCCTAAGCTTCTTTCTCAATCTGTGAATAATTTCTTTGCGCAGACGAGAGCAATTTGGACGCAAAGGAAATAGGGCGATCATGCGATCCATCTTTGTGCGCAAGCATAACACCGATCCCGAAATCCGATGCATCTACCATCAACAAAAGCAGTTGCTGGGAATCGAATGGCGTAAGGCAAGTATTTGAAAGCAACGCCGATTTCAACTGGCGAAAGGAGGGTTCGCATTCCATCGTCCAGATGAACGGAACACCTTTACGGCGTAAGCGATGGAGTGGAGCTAAAATGGAAGAGCATGTGGCACATATTTATGGTAGTAATTAATTTTTCCCAGCACACTCTGTAGCTGCTTCAAATTCTGCGGCGAAGGCAAGGCTTGTATGGCACGGAGTTGCTCGGGACTGGGATGTATGCCTTGGGCATTGATTACATGTCCCAGATAGGGTAAGTCACGAGCAAAAAACACACATTTGTCCTTCCGCAAGCGAAGACCATTTTGTCGCAAGACGTGAAATAATGTTCTGAGATTGGCTAAATCTTCATCTTCCGTCTTTCCGGAGATCACAATATCGTCCAGATAGTTTGCTGCTGTAGGGACCGAGGCACAAACAGTTTGTAGATATTGCTGAAACAGTGCAGGGGCGGATGCACACCCGAATGGCAGACATTTGAATCGATACAAACCAAGATTCGTGTTAACCACCAAGACGCGCTGGGATTCGTCATCCACTGGTATTTGCAAGTACGCATCTGCTAGGTCCAACTTCGAAAAATATTTACCCACGCACAGTTTGTCAAGGGGGTAAGGATAAGTTGATATCCCTAGTTGTGGATTCACCGTTGCCTTGAAGTCCACACAAAGACTCAATTTTCCGGAAGGTTTTGGCAAAATTATTAAGGGTGATGCCCAGAGAGAGGCCTGCACACATTCAATTACACCTTGTGATTCCAAATCGTGTAATGTTCGTGCGACCTCATCACGCACTGCTTGGGGAACATTGCGCGCTCTGAAAAATTTTGGTTGAGCGTTTACTTTCAGTTCCAAATGTGCTTTATAGTTCTTAGCGGAACCAAGGCCCGGTGCAAAAATGTCTGCAAATTCTTCACATAGACGAGAAACACTGTCTGAAGGCACAGTCTGGTTCACTGATAGGACCTGATGGACTACAGACAAGTTAAACAACTGAAATAAATCTAAACCAAACAAGTTCACAGCAGAAGAAGAACAAAGGATGTGAAAAGACACAAGTTTTGTTTGTCCCTTGTATGTTGCACGAAGGCTGCACTGTCCTAACACAGGGATCTTGTGACCTGAATATGTAGTTAGCTTAACATTTGCGGCACGCAACGGAGGTTTGCCCAGCTGTTGGTATGTGTCATGATTGATTAGTGAAACTGCAGTTCCGGTATCGAGCTGGAATGGTATCACGGTGCCATTTATGACCAAATCTACAAAAAGTTTATTGTCCTGATGACGACAAGAGCGACTGTCTCGTGCAACGGGAACTGACTCTGGCACAGAATCACTTGCGACGTGACGTGATTTCCGTCGATGTCGACGGACACTATTTGTGGGACGAACACATTCACTGTTAGAGAGAGTGGCACTGGGCGGAGTAGAATTAACTACATGAATTTCCATGGGCGAAGGGTCACGAGCTTGAGTATTCTTGGTTCGATGCCGATTCCGGGGCGAAGCAAAGGGCCTGGAATGGTTGTGAGTGTCTGACCTAAGCTCTTTCTGGCAAACACTTTGAACATGTCCTTTTTTATTACAGAAAAAGCAAATAGCTTGGCGTGATGGGCGATTCTCACGCGAATGTCTAGTAGCACACCGCAGGCATGATTTTAGCACTGCATTTGCGTGCTTGCGCGGCAAACGTAGCGGAGAGCTTGGCGGCAGCTGCACGGACGAGCGCGAGGGCTGTTTACTGTCCTGTGCAGCTCGCCCGGCGGGCCAGTTAATTTGACACACGGATGGCCAAGTTTCAAATGATTTCTGAGCAAAGTCAAGTGTGTCCTGCCGATCCAATATGTCCATCACTTGTTGAAGGGAGGGAGTGACTAGTTTAAAAATCTGTTCCCTTATACAAACATCAGAAATGTTCTGTGCAATTGCATCACGTATCATAGTGTCTGAATAAGGGAGTCCACATTCACATTCAAAAGCACAATCCCTAGTAAGGTCTTGCAAAGTTGCAACTCACTCCCGATTAGTTTGACAGGCCGTACGTTTTGTATGAAAGAAAGTATACCTTTTTGCAACTACATTGACTGATTCTTTAAAATAGGCATCTAATGCAGACAAAATTTCTTTGTTGGACAGAGTTGCTACGTCGCGTTGGGGAAACAATTTCACTATCACTCGGTACGTGGACACTCTGAAGCACGCAAGCAAAAAAGGCTGCCGCCCATTACCTCGAATTCTGTAGGTGGCGAGATGGAATCCAAATTGGCGAGACAACTCCGTCCAGCTTTCCAGTGCCGCATCAAAAGGACGAAAAGGTGGTGCAATAGCGTGTTGTGGCTGCAGTAGCGGTGGAGTGGCGGCTGCCGCATCATTTTGCATCGCACATTGACCCTGGACGAGCTGTCCAAGGGCATCCTATAAGGCCTGCGTCTGCTGATTCTGCAAGCGATAAAATTCGGACAGTACATCTGGAGATTGTGGCGAAGCCATGACACAATGAAATTTAAGCAAGTATAAAGAAGAAGACCCTTTTGAGACTCGTCGCCATGTTCTGTGTTGGCAGAAGAGCGAACACCGTGTTGCTAGAGGAGGCCGAAAGGCACGCGTTTAAGCTCACGCAGACTGGCGTGACGTCTGGAACAGTTAAATGTAATTAATATAGCCAATAAGGTACGCTGTTGCTGGAATACTTAACTTTAATCCATAACCGGTGTACATCGCTCTTGATGGAACATTAATAATAATCTCAATATAAACTGGTAATGGCGTCTTGCTGGGTCGTAGCAAATGACATAGCTGAAGGCTATGCTAACTATCGTCTCGGCAAATGAGAGCGTATTTGTCAGTTTAGCATCACTAGCAAAGTCGGCTGTACAACTGGGGCGAGTGCTAGGAAGTCTCTCTAGACCGGCCGTGTGGTGGTGCTTGGTCTGCAATCACTGACAGTGGCGACACGCGGGCCCGACGTATACTAACGGACCGCGGCCGATTTAAAGGCTACCACCTAGCAAGAGTGGTGTCTGGCAGTGACACCACAGATTACATGTATATATAGCACACTGGTAATGAAGGTTGAGGATGCAAAATCTAGATTTCTCTCACCAGATCAGGTGCTTCCCCATATTTTGTTCTTAATAACTAATACCTGAAAAATTCATTCACGTTAAACAGTATTTAATATTACTGCTACCTAGTACCCACACTGTTTGGCTGATTGACTTGTTGTAGATACGGTGAAATAATCTTATCATTCTTCATATGATCTCCATCCTTGATGGCATCATCTGAGTGCTTCTCTCTTCATTTTGATTGCTTATATGAATCTAAAACTAGAGGTTACTTCACTGAAGGACACACTTCTATTTGAAACCTAACAATGATCATTTTGTCATATTCTGGATTATTGCCTTTTGGTGACTTGCACAAATAAATCTCGGAAAGTAACCTTTGATACATGACAGAGTTGAAAGCCTAAGGATCTCTCTTATAGAGGTGTCAAGTATTCATTAGTTTGGATCTCATTGGTTGGAAGTTCGCAGATGCGTTCTTGTGCTCAATAAACTGATCATGCGTGGGACAAAAAAATAAAACTATATAGCAGTGCATTATCAACTATGCTTGTAGAAGCATTAAGTTGGGTCAGCTGGCAGCATCTGGTGTATTTCCAAGGGAATAGAATTCGTTATGATATCTTCTTATTAAATATGAGGAATAAAGTCTTTGTAATTTACACTGGATGTTAGCATGCATACAAAATGTTTCTGATGTTTGCAAGAGGGGTGCATGACAGACCAGATATGTCTTCTGAAACATTGAACATCTCAAGTGGTGAAAATAAGTCCTGGCATTCGTGCAGGGTTCATAAGTAAGACATTTCACCTGCTTGAAAAACGAGAGACAAGTTGCCTCAGTAAAGGTTAGCATTGATTAGCTGTCTATCAGTACTGTTGCGGAGACCCTGATTCTCACTACATTTATTGTGATGCTATCTCCTCTCCAGTAATGTGGCCAATATAATAATCAGACATCCAACGCTGTGGCAATCTGTGGGAGCAATGTCTTGTCTCACCTAACTCAAATCTTATAATTTTTACTTCGAAATAGAAATCAGTCAGTCCATCAATGAAATCAAACTGTCAAAGCAGACTGTAGAAGTCTATGTATGTAAATAATGAACTTCTCACACGTTCACAGTGTGTGGAAGTTTATGGACTGAACCATGTCATGTATATGTGCATGCGCTGGACAGAAATTTGCCCTCAGTGGTTTCCTTATCATGTTTCCATACTGATGAGTCGTTGGCAGCATTAATTGAAAGATTCCCATAAACAGCCATGACCATATTATCTGAAAAGCCTGGAAGGTCAAGTTAAGATTGTAATGAAAGCGGTCATCTACAGTATTTGCCTGTGTCATCTGATCAAATGATGCAGCAAAATAGTAAATGAACAGAAGATATGTTGGCAATATTGTAGTATCAAATAGGATCATTGGGTGATCTTACCAGTTTGTGGAATTAGTGTAATGACACCACTCCATTTCTTCCATAAAATGATATAGTTAATATAAAAATTACACAATTACTATATACAAGAATGGAAAACAGAAAGATAAACTTCCAGGTTGATAGCTTTGATCAGCGTCCAACAGTCACAGACCAACTGCGAGTGGAGTCCCAATATCTGCACCTAAGGCTACTTGCGGCAGGAAATTCTAGAAACTCTGTATCTAAATTTTGTTATTCATACCCGTGACTTACTGTTACACTGAAGGGTAATTGTAATCATTATAAAAAGCAAAGAATACGACTTGCTGCTCAATGGTAATCAGTGTTTGTGTCTGCAGGGTTGGAGCAAATGGCTGTATCCCACTTACAGCACTGTAAAGTACAAACTTTGAGGGTAGAACTCCAAGTGAGATTTGCTGGAGCTTACCCGAAGGTGTCAACAAGTGACAGAGTTTACACCCCAGCACTTTGACTGGGAACTTACCCTGAATAAAAAGAACGCCGGTTTTTAAGGGATTGTGGCAGTGCACTATATCTGTAGTTAGCCCACCAATCCACCAACACTTTACACTCATCGACCAGTCTGGTGTGGAACTCCGCAAGTCCCTGGTGTCTCTGGCCATCCGAGATTAGATCCCATCCCTCTGTAGGTGGAGATGTTTCTGGCCATCACATTAACACTCCAAGTTTGGTAGCAACTGCATTCAGCTGAAAGCTGAACATCAGTGTCC
This sequence comes from Schistocerca serialis cubense, assembly GCF_023864345.2. Classification (NCBI taxonomy): domain Eukaryota; kingdom Metazoa; phylum Arthropoda; class Insecta; order Orthoptera; family Acrididae; genus Schistocerca; species Schistocerca serialis. The sequence continues at coordinate 6,484,087 of NW_026047584.1, read as the reverse complement.
TTCCTATTATGGCTAGCAACAGCCGCGTTCTACATTACTTGGCACTGCCCTGCAACCTCTCGTAGGGGGGGGGGGGGGGGGGGGGGGGCAAAGTTACCCATTTCTCACCTCAAAGTTACTTGATTTGAGTCCCAATCCGACACACAATTTAAATCCGTCTGAAAGTTGTCTTGAGAACAGTTCAGGACACACTTTATGATCACATGACAGTGCAACTTCACCTGTACTCTCATCAAATGATCCTAGCTCAGTTCATGATCTAGATGGTATGAGAAATCTCAGTCAATCAGTTCCAATATCATGTCCCAAAATATAGCTTAAAAACCATGTTCTTAAAGTGGTCTTCAGTCCAAATACCGCTTTGATGCAGCTGTCATTAACAACACAAAAACACCATGTACTCTCATCTTTATTTCTGTGCCACTGAAACACAGTATGTTTAGTGTTAATTTTAAAAATCTACTGTTAAAATTTCTGATAGTGTTCCTATCACCTACACAGCTTTATCACCAGCTTATTTGGTCTGACCTAATTTCTGTTGAATCTTTCTCCTTCCCACAATTCAAAAAGCAGGGAGCTGTCCATTCTTTTGCCCAACAGGCTGTTTCCTTTCATGCATTACTCATGGTAGGAGATTCTTATTTAAGGAGTTGTGGGCATCAATTCTTCAGCAGAACAAGTCTTATGTTTGTTGCATTTTTTCCATACCGTAATTAGCACAATAAGACGAGTTCCCCTAGAGCAGTGAGGATATTTACACATGTCTGGTCAGCAATTACTGCCAGCTGTCACAACACTTCACAGAATCCATGTGGCAGGCAACACAACTGTGCGTTCACTTCACACATCATTCAGTAAGACGTCAGGAGATGGATGGAAACGTCAAATTAACATTGCTTTCCGCGTCGTATTCAATCCAGAATGAGGTGTTATTAAGATAATTGGGCGTTCTAGCAACTATACTTTTATAATACCCATACGAATATTCCGATAGCCAAAAGAACCCGTTAGTGTGAAACCACCGGGAACTGCATTAATATCAAACTGCAAGAACTTTAGACAATATGTGGACTCTTCTCTTCGCTGGTGACCTATTACTGTTATTTAGGATTCTCTCCATCCTAGTCATAATGCAAATGGAACTTCAGAGGCGCTTTCCACTATTCTTGACCAACACCAGCATCTTGTAATCACTGCGAGTCACAACTGCGTGATGATAATGGTTCAGGTTGTCAGTAGTTGTGGTGGTGTTATGCTGTCAAACTGCTTTCAGTAACGTTAATGATGGCATACGTAATTTAGCCCTGACTACCTAGTTAAGTAAAGATAGTGTTGTGGCGCCATCGGTTCTCTTTATTTGGACTCAGATTTAGTAATCTGATTTAACATATATAGTATTCCATTCGCGGGCTGCTAATGATGCAGTATGACTACAGAGATCATCGTGCGGGTATTACATTAACTCTGCAGTGAATTACTTAACAAATATTACCCTCAGCTACGCAGCTGGAATGACTCATTACACAGGTACTCCATGTTGCACTTGGTTAAGTGATCAGTTCACTGCAATCCTGCTTCTACTGTTCGTAAATACTTGTATACTACAAAAATGGTTCAAATGGCTATGGCAAGGTAATCAGTCCGCTAAAACTTAGAACTACTTAAACCTAACTAACCTAAGGGCATCAGACACACCCATGCCCGAGACAGGATTCGAACCTGTGACCATAGGGGTCACGCGGTTCCAGACTGTAGCGCTTAGAAATGCTCGGGCACCCCGGCTTTCATACTTGTATACTGACCATTCGTTATTTGACTAAATACGATATACAATCTGATTCGCATATACAGGGTGAGTCACCTAACGTTACTGCTGGATGTATTTCGTAAACCACATCAAATAGTGATGAACCGATTCCACAGACCGAACGTGAGGAGAGGGGCTAGTGTAATTGTTTGATACAACCCATACAAGAATCCACGGAAGTATGTTTTTCAACACAAACCTACGGTTTTTTAAGTGGAACCACGTTAGTTTTGTTAGCACATCTGAACATATAAACAAATACGTAATCAGTGCCGTTTGTTGCATTCTCAAATGTTAATTACATCCGGAGGTATTGTAACCTAAATTTGATGCATGAAACCTCCGACGTTCAGTTGTGTGTTGTAACAAACACGGGCCACGGTCGGTGAGCAGCATCTGCAGGGACATGTTTACGATGACGACCGTGTTTACGAGTGTGGCTGTAGAGCACTGTTGTGGTTTGGTGTAGCTGTCGCTGTGTCCGCATGTAGTGCTTGCTGCTATTGTTATTCTGCATTCGTCTCTGCACTCAGACCAACTGTAGTACACCGTGTTACCAGACGTCCGTGATAGTGTAGTGTAGTGTTGTAGGAACTGTGACCATGGTGTATTCGAACTCTGAAAAGGTGGAGATGATACTCATCTACGGCGAGTGTCGATGAAATGCAGCTGAAACCTGCAGGGTGTAAGCAGAAGGGTACTGGGACAGAGAGCATCCAACGTGCAACACATTGCAAAACATCTACCGCCCACAGTATGCAACAGGTATGGTCGTAGCATGCAAACGGGTCCATAACAGGTCCGTCACAGGAGAAGTGGGTGTAGTTGGTGTGTTAGCTGCTGTTGCCGTGAACCCACACATGAGTACACGGGACATTGCAAGAGCCGGTGGACTGAGTCAAAGTAGTGTCATGCGCATACTGCATCGTCACCGCTTTCACTCGTTTCATGTGTCACTACATCAGCAATTACATGTGATGACTTTAATCATCGAGTGCAATCCTTTCAATGGGCATTAACAGAGAATGCGTTGCAGTTCTACCTGTTTACCGATGAAGCAGGTTTCACAAACCACGGGGCAGTGAATCTACGGAACATGCATTACTGGTCCGTGGACAATCCTCGCTGGCTCAGACAGGTAGAGTGACAGCGACCGTGGACTGTAAATGTATGGTGCAGAATCATTGGTGACCACCTCATTGGTCCTCACTTCATTGCAGGGACCAAAACAGCTGCAACATACATCGCGTTTCTACAGAATGATCTGCCAACGTTGCTCGAAAATGTCCCACTGGAAACGCGTCGACGTATGTGGTATCAGCATGATGGTGCACATGCACATTCCGCAATTAACACTAGGCTGACCCTTGACAGGATGTTCGACAGGCGTTTCAGAGGACGTGGAGGACGCATAAATTGGCCAGCCAATTCTCCTGATCCTACACCTCTGGACTTCTTTCTGTGGGGTACGTTAAAGGAGAATGTGTACCGTGATGTGCCTACAACCCCAGAGGATATGAAACAACGTATTGTGGCGACATTACACCAGATGTACTGCGGCGTGTACAACATTCATTACGCCAGAGTTTGCAATTGTGTGCAGCAAATGATGGCCACCACATTGAACATCTATTGGTCTGACATGTCGGGACACACTCTATTCCACTCTGTAATTGAAAACGGAAACCATGTGTGTACGTGTACCTCACCTCTCATGGTAATGTACATGTGCATCAGTGAAAAAGGCCAATAGAAAGGTGTTAGCATGTGGACGTAATGTGCTGCTCCAGTCTTTTCTGTACCTAAGGTCCATCACCGTTCCCTTTGGATTCCTATGTAATTCGGTGCTCTCCGATACACATGATCGAACAGCGGAGGACTGGTACTCAAGCGTCAACTTTAGGTTACAATATCTCCGGATGTAATTAACATTTTACAATGCAACAAACGGCACTGATTACGTATTTGTTTATATGTTCAGATGTGCTAACAAAACTAACAGGGTTCCATTTAAAAAAACGTATTTATGTGTTATAAAAAACATACTTCCGTGCATTTTTTTATGGTTTGTATTAACGAATTACTCTATCCCCTATCCTCACATTCGGTCTGTGGAATCGATTCGTCAGTATTTGATGTGGTTTACGAAATATATCCAGCGGAAACGTTAGGTGACTCACCCTGTATATGACATGGGTTAGCGCCAGCACAAAGCAATGACTAAGCGTTGGATGCCGTTGAAGTCCCGTTACATTGATGGCAAGACAAATGTTTGCAAATCCCCTCTATTGCCTCAAAAACAATTACATCTTGAATATCGAAGGACCTACATCCACACTGTCAAAGTGCGTTGAAATACAGGATGTGGTGGTATAGACAAATTGCAGAAGAAATGCCATATAACACACTGTATATGGATATATGTGTGGTGTCTGTTCTCTCGGAAATGTCCGAAAGAAAAGACACTACGAATTCGGGTTCGAACCTGGTCAGGCACAAATTTTCATCTGACGCTGTTGTTCTACTATAATGCCCATGATAGCCTGGACATCTGTCCAATCTCTAGTTGCTTAAGAAAGCTGTCTATTTCGATTTGTTGTGTCTGTTCTTTCGGAAATGTCCGAAAGAACAGACACATCATTTCATTAGACATAGTTGTAATTTTCTGAACGATTCCTGGTTAGTAAGTGACAGCAACAGTGTCTCACATCGTTTACTTTGTCGTAAGCCTGCTTCTTTCTGCCCTAGCCTATACTACAGCAATGAATGATTGCTCACATTCTTGATACCTCACTGAACATGTTACTGCAACTGTAGCCAAAGATTCAAATTCCGCTGGAAAAGTATGTTTCAAGTCAGATAGTTTTGCTCCTCCCCAACTGTCATTGAAAACAATCACAACTAAATTAAGTATAGGTGTCGTATGAAACCCTTGAGTTCATACTGCGGTGCTGTGAAGGTGAAAAAAGTAGTTTGTCACAATTATCAGATGACAGATGGAATTTTTCAGATTCCACTAATTACGATTGCATTATTAACTGTTGTTTCACAGGCGCTTTTCTGCCACGTATTGTAACTGTTATTTGGATGTTAGAGCTGGAAGAATAGAAACATCAAATTTTCACCATATGGAATGTTCGAATTCACCTTGAGTCTTCACGTTTTGAGCAAAGGCAGAATATCCATCAGGAAATCTAACAACAGTAAGCCAGGCCATGCCTGTCTTCTGGCGGATGTGTCAATGACAGTGATCTCAATAACAATATTGTACAGCAAAGGTACATTGCCAACTCAATCACTGGAGAAGCTCCAAAATTGTGAATCGCGTGTGGTGAATACGCTTTCAAGGTTTCGGGCCGATTAAGACAGTAAAAACACAAATAATTGTCGCAGTTATAAATTTATGACATTTAGTTTGCCTTCAGTGCATCGAAGTATTGCAAGTAATTGCACTCTTATTCACATTTCTGTAACAAGGTTTAGGGGCTAGACTCATTGACATATAATGAGGATCTTGCGGCCCTTGGCACTTGGAACTTTGGGACGAAGCTGTAGTCACTTCTGAGGTTAATCACAGAACACATCAGCTGGTATCCTTCCTGGCAGTATAACTGAAACTTGGCAACAACGCAGAATATGTTCAGCAGCTCGGTGACGAGGAGTTTCCTTGATGGCACAGAACTATCCTGCTAAATTCACTTGATGTTATCGCGTCATTTCAGTTGAATACTGTGAGTGATTTTCTCTTGAGATGTGACATAAGGATATCAGTTAATGCTTTTGAGTCAACGAAAATGGTTCCACACAGGAAATACAACTACTCTCATCTCTTATGTTGCGATTTATCTGCCATAGGGGCTAATGAGCCAATAAGTACAACAAAGACCTGCACATGTTCGCTAGCTCCTAGGTAACGTTCTTGCCTGTCAGGTGCGCACTGACTTTGTTCGCCTTTCGAGACTCGCTGAAAGCCACATTTTTAATTCTTTTGTAGTAGAACTACAGGCAGGCAGATACAAATTCAATGAGGGAATTGTAAGACAATGCTCTAGAAAAATTCGTCTTGCTACTTTTAGTAACGCATTGTGTCTAAGCGAAAACCTTACATTACTGCCAAATTCATAATGCCACGTTTGATTTCTGCTGACATATTTTTTGTTGTTGTGAATACGTAATTTTATATATGAACTGCCACATTTTCATAATACTTGCGAAGCAAATCATCTGAAATAACACTTCACCAACTTGTTGGGAAGGTGGAAAAAGCACTACCTTTTCTGGATGCTCTCTGTATCTTCCTGGATGACGAGGGGATTATAGTAATACGACCTTCGAGTAAATGGTTAGAGATGAAGAACCTAGTGGTGAATGAACTCATAGATGAGCTGAATGCGAGAGACTACTCTTGAAAAGAATAAGTAAGACTTAGAAAATTTGCTAGTACTGTTAAATCTATATGCACTGAACATTGTGAAAAAGTATTTAAAGACGAGCCCCACGAAAATTGGTGTAGTATTATTTATGGGGAAGCATGTCCAACAGACATACTGAAAAATAATGTTTCTCCATGAAACTTTAGAGAGGGTTGTAGTGTATCTAAAGGTAGCCCTAGATGGAAAACTATTATGAACACCTCACATAAAGAATATGTTACACTGTGAAAGATAATCATATAAGCACTAGAAGCTCCTGTAGGGTAAACTGGGGTCCAAACCCGCTACGTACTGGATGTACACCTCTGCAAAAAGACCAATAATAATTTATTGGCCTATAATGTGAACAAAGTCGAACAGAAGGTGGCCGTTAGGGAGTCTGGCAGAGTGCAGAGACTGGCCTGCTTTCACAAACACATGGAATTAGCAGGACATCCACTCTTGGAATGGATATTATGCTAGACATGCCCACCTTAGACCTGTGGCTTAAAATGGAGGCAGCGGCAGGGACATAAAGGCTAAAAATTGTAAATAACTGGATTTACGAGTTAGAATATACGAAATACCAAATCAGTATGGCGATGGCTGGGGAAATGCTGACTAACTATACAATAACTTCTAGCTATTGCAATAAACCTAGCTGTGTAACAGTTGGAAGGAGAGACAGTGGAAGAACGAACCGCTACACCGTACAGGAGACATAATATAGTGGTATACTCACAGGTCGAAAACATATCAAACTACCGGGTCCGGTGTACTGCCTAGAATCTCTTTAGGGAAGATGGCCACAGTATTACATGGTATCTTGTATCAGCATGCGCATGGAGGAAAATTAGAGTAGACCCTACGAAAATCACAGTATCTACTTTTATTCAGACAGCCAAGCAGCTCTGAAATCTCTATCAGCCCGTACAACTAGATCGAAAGTTTGTTGCAGAATGACATGAAGCATTTTCTTTCGGACATGTCCGAAAGAACAGACACCACACATATATCTACATACAGGGTGTTTCAGGAGCAATAGTAGATATTTTAGCCGGTTGTAGTACAGATGAACTCCTTAAAAAAATTTCATATAAATGCGTCCGCTTTTTATTGAGCACAGAGATACAGCTGTTAGTACGTAACCCTAAGAAACACAAAGCAAAGGCAAATGAGGAGGATCAAAGCTGATTTTCAAACATTCACTCCACCAACTTCAATGCACATCTGACTTCTCTTCATAACACCATGTGTAGCTCTTCTGAGGTCATCTTTCCGTTCTTTTATGAGGGCTGCAGGATTCATAATCCGAACGGTCAAATCGGCTCTTGGGTTTACTTTTTGTTTGTAGACTTTGCCTTTAACCATCCCCGCAGACAAAAATCCAAAGAGATAAGGTATGGGTACCTTGAAGGCCAAGAAAAGTGCCCATACCTAATTATCCATCTTCCAAAAGATGTTAGGTTTGGATAATGTGTCACCTGACGACTAGAATGTGCAGGAGCCCTGTCATGATGGAGGAACATACGCACTCTTGTAGCCAAATAAACATGCATCTCGGTTCTTACAATAGTGCAATAGGTGCACAATGGTTAGATGTAACTGAAGAGATACCCCAATTCGGATTGTGGTTAACGGTGATTCCCAAGCGCAAGGGCCACGAACAATTGGGAGTGGAAACTTGATGTCATCGGAACCTTGTTGAAGGACAATGACATTTGATTGTTTGACTGACTGCAGAGAGTTCAGTTTATAAATACATACATACTTAGCAAAATATATCATGTTGCAGCAGTCTTACAGATACTGTAGGTCACTGCACATACAATATTACCTGTGGCCTCTTGGTATGTGTGGAAACAAAATAACTTCAAACTATTCTTCCACACGACGACTTTGCTGAGGCAAAACAGCGGACTTGGAACTAAAGACGTGCCACTAAGACAGGCATCACGAAACTTCTGTTGCTCTCGTTAGATCCTGGGGATAGGAACACTCCTGTTAATGTAACACACCAGCCTAGATTACGTCCAAAAGTACTCGGCGATTAAAGCTGTATAAGACTTCCACCAGCACAAACCAACACTAGAACCGCCTATGATTATATTACCAGACATCATCTTCACAAACATTTCCAGTATATTAACCTACAAATAACCATAGGAACGTCTGGAAAAATATCAACAATAAAATTCTACCAACTAGAGTCAGTGCCGTATGGTGCGACGTTGTAAATGAAACCATACCCTCAGCGGAACGATTATGGAAAATCAGATTGAGACCATCTCCATACTGCGACATATGTCAGTTTGTAGAAAGTGTAGCGCATATCTTATGTGAAAATAGAATCAGAATTGGGAACTGGACTAGGAAGAAATTAGCACTATAAACAGAACCGTGGAAAGTCATATACCGATAACTGAAGCTTTACAACCTGACTGGAAATGTTACCCATCCGCAAAGAATAACAGTTATTTGTGGCTTCTGGGACAGTTTGTGTTTTACGTCATAACAAACAAAACTTAGAAGAGTACATGTTCTATGTTGCAGAAGAACATTTTAAGCTGAAGAAGAAAAACAACTATCAGGAATGGTTTCAACATTTTTTATCTATGGCTTTATGTGACCTACAAATAGGTGGACAGTTGTTTTTAATTAGAAGCAGAATACTATTCTTTCACTTTTTTTAATTCCTGGAATATTATTTTACGTTGGTTCTAAAATCAGAACTGTTCTAAATTGGCAAAACACCTCTGGCTCCAAAATTTTTTTCATTTGTTGAATAATATATGGCTTCCTTACAGACCGCATATGCATCCAGTGCATAATAACTTAAATTGTGAATATATTTCTGAATGATTGTCTGTTATGTATTTTTCCGTCACCCTTTCCACTGTTTTAAGAATGTTCTACAAGGAACGCACGCCATTTGGGGCGGCAATCCGTAATTTATTTTACCTTAATTACTATTTCAGTTTTGTTCTAGAATTTAAAGGAATATATGGGTGCAAACATGGAATACATGGGAATAATGCAGCTACTCAGTGACAGGTATGGAGGAGGTATTGTGGTCAAGCCTCGAATCTTCGACCCATGCCCTCTTTGCCTCCGCCTACCTGGTGCTGAAAGTCTTCTAAAACTTTAAAAAAAAAATAATAATAGTGCAGTGATCAGCACGTCTGTCTAGTAAGCATGAGGTACAGGTTCGAAGCCCAGTCAGTCACAAATTTTCATCTGCCGTAGTGGCTGTATTTCAACGCGCTTTGACAGTGTGGACGTTGGTCCTTCGATATTTAAGACGCAATTGTTTTTGAGGCAATAGAGGGGATTTGCAAACATTTGTCTTGCCATCAATGTAACGGGACTTCAACGGCATCCGACCCTTAGTCATTGCTTTGTGCCGGAGCTAACCCATGTCACTATGGAGTTAAAACATCTTACCTAACGTAATATGCTGATCGTGGGTTGGGTAAAAATTCAGTTTATAATTTATCATCACATTAAAATACTTTACAGTCATATTTGATACAATATTTATTGTTGGTTGTCTCTGTAATGTTAATAGTATTGATTCAGATTGTGCATGAACACGAAAACACACACACACACACACACACACACACACATACACACACACACACACACACACACACACACACACACACACACACACACAAACAGTGATTGATTCCAGTGAGGGTGACAACTACTGTGTGTTGAACTACACATGCTCCAGTCAATTATCCAGTTGGCGTCGAGTGGATGAGATTTTTCAATTACCTTGCATTGCTGCATTGCAAGAATTGTAAGGAGGAGACTGAAAGTAAATGGACTTGTATGCTAAAGAGCTGTGACAAAGCAAAGCTTGACCGATTATCATATAATTGTCAACATGGGTCTTGTGGACGAGTATACTTTTAGTAACCAACCCACCCACGATCATTACGTAAGATTTCTGGAAGGCGTAGGGGCATTGATTTCATTAAGTCATCGACAGTGTAGCGTGATGGTTTACTTCCCACCATACGTTTTCTATATTCGTCCATAGGTTGTTTGCATTTGTAGGTCCACATGGCAATGACCTTGTTGCCCCTGCCACATATTCTCTATCTGGTCGATGTTCGGTGATCATTGAACAAACGCTAACAGCTTTATCCTCTCTTGGCCCTATAACCAATCTCACACTGCTCTGCTATGATGGATGGGTCTCTGCTCCTGTAAATAAACTGTTATCTCGTTAGTTCATGTATTCATATTTAATTAACCTATTTGTAATAAGCACATTGTATTATTATTTTCCACAGTGTCTAAGAAATCATGCCCTGTCATAGATAAGTGATCTAGATTCAACAGTCTGAATAAGTATGTGGTTTACCAAGGCTATCATGTGATGAGAGTCATAGTCGGATATCCACATTAAGACTGACTGGCTGAATGCGATTAGAATGGTGTGGTATCGAAATGAAATTACAGAAATCGGATAATTTGAACATCTATATTGCAACAATGCTGTGCACATAAATTCCTATAATGGAGTAACAGGTAGTAAGTTTGGAAGCAAATATTTTCAGCCGAACTCATTGAGCTTGTGGCGGCAGCACCGTCCAACGCACGAAGGGCTGAACTACGGCACTGCCGACACAAGTAGGGGCAGCTGTACCGTTATGCGGAATTTCGGCAACGGTGCGTCGCACACCGGACCGCACGGGAACAAAGCTGCCAGCAGTGCGAGCTAGTCGACGCGACGCGACACACGTCTCCCCAGTCCTTCCGCCGCGGACCACGTGCGTCGAGTCAACGTGACTCCGCCGTAAATGCGTACGCGCGGTCGTGAACGCAGTCGCCGTTAAATTGTCTTTCGCTTCTTCGCGGACGTTACGGCGCCTCCGGTCGCGCCAAGAGCAGAACATTCTGTGACGCGGCCTTTTGTCTCGCTCGGTCCACGCGGTCGCGCCACGGCTCGTCACTGGAGTGTACACCCTCCGGGATCGGTGACCGAGCCGTGCCGCCGGTGCAACGCGCCTATATAGGCGGACATTAGCGAAGTATATTATTTGTCATTTATTGTAACGGCAGGAAAAATAAATGTGTCCTGTCCAGAAACCGCTTTAGTCATTTATTGCCACAAAGCCTCTCCCATGAGCATAGTGCGTGGGCGCGGCGATAAATGCCGGTTCACTGCACATGAGCGACTGTAAGCGGGGATACCACACGTTCCCGCTTCACTGGTGACCCCGACGTGATCTGAGGCTAAAAAAAACACGTGGTGACAAACGTTCGTCGGTACGAGAGACGTGGAACCGCGAGTAGGCTTGCGCGCATACGCCCGCGCCGAACAGTGCTCCGTAGTAATTTTTTTTTATTTTTACTAACTTTTTTTGTATTGTTTTTGTGTGCGTATATTTTGATCGCGGACTGCTTAGTGTTATTTTTTTTTTCTTTTCGTGTGTTTCCCTTGTGTTATTTTCACTGTGTACTTTCCTCTTGTACGAGGATTCGACTCTGAACTAAGATGGCGACACTAGAGGAGTTGCAAAAGACCGTCGAGGAAGTGCTCGCACGCAACACGAGGCTAGAGAGTGAGCTACAGGCACGGACTACATGCGCGGACGCCGTCGCTAACTTGGCCGACAGGGTGCACGACGCGCTGACAACGGCGCCTAGCACCGCGGCTGCGGCAGCTTACGACTCCGTCCCCCCACCTCCGTGGCGGCCAGCGCCTCCCGCACCCGCATCGGATGCCGACCTGCACCAGCTAGTGCAAAACTTGACGGCACAGGTGGCAGCTCTCTCGACGCAAGTCGACCGGTTGGCGCGCTCGCAGCAAGAGGGCAGCACGCGCCGCAGCGGCAGCAGACCGGGCGACAGGCGGCGTGGCTCGCGCAGCCGGCAACGCAGCAACAGCCGCTCCAACGGTACCCCGCCGACGTCACAGCACGCACAAAGCGGCTACTGCTGGTACCACGCCCGCTTCGGCAACGAAGCAACCAGGTGCCGCGCTCCTTGCTCGCACCCAAACGCCAGCTGCGATCGGACCTAGGCGCACCCGGCTGCAATATGATATCGAAGCGTCTGTTTGTTGCGGAATGGGGGGCAGGCGTGAGGTACCTCGTCGACACGGGTTCGGACCTCTCGATCTTCCGCCGTTCTATGTTACGAGACCGCAGGCGGGCCGAGACACTCTGCCTTACAGCGGCGAACAACTCCACGATTAAAACTTACGGCACACAAAGCCGCAATATAGATCTGGGCCTACGACGCACGTTCTCGTGGACTTTTACCGTGGCCGACGTCAATGAGCCGATCCTGGGCGCAGACTTTCTCGGCCACTACGGGCTACTAGCCGACATCGCAAACGGCCAGCTCATCGACGCCACGACTAAGTTAAAGATAGCGGGACAGCGCCGGCAGGCTGCATACTACAGCGTTAAACCCGTGAAGTGCCCCGGACCGTACGCTGACATTCTTGAACAATTCCCCGACCTCACCCGCCCAGCCGGTGCACCGAGAGACATCAAACATTCGACGGTGCACCACATAATAACCACACCCGGACCCCCCACATCGTGTCGCCCACGTCGACTCGCGCCGGACAGACTCACAGCAGCAAAGGCAGAGTTCGAGGCCATGCTGCGGCAAGGCATCGTGCGACCATCGAGCAGCCCATGGTCATCGGCGTTGCATTTAGTGCCCAAGAAAGACAATTCGTGGCGCCCGTGTGGGGACTATCGCGCCCTTAATTCGCGAACGGTGCCGGACCGATACCCAGTCCCACACCTTCAAGACTTCAGCTACGCCTTGGCGGGCTGCGCGGTGTTCAGCAAGATTGACTGCGCAAAGGCGTACACCCAAATTCCGGTGGCACCCGAAGACATCGAAAAAACAGCCATCGTAACGCCCTTTGGGCTTTTCGAAAGCCTGTTTATGACTTTCGGTCTTCGGAATGCTGCCCAGACTTGGCAGCGGTTCCTGGACGGCGTCTTGCGAGGCTTGCCATTTTGCTTCGCGTACCTCGACGACATCTTGGTGTATTCCAAGTCGCCCGAACTCCACCGCCGCCACTTAACGACCATCTTTCAGCGCCTGAGTGAAGCCGACATCGTCATTAACCCCGCTAAATGCGAGTTCGGCGTGACGGAAATTGAGTTCCTCGGCCATTTAATTACGCCCACCGGATCGACACCGCTACCGGAGAAAGTTAAGGCAATACAGAACATGCCACGTCCGCAGACGCACAAAGAATTACGACGCTACCTCGGCATGTTAAACTTTTATCGTCGACACCTGCCCAACGCCGCAGCAGTGCAAGAGCCGCTGACTAGGGCGTTACAAGGTCCTATCTCTAAAGGGAAGACCCTCGTGAATTGGACAGACGCAATGGAGCAGAGCTTCACGGACTCAAAAAGGAATCTCGTGGAAGCGACGCTGCTCGCGCACCCGGTACATGACGCGGACTTAGCTGTAGTCGTGGACGCCAGCCAGGCCGCCATCGGCGCGGCGTTACAACAGCGCGTCGGCGGGAGTTGGCAGCCTCTCGGTTTTTTCTCCAAAAAGCTTTCCGATTCGCAACGTGCTTGGAGCGCTTATGACCGAGAGTTGCTTGCGGTGTACGCGGCGGTGAAATACTTCCGACCGTCCATAGAAGCCCGACAGTTCATCATTTTCACCGATCACAAACCCATTACCCACGCGTTCGAGAACAACCACACTAAGTGTTCACCGCGCCAACCCCAGCAGTTAGAGTACGTGTCGCAATTCACGAATGACATTCGACACATTTCGGGGATAGACAATATCGTCGCCGATTGTTTGTCCCGAGCGTGTGCCGTTATTTCACCCCCTGTGAACTTTGAGGACGTGGCCCAAGTACAGGAGAGTGACGAAGAACTACACCGATTCCGTCACGACACTTCCAGCGGCCTGCAACTGGAGCTGGTGCCTGTCCCCGGCTCCGCACGGAAGATTTGGTGTGACACCTCAACCGGCACGCACCGACCGTTTCTCCCGGAGAAATTCCGACGCAATGCCTTCGACCGTGTCCACGGACTGTCACACCCCGGCACCAACACCACTGCGACGCTCGTGGCCGCGCGTTTCGTCTGGCCCGGGCTTCGGAAGGACTGCCGCGAATGGGCGCGCACTTGCACGTCATGTCAGCGCGCCAAAGTCGGGAGGCACACCCACGCACCCGTGGGCACCTTCCCGGACGCGACATGCCGATTTGCACACGTCCACGTGGACCTCGTCGGCCCGCTTCCTCTCTCACAAGGCAAGCGGTACCTCCTAACAATGGTGGACCGCTTCACTCGCTGGCCGGAAGCAACGCCCGTCGCGGACGTCACAGCCGAGACCGTCGCCACCGCATTCGTCGACACCTGGGTGGCACGCTTCGGATGTCCCAGTCACGTGTCAACTGATCGTGGCCGCCAGTTTGACTGCGCGTTGTTCACGCACGTCGCCAGACTGTGTGGCACCCGGTTACACAGGACAACCAGCTACCATCCGGCGTCGAATGGCATGGTCGAACGGTTCCACAGGACTCTCAAAGCCGCTCTAACCTGCCACGACACCTCATGGCCAGAGGCGCTCCCACTGGTGCTGCTCGGCCTGCGAGTCACGCCGAAGGAGGAGATCGGCGCGTCACCTGCCGACCTCGTTTACGGGCAATCTCTGACAATCCCGGGCGATTTTGTCGAAGATGCAAGTCTCCCACGCGACGCCGTGGCACCCACTCTGGCGGAACGTCTGCGCAGTCACATGGCCGGCCTCCGAGTGCACGCACCGACGCGGCACGGCACCGGGAAGATATTCGTCCACGCCGACCTGCAGCGCTGCACGCACGTCATGTTGCGTACCGACGCAGTACGGCCACCTCTCCGACCGCCCTACAGTGGGCCCCACCACGTGATCGCCCGAGGAGACAAAACGCTGGTCCTCGAGTGCAACGGAAAGCCGTCGACAGTGTCAGTCGACTGCGTCAAACCAGCCTATGTCTTGCCCGCTCCATCAGCCACGCATTTCTTCGACCCGGCAGAAGATCGGATCATGGACGACACTTTGAGGACGTGGCCCAAGTACAGGAGAGTGACGAAGAACTACACCGATTCCGTCACGACACTTCCAGCGGCCTGCAACTGGAGCTGGTGCCTGTCCCCGGCTCCGCACGGAAGATTTGGTGTGACACCTCAACCAGCAATCACCGACCGTTTCTCCCGGAGAAATTCCGACGCAGTGCCTTCGACCGTGTCCACGGACTGTCACACCCCGGCACCAACACCACTGCGACGCTCGTGGCCGCGCGTTTCGTCTGGCCCGGGCTTCGGAAGGACTGCCGCGAATGGGCGCGCACTTGCACGTCATGTCAGCGCGCCAAAGTCGGGAGGCACACCCACGCACCCGTGGGCACCTTCCCGGACGCGACATGCCGATTTGCACACGTCCACGTGGACCTCGTCGGCCCGCTTCCTCTCTCACAAGGCAAGCGGTACCTCCTAACAATGGTGGACCGCTTCACTCGCTGGCCGGAAGCAACGCCCGTCGCGGACGTCACAGCCGAGACCGTCGCCACCGCATTCGTCGACACCTGGGTGGCACGCTTCGGATGTCCCAGTCACGTGACAACTGATCGTGGCCGCCAGTTTGACTGCGCGTTGTTCACGCACGTCGCCAGACTGTGTGGCACCCGGTTACACAGGACAACCAGCTACCATCCGGCGTCGAATGGCATGGTCGAACGGTTCCACAGGACTCTCAAAGCCGCTCTAACCTGCCACGACACCTCATGGCCAGAGGCGCTCCCACTGGTGCTGCTCGGCCTGCGAGTCACGCCGAAGGAGGAGATCGGCGCGTCACCTGCCGACCTCGTTTACGGGCAATCTCTGACAATCCCGGGCGATTTTGTCGAAGATGCAAGTCTCCCACGCGACGCCGTGGCACCCACTCTGGCGGAACGTCTGCGCAGTCACATGGCCGGCCTCCGAGCGCACGCACCGACGCGGCACGGCACCGGGAAGATATTCGTCCACGCCGACCTGCAGCGCTGCACGCACGTCATGTTGCGTACCGACGCAGTACGGCCACCTCTCCGACCGCCCTACAGTGGGCCCTACCACGTGATCGCCCGAGGAGACAAAACGCTGGTCCTCGAGTGCAACGGAAAGCCATCGGCAGTGTCAGTCGACCGCGTCAAACCAGCCTACGTCTTGCCCGCTCCATCAGCCACGCATTTCTTCGACCCGGCAGAAGATCTGATCATGGACGACACTTTGAGGACGTGGCCCAAGTACAGGAGAGTGACGAAGAACTACACCGATTCCGTCACGACACTTCCAGCGGCCTGCAACTGGAGCTGGTGCCTGTCCCCGGCTCCGCACGGAAGATTTGGTGTGACACCTCAACCGGCACGCACCGACCGTTTCTCCCGGAGAAATTCCGACGCAGTGCCTTCGACCGTGTCCACGGACTGTCACACCCCGGCACCAACACCACTGCGACGCTCGTGGCCGCGCGTTTCGTCTGGCCCGGGCTTCGGAAGGACTGCCGCGAATGGGCGCGCACTTGCACGTCATGTCAGCGCGCCAAAGTCGGGAGGCACACCCACGCACCCGTGGGCACCTTCCCGGACGCGACATGCCGATTTGCACACGTCCACGTGGACCTCGTCGGCCCGCTTCCTCTCTCACAAGGCAAGCGGTACCTCCTAACAATGGTGGACCGCTTCACTCGCTGGCCGGAAGCAACGCCCGTCGCGGACGTCACAGCCGAGACCGTCGCCACCGCATTCGTCGACACCTGGGTGGCACGCTTCGGATGTCCCAGTCACGTGACAACTGATCGTGGCCGCCAGTTTGACTGCGCGTTGTTCACGCACGTCGCCAGACTGTGTGGCACCCGGTTACACAGGACAACCAGCTACCATCCGGCGTCGAATGGCATGGTCGAACGGTTCCACAGGACTCTCAAAGCCGCTCTAACCTGCCACGACACCTCATGGCCAGAGGCGCTCCCACTGGTGCTGCTCGGCCTGCGAGTCAAGCCGAAGGAGGAGATCGGCGCATCACCTGCCGACCTCGTTTACGGGCTATCTCTGACAATCCCGGGCGATTTTGTCGAAGATGCAAGTCTCCCACGCAACGCCGTGGCACCCACTCTGGCGGAACGTCTGCGCAGTCACATGGCCGGCCTCCGAGCGCACGCACCGACGCGGCACGGCACCGGGAAGATATTCGTCCACGCCGACCTGCAGCGCTGCACGCACGTCATGTTGCGTACCGACGCAGTACGGCCACCTCTCCGACCGCCCTACAGTGGGCCCCACCACGTGATCGCCCGAGGAGACAAAACGCTGGTCCTCGAGTGCAACGGAAAGCCGTCGACAGTGTCAGTCGACCGCGTCAAACCAGCCTACGTCTTGCCCGCTCCATCAGCCACGCATTTCTTCGACCCGGCAGAAGATCTGATCATGGACGACACGCCCTCTGCCAGCGGTCAGACGCAACCCGCACCCGGAGCCGCCGGTGACGCACAGCCGCAGCCTGCTGTCATCGCGCCGCCACGTGCGCCTCCCACCACCACGCCCAGGCAGCTGGTACGGCCGCCCGGACCGCGCCCACCACAGGCGCACCGGTCGCCCCCACCACAGCCGCCAGCGGACTACGTCACGCGCGCCGGCCGCCGCGTCCGATTCAAACGGCCGTGCTGCGTCGCCAGCGCGCCACGACACCGAAACCGGCAGTCACGCGCCCGAGCCGCCGAACGCCGTCAGAATTCGGCGCCCACGAGCCGCCGTCCGCTGTAGAGACCCGACCTCCAGCTGCAAGTGCCTTCGGCCGGTAACTCCAGTTAGCGTTCGTCACAGCTCCTGGACCCGCGTTCGCGTCTTTTGCCTCCGCCGCGTCGGGCGTTGAGGCCGGATCGGCACCCGCGCCAGCTTACCTCATTCGCTTCTCCGTCGAGCTCCGGACATCGCGCACCACACCGCCCGGCTTGTCCGTAGTAGCTCCCGGACCCGCGTTCGAGTTCCGACGGTACCGCACTCGAGCAAGCGCCTTCGAGACGTCACCACTAATGACCTGCAACGCGCGCCTTCACGCGCATCGCTACGGACAGTCGCAGCCAGTGCCTGCTGCCGCTGTCACTAGCCGCCAGCGCGAGGACACGCCCACCGCACGCTCGCCGGTCCGGCGCGCTGACGTCACGGGCCGCCGCCCTTCGGACGCCGACCGACCCCCGCCAAAGCTGCCGCACTGCCATCACGCAGTGCACGAACTTTAAACACACGCGAACGATCGCCGCGTTTTCGCAGCTACGGAGCTCCGCTCTCCAAGGGGGGATCTGTGTGGCGGCAGCACCGTCCAACGCACGAAGGGCTGAACTACGGCACTGCCGACACAAGTAGGGGCAGCTGTACCGTTATGCGGAATTTCGGCAACGGTGCGTCGCACACCGGACCGCACGGGAACAAAGCTGCCAGCAGTGCGAGCTAGTCGACGCGACGCGACACACGTCTCCCCAGTTCTTCCGCCGCGGACCACGTGCGTCGAGTCAACGTGACTCCGCCGTAAATGCGTACGCGCGGTCGTGAACGCAGTCGCCGTTAAATTGTCTTTCGCTTCTTCGCGGACGTTACGGCGCCTCCGGTCGCGCCAAGAGCAGAACATTCTGTGACGCGGCCTTTTGTCTCGCTCGGTCCACGCGGTCGCGCCACGGCTCGTCACTGGAGTGTACACCCTCCGGGATCGGTGACCGAGCCGTGCCGCCGGTGCAACGCGCCTATATAGGCGGACATTAGCGAAGTATATTATTTGTCATTTATTGTAACGGCAGGAAAAATAAATGTGTCCTGTCCAGAAACCGCTTTAGTCATTTATTGCCACAAAGCCTCTCCCATGAGCATAGTGCGTGGGCGCGGCGATAAATGCCGGTTCACTGCACATGAGCGACTGTAAGCGGGGATACCACACGTTCCCACTTCAAGCTAACAGACGGTGACCAAAGGCTTCAATACCCTCCGGTCCTGTCATCACCCAAGCCAAACCAATGAAACACAAGCAAACATGAACTGTGCAAGCAAAGTCAACTTTACCCCAGGTGGTACACAACCCGCCTGTTGACAGGCGGAAGTTGGATTTTCGGATTCTGGGGAGTCCAGGTTAGCAGGGCAGAGAATATCAAAGATCTTTGGTAAATTTCCCTAGAAGCAGAAAACATGCATTTGAAAACTAAGCATCGATACATTGATTCAAATACGAAAACTAAGTAATCTCACAAAAGAAATTGACCATCAAAAAATTCTCACCTTTGCTCTTCAAGAACCACGACTAACTGACAATAAAACCTTGCATAAGGAAACCCATTGCGTCTTCAAGAGCAAAATACAACAAAAGGTATCGAAAGGCATACCAATCATCAGCTCTGCACTTATCGAACACAGACCTATCATCAAGTCTGTCAAAGAAATCACACCCATCAACAATCAAATAGTTCAAATGGCTCTGAGCACTATAGGACTTAACAGCGGAGGTCATCAGTCCCCTAGAACTTAGAACTATTTAAACCTAACTAACCTAATGACATCACACACAACCATGCTCGAAGCAGGATTCGAACCTGCGACCGTAGTAATCACACGGTTCCGGAGTGAAGCGCCTACAATTGCTTGGCCACTGCGGCCGGCCCATGAACAATCGACTTACGACTATGTTCATTCACAGCAGTAAAAAATATACATTCATCATGCACATGCCTCCACCAATATCGAAAATAAGAAAAGCACCGAAAATAACGAAAAATTCTGGAACACACTCGAAAATACTATGGCAAAATTCACCAAGATGACGTGAAAATACTAATGGGAGACTTCAACTCTCTATTTGGGACAGAAAAAACCTGTAGAAAAATCATTGCTACACATTCAACACACCCTCATGCTTAGACCAATGGCAGACATCTGACATATGCCAACAATTCAACCACAAAAGGACATCTTCCCACTTTAGGAAAAAAACCAGATCCCAGGTAACATGCTTGGCTACCAGGTGCAAGCTGCTTTCGTCAGTGTCAGAGCGAGAACCTTAAGGTATTGCCAAATTCATAATGCCAACTTATTTGTTGTTGTTGTCAATACGTAATTTTATCCATGACGTGCCACATTTTCATACTGCTTGCGAATGATGCAGGAAATGAAGTACATACAGATCTTCTTGAAGTCAAAAGTCGGTAATATCCTACTAATTCGTGTTAAAATAAGCTCAATCGTCTTACACACTTAATGCTTTATTAAGATAGACTGCCATCGTGATGTTTCTGTAGTAAGCTGAATTTAATTTGTATTAGTACAGTGAATATTTTAATTGCATGTTCCATTAGTTTACTAAATGCAACAGTAATCATCAAAAAGAAATTAATCAGCAACAGAATTTCCTTTCACGATATCTAAAACAACCTGACAACGCTAAAGTTGTTTACAAATTCTATGCCCGTAGAAACCCACTGGTTCTAACGATGTCATTGAACCGGAATGCTTTTAAGAGTATTTTCGTCTAGAAATGAGCTGCCTTGACGGTTGACCATTCAAGAGCGGGAAAGGTAAAATTTTATGAATATATGACGAGAGGGACAAATGCTTGAGAGAGGACTTCCCTATCAGTACAAGTGCCTGAGAGACGACTTTCCTATCAATCTCCTAGGTAGTTTTGTTTCTCAAATCAACATAGTGCGTTATCATGCAGTAGCATACGAGATGTAGTTTTGTTGCTCGATTTTCTTACACTGCGACCGAACGGTGTCTCAGTTGTTGACAACAAATTCCAGTTGTGTTGCATACACTTCTTAGGGCAGAATTCGTAGCCCAAAACACACTTTTGGAGCTATCAGCTGTAAAATATTATGTTCACATACTCTTTGCTCGAGTTTACGTCTTTTGGTGGGGCTCAGCTTTTCATTTCTTCTTAGGAAGTTAACGATAAAGGACTCATTACACGTCACCAGTAACACTACTGCATAGTAATGCACAATGAGTGACCTGATGACGATCAATAATAGTCACTCAGTTGATTTTTGTTGTTTCGAATTAGAGCATGCAGTACTCCTACACCAGACCTCTGAATTTTGCCTGTCGAATGCAAATGTCACGTGATGGTAAAATGGTAATCTATCATATATATATATCAGTAATCGAGACTTGTTTAATATGGAAAATCATTCATGCCGGAATGATCTTTGTTGAAACAAGAATATCTTTTTCTGCTGTAGTTTCCCCAAAAGCACTCGCTCCAAACACAGTTCTAATCTTTCTAGCTGCCTCCTCTGCATTCAGCCCTCTGTTATACCAAAACTAAACGTTGTGTTGCAGATGTTACATCTTTTTCCACTTGCGACTCAATTTTACAATGCTTAACTGCAGTTCATGATTTTCAAATATGCAAAATCCAATGCTTAACTGCAACATGATAACTAGAACTTCAAATTCGAAAATGACAGTTGGTACATACACTGACAGTGTCACGCCGCGTTCACATGTCCGGCACCGGATTTCAGGTGGTGGGTGGCGTCTGGCCGGCGGCTGGTAGCCGCTGCAGCACGAGGAAATGTTCAAGTGTAAGCTGTTATGATCACGATGCAGCCACGAGCTGTCCTGCGGAATTGTTTATGGAATACTTGATATTGCTGGTGGGTAGAATGTGAAGCGAATTATCTTTGATGTTCAATCACACCACATGGCAATGAATTTGTTGCCCCTGCAACATATTCTCTATCTGGTCGATGTTCGGTGATCATTGAACAAATGCTAACAGCTTTATCCTCTCTTGGCCCTATAACCAATCTCGCACTGCTCTGCTATGATGGATGGGTCTCTGCTCCTGTAAAACTTTAGACGAGGACCGAAATATGGTAAAAAAAAAATAATACAGTTGGACGCGAACAGGCAACCATCCATTCTGAATGCACGACGATTACCACTAGACCACAGGCTCCACAACCCAAGAACATCTCCGAAGTAGACAACACTTCCGCCTAACACTTCCGCTTTTTACAGTGTTGCCAGATTGTGCAGATGGCCAGACTTAGAGTTGTCAGGGGCGGTCAGTTTTATTGGCCACCTTAAGTGAACAACTCGGACTTAGTCTCTGTGGCGGCCGGCCGGCAATCAGTTTTTTTGTCTAAGACTGTACATTCATTGTTGAGGGTGTAGTTGTGAAAGTAAAAAAATCTTTTCTAAGTTTGTAACTTTGTTGAGAGGTCTCATTCGTAAGAGAGTGCCCATGCATTAACTTTATATCATGTTATCCTCTGTTTCTGTTTAACAGATGACTCATAAGTGTAGGAAGTGTTCTGCCATATTGTTTTACACCAGCACAATTGATATGTGGTGATATCTTTCACTCTGGGTAACCTATTTGTATGCTTTAAAGAAAGAAAACAGTAGAGAGCATTTGTTCTGGTCTTCAAGGCTGTCGTATCCTCCTATTTCCACTTCTTTCTGTACCTCCCTTTCACATGAGCTTGATATCGCAAAATATCAACTGTCTGAATCTGAGGAACCATCAACATTACCAGTGTCATCCTGAGTTGTTTTCATGACCCCAGAAGATTGATGGAGGTATAGGTGTGTGCAGAATGTCATGTTTACATTACTAAAAAAGGATTCTAGTTCATTTTGTGATGTAGATTGAGTAAGAGATCTCTGTCACCTCTAGTCTGATTAAAATTACTTCATAGTTGGTGCTTCACACTTTGGCGCTGGTTTCCTTCAGAGTGCTCAACATCAGGCCCAAACTGTTTGCTGTTGCAAAACTATCACAACATTTGCTTAGTTCACTTTCAATTCCTTATCCAGTTTTTTTATTGATGTGTTTCGATGCTGAATCCTAGGTTTGGCCCGTTTATTTCGTGTTTCATCACATGTGATAGCCACATCATAAACCAACCCTCCCACTCCATGCGCACTCATAAACACACGTGTGATACTAATGAAAAACACACATTTCATACACAGCACTAGCCACTCTACTAGATCCCTCTGTATGACATGTGATTCAGCATCATTCATTCAGTTGTAAAAATTACAGAGATTGGCTTACATTACATTAGATAAGCTTGGCATGATATTGTGCATAGTTAAATTTTTAAAGGCTAACATTCATCATTGCAGTTGGGCCACAATAGTCAAGGGTATAATCAGACACTCTGTAGTAGAATAGCATAACGTAGTGCTTAGTCTAAAAATTTGACGTGTAGATGTCCATAGGTTCAAACCTCATCAAATACAGTGATATTTTTTATTTCTAGATCTAATAAAAAAGTTTGATTATTAGTTGTATTGAATTAATTGGTTTAAATGTAATTTTTTATTTGCAATACTTTGCTGTAATGTTTTCATCATTGTATTAACTTTTCTATATTGTCTCAATTTTTCCTATCACTCTTTATTCATTTAGAATCTGTATTTGTCACCTATAATCTGCAACATAGTGCCACTCAGGACTACTCATTGATTGGTTACAATATCTTCTCTCAAAATACAATTTTTCAAATCTTGTTCTTGTCGTCTCCAGTCCAAAGACTGGTTTTTTAACAACCCAGGGATACTATTTGCTATCAGATGTAATTTACCACCACTGAAATTGTATGCTGCTAGTTGTTCACTCAAATAATTTACCCTCAAGACTGTGTGTGTGATAAGAAGTGCAACAGTGACAAAACTGGCTGCATACTAATGTCATTGCCACACGTAGTTCAAAGTATTATATTTAAACTTTTCTCCTCCCCCACATTTCTTCTCTTAACTTCCATTATTGGTCATGACTGTTTGGCAAGATACCCTCTCTCTTGTAGCCACTAAACAATCTCACTAAAATAATGAGACAGGATATTCATTATCAAGAATGTGAGAGGGAATGACTTCATTAACAAAAATAATGACAGGGTGAACCACCGAGGCCTGATGTCTATCATTTACTTCCAACAACAATCCCCGCGTATCTGCAAGATGTACAAAACCAGCACTGCTAAATCTGCTCTCCTGTATCCTCTCTCTTGAATCAGTTACTACTTAACTCATCATTCTGGTGAGTGACTTTCTCCAATAGAATTATTTCATAGGTTCGTAGATGTAACATTAACCCTTAGCTACTACAGATGTTGAGAGGGACATGACTGCTGTGGAGGGGTCTGTCAGATGGCCTTTTCATTTTTTTGTGTATAAAACCACTGTTTTGGAGAATATATATTTTCATGACTTCCTGTTGTTTGTTACACTTCCTGGGAAAAGACTTTATGGGAATTTTAAATACTCCATTGTTAAAGAAATTCAAACATTTTGAAAACTAAAACACAGCAAAATTTCCAATTTATTTTTATTTTACATGCTACTAAAATAACAGCACATATTTTCCTGTGTACTAACTCACAGATCATCATCAGGCAGATAGTATTACAGATTTGCAACATACCTGTATGGAAAAACATGTTTTAGTTAAGACAAATTAGTAAACTCAGAGTTGATTCCAAATTCAATCATCATTTCAGCCTTAGACTGGTTATTCCACTCTATAATTCTGTCAAGGGAGAAATTTTGCCGAATTTTTAATTTAAAAATAAAGAAGAAAGTAATTACTTTGTGTATTCTTCTGTGGTCCTGAAGCAAATTTCATTCACTGTCAGCTTGCATGCATTTGATGCAGACCCTCTTAAAATTCTGCAACCAAATTGGATCAGTGCGCTGTTGACACAGAAATCTTGTTTTCCACTTTGAACAAGGACAACAAAAGCTGATGTTTTCTCATTTTTCAAAACAGTATTTTTCTATTTGAGGCTCATGTTTCCAAAACAGCAAGTTTACTATGAGACTTTGCAGAATCACTTGCAGTCCAGGCAGCTAAAAGACAGTGTTCAGTTTCCTGTTCTTATGTTAGTTTTCTTCAACAAAAGCACCTTTCTGTTCTTACTGAAGAAGATGCTTATCCATTGTCATCATCTATCACATCTTCACTTTCAGTTTCCTTCTCCAAAGCAGTGTAGTGGTCACTAAATAATTGCAGTCACGGTCATTATCATTGTTATCAAAGTTTTCATCTGAGAGTTCACAGATGCATTCTTGAACAACCACATTCATCTAGCGTAGAAAACGTTGTATATAAGGTCTAGTTTTCCTGTTCAGGAGAAATGGTAACGTTCAACAAAAACATGACTTGCAAACACTGTGGTATGTCTTTGAAACACCCCGAGACCCAAAAAGAAGAAATTAATTGTAACAACAACGATTAATTCATGGCACATGTTGCTTGCTGTTCAATAGAAAGCTACACAGAAGAGTTTGCTTCACCTCACAGAGGTGTGTGAAATATTGTAAGACAAAAAACTGTAGCAGTTAGAGATGCTATCCACAGTAGTTAAGGGTTAACAATGTTTACACCATTGTATGCCACTGATCTCCGCTGGTCATTGCTGTTTATACTGAAATTATCTTCCATAATTATTATTAAGCCTTGTTGGGTACAAGGACACTAGTCCCTGGCAATCTGAAGGAAAATTTCATAACCGAGGGAGATTCAGTTATATTTGGCCTGTATGCCTGAAGCCTGACATTTGAGTGTCCTCAATAGCTAGTCGATGTTCAGTCAGGAACCAAAGTTAACAAAATCTGGTTCTTATTGAAGGCTTTGAAATGCTTGAATAATGTCCTGGAGAATGACAGAAGACTATCACGATCACTCCTGCCCACCCGCCACCCCCCACCACCAACACACCCCCTCCACAACCACAACCACCACCACCAAATCATCAAAGTTCCTAATTAAGGAATGTAAAATGCATAAATTCTCAGCCTCCGCTCTCTCGTATTTTGAAACCTGGAAAAAGTATTAACACTTGTAGCCATCTCAATGATGTTGACTTGTGTCATTACTGCAACCAGGTCACTGGCAGTACCTCCATTACTTAACGTAATTACCAAGGTTTTATTTTTATTTTCATTCAAACAGAAATTCATGAACTAACATTTATAGGATAGATAAGTGAACAAAATAGTATAAAACCAGCATGAGAAAAATAGAGATGATCCGCTGAGCAGCTATCACAGTTTCAGTTCATGCAGAATATAAAATGTATTTGTGTTAGGATCTTAACAATATGTACCTAAGAGGAAATGATGTTCAATTACTAATATTGGAACAAGTGTACTGTACATGTTTGTAGTAATTGAAAACCTCTATCATATTTTGAATGGTTGTGATGCATGTAGTAATTCTTGATGAAGGAGGTCAGTGACGTGAGATAGTTGAGAAGGGAGCAGGCAGAACATGCAGTGTTGTATTTTGGTCGCTGATCTCAGCTGGGTAAGGTATTAAGAGTTTCAATATATTATGTGACATCTGTGTGTATGTATGTCCAATGTAGCAGCACCACATTCTAACGGTCATTTTAGTGCTTCAGTTTTCAGCTTGATAATGTGTATTCGTTTCAAATTAATACTGACTTTGGATACTGAACACTGAAGTTAGTCTGGAAATAAATTCATCAAAAACTATTAAATGTGAGCAATTTATTCCTCTCAATGTTCTGGTGCACTACACAAGGACACTGGCACATGTTCAATGGTGCCCATGCATGCTATGCTTCTTCTGTCTGCTCTGCTATTTCAAAGTACATTTCTTACACTGTGTATAATATTAGCCTCTGTAGTTGCAGTATACATCCCTATCCTAATAGACTTACCAAATCATCTAGTTTAATTTTTGATGTTTATTTGTGTTTTGCAATTTAGTCATTGTCTTTTCCTTAAGCTGGGCCTTTACGATACACACATTTCTTAAGGGCACATTGCAAGGGTGCACAACTAGACCCCTACATTAATAGTAGAGCCACTAAAGCAAAATGTTTTATTCCAGGGAAACTATATAGTTCCAGAGACCTCAAACACATATGATGTATACATGCAGACTGAAGTTCTTGAATGAAAATTTTTACGAATGGCATAAATTAAACATAGGTCTCCTGCTCATTAGGCAAATGTGCAATTCACTATAATACACTAAAACACTGGTTTTTCACCATCTTCAATCCGAATTCCCATTCATGCTGCAGCCCACTTGTTATACCCCAAAACTAACAGCATTGCAGAGGTGCTCCAACTACATTGGAATAGCACCTCAGTGTGAAATGGAATCTAATTTGCTACTATCCAAAACCATTAAATTTGAGGAATTTGTACTGACAAAATTATAATGTGAAATTAGGCAAATAAAACTATACTTTTGTCCCAACAAAACCAATAGTTTGCACAACAACCTGACACCAATCAGTGGCTGGAGGGCACATGGACTGCAGGCTGGAAGGCTGCCGTCTCCTCATCAGGTCCTACAGCCACAGCAGGTAAGCCCTCTAGTGTTCCAGTACTCTAAAGTAGTTGGGGGGAGAGAGAGAGAGAGAGAGAGAGAGAGAGAGAGAGAGAGAGAGAGAGAGAGAGAGAGAGAGAGAGAGAATCTTGGGAGAATCCACCTCTTGATATCAGGGGTGCCACATCCTTCATCTCATCAGACTCAGAACCCAATTTTGTCAATGTTCTTCCATTCCAAACGAGGGAAGTGGAACTAAAAATTGGTCATCAATAGAGGAAGTTAAACAGCAGTAAGCAATGATGGATGCAATAATGAACAACATGACTCAAGACATTAAAATGTGCCTCCCATGAGTATGATCTTTTTTGGAGACAAAGTATTTGTCATACAATTCGAGAGATCAGGAAAAACTTGAAGGAACAATACTGCCACCATTTTCTGTTCAAACTCTTCCTACCTCACTAGTAAGTTCAAGTGTTTTGGAATTACTAGCACTTGGGTAGAACAGTTTGATTACTCACTGTCTCTCTTGTGCCCCACTGGTTGCAGGCTTTAGGTTGATGTACAGGGACTTAGAAGGGGAATTGGCTACCATTATCCAGCCTCTTGCTTACAAGTATCCCATCTCCTGTCATGTCTTCCTTTCAGCCTTCTGGTCACAACCAATATAAGCTCATATCAAACAATATCATGCCTAGAAATTAGAAAAAATCTAATTTTTTAGAAGTCTTTCACATTTCCTTGGATACATGGTTTAAAATAAATTGTAATTTCTGACAATTCAAGTAGTCACATGGAACTGATTATCTTATATTTGACAAAGTTACTTGTAAGGCACATGATACCAGCAAACTATTGGTTCAAATGGCTCTGATCACTATGGGACTCAACATCTGAGGTCATCAGTCCCCTAGACTTAGAACTATTTAAACCTAATTAGCCTAACCAACCTAACTAACCTAATTGGTTGTTTTTGTACAATGGCATTTAAATCACCACCTGCATCAGGATCACAATGTATTTTTAATTGTCTCCAGAATTTCAAACATTATCTGATATTATGTAGAAATTTGTCTGTAAAATGCTCACCTTCTACACCTATCAGAAAAAAAATTACTTATTTTTGCCGACATGCACAACTTTAATGCATTTTTTGCCTTCTGATAATCTTTAATGAGCATCTGGTACATTATGTTTGCTGTACTCATATGTACTGAATTTTAAAATCACACTCTTGATGTGCTAACATCTAGTGGGTTGGTCTGCTGTTCATTGGTTACCAATTTAGTAAGAATGAAAGTGTCATACAATCCGTAACAATGATAATGTCTTCCCAATAAGTAACACTGAAACATTGGTGTGGAAAGCGTGTCTCTTCCTGTAACTGTGTACTTCCTCTCAGAGTGAGCACATGCATGACTTACGAATGTGACAGTAGAATTTTCTGTGACTCAGTTAACCTCAGTTAACTGATATATTTCTGAGCAAAGGCAAAAATAAATGGAATCAGTAGCAATGGCAAATTTTTTGCTAAAATCAGGATGATGAAGGAGTGGTGCCTCACACAATGGGTTGTCAATTAACTCAAATGGTTCTTGATGTTCCTTATTCCATTTCCAGACAGATATAGACAGGTGAAGATAAACAAAATCAAGGCTCGAAACAATGTTACAATTTGCAGAAACTGTGGAGGATTTAGTTGTCTACAGCACTTTGGTGGAGGAAAATTTCTCACTTCTTCCATTTTTGTCAGATCATGTTCTATTCCACACAAAGAAATTATATATCTGAGGAAATTAGTTTATGAATTTGCAAATTCTTCTTTATGCACCTTGAATATGACTTGAGCTCTGCTAAATGCTCAAAGTACATGGCATAAACTTACTGAATGTTCCCCTCCAATGCAGTACTAATGAGAATGTCGTCTACGTACTGTCAAGAATGTCAGTTTTGAATAAATATTTACTATTTCTTAAGATATTCAGCTCAATGGGAAGAAGGTTCAAAATTTTTACAACAGTTCAAGTAATTCTTTTGTTTAGTGCCACACATGCAAATTGCTGAATTTGTGGCATTGTAAATAGGAGGTCGGTAAGTGAAAAGTTCATTTTAAAAATAAACAGTGGTGTGAGAGAGCAGTGCAACAGACTGGGAGCAATATTCATCAGTACTAATAAAGTTTTAAATAATAAATGTCTATGGATGGATGGTTTTCATTTGAACAGACCAGGCTCTGCAGCTTTAAGTGAAATGTATATGGATGTCTGCAGAATTATAAATGAGGGAAACTAATATAACCTGATCGGGGTAGTAAACTATTTAAACAGAAAAATGTCCACATTTCTGCACCTAAGATGTCACAAAGTTGTGATAAAGCAGTTTTTCGGGAGGAGCATGCTGAAGAAACAAAAAACAAAACAGGTGTCAGTGTTACATCAAAACATTCAGTACCTAAGCAAAAAGTGCATACAATTACAGCAAGCACTAAGTGAGGAAAATAAAGATGTAGTCATTCTTACAGAACATGGATTGGCTAATACTTTAATTACAATGACTAAATTCGACAACTATATTCTGAGTAGTAATTTCTGTCAAACAGAACATAAAAGTGGGGGAGATGCCATATATTGTAAAGACCATCTACATGTAACAAAACTGGATTTTATCATAGAACTTAGTGTGGAAATGACATTTGAAATTTCAGGAATAAAGCTCTTGGTAAACGAAGGGCCCTTGATTGTTTTGTTATAAAAAAAAGTGTCTCTAAGCACTGTGGGACTTAACATCTGAGGTCATCAGTCCCCTAGACTTAGAACTACTTAAACCTAACATCACAACCAAAGCACATCACTCTCATCCATGCCCGAGGCAGGATTCCAACCTGGGTCCATAGCAGCTGCGCACGGTTCCGGACTGAAGTGCCTAGAACTGCTCGGTCACAGTGGCCAGCTGATTGTCCACAATACTACTAGGAGATCTGTACATACCTATAACAATTTCTTACAAAACATGGCAAAATGATAGAAATTGTATTTAATGAATATAAGAACATAGGTATTGTTACAGCTGGTGATTTTAATAAGGATTCCTTAAAGTATACTAAAGATTATGAAATAGTAAATGATATTCTGTGTAGCTATAATTTGTCAGTCAGAGTTAATGCGCCAACCAGACTAACTAAAGACTCCTCTAGATCACTTTTACACCAATTTATATAACTGCAGAGTTGACATAATGTACCTTCACCTCTCCCCCTGTGGGCTGGGGGTTAGAATGGGCCCGAGGTATTCCTACCTGTCGTAAGAGGTGACTAAAAGGAGTCCCTCCCACTCAAGGGGGTAGTTTACACCTGCGTCCGGAGAAGGACAGTTCCATGACTTATATTTGTGGGCATTTTGGTTTTTCACTTATTCTGGTGTCTTCCTTCCTTTGTTTGATTCCTTTCTTTGTCCTTCTCCCTCTCACTGTCTTCCTTACTTTTTACCTTGCCTTCTTCTCCCTGCCTTCTTCTCCACCCTTGGGTCTCCGCCTTGACATTTGAGACAGTCTGTCCTTTCTCTCCCTCTCTCCCTTTTTTTTCCTCTTCATCTTTCCTCCCTTTGCGTGACTGAAGGCTGACCCATCCGTTCGCATGCATAGCCAGTGACGGGGTAACGTGTAATTCCCTGCCCTGTGTAGACAATTAAGGCATGCACGTACCCCCTGTTAAACGCCAGGCCCAAGGAGGGGTGATTGTCTGAGCTGACACCTTCCGACCATGCCGATTGGTCCCTCCGTCCATTTCTTGGGAGGTGTGACCTTAGGTGTAAACATTCACCTAAGGCGGGAGTGCCCTCTGAGAGGGTCCCCACAAGGAAGGAGCACACCATCAGAGATGCTGGCAATCATGGGGGATTCCTCCAGAATGGATTTCGCTTCTTCTCTCTCAACTTCTCCCAAAAACAGAAACATGACCAGCCACCAGTGACAAAAGTACTACCGCTTGCCCCAAAGTTATTCCTATTTTCTCGATCTGAGGACGGAAAAGATTTTTCATCTGTCAACCACTTCGTTATCCAGAAGGGCCTAGATGCCATAGCCGGATCTGTCAAGTATTGTACCAGGATGCATAATAATACCTTGTTGTTAGAAACTGAAAGCGCCTTTCAGGCACAAAAACTGCTTTGGGCCACACTCTTATACATGTTCGCTGTCCGGATAGAGGCTCACCGCACTTTGAATTCATGGCGTGGTGTGGTATATACTAGATCGCTTGATTGACTGACGAGGAGATTCAGTCTTTCCTTGCTGAGCAGGACGTGACGGCTGACAATAGGGTCATGAAAAAGGTCAACAATGACCTTGTACCAACCTGGACACTTTTCTTGACCTTTCATAGTGTTCAGCTGCCGTCGCTCATCAAAGTGAGCTATGACGCTATTTCTGTTGCCCCCTATGTCCCGACACCTACGTGCTGCTACCAGTGTCAGCATTTTAACCACACCAGCCAGTTTTGTTATAATGTGGCTAAATGCGTCACTTGTGGCAGGGACGACCATGAGGGTGACTGTCCGCCTCCATCTGCTGGCTGCGTGAACTGTAAGGGTGACCATGCAGCATCCTCTCGCGACTGTCCCATCTACAAGGATGAACGCTGTATACAGGAAATTCGGGTCAAAGAGAAAGTGTCAACCTCGGCTGCTCGCAAGCTTTTTGCTAGTAGGAAGCCCACGCTGCTTCCAGCGGGGAAATACAGTACCGTCCTCACCTCTCCTCGGCCTACCAGGGAGGTATCGATACAGACATGTGATCTGACCTTTACCGCTACGGTCGTCCATTTGGCCAGTGCTAAGATAGCCCGATCAATGTCTCCCCTTCCTCCAGTCACCCCTAAGACACAAGCACCTACATCAGCTTCTGCCAAGACTAAGACCCACAAGTCAGACGCACGGTCCTTCAAGAAGGAACCTTCCCATGGAGACTTCCTACGTACCAAGAACTCCCAGCCATCGACCAGTACTTCAACTAAAAGACTTTCCAAGAAGGCTCATAGGAAGCAAAGTTCCCCTTCTCCATCATGGTGCATTTCTTCTGCTATGCCACCCAGCAGTTGCTGCTCCAGGCCGTCACCCATTTCGCCTGGCCACACCGCTGGTAGCCGAACATCTGGCCATTCACCGGCGGAGGAAGCTCCCCTTCCCGGCAGTCTTAACAAGATGGTCGACGAACCTATTGAACCAATGGTCAATGACTCTCCACCTATTGATAGCGGCGGCAGTGCTCGCTCAAAGCCAGGCCCTCAGCAGCCTTCGAGGTGACCCCTTCTTGCTTTTCCTTTTTCTTTTTCTTCTCACGATGGCACTTCTTCATTGGAATATTAATGGCATTCGCTCCAACTGAGAGGACTTCAAGTTGCTGCTACGCTTGCACTGTCCGCTCGTCGGAGCTCTCCAGGAAACGAAGCTACACCCATGTGATCAAATTGACTTGGCACACTATGCCTCTGTGCATTTTGACCTACCCCCTGTGGCAGGTGTTCCGGCTCATGGAGGGGTTATGTTGCTGGTCCGGGATGATATTTACTACGATCCCATCACATTGCACACCGGTCTGCAGTCAGTTGCTGTCAGAATTACTCTCCACACTTTTACATTTTCCATTTGTACCGTTTACACTCCGCCGTCGTCTGCCATTATCAATGCAGACATGATGCAAATTATTGCTCAGCTACCTGCACCATTTATGTTAACTGCAGACTTCAATGCCCACCATCCCCTTTGGGGCTCTCCAGCATCCTGCCCGAGAGGCTCGCTGTTAGCAGACCTTTTCAACCACCTCAATCTTGTCTGCCTCAATACTGGTGCCCCTACTTTTCTTTCGGACACAACTCACACCTATTCCCATTTAGACCTCTCTATATGTACTACCCAACTTGATCCCCAGTTTGAGTGGTACGCACTTTCTGATACGTATTTGAGCGACCACTTCCCTTGTGATATCCATCTCCTGCATCATACCACCTCTCCGTGCTCAAGTAGTTGGAACATCTCCAAAGCAGACTGGGGGCTTTTCTCTTCCAGGGCGAACTCTCAGGATCAAACCTTCTCAAGCTGCGATAGTCAGGTCGCACACCTCATGGAGGTCATTCTCACTGCTGCTGAATATTCCATCCCTCATACTACTTCTTCTTCTCCACGTTACGTACCAGTCCCCTGGTGGACCGCAGCATGTAGAGACGCTTACGTGCTCAACGACGTGCTTTACACACCTTTAAACGCCACCCTACGACGGCGAATTGTATCAATTATAAATGATTACATGAGCAGTGTCATTGTGTTATTATAGAAAGCAAGAAAGCCAGCTGGGCTGCTTTGACAAGCACCTTCAACAGTTTTCCTCCTTCTGTTGTCTGGGGTAGTCTGCGCCGGCTATCTGGCACTAAGGTCCACTCACCAGTTTCTGGCTTGACAGTCGCGAATGACATCCTTGTAGCCCCTGAGGATGTCTCCAATGCCTTCGGCCGCTTTTTCGCAGAGGTTTTGAGCTCCACTCATTACCACCCTGCCTTCCTCCCCCGAAAACAGGCAGAGGAGGCAAGGCCACCTAACTTCCACTCCTCGAATTGTGAAAGTTATAATGCCCCATTCACCAAGCGGGAACTCGAAAATGCACTTGTCCGTTCATGGTCCTCCGCTCCAGGGCCTGATTCTATTCAGATTCTGAACAACCTTTCTCCTGTGGATATAGGTTTTCTTCTTCGTACTTACAATCGCATCTGGATTGAGGGTCATGTTCCCACATGCTGGCGCAAGTCTATTGTTGTCCCGATTCCTAAGCTGGGGAAGGACAAGCACTTGCCTTCCAGTTATTGACCCATCTCCCTTATCAGCTGTGTCTGTAAGGTGATGAAGCAAATGGTTAACTCTCGTTTGGTTTGGCTGCTCAAATATCGAATCCTGCTTACCAATGTACAATGTGGATTTCGTAGGCACCGCTCTGCTGTTGACCATCTGGTTACCTTGTCGACCTCCATTATGAATAACTTCTTGCGGAAGCGCCCAACCGCGGATGTGTTCTTTGATTCGGAGATGGCTTACGACACCTGTTGGAGAGCAGACATTCTCCGCACCATGCATACACGGGGAATTCACGGTCGCCTCCATCCTTTTATTCATGCCTTTTTAATGGATCAACAGTTCAGGGTATGTGTGGGTTCTGTCCTGTCCGATGCCTTTCGACAGGAGTACAGGGTTCCAGAGGGCTCAGTTTTGAGCATCACTCTCTTCACCATAGCGATCAATCCAATAATGGATTGCCTCCCAGCTGATGTATCAGGCTCCCTTTTCGTGGACGATTTTACCATCTATTGCAGCGCGCAGTGTACATGTTTCCTGGAGTGCTGTCTTCAGCGTTGTCTTGACCATCTTTATTCCTGGAGTGTCGCCACTGGCTTCTGTTTTTCTGCTGAGAAGACAGTCTGTATTAACTTCTGGCGCTTCAAAGAGTTTCTCCCACCGTCCTTACGACTCAGTCCTGTTGCTCTCCGATTCATGGAGATAACAAAATTTTAGGGTCTTACATTTGACAAGAAACTTAGCTGGTCTCCACATGTGTCATATTTGGCTGCCTGTTGTACCCGTTCTCTAAATGTCCGTGTTCTCAGCTGTATGTCGTGGGGAGCAGATCGAACCGTCCTACTTCACTTATATTGGTTGATCATCTGCTCGAAGCTAGATTATGGGAGCTTCGTACCCTCCTCTGCACGGCTGTCCATCTTACACCGCCTCAACTCTATGAAACATCGGGGTGTACGTCTTGCGATCAGAGCGTTCTATACTTGTCCCGTCGAGAGTCTTCATGCATGCTGAAGCCGGTGAATTGCCACTAACCTACTGGTGCGATATACTGCTTTGTCGGTATGCCTGAGGGCTATTGTCAATGCCCGATCGCCCATCTTATCGTTCCTCTTTTGACGATTCTCTCGACTGTCAATATTTGTTGTATGTCTCTTCCCTGCTACCCCCTGGCATTCGCTTTCATCGCCTCCTTCAGCACCTTGATTTTTCACTCCCCGCAACCTTTTGTGTGGGCGAGAGACAAACACCACCTTGGCTCCAGGCTCAGGTTCGCGTTCACTTTGACCTCAGCCCTCTCCCAAAGGAGGTTACCCTAGCTTCGGTATACCGCTCCCGATTTGTCGAACTTCATTCTAAGTTCATTAATATGATCTTCATTTATACAGATGGCTCTAAGCCCAGTGACAGTGTCAGGTGCTCTTTTATTGTCGGGGCACGCAGTTTCAACTACCAGCTCCATGGTCATTGTTTAGTCTTCACAGCTGAGGTATTTGCGCTCTACCAGGCTTTTCTTTACATCTGCCGCCACCGACATTCTGCTTATGTCATCTGCTCCGATTCCATGAGCGCCATCCAGAGCCTCAGTGATCCGTATCCGGTTCACCCTTTTGTGCACCGGATCCAATGCTCTCTTCAGCAGCTGGCGGACAATGGTTCTCCGGTTAGCTTTATGTGGGTCCCTGGCCATGTCGGTATCCCTGGGAATGAAGCTGCAGATGCTGCAGCCAAGGCTGCGGTCCTCCAGCCTAGGACAGCTTCTTGTTGTGTCCCTTCAACAGACTGTAGCAGGCTTTATAAGTCAGCGCGTTTTACCGCTGTGGCATGTCGATTGGTCTACACTTACAGACAACAAGCTTCGGGCCTTGAAACCTCTTCCCACAGCTTGGACGAACTCTTCATGCCCTTTTTGGCGGGACGAGGTCGTTTTGGCCTGGTTACGAATTGGACACTGCCAGTTCACGAATTTTAATACACTGCGCATTGATCTTGGCCTGCCATGTACTCTGGATGACATTTTAGCGGATGACCTAGGAGCAGCTACTCACATTCTTTATTTTATCCACTTGACAAACCTGTCTAAGGACATTTGATTATGCTGTTTTTTTTAATCCTATGGCTGTTAATATGTCTTTTATAGTGTTGTCCCTTTTAGTTCCTGTTTTAACCTTGTGCCTCGCAGTGCGTTCCTAACTTAGTCTGGGTGCTAATGACCATTAAAGTTGAAAAATGTTTAAAGAAGTTGGAGTCCACACTGCAATCTGAGACATGGAATGACAAATTGTGCAGAATATGTTGCAGACAAATTGAGCAACTCTTATAACACTTTCTTTGCCCATTTCAATGTAACATGTCCAGTTTCTTTCAAAAATAAATACACACAAAACTGTACAGAAGTAAAACAGCTGAAGGAGAAAATGTTTATGACTTGGAAAATATATAGAGTTTCTAGTCACATCAACTAGAGACAACTACCAAACATCTCAAAAAGCCCATAAACAACCACTGAATGTATACACAAAGCAAATTATACAGCAAAAAATTGCTACCTCAAATAACATAAGCAAATCAGTATGGAACATTGTAAAGGAGAGAATCAGCAGAAAACTAAAGCCTGGTGTCATCAATATCTAAATAATGACTCATAATCTAAATATTTCAGATCCATATATTATCAGCATTGTTTTCAATTCCCACTTTATAAATTCAGGTAACATGTGTGTGACCTCTGACACTGATGACTACAGAACTCTTTACGAGATACAGAAATCAGTGTTTATGTATGAAACAGATACAACCGAAGTAGAGGGAATCATAAATAAGTTGCAAAACAAATTCTCTATGGGATGGAATGAAATCTCTTCTATTATATTAAAATGATGCAAACATTCATTCATAC
This sequence comes from Schistocerca serialis cubense, assembly GCF_023864345.2. Classification (NCBI taxonomy): domain Eukaryota; kingdom Metazoa; phylum Arthropoda; class Insecta; order Orthoptera; family Acrididae; genus Schistocerca; species Schistocerca serialis. The sequence continues at coordinate 6,446,795 of NW_026047584.1, read as the reverse complement.
CTGTTCTGGTCCACCTCTTCAGTGAAAGTTTGCCAATAATACCTTTTTTGTGCAATGGCTTGACTATTGTATATTTTACTTCAGATGGAAACACACCTTTATTCAAAGTTGAAAACCACTGACCCATTACCTTAATTCCAATTGCAAGCAAAGTATTAGAAAATATTATTTCACTATGACTAGAAAACTTTCTTGTGAAGGAAAAAGTTCTTTGAGAAACCCATCACGGTTTTAGGAAAGGCTATTCAACATCATCTGCCATATGTGAGGTAATACATACAGTACTTATGAAATTAGATGGAAGAAAAGTGTGGCATGTTTGTTCCTAGCGCTCTCATGTTCATTCCACACAGTATCTCATAAGTTGCTACTTTAGAAACTGGAAACTTGTGGTACCAGAGGAATAGCCAAAAGTCTCTTACAGTCATATCTACAAAACAGATATCAGGTCACACAAGTCACACACAAAGTGGGCAACGTTATAACAGTTCCAGGCCAGCGAAAGTAAAGTACAGTGTGCTGCAAGGGTGAGTTGTGGGTCCTTTATTGTTCATACTATATGTTTATGATCTGCCCACAGAACACAACAGCAAGATACTTAACTATGCTGATGACACATCCTTTGTTAAGTGGGGAACCAACGGGAATGATTTGGCTGAAATTGTTTTGGTGTCTTATTTGGATTGAAGAATTATTTCCAAAACAATCACATAAGTTTAAAAATCAATAAAACAAATGTAGTGGAATTTTAGATACACCACAAACATGATGAAATGCAATAGAGTTTTGTGTCTGGTGAGCAACATATCAATTTCTCAAAAACTAAGCAAATCAATTTATGCAATGAGCACAATGTCACAATTTCTTAAATATGAGCGAATAAGTATAATCTGCTTTTCTTTAGTGTATCCATACCTTTCATATGGAAGAGAATTATGGGGATATGCTTCTACCAAGCATCTAATTAGGGTATTCATCCTTCAAAAAAGGCAGTCAAGATCATGTGTAAGCTTATATATAGCGAGTCCTGCAAAGCAATTTTCAAAATTAAGAAACTACTAACACTACCATCACTATATATTTATAAAACTGTTCAGCTGATGATAAAATAAAAGCAGTACACTCATCTAAATAGAGAAGTGCACGTGAACAACGTTAGGAGGGATAATGATTATCACCTGGAAAGAAATAATACAAAAATTGCAGGGAAGAGCCCCTAATACATGGGAATGAAATATTATAACAAACTTCCAAAAACATTGAAAGGCTTAAGTGGAAGCTGCTTTGAAATTGCCGTGAAGGAGTTCCTCAGCAATAAGTGTTTTAATAGTATTAAGGAATTCCACTCAGAGGAGTACAATACAGTCATTTGTATAAATAGTGTTTACATGTACAAAAAAAAGGGCAACATAATTTTTTATCTGTAGGCCTATTGTATATAATTGTTTCCCACAGTGTTGTAAGGGGAAATGATCAATATATAAAATATCCAAAACAAATTGTTGTATTTGTCCATGGAGAATAATAAATAATTTTTTTTACTGAGGATGCAGTCTCTAGGAACACGACACATTAGAGAAAATAATTGTTGAGAAGCACTGGTAAATATTTTGAGCTGACTAAATTACTTGCAATGGAAGGTTTGTGGAGTCATTCAAACTATTTTCAGTGCTTAGTAAGCAGATTAAAGTCATATATAGAGTAAGAGAAGAGTTTGTCCTGTTTCAAGCATGAGTGTTCAAGAGGTTGAATGTATCAACTCTTCATCTGCTGGCTATTCAGTGTCACTGAATGTTTATATCAAGTCATGAAAAGCCAGACAAACTGCACAAATGTCATCTGCAAACTCGGTAAATTTCCACAATTCACCATTCACAACTGCAGGCAGTTCTTATCGTAAATCAAACACACTGAAGGACTCGGAAAGACAGAAGGTGTTTTTGTACCCAAACACTATTCCATCTGTATTACTGAATGACAAGTCCAGTCCCTGACACAATAAAAGTTGCATTAGCTGATATAACTGCATTCTTTGATTTTCATAATATTATATAAAAACTGAGTGAATTTAGATTCCTGTCACAATTTAGTACTGCAGAGGTATAATTGTACGACAAAAATTTAACACGGTTATACTATTATCAGTCAGTAACTTTGTGTATACATCTTGAGCCAGTGTAGCTCAAGTTGCATAAATTATGGATATATTCATCAAATGTTTCATAATGAGAGCACTTTGTAATCTCCAAAAATTTTAAACATAGTTTCAAACTTTTTCTAAATGCATAACATCAGATTTTTCCACAGTAATGCATTTGCAAAACAGTCAGAAGTCTGAATCTGTTCTATACATTAAAGTTTGTCCTTAAAGATACTGTAGATGATTTAAGTGGAAGGAGTTTTTTATTCACCATAATTTGACAATATTTTTAAGATGATGTTGCTCATAACTCATTCCTGATTTCTCTTACCCAACTGTATTATATCTAATATTATTTTATAACCTTTTCTGATGTATATTATTGTTATTCAGTTACAAGTTACTCTTATGGTTGTACTTCATAGCTAAGTAACTGATACATGTATTTGCTGAAATGTATCTGAGCCACTGCCTTAATAATCTAAATGTTAGTTGTGTGTTATGCTATTACATTCATTATAACTTGAACAAGCCATTGGTGATCTATGTACATTTCTATTAAGCAGCAGTCATTCCAAGAATGGCACAGTATTTTAAAATATACATGATGGTATAGCCGGGAGTGAGATTTGGATAATGAGGGTCTGGATATTATCAATTTCCTCATTGTGTAGAAATACTGCTCACATTCCCATAACAAGATTTAAACCATTTTGGTGTATTTTAGAATGTATGATTCAACTAGTACTAATTGACATGCCAGTGAACTATGTAATTTCCCTTGGCATACAGTATCAGAGGACTTCTATATTGTCTTTTAGTGTGTCTTTGGCAGAAGTTGGAACAGCTGATTAATCCTTCTTTCTGTGTGTTGGTGTTATTAGTAGATTTGGTTAGTTGTGGTCCACACATTATACAGTACGCTCCTGTGGTGAAAGGACGGAACCTTCAACCTTGAGTTATACTAGGTAGGGCTCTTCCACCTACTTTACTATTCCTTCCTTTGTATTTGATACAGCCCTACATGCTTAGCGACACCTGAACAGCAGTATGTGGGGCTAGGTGTGTAGACTGATAATTTGATCTGTATGTAACATCCTGTGCAACATGGTGCATAGTGTTAGCTTATTTACAAGTACAGCCTATGACAGACATTGTTCCATTTTAAGAAATGTTCACATGCAGGTCCACAACTTGCAAATTAGGTTATCAAACTCACTAAATGGCTTATACAGACGATTGTTGGTGAAGGTGGTGTAACTGCAGTTGGCAATTTATTAATGAACTTGTAAATGATTTTTGTCATTACTTTTTAAACTATATTTACTCATAGAAAACTTACTTTGCCTATTTTTAAATTATGTTAGAGGAAGTTTTACAAAGTAGTATTTATTTTCTGGTATGTAACATGTGTGTTCAGACAATTAGTATATTTTGCCTCAGTTAAATTGTTATCAGCACACATTTATACAGCTACCACAATGGCAATATGTTTTCCTACAAAATGTATCTCCAGCAGTTGAAACACACTACTTCTAAGATCTCTCTACTTTGCTATTTCTGTATGATACTTTTCTACAGAATGACATTCTGCATGTGTAACACAGTGTAGGAGGTGCGTTCAATTAGTAATGCACATATTGTTTTTCTTGGCCAATGTCAGTTTAAAAAAAATTTGAAATCCGTCAAGTGATAAGGGCTGAAGTGGGAAAATACCGTGAAATTCCGATAAGTGGCAGCAATCCGTGCAGTCTTCAAAATGTAATCTGTGAGGGAGGTACATTCCAAACAGACACCTGTCGAGTTTTCAGTGCAAAACCGGACAATCGCAGATACTCACAGGTCCTGGCGGAATGTCTATGGAGAACTGGTAGTGGAGAAAAAAAGAATGCCAGCCATACACAGCTGTGACTCCTGCAATGTTGGAACATACAGACACAATGATTGTGATCTGTCAGTCACATCAGATAAAACACCTCACTACTCATCTGGAGTGGAGACACACATGTCCACCAGTTGGTTAGCCCTACTGAGTTCCTTGACACTTAAATGAAGACCGTAAAGAGCAACAAGAGACCATCTGTGGAGAATTGTCTGTGCATTATGAGGTTGATAGATATAATTTTGTCAAACATTGTCACAGACAATGAAACAAGGATTCATCACTACGAACCTGAAACAAAACAGCAATCCATGGAACTGCACCATACAACCTCCTCCGAAAAAAAGGTCAAATCCGCATGCTCAACCAGTAAAGTCACAGTGGTGGTCTTCTGGTACTGTGAAGGTTTTACTCTGTTTGATTAAATCCCTCATGGTGTAACTGTCAACTGTAAAGTGTGTTGCACTACCATTACAAAATTGAAGAAATGAACTCAGCGTGTTAGTCACCCCAGAAATCGATCTTTACTTCTCCTTCTCCATGGCATAACAAGGCCTCACACAAGTCTGCACCCCCAAGAGGAGCATACAAAATATCATTGGGACAAGTGGTTGGAAGGTAGGAGGTGCGAGATCCGGGGTGTTGGGTGTATGAGTAAGAACCGTCCATTGGAGGATGCACTCCACAGGAAGAAGTGTGTCGATAACGAGGTACTTATTGATGCAACAAGACGTCAGTTCTGGCATTGACCAGTAGAGTGGTACCATGCTGGCATACAGGCCATCCCTGTAAGATGGCATAAGGCTGTCACATTTAATGGAAATTATGTTGAAAAGTAGGATTTTGTAGCCAAAAGCATAGGGAACAATATGGTGTATTGGAATCCTGAACAAAACAAAACTGCTTTCAGAAAAATTGTTGCATTACTTACTGAACACCTCTCATATATTTATGTCAGTAGTTTATACAACTGAATGTTCCAATTTAGTAATGTGGAATATGTTATTTTGTGTATTACAATGAGGTCAAACAACCTGCATAGTTATTTCAACTGTAATAGACATCAAAAATATTATTTTAACTCTAGTATTTACTTTTACTCTGGTGTAACTTGTAGTGTCTACAGATATTTGTTATATGTTACATTCTATTAATGGGTCTCTGTGTTGTAAAAATTACTGTTTAAGCAATTCAATAAGTATAGCAGCAGTTTATACACTGATATATGCTGTTAGATATTCATTGCAAGTGATTGGTACCTTACAGATATTCAATTTTGTAATGTTTCACTTTGGTGTATGGTCGTGATACAATTCAACAATGGTTGCACAGAATGTACTTCCAGAACATGGTATTGTGTCAACATGATGGCTCAGCCTAAACATGTAAGGCACACAGTGTTAAATTTGACACGATCTTTGTTCGATTCATGTCAAACAGTATTCAGCTGTATTTAAAAATAACCATAAGCGTCCGCTAGCAGCTAACTAGAAATGCCTGGCATAGCTTCCACTTACTTGTGTTGGATGTATTTTGTTTTCTTTTCTGTTGGTCTCTCTTGACCAACTCTTGATTTTTTTTTTACTCTGATGGTATTAGGTTGTGAGGCCAGAGCGTGACTTTCCTTTTCCTTATCTAATCTTCTCTCTCAGGGGGGAGGAGAACCTCCTCAGGCATTGTGAAGCCAATCTTCCTAGGAGTGCAAGTACATAAGACAGAGATGGGGTTGATGTGATAAGGTCAGTAACCTATCCATGTAAAAATCTTCATAGTTGCAAGCCTCAAAAGAAGCGTCAGGCATGAATGCTGAGGAAGCAATGCTGTGGCTGAACAGAACAAAAGAATAATTCCTGAATTTGCAGAAGAATAAGTAGCAGTGGCACTATTTAGTTTCTCCTCATTGTATCTGAAGAAACTTTTAGCAATGCTTGTATCTGAACAGAGTGAGGAATGTGTTGTGGATGAGCATAATTGAATTTATATCCATGACCATCAGCTGGTTGAAAGGCAGCAACTGAGTAGTGGCTGTGATACTGAAGGTTTCATCCTGGCTGCCTGTGTCCCTAAGACTGCTAACATACTGGATGTGAAGAGAGCAGTGATCCTAACGTTACATATCCAGTCACAGGAAATTTGCATTTGGAACACTATGTGACAAACAGTTGGAGACAATTCTTTGCATCAAAAGTGAATGTGTGGAAAGCTCCTCTGTCCACCCAGCCTAAAGCAAGCATCTTTAATGGAAACTTGTTAAACACAGTAAGTTGGAAATTGTTGGTCTTAGAGGTATCATCACCAAAAGAAGTAGTGGGGCATATTGGAAAGCTATAATTGCATGTTTCTGCCATTACTCAGGGACAATCCTGGAGAGAAGCACAGTACTGGAGTGTCCTCTGTGGCAAGTGAACAAATGCTTGTGACACAGAGATGGTTGCTGTTCAAAAATTTCAGTGGAGTTGTGCACAAGACTGGACTTTCCTGATGGACAAAAATAAATTTGGAGGTGTTTGATGTTTCGAGAAGACTGAAGGGAAAATTAGGACAAGAAATTGTGGCAGAGTGTTGCTGGAAGTGTGTGAGGTACTGCTGTCCTTCCTCTCAAATCAGTATCTTCTTAATAAACAGCCTCCAAGATGCTACTGTGTCCTGAGTTGGGTCTTTCTTCCCTGATGTCCTTCCCTGATGTCACAGATGTATGCCCTGATCCTCATCATTTGCATTTTACTGACTGCTACTGGGAGAAAGATGATAGTCATTGTGGAAGACTGTTCTGCAAATATGCTAGCAGGAAGATGATGTGAGATCCAGCTAGCTTCGCCAGATGTCTGAGGTACCTTTACCTGTAGCCTATCACTTGGGGAAGTGACATCAGCTGTCTGTAGGCCAACATCCTTCCATGAAAGCTGTGTTAAAAGTGTCTTGCATCAGAAGCCCTACTCATTGAGCAGCACACTTCTTCCAGCCATGTATGTGCCTTACGATCCCAAAGATGTGCACATCAGTACCTTTGAAAAGTTGTTCAGAAGTGCCGCTAAAAAGAAGGCGTTGTTCTGGATTCTCTGACATGCTTAGACATTGTAGCTAGTTACTATCAGCACATTATTGTATCATTACTAGTACTAGGCTGAATTCTGTTGCGGAAGCAGCCAGCTAGTAGGAATACAATGCGAAGTGCCAGCTGAGCATAGCACTTCAAACACGGAACTCCTTTCCCGATATTTTAAGATGCAGCCAGTGAAATCTGGTTGGGTTGGTTGTGTGTGCATGTCGCATGTAAAAACTCTGGATTTAGTTTAATTTTAGATATACCTTAGATGGTATTTTACATTTTTTCCTTCTCTGCAGCTTAATTCTTTTCTCTGTGTGGATTGTAATGCGTTTAACCAAAGAATGCTATTTATGAAAGTAGTTGTGATTTGACGACCATTTCCTGCTTCTGTTTTACTGCAGTAAATGGTGTGGACAATTGATAACGTTATTTGTTGTATTGTAGCTGCCAGTTAACTATGAATATTTTACTGATAATAGATCAGAAGCGTATCAAGATTTTAGAATTAAATGTATTGAAAGAAAAAGATAGTGACTGTGCTGTTCAGTTTAATATGTGCAGTTAGCCTGGTGTGGTAATGTTGCAATAAACTATATCCATGCAAACTGAGATGCACATTTCTAAGGTTGTATTAATATAGATGAATTGTGATAGTTGTTATGGTATTTTCTATTGTCATATTTTTCATTCCAGACATTGCTTTAGGCTATGATAAAGAGCTAGTTGAATAATGTTGCTTCTTCACTGCAGTAATTGGTAAAAGATGGTTGTATGACTTCAGAGATGCTATGATAATGCTTGTTTATTACGTGGAAATCCAGGCACATACTCATAAACATTGTGAAGCCTAGTTTTCTGCTTGATCTTATTAAATCAATAAAATTATGTTTTGGAATTTGAACCTTATCAACTGTATTGCTCTTTCTAGTAGTCGCACAGTAGTTAAATTATTCACTATAAGATTAATAATTAGCTACACACAAATGTAAGGAGAGAGAGATGTAATTGTATAGTCATACATCATTCCAGAGTTATATTGAAGTGTACTAATAACTTCTCTGAAATTCTTTAAGAAAAGCCCATTAGAAGTTTTATCTGGCCATTAAAGATTTCTTGTTGTTCTTGACTGTTTGAAGTAATGTGAATGAAATTTCAGTCACCTCAACACAAGAAGCAGAATATAAAGCACACATGTTGCTCTTGCTGTGCTCAGGACGTTTCACAATTCATATTACAGGCTTTTAGAGGTGGTAAGAGGAACTTTGTACATTTCCAGACATGGATTCATTACCAAAACTTAGTGGATAAAGTTTCCTCTAGAACCTCTCTGTAATGGGAGTTGTGGGACACCATGGCTTCTTTAGTGACCAGATGAATGGCATGTGTTGAGTGTAGAATATTGAGCCTCAGTAAATCAGTGTTCTGTGTATCTAATTTGCAAATTGTTCTACTTGCTACAAACTGGAAAGTGTTGTCAATATTATTACACAGAAATAAATTCTATATTAATTTCCTGTGTGACTTTGTTTCTTTTTATATTGCCAGTTGATCATTAGGATACTCTAGGCACTTGTTGTATGCTGTGAAGCTGTTTTGACAACAAAGAAGGGAACTAAGTTTGGGCTTTTAAATGCTTGAAACTTTGTTTTGTGAGTAGTTTGTTACCTGGTAGTGAAAAACAGTGCTTGTACTTAAGCTTTGCCTCAGTGTTATTCACTGGATATAAATATGCAATAGAAAAACATTGTTATTCTGTGATGTCCATACTTTTGTTGTCAAAACATTACCCCAGTTTGGAATTGTCAATTATTGACAGTCATGTATCATTTGTAAATTCAATTTTTCAAATAATGCATTAGTTTGTTCATAATGTTTTCAGAGTTGTTTAAGATGTTAGCAATAATTCATACATTTATATTATCTGTATACTGTTACAACAAACTTCTTTGTTATTCACCAGTTACTGTAATTAGTGTACATATATGACTATCACAATGACGTTGATATTGTGAAAGCAGACATATTACTGCAGCGCTACCTCCATGTTCCTGTTCATCTGTGAAAATTTAGCATCTTATCATCTAGCTCTCACAGATGTACCAGTAAGTTCCCAATTCTTTACAGACTCTGATATTATTTAATACAAGAGAGTTAAATTTCTGATTGCTTCGGAAATGAGTTAATGTGTTAAAATATTTCACTTGAAGCACAATTTGAAACGTTTACTAAACATTTACGTGCTTATGTGCTTGAAGTTTATCAGAAGCCTATATGTGTGCTTATTCTAAAATACGCAATTAATGGTATTTGCACATGCAAATACCATTTCCAACTGTGTGTGGCGAAATAAATAAAAAAAATTTATATTTTAAATTCCACGTCATTGTTGATTTAATCAGAGTTCTCACCTTAGATGTAGAATTAGTCCTTCTGCCACAATATTAATTCATTAGTCGCCATCGATGTTCTTCTCTTTGTTGACCGAGTGTACCATCATGAGTCGGCATCGGTTCACTCCACAAAACCAAGGAATACTATGCTACGTCGCTATAAATAATTTTCGTAACACTTCGATACTTTTCACTATTTTTTATTCACAACACAATAAGACTTGCTGTGCTCGTCGCACAAACCATAATTACCAACCATATGGCTGCCTTTCCGCACAGTCCAAAAATCACGTCCATCCTCCACAACGCAACAATCGAAAGTGTCCCTTAGCTCCTTGGAGTATCAAACACAAGAGAATCCAATGTGAACTTTACAAAGATTATAATATACATGCCTCTCAATTTATCTTTGGCGCAGCTTTTAAGATTTTGTATGTCTCTGCATAGGAATGTGTCATTACAACTGTCCCCCTACTGTATACTGTCACTAGAAAATTTTATTTGATTTACAGGATACAGTAGTCGACCTTGCAATTGATAGGTTTGGGTGTCTTTTATTTACAAACTTCATTTTTATTGTCACATTTTCATGGCACTCTGAATTCTTTGGTATTTCTGAGTGTGTGTTAGTTTTTTGGTATACTTACGCTAATATTTACAAACCTTAATCCTAATATACAAAGTTCTGGTTAATACTGAGAAAATGACATCATGAAGTAAAGTTTGTACAATAAAATATACACTGAATACAACGTTACATACAAATGTTTCCTTCCTCATCAGAGGTGAAAATTAAATCCTTGTATTGCTTTCTATATTTATTCTGGGGCGACGAACTTTGTTCGCTAGCCCCAGTGTTGAATATGGGCGGGTGATACGCGCGTTTGGTTGTCCGTTAGCGGGCGACGTTGGTTGAATGCGCGCCAGTGCACTGAATATACACCGACGTGCGGGTACCGTCGAGACTTCCGAACCTCAGTATGCGTGTGCTTTTTGTAGTTCCTTCCAGTACTTAGACTGGATACGACGAGGTACATTGGAATATGTGCCCCGAAGAACACACAACACTATGTGCGAGGCGGAGGACGTTCCCGTCGATGCAGCTCCTGGTAAGAAGCGTACCATGTCAAACTTGTTTGGGATTGTCCTTTCCTACTGTGACGCCATGGGTCGTTTGACGATACAAGCTTCAATTTTCGATGTCACTTGTTTAGGCTCGCTGACACTTGCAACGTAGCACTACTTTGCACAATTTTAATTTCTACACACACCACTTTAACCGCGAGTATTGCGATCGAAACTTCCTTTTCACTACACTTTTTTTTTCTTCGCATTAACCCCTTTTACCTATTGTACTGAGATTCATTCCCCTCAATACTAATACATACAATACATTGTTTACATTAACTACAGGAAAAAACTATCGACTAAAATTGAAAAAAATTTTGACCACTCATAGTGGCTTCTTCGTCTTGGATTTTACTGACACACACACACTCGCCTTTTTCCATTAATCTGTTAAAAGGAACAAGTCCTTTGTTTTCCTTCTTGAACTCGAGTATAAGTTAAGGTTTACCTCCGTTACGTATTCTTCATACGCAACGACATGCATCAGCATGCAGAGAATACACCTGTAGCCGCTCCACTGAAGCTTGGGAAGGGAATTTTCTACCTTCTACTTAGGGTAGTGGCAACGACTACGTGTATGCTACGGTTTTTTGCGTATAAAATCTGAAAATGCACGAAATAATCATTTGTATGCAGCATAACCCTAATATGTACAGTGTTTTGCGCTTAAGCACGTTCTGGTGTGCTTGTAAATCATTACCTCTAATAAAATTTCCTACATTAACATAGACATATAAACATACAATCTTGAAGTTCAGGGTGTAGCTACTATTAATATGTACAGTGTTTCATAATAGCGGCACACCCTTGTGTGCGTGTATCATTTTCAATTAAAGTGAGCTTATAGGCGTCTTGTGTTATCATGGGAGAAAAAATAGACATTTTAATGCATCGGTTGTCATGAAAATCTATGTACACGAATAATCACACTTTCATAGCTTCAGTGCAGCATGTAATTCTGTATGACTTTTTTTTTTCATAGTTTATTTTATAGACGATTCCTTTGCTTACAGGTCGTCGATCAAACTACTTACCTGTTTCTCGTATAGCGGCGATGTCATTTTCATTCTTTGTGACCGTAAATCGTTATATGTATGAAAGATATAATTTTAACATGATTTATCCTTTCATGTTTCAAGTGGGTAAAGTAATTCATACCTTCCTTCTGCATACATGAGTGATGCATCGCTAATGTTGCACTTTGTATCAGGTTTTTCGTATTTTCTCGTAAACTCGTAAAGTCATACGGTTTAATTAAGTTGTTTCTTGATGTTAGGTATACATGTTTATAAGAGGTTGTCTTAGAGTTTAATTTTCCTTATACACTTCTACGTTGTTTAAGTTCCGTACATGTACAGAGCTTCTTTCGCCTTTCACACATTCATACATACGTTTATACACAAAAAAATATCTACCACTATAGTATACACTTTGCTGGTGGGGCCCTTTTTCGGTACCCTGCACCATTCCTTCAATACTCCAAAATAATTCAGGGTGTGCTGAGCATCGTCGCTTATACTAATAATACTTACAACTAAATATTTCTTCTTACATACATAACTGCCTTACAGTCCATTAATGTGCAACATTCCCTAATTTCCTCCTTTACACTTTAGCTTTCGTACATGTACCCTCGTGCATAGCTTATATAATCTACAAAGTTGTTTGCTGAGTGCTTCAGGTGTTTCCTAACGTTAATGTGTGTCTCTCTCTCTATAAACCCTAGGTATTTGTTTTGAAAGCGATTCAGTTCATTACTCACGCTGCATAGATCTGTTTATTATTACCCTATTTTAAAGCTTGTGTCACTCTTTTCCTTACTCACAAAAATTCCCGCGTTTACCTTGTTGTTCATTCTGAAAATCGCTAGCTACTGTGTAATGTAAATGTATGCGTTATCTCTTTGATTTCCTCTTTGCTGCTTTTTCCCTATATGTAATTGTGTGCTGTTCTCGTGTACATAGCCTTTCTTCCGGTTATATATCTGTATTATTTATTTATTTATTTATTTTTCTATTTTCTTTCTCCTTCCTTACAAGCTAAGATTTTACTCAGTATAATATAATATTACAATACCGTCCATGACCAGTATGTACTTGTATTTTCACTTTTATTACGTAATACCAGCTTATAATTAAATTTTCTAAGTTACTATTTACAAGGCTTGTGTACCCTTTCCTTTCTTGTTTTGGAATGACTTTCGTCTCTGTGTCTCATAGTAAGAGTGGTCTCAAAACTTTTAAACGTTCCGCGCATGCGCGCTTACGTACGTAGGTGCGGGGAAAACTCTGCATTGTTGGTGAACATTATTCGTGATAGCCACCATCGTGTAATAGTCACGTGACACCTGGAATCGACCGCGCATGCGCCCTTGCGCTTTGTATACGCTCAGCTGATCGGACATGGAAGGGGGGAAGATTTCTCCCCGGCTCGCTGCCTACAGTGCGGCCAATGACCTCGTCTTGACATGCAGCTATCGCGTGCTCATGAGCTGAGCGTTGGATTGCAACTTCGAAGTGTGGTTTGTTGCTCGTCTCAAGCGAACAAACTCTGACCTTCGCGCTAATTTGTCTTTGTTCCCCTCTCTTAAATAACTGAGTTAGACTACAAAAGTACTGTATAGTTTATTTTATAGTGTTAAGACTCACAGTAATACATGTTTCGTTAGGTTTGGTTAAATATGCGTTTTTAAGCTGGCATATGCCCCCAGTTGTTCGCAAGTTTCTTAGGTTAATGACAGCAATTTTACTATGTGATCCAAGGTTGTACAATTTCAATTTTGCTAAAATAACATATAACCTTTAATGAAAAAATTCCTTGATGTCCTTGTGGGGGTATAACCCTTTCACCTTGCCCGTTCATGTGTTACCTAACAGATAACATCCTGGGTGAGGTTTGTCTAATATAATGAAAGGGCCATCATACAACAACTGCCACTTTTCGTTTAATGCCTTAATTTTAGAGGATTTTGGGTGGGTACGTAATAGTACTTCCTGTCCAATGTTAAATTCTGTAACCTTTCTTATCTTTTTGTTGAACTGCTTTCTCCTTATTTCTGCTTGTTCTTCCATCTGTAGTAATGCTTGATGTACCTTTTCGCATAATGTTATTTCCTTTGTGGCTAATTTAGGTAAAGGTTTAGCCCATTCGTCAAGTTCTGTGCCTTGAAACATTAACTCTGTAGGTGTAAAGCCTGTTGAAGTATGAATTAAATTATTTACAATATGCTGAAATGGAGCTATGTATTCTACCCATTTTGTCTGTTTATTTGGTATATAAGTTCTTATAAAGCGATTAAATTATTTAAAATTTCTCTCTATCGGGCTCGATTCTGGGTGAAATTTGGATACCAATATATGTTTTATGTTTTGAGATTCGAGAAATGTTTTCCATTTATTACTAGTGAAGTTTGTTGCATTATCAGTTAATATAATTTTCGGTTTTCCCACTAGTGGTATGTAGTCTTCTATCATGCGTTTGATTATTGATCCCGACAGTACTGCTTTTATAGCATACATTTTTAAATACTTTGTGAAGACATCATAAAATGCGATCACATATCTAACTCCTCCCTTAGCTCGTGGATATGGTCCTGCTGCGTCCACGGAAACTAGTTCTCTTGGTCTAGTTGGAATGATAGGGTGTAATACGTCCAAACAAGATCTATTAAGATGTTTAACCTTCTGACATATTGTACACTTTTTTATTATTTGTTCAGTCCTGCGTCTGAGATTCGGGAAGTAACAATATGTTGATATTTTCGCTGTACATTTTGATACCCCATAGTGTCCCCATACTCTATGTGTGTGTCTTATCAAATTGTCTATGTATTCTTCCGGGATGCAGACACACCAGGTGTTGGATTGTGGATTGCACCTGTAGAAAAGAACATCGTTTGACATTGTGTAATATTGTTTCAATGTACTATTGTCATCTGCCTGCAGTTTTTGCATAACTTGTCTCCATCTATTGTCTTCCTTTTGTAGTTTGCTCATGTCCTTACACATCTTTCTGTAATATGGTTGAAATGTGCCATCATGCATTAGAAAAACTCTAAAATCGGAAGTCTGTTCGATCAATTCATTGAACTCGCTCAAGCCTTGTGGCAAACGCGATAATGCGTCAGCAATTACATTCTGTTCACCCTTGATATAAACTATCTCGAAATCAAATTCCTGGAGGAATAAACACCAACGTGCAATCCGTTTGTGCAACAATCTACATGTGAGTAAAAACGATAATGCTTGATGGTCACAAAACACTCGTGTATGCCTGCCCCAGAGATAGTATTGGAACTTGCTGAAAGCCCACACTACAGCTAACGCTTCAAGTTCAGTTGGCGAATAGGCTCTTTCACATTCCGTTAACGTTCTACTGGCAAACCTAATTATGTTTACTTTCGGTTCTCCATTGTCATTTACTAATTGGAACAGACAAGAGCTTAATCCCTGACATGATGCGTCTGTGCTCAAACAAAAGTTGTAGTTCATGTTAGGATGCTTCAAAATGGGTGCGTTTATGAGTGCCTGTTTGATTTTTACGAAATCTTCCTCACATTTTACTGTCCACAACCATGTGTGGTTTTTACTTAAAAGGTTGAGGAGAGAATCACTATTCAGTAACTCTTTGGGCACGAATTTTCGAAAAAATGACGTGAGCCCCAGAAAAGCTTTCAATTGTTTACGTGTTTGTGGTGATGGGAAATATTCTTTGGCATCAAGCTTTTTTGGATCTGGTAAACTTCCGCCTGGTAAAATAATGTGGCCTAAAAATTTTATTTGATCCCTTCCGAATTCGGACTTCTTAAAATTTGCTGTGACGTCATATTCTCAGAACTTTTGGAACACCTTGTGTATCAATTCTACATCCTCTTGCCAGGTGTCCGTGGCTATCAAGAGATCGTCTACATACAACGTCACTTTGCTAATCAGTTCTGGACCCAATACTCTGTCTAAAGCCTCTATAAACACCCCAGCACTCACGTTGAGTCCAAATGGCAGTACTTGGAATTGATAGCTTCTGCCAGCATGAATGAACGCAGTATATTTTCTGCTATCACTATGTAGGGCTATTTGCCAATACGAAGCCTTCATGTCAACGGATGTAAAATACTTCACTCCATGAAATTTAAGCAATTGCTGATCTAAGTTCTCCAGCCTAGTGCGTATTGGTACGATGATCTTATTAATTTCCCGCGCATCAAGTACTAATCTGACTGATCCGTCAGGTTTGCTAACAGCTAGGATGGGACTGCAGTACGGTGAATGTGAAGGTTCTATCACTTCCACAGAACCATTCTATCTATTTCTTTTGCGAACCGCTTCCTTCTTTGCCCATGGTATCGCATATGATTTATGGCAGTACGTTTTATGTGGGTAGACTTCCATTTTGTATTCATACGTTTTGATTATTGTTGGCTGTTTTCTAAAAATGTCGCGGTATTCATAAATAAGATCTGCTAGTTCATTTTGTTGAGTTTCTGAAAGACAAGTGCATTTTCCTACCTTCTCGTGGGCGGCCTGTTCGTTAATTATTTCCGTGTCTAATTGTTCGGGGAAAGGAATATCTATCCATAAAACTTTTGGGTAAACTAATTTTACTTCAGCTTGTTTCTGTGATTGGCTATTAAGATCTATTGTTGACTTTACAAGATTGACCTTCACACTACGACTGCCCACTCGGAAATAGCAAAGTCCACTGCCTATGTCGATGTTTAATTTATGCTGCCAGAAAACTTCCATGCCTAAAATTCAATTGACGATTAACTTGTCAACGATTAAGAATGTACAGTTTATCGTGGCATCGCTAATGGTAACAGGTAATTGCGTCTGCCACTTAATACTTTTTGACTTGTTACCTACAGCTGTCAAGATTTTACAATTTTCCGTTGGCAACACTGGTACTTTTAATGCTTTCGAAACTTCTTTAAATAAACTGTTAGAAATAATATTCGTAGATGCGGCTGTATCTAAAATTACGTTGGTAATTATAGTTCCTATCTTTGCTGTTATTACAGCCTGCACGAGGTCACTTACCTTGTCTGGTGCTTTCATCTCTTCTTCACATAGATCATCTTCTACGGTCGCATCCTGATCATATCTTAAAAATAATTGTCTAAGATGTAATGTGTGCTTGTTTGTGCCCCCTGTTGTCAAATCGGTCGGCCGGTGGGGGCTCATTACGACCGATTGTTGTTTATCGGGGGAGACAAAGGCGTTGCTTCAGTACTGTCCGTTACCTCTACAAAGTGTACTGAGTGGTTATTCTGTCGCCAATTAGTTTCCGGACCGCTGCGTGCAACATTTTCTTACGACCAGCCGTCGCTATTCCTCCTTGGTCTATCATTCCTATTACTGTAACTATTGTAGTTTTCATTTGTGTGCCGCCTTTCATCACGCGGGCCTGACCAATCATTCACATGATTTCTATCATTTCCATACCGGCGTAGACCGCAATCTGTACTATACCTTCGGTCTTCACGTCTCTGTGCCGCCGAATTCCTCCGATTTCCGTAATTCCGGGTTCCATTATTTGGCCTTGTCGCATGCGGATGCCAACTGTGTGGGTTTTGTCCACTGCCATTAAAATGATATCCGTTACCGTTGTTTTGATTGGTTCCGGAATATTCATTCCGATTACTTGTGCTTGGCTCTTCTTCGTATATTAGATCAATTGAGTCAGGCATGGAAAGAAAGTATTCAAGGTCGTTCTCCGGTATGGTTACCAATTTTTCGCGTAAGTTCGCGGGTAGTTTGTTTTTCAGAATTTTGAGAACATCTACGTGCGGTATTGGATTGTTCCAATAGCGCGTCTTATTCAAGTACTTTTCGAAATACTTTCTCAACCCGCCGTTTTTGAGGTTGAATGGTTGTGGGTTGAATACCTCATGGCACAGTCTTTCTTGGGCCCCAGCAGACCAATATTTCTCCAAGAAAGCCCGTTCAAATTGTTCGTAGGTGACGCACTGTTCAGCCATGTCTGTGGCCCACAAAAGTGCGTCGCCTTGTGTGAACCCTACTACATATCTAATCTTCTGTGCCTCAGTCCAGTTTCTTGGTAAGACATTTTTAAATGCTCTTACGAATACGACTGGATGAGTTATTCTGGATTCTGTGGAGAAAACTGGAAACTGTCTATGTTTCAACAGGCTCTCATCGACTAGAATCGTCGAAATGTAAGGCGACACACCTACTGCCTGTTGCAGCACCGCGTTTGGCGAATAGCCATTGTTTGCCTGTGCCGGTGCGTGCACATACGCCACACTGGGCACCTGATGTTCTGCGTTATTGACATCATAATCTGGCACTGGCGTATAAGTGTCGCGCTGCCTGCTGCTTGACGTAGGCAAGTCATTTGAAACATTCAGTCTACCAGCAATTTCCTTGCGTATTCTGTCCTCGGCTACTTTGATTTCATTACCTAATTTTTCAAAAAGTTTTGTTTCCCGGTCAGTTATGGTTAATTTACATTACCGTTTTCTAAAGTTTCGTTTATTTTGATAATGTCCGCGTTGATACGTCGAGTCTCCTGTTTCAGAAAACCGACTTCTTCGTTAATTTTATTAACTTGGTCAGGTATTTCTTCACATGCGGACTGTACTCTTGTTAAATTTAATTGAATAGCCTGTACGTTTTCATGTATATCTTTTTGTACGGTTTGTGTTTGATTGTGTGTTTCTACTATTTCTGACAGTTCCTGTTCCTGTTTGTTTGTAAGATCTGACAATTTCTTTTCTAAGTCATTTCCCAATACATTGTATACACAATTGATGGTTTTGATGACTTTGTCTTCGATCTTTTGATCGATTTCATTGTTGAGTTTATTTAAGCGTTGATCGAAATGTCTGTGTATGTTTTCAAATTGCGTGTTTATACTTGAAAACTGCTGTTGGAACCCAATTTCCATGTTTGACAATTTTGTGTTTGTCATGTTGTGGCTGATTTCTAGATTCGCCAGTTTCTCGCTCACTTTTGACATCAGACTATATAATGCCTCAAGCGTAACTGACGAAGCTTGTGTGTTTGTATTTATGCCATTATTTGTTGCCATTGTTTCTGTGCCACGGTCTGATTGAATCGAAACCGGGCTAGGTTCACTGATTTCACGCGAAATATTTTTATCTGATCTGGTAATCGATGCTTCATCGACTGTGCAAAAGGTTTCATTTGCAAGTGGTTCGTTATTGTTAATCCCTGTGGAGTGGAATTGAATTGTATTTACATCTACATTATGTTGTGCTGAAAAACTAATTGCGTCATCATTTACGTCACTATTCTCAGAATCGGTGACATATCCATGAACATTTGCCAAATTAATGTTTTTCGATTCCATTGTGAAGATATTATTTTTATCTGTACTTTACTGTCAATCTAAATCTTTAAATTCTCTCGCAGTTGAATTAATAACAATATCTCGCGATTGTTATTTATTGCGCGTCGGAAATTTACAAGATGGCGCACTATGTCTTCTAATTCTGCGATTGTTGAACATAAAAAAGTAATTATCAAAGTGTAATTGTGTGTTGCCACAAACACTACCAGGATTTTAATATGGACAGGAAAAGGTTCTGCTTTAAGTGGAGCTATGCCAAGGTGCAGCCAGTGCATGCGTTTGTGCTTTCCTACCTTAATTCTGACTGAGCTGCGTCACTCACGATTACGTTAGGTTTGTAAATCCTTGTCCTTGTTCCTTCTGGTTATTGTGCCATCCGTTTATACAGTTAATATTGTTTCACCTTATTCGTCATTTTCCATGTGCGTCATGTAACAGAGAAACAGTAATTAGTACAAGTACATTTGTAGCACAACAATGAAGTACTTACTCTTTGTTCCACCAGCACTGTCCCTGTCAGCGGTCGCCAGTGTGGCGAAATAAATAAAAAACATTTTATATTTTAAATTCCACGTCATTGTTGATTTAATCAGAGTTCTCACCTTAGGTGTAGAATTAGTCCTTCTGCCACAATATTAATTCATTAGTCGCCATCGATGTTCTTCTCTTTGTTGACCGTGTGTACCATCATGAGTCGGCATCGGTTCACTTCACGAAGACGGTGGAAACCAAGGAATACTATGCTACGTCGCTATAAATAATTTTCGTAACACTTCGATACTTTTCACTATTTTTTATTCACAACACAATAAGACTTGCTGTGCTCATCGCACAAACCATAATTACCAACCATATGGCTGCCTTTCCGCACAGTCCAAAAATCACGTCCATCCTCCCCAAGGCAACAATCGAAAGTGTCCCTTAGCTCCTTGGAGTATCAAACAAAAGAGAATCCAATGTGAACTTTACAAAGATTATAATATACATGCCTCTCAATTTATCTTTGGTGCAGCTTTTAAGA
Organism: Schistocerca serialis cubense; assembly: GCF_023864345.2. Lineage (NCBI taxonomy): Eukaryota > Metazoa > Arthropoda > Insecta > Orthoptera > Acrididae > Schistocerca > Schistocerca serialis. Next base: position 6,426,854 of record NW_026047584.1, on the reverse strand, counting down.
TATTGTATGTCTCTGCATAGGAATGTGTCATTACATGTGCTTCCCAGTATCTACTCATTAAGAGGTATAATTTTATGTTAAAAATTTAGTATGTCTTACTGTGTTAAAATTTGTCAATAATTACCAGAAATATTGACAATTAAATTTTTGTACTCCCTTAAAGGCATTAATTAGCCAACCTGGAACTGGTACCGAGTTTGTGGATAGCCCCTGGATATTCAACTGAATCTCCAGTATCCCAGTGTACAAGTTACCTTGATTTAAGTTACTGGGACAGTGTTACTTTAATATGTGACTGTGTCTTTCATTGTTACAAAAGCCACTTCCGTGACTACAAGCTTAGTTTTGTAATATTATCTGATTGTATGGTGACTTTTAAACATAGTAAACCTTGATTTATCAATATCAATGCATATTCATCTGTTTTTCTTGACTGTTTTTACTACAATACATATTGGCTTCAGATTTTGCTCCTTCAGATGCATGTGTAGCAGTTATCAACTGCAAGAGTCGACGGCCTCATCTTTGAGAATGAACTTCTTTGAAAACTGTTGATCTCAGTGTGTTGCGAACTCTGTATTTGAGCGGATGTGTTTGTACCAACATGAACAAAATAAAGTTAATTCATTATAAACGAGTGAATATTTAATGTTGGGTTTGAGATTACTGCACGTAACATCTCGATCCCCACACTGGTGGCACCGATGTGGATGCAGTGTGCAGGAAGTGTAATTAGTGTGTAAATGCCCAACTCTTGTGTGTATCGCGCTTTTTGGTAACCTTCACCTTCTCACACATCGACAATGCCACTGAGGTGCACATGTCGTCTGTCAAAACCTGCTCAATGCATCGATAATTTCACTTCCAGACAGTGCAGTGCTCCTTCACCAATTAATTTTGGACTGTTTTGACTTACTTTGTGAAATGAATTAATTTTGATCAGTGTTTCAACATCAGACAATCATGCCAAACAATGGACGGCAACAAACGGGGACTATGTTACAAATCCCAGTTCACACGAAATCCAAACTACGGCTGAATCGCATGCCTGGTCGAATTCACAGGAACTATTTCATCAAGGACATCTTACTGATCAACAACAATGCACCAATTACACCAATGACAATGCCGGCTTGTAACTATACGCTACTGTGCACGATATTTATTAAAGCCTGTACTATGGTAAGTTGATGGGCTTCACCTTATAAGAAAGGATTTTGGCACGTATTTTGACTGCGTGTACCTGAATGGAGGCAAAATCAGACTTTCACCCACTCAGTAACAACAATGATACGTCAAGCAAGTCTGAAGTGCAACTACACGTTAGGACAGACAAAAGACAACACCGCAGATGCTACCAAATTGTTAATAATACGGTCGCCAGCCTAATTAGGCATTAACTGAGTTTCTTCCCAGTACAAGTTGAAGTACGTTCATACTAAACGACACGTAACTACACTGCATAATATGGCAAATTTTAGAACCAGAAAATCAACTGAACTAATAATTTCACTTTCTGTACTAATATGGACAAGCCAAAATTACACAACAATACACTATAATGTTTACTACAAACTTCGTACTGTCTACTGATCTGATTAAAATCGGACATAGATTACCCTAGAATTAGCACTTTCAAAACACACATACAATGTCAATTTCGAAAAAGGTAAAACACTAATAAATTTTGGTTTTATATTGACTTTAACTTTGCTGGTCAAATCAGTTCTGTACACTTCTGAATTTAAATGAATAGAAAATAAAAAAAAGAGGGGGGGGGGACCCTGAAACTGTTATGATCACGGTACTGAAATTTTAATTATTGAGATCATGAAGCACTCAAGATTTCCAATATATGATTTACTACTCTTTTTGTCTTATTTCCTGCTCATTTTATTACCATTTTATCTGCCTCAAATAATTAAACTTCATTACTAAACCAATTTCAACATTATCTTCTAACTTTGCCAGTTCTATATATTCATTAACAACAAAGTTCTTTAAACATCATTCTAACATAGATAGGTCAGCAGGTAAGTATTATTAACATAAACTTTAAATCTTCATTTCGGGATACTCAGATTGCACAACATGTGGAAAAGGACACTGTCTAGGTTAGTGATGAGGATAATTAAATGATAGGACAGTTCTGGTAAAAGTTAAGTTGTTATTGAACAGTCAGGAACAACAGTAACACTGGTCCACACGAATACAGTATTAAAAGTTTCAACATGTTCGTGTCGATGAGGCGGTTGGCGGGCGGTGAGATGGCGAGGCGCAGAGCACACATACAATCACAGCTATGGCTCTTGATGTATCGGCACTTTACTTCTTCATAGCGTCACAATAATTTTCCATTTAGTGCCTATAGAATTTTGCCATGCTGTGTAGTCGTCGGAACCGGCACATCCGAGGCTCAATGAAACTACGTTTTCCAGGAGAGCCTCCTCGATCCAGAACGTGTTACTCAGATCAAAGCCCATCTCCGACTACTACTGCTGAGCCCGTTATGCCGTATCGCGCCCGTGTGCATTTTCCCGCGCTCGCCTGCCATCCACCTTTTACCGCTCCCCTACAGACAGGGTATTCACCAAAGGTTTTCCATTCCACATATCCTAATAAATTGCCTACGTATGGACCAGAAACACACGTACAGCTTTAACATCTTACAACAGTTTCAACATTTCTTACATTTCCATTTTGTTATAATATTGCTTGCAATTTGACATAAACATTAATATTCACATCGAGAATTGTTTACAGTTTCTTTAACATAATGACATGAAAAGAAAAAAGAAATGAAATCAGAATATGGATTACACCAATTTATCGAAAATCAGAAAAAAAATTATTATGTGTACAGTTGTTGTTGTTACACAAGCCCCTGTTTCCAGTAAATTTCACTAAGTGCAAATTTGATGGGAACACTAATTTTTAATATTCAAACAGTGGTTCTGAATCTTTGTGTGAATGTCCCAAAAAAAAATTTATACCACAACTTCCTTTCACTCACATTACATAGGTCGACACTTTTTAACATATCAAGAACATTTACTTAAGTGCCTTTGGCTCAGTCCAACCTCCTATCACAACATTATTTAAATAGCAAATTACTCATTTTTACTAAATTTCTCAAAGAAATAATTTAAATTCTGGAACACAAACATTTAACTACAAAAGCAAATACAAATATCTATTAACACTATAAGACAATTTGTTGCTGCTTGCATTGAAAGGCAGTCCATTTCCTTACTTACTGAAAAAAAAACACAATAATATTTAGAAAAATCACTACATATTTTTTGCTTCCTATTATTCAGACTTGGGCAGCACATTTCACATCTTTTTACCACATCACCTATATCTCACTTACAATTCTCCATTGACTATTTATCTACCCTCATTGGTGTTTGGCAGTCCTTTACATTATGACTCATATACTGCCTACTTTGGTTTTTGACAGTCCCATCTTTTATTTGGCTTGCATCATTTACCCTTTCTTTCTAGCCCTTTTCTCCATACATCTTTACATTTACAGTACATTTGGTAATCTGAAACTCACATAAGTACTTTAGCACACTGATATTGATACACATATATTTACCAAGATTAGTTACATTTGGAACAAATTAGTTTCAGCATAAGATACAGCATATTTACTGCAAATTGCTCTCTGAGTGTACTTAGGTCACTCACTCCTAGGAACATACAGTTTCAGGTCCACAACATTTCTTACACCTATAGGTTATTTGGATTTTGGGTGGATCAGGTAGTAAGCATTATCGTGTGGAATGTTTTGTATTATATAGTACGGCCCATTATAAATATATTTAAATTTGGAAATTTCATGGTTCAGTTCACTAGACTTTTCATGGGTTTTTAAAAGAACATAATCTCCAATTTTAAATTTTGAAACTTTCAGACTTTTTATCATGTCTTTTAGAACTAGATTTAGCTTTTTGCTTTGCCATTTTTCTAACTAATTCTTTCTTTTGACTCAACCCCAAGCTTGTACAAGGTGGAAACTCTAGTATTTCTTCAATTAAACTTTGACTTCTGCTGCCTAACAAAATTTCTTCTGGTAGGAACCCAGTAGTTTCATGATGTACTGTGTTCCTGACATTCTCAAATTCCGATATAAATCTGCCCCAGACTCTAATTCATGCCCCTTCCTGTTTTTTCCGCAACGCACCTTGGTCGACTGTGACATCGTCCCAAGATACGTTCCTGACCTCTGAATCATTTATATCTGGCGGCTTTCTAGGTTTCTGGCAACGAGTTAAAATTTCATAGAGTGGCTGAGATACTAGTTACAGCGCTCCTAGCAGCAACCAACGCTAACTTGGCCGCCATGTTCTCCTTAGTCAAAACATTAGGAAAGCGTTACTGTTGTTTGTGTTGGAAGTGTGTCAGCTGTTGTGGTATTACTGCAATATTTAACTTTTCTAGTTGACTTTTTTGTTACAAAATATAAAGTCAACATGCCTGCAGTGTGTTCAGCGTTCAACTGCACAAATCGCAGCGATAAAACAACTAAAATTTCATATTATAAGTAAGTATATTAGTACCGAAATACGACACACGTTTTTTAATATTTATTAAAGAGTCATTTGCATTGGAACTGTAATTATGCTTAAGACAAATGCAGGAAAGTAATTTATTTATCGTTGATTACAGATTTCCTTTAAAAGATAAGGAAATTACAAAAATATGGGTTATAAATACGAAGCGAGAAAACTGGTTTCCTACTACAGCCAGGCACCTCTGTTCAGCTCATTTTGAAGAGAAATATGTATACCACACAAATGTCCAGAGGCGCCTTTTGTCAAAAGCAGTACCTACTATCTTTAACTTTCCACCACATTTACAAAAGCAAGATAAAGTATTACGTCCACAACCCAGAAAGCGATCTTTCGACAATTTGCAAGATAGTGCTGTTACAGTGACATCATTAGCACAAAGTAAGTCAATAATTTAATTTTACTCCGTGTTCTTATTACTTTGAATTACATACTTTCTATTATAATCTTATGGTGCAACTCTGTTATAAACTTATGATGTAACTGCATTCGTTCAGTGCATGTCAGACCCAAATCTATTTCTGCTGACCACAATTACTGTCTACCAAGCCGTAAGAAGTTGGAAACACAATATAACAGAGTACAAGCAGAGAATGTGCGACTAAAGAAGCGGATAAAGCAAATGAAGCAACTTAGTGTATGACACAAAAGAAGAATAGTGCAGTTACAGAATTTAGTTGCTGGTTTGAGAAGAAGGCTACAATCCTGAAATGTCAGAAAAACGTCTTGTTGAGGAGCCAGACAGAAGTGTTGCAATTGGTGAGAGGCTCCTTATTTATAAACAATGAACATCTTTTTACAGAAACTGAATTTGGTGAAGAAACCCATTATGTTAAACTGATAAAACTGCTGCTCAAACATTATTTTGTATGTCGAATAAATCACTTATGCAGATCAAAATCATCTGAGCAGAGAGGTAAAGTTGTGAGACAACTATACACGAAACTTATTTTATTTAAAGGTCAGTGAAAAGACTGGAAAAATACGAATGTCAGTTAGAACATTGTAAAAATAAAATGTAAATAAATTATTTTACTTTTCTTGTAGATTATTATTGAATAAGTATGCTTGTGTTAACTACTTGTAACACATATTTCAAATAAATTCTCGTTCACAGTTTACTGGTTTTTGAGGCTTTGACTGTTTACTTTGAAATAGCGACAAAAATATCGCATTTCTGCGCCCGTTACTGTTTCTGATAGTTAACCACAGCATGTTTAGAAGTTTCACTGTAATATTCTGGTGGTACCTGCTCTAATTGCATTAATTTATGGGCAACAAGTAACGTTATAGTGGATGGACAGACTTATTTGAGTTGTCTTGTAGTGTTATCTACATCGAAATGTTTAGCCATATTTCGACAAAAACATCCCTTTTTGCTGTCAGTGTACACTAAAATCACTGCTGTCTATTGCTTGTTTTAGAAAAAATAAAGCTAGTGTGGGCTATTTCAAGTAAGTCAAACGCAGTTACAAGGGGGCGGGACACAGCAGACGAATGCCTTGACTAAAGAAAACATGGCGGCCAGAACTTCAATTTGCTTCAAACGTGGCGGACCTATAGCCACTCTATGAAATTTTAACTCGTTGGTTTCTGGAGTTCAAAGTCTTTGCTTACTGGAACTCATTGCAAAATAAACACTGATTCATCCGGTGGCTCTTTCTTTCTTTGTTCAGTCTCAACATCAGGATTTTGTTTTGAAACTTCGTCATCATTAGGTACAATATCGCAATTAGCTGTATCCCCATTATTTTCACTATTACCAAAATATTCGTCATCTGAACTATCGTCAGAATCCGACCATTATGGATCACTTTCAGGTTCTAACATAAAAGCTTTTCTGAGACAGGCACTAAGTTCTGCCTCTACATTTTCATCAGGCTTTAATTTTAATTCAATATCCTCTTTTGGCAAAACGGCCTCATTATCAGCTTTACTCACATCCACTGTTACTTCATATTTAGTGTTATCCTCGTGGACTTCAATTACTTTTAGGTAATCACCTGCCTCTTCCTCATGGTGTCTTTCGGTAGCTGCTTGTACTGTTGGCGGACTATTAACAGAAGTTACTTCTTCGTCAATGCTAAGGATTTCGTCCTCCAATTCCTTCCTATCTTTCACCTTCGTCCTATCGGCAGCACGCATACTTTGCGCGGCGCTATTTACTCTTTCCTCTTTAAACCTGGGCCATGTCACCTTATCGACATCCCTACTACCTCCTTTTTCACTAATTACCTTCCTTGCCTCATACTCCTTCTTAAAATCCTCCCACTCACAATGCTTGAGGCCTTTGTACAGATCATCGATCTGCACATGCCAAGCAGTTACTTCTCCTAATTCATTCTCGCCATTCACTTCATTGCTAACACTGCTAACCGCACCTCTCTGTGTACCCACTGTTTCATCTACTATTTCCTTCGCCACGGAATTACCACTCGTAATGTATTTATCAGCTCTTACGGCTATGTTTGTACCTAATGGTGCCGCATCGCTAGCGGCTTCTCTCTGAACAGCTGTTCTGCTAGGCTGGGCCATTGGCCCCTGATGCTCCACTCGCCTGTTAACCTGTGCAGCGAAGATGAGTCAGCTATGTGCACACCTGACGCTTGCTCCGCAACAACACGTTGCATCGTTCCACGCCTGTCTCTAACCTGTCTCATAACTTTACTGTCAGTTCAGTAACCTTTCTTAAATTGGGGCCGGTATGTACTGTCCGCTTCCGTTTGGCCCGCAACGTTCGCGGAAATCAGTTTGCCGCGTCGTTATTATTTTGCGCGGTGTACCCTCTTCCGCGAACTGGATAACTCCCTCTTCCTCTGCCTCTACCTCTTCCTCTCTGTATCACGTTGACGCGAAAACCTTCGCCGTCGTTTCTCTCGTTATTATTGCGATTATTCCTGTTACTAAAATTTTGAAAATTGGCACGACTTTCGCGCCAATGGTCTTCGTCTTTGACCCTTTCGAGAAACGCTTGGAAGCTGCGATGATTGCCTCCCATGTATCTCTTCGAATCTTCTGGAAGCTTTTTATATAGCTCCCGATTGATTTCTGAATCGGATCTTCTACCTCTTAAAAGTGTCAATTTTCGGTACCAATATTCGCAGAAATCTTTCAAAGAATTCCTGCCCCTGTTATCACGATGTTTGGCCATGATAAACTCGCGCCAAAAATGACCCTGTTCTTGTTCGGACCAATATTCTTCCGTAAATTTTTGCTTAAATTCTTCGAACGTCATTCGTTCGGTATTCATATTAATTCCCCAGCAGTTAGCGTCACCTGCTAAGGCGCTAATTACTACGTTTATCTTTTCCTGATCAGACAAGTGTTTAGGAAATATTCTCTCGCAATTTTTGATGAAATCTAATGGATGCCATCCATTATGTTTCTTGGCGGGATCGAAGCGTTCCTCATTTTCTAACAGCTTCGTAAGTGGTGTGCCACTACAGACAAGACCAGGTCTATCTTTAATTTTACTCTCAAGATCGAAAATTTTGCCTTCAATTTTCGAAGTATTTTGTTCACACTTTTGTACACATCCGGTTACTTTTTCGCCTAAATCTCTTTCAGTGACTGAAACTGCCTTTTTCAATTGTGGTATTCCATGTTGACATTCGTTTACGATCTCAGTTTTAAGACGGAAAACCTTTTCGTCTACTTTTGTTTCAACAAGAGGCTCTACTTTCCCTTGGATGTTGAGAATTTCAACATCAAACCTACTCTTAATGTTGTCAATTTGCCCCTGCATAGTGTCCATATTTTTGTTAATTGTTTCGATTTCAAATTTCATAGTATTTACCACAGAACTTAAATTACCCACTTTTTGTTCTACCTGTTCTATTTGTTTACTAATTTTAGTTCCCTGTTCTTCGACCTGTGCTTTAATCTGGTCATTCTGTGTTTTGAGCTGATGGCTCTGTGTTTTAAGCTGCTTGTCAACGTGTGTTTTAAGCTGACTAACCTTATTACTGACTTGTTTTTGAAGCTGATCATTCTGCCCTGCAATTTGTTTGGTTAATTGTACAAATAAATCGTTCATGCTTAAAATTTTCTCACTGTTTTGTTCTACGGAATCGGTGTGTTCCGATCCTACTTCAAAATTTTCTTTCGATTCTTTCTTTATCTGTGGAGAATCAAATATGTCAGTGGATTCATTCACATACCCACTATCATCTACAAAGTCACCCTCTACTTCCTGTTTTATTCTTTGCTGTGTTCGAGACGATCTCGACATTTCAATCTGGTCGTTAACGTGTTCGTGATATTGTATGTACCACAATTGTCTTCCGCTAACGCCATCTGTTATCTGGCGACGTAAACTCCTGCTATTGCCATGCGCTTCATCCATTACGCTAGGCACATCTACCGTGTCTATTTTCCTGTCCATACTGAATGCCAATTACACCTCTCCATTGTACTTGACGTTCACTGCTATTTACTTTACTGAATATTATTACAATTCGTGCCACTGAACATCCACTGTTCGGTATTCACATTAATTTGTGACTGACAACAACTGGATGTCCTGTCATGGTCGCCACTTGTAACTCTACGCTACTGTGCACGATACTTATTAAAGCCTGTACTATGGTAAGTTGACGGGCTTCACCTTATAAGAAAGGATTTTGGTACGTATGTTGACCGCGTGTACCTGAATGGAGGCAAAATCAGACTTTCACCCACTCAGTAACAACAATGATACGTCAAGCAAGTCTGAAGTGCAACTACACGTTAGGACAGACAAGAGACAACACCGCAGATGCTACCAAATTGTTAATAATACGATCGCCAGCCTAATTAGGCATTAACTGAGTTTCTTCCCAGTACAAGTTGAAGTACGTTCATACTAAACAACACGTAACTACACTGCATAATATGGTAAATTTTAGAACCGGAAAATCTACTGAACTAATAATTTCACTTTCTGTACTAATATGGATAAGCCAAAATTACACAACAATACACTATAATGTTTACTACAAACTTTGTACTGTCTACTGATCTAATTAAAATCGGGCATAGGTTACCCTAGAATTAGCACTTTCAAAACACACATACAATGTCAATTTCGAAAAAGGTAAAACACTAATAAATTTTGGTTTTATATTGACTTTAACTTTGCTGGTCAAATCAGTTAAGTACACTTCTGAATTTAAATGAATAGAAAATAAAAAAGGGGGGGGACCCTGAAACTGTTATGGTCACAGTACTGAAATTTTAATTATTGAGATCATGAAGCACTCAAGATTTCCAATATATGATTTACTACTCTTTTTGTCTTATTACCTGCTCATTTAATTACCACTTTATCTGCCTCAAATAATTAAACTTCATTACTAAACCAATTTCAACAATATCTTCCAACTTTGGCAGACCTATATATTCATTAACATCAAAGTTCTTTAAACATCATTCTAATATAGATAGGTCAGCAGGTAAGTATTATTAACATAAACTTTAAATCTTCATTTCGGGATACTCGGATTGCACAACATGTGGAAACGGAACCTGTCTAGGTTAGTCATGAGGATAATTAAATGATAGGACAGTTCTGGTAAAAGTTAAGTTGTTATTGAACAGTCAGGAACAAAAGTAACACTGGTCGACACGAATACGGTGCTAAAAGTTTCAACATGTTCGTGTCGATGAGGCGGTTGGCGGGCGGCGAGATGGCGAGGCGCAGAGCACACATACAATCACAGCTATGGCTCTTGATGTATCGGCACTTTACTTCTTCATAGCGTCACAATAATTTTCCATTTAGTGCCCATAGAATTTTGCCATGCTGTGTAGTCGTCGGAACCGGCACATCCGAGACTCAATGAAACTACGTTTTCCAGGAGAGCCTCCTCGATCCAGAACGTGTTACTCAGATCAAAGCCCAACTCCGACTACTACTGCTGAGCCCATTATGCCGTATCGCGCCCGTGTGCATTTTCCCGTGCTCACCTGCCATCCACCTTTTACCGCTCCCCTACAGATAGGGTATTCACCAAAGGTTTTCCATTCCACATATCCTAATAAATTGCCTACGTATGGACCAGAAACACAGGTACAACTTTAACATCTTACAACAGTTTCAACATTTCTTACATTTCCATTTTGTTATAATATTGCTTGCAATTTGACATAAACATTTATATTCACATCGAGAATTGTTAACAGTTTCTTTAACATAATGACATGAAAAGAAAAAAGAAATGAAATCAGAATATCGATTACACTAATTTATCGAAAATCAGAAAAAAAATTATTATACGTACAGTTGTTGTTGTTACAGGCTGTTTCTCAGTGCAATACTTTATGTACCATGCCTACCTCTATGCAGCACATGAGCCACTTGACTATGTCCGACTGCTACTGACAGCGATGTCACGGCAACCGCCTGCTGGCTCACTGACCTTGACCCAGTCAAAGCAAACAGCTGCACAACATTCAATCCAGCCATGACTACCGCACTCTCATCTTGTCAACAACTCGCCGACACTATGCACGCCTACCACCCGGCCATTCACTACTGGGTCGCACCCGCAACTTGTTCACCCACACCAGAAGACAATTTCAGACAAATCAATGCTTCATACAGCAGTGGGCATGTTCTCACTCCACCTCCACTGAGTACTGAGTTTCACATTTGAGATCGCACACACGATCTCTTCTACTCGATCTGTTACATTAATACAGTGCCGCCGATCTTGCTTTGTAAGTCAGGCTACCCTTTGATAGAGACAGATTACGATTTAGACCGCATCTTACTCAGTGATGCACAGCAGACTGCTTCATGGCATATATTTTTGCATTGACAACTGCAACAGCTATGTGAGCAAATTGTGACATACAACTTCTTGGTACAAGATCAGTAACACATGCTGCAGCCGACACCGACCGAGCACGACATGAAAAGAGATGCTCCTGTCATTGCTCCGCCTCCAACTGCTGATTATCCTTTGCCATTACCACCAGCTACAACTAATACCCTTACAATCTAGCCCCATGGATCTATATCCCAGATGTCACAACTGTCATCATCACGACGCCTCAAGTGGAAATCCTACGTTACTGATGTGATACAAGCAACTTATTTACGCCGCTGACATCTTTCCTTGGTAGTTCCAGACACTTTGTTTCTGTACCATGGTATAACCAGCCGCATTCCGGTGCCGCTTGCTTTGCTGCCCTCTGCACTACCTCTGCAATGTACAACCAACACATCTGCCATTTCTGCTTCGACGAGTGAGCATCTTTCCGCTCCAGCACACGACTGTGCAGCAGTTTCACGCTAGCAGCTTGCAGCCTTATGACTTGACCGCAGTGCTGACAGCAACGGCACACATGCAGCTCCATTTCCATCGAACTGTGTCACGTCTCTGCCATGGACCAGTAGTTCATCCACCGATTTGACTTCTCCACGTTCACATTATGTATCATTGCCTTCCTGCTCCGAACATGGCTTTGCCGACCACGTCTGCCTTCCATCACCTCTCGCCGTTGCCATGCCTCATGCACAGGGCTCATGGCCATGCCACCCATCCTTTGATCATGGATGTTCTGCACATCAAAACACCGACACTGGCAACTCCACTTGGAACGTCCTACCATCGACTGCTGTAACACAATCACTGTCCATGGACCCTGAGGTGATGCTTCTGTCTACACCGAAGTCATCCGCCACCAAGGTCAGTCATGTGCAGCTTGCTGTTTTCTCCCCTGCTGTGACATCGAGCGCTTCTATAAATCCGTCATTACTGCGAGTGTTGTTCATCCAGCATCTCTTACGCAACCTGTTAAGCCACAGCATGCTTGCTCCTTTATGTCATATGGCCAATAACAAGCTGTTACCAGACATGATGCACTTACCATGGCACTTGCCGGCAAATACTTTGGCAATACATCGCATCGCATCTTTGACACACTCCGCGCCTTTGATCAGATCAAAACCCCACTGCGCCACACAGCCTCGGCACGACAATGTTCTCTCAACCGACATGCCACCGCCTTCTGCTTCCACCGTGCCATCAGCAGCATGGCATTGTCAACCTGAGAACGCCTTCTGCACCTCCTTCCCTCCGCTGGTTGTGCCTACCAAGACATCGAGAAGCGGTCCAATCGCGCCTCACACTAAGGCCTGCCACAACACGATCGGTCATGCGCACCTGCGCTATCAGCCAGCTGGGTGCACACACGCCTCTCATCATCCTTACCGTGCTCTGCACTACCGGCGGGGGCTCTGTGGTGGTTATCGACTGCAAGGGTTGACCGCCTCATCTTTGAGAATGAACTTCTTTGAAAACCGTTGATCTCACTGTGTTCCAAACTCTGTATTCGAGCGGATCTGTTTGTACCGACATGATCAAAATAAAGTTAATTCATTATAAAAGAGCGAATATTTACTGTTGGGTTCAAGATTACTGGACCTAACATGTCGATACCCACACATGTATTCATGCTTGTCCTCTCTATGCATGTTTCCAAATTCGGTACCTTGTCAGAATTGTGGGTACATAAATGTTGATTAATGTAGATGTTGTTTGTGCACATGGTTATTGGGTGATCAGAAATGAACAACTCATTCCATTATTTCATGTCTAATGATAAAAGCAATCCACAGGTGTGGAATTTCTTAATTCTCCTACACCATATCTTTACTTCAACATGCCTTTCATTCTTCTTCAGATACTGCTCACTGCAGCACAGGAGACCAAGTACACAAAGTGTTTGTTAACTGTTTGTTTGAATATTAACTCACTTTTCAAGATGGGAAATGTGGCTAAATAGGTGTGTTGCTCATGCCTGATTCTGTTAGTGGCTACAGGACACCAAGACTCTTACTCGGAGTGTGTCAGTGTGGAGTCCCACAATCCAAAAGCCCACAAATACCATCAAAGGCTGTGATGGGTCCCATAAGATATGGAGTAGTTATTTCCGTAAGTTATTCCTACATGCTTTAGTTGTGATTATTTTGGATACCAGATAAGATCAATATTGAGATTGTGAGCTGCAGTAGGTTTGATTTACAGGTTTTCTCCCATAGACTAGTTGCCTCACAAGGTAGTGGAAGTTTGCACTCTTCCATTCTTCATCTTTATTATTGCAATTGCCCTCTTTTCAGTTGTAAAGGTATTGGAAATGATAGAATGTTTCTCCAGAATGTTACTAAATATTTTAGATGTGGCTATTTGGAGTGAGAACTAAGCTTGTATACATTTTCTGTGTTGTTGCATGACATGTAGGGTTTAAACCTGTTACTTGAATTAAATGAACTGAGTGTACCAATGGGAATTTTGTGACAGAACTACTCTCCACTTCTCCCTAAGAATGATAAACTCAGTCACAGCAATAGAATGACCCTCATACGCCGCAGTCTTACTGCCAGATGTGGTCTGCCTGACTGCTGATTCAGTTCTTGTAGCAGTTAACAGCCTGTTGCAGCTCTTCACTGTTCTCATCTTTTAGCAGAACTACCAAATAGACAGCTAATGAGATTCCTTTATGTGCTTCTTCACTTGTGCCTAGTGTGTTCATCTGCTTTGTAATTTGATCACTTTACCTAGTGCGTTGCTTGATGATGACACTGTAATACACAGGAAAGTGCTGTTGTTGAGGGACTCAAGGAGGATACAGATTGACTACCTACAGGTTGAATTTCTAAAGGTGGCAGTTTCAATTTCTATTTGGAGTGATGTATGGCAGCTTTCCCTACATACAGAAAAAATGTAAGTTAATGTGGATGACTAGGAGAAACCAGCCAATAATGATTTAATATAATTTCATTACTGTGGTGTTCAGGACAATCTACATCCAGATGATTAATCTGCAATTCAGAATAAAGTGTTCAGCAGGGGGTTCATTGACTCACCTTGAAGCTATGTCTTCCATTGCAGTCATGAGCAGTTTGAGCACTGATTTATCTTATGATGAACATTCCTCCATATGTAGTTGGGCCTCAACAAAATATTTTCACACTCTAGAAGGAAGCTGGTAATAGAAATTTCATCAGGAGATCTCACTGCAGTGAAAAAGATCTTTGTTTTAATGATCGCCACCCCAATTCACACATAATATCCTTCACACTGTTTACCCTATTTCACCATAATATGAACCAAGCTGGTCTTGTCTGAACTTGTTGTTTTCCTCTGTCAGTCATATGTGATACGAATCTCATACCACACAGTAATAGTCCAGAACAGGGCGGCCAAGCTCAGTGTAAGTTGTGCTCTGTAAGTGTTCGGCCAATAGATCGCAGACGTTGGTTTTCTTTACTCTAAACATTGTCTGTATGACAGAAATTACAATTATGAACAAATTAAAATGGAACTAAGTATTAAGTTGAAAAGACAGTCTACAGACATATTGTGAAACCAAAATCTACCATAATTGTGTGGGTGATCTCACTTCTCCTTACTGAGAGACAATCGCCACTCTTCACACTCTACACACATGTTTTTTAAAAATTTTGCAATTCATTTTGATCATCTGACAACTGTACATAGTGGGAGATGACGGCATCATCAGCCAACAATCTGCAAAATGCTCAGATTGTCTCCAAAATTGTTTGTCTAGATTAGAAACAGCAGAGAGCCTGTAACATCCTTGGGGAATGCTATTGAGCCATTTGTGGCCCATGTTCCCGCCATCATGTATTTTACATCCTGTTTTTAACATACCTCCAACTCACTACGTTAATTTAAATTACTACTGTCACTGAGATGCTGCTTGCCCTGACTGTGAGCAGCATTAGCAGTGCGTATTGAATTATCCTCTCTCATAGTATCTTTGCTCAACTGCTACTACTTTCCGGTCATTGTCTGTCGTAAAGAGAGTTTGGGTCGCGAAATTGGCCCGTCAATTAGTTGGAATGTGTCTGGAGGGCAATCCAGACCTGCCAGTCGGGAAGTTGCAATGCGGCACTAGTGCAGTCGGGTTCGAGCAGTAGTGAGGTCTGCATCAACATGGCTCGCCCAACCATTGCCATCACTCATCACTTGAGCCGCGCCACAGACGACGCGTTTTGGCCTGCCGATCGTTCATGAGTCAGCTGCATGTGTGTGTGTGTGTGTGTGTGTGTGTGTGTGTGTGTGTGTGTGTTTGTGGGCGTGCGCGCATTAACTCCCGATTTGTCTTTGTGTGTGCTTAGTTACTGTTGGATATCATTCAGGTCTTCGTGCAAGTGTTTGTCAGGTTGTGTGTGTAGTTAACGGTATTTCAACGGACAACTATTTTGAATATTGTTTGCATTCTGAAAGGAGTCAGTGGGTTGCTGTGGACCAGGAAGTTAGCTCCACATGGTGCAGTTGGCTGGGACCGCTGGCAGTTCCTGTGCAGTGCTGGAGCATGTGTGGAGCTGTCCAATTGCTAAGAGCTTCGTGGTTCACCGACCCAGGATGTCAAAGTTGAGTAGTGGTTTCAACTAACCAAGCCACGTCCATTCATGTTGTGATGGTTCATTTTGGGGGTTTGCTGTCGGGGAGGTTTTCCTGTGAGCAACACCAAGTGTTTCTACTGTTGAAATTTATCCACCATGCAGTGCAATTAACTACTTTGGTTGACTACAATTCCAATGCACCAGAGGAATTTTATACCTTGTGGCCGTTACTGTTCTGGTTACCTGCCCTGAGCACTGATGTAAATTCAGGCGGTGTTATTTTGGGTAAAGTTGACTATACTAGCATGTTTCAAATTCAAGTGTATGAGCATAATATTCTGCCAAGTGGCTGTTAGTGTTCCAGTTACCTGTCTTAGCCACTAGCGTAATTTCAGGCAACGTCGTTTTCACCTGTAGTCGCTGTCCAACATGGTGTGTAATTCTGACAGCTAATACATACTCCATTGTGGATTATCATGTTTGTAACCTTTTCTATTCGAGTTCTCATGTACTGATTGATGGGATGCAAGCTGTTGAGTCGGTCAGTCTGTGGCTGTGCCCTGGTTGGGTTTCAACCGATCAAGTGTAGTTGTTCTCACCACCTGTCTCACCTAAGTGAACGAGGGCAGACCAACCACCCTGGGGGCTTCTGAGTGCCTTGGTTTTTATTATCTTTCCCACTGCTGTTTAATTATCTGTTTTCAGCTACTTATAATTTAAGGCTTATGGTTACTTTTTCTTCTTTTCTTAAAAATTTTGCAGATTTAATTGTGGGCTTTCAGTCTTGCAACCTTATTCTTAAAATTATCTTTCAATCTTAAACAATGTGGCCTTATGCCATTAAAAGCCTATGGTAATATGTTCTAAAATTTTGAAACTTAATTGTGGCCTTCAGCCATTTGTGTTGCACCTTGCATATCTTTGTTGTATCTACTTTGCTTTGAGGCTTTCCATCTAGGTGTGATAGATTTTATTTAATCGTTTTATTGCTATTTTTAATTGGATTTTTGTCTTGTTAATTCACTGAGATTTCTTGTTTGGAGGAATTCAGCCATGAAAGGGCTGCATTTGATAAAATTTTGGCTATGTGCTGTTTTGCTTGTAAATGTATTAGTAAATTACAATTAGAATGTGAAACTGACCCTAACCTCATTTGGCTCTTTCCACAATCCTAATTACCTGTTCTGCCCAGCAGGTTTAGCAGGCATATCACTGGTAGCAGAGGTTGGTTACGCTCATGCTTACCAACTTAGTTGAGGTCAGTTTCACACTTGTTTGTGTTGTGTCTGTGGCATCATATTGCTTGTCTTGTTATTGTTTCAGGTGTTACAATAATGGAGTCAGAGTCTGGGGATCGGCCTGCTAAAAAGCCCATCCTTTTTACTTATTGGCAATAAGGCACCAACCGACTGAGGGCAGTGCTCCAGAATTGGTAGCACATTCGCATGCTGCCATTCTGCAGCTAGTTGACATCACATCGGCGGTGGCCGGACAGACAGGAACAGCAGTTCAGTTTCCTTTAAGGCTATTGAAGACCTTGAAGACACACATTGTCTTCTAGAGGGAGTCCAACCTGGTGACTGTCAGCTGGATTGAGTGTGGGTCCTGATAATCCATTAAGTTCAGACATTACCTTCTGGTCTGTAGGTTCTGGTACCTCTTTGGTTATCAGCTTTGAATAGTCCCTTCAACTATACTCATCTTGCGAAGCTGAGCTTTGTGCCTTCTACTGTGTGGGAATGTCGGGTTGATCGGGGCATGTTTCCTGTGCATTGTTGAAGTCTGAGTGGGTATCTCGCTATTTTCATTGCTGGCTTAGCAATGGCAGTGAATTGGTCTTCTTGCCAGACTTAGGTCAGTCTTTAGGTCATTCCTTAGGTCATTCCTTAGGTCAGTCCTTAGGTCAGTCCTTAGGTCAGTCCTTAGATCAGTCCTAAGGTCAGTCCTTAGGACCTTTCTCGGCCAGCGTCTTGTGCCTTTTTAGAGGCTGCTAGTTAATTTATTTTGGCACATCACACACGGGTTCTAGTTTTGGGGGTGGGGGGGGGGGGGGGATTTGAGCCATGCATGGCTTGTATTCCCGCCATCATGTATTTAACATCCTGTTTTTAATGTGCCTCTACCTCACTACGTTAATTTAAATTACTACTGTCACTGAAATGCTGCTTGGCTTGACCATGAGCAGCATTAGCAATGTGTATCGAATTATCCCCTCTAATAGCATCTTTGCTCAACTGCTATTACTTCCCAGTCATTGTCTGTCATAAGGAGAGTACGGATCATGAGTTTGGGCTGCAAGTTATTTGGAACATCTCTGGAGCGCAATCTGGATCTGCCAATTGAGGGGTTGCAATGTGGCACTAGTGCAGTCGGTGTCGAGCAGCAGTGAGGTCTGCATCAACATGGCTTGCCCAACCATTGCCACCACACATCACTTGAGCCAGGCTATGGTCTTGGTGGATCGTTGGTCGGTCAGCCTACCAAACGAAGCGTTTTGGCTCACTGATTGTTCATGATTTGGCTGTGTGTATGCGCATCGACTCCCGATTTGTCTTTGTGTATACTTAGTTATTATTGGGTATTGTTCAGGTCTTTGCCCGCGAAAGGCAAAGGTCCCGAGTTCGAGTCTCGGTCGGGCACACAGTTTTAATCTGCCAGGAAGTTTCACTTCATGCAAATGTTTGTCAGGTTGTGTGTGTAGTTGGCGTTATTCCAGCTGACAACTATTTTGAATGTTGTTCGCATTCTGAAAGGAGTTAGTTGGTTGCTGTGGACCAGGGAAGTTATCTCCATGTGGTGCAGTCGGCTGGGTCCTCTGGCAGTCCCTGCACAGTTTCAGAGTGTGTGTAGAGCTGTCCGATCGCTACGAGCTTTGTAGTTCACCTACCCAGGATGTCGAAGTTGAGTAGTTGTTTCATGTCCCCAAGCCATGTCCATTTATGTTGTGGTGGTTCATTTCAGTGGTTTGATGCTGAGGAGGTTTTCCTGTGAGCAACACCGTGTGTTTCTACTGCTGAAATTTAGTTGCCATGCAGTGCAATTAACTATTTTGGCTGACTGCAATTCGAGTGCACCAGTGGAATTTTCTCCCTAGTGGCCGTTAGTGTTCTGGTTACCTTCATGGCCATATCTGTTTTCCTTTCATTTGCTTTTTTAATTGCATTTTTATCTTGTTGTTTTTCAAGATTCCTTGTTTTTAAACATTGTGGCCTTCTGCCTTTAAAAGTCTTTGGTAGTAGATTCTAAAATTTTAAAACTTACTTGTGGCCTTCAGCCATTTGTATTGCATCTTGCATATGTTTGTTGTATCTACTTTGCTTTGAGGCTTTCCACCTAGCTGTGATAGATTTTTTAAAATTATTTTATTGTTATTTTAATTGGATTTTTTCTTGTTAATTAGTTAAGATTTCTTGGTTGGAGGCCTTCAGCTGTGAAAGAGTTGCATTTGGTAAAAGTTCAGCTATGTGCCACATTGGTTGTAAATATGTTATTAAATTACAATAAATTACAACTAGAAGGTGAAACTGACCCCAAATTTTTTGGCTCTTTCCACAATCCTAATTACCTGTTCTGCCCAGCAGGTTTAGTGGGTGTATCAGCTATATATCATTTTTCTTTTCCTCGATGACTTTCCATAAATCACTACCTTCTGTGACCTCCCTGACAGTAAATCCAGTGCACAACTAAGACGATAGTATATAGCCATGCAATTTTATTAGTTTTCGTGTTTGAGGAACAATTTCAAAAGCCTTCTGGAAATTTAAAATATGGAATTAGTTTGAGATCCCGCTGTCAATAGCACTTATTACTTTGTGAAACTAAAGCACTAGTTGTGTTGTTTTATGAGAAAGATATTTTCTGAATCTGTGTTAACTGGGTGTTAACAGATGTTTTCCTCAAGGTAATTCATGATGTACAAACACGTTTCATGTCCAAAAATCCTGATGATAATCTGCATTAGTGATATGGGTCTGTAACTGAGCGGATTACTCCTATTTTGTTTCTTGGTTACTGCTGTGGTACAACTTCCCAGTCATTAGGCCATATGGTCTTAGATGCCTTGCCATGGTTCGCTTGGCTCCCTCCCATTGGAGGTTCGAGTCCTACCTTGGGCATGGCTGGCTGTGTTGTCATTAGTGTAATTTAGTTTAAGTTAGGTTATGTAATGTGTGATCTTAGGAACAGGTAACCTCAGCTGTTTAGTCCTTTAGGAACTTAGCACCACCACCCAATCCTTAGGTGTGGATCTTTCAAAGTGTGAACAGTTGTATATGAAAACTACATATGAAGTTATTATATGAGCAAATGCTTAAACGAACCTGCCTTGTATACAATTTGTACCAGAGGCACTGCTTTTATTAAGTGATTTAAGCTGCTTCCCAAGATGAAGGATGTCTACTTCTAAGTTAGTCATGCTGGCAGCAGTTCTTGGTTTGAATTCTTGAACATTTACTTTGCTGAAAGAATTTCACACCATTAGTGGCACTTCGTTAGTAACATCACCATTGTTATCATGCTGTGAAGATATTGGATACTGCAAAATTTTGGGATAATTTCATTGTAGAAACTATTAAAAGCAGCCTACACTGAACTTTGTGCTAAATATCCAGCCTTTGTAAACCTTTCTTTTGCCTACCTTGGGATTTTATGTTCTTTTAAATTTGGCATTATCTTCTTCATTGCTTCTGTAAAACATTGTTGTCAACTGTTTTGTGTACCATGCAGGATCAGTACTATCACTTACTAATTTATTTGGTTTATATCTCTTAATTACCAATAGCCTTGGAGAAATGATAACACCATTTCCAATCAGATCACCGAAGTTAAATGCTGTTGGGATTGGCTAGCACATGAATTGGTCACTGTCTGGGTATGCCATGCGCTGTGAGCAAGTAGGGTGCACTGAGACTTTGTATTGCCAATTGCGGAGCTACTTAACTGACAAGTAGTGGCTTCCGTGATGGTAAATGACAACGGGCAGGAGAGCAGTATGCTGACCACATGCTACTCCATATCCACATCCAGTGATGCCTCAGGGCTGAGGATGATAAGAGGCAACTAGTCAGTACTGTTGAGCCTTCAAGGCCTGTTCAGACAGAGTTTAGTTTTTATATATCTCTCAGTTGCCATCGATTCTATTTATTTGAATCCAAACAGCTTCTGATCTAGACTTATGTAATTAGATCAGAATGAGTTGAGGCTCTCTCTTAGAAAGGCTTCAAGTGAGATTTTATCACCTTTTCAGAATGTGTATTATTTGTATTTACTTTTTGTGGAGTTGGCTCTTGTGATATTTAGACTGACTCCAACAACAGTGTGGACAGTAATACTTGTACCCGTCAAAATGTTCTTTATTTGCTCACGATTATTTGTTGCTAAGAGGTCAGATATGCTTTTGCAACAATTTACAATTAAAGTGAACATGAACTAATAATTTTTGTTCAAAATACTTTTCTAAAAAAGCATTTGGTATGATTTTGGATTATGCCTTATGCCTACAACTGACTTGAAATATGTATTATCACCAACATATGGAGGTGTGTATTAAGCTATGAACAACTGTTATTGTATGAGTGGGAAGACTCAGCTCATCTTTGATCTGTTTGGCAGCTGATTCAGGTTGTCGATAAAAGGAATCAGTTATTAATTTGTTCCAGTTGTCAAATATAACCTACACACACTAACTTGCAGTTATTATCTAGTTAGCCGGCCGGTGTGGCCATGCAGTCTAGGCGCTTCTGTCTTGAACAGCGTGACCACTCCGGTCGCAGGTTCGAATCCTGCCTTGGGCATGGATGTGTGTGATGTCCTTAGGTTAGTTAGGTTTAATTAGTTCTAAGTTGTAGGTGACTGATGACCTCGGAAGTTAAGTCACATAGTGCTCAGAGCCATTTTTATTATCTAGTTAAATTTCGCTACAAGGTAAAAAACTACTGACAGCAAGAAAGATTCTATCACCAACTGTGTTTAATCTATGTCTTATGAAAACAGTTCTCTGTAAAACTCTCCACTGAATTTATTTATGGCTTTAGCCAGCTTTCCATAGGTATAACAATTTGAGCTTCAGTGTTTCCTATTAGCAATAGGAGTTCTGGCCTTTTTCCAATACAGCTACAACAATGTCACAACACCAATTGCTTCTGTAGCTTCTCGAGACCTTCTAACCGAAGAAGGCAACCAGTCCCCTCCACATGGCCTCTGCTAGCCGTGTAGTCACCTCCTGTGTGTAGTGAACCTCTGACATATTAAGCATAACCCAGGAAACCCACTTCCTGACGGCACAAGTCTAGGAATCTACAGACTACACATTTGCAGAACGGTCTTAGCCTCTGATGCAGAGCCAAATTGAGGGTATGAATCAAAGGACCATGGTCAGTTCTGTCACGGTGCAACAAATGTTGAGCTACATCTTCAAATAGCGAGACTGGCAGTCTATACCACTTCAGTTAGTCACCCAAAATCAGAGAGACACTGTTCAGATGCAAGGCAACACACAGTGTTAGTGTGGACATAAGCCACCACCTGTAGTTGGATACAGTGTGTGCCTTTCATGGCATCCAGAAACATCTGTTCCACATCTGGAGTGATGACTCCTAGAATGCATATATTGTGCCCAATGGATTTCTTTCCCTCCTTGGCCACCCTATCAGTAAGGTTCCCCATTACACCTCTAATGTTGGAGCTCCTAACTGCCAGTAATCCCACCCTTAGCGAACGCCAAGTCCTTGGCAGGTTGAGAGGCTTCCTCTGGAACATTGCAAGTGACAGCATCTGGCTAATGATCTTTGTCAGCCACAGATAGTGCCCAAAACTTGTTCATCAATGAACTTGTTCATCAATGAACTGGTTCCATCAGAAAGTCTTTATCTGCCTGCCACACCTCAGAACTTCTGCCCACTAGACATAGCGTGGGAGATCCACGGATCTCCATATCTGGCCCCTGCAGTGATACCCACTGGCAACAGCATCGAGCTGCACAACAGAAGACAACACCCCTTGCAGCTGTGCGGACAGGGTCACCAACTCAGCTCACTTCTGAACACAGCAATCACAGTTCGTATCCATATTAAAGAAGGTGGAAATATACCTTAGACAGATAATGAAAGACAGACCTGTGCATGATAAATACACACACACAAACAAAATATAGAAGAGTAAACTAAAGAGCAAAGAGGAAATTTAGAATAAATAGCTTCTAATGAGATGCTGCATAAGCTAAGAGAATGAAATGTGCTCTGCTGCAATAATGAAAGCTGGTACATGGCTTTCCTCAACTAAGTATCTAGATATAATATTGCAAAGCAATATGAAATGGAACAAACATTTGACATAAATGTTGGTGGTCATGGAATATGGACAGGGAAAAGGAACAGAAGAAGTAATATTCAATGAAATGCTTTCTCAGACATGAATACCATGGGTTCACATTTTGCACTATATACATTGTAATGAGGAAAATTTTGCCCTACAAAACATGTATTCTGTATGTTCACTTCCTGATTCAGAATGCATTCTGACCATCTCGTCAGTGGACACTTACAGCTCCACTATGTCTGAATCACTGGAGTCAGTAATTTGGAGTTCTTTCCTCCATTCAAGTTCCCTTCTTTGATGCAATTCGATGTCATCTAGTTTATTATAGGTGACATGTCATTGGGATGCCCAGTAACTGGGACAGCAGACCACCATGGCAGAATGAAAATGCTTTTTGTTTATTCATGAAGTGCAGATTGTTTTGCACATAGTAGAAAAGCGGGTTAGTAGACATCATTAATTGTTTATTCAAATGAATCTTTGATTTGCTCTAGTTCTACACTCATCAAGCTACTCCTGATTTTCCTACTGAACAGATATTGGGTAGGCCTATTCCCAAGACTTTCATTGTTTGCAGCAATGCAGTCATGATCTCTGAAAACATTTCTGTTGGGCGGGAAAATGCCCGTGACCCTGAACACACTGACCCCAATTTCAGTGGCTAACCTTTGATATAGGCTCGACCAAAGGTTTCTGTAACATCAGTAGGTGTTAAGGTTCTGTTGTGTTCTGAAAGTCATTGCTGGATCTGTTTGCTGTAGTAGGCCTTCAGCAGCCTCTTAAATGTTTTATCCAGTGGCTTGATCTTACAGGTGCAGCGAGAAGGGAGGCTAACTAGATGAACGCCATGAACCCTAGCCAGTTGAGCTACCTGAGTATTTTTGGTGTGATTGTAGTGGCCTTCTAAGATAAGAAGCACAGGAGACTCCATACGTGGATAGGTTATGAAAATGAAATGTTCAAATCGTTACTCTGTAGCCAACAAGAGGGATGACATACGCATACGGAAATACACTCTCATGGTACCCATCTCATTAGCTACTGGTTTACAGTCTTCTTCAGGGAACTATGTCATTGGAGTAACAAAGGACTCACCAGTGCTCTAGCATGACACTAAGGAGTAAGCCTCTTTGTGTCATGGTGAGAGCTCCTATCCAGCTATGTCCCTTGTGACTCAAGAGGCAGAGATGTTGTGACCGACAAAGTGATCCTATGTACAGTGAAGAACTTTCACATCAATTTTCAGCTGAATCTAGTAACTGTGGCCTGTGATGTGACAATTGGATTCCAAAATGATAAAATATTTCTCTCTCTCATAAAAAACCTTCTCAGCCAATCCTTTCCTCCACTCCACATGGTACCAGAAAGGATTGTTTATACCATCCCTAATAGCCAACTGACTAATATTGCTTCTTGTTAAATCCCAGAAAAGTCTTTCCATGCTTAGGCAGTATGTATTTAGTGCTTCTTGGAGATTTGCTGGCAACACCGTCATGAGTGCTAATTTTGTTGTAGTTACATCAGACTTACCCATCCAAAACAGTGTCATCCAAGGGATTTAAGAGAAATTGTGGCAGGCTTCAAATATGCCATCTTCTTTTCCATCACTGTTTTAATGGCTTTTGCCCTTTTGCTCAGGATCCATTTTCTTTTGTTACTGTCGGTCTAGCAACACAAGTTTCTCATGACAGGATATCTCTGACGTATCAAAAAACGTGGGGATAGTATTATTAGCAGACTATAATTTTGCAGTAATTGTTTCAAATACATAAACAGCTTTGAAAACCCGAATTATGATTTAAACAGCCATGTAAACATGGACAAATTATGGAATACTTGGGAGCCAGACTGGTGCATAACCTCCTCTCAAATATAACGTGACGTTGCTCATTCAGTGGATGAATAAATTATAGAACCTTCATGTGAAGTTACAAAATAGGCTTACTTTATTATATTACTATCTCTCACACTACAGCACATCAGAGTTTTTACCTGTGAACACTTCTTCAAAGTTTTTTGTGAATGATTGCCCAGCCACATATCCCAGTGGGACTTCTACTTTTCCTGTGGTGTCAGTTGTCATTTAATTGACAGTTTTCCTATATCTCCCATTTCTCACATTCTTTCCCATGTTGTGAGCAACTGTGATTGAGCATGCATGCACACCCACGCGCACACACGCACACAAACACACACACACACACACACACACACACACACACACACACACACACACACACACACCAACAAATGCCATACCAGATCTTCATCAATAAATGCCTCAATTTTGCAGCCAAAGAAGGAGCAGCTGATGTCAAGTATTCATCCATCCAGAGATTTCACTTTTTCAGTTAAAAGTATTGCCTTGGACAAATAATGCGTAGGACCTGTCTTCACCAAAGAATTGGAGAGAAATGTCGAAGAAGAGAGAGAGATAGAGGTAGGAAGAGAATTGGAAAGATGGGTGACATTAGAAGAGCACAAGCATACACGCAGATAAAGATGCTCAGAATAGGAGGGACGGACTACGTTGAAATGTCAGAAGACACACAGTATTACACAAACAGGATGAACCAGTTCACCACCAACAAGCTTTCACAGGTTGTTCAGGGTTACATCTTTTGGCATAAGGGCTCTGTGCTTTCAAGCAGCTCAGTACAGATTTATTGTATTCTGTTTGATTTCTTGGTATTTTAATCCAGTACAGATACTATGCTAATTTGATATCATAGCACTGCCAATATACACAATATGAGCTGTGTGTTTTGTTTGGCGACAAGCATGTACCATCCAGTAACAGTACTCTCTTCTCACCTGACTGTAATGCCTCAATCTTGCATTGGGTGCTGCCTGGGTCTGTCTCGGATTTATTTTTCCAGCAATATTAGAACAGTGAGACACACACACTATTCTGGGGTGCTTCCACAGCAATTGCAGTCATACCACAATTTCATCTGTGAGTTGCAGAATTAATCTGTTTTTCATGTGTTGTAAATTTTGGTAATTGGGTACTATAGACTTCCATTGTTGTGAAGATCTCTAATTTGTACTCTTTGGTGGCAGTCCCAAAATGCTTCTCATGTGTGACATGAGACTCAATGCAGATATACTCTGATTTCAAGCTTAAATGTGCACAATTTATCACTTATTTGCAGATCAAAAAAGAACCTTGGCAACTATTACATTCCACATTTATGTCTTCAAGGCCAATTTTACCCTCATTATGGAGCACAAATTGCAGGTCATGCTCTTAGAGCTGTGCTCCTGACATCCAAGATGGGCAGCTCAATGGCTCCAGTGTCAGGCACTCTTCCTCAGCCCCTACTATTATATTGTTAAATATGAGCCCACAGCTTGACATGCAAATTCCGATACTTTGCCTTGCCTACATGCAGGCCCAGAGCCTGCCTTTGGCCCACAGGAAATCTCCTGTTCCTTCGCAAATGTCGTGTCACAGCTCATCTGACTGGAACAATTTGGGCAGGGGTAATGGGAAACCATACACTTGATGCAACCCTATTTGATTGTGCATCATAAATTATGGGCTTTGCTGGGTGATAGGGAGAGGGTTGGAAGGGCGGGTCACCAGCTGCTGAAGTATTTTTGAGAGGGCGGTGATGCCAGACTCTGGGCTTGGTCTCACCTCACCTAACATTTATCACTCACCTCCAGTATTCTCTTGCTCGACGTGGAGGCAGATACCACCTGTGTCATCATCGCCCCCCCACAGACCCTTACATTTTGCAACTCCTCTTCAGTAAGCATTGGCATATGGCATAGAAGAAAGCTGAATAAAGACATGGTGGCCACAGAACATGGCTGTTCCTCTTATTCTAACTTCCCCTACATGATCAGCAGAGATTGAACTATTGCCTGTTAGCTTTCCTAACCACTGTTTCTGGAACTTCTGGCCTTACACACCCATTTCATAGGGGAAAATCTGGCATCCGAACCCCATGAGTTTGAAAGCCTGGCAAAATGCTCAGATTTTGATGAGAGATGCCAGATCATACTGGTATCGGCTGCAAGCACTGCTGTCACTGCTGTAATGTGCGATACGAAGCCACACCTGAATGGTCAGCTTCCATAACTCTCCTTTATAGCCGGCAGCACAGTGATTGTCAGTCAGTTGTGATTCACTTCACTCTGGTACTGATCTCACTACACATCAATGTCTCAATTCTGAGTTTGCTGGGTCATAAGTTTTCATTTTGGTTTGGCCACTGGACTTGTTCCTTCACCATGCCATCTCTGTTGTCCATCCTCTCACTATCTTCATATTTAAATCTGAGGAATTACTAACTCTCATATGTATATTTAAAAAAAATTTTAAAAAAATCTTGAGCATGTAGCCATTTTTACAAATTAATTTGTGATGTGACTGTTTCATCACTCCCTCCACATCATTACAATATTTCGTGCAAATAATCCATGGAGCTTATGTGACCAAACATGGAAGTGAGTCCTTTTGAAGGAGTTATAAAATGAAGTGAGGTGCTATTTACTGTCAAAGTATGTGAAACTAGCTGGGTCACTTCCTTTTTTGTATTGCTGCTCACCTACTTCCGAACCGCAGCCATTCTTCTTACATATTCTATTGGCATCTCCCCTCCTCCTGCTACAGAATGTATGTTGTGTGTAAGAACAGATACCCATAAATTGTTAAAACATGAACCAAAACAGATGCAAACTTTTTAAAGACCTTTTTATTTTAACACTATGACTGTTTGTGTGTACTGGCATAAATAAACATGAAGCAAGCTTGCGAGTTGTTCCTTCATAGCTCATTTGGTCCACAAAATGTAAACTTTTTGTGTTTTAGTCCCAGTACAACAGACAGTTTTAATCTTCCAGTAACATTCATCTCAGTACACACTTTATTCAGAGTGAAAAATCAGTTCTGAAGTCACTTTGCATAGATTCTCTTACTTCAAATGTATGGCTCTTTTCCACAAATTTTTGAACTGGGTGGCTCATTTTGATCAAGAATTTGTATCATGAAATTGCTTAGAAAGAACAAAGAGACATAAAAGAGAGAGAATTCATTACCTTTCCAGTGCTGCAGGCACAGAAACAACACGCAGACCCCAGTACTATGTTTCAGCCCTGCCTGCCCCACAAGGACCTCATTGACAAGGGGTTCTGTTATTACTATATGACAAAAGAATTATGTGAAATGCCCCTTTTGCCAAAAAAAATAAAACCAATAATTTATTTCATATGTGTAACAAGAATTTCTGAGAAAATAAAAGTAGTGCACCCGTAATATGCTGATGGATTACACATATATTTTAAAAAAAAATTAAATCACTAGTTTTAATATACAACAAAAGAGCCTATTTGTTGGGTGGAAAGGGACAGTAAGAACAAAGGAAAAATGCACAGGTACTAGATGAAAGAAAATGTGACTTAGGAGGCAGCAAGTGTAGCAAAACACCCAAAGTATGGCCCATTTTCATAGTTGGTAACATTCATTTTTTGTTTTATGGCACGTGGTACACCAATTTTTACAGAGACATCAGAAATTAATTTGCTTGTCTTAGAAATATACTGGACATAAGTAAGAACATAGTGTTATCAATATAATAGAAGGAAACATTCCACGTGGGAAAAATTATATATAAAAAAAGATGAGGTGACTTACCGAACGAAAGCACTGGCAGGTCGATAGACACACAAACAAACACAAACATACACACAAAATTCAAGCTTTTGCAACAAACTGTGGCCTCATCAGGAAAGAGGGAAGGAGAGGGGAAGACGAAAGGAAGTGGGTTTTATGGGAGAGGGTAAGGAGTCATTCCAATCCCGGGAACGGAAAGACTTACCTTTGGGGGAAAAAAGGACAGTATACACTCGCACACACGCACATATCCATCCACACATACAGACACAAGCAGACATATATTATTGTTTTTATATATAAGAACATAGTGTGCTACACAATATACTAGTACTGATTATTTTAATTTTACAAACCTGAGTTGTTACTAGGACAGTCATTTTGCTTGTGGGGGACGGTGGGCAGCAGCACACACTTACAACTATTATCCTGTAGTCACAACAGGTAGACCTACAGGCCTTAAGATTGTCATGTCTCATCAGTTGCTCCAGAAGAGACAAAAAGCAGTGATTTCATGATTTTTATATATCAGCAACTCAAAAACTCATTCAAAGAGTGTAATTAATTAATAAGAAGCTGAGAAGCCTATGGCTGATTAATGAAGTGTCATTGGTATGAACAGTGCAAGACATTCCCTGTAGGAATTCCAGCACAGAAGAGCATCTCATGAATATATAGAGTAGAATGAAGAGTTGTCACAGAATGGGAAGGATAGAATTCTCAAATGGAAATCAATAATTGTATTAAAGAAATAAAAAAGAATTTGGCAAAGACCGAATAGAAATGGAAATGTGAGGAGGGGGCTGGGAGTTCACATAGTATGAAGCTCACAGAAGTGGAGAAGGGTGAAGAGGAGGTGTAGGTGACAGTACCAGACAGTGCATGCTGAAGAGAATGTTTCAAAACTGTGATTCTTAACACTGTGCCTGCAAGTGCCATGGGCACCTACTGGGTAATGTGAATGTGCATTCGTCCTAATCAAAATTTTAGCATTTATCATGCTGATATGGACTGCGGAGTTCTTAGTAAGGAGGCTGCAGCATATTACTTCAGATGTATCCTCCCCAGTTACTCGTGTGGTCTAACGCACTGTTTTCTAGGTGGTAAGGTGTGCTGGCCCTGACATGAATCTGCGCTGCAGATAAGTTTCTTCTGGTGTGCTGGCCAGTGTGTGGATGATTTTTAAGGTGATTTTCCATCTGTCTCAGTGAATGTGGGCTGTTTCCCATTATTCCACCTCAGTTACACTACGTCAGCAATTGCTGAGCGAACACTGTCTCTGTGTACACATATCCACCATTATTCTACCACACAAACATTTAAGGTATACTGATGGTCTTGCAGTCAGTATTAATACTAAATTCAGACTTAACATAGATAATGCAGTTATTTAAAACCAAGTACAGTTTGAAATGTATCAAAGTCTGACTGTACATATGTACAGTTTCGTTCAAAGGAAAGATGTGTGGATTGTTGGATGGATGGACTGATTGATTGGTGGGGTTAAAGGGTTCATCAGTTGTTGGTTCTTCATTCTTTTATGTATCAAACTGAGAATAGCCCAGAGAGGAAGGACACAACAGATAAAGCGCAATGGACTTGATTGTACTCAAGGACAAAGAAAACTAAAACACAGAAGCAAGTAGGAGTGTGAGAGAGGAAGGTAGGAGAGTTGCTCTGCCCAGTAAGCATCTGAAGACTACTGGGACATGGTATGTGACTGGATACACCCTCTGCATCTGACAGTTGCTTCCACATCCTCCATTGCCACAAGAAAACTAGCTACACAGTCAAGATAGATTTATCATCATTGTTCTCTTTCCTGGGATTTTGTCACCACCGACAGATGTCCAAGAGTAAGAAGAATTTTAGAAGTGGAAAGGGCATGTGCCAGACTGGACCACTGAGAAGGGACAGCTGTAGGATCCTCGGGTAGGATCAGGCTGCAGCACACACCTCCAAATCAGCAAGTGACCAACAAGACTAATGTGAACTAAGAAACAGAGAGCAGTAGAAACCACCTTCCCAGATACAAAGCATAACCAAATCAGTTGCTTTGGTGTTGTCTGCTAGCACCAGCAAGTGTAAGGTTTCATTTTAGTGTGCCAAATTATTACAGACAAGTAGAATGTGGTCCACCATGAGATGGACACCACACTGACAGTGGGGTGGATCAAATCAGAGCATGTGGACATGGGTCAGCCAAGTGCAGAGAGTGCAAAGGTAACTGAGGACAGTAGATTCCTCATTAAAAGCCTGAAGTGAAGTCTATCATGTGGTTATCATCTCCTTTATGGAATGCAATTCATTCTGAGAAGCTGTGATGTCATCAGTCATACGACCACACTGCCGTCTGAGAGATCAATCCGCCGGATGAAATTCTCTCGATAAATGGAACAGAAGAATGGCTGTGCTAGCCAAAGAGTACACAGCCAGTTGCAGTACCTGTGCTCACAGTGAGGTGCTGCTAGGCCACTTCATGTGTAGCAGGAGTGTAGTGCAGTTGCACCAGTCTACAGTTCGTGGCTGTGCTCAGTGGTCAGTCAGTGCTGACATTAGTCAGTCATGGTCAGCAGTTTAGTCCTTGCTGCCATAAGTCTTCAGTTGTAAAGTTATGTAATAGTACTAAAGTCAACAGAACTAAGTTGGCAGTTATAAACAATTCTACGTTCTGTGATTTCGACAACCAGGTTAGTCTTAAAATTCACCGGATTCAACATTCAAGATAATGAGAGATTAATTCATCACTGCAAGCTTTGTGACTTGCAAATTATGTCATTCTATAGACACTTAGTCTAGTTGCATCTTCTATAATTGTCAACCAACAGATCATGGACTAGAACTAACTTCAGTAATAAATACTTTCTTATTTTATACTCCTGCTAATTATTTGTGTTTTCCAGTTGTAACTACCAAGCAGTCTTGGCATAGTAGAACCCACATTCCCACCTTCTTGGATACCTCTTATTTGCTACCTCATGTTGATGGACTTGGTTATGGTGGAAGATCAAGAGCCATCAGAAGCCATGGCACGACAATCCACATTCCAAGCCTCAAACAACTGTCAATGTACACTTGATCGGAGGTCTGGTTTGGGTACCCAAATCTCCAAAGTCAGCATCCTTGCAGGCAACTTGGTCAACTGATCAGCATGTTTATTTCCTGTGATCCCAATGTGTCCAGGGGTCCATACAAAAACAACCAAACATCCAGCAAGCCTGACATCCTGCATAGTCACAACTAATGGGTGCTGGAGATAGCACTGGTGACAAGCCTGTAGATAATTCAAGGAGTCACTGTCAATTAAGAATGACTTGTCACTGTGGGAATGAAAGTGGCTGAGAGATCAAGTAATGGCCACCAATCCTGCAGTGAATACACTGCATCTGACTGGCAGGGCATATAGCTCACTGTATCGTCCATGTGTACAGCCAAAACTGGTTTGTCAGTTTGCCATTAAGCCATCAATGTATACAATACATGAATGTGGAAATGTATCAAGAATGTCCAGGAACAGTTGGTGAAAAACAATAGGGTCTACTCTACAACCATAGGATTGAGGCAGATCTGACTGTAGGGTGCACACCATTGGAGTGCATGGGATTGCTCCCTGACAAAGATGGAGTTCAGGACAGAGACTCAGCATGTGAACTACAGTCATGACTCCAGACCTTGGCCTCTATTGTAGGTGGTCGATATCACTACCAGGAAAGAGGACACATTAGTTTGGATGTGTATTTCATAGTTGTGCAGTAGTTATTACCATGTGATCTGTATGGTAGGGATGCCAGTTTAAATGAGTACACTCTTTACATGGCTGATCTGGAAGGCACATGTCTCAAGTCGCAACCCACACTGGTGCATCCCATCCAACATCCACAATACTGAAGGTTTGTTGAACCATACGCCTGGATCCCATATTAAAGAAGTGACAGAATCAGAGCTTTGTAGAGCGGCAGATGTCTAGAGAGGTCTGCACCCGAGCTGGTGTTACTGAGGCAGTGAAGGGTATTAGTACGTGTTCACACTGCACACTGGGGCTGGATGTGCCGGGATTTCAAACTCATCATTTTCCATTGTGGTATTCACACTGGCAGCCAGGCCACATAGGAATGGCAAGAGCTGGCTCATGATATACCATTGATATACAGAATGTTTAATATTGTTGGCATGAGCTGGTGGCTAGTGCAAGCCAGTGAAGCTACACTTCAGATTCTGTAGAAAATGTATCACTTGTCTCACATCTATTTTTATCTGAAATATCACACAAAATTGTAATCAGCCTCTGCCACTGTACCATTTTCATCAATAGGTGTCATTGGGCAATAAACCCTTTTCATATTTTAATTTACTTTATTTAAATGACAATTACAAGTATTAGCACATGAAGGAGATAGTATTTTGGTTTATAGATATCATTCATTGGACAAATTTCTCTGATATCTTGAACTGATTGTTACATTTTAGTATAGCATATTTTAAATGAAGCCCCTCTCCCCAAACACACACCAGATCACAGTACGTTGTAAAGTACAGCATCACTAAGACAAAAAAAGAAAACTTCTTCGTGTAAGGAAAAAACTGCACTAAATGTCAGTCGATATTCAAGGGGTGACTCCATAACCACCTATTTCTTCAGTGGTTTCAATGTGGAATGAGTCACAATGTGAAAACAAAACCATTTAACAATGAAATTTTTGTTATGTAAGGTGGTTGCACCTGTGTTAGCTTGACATTAAGCTGCCAAATTGTGAGGATCCCTTGCTGCTGGGAACATGCCTACCAAGAGAGCAAAAAAAAATTAAATAAAAAAACTAAATAAAAATTTTAAAAAATAAAATAAAATAAAAAAAGAATCTGTATGGAAGCAGCAATAGTGACCCAGATCTCATCCTTTAACCAGGTTTGAACTAAATGACAATCCAACATATCAGTCAATAGTAATTCATTTATCTGCAGGGTTTGGGTCTAGGCCAGATCCACACACTTTTCTTCCAGTTAAATTAGA
Organism: Schistocerca serialis cubense; assembly: GCF_023864345.2. Lineage (NCBI taxonomy): Eukaryota > Metazoa > Arthropoda > Insecta > Orthoptera > Acrididae > Schistocerca > Schistocerca serialis. The sequence goes on along the minus strand of NW_026047584.1, from coordinate 6,392,970 downwards.
AAAACGAGAATGGAAACAGCTTTGAGGCAAATAGGACTCAATAATTTTGTCATCGAATGATCCTGAATAATGTCCACTGAAACACAGTTCATCTTAGCATTGGTTTCATTACATTAATTTACTAAAATAAATACTAATTGTAAGAGCTATCCGCATTTGAAAGTGGAGATAAAGTCAATCCAAAATGTGTAATTGTTAACAACATGTAGAACAACTGTTTCCCAGAACTACAAAACAAAACTGTCAAAATGAACGTCTGTGTATTAATCAAACTCAGATATAGAAACATCTATAAATGTAATTCAGTTTTTCAGCATCTGCTGTTTCTCATCTCCAGCTAGAAAGGAATTTAGCTGAAAGTTGCAAGTTTTTATTGCAGTCCATCCACAGAAGAATCTCATCTTAAATTAAATTGTTCCTCTCTTCTGCATCTAAATACAAAAGGCATATTCTACTAATTGTAAATGTAGACAACAAATAACTGTATGCCTTTTATAATGTAAGGTGTGGCCCCTGTAAAACCATAGCAGATGCCCACTATAATCAGATGTTGCCATGGAATAAATTTGTACATATTTGGATCTTTCTAGGCGTGGCTCATTAAAATAACACAAAGGGCTGACTATGCCTGAAATTATCACTAGCAATTCACTTATTATGTCCTGCACTGTTTGTAAATGGAGACAGATGTGTATCAGTGCCATTTGGAAATTTCTTTGAACTTCTAGCTATCACAAGGAGCGACATAGTTGTGAAGACAAACAGTGACCCAATACTGTCAAATTATTCTTATGCCAGTCTTTGATCACAATATCAGTTCCTTTGACAATGACCGGTTTCAGTCAGTAATGACAGTAGAACAGATCTGAAGATGGTCATTACTGACTGGAACTGGTCATTGTCAAAGGAACTGATATTGTGATCAAAGACTGGCATAAGAATCATTTGACTTCTAGCTATGTTTCTGTTGCAATAATGTGTGGTCTAAAATGTATCTAACAGTAAGCTATGCATTAACAAACTCCCTCATTACACAATTTGTAAATCAACTGCATGTGGTTGACAAACAGTGTCCTTTCATAATGACCATTATGAATTATGGAAAAGTAAATGGTTTATTAAGAAATGAAGCTGCTACACTACCATATGTAGAATAATCTGATTCCAAAACTGATCAAGATACATTATAGAACTAGAAAAAAGACAAATGAAATGAAAAATAACCTTCTTTTTAGAAGGAAAGTGAATCTTTTATGGTAATTACAAGTTCATCAATTGATGGGCTATAGTCTTATACATCACCAAGAGCTTATACGACACCAAAATCAGGATGTGGATTTTATTCTTTTCTGTTCTCCTGGTCCAGCATACAGTGTGAACACCCAGGACAGCTGCCTGAACCAACTGTGAGTGGCTGGTCTGGTACACATCAACCAGGCCCAGTGTACAGTGTGAATGCAGCCTTGTGGTGTGACCAGCAAGTTTGCTTAAGTTGGTAAAGATGGGATAGCCACATCAGCTGGGCATCATAGAGCTATCCTAAGAGGTGATATACACCACCACATTGAGTATTTGGTCCTCAAGGTAGAGCCCTGATTAGGGATAGACAATATGACAGTGTGATAGTGACAGAGGTGCATGACATGTATTGCAAGTGTAAAACTGGAAGTGATGGTGAGAGCCCAGGACTGCACCTTTCCTATGGCACCCTGCAGTTCACATTCAACAACACCCACAGCTGAGGAGCCATAGTAGATGCAAAGTCATCAGCATACAGGGATGTTTACATTGTAGACCCCACAGCTGCAGCTAGACCACTGATAGGTCTCTGTAATGAGTGTGACGCATTTTGTAGTAACTGTGGACCACATTTTCTTGTATATGGGGAGTAGTGTGGGAAGCACCAACTTTAACCTAGAAAGTGCAGCAAGACAAGCAGTTCTGGACAAAAATTGGGAGCTAGTCCCAGAGACTCCACCACATCCTGGATACTCGCCTTGAGTGATGATGTGTGGTGTGTTAGACCCTATGCAAGTCAGACAACAGCTGCAAGATATTAATGTCAGAAAAAACTGACTGAGTAGCAGACTCCAGGGATACCAAATTTGCAGCAGTAGAATGACCTTGGTGGAAACCACCCTTGAACAGAGCCAAAAGGCCCCAGGACTGAAGGTACAAACACAGCTGTCTGCCCACCATATGTTCCAGCAACTTGCAGAGACCATAAATGAGATAATTTCACAACAGCTGTCCTTCTCAAAGGGCTTTTTACCAGATTCAGAACAGAGACAGTCATACTTTCTCATCACTGAGACAGGAACTCAACCTTGCATCAGATATGGTAAAAATGGCAAGGACATGACATTGCGCATCCACTAAAAAGCATTTGGGCATTTGGCTATTGGTTCACACTAGTCATCAGGAAAACTAACTCAGATACAGAGGCAGAACATGTGGGGTCTGTCAGCATAGTGGTCGTCAGAATCTCCCTCTTTTCGATGACATGTTTTCCTTAGGTAATTTAGATTATGCTTTGTCTGCTCGAGACTCTGAGGCAGAGGAAAAAATGTGAAATCCTGTGACCTGCAACCTGGGGCTTCTTCAGCCACTAGCTGGCATCTGGTTGCAAGTCAGCAGAGTCCTGGTAAGGGAGTCTCTCGAGGGCACCTTCCTGGTAAGAAGTGCTGGAGGACAAGATTGCTTCTCTGGGTAGAGGTTGGGGAAAGATGACCCCAGTGGATATGGAGTCGACATAAACAAAGTGGGTGTGGGAGAAGCAGTAGGTGGAGGAACTTCCCTCCACCATGGTATCAGTTGTAGTCAGACGGCCTAGTAGGTCAGACAAAGGAGACATGGAGGGTGATGATACAGCCACTGAAGAAGACGACATAGTTGTAGTAGTAGCATTTGTAATTACTGTACACTTAGGATGTAGGAGATCATGTTTCTTCTTGGTATCTTGATGTATGAAGGTCTGTATTCCTGATTTTCTTTCATGTTTGAAAATGGTGCAGTCTGATGAACAGGAGGAATGGTGATCCCCACAGTTGAAACACTTGGAAGGGGTAAAACCAAACAACCACAATCCCTACAGACAAGACTTGACTCCAGCATGAAGATGTGTCTAAATTGCATGCATTTATAGCACCAAATGGGAGTAGGGACTTATGGCTTGCGATCACTGTGATACACCACCGTCATGTTCTTCTTAGTCAACGAGTAACCATCCACGATAAAGTTGAAAGTGCCAGAATCCACTGTGTTGTCTTTTGGTTCCCACTGGACACCATGGAAAAATGCACATGTCATCACTCCTAATTAGCAAACAGCTCTTAAATCAGTATCTAAAATGTAATCTAGGTGGAATCCCTGTACCGTGTTCAGACTTTTATGTGTCGTTAATACTGACAGAAAAATCCCCAAGCTTATCACAGGGCCTGTGACTGAGCAGATGTAGTTTTAAGCAGAATGGAGCCACTTTTAATTTTTGAAGTCACTGCCACTTCCCCAAACCTGTCAAGATGTTCAATGAATAACAAAGGCTTCGAAGTCAAAAATTAATCATCACCTGTCATAGAACAAACCAAGTTTTAACTGGGGAGTATTTCTTGTCTTGTCTCTGAGCCATAAGTTCCTCCCATGCTGTAATCAGGGAATGGAAAATTTCAGGGCGATACTTCTCTATATCGTATTGTCTTAGCTTCAAGAGAGACTACTGGGGTGATGCAACCACTAGCGGAAAGATGTTTGAGTAACTTCATGTGGGAGTCTTTTGTCATTGTACCACCCATTCACAGTGGGGACTTTGGCCACAGGTGCCACACAGCCACAGACACAGCAACAGTTACCTGGCCAGTAAATCATTGACCAGAACTCCTCTCCTCCCCCTCCCCAATAGAATTGTTAACATGCTGGGTTTTGGGGATAGTACCATTGCAGGAAATAAGGGTGCAAAGAGAGAGAGCTTACTTTTTAAGCCCAATCAAAAGAAGGAAAGGAGGAGAGTCCACAAAATATGCCATATAGGCAGCAGAGGTAGTTAATCACAGATTATATGCACCACACTAAAGTGCTTCAGTTGATAAAAAGTGAAACACAATTGACCGCCTGTGCAATGTTTCCTAAAATGGCTGATAACAGCGACGAACATTTCAATGTAAGTGGTCTTACAGAGGGCACTGGGACAGGAAATTGCAAGCTGTTTAAGGTTGTTGACAATGTGTGTTTGTTGATGATGTGTGTAAAGTGGTCAGGATCGCCACAAATCGTGACAGCTAAACAGTAGGAGGGGAGTAATCACCACAAATGGCAATGGCTAAAGTGACAATACGCAACCTAGCTAAAATGATCTCCTCATGTGAAGATGGCCGAGAGGAAGTTGGCCAAGCCATTGAGAGAGTTTTAATTTTCTGGAGCTTATTCCTGTGAAGAGAAAATGGGTGCTGAAGTCAAAAGTGACACCATCCACCGACAGATGGCAGCACGGAGGGTATCTGAAGGAATGGAAGTGCTGGCAGGGTAAGGTAGGAGGACTGCAGCCTAGGGTGCGGTTTCATTTCCTGTCAGACTGATGTGGCAAGGAACCCACATGAACATCATGGTGGCTCCCTGAACAGCAAGCAAGTCAAAGCTTTCTTGGACCCATTACACTAAGGGATGGACTGTTTATAGTACACACAGGTTCTGAAGGACACTGAGAGAATCAGACTATATGACACAATTAAAAAGCGTATGTTGCTGCATGTACTGGGTGGTGTCATAGAGGGAGCGGAGTTCTGCTGTAAAAAGCATTCACTGTTCTGTAAACTGAATCTGAAAATCGTCAGTGCCAAAGACAAAGGCACATCCAACACCATGGTCATCTTATAACCATTTTAGACATAAAATTTTCATGTACAAAGTAGCATTTGAAGATCAAGAAACTCCCAGTAACAGATCAAACCCAGAGAAGAGTCCTTGGGAAGCGAACAAAAATGAAAATGGGCCACTGCATGAAGCCAAGACAGTGAAGGATTCATACCCATTATGAACATGACAGAAAGGCTGAAGTTAATCTGCCATGAAGTGGAACTTCAGGAGGTAACAGAATATGGGCACGTCACATATTGGTGGTCAAGGGAGTCATTTAAAAAGGAAACATAGGATGGTGGCTGACCATGGAAGAAACATCAGAAACACTTGGTTTAAGAATCATAAAAGGAGGTTGCGTACATGGAAGAGACTTGAAGATACCAAAAGTTTTCAGATTGGTTATTTAATGGTAATAAAGAGATTTTGGAACCAGATTTTAAATTGTAAGATTTTGGCAGGGGCAAATATGTCTGACAACAACATATAGGTTATGTACTGTAAATTTAAGCTGCAGAAATGCAGGAAATTAAGGTGATGGGGCCTGGATACATTGAAAGAACCAGAGGTGGCTGAAAGTTTTCGGGGAAGCATTAGGCAAGAGTTGACTAGAACAGGGGAAAAGAACATAGGAGATGAATGGGTAGCTTTGAGAGTTGAAATAGTCAAGGCAGCAGAGGATCAAGTACGTAAAAAGACCAAACCTAGTAGAAATCCATGGATAATAGAGGAGATACTGAATTGAACTGATGACAGGAAGAAATTTAAAAATGCAGCAAAAGGTGAAAGGGAACACAAATGTTTAATAAGCGAGATTGACAGGAAGTGGAAGTGGAAGATGGTTAAACAGCAAGGGCTACAAGAGAAATGTGAGGATATAGAAGCATATTCCACTGAGGGAAAGATAGATACCACCTACAGGAAAATTAAAGAGGTCTTTGGGGAAAAAAGAAGTAGCTGCATGAATATCAAGAGCTCAGATGGGGAACCAGTCCTAAGCAAAGAAGGGAAAGCTGAAAGGTGAAGGAATATATAGAGTGTCCATACAAACTGGAGGTTAACATTATAGAAATGGAAGAGGCTGTAAATGGAAATCAGATGGGAGGTACAATAATGTGAGAGGAGTCTGACAGAGGACTAAAAGATCTTAGTCAAAACAAGGCCCCAGGGATAGAAGAAATTCCATCAGAACTACTGATAGCCTTGGGAGGGTCAGCAAAGACAAAACTATTCCATCTGGTGAGCAAGACATACGAGATAGGTGATAAATCTTCAGACTTCAAGAAGGATGTAGTAATCGCAATTCCAAAGAGAGCAGATTCTGACACTTGTGAAAATTACCAAACTATCAGTTTAATAAATCATGGTTGCAAAATACTAACTGGAATTATTTACAGAAGAATGGACAAACTGGTAGAAGCCAACCTCAGGGAATATCAGTTTGGATTTCAGAGAAATACAGGTACATGCAAAGTGTTACTGTCTATATGGCTTACTTTACAGGATAATTTAAGGAAAGATAATCCTATGTTTATACCATCTGTAAATTTTGTTGAAACTTTGCTCTGTGTTGACTGGAATTTTATCTTTGAAATGCTGAAGGTAGCAGTGGTAAAATACAGGTAGAAAAAGGCTGTGCAGAAACGAGTTGAGGCACAGGAACGGGAAGCTGTGGTTTAGAATGTAGTGAGACAGGTTTGTTGCCTGTTCCAGATGTTACTCAGTCTTTTACACTGTGTAAGCAGTAAAGGAAACCAAAAAAACTTTCGAGTATCAATTAAAGTTTAAGGAGAAAAAATAAAAACACAAATTTAAAGTTTCACTGGCAAACCTCAATCAGAGACAGGAAGAGCAGTTGAACAGAATTGACTGCATCTTGAATGGAGGATATAAGATGAACATCAACAAAAGCAAGACAGGGATAATGGAATATAGTCTAACTCCTCAGCATCACCTGATTTAATTTGATTCATAGATGAGACCCTTACAGTGTTAGATGAAACTTGCTGTGTGAGAAGCAAAATAACTAATGACATCTTGGGTTGTCGGGTGTTCTGCCGGATATCAGCGTCGTACTTGCACGATATTTCGGTCACGTAGCTCGAGACCTTCATCAGGTGCGACCTGAGCAGTCTCAGGTCGCACCTGATGAAGGTCTCGAGCTACGTGACCGAAATATCGTGCAAGTACGACGCTGATATCCAGCAGAACACCCGACAACCCAAGATGTCATTCGATCGCCGGGAAAGCCTGAAGAGTTACAAAATAACTAATGATGGCTGAAGGAAAGTGGATATAAAACGTAGATTGACAACGGCAAGAAAAGCATTTCTGAAGAAGAGAAAATTATTAACACTGAATATAGATTTAAGAGTTACACAGAGTCTTTTTGAAAGTAATTGTCTGCAGTGTACCTACACACTGAAGTGAATCATTCACAAAGATTTTAGACAAGAAGAGAATATAAGGTTTTGAAAGATTGTGCTGCAGAAGAATGCTGAAGATCAGGTGGATAGATCAAATTAATAATGAAGAGGTACTGGGTAGAATTTTTTGGCATAACCACACTGGAAGAAGGGATTGGATGATAGGATGGGTTCAGAGACATTCAGGGGTAATGAATTTAGTATTACAGGGAACTGTGAGGAGTAAAAGTCATAGAGGGAGATGAATACAGTGAACAAATTCAGAAGGATGTAAATTGCAGTAGTTATTTGGAGATGAAGATGCTTCCACAGGATAGAGTGGTTTGATGCAGCTGTCCATGCCAGTTTTCACACTAAACACCACAAGAAAAAAATGACAGCACAGTGTGTATTGTGCATTTCTCAAAGTTCAGCTTTGGAGCTATGTCAAAGTGCAATATGTCATATCTTAGCACACATTATGCAAAAGTATCAGTGAACAGATCATTGTCAAGAGCACTGAATTTGATGTTTTTTTGTTCTAATATCATCTACACAAAGTATTGTTGTATGTATGTGAATACTAAGACATGCTGGTATGTTCATAAAAACTAAGACACTTCAGCAGAGACAGTTCATGTAATTCTTTTGGTATGTGGCATTCAAGCAAATTGCTAAATTTTGTTACCAAGGATGCAAACTCTAGGAACACAATACAAGTGTTGAGAAGCAGTAGTAAATATTTTGAGCTGGCTACATTGTTTGCAATAGGAGGTTTGTGGACTCAATCAAACTATTTTCAGTGCTTAGTTGGGAGATTAGAGCCATATATAGAGTAAGAGAAGAGTTCAGCAAAGAGACTACATAGATCTCCATCTGTCCAATGCCCAGCTTCACACATCCGTCCAGATCAAACCCACTAACAAGCAACAGTACCTCCATTATGACAGATGCCACCCATTCCATATCAAACGGTCCCTTCCCTACAGCTTAGGTCTTTATGGCAAATGAATCTGCTCCAGTCCTGAATCTCTGAACCATTACACAAATAACCTGAAAACAGCTTTCACATCCCACAACTACCCTCCCAACCTGGTACAGAACCAAATAGCTAGAGACACTTTCTCATCCCCTCAAACCCAGAACCTCCCACAAAAGAACCACAAAAGTGCCCCACTTGTGACAGGATACTTTCTGGGACTGGATCAGGCTCTGAATGTGGCTCTCCAGCAGGAATACAACTTCCTCAAATCCTGCCCTGAAATGAGATCCATCCTTCATGAAATCCTCCCCACTCCACCAAGGGTGTCCTTCTGCTCTCCACCTAACCTTCGTAACCTCTTGGTTCATCCCTATGAAATCCCGAAACCACCTTCCTACCCTCTGGCTCCTACCTTTGTAACCGCCCCTGGTGTAAAACCTGTCCCATGCACCCTCCCACCACCACCTACTCCAGTCCTGTAACCCGGAAGGTGTACATGATCAAAGGCAGAGCCACATGTGAAAGCAGCACGTGATTTACCAACTGACATGCCTACACTGTGAAGCCTTCTATGTAGGAATGACCAGCAACAAACTGTCCATTCACATGAACAGACACAGGCAGACAGTGTTTGTTGGTAATGAGGATCACCCTGTGGCTAAACATGCCTAGGTGCATGGCCAGCACATCTTGGCACAATGTTACACTGTCCGGGTTATCTGGATACTTCCCACTGACACCAACCTATCAGAACTCCGGAGATGGGAACTTCTCTTCAATATATTCTCTCTTCCCGTTACCCCCCAGGCTTCAACCTCCACTAATTTCAAGTTGCTGCCGCTCGTACCTCACCTCTCATTCAACAACATCTTTGCCTCTGTACTTCCGCCTCGACTGACATCTCTGCCCAACCTCTTTACATATGTCTGTCTGTGTCTGTATATGTGTGGATGGATGTGTGAGTGTGTGAGTGTATATCTTTCCTTTTTTCCCCCTAAGTTAAGTCTTTCCGCTCCTTGGATTGGAATTACTCCTTACCCTCTCCCTTAAAACCCACATCCTTTTGTCTTTCCCTCTTCTTCCCTTTTTCCTGATGAAGCAACCATGGGTTGCGAAAGCTTGAGTATTTGTGTGTGTGTTTGTGTGTTTTTTATTTTATTGTGTCTATCAACATACCAGCACTTTCTCATTTGGTAAGTTAAAGAATCTTTGTTTTTTATATATGTACTACACTAGAATACACACAACACGGTAATGTATTCATCTTGTTATTGCATTCCCACAGCTCCACGACTCACATCATTTCACTTTGTAGGTCAATTCTCACAGTCACCAAGACTCTTTTTTTCCTGCACCTCTGAAAATCATAATGTGCAATCTTTGGGCACATCAGCAGTTCATTTTGTACAATGTGAATGTATACCATCACTTAAAGTTGCGATGATGTCTCTCTTGCAGTGGTCATTCCCAGCAGGAAAAAGTCCCTTTAAACTCAATTGTACACTGCAAAAAATAAACTTTTGGATTATGGCTACCCATAAAATGCCCAGTATTGTGTAATACCCATCACCAACATCTGGCAATGTTGCTCAAAATTTCTTACTGCAACAGTGAAAGCAAACCATGTTGACCCCAATGATGCCACATCGTTGTCTCCTACTCCATGGATCCTATATTGTGTAGTCTTTGGCATTTACATAAGATGTCTACTCTAGCTACTGTCATGAGCACCTGTCTTCACCAAAAATTTATATTGTGTACCATTTACCATGATCTGCAAGTAGCATTCTACCTCTGCATATGTTTTCATGATACTCTATTTTATTGGGAACACTATATGTTGGTTAAGGAGTTTCCTCTGGCATTGGATGCACAGTTGTCTCAAAGCAGTCTGTTCTGTCTCATTACAGAACTCTTATGCATGATGCTCTACTCTCCATTCGTAATATGGAGTTTGATGGTGTTACTCCCTAACATGGCCTCATGTCCTCACTTATGACATTTCATATCAGAGGAAAATATATTTCAGTTCCTTTGTCATTGAGTGGCAGTATTCATTTCTTCAAGCTGGCTGGCAATCCTAAGCATGGTGACTAAATCCTAGGTTTTCCTAAGTGTCCTCCATGACATATTTCCTGGAAATCCTCTTTAAAAAAACCAAGTGTCCAGCATCTAGCCTCCTGCAGATTATCATAGGTTTCTGTATCAGCCTTCAGTGTTATGTCTGAAAATGCTCCTACAAATTCATTTTATTTCTGTGCTGAACCATTAAGCTGTTCTCTAAAAACCCTTGCACTGTTTTGTCAAAAATCTTGTGCTGTTCTTTTTGCAATGCCATTCATACAGCCCCTTCACAATCTGTATGAATGTCTGCACTTTATTCTGTCCTGCATAGGACATGACATAAGGCTTCATGTCACCAGTCAACTGCAACTTAGCCATATACAATCATGTTTCATCATGACAATTTGCTATCTTTGCAGCATATTTGAAGTCACTTACAAATATTGACACATCTTTAGTTGTTGTTGTTGTTGTGGTCTTTAGTCCTGAGACTGGTTTGATGCAGCTCTCCATGCCACTCTATCCTGTGCAAGCTTCTTCATCTCCCAGTACCTACTGCAGCCTACATCCTTCAGAATCTGCTTAGTGTATTCATCTCTTGGTCTCCCTCTATGATTTTTACCCTTTTAGTTAATTTATCTGAAAGAGGAGGTATAAAATTACCAGAAACAGGGTCTGTAGAAGGGATGGATATAGTCATTGAGGCTTTTACCTCTACTATCTCGGCTTGTCCTCTCAGTTGGGCTTCTTAAAAATATAACCATGCTACTTGCATCTACAAAAATTTTAATCCCTTCATGTATCAGTGCTACTCTTGTTTACAACATACATGCACCCTCCATCTAATAATACAGAAAATATGATGAATCACCTCAATTAACATAAAACTAGGTACACAGTAAGATTAAACCTTCTTGTTTGACACTTGCGGAAATTTTATCCAAGAAGTGCAGCAGTGTACTGAATCTTGTAGGGCCACAATACAGCATAACTGGCACTGCTGTTGTATATAACCAGATAGATTAAAGTATTGATATCCAACCTATCACAAATAGCATTGCTTACCATTGCTCCAAAATTGCAAAACATCTGCAGACTCCTGCAGCTTCAGCAAAGTCACTTTTAATATATGGAGAACATCCTACTGGCTAATTGTGGCTGTAACAGAAAACAAGAGAGGAGAGACTGGAGAGCCTACATAATTTCTGAAATGTGTCACTGTTGCTGTGTTTGTAGGTAGATGAATATGACAGCTAACACAGGCCTTCAGCCAGATAAACCTTGCAGCTCAGAACCACAGTGGAGGAGCTTTTGTCAGCTGGTGGGATTATAAGGTCAGGACCAGTTCTCATGTGGTGGATTGTGATTCTTTCTGCAGATGTAAGGTTAGTTTGCATGTTAATTTATTTTTGGAATGATGGTGAGTTAAGGTTCAAGGCTAAGAAATTCTGGATGGATAACATGTGGTGATTTGGATGCAGTGGGTGTTGGTCATGGATGGATGGAGGAATAAACTGAAGCAGGCATTGTTCAAGATTGGTTGTGGGTTAAATGTGATATGCAGGTGTTAGGCAGCATTCAAGATTGGTTTTGTGTCAAGTCTGACAGGAAGGATTGATAGGGTAACATATATCCACTATAGTGAACAAGAATAGGAGACAAGGTCATTAACAAGTAAAGCTTGATTGAATATGGGATTGGAGCAAACCTGTCTACTAACTGCAATACCCCCACTTTGACAGCTGCCACCTATTCTATACCAAGAAGTCCTATCCATATAGGCTAGTCACCTTAAGGGGTCCCTTTCAGAATGTTCTGACAGTATCACTGACACCTTCTCAGAATAAATTTACACTCCAAACTTGTGCAGGAACAGATCTCTCATGCCTTATCTTTCCAGTCACCCATCACCTTCCATAGTCCCACTGTGCAGCCACAAAGGAGCTTTCTCCTTGTGACTCACTACCATCCAGGACTGGTGGAACTTAATCATATTACCAGCCATAATTTGACTACCTCTCATTGTGCTTCGAAATGTGGGATATATTACCCACACCTTCCCACACCTTCCACAGTGGTATTCTGCTGTCCACCAAAACTACACATCCATGTTCATCCCTGCCCCAGCTCTGCTCCCTAGCCCTTGCTTATGGCTCATATCCTTATTACACACTGAGATGCAAGACTTGTCCCATACATTCTCCCACCATGACCTACTCCAGTCATTTCACAAGTACCACCTATACCATCAAAGGCAGGACTTCAAGTGAAGCCAGTTATGTGATAGACAACCTAAGCTCCCACCACTGTGCCTCATAAACAGCTCGTTGATTGTCATGCCCATGTATATCTGACTGAATGAATGACCACCAACAAGCTGTGCCCAAAATAACAGCTGTACCATCCAGTTTCTGAGCACACTGCCCAAAACGATGTTATTTACTTCACTGACTGCTTCACAGCTTCTGCCTTCTGTATCCTTCCTACCAACACACACAGGTGGTAACTCTCCCTGCAATATATCATGTGTTCCTGTAAGCCCTGTGGCCTCAGTTACTGTTAGTCACTGTCCTTCATCCACCAATCCCTTTACTTGCTCCCACTCCAACACTACACAGCCTTTTATTCCTCCTATACACATGAGTCTTTTTACTTCTCTCCTTTTCCAGTGTCCTTGTCCCCCTTCCCTCCAACCACTATCTAATCTCACAACTGTACCTAGCTGTCCTATCTTCTTCTCACCACATACCTGCATGCTTCCACAAGTAACACTTTACTGTCTCCCACCTCTGCCCTGCTATCCCTCCCCCTCCCCCTCCCCCTCCCCACCCAGCCTCCATCATACCACTACTGCCCAGAGAGCTTCTCTCATCATCCACAGCAGCCAGAGACAGTGCTCATGTGCATGCGTGTGTGTGTATGTGTGTGTGTGTGTGTGTGTGTGTGTGTGTGTGTGTGTGTGTGTGTGGTTTCTACTTTAGAAGACCTTCTGGCTGAAAGCTTACTTTTATTGGAGACTTTTGTTGTGCCTGTCTGTAACTACATGACTTCAGTAGCAATCTAACCTTTTCATAATAGAATCTGTATTAAATACACACATAATTTAAATGCTACCATCTCCTAGTAAATATAGTGACCTTAATATCTTGAATATTAATGAAATTTGCATCCCAAGGTCTGGCATCCTAACTAGAGCAGTACGAACAAAGCAGAGATTACTGCTAGCATTCACTCACAAAATTTGCTCTGATACAAATGAAATGAATTAATTTGACAGTCCTACACTTCATGTGGATCAGTTCTATATAGTACCTTGAGGAAATTAAACCTAATGCCTTACTATTGTAGCTTTTTGCTAATAAGATTTCAGAGCTTGCCAAAAGCATTAGACATCCACTAACTCACAGCGAGCAGTGTCACTTACAGTCTTTTCCTAAGTGTTCTATAATCCTTATAGGGTAGAGGAAAGAAGAGCATTGCCACTACATGCCTTTTACATGAGGGTAGATGAACATTGCTCACTGCAGGTGACCTCTCTGTGTCTGCTTTAAGACTGGGAGAAGTTAATTTGGTACTCCAAGCCGACACCACTAGACTACCCTCTGGCTCTAATGGAGCATGTTTGAAAGGAATATGCAAACCTGGTTATTTTTCCACACTCATACAGTAGGATATTGCAGTAGCAAAGATTTAATTATACATGAAAGCATTTTCCTTCAGCATTGGCTGTGTGGCAAACTTCCATTAGTACAAGAATTAAATGCAGTTAGTTGCTCAAGTAATTGGGGTCCATATTGCACACGAATAACATGAACACCATGAAAGCAGGACTTGACTGAGTTTCTGGAGGTGGTCAGCTGAGATGGCTCACCCCTCGTAATGATGGAACAGCAACTGTATATTGCCAATGGGAACTGGAGACCCTCACAGTGGAAGGCAGTGGCAGTCACAATAGAGCCCTTCAATTGGTCCTCTGGTCAGAAACACCTGAGTATACGAGGGTTGAATTAAATGTAATGCATCCACCTTTGTTAATTGAGTTTGGATGGGAATATTTTAATAAATCAAACATATAAATAATCCTTAGAATGTGATCTTTAATGACCAATATTCACTATTCCACATAATCATCAGCTAACTGGATACATTTCTGCCAATGATGAACAAGTTTTCTGAAGCCGTCATGGAAGAAGTCAACACTCTGTTTCCACAACAACAGTCTCACACTTTTTTCAATGTCTTCATTAGATGCGTAATGATGTTCCTGCAGATCATCTTTCATTATTGGGAACAGATGTAAGTCAGACAGTGGTAAATCTGGACTGTATGGAGGATGCCGTATGGTGATGAGATTCAGTCTCTTAAGTTCTGCTATGGTGGTACATGAAGTGTGTGGTTTGGCATTGTCATGCTGCAGGAAAACATTTCCCTTTTCCTTTTGGGACCTTGTTAGCCATCATTACAGTGTTTGCAGCATTGTGATAGAATGCTCTGAATTTATTGTTGTTTCACAATCAAGGAAACTGACATGGATAACACCATCTGTGTCCCAGAACACTGTGGCCATGATTTTTCCAGCTGAGGGCTGCGTCTTCAATTTCTTTCTCGGGGATGAGTCTGTGTGTCGACATTCCATAGATTGACATTTCGTCTCCAGAATGTAATGGTGAACCCATGTTTTGTCTCCTGTCACAGTTGAATGGAGAAAGGTGTCACCTTCATTCTCATAATGCGCCAGGATATCCTATCAAATTTCATGTCTGTACGCTTTCATTTCAGGAGTCAGCATCAGGGGGTACCCATAGTGCACAGATCTTACAATATCCAAGCAAAGCAACAATGTGACCCATACGTTCTTGTGAAGTGCTGATTGTGCTTGCAATTTCTCTGATGAATCTCCTTTGGGGTGACACCTTCTTCTGTCAATACTTCAATGACAGCATGTTGCTTAAATCGCATTGACTGACTGTTTGCATAGGGTTCCATACTTAGCATTGAATGCTTTTGTTGTTACAATGTAAAGGCTTCCTGCCAACTGGAGCTGTAGAGAAGAGGCTATAGAACAAGCCAGTACGTGCCACATGCCAATCCTGACAACTGTTGAAGAGTTATGAAGGTGGAGGTATTACTTTTCAGTCAACCTTCATAAAAGTCCCCAGAGTGAGACTTGCTGTTCTGTAGAACCTCATAGACAGCAAGATGAGTAATCAGAATGTGCTGTGGTGGTGATATTCCATATCGATTCTCGATCGTTAGGCCTTCGAGTGGTGTTTCTTGCTCCGTTGCGAGGCACCTCCTGGCGGCGGGTGGCGCCGTCTCTGCCCAGTGGCATGAGCGCAGGCAGTCAAGTTTGGTCGCGAGCGGCACGAGCATTGCCTTTTGCAACAGACGATGAGTCCCTCCACACTGTCACTGGCCGGGGCTGTTGTTACTCGCTGCTCCCCAGGTCGGTGGTTGAGTCGTTGCCTGATTACTAGCTCTCCTGCCCTATCTGACTGCTCTTTGCTAAGGTATGGGTGATGATACTCGTGCTGGATCATCTTTCTCATGGTGGTTTCCCTGGACCACACCTTGGCACTAGCTTGTGGCTGTGCTGCTCCTGGATATAGTTTATAGAGGAGTACTTTTCTGTCCTTGGAAGTTTGGTGCTGTTTGTGTGTTTCAGCGTGCTATGGCTAAGAAGATTATCTACAATGTTATGATTGTGTTGGAAATGTGGCAAAACACCAGTGTTCGTGTTTCTCCGTGTTCTGTGAGGTGATGTACCTTACTTAGTGTGTTTTTCTTGGTGTCCTATTGTGCCATTGCAAAACTTTGTTTAACCTTTTCCCTCCTTATTCTTCTGCAGAGTGCCATTGGATCTTGTGGCCTGTAATTTCGCTTGTGTCAATTTCTGTGGTTTTGGGGGATAATTGATTAAATTATGTTTTGGAATTTATGGGATTCTTTGTGTTTGTCGTGGCGTTTTGCTGGCATGTGCCCGTACAATTTATCGTTCCCTGACCCGGGCATCATACGTAAAGTTTAAGGTGAGTGAATTTTGGTAGTTCCCATCCAGTGGTTCGGTGGGCCCCATGATGAATTGTTTTCTTTGCACCCTGCTGGTCCTACCTCCCTGGCTTAAGGTTGGCTCCACTGTGCCCGTGCATGAGTGTGTGTGTTGACGATGGTGATTGTTTCCTGACTTGTTTACAGTATCGTGCCGACTTATCTGCATAGACTGCTGAATCTGTAGTTTGGTCTACGCCATGTTACAGTTATTTCAAGTTTGTTCACACACTCAACTTGGTAATGACATCTGCGCACCTATGAGATTGAATATTCTGTTGAACTATTGTAAGCTGGTGGTTGTTGCTGTGTGTGTGTTAAATTTTAACTTGTATTTGAGTTTTGGTGTAATTGTATTTTGTTAACTGAGCTAATTTTATCTAGCCTACTGCTGCGATGTCAGAAATGTTACAATCCAGCCTTTGGCTCCTTGTGAATTTTTATGTTGATAACCGTTTCAGCATTTTAGTGTAGTGATTTATATTTTACGTTTTGGGGAAATTTTATCTTGGCAAATCCCTGGGGTTAAATTGTGCAACTTGTGTCTATGATGTATGTAAATGTTGGCGTGGACTGCCCTTTCTCGTTAGGCCTATCACTTATTGTTTTACTAAAGGAATTAAGAGATATTTGTTGAAAGTGTTTTTTTAAAAAAAATTTAACAATCATAAATTTAATCTTACCTGTGAAGGCATATATGTGGAGAGTTGTTATATAAATTTCATTGTCTTCCCAGCTTGCCCTTTGCTACTGTATTAAAGGTGTTTGTTGTTTTGATTAATCACAGCTGCTTGCCTTAAAGAACTAAAGCTGATTTTGAAAGATTGAGAATTAGTGTAACTGTTCACTCCAATAAAGCCACCCTGTTAAAAGAAAAATTTTGGTGCTACCATTTGTTTCCCCCTTGTTCCCCTTCCACAGCTCAGAGCAGACTGACATAAGTCCCTCCTCCAGGTCAATGTGCTCCCATCTGATGTAGTTGCTTTGGAAATGAGCAACATTTATGAGAGACTGGCCTGTCTTCATCATGATACTGTCGGGCAATAATCACACTAGTTGGCATGGCAGCATCAGGACACTGAGTATATGCCCTTGCATATGACTTACACTTTCTTCCTTCCCCCTGCTTAGGCATCTGAGACTATGCTCCTCTTAATGGTGTGTTCCAATCAGGTCGATAGTGTGGCCGTAATATCTGCATTAACAGTGGTACCCACAAGTTGACACTTTACTCAGTTTCTGATGCTTGGTCTCCTTTCCTCTGCCTCCTGAGGTGCCAAGGAAGAAATCTGAATTTTTGCGTAGCTGCACCGGTATATTGTTTCACAGCACAAAACTTCGTATCAGAGTGCTATAAAACTTCTAGTAGAAGGCTTACACTGATCTGCCAGAACATTATGACCAACTAACTAACAGCCGGTATGTCCACGTTTGGCACAGATAACAGTAGCGACTAGTGTCACAGGATTGGTTCAAAACATAGACAGTAAGAAGGGTCAGTCCTCTTGTACTTAAGTCGGCATTGTGCCTTTTGTATTTAATTCCGATGCAATTTCTGCGTTTCATCGTCAATAAGAAGGTCAGAGGGATACAGTAAACCTGAAGTGAAGCGTTGGAATCCGTAACTAGTGTCACAGAAATGGTTCAAACTATAATCAGTAAGAAGAGTCAGTCTTCTTGTACTTAAGTCGGCATTGTGCCATTTCTATTTAAACCGATGCAATTTCTGTGTTTCATCGTCAATAAGAAGGTCCAAGGGATACAGTAAACTTGGAGTGAAGCATCGGAATCTATAACTAGTGTCACAGGAAAGGTTCAAAGCATAGACAGTAAGAAGGGTCAGTCTTCTTGTACTTAAGTCGGCATTGTGCCTTTTCTATTTAATTCCGATGCAATTTCTGTGTTTCATCGTCAATAAGAAGGTCAGAGGGATACAGTAAACCTGATGTGAAGCATCGGAATCTATAACTAGTGTCACAGGAATGGTTCAAAACATAGTCAGTAAGAAGAGACAGTCTTCTTGTACTTAAGTCTTCATTGTGCCTTTTGTATTTAATTCCGATGCAATTTCTGTGTTTAATCGTCAATAAGAAGGTCCAAGGTAAACAGTAAACCTGAAGTAAAGCGTCGGAATCTATAACTAGTGTCACAGGAATCGTTCAAACTATAATCAGTAAGAAGAGTCAGTCTTCTTGTACTTAAGTCGGCATTGTGACTTTTCTATTTAACTGCGATGCAATTTCTGAGTTTCATCGTCAATGACAATTTCCAAGGGATACAGTAAACCTGTAGTGAAGCATCGGAAACTATAACTAGGGTCACAGGAATGGTTGAAAACGTAGTCAGTAGGAAGAGTCAATCTTGTTGTCCTTAAGTTGGCATTGTGCCTTTTGTATTTAATTCCGATGCAATTTCTGTGTTTCATCGTCAATAAGAAGGACCAAGGGAAACAGTAAACCTGGACTGAAGCATCGGAATCTGTAACTAGTGTCAATGGAATGGTTCAAAACATAGACAGTAAGAAGAGTCAGTCTTCTTGTACTTAAGTCGGCATTGTGCCTTTTGTATTTAATTCCGATGCAATTTCTGTGTTTCAACGTCAATAAGAAGGTCAGAGGGATACAGTAAACCTGAAATAAAGCATCGGAAACTACAACTAGTGTCACAGGATTGGTTCTAAACATAGACAGTAAGAAGAGTCAGTCTTCTTGTACTTAAGTCGGCATAGTGCCTTTTCTATTTAATTCCGATGCAATTTCTGTGTTTCATCGTCAATAAGAAGGTCAGAGGGATACAGTAAACCTGAAGTGAAGCATCGGAATCTATAACTAGTGTCACAGGAATGGTTCAAATCATAGTCAGTAAGAAGAGTCAGTCTTCTTGTAGTTAGGTCAGCAGTGTGCCTTTCGTATTTAATTCCGATGCAATATCCGTGTTTTACCGTCAATAAGTAGGTCAGAGGGATACAGATAACCTGAAGTGAAGCATCGGAATCTATAACTAGTGTCACAGTAATGGTTCAAAGCATAGACAGTAAGAAGAGTCAGTCTTCTTGTACTTAAGTCGGCATTGTGCCTTTTGTATTTGATTCCGATGCAATTTCTGTTTTTCATCGTCAATAAGAAGGTCCAAGGGATACAGTAAACCTGAAGTGAAGCAACGTAATCTATAACTAGTGTCACTGGAATGGTTCTAAATATAAACAGTAAGAAGAGTCAGTCTTCCTGTACTTAAGTCGGCATTGTGGTTATTTGTATTTAATTCCGATGCAATTTCTGTGTTTCATCGTCAATAACAAGGTCCAAGGGATACAGAAAACCTGGAGTGAAGCATCGGAATCTATAATTAGTGTCACAGGAATGGTTCCAACATAGTCAGTATGAAGAGTCAGTCTTCTTGTCCTTAAGTTGGCATTGTGCCTTTTG
Source organism: Schistocerca serialis cubense (assembly GCF_023864345.2). Taxonomy (NCBI): domain Eukaryota; kingdom Metazoa; phylum Arthropoda; class Insecta; order Orthoptera; family Acrididae; genus Schistocerca; species Schistocerca serialis. The sequence continues at coordinate 6,373,198 of NW_026047584.1, read as the reverse complement.
TATTTAATTCCGATGCAATTTCTGTGGTTCCTCGTCAATAAGAAGGTCAGAGGTATGCAGTAAACCTGAAGTGAAGCATCCGAATCCACAACTAGTGTCACAGGAATGGTTCAAAACATAGACAGTAGGAAGAGTCAGTCTTCTTGTACTTAGGTCGGCATTGTGACTTTTGTATTTAATTCCGATGCAATTTCTGTGTTTCATCGTCAATAACAAGGTCCAAGGGATACAGAAAACCTGGAGTGAAGCATCGGAATCTATAATTAGTGTCACAGGAATGGTTCAAACATAGTCAGTATGAAGAGTCAGTCTTCTTGTACTTAAGTTGGCATTGTGCCTTTTGTATTTAATTCCGATGCAATTTCTGTGGTTCCTCGTCAATAAGAAGGTCAGAGGTATACAGTAAACCTGAAGTAAAGCTTCGGAATCTATAACTAGTGTCACAAGAATGGTTCAAACTATAATCAGTAAGAAGAGTCAGTCTTCTTATACTTAAGTCGTCATTGTGCCTCTTCTATTGAATTTCGATGCTATTTCTGTGTTTCATCGTCAATAAGAAGGTCCAAGGGATACAGTAAACCTGGAGTGAAGCATCGGAAACTATAACTAGTGTCACAGTAATGGTTCAAAACATCGTCAGTATGAAGAGTCAGTCTTCTTGTCCTTAAGTTGGCATTGTGCCTTTTGTAATTCATTCCGATGCAATTTCTGTGGTTCATCGTCAATAAGAAGGTCAGAGGTATACAGTAAACCTTAAGTGAAGCATCGGAATCCACAACTAGTGTCACAGGAATGGTTCAAAACATAGACAGTAGGAAGAGTCAGTCTTCTTGTACTTAGGTCGGCATTGTGCCGTTTGTATTTAATTCCGATGCAATTTCTGTGTTTCATCGTCAACTACAAGGTCCAAGGTATACAGTAAACCTGAAGTAAAGCTTCGTAACCTATAACTAGTGTCACAGGAATGGTTCAAAACATAGTCTGTCAGAAGAGTCAGTCTTCTTGCACTTAAGTCGGCACTGTGCCTTTTCTATTGAATTCCGATGCTATTTCTGTGTTTCATCGTCAATTAGAAGGTCCAAGGGATACAGTAAACCTGAAGTAAGGCATCGGAATCTTCAACTAGTGTCACAGGATTGGTTCAAAACATAGACAGTAAGAAGAGTCAGTCTTCTTGTACTTAAATCGGCATAGTGCCTTTTCTATTTACTTCCGATGCAATTTCTGTGTTTCATCGTCAATAAGAAGGTCAGAGGGATACAGTAAACCTGAAGTGAAGCAACGGAATCTATAACTAGTGTCACAGGAATGGTTCAAATCATAGTCAGTAAGAAGAGTCAGTCTTCTTGTACTTAAGTCGGCATTGTGCCTTTCGTATATAATTCCGATGCAATTTCTGTGTTTCACCGTCAATAAGAAGGTCAGAGGGATACAGTAAACCTGAAGTGAATAATCGGAATCTACAACTAGTGTCACAGTAATGGTTCAAAGCATAGACAGTAAGAAGAGTTAGTCCTCTTGTACTTAAGTCGGCTTTGTGCCTTTTGTATTTGATTCCGATGCAATTTCTGTGTTTCATTGTCAATAAGAAGGTCCAAGGGATACAGTAAACCTGAAGTGAAGCATCGGAATCTATAACTAGTGTCACAGGAATGGTTCAAAACATAGACAGTACGAAGAGTCAGTCTTCTTGTACTTAAGTCGGCATTGTGCCTTTTCTATTTAATTCCGATGCAATTTCTGTGTTTCATCGTCAATAACAAGGTCCAAGGGATACAGAAAATTGGAGTGAAGCATCAGAATCTATAATTAGTGTCACAGGAATGGTTCAAAACATAGTCAGTATAGAGAGTCAGTCTTCTTGTCCTTAAGTTGGCATTGTGCCTTTTGTATTTAATTCCGATGCAATATCTGTGCTTCATCGTCAATAAGTAGGTCAGAGGTATACAGTAAACCTGAAGTGAAGCATCTGAATCCTCAACTAGTGTCACAGGAATGGTTCAAAACATAGACAGTAAGAAGAGTCAGTCTTCTTGTACTTAAGTCGGCATTGTGCCTTTTGTATTTAATTCCGATGCTATTTCTGTGTTTCATCGTCAATAAGAAGGTCCAAGGTATACAGTAAACCTGAATTAAAGCATCGTAATCTATAACTAGTGTCACAGGAATGGTTCGAACTATAAAAAGTAAGAAGAGTGAGTCTTCTTATACTTAAGTCGGCATTGTGCCTTTTCTATTTAATTCCGATGCAATTTCTGTGTTTCATCGTCAATAAGAAAGTCCAAGGGATACAGTAAACCTGGAGTGAAGCATCGGAATCTATAACTAGTGTCACAGGAAAGGTTCAAAACATAGACAGTAAGAAGAGTCAGTCTTCTTGTACTTAAGTCGGTATTGTGCCCTTTCTATTTAATTCCGATGCAATTTCTGTGTTTCATCGTCAATAAGAAGGGCAGAGGGATACAGTATACCTGAGGTGAAGCATGGGAATCTATAACTAGTGTCACAGGAATGGTTCAAAACATAGTCAGTAAGAAGAATCAGTCTTCATGTACTTCAATCAGCAGTGTGCCTTTTGTATTTAATTCCGATGCATTATCTGTGTTTCATCGTCAAGAAGATACAAGGGAAACAGTAAACCTGGAGTGTAGCATCGGAATCTATAACTAGTGTCACACGAATGGTTCAAAACATAGACAGTAAGAAGAGTCAGTCTTCGTGTACTGAAGTTGGCATTTTGCCATTTGTATTTAATTCCAAAGCAATTTCTGTGTTTCATCGTCAATACGAAGGTCCAAGGGATACAGTAAACCTGAAGTGAAGCATCAGAATCTATAACTAGTGTCACAGGAATGGTTCAAAACATAGTCAGTAAGAAGAGTGAGTCTTCTTGCACTTAAGTCGGCATTGTGCCTTTTCTATTGAATTCCGATGCTATTTCTGTGTTTCATTGTCAATTAGAAGGTCCAGGGGATACAGTAAACCTGGAGTGAAGCATCGGAATCTGTAACTAGTGTCAATGGAATGGTTCAAAACATAGACAGTAAGAAGAGTCAGTCTTCTTGTACTTAAGTCGGCATTGTGCCTTTTGTATTTAATTCCGATGCAATTTCTGTGTTTCAACGTCAATAAGAAGGTCAGAGGGATACAGTAAACCTGAAATAAAGCATCTGAAACTACAACTAGTGTCACAGGATTGGTTCTAAACATAGACAGTAAGAAGAGTCAGTCTTCTTGTACTTAAGTCGGCATAGTGCCTTTTCTATTTAATTCCGATGCAATTTCTGTGTTTCATCGTCAATAAGAAGGTCAGAGGGATACAGTACACCTGAAGTGAAGCATCGGAATCTATAACTAGTGTCACAGGAATGGTTCAAATCATAGTCAGTAAGAAGAGTCAGTCTTCTTGTAGTTAGGTCAGCATTGTGCCTTTCGTATTTAATTCCGATGCAATTTCTGTGTTTTACCGTCAATAAGTAGGTCAGAGGGATACAGATAACCTGAAGAGAAGCATCGGAATCTATAACTAGTGTCACAGTAATGGTTCAAAGCATAGACAGTAAGAAGAGTCAGTCTTCTTGTACTTAAGTCGGCATTGTGCCTTTTGTATTTGATTCCGATGCAATTTCTGTTTTTCATCGTCAATAAGAAGGTCCAAGGGATACAGTAAACCTGAAGTGAAGCAACGTAATCTATAACTAGTGTCACTGGAATGGTTCTAAATATAAACAGTAAGAAGAGTCAGTCTTCCTGTACTTAAGTCGGCATTGTGGTTATTTGTATTTAATTCCGATGCTATTTCTGTGTTTCATCGTCAATAAGAAGGTACAAGGTATACAGTAAACCTGAAGTAAAGCATCGTAATCTATAACTAGTGTCACAGGAATGGTTCAAAAAATAGACAATAAGAAGAGCCAGTCTTCGTGTACTTAAGTTGGCATTTTGCCTTTTGTATTTAATTGCGATGCAATTTCTGTGTTTCATCGTCAATAAGAAGGTCCTAGGGATTCAGTAAACCTGAAGTGAAGCATCGGAATCTATAAATAGTGTCACAGGAATGGTTCAAAACATAGTCAGTAAGAAGAGTCAGTCTTATTGCACTTAAGTCGGCAATGTGCCTTTTCTATTTAATTCCGATCAATTTCTGTGTTTCATCGTCAATAAGAAGGTCAGAGATATACAGTAAACCTGAAGTGAAGCATCGGAATCTATAACTAGTGTCACACGAATGGTTCAAAACATAGACAGTACGTAGAGTCAGTCTTCTTGTACTTAAGTCGGCATTGTGCCTTTTCTATTTAACTGCGATGCAATTTCTGAGTTTCATCGTCAATGACAATTTCCAAGGGATACAGTAAACCTGTAGTGAAGCATCGGAAACTATAACTAGGGTCACAGGAATGGTTGAAAACGTAGTCAGTAGGAAGAGTCAGTCTTCTTGTCCTTAAGTTGGCATTGTGCCTTTTGTATTTAATTCCGATGCAATTTCTGTGTTTCATCGTCAATAAGAAGGACCAAGGGAAACAGTAAACATGGAGTGAAGCATCGGAATCTGTAACTAGTGTCAATGGAATGGTTCAATACATAGACAGTAAGAAGAGTCAGTCTTCTTGTACTTAAGTCGGCATTGTGCCTTTTGTATTTAATTCCGATGCAATTTCTGTGTTTCAACGTCAATAAGAAGGTACAAATGATACAGTAAACCTGAAGTGAAGCGTCGGAATCTATAACTAGTGTCACAGGAATGGTTCAAAACATAGACAGTATGAAGAGTCAGTGTTCTTGTACTTAAGTCGGCATAGTGCCTTTTGTATTTAATTCCGATGCAATTTCTGTGTTTCATTGTCAATAAGAAGGTCCAAGGGATACAGTAAACCTGAAATAAAGCATCGGAAACTACAACTAGTGTCACAGGATTGGTTCAAAACATAGACAGTAAGAAGAGTCAGTCTTCTTGTACTTAAGTCGGCATAGTGCCTTTTCTATTTAATTCCGATGCAATTTCTGTGTTTCATCGTCAATAAGAAGGTCAGTGGGATACAGTAAACCTGAAGTGAAGCATCGGAATCTATAACTAGTGTCACAGGAATGGTTCAAATCCTAGTCAGTAAGAAGAGTCAGTCTTCTTGTAGTTAGGTCAGCATTGTGCCTTTCGTATTTAATTCCGATGCAATTTCTGTGTTTCACCGTCAATAAGTAGGTCAGAGGGATACAGATAACCTGAAGTGAAGCATCGGAATCTATAACAAGTGTCACAGTAATGGTTCAAAGCATAGACAGTAAGAAGAGTCAGTCTTCTTGTACTTAAGTCGGCATTGTGCCTTTTGTATTTGATTCCGATGCAATTTCTGTTTTTCATCGTCAATAAGAAGGTCCAAGGGATACAGTAAACCTGAAGTGAAGCAACGTAATCTATAACTAGTGTCACTGGAATGGTTCTAAATATAAACAGTAAGAAGAGTCAGTCTTCCTGTACTTAAGTCGGCATTGTGCTTATTTGTATTTAATTCCCATGCAATTTCTGTGTTTCATCGTCAATAACAAGGTCCAAGGGATACAGAAAACCTGGAGTGAAGCATCGGAATCTATAATTAGTGTCACAGGAATGGTTCCAACATAGTCAGTATGAAGAGTCAGTCTTCTTGTCCTTAAGTTGGCATTGTGCCTTTTGTATTTAATTCCGATGCAATTTCTGTGGTTCCTCGTCAATAAGAAGGTCAGAGGTATGCAGTAAACCTGAAGTGAAGCATCGGAATCCACAACTAGTGTCACAGGAATGGTTCAAACATAGACAGTAGGAAGAGTCAGTCTTCTTGTACTTAGGTCGGCATTGTGACTTTTGTATTTAATTCCGATGCAATTTCTGTGTTTCATCGTCAATAGCAAGGTCCAAGGGATACAGAAAACCTGGAGTGAAGCATCGGAATCTATAATTAGTGTCACAGGAATGGTTCAAACATAGTCAGTATGAAGAGTCAGTCTTCTTGTACTTAAGTTGGCATTGTGCCTTTTGTATTTAATTCCGATGCAATTTCTGTGGTCCCTCGTCAATAAGAAGGTCAGAGGTATACAGTAAACCTGAAGTGAAGCATCGGAATGCACAACTAGTGTCACAGGAATGGTTCAAAACATAGACAGTAGGAAGAGTCAGTTTTCTTGTACTTAGGTCGGCATTGTGCCTTTTGTATTTAATTCCGATGCAATTTCTGTGTTTCATTGTCAATAAGAAGGTTCAAGGTATACAGTAAACCTGAAGTAAAGCTTCGGAATCTATAACTAGTGTCACAGGAATGGTTCAAACTATAATCAGTAAGAAGAGTCAGTCTTCTTATACTTAAGTCGTCATTGTGCCTTTTCTATTGAATTCCGATGCTATTTCTGTGTTTCATCGTCAATAAGAAGGTCCAAGGGATACAGTAAACCTGGAGTGAAGCATCGGAATCTATAACTAGTGTCACAGTAATGGTTCAAAACATAGTCAGTATGAAGAGTCAGTCTTCTTGTCCTTAAGTTGGCATTGTGCCTTTTGTATTTCATTCCGATGCAATTTCTGTGGTTCATCGTCAACAAGAAGGTCCAAGGTATACAGTAAACCTGAAGTAAAGCTTCGTAACCTATAACTAGTGTCACAGGAATGGTTCAAAACATAGTCTGTCAGAAGAGTCAGTCTTTTGCACTTAAGTCGGCACTGTGCCTTTTCTATTGAATTCCGATGCTATTTCTGTGTTTCATCGTCAATAAGAAGGTCCAAGGGATACAGTAAACCTGGAGTGAAACATCGGAATCTATAACTAGTGTCACAGAAATGGTTCAAAGCATAGACAGTAAGAAGAGTCAGTCTTCTTGTACTTAAGTCGGCATTGTGCCTTTTGTATTTAATTCCGATGCGATTTCTGTGTTTCATCGTCAATAAGAAGGTCCAAGGGATACAGTAAACCTGAAGTAAAGCATCGGAATCTTCAACTAGTGGCACAGGATTGGTTCAAACATAGACAGTAAGAAGAGTCAGTCCTCTTGTACTTAAATCGGCATAGTGCCTTTTCTATTTACTTCCGATGCAATTTCTGTGTTTCATCGTCAATAAGAAGGTCAGAGGGATACAGTAAACCTGAAGTGAAGCATCGGAATCTATAACTAGTGTCACAGGCATGGTTCAAATCATAGTCAGTAAGAAGAGTCAGTCTTCTTGTACTTAAGTCGGCATTGTGCCTTTCGTATTTAATTCCGATGCAATTTCTGTGTTTCACCGTCTATTAGAAGGTCAGAGGGATACAGTAAACCTGAAGTGAAGCATCGGAATCTATAACTAGTGTCACAGTAATGGTTCAAAGCATAGACAGTAAGAAGAGTTAGTCCTCTTGTACTTAAGTCGGCATTGGGCCTTTTGTATTTGATTCCGATGCAATTTCTGTGTTTCATCGTCAATAAGAAGGTCCAAGGGATACAGTAAACCTGAGGTGAAGCATCGGAATCTATAACTAGTGTCTCAGGAATGGTTCAAAACATAGACAGTACGAAGAGTCAGTCTTCTTGTACTTAAGTCGGTATTGTGCCTTTTCTATTTAATTCCGATGCAATTTCTGTGTTTCATCGTCAATAACAATGTACAAGGGATACAGAAAACTTGGAGTGAAGCATCGGAATCTATAATTAGTGTCACAGGAATGGTTCAAAACATAGTCAGTATAGAGAGTCAGTCTTCTTGTCCTTAAGTTGGCATTGTGCCTTTTGTATTTAATTCCGATGCAATATCTGTGCTTCATCGTCAATAAGAAGGTCAGAGGTATACAGTAAACCTGAAGTGAAGCATCGGAATCCTCAACTATTGTCACAGGAATGGTTCAAAACATAGACAGTAAGAAGAGTCAGTCTTCTTGTACTTAAGTCGGCATTGTGCCTTTTGTATTTAATTCCGATGCTATTTCTGTGTTTCATCGTCAACAAGAAGGTCCAAGGTATACAGTAAACCTGAAGTAAAGCATCGTAATCTATAACTAGTGTCACAGGAATGGTTCAAACTATAACAAGTAAGAAGAGTCAGTCTTCTTATACTTAAGTCGGCATTGTGCCTTTTCAATTTAATTCCGATGCAATTTCTGTGTTTCATCGTCAATAAGAAAGTCCAAGGGATACAGTAAACCTGGAGTGAAGCATCGGAATCTATAACTAGTGTCACAGGAAAGGTTCAAAACATAGACAGTAAGAAGAGTCAGTCTTCTTGTACTTAAGTCGGTATTGTGCCCTTTCTATTTAATTCCGATGCAATTTCTGTGTTTCATCGTCAATAAGAAGGTCAGAGGGATACAGTATACCTGAGGTGAAGCATGGGAATCTATAACTAGTGTCACAGGAATGGTTCAAAACATAGTCAGTAAGAAGAATCAGTCTTCATGTACTTCAATCAGCAGTGTGCCTTTTGTATTTAATTCCGATGCATTATCTGTGTTTTATCGTCAAGAAGATACAAGGGAAACAGTAAACCTGGAGTGTAGCATCGGAATCTATAACTAGTGTCACACGAATGGTTCAAAACATAGACAGTAAGAAGAGTCAGTCTTCATGTAGTGAAGTTGGCATTTTGCCATTTGTATTTAATTCCGAAGCAATTTCTGTGTTTCATCGTCAATAAGAAGGTCCAAGGGATACAGTAAACCTGAAGTGAAGCATCAGAATCTATAACTAGTGTCACAGGAATGGTTCAAAACATAGTCAGTAAATAGAGTCAGTCTTCTTGCACTTAAGTCGGCATTGTGCCTTTTCTATTGAATTCCGATGCTATTTCTGTGTTTCATTGTCAATTAGAAGGTCCAAGGGATACAGTAAACCTGGAGTGAAGCATCGGAATCTGTAACTAGCGTCAATGGAATGGTTCAAAGCATAGACAGTAAGAAGAGTCAGTCTTCTTGTACTTAAGTCGGCATTGTGCCTTTTGTATTTAATTCCGATGAAATTTCTGTGTTTCAACGTCAATAAGAAGGTACAAGGGATACAGTAAACCTGAAGTGAAGCGTCGGAATCTATAACTAGTGTCACAGGAATGGTTCAAAACATAGACAGTAGGAAGAGTCAGTGTTCTTGTACTTAAGTCGGCATTGTGCCTTTTCTATTTAATTCCGATGCAATTTCTGTGTTTTATCGTCAATAAGAAGGTCCAAGGGATACAGTAAACCTGGAGTAAAGCATCGGAATCTACAACTAGTGTCACAGGATTGTTCAAAACATAGACAATAAGAAGAGTCAGTCTTCTTGTACTTAAGTCGGCATAGTGCCTTTTCTATTTAATTCCGATGCAATTTCTGTGTTTCACCGTCAATAAGAAGGTCAGAGGGATACAGTAAACCTAAAGTGAAGCATCGGAATCTATAACTAGTGTCACAGTAATGGTTCAAAGCATAGTCAGTAAGAAGAGTCAGTCTTCTTGTACTTAAGTCGGCATTGTGCCCTTCGTATTTAATTCCGATGCAGTTTCTGTGTTTCACCGTCAATAAGAAGGTCAGAGGGATACAGTAAACCTGAAGTAAAGCATCGGAATCAATAACTAGTGTCACAGTAATGATTCAAAACATAGACAGTAAAAAGAGTCAGTCTTCTTGTACTTAAGTCGGCATTGTGCCTTTTGTATTTGATTCCGATGCAATTTCTGTGTTTCATCGTCAATACGAAGGTCCAAGGAATACAGTAAACCTGAAGTGAAGCATCGGAATCTATAACTAGTGTCACTGGAATGGTTCAAATCATAGACAGTACGAAGAGTCAGTCTTCTTGTACTTAAGTCAGCATTGTTCCTTTTCTATTTAATTCCGATGCAATTTCTGTGTTTGATCGTCAATAACAAGGTCCAAGGGATACAGTAAACCTGGAGTGAAGCATCGGAATCTATAACTAGATTCACAGGAATGGTTCAAAACATAGTCAGTAAGAAGAGTCAGTCTTCTTGTACTTAAGTCGGCATTGTGCCTTTCGTATTAAATTCCGATGCATTTTCTGTGTTTTACCGTCAATAAGAAGGTCAGAGGGATACAGTAAACCTGAAGTGAAGCATCGTAATCTATAACCAGTGTCACAGTAATGGTTCAAAGCATAGACAGTAAGAAGAGTCAGTCTTCTTGTACTTAAGTCGCCATTGTGCCTTTTGTATTTGATTCCGACGCCATTTCTGCGTTTCATCGTCAATAAGAAGGTCCAAGGTATACAGTAAACCTGAAGTGAAGCATCGGAATCTATAACTAGTGTCACTGGAATGGTTCTAAATATAGACAGTAAGAAGAGTCAGTCTTTCTGTACTTAAATCGGCATTGTGGCTTTTGTATTTAATTCCGATGCAATTTCTGTGATTCATCGTCAATATGATGGTCCAAGGGAAACAGTAAACCTGAAGTGAAGCATCGGAATCTATAACTAGTGTCACAGGAATGGTTCAAAACATAGACAGTACGAAGAGTCAGTCTTCATGTACTTCAATCAGCAGTGTGCCTTTTGTATTTAATTCCGATGCATTATCTGTGTTTCATCGTCAATAAGAAGATACAAGGGAAACTGTAAACCTGGAGTGTAGCATCGGAATCTTTAACTAGTGTCACACGAATGGTTCAAAACATAGACAGTAAGAAGAGTCAGTCTTCATGTACTGAAGTAGGCATTTTGCCATTTGTATTTAATTCCGATGCAATTTCTGTGTTTCATCGTCAATAAGAAGGTCCAAGGGATACAGTAAACCTGAAGTGAAGCATCAGAATCTATAACTAGTGTCACAGGAATGGTTCAAAACATAGTCAGTAAGAAGAGTCAGTCTTCTTGCACTTATATCGGCATTGTGCCTTTTCTATTGAATTCCGATGCTATTTCTGTGTTTCATTGTCAATTAGAAGGTCCAAGGGATACAGTAAACCTGGAGTGAATCATCGGAATCTGTAACTAATGTCAATGGAATGGTTCAAAACATAGACAGTAAGAAGAGTCAGTCTTCTTGTACTTAAGTCGGCATTGTGCCTTTTGTATTTAATTCCGATGAAATTTCTGTGTTTCAAAGTCAATAAGAAGGTACAAGGGATACAGTAAACCTGAAGTGAAGCCTCGGAATCTATAACTAGTGACACAGGAATGGTTCAAAACATAGACAGTAGGAAGAGTCAGTGTTCTTGTACTTAAGTCGGCATTGTGCCTCTTGTATTTAATTCCGATGCAATTTCTGTGTTTTATTGTCAATAAGAAGGTCCAAGGGATACAGAAAACCTGAAGTAAAGCATCGGAATCTACAACTAGTGTCACAGGATTGGTTCAAAACATAGACAATAAGAAGAGTCAGTCTTCTTGTACTTAAGTCGGCATAGTGCCTTTTCTATTTAATTCCGATGCAATTTCTGTGTTTCACCGTCAATAAGAAGGTCAGAGGGATACAGTAAACCTAAAGTGAAGCATCGGAATCTATAACTAGTGTCACAGTAATGGTTCAAAGCATAGTCAGTAAGAAGAGTCAGTCCTCTTGTAGTAAAGTCGGCATTGTGCCTTTTTGTATTTGATTCCGATGCAATTTCTGTGTTTCATCGTCAATAAGAAGGTCCAAGGGATACAGTAAACCTGAAGTGAAACATCGGAATCTATAACTATTGTCACTGAAATGGTTCTAAACATAGACAGTAAGAAGAGTCAGTCTTCCTGTACTTAAGTAGGCATTGTGGCTTTTATATGTAATTCCGATGCAATTTCTGTGATTCATCGTCAATAAGAAGGTCCAAGGGAAACAGTAAACCTGAAGTGAAGCATCGGAATCTATAACTAGTGTCACAGGAATGGTTCAAAACATAGTCAGTATGAAGAGTCAGTCTTCTTGTCCTTAAGTTGCCATGTGCCTTTTGTATTTAATTCCGAGGCAATTTCTGTGTTTCATCGTCAATAAGAAGGTCAGAGGTATACAGTAAACCTGAAGTGAAGCATCGGAATCCACAACTAGTGTCACAGGAATGGTTCAAAACATAGACAGGAGGAAGAGTCAGTCTTCTTTTATTTAAGTCAGCATTGTGCCTTTTGTATTTAATTCCGATGCAAATTCTGTGTTTCATCGTCAATAAGAAGGTCCAAGGGATACAGTTAAGCCTGGAGTGTAGCATCAGAATCTGTAACTAGTGTCACAGGAATGGTTCAAAAAAATAGACAATAAGAAGAGCCAGTCTTCGTGTACTTAAGTCGGCATTTTGCCTTTTGTATTTAATTGCGATGCAATTTCTGTGTTTCATCGTCAATAAGAAGGTCCTAGGGATTCAGTAAACCTGAAGTGAAGCATCGGAATCTATAACTAGTGTCACAGGAATGGTTCAAAGCATAGTCAGTAAGAAGAGTCAGTCTTATTGCACTTAAGTTGGCATTATGCCTTTTCTATTTAATTCCGATGCAATTTCTGTGTTTCATCGTCAATAAGAAGGTCAGAGATATACAGTAAACCTGAAGTGAAGCATCAGAATCTATAACTAGTGTCACAGGAATGGTTCAAAACATAGTCAGTAAGAAGAGTCAGTCTTCTTGTCCTTAAGTTGGCATTGTGCCTTTTCCATTTAATTCCGATGCAAATTCTGTGTTTCATCGTCAATAAGAAGGTCAGAGGGATACAGTAAACTTGAAGTGAAGCATCGGAATCTATGACTAGTGTCACAGGAATGGTTCAAAACATAGTCAGTAAGAAGAGTCAGTCTTCTTGTACTTAAGTCGGCATTGTGCCTTTCGTATTAAATTCCGATGCATTTTCTGTGTTTCACCGTCAATAAGAAGGTCAGAGGGATACAGTAAACCTGAAGTGAAGCATCGGAATCTATAACTAGTGTCACAGGAATGGTTCAAAGCATAGACAGTAAGAAGAGTCAGTCTTCTTGTACTTAAGTCGCCATTGTGCCTTTTGTATTTGATTCCGATGCCATTTCTGTGTTTCATCGTCCATAAGAAGGTCCAAGGTATACAGTAAACCTGAAGTGAAGCTTCGTAACCTATAACTAGTGTCACAGGAATGGTTCAAAACATAGTCTGTCAGAAGAGTCAGTCTTCTTGCACTTAAGTCGGCACTGTGCCTTTTCTATTGAATTCCGATGCTATTTCTGTGTTTCATCGTCAATTAGAAGGTCCAAGGGATACAGTAAACCTGAAGTAAGGCATCGGAATCTTCAACTAGTGTCACAGGATTGGTTCAAAACATAGACAGTAAGAAGAGTCAGTCTTCTTGTACTTAAATCGGCATAGTGCCTTTTCTATTTACTTCCGATGCAATTTCTGTGTTTCATCGTCAATAAGAAGGTCAGAGGGATACAGTAAACCTGAAGTGAAGCAACGGAATCTATAACTAGTGTCACAGGAATGGTTCAAATCATAGTCAGTAAGAAGAGTCAGTCTTCTTGTACTTAAGTCGGCATTGTGCCTTTCGTATATAATTCCGATGCAATTTCTGTGTTTCACCGTCAATAAGAAGGTCAGAGGGATACAGTAAACCTGAAGTGAAGCATCGGAATCTATAACTAGTGTCACAGTAATGGTTCAAAGCATAGACAGTAAGAAGAGTTAGTCCTCTTGTACTTAAGTCGGCATTGTGCCTTTTGTATTTGATTCCGATGCAATTTCTGTGTTTCATCGTCAATAAGAAGGTCCAAGGGATACAGTAAACCTGAAGTGAAGCATCGGAATCTATAACTAGTGTCACAGGTATGGTTCAAAACATAGACAGTACGAAGAGACAGTCTTCTTGTACTTAAGTCGGCATTGTGCCTTTTCTATTTAATTCCGATGCAATTTCTGTGTTTCATCGTCAATAACAAGGTCCAAGGGATACAGAAAACTTGGAGTGAAGCATCGGAATCTATAATTAGTGTCACAGGAATGGTTCAAAACATAGTCAGTATAGAGAGTCAGTCTTCTTGTCCTTAAGTTGGCATTGTGCCTTTTGTATTTAATTCCGATGCAATATCTGTGCTTCATCGTCAATAAGAAGGTCAGAGGTATACAGTAAACCTGAAGTGAAGCATCTGAATCCTCAACTAGTGTCACAGGAATGGTTCAAAACATAGACAGTAAGAAGAGTCAGTCTTCTTGTACTTAAGTCGGCATTGTGCCTTTTGTATTTAATTCCGATGCTATTTCTGTGTTTCATCGTCAATAAGAAGGTCCAAGGTATACAGTAAACCTGAATTAAAGCATCGTAATCTATAACTAGTGTCACAGGAATGGTTCGAACTATAAAAAGTAAGAAGAGTGAGTCTTCTTATACTTAAGTCGGCATTGTGCCTTTTCTATTTAATTCCGATGCAATTTCTGTGTTTCATCGTCAATAAGAAAGTCCAAGGGATACAGTAAACCTGGAGTGAAGCATCGGAATCTATAACTAGTGTCACAGGAAAGGTTCAAAACATAGACAGTAAGAAGAGTCAGTCTTCTTGTACTTAAGTCGGTATTGTGCCCTTTCTATTTAATTCCGATGCAATTTCTGTGTTTCATCGTCAATAAGAAGGGCAGAGGGATACAGTATACCTGAGGTGAAGCATGGGAATCTATAACTAGTGTCACAGGAATGGTTAAAACATAGTCAGTAAGAAGAATCAGTCTTCATGTACTTCAATCAGCAGTGTGCCTTTTGTATTTAATTCCGATGCATTATCTGTGTTTCATCGTCAAGAAGATACAAGGGAAACAGTAAACCTGGAGTGTAGCATCGGAATCTATAACTAGTGTCACACGAATGGTTCAAAACATAGACAGTAAGAAGAGTCAGTCTTCGTGTACTGAAGTTGGCATTTTGCCATTTGTATTTAATTCCGAAGCAATTTCTGTGTTTCATCGTCAATAAGAAGGTCCAAGGGATACAGTAAACCTGAAGTGAAGCATCAGAATCGATAACTAGTGTCACAGGAATGGTTCAAAACATAGTCAGTAAGTAGAGTGAGTCTTCTTGCACTTAAGTCGGCATTGTGCCTTTTCTATTGAATTCCGATGCTATTTCTGTGTTTCATTGTCAATTAGAAGGTCCAAGGGATACAGTAAACCTGGAGTGAAGCATCGGAATCTGTAACTAGTGTCAATGGAATGGTTCAAAACATAGACAGTAAGAAGAGTCAGTCTTCTTGTACTTAAGTCGGCATTGTGCCTTTTGTATTTAATTCCGATGCAATTTCTGTGTTTCAACGTCAATAAGAAGGTCAGAGGGATACAGTAAACCTGAAATAAAGCATCTGAAACTACAACTAGTGTCACAGGATTGGTTCTAAACATAGACAGTAAGAAGAGTCAGTCTTCTTGTACTTAAGTCGGCATAGTGCCTTTTCTATTTAATTCCGATGCAATTTCTGTTTTTCATCGTCAATAAGAAGGTCAGAGGGATACAGTACACCTGAAGTGAAGCATCGGAATCTATAACTAGTGTCACAGGAATGGTTCAAATCATAGTCAGTAAGAAGAGTCAGTCTTCTTGTAGTTAGGTCAGCTTTGTGCCTTTCGTATTTAATTCCGATGCAATTTCTGTGTTGTACCGTCAATAAGTAGGTCAGAGGGATACAGATAACCTGAAGTGAAGCATCGGAATCTATAACTAGTGTCACAGTAATGGTTCAAAGCATAGACAGTAAGAAGAGTCAGTCTTCTTGTACTTAAGTCGGCATTGTGCCTTTTGTATTTGATTCCGATGCAATTTCTGTTTTTCATCGTCAATAAGAAGGTCCAAGGGATACAGTAAACCTGAAGTGAAGCAACGTAATCTATAACTAGTGTCACTGGAATGGTTCTAAATATAAACAGTAAGAAGAGTCAGTCTTCCTGTACTTAAGTCGGCATTGTGGTTATTTGTATTTAATTCCGATGCTATTTCTGTGTTTCATCGTCAAAAAGAAGGTCCAAGGTATACAGTAAACCTGAAGTAAAGCATCGTAATCTATAACTAGTGTCACAGGAATGGTTCAAAAAATAGACAATAAGAAGAGCCAGTCTTCGTGTACTTAAGTTGGCATTTTGCCTTTTGTATTTAATTGCGATGCAATTTCTGTGTTTCATCGTCAATAAGAAGGTCCTAGGGATTCAGTAAACCTGAAGTGAAGCATCGGAATCTATAAATAGTGTCACAGGAATGGTTCAAAACATAGTCAGTAAGAAGAGTCAGTCTTATTGCACTTAAGTCGGCAATGTGCCTTTTCTATTTAATTCCGATCAATTTCTGTGTTTCATCGTCAATAAGAAGGTCAGAGATATACAGTAAACCTGAAGTGAAGCATCGGAATCTATAACTAGTGTAACACGAATGGTTCAAAACATAGACAGTACGAAGAGTCAGTCTTCTTGTACTTAAGTCGGCATTGTGCCTTTTCTATTTAACTGCGATGCAATTTCTGAGTTTCATCGTCAATGACAATTTCCAAGGGATACAGTAAACCTGTAGTGAAGCATCGGAAACTATAACTAGGGTCACAGGAATGGTTGAAAACGTAGTCAGTAGGAAGAGTCAGTCTTCTTGTCCTTAAGTTGGCATTGTGCCTTTTGTATTTAATTCCGATGCAATTTCTGTGTTTCATCGTCAATAAGAAGGACCAAGGGAAACAGTAAACATGGAGTGAAGCATCGGAATCTGTAACTAGTGTCAATGGAATGGTTCAATACATAGACAGTAAGAAGAGTCAGTCTTCTTGTAGTTAAGTCGGCATTGTGCCTTTTGTATTTAATTCCGATGCAATTTCTGTGTTTCAACGTCAATAAGAAGGTACAAGGGATACAGTAAACCTGAAGTGAAGCGTCGGAATCTATAACTAGTGTCACAGGAATGGTTCAAAACATAGACAGTATGAAGAGTCAGTGTTCTTGTACTTAAGTCGGCATTGTGCCTTTTGTATTTAATTCCGATGCAATTTCTGTGTTTCATTGTCAATAAGAAGGTCCAAGGGATACAGTAAACCTGAAATAAAGCATCGGAAACTACAACTAGTGTCACAGGATTGGTTCAAAACATAGACAGTAAGAAGAGTCAGTCTTCTTGTACTTAAGTCGGCATAGTGCCTTTTCTATTTAATTCCGATGCAATTTCTGTGTTTCATTGTCAATAAGTAGGTCAGAGGGATACAGATAACCTGAAGTGAAGCATCGGAATCTATAACTAGTGTCACAGTAATGGTTCAAAGCATAGACAGTAAGAAGAGTCAGTCTTCTTGTACTTAAGTCGGCATTGTGCCCTTTGTATTTGATTCCGATGCAATTTCTGTTTTTCATCGTCAATAAGAAGGTCCAAGGGATACAGTAAACCTGAAGTGAAGCAACGTAATCTATAACTAGTGTCACTGGAATGGTTCTAAATATAAACAGTAAGAAGAGTCAGTCTTCCTGTACTTAAGTCGGCATTGTGCTTATTTGTATTTAATTCCCATGCAATTTCTGTGTTTCATCGTCAATAACAAGGTCCAAGGGATACAGAAAACCTGGAGTGAAGCATCGGAATCTATAATTAGTGTCACAGGAATGGTTCCAACATAGTCAGTATGAAGAGTCAGTCTTCTTGTCCTTAAGTTGGCATTGTGCCTTTTGTATTTAATTCCGATGCAATTTCTGTGGTTCCACGTCAATAAGAAGGTCAGAGGTATGCAGTAAACCTGAAGTGAAGCATCGGAATCCACAACTAGTGTCACAGGAATGGTTCAAACATAGACAGTAGGAAGAGTCAGTCTTCTTGTACTTAGGTCGGCATTGTGACTTTTGTATTTAATTCCGATGCAATTTCTGTGTTTCATTGTCAATAGCAAGGTCCAAGGGATACAGAAAACCTGGAGTGAAGCATCGGAATCTATAATTAGTGTCACAGGAATGGTTCAAACATAGTCAGTATGAAGAGTCAGTCTTCTTGTACTTAAGTTGGCATTGTGCCTTTTGTATTTAATTCCGATGCAATTTCTGTGGTTCCTCGTCAATAAGAAGGTCAGAGGTATACAGTAAACCTGAAGTGAAGCATCGGAATGCACAACTAGTGTCACAGGAATGGTTCAAAACATAGACAGTAGGAAGAGTCAGTTTTCTTGTACTTAGGTCGGCATTGTGCCTTTTGTATTTAATTCCGATGCAATTTCTGTGTTTCATTGTCAATAAGAAGGTTCAAGGTATACAGTAAACCTGAAGTAAAGCTTCGGAATCTATAACTAGTGTCACAGGAATGGTTCAAACTATAATCAGTAAGAAGAGTCAGTCTTCTTATACTTAAGTCGTCATTGTGCCTTTTCTATTGAATTCCGATGCTATTTCTGTGTTTCATCGTCAATAAGAAGGTCCAAGGGATACAGTAAACCTGGAGTGAAGCATCGGAATCTATAACTAGTGTCACAGTAATGGTTCAAAACATAGTCAGTATGAAGAGTCAGTCTTCTTGTCCTTAAGTTGGCATTGTGCCTTTTGTATTTCATTCCGATGCAATTTCTGTGGTTCATCGTCAACAAGAAGGTCCAAGGTATACAGTAAACCTGAAGTAAAGCTTCGTAACCTATAACTAGTGTCACAGGAATGGTTCAAAACATAGTCTGTCAGAAGAGTCAGTCTTTTGCACTTAAGTCGGCACTGTGCCTTTTCTATTGAATTCCGATGCTATTTCTGTGTTTCATCGTCAATAAGAAGGTCCAAGGGATACAGTAAACCTGGAGTGAAACATCGGAATCTATAACTAGTGTCACAGAAATGGTTCAAAGCATAGACAGTAAGAAGAGTCAGTCTTCTTGTACTTAAGTCGGCATTGTGCCTTTTGTATTTAATTCCGATGCGATTTCTGTGTTTCTTCGTCAATAAGAAGGTCCAAGGGATACAGTAAACCTGAAGTAAAGCATCGGAATCTTCAACTAGTGGCACAGGATTGGTTCAAACATAGACAGTAAGAAGAGTCAGTCCTCTTGTACTTAAATCGGCATAGTGCCTTTTCTATTTACTTCCGATGCAATTTCTGTGTTTCATCGTCAATAAGAAGGTCAGAGGGATACAGTAAACCTGAAGTGAAGCATCGGAATCTATAACTAGTGTCACAGGAATGGTTCAAATCATAGTCAGTAAGAAGAGTCAGTCTTCTTGTAGTTAGGTCAGCAGTGTGCCTTTCGTATTTAATTCCGATGCAATATCCGTGTTTTACCGTCAATAAGTAGGTCAGAGGGATACAGATAACCTGAAGTGAAGCATCGGAATCTATAACTAGTGTCACAGTAATGGTTCAAAGCATAGACAGTAAGAAGAGTCAGTCTTCTTGTACTTAAGTCGGCATTGTGCCTTTTGTATTTGATTCCGATGCAATTTCTGTTTTTCATCGTCAATAAGAAGGTCCAAGGGATACAGTAAACCTGAAGTGAAGCATCGGAATCTATAACTAGTGTCACAGGAATGGTTCAAAACATAGACAGTACGAAGAGTCAGTCTTCTTGTACTTAAGTCGGTATTGTGCCTTTTCTATTTAATTCCGATGCAATTTCTGTGTTTCATCGTCAATAACAATGTACAAGGGATACAGAAAACTTGGAGTGAAGCATCGGAATCAATAATTAGTGTCACAGGAATGGTTCAAAACATAGTCAGTATAGAGAGTCAGTCTTCTTGTCCTTAAGTTGGCATTGTGCCTTTTGTATTTAATTCCGATGCAATATCTGTGCTTCATCGTCAATAAGAAGGTCAGAGGTATACAGTAAACCTGAAGTGAAGCATCGGAATCCTCAACTATTGTCACAGGAATGGTTCAAAACATAGACAGTAAGAAGAGTCAGTCTTCTTGTACTTAAGTCGGCATTGTGCCTTTTGTATTTAATTCCGATGCTATTTCTGTGTTTCATCGTCAACAAGAAGGTCCAAGGTATACAGTAAACCTGAAGTAAAGCATCGTAATCTATAACTAGTGTCACAGGAATGGTTCAAACTATAACAAGTAAGAAGAGTAAGTCTTCTTATACTTAAGTCGGCATTGTGCCTTTTCAATTTAATTCCGATGCAATTTCTGTGTTTCATCGTCAATAAGAAAGTCCAAGGGATACAGTAAACCTGGAGTGAAGCATCGGAATCTATAACTAGTGTCACAGGAAAGGTTCAAAACATAGACAGTAAGAAGAGTCAGTCTTCTTGTACTTAAGTCGGTATTGTGCCCTTTCTATTTAATTCCGATGCAATTTCTGTGTTTCATCGTCAATAAGAAGGTCAGAGGGATACAGTATACCTGAGGTGAAGCATGGGAATCTATAACTAGTGTCACAGGAATGGTTCAAAACATAGTCAGTAAGAAGAATCAGTCTTCATGTACTTCAATCAGCAGTGTGCCTTTTGTATTTAATTCCGATGCATTATCTGTGTTTTATCGTCAAGAAGATACAAGGGAAACAGTAAACCTGGAGTGTAGCATCGGAATCTATAACTAGTGTCACACGAATGGTTCAAAACATAGACAGTAAGAAGAGTCAGTCTTCATGTAGTGAAGTTGGCATTTTGCCATTTGTATTTAATTCCGAAGCAATTTCTGTGTTTCATCGTCAATAAGAAGGTCCAAGGGATACAGTAAACCTGAAGTGAAGCATCAGAATCTATAACTAGTGTCACAGGAATGGTTCAAAACATAGTCAGTAAATAGAGTCAGTCTTCTTGCACTTAAGTCGGCATTGTGCCTTTTCTATTGAATTCCGATGCTATTTCTGTGTTTCATTGTCAATTAGAAGGTCCAAGGGATACAGTAAACCTGGAGTGAAGCATCGGAATCTGTAACTAGCGTCAATGGAATGGTTCAAAGCATAGACAGTAAGAAGAGTCAGTCTTCTTGTACTTAAGTCGGCATTGTGCCTTTTGTATTTAATTCCGATGAAATTTCTGTGTTTCAACGTCAATAAGAAGGTACAAGGGATACAGTAAACCTGAAGTGAAGCGTCGGAATCTATAACTAGTGTCACAGGAATGGTTCAAAACATAGACAGTAGGAAGAGTCAGTGTTCTTGTACTTAAGTCGGCATTGTGCCTTTTCTATTTAATTCCGATGCAATTTCTGTGTTTTATCGTCAATAAGAAGGTCCAAGGGATACAGTAAACCTGGAGTAAAGCATCGGAATCTACAACTAGTGTCACAGGATTGTTCAAAACATAGACAATAAGAAGAGTCAGTCTTCTTGTACTTAAGTCGGCATAGTGCCTTTTCTATTTAATTCCGATGCAATTTCTGTGTTTCACCGTCAATAAGAAGGTCAGAGGGATACAGTAAACCTAAAGTGAAGCATCGGAATCTATAACTAGTGTCACAGTAATGGTTCAAAGCATAGTCAGTAAGAAGAGTCAGTCTTCTTGTACTTAAGTCGGCATTGTGCCTTTTTGTATTTGATTCCGATGCAATTTCTGTGTTTCATCGTCAATAAGAAGGTCCAAGGGATACAGTAAACCTGAAGTGAAGCATCGGAATCCACAACTAGTGTCACAGGAATGGTTCAAAACATAGACAGGAGGAAGAGTCAGTCTTCTTGTACTTAAGTCAGCATTGTGCCTTTTGTATTTAATTCCGATGCAAATTCTGTGTTTCATCGTCAATAAAAAGGTCCAAGGGATACAGTAAGCCTGGAGTGTAGCAACAGAATCTATAACTAGTGTCACAGGAATGATCCAAAAAATAGACAATAAGAAGAGCCAGTCTTCGTGTACTTAAGTTGGCATTATGCCTTTTGTATTTAATTGCGATGTAATTTCTGTGTTTCATCGTCAATAAGAAGGTCCTAGGGATTCAGTAAACCTGAAGTGAAGCATCGGAATCTATAAATAGTGTCACAGGAATGGTTCAAAACATAGTCAGTAAGAAGAGTCAGTCTTACTGCACTTAAGTCGGCATTGTGCCTTTTCTATTTAATTCCGATGCAATTTCTGTGTTTCATCGTCAATAAGAAGGTCAGAGATATACAGTAAACCTGAAGTGAAGCATCGTAATCAATAACTTGTGTCACAGGAATGGTTCAAAACATAGTCAGTAAGAAGAGTCAGTCTTCTTGTACTTAAGTCGGCATTGTGCCCTTCGTATTTAATTCCGATGCAGTTTCTGTGTTTCACCGTCAATAAGAAGGTCAGAGGGATACAGTAAACCTGAAGTAAAGCATCGGAATCAATAACTAGTGTCACAGTAATGATTCAAAACATAGACAGTAAAAAGAGTCAGTCTTCTTGTACTTAAGTCGGCATTGTGCCTTTTGTATTTGATTCCGATGCAATTTCTGTGTTTCATCGTCAATAAGAAGGTCCAAGGAATACAGTAAACCTGAAGTGAAGCATCGGAATCTATAACTAGTGTCACTGGAATGGTTCAAATCATAGACAGTACGAAGAGTCAGTCTTCTTGTACTTAAGTCAGCATTGTTCCTTTTCTATTTAATTCCGATGCAATTTCTGTGTTTGATCGTCAATAACAAGGTCCAAGGGATACAGTAAACCTGGAGTGAAGCATCGGAATCTATAACTAGATTCACAGGAATGGTTCAAAACATAGTCAGTAAGAAGAGTCAGTCTTCTTGTACTTAAGTCGGCATTGTGCCATTCGTATTAAATTCCGATGCATTTTCTGTGTTTTACCGTCAATAAGAAGGTCAGAGGGATACAGTAAACCTGAAGTGAAGCATCGGAATCTATAACCAGTGTCACAGTAATGGTTCAAAGCATAGACAGTAAGAAGAGTCAGTCTTCTTGTACTTAAGTCGCCATTGTTCCTTTTGTATTTGATTCCGACGCCATTTCTGCGTTTCATCGTCAATAAGAAGGTCCAATGTATACAGTAAACCTGAAGTGAAGCATCGGAATCTATAACTAGTGTCACTGGAATGGTTCTAAATATAGACAGTAAGAAGAGTCAGTCTTTCTGTACTTAAATCGGCATTGTGGCTTTTGTATTTAATTCCGATGCAATTTCTGTGATTCATCGTCAATATGATGGTCCAAGGGAAACAGTAAACCTGAAGTGAAGCATCGGAATCTATAACTAGTGTCACAGGAATGGTTCAAAACATAGACAGTACGAAGAGTCAGTCTTCATGTACTTCAATCAGCAGTGTGCCTTTTGTATTTAATTCCGATGCATTATCTGTGTTTCATCGTCAATAAGAAGATACAAGGGAAACTGTAAACCTGGAGAGTAGCATCGGAATCTTTAACTAGTGTCACACGAATGGTTCAAAACAGAGACAGTAAGAAGAGTCAGTCTTCATGTACTGAAGTAGGCATTTTGCCATTTGTATTTAATTCCGATGCAATTTCTGTGTTTCATCGTCAATAAGAAGGTCCAAGGGATACAGTAAACCTGAAGTGAAGCATCAGAATCTATAACTAGTGTCACAGGAATGGTTCAAAACATAGTCAGTAAGAAGAGTCAGTCTTCTTGCACTTATATCGGCATTGTGCCTTTTCTATTGAATTCCGATGCTATTTCTGTGTTTCATTGTCAATTAGAAGGTCCAAGGGATACAGTAAACCTGGAGTGAATCATCGGAATCTGTAACTAATGTCAATGGAATGGTTCAAAACATAGACAGTAAGAAGAGTCAGTCTTCTTGTACTTAAGTCGGCATTGTGCCTTTTGTATTTAATTCCGATGAAATTTCTGTGTTTCAAAGTCAATAAGAAGGTACAAGGGATACAGTAAACCTGAAGTGAAGCCTCGGAATCTATAACTAGTGACACAGGAATGGTTCAAAACATAGACAGTAGGAAGAGTCAGTGTTCTTGTACTTAAGTCGGCATTGTGCCTCTTGTATTTAATTCCGATCCAATTTCTGTGTTTTATTGTCAATAAGAAGGTCCAAGGGATACAGAAAACCTGAAGTAAAGCATCGGAATCTACAACTAGTGTCACAGGATTGGTTCAAAACATAGACAATAAGAAGAGTCAGTCTTCTTGTACTTAAGTCGGCATAGTGCCTTTTCTAATTAATTCCGATGCAATTTCTGTGTTTCACCGTCAATAAGAAGGTCAGAGGGATACAGTAAACCTAAAGTGAAGCATCGGAATCTATAACTAGTGTCACAGTAATGGTTCAAAGCATAGTCAGTAAGAAGAGTCAGTCTTCTTGTACTAAAGTCGGCATTGTGCCTTTTTGTATTTGATTCCGATGCAATTTCTGTGTTTCATCGTCAATAAGAAGGGCCAAGGGATACAGTAAACCTGAAGTGAAACATCGGAATCTATAACTAGTGTCACTGGAATGGTTCTAAATATAGACAGTAAGAAGAGTCAGTCTTCCTGTACTTAAGTAGGCATTGTGGCTTTTGTATTTAATTCCGATGCAATTTCTGTGATTCATCGTCAATAAGAAGGTCCAAGGGAAACAGTAAACCTGAAGTGAAGCATCGGAATCTATAACTAGTGTCACAGGAATGGTTCAAAACATAGTCAGTATGAAGAGTCAGTCTTCTTGTCCTTAAGTTGCCATGTGCCTTTTGTATTTAATTCCGAGGCAATTTCTGTGTTTCATCGTCAATAAGAAGGTCAGAGGTATACAGTAAACCTGAAGTGAAGCATCGGAAACCACAACTAGTGTCACAGGAATGGTTCAAAACATAGACAGGAGGAAGAGTCAGTCTTCTTTTATTTAACTCAGCATTGTGCCTTTTGTATTTAATTCCGATGCAAATTCTGTGTTTCATCGTCAATAAGAAGGTCCAAGGGATACAGTAAGCCTGGAGTGTAGCATCAGAATCTGTAACTAGTGTCACAGGAATGGTTCAAAAAATAGACAATAAGAAGAGCCAGTCTTCGTGTACTTAAGTCGGCATTTTGCCTTTTGTATTTAATTGCGATGCAATTTCTGTGTTTCATCGTCAATAAGAAGGTCCTAGGGATTCAGTAAACCTGAAGTGAAGCATCGGAATCAATAACTAGTGTCACAGGAATGGTTCAAAGCATAGTCAGTAAGAAGAGTCAGTCTTATTGCACTTAAGTTGGCATTATGCCTTTTCTATTTAATTCCGATGCAATTTCTGTGTTTCATCGTCAATAAGAAGGTCAGAGATATACAGTAAACCTGAAGTGAAGCATCAGAATCTATAACTAGTGTCACAGGAATGGTTCAAAACATAGTCAGTAAGAAGAGTCAGTCTTCTTGTCCTTAAGTTGGCATTGTGCCTTTTCCATTTAATTCCGATGCAAATTCTGTGTTTCATCGTCAATAAGAAGGTCAGAGGGATACAGTAAACTTGAAGTGAAGCATCGGAATCTATGACTAGTGTCACAGGAATGGTTCAAAACATAGTCAGTAAGAAGAGTCAGTCTTCTTGTACTTAAGTCGGCATTGTGCCTTTCGTATTAAATTCCGATGCATTTTCTGTGTTTCACCGTCAATAAGAAGGTCAGAGGGATACAGTAAACCTGAAGTGAAGCATCGGAATCTATAACTAGTGTCACAGGAATGGTTCAAAGCATAGACAGTAAGAAGAGTCAGTCTTCTTGTACTTAAGTCGCCATTGTGCCCTTTTGTATTTGATTCCGATGCCATTTCTGTGTTTCATCGTCAATAAGAAGGTCCAAGGTATACAGTAAACCTGAAGTGAAGCATCGGAATCTATAACTAGTGTCACTGGAATGGTTCTAAATATAGACAGTAAGAAGAGTCAGTCTTCCTGTACTAAAATCGGCATTGTGGCTCTTGTATTTATTTCCGATGCAATTTCTGTGATTCATCGTCAATATGAAGGTCCAAGGGAAACAGTAAACCTGAAGTGAAGCATCGGAATCTATAACTAGTGTCACAGGAATGGTTCAAAACATAGTCAGTACGAAGAGTCAGTCTTCTTGCACTTAAGTCGGCATTGTGCCTTTTCTATTGAATTCCGATGCTATTTCTGTGTTTCATTGTCAATTAGAAGGTCCCAGGGATACAGTAAACCTGGAGTGAAGCATCGGAATCTGTAACTATTGTCAATGGAATGGTTCAAAACATAGACAGTAAGAAGAGTCATTCTTCTTGTACTTAAGTCGGCATTGTGCATTTTGTATTTAATTCCGATGAAATTTCTGTGTTTCAACGTCAATAAAAAGGTACAAGGGATACAGTAAACCTGAAGTGAAGCGTCGGAATCTGTAACTAGTGTCACAGGAATGGTTCAAAACATATACAGTAGGAAGAGTCAGTGTTCTTGTACTTAAGTCGGCATTGTGCCTCTTGTATTTAATTCCGATGCAATTTCTATGTTTTATCGTCAATAAGAAGGTCCAAGGGATACAGTAAACCTGAAGTAAAGCATCGGAATCTACAACTAGTGTCACAGGATTGGTTCAAAACATAGACAATAAGAAGAGTCAGTCTTCTTGTACTTAAGTCGGCATAGTGCCTCTTCTATTTAATTCCGATGCAATATCTGTGTTTCGCCGTCAATAAGAAGGTCAGAGGGATACAGTAAACCTAAAGTGAAGCATCGGAATCTATAACTAGTGTCACAGTAATGGTTCAAAGCATAGTCAGTAAGAAGAGTCAGTCTTCTTGTACTTAAGTCGGCATTGTGCCTTTTTGTATTTGATTCCGATGCAATTTCTGTGTTTCATCGTCAATAAGAAGGTCCAAGGGACACAGTAAACCTGAAGTGAAGCATCGGAATCTATAACTAGTGTCACTGGAATGGTTCTAAATATAGACAGTAAGAAGAGTCAGTCTTCCTGTACTTAAGTAGGCATTGTTTCTTTTGTATTTCATTCCGATGCAATTTCTGTGATTCAACGTCAGTAAGAAGGTCCAAGGGATACAGTAAACCTGGAGTGAAGCATCGGAATCTATAACTAGTGTCACAAGAATGGTTCGAAACATAGACAGTAAGAAGAGTCAGTCTTCTTGTACTTAAGTCGGCATTGTGCCATTTCTAATTAATTCCGATGCAATTTCTGTGTTTCATCGTCAATAACAAGGTCCAAGGGATACAGAAAACCTGGAGTGAAGCATCGGAATCTATAATTTGTGTCACAGGTATGGTTCAAAACATAGTCAGTATGAAGAGTCAGTCTTCTTGTCCTTAAGTTGGCATTGTGATTTTTGTATTTAATTCCGAGGCAATTTCTGTGTTTCATCGTCAATAAGAAGGTCAGAGGTATACAGTAAACCTGAAGTGAAGCATCGGAATCCACAACTAGTGTCACAGGAATGGTTCAAGACATAGACAGGAGGAAGAGTCAGTCTTCTTGTACTTAAGTCAGCATTGTGCCTTTTGTATTTAATTCCGATGCAAATTCTGTGTTTCATCGTCAATAAGAAGGTCCAAGGGATACAGTAAGCCTGGAGTGTAGCATCAGAATCTATAACTAGTGTCACAGGAATGGTTCATAAAATAGACAACAAGAAGAGCCAGTCTTCGTGTACTTAAGTCGGCATTTTGCCTTTTGTATTTAATTGCGATGCAATTTCTGTGTTTCATCGTCAATAAGAAGGTCCTAGGGATTCAGTAAACCTGAAGTGAAGCATCGGAATCTATAAGTAGTGTCACAGGAATGGTTCAAAACAAAGTCAGTAAGAAGAGTCAGTCTTATTGCACTTAAGTCGGCATTGTGCCTTTTCTATTTAATTCCGATGCAATTTCTGTGTTTCATCGTCAATAAGAAGGTCAGAGATATACAGTAAACCTGAAGTGAAGCATCGGAATCTATGACTAGTGTCACATGAATGGTTCAAAACATAGTCAGTAAGAAGAGTCAGTCTTCTTGTACGTAAGTCGGCATTGTGCCCTTCGTATTTAATTCCGATGCAATTTCTGTGTTTCACCGTCAATAAGAAGGTCAGAGGGATACAGTAAACCTGAAGTAAAGCATAGGAATCAATAACTATTGTCACAGTAATGGTTCAAAGCATAGACAGTAAAAAGAGTCAGTCTTCTTGTACTTAAGTCGGCATTGTGCCTTTTGTATTTGATTCCGATGCAATTTCTGTGTTTCATCGTCAATAAGAAGGTCCAAGGAATACAGTAAACCTGAAGTGAAGCATCGGAATCTATAACTAGTGTCACTGGAATGGTTCTAATTATAGACAGTAAGAAGAGTCAGTCTTCCTGTACTTATGTCGGCATTGTGGCTTTTGTATTTAATTCCGATGCAATTTCTGTGATTCATCGTCAATAAGAAGGTCCAAGGGAAACAGTAAACCTGAAGTGAAGCATCGGAATCTATAACTAGTGTCACAGGAATGGTTCAAAACATAGACAGTACGAAGAGTCAGGCTTCTTGTACTTAAGTCAGCATTGTTCCTTTTCTATTTAATTCCGATGCAATTTCTGTGTTTCATCGTCAATAACAAGGTCCAAGGGATACAGTAAACCTGGAGTGAAGCATCGGAATCTATAACTAGAGTCACAGGAATGGTTCAAAACATAGACAGTACGAAGAGTCAGTCTTCTTGTCCTTAAGTTGGCATTGTGCCTTTTCTATTTAATTCCGATACAATTTCTGTGTTTCATCGTCAATAAGAAGGTCAGAGGGATACAGTAAACTTGAAGTGAAGCATCGGAATCTATGACTAGTGTCACAGGAATGGTTCAAAACATAGTCAGTAAGAAGAGTCAGTCTTCTTGCACTTAAGTCGGCATTGTTCCTTTTCTATTTAATTCCGATGCAATTTCTGTGTTTCATCGTCAATAACTAGGTCCAAGGGATACAGTAAACCTGGAGTGAAGCATCGGAATCTATAACTAGAGTAACAGGAATGGTTCAAAGCATAGTCAGTAAGAAGAGTCAGCCTTTTGTCCTTAAGTTGGCATTGTACCTTTTGTATATAATTTCGATGCAATTTCTGTGTTTCATCGTCAATAACAAGGTCCAATGAATACAGTAAACCTGAAGTGAAGCACCGGAATCTATAACTAGTGTCACTGGAATGGTGCTAATTATAGACAGTAAGAAGAGTCAGTCTTCCTGTACTTAAGTCGGCATTGTGGCTTTTGTATTTAATTCCGATGCAATTTCTGTGATTCATCGTCAATAAGAAGGTCCAAGGGAAACAGTAAACCTGAAGTGAAGCATCGGAATCTATAACTAGTGTCACAGGAATGGTTCAAAACATAGACAGTACGATGAGTCAGTCTTCTTGTACTTAAGTCGGCATTGTTCCTTTTCTATTTAATTCCGATGCAATTTCTGTGTTTCATCTTCAATAACAAGGACCGAGGGATACAGTAAACCTGGAGTGAAGCATCGGAATCTATAACTAGAGTCACAGGAATGGTTCAAAACATAGTCAGTAAGAAGAGTCAGTCTTCTTGTCCTTAAGTTGGCATTGTGCCTTTTGTATTTAATTTCGATGCAATTTCTGTGATTCATCGTCAATAAGAATGTCCAAGGTATACAGTAAACCTGAAGTAAAGCATCGGAATCTATAACTAGTGTCACAGGAATGGTTCAAAACACAGACAGTAGGAAGAGTCAGTCTTCTTGTACTTAAGTCGGCATTGTGCCTTTTGTATTTAATTCCGATTCAATTTCTGTTTTTCATCGTCAATAAGAAGGTCCAAGGTATACAGTAAACCTGGAGTGAAGCATCGGAATCTGTAACTAGTGTCAATGGAATGGTTCAAAGCATAGACAGTAAGAAGAGTCAGTCTTCTTGTACTTAAGTCGGCATTGAGCCTTTTGTATTTAATTCGAATGCTATTTCTGAGTTTCATCGTCAATAAGAAGGTCACAGGGATACAGTAAACATGAAGTGAAGCATCGGAATCTATAACTAGTGTCACAGGAGTGGTTCAAAACATAGTCAGTAAGAAGAGTCAGTCGTCTTGTCCTTAAGCCGGCATTGTGCCTTTTGTATTTAATTAGGATGCAATTTATGTGTTTCATCGTCAATAAGAAGGTCCAAGGGATATAGTAAACCAGGAGTGAAGCATCGGAATCTATTACTACTGTCACAGGAATGGTTCAAAACATAGACAGTAAGAAGAATCTGTCTTCTTGTACTTAAGTCGGCATTGTGCCTTTTGTATTTAATTCCGATGCAAATTCTGTGTTTCATCGTCAATAAGAAGGTCCAAGGGATACAGTAAACATGAAGTGAAGCATCGGAATCTATTACTAGTATCACAGGAATGGTTCAAATCATTGTCAATAATAAGAGTCGGTCTTCATGTACTTAAGTAGGCATTGTGCCTTTTGTATTTAATTCCGATGCAATTTCTGTGTTTCATCGTCAATAAGAAGGTCCAAGGGATACAGTAAACATGAAGTGAAGCATCGGAATCTATTACTAGTATCACAGGAATGGTTCAAATCATTGTCAATAATAAGAGTCGGTCTTCATGTACTTAAGTAGGCATTGTGCCTTTTGTATTTAATTCTGATGCAATTTCTGTGTTTCATCGTCAATAAGTAGGTCCTAGGTATACAGTAAACCTGAAGTAAAGCATCGGAATCAATAACTAGTGTCACGGGAATGGTTCAATCTATAATCAGTAAGAAGAGTCAGTCTTCTCGTACTTAAGTCGGCATTGTGCCTTTTCTATTTAATTCCGATGCAATTTCTGTATTTCATCGTCCATAACAAGGTCCAAGTGATACAGTAAACCTGGAGTGAAGAATCGGAATTAATAACTAGTGTCACAGGAAAGGTTCAAAACATAGACAGTAAGAAGAGTCAGTCTCCTTGTACTTAAGTCGGCATTGTGCCTTTTCTATTTAATTCCGATTCAATTTCTGTGTTTCATCGTCAATAAGAAGGTCAGAGGGATACAGTAAACCTGAGCTGTAGTATCGGAATTCATAACTAGTGTCACAGGAATGGTTCAAAACATAGTCAGTAAGAAGAGTCAGTCTTCTTGTACTTAAGTCGGCATTGTGCCTTTTGTATTTAATTCTGATGCAATTTCTGTGTTTCATCGTCAATAAGTAGGTCCAAGGGATACAGTAAACCTGGAATGTAGCATCGGAATCTATAACTAGTGTCACAGGAATGGTTCAAAACATAGACAATAAGAAGAGTCAGTCTTCGTGTACTTAAGTCGGCATTTTGCCTTTTGTATTTAATTCCGATGCAATTTCTGTGTTTCATCGTCAATAAGAAGGTCCAAGGGATACAGTAAACCTGAAGTGAAGCATCGGAATCTATAACTAGTGTCACAGGAATGGTTCAAAACATAGTCAGTAAGAAGAGTCAGTCTTCTTGCACTTAAGTCGGCATTTTGCCATTTCTATTTAATTCGGATGCAATTTCTGTGTTTCATCGTCAATAAGAAGGTCCAAGGGATACAGTAAACCTGGAGTGAAGCATCGGAATCTGTAACTAGTGTCAATGGAATGGTTCAAAACATATACAGTAAGAAGAGTCAGTCTTCTTGTACTTAAGTCGGCATTGTGCCTTTTCTATTTAATTCCGATGCTATATCTGAGTTTCATCGTCAATAAGAAGGTCAGAGATATACAGTAAACCTGAAGTGAAGCATCGGAATCCATAACTAGTGACACAGGGATGGTTCAAAACATAGTCAGTAAGAAGAGTCAGTCTTCTTGCAATTAAGTCGGCATTGTGCCTTTCGAATTTAATTCCGATTCAATTTCTGTTTTTCACCGTCCATAAGAAGGTAAGAGGGATACAGTAAACCTGAAGTGAAGCATCGGAATCTATAACTAGTGTCACCGTAATGGTTCAAAACATAGACTGTAAGAAGAGTCAGTCTTCTTGTACTTAAGTCGGCATTGTGCCTTTTGTATTTGATTTCGATGCAATTTCTGTGTTTCATCGTCCATAAGAAGGTCCAAGGAATACAGTAAACCTGAAGTGAAGCATCGGAATCTATAACTAGTGTCACTGGAATGGTTATAATTATAGACAGTAAGAAGAGTCAGTGTTCCTGCACTTAAGTCGGCATTGTGGCTTTTGTATTTAATTCCGATGCAATTTCTGTGATTCATCATCAATAAGAAGGTCCAAGGGAAACAGTAAACCTGAAGTGAAGCATCGGAATCTATAACTAGTGTCACAGGAATGGTTCAAACTATAATCAGTAAGATGAGTCAGTCTTCATGTACTTAAGTCGGCATTGTGCCTTTTCTATTTAATTCCGATGCAATTTCTGTGTTTCATCGTCAATAAGAAGGTCAGAGATATACAGTAAACCTGAAGTGAAGCATCGGAATCTATAACTAGTGTCACAGGAATGGTTCAAAACATAGTCAGTAAGAAGAGTCAGTCTTCTTGTACGTAAGTCGGCATTGTGCCCTTCGTATTTAATTCCGATGCAATTTCTGTGTTTCACCGTCAATAAGAAGGTCAGAGGGATACAGTAAACCTGAAGTAAAGCATAGGAATCAATAACTATTGTCACAGTAATGGTTCAAAGCATATACAGCAAAAAGAGTCAGTCTTCTTGTACTTAAGTCGGCATTGTGCCTTTTGTATTTGATTCCGATGCAATTTCTGTGTTTCATCGTCAATAAGAAGGTCCAAGGAATACAGTAAACCTGAAGTGAAGCATCGGAATCTATAACTAGTGTCACTGGAATGGTTCTAATTATAGACAGTAAGAAGAGTCAGTCTTCCTGTACTTATGTCGGCATTGTGGCTTTTGTATTTAATTCCGATGCAATTTCTGTGATTCATCGTCAATAAGAAGGTCCAAGGGAAACAGTAAACCTGAAGTGAAGCATCGGAATCTATAACTAGTGTCACAGGAATGGTTCAAAACATAGACAGTACGAAGAGTCAGGCTTCTTGTACTTAAGTCAGCATTGTTCCTTTTCTATTTAATTCCGATGCAATTTCTGTGTTTCATCGTCAATAACAAGGTCCAAGGGATACAGTAAACCTGGAGTGAAGCATCGGAATCTATAACTAGAGTAACAGGAATGGTTCAAAGCATAGTCAGTAAGAAGAGTCAGCCTTTTGTCCTTAAGTTGGCATTGTGCCTTTTGTATTTAATTTCGATGCAATTTCTGTGTTTCATCGTCAATAACAAGGTCCAAGGAATACAGTAAACCTGAAGTGAAGCACCGGAATCTATAACTTGTGTCACTGGAATGGTGCTAATTATAGACAGTAAGAAGAGTCAGTCTTCCTGTACTTAAGTCGGCATTGTGGCTTTTGTATTTAATTCCGATGCAATTTCTGTGATTCATCGTCAATAAGAAGGTCCAAGGGAAACAGTAAACCTGAAGTGAAGCATCGGAATCTATAACTAGTGTCACAGGAATGGTTCAAAACATAGACAGTACGAAGAGTCAGTCTTCTTGTACTTAAGTCGGCATTGTTCCTTTTCTATTTAATTCCGATGCAATTTCTGTGTTTCATCTTCAATAACAAGGACCGAGGGATACAGTAAACCTGGAGTGAAGCATCGGAATCTATAACTAGAGTCACAGGAATGGTTCAAAACATAGTCAGTAAGAAGAGTCAGTCTTCTTGTCCTTAAGTTGGCATTGTGCCTTTTGTATTTAATTTCGATGCAATTTCTGTGATTCATCGTCAATAAGAAGGTCCAAGGTATACAGTAAACCTGAAGTAAAGCATCGGAATCTATAACTAGTGTCACAGGAATGGTTCAAAACACAGATAGTAGGAAGAGTCAGTCTTCTTGTACTTAAGTCGGAATTGTGCCTTTTGTATTTAATTCCGATTCAATTTCTGTTTTTCATCGTCAATAAGAAGGTCCAAGGTATACAGTAAACCTGGAGTGAAGCATCGGAATCTGTAACTAGTGTCAATGGAATGGTTCAAAACATAGACAGTAAGAAGAGTCAGTCTTCTTGTACTTAAGTCGGCATTGAGCCTTTTGTATTTAATTCCAATGCTATTTCTGAGTTTCATCGTCAATAAGAAGGTCACAGGGATACAGTAAACATGAAGTGAAGCATCTGAATCTATAACTAGTGTCACAGGAGTGGTTCAAAACATAGTCAGTAAGAAGAGTCAGTCGTCTTGTCCTTAAGCCGGCATTGTGCCTTTTGTATTTAATTAGGATGCAATTTCTGTGTTTCATCGTCAATAAGAAGGTCCAAGGGATATAGTAAACCAGGAGTGAAGCATCGGAATCTATTACTAGTGTCACAGGAATGGTTCAAAACATAGACAGTAAGAAGAATCAGTCTTCTTGTACTTAAGTCGGCATTGTGCCTTTTGTATTTAATTCCGATGCAAATTCTGTGTTTCATCGTCAATAAGAAGGTCCAAGGGATACAGTAAACATGAAGTGAAGCATCGGAATCTATTACTAGTATCACAGGAATGGTTCAAATCATTGTCAATAATAAGAGTCGGTCTTCATGTACTTAAGTCGGCATTGTGCCTTTTGTATTTAATTCCGATGCAATTTCTGTGTTTCATCGTCAATAAGAAGGTACAAGGGATACAGTTAACCTGAAGAGAAGCGTCGGAATCAATAACTATTGTCACAGGAATGGTTCAAAGCATAGACAGTAGGAAGAGTCAGTCTTCATGTACTTAAGTCGCAATTGTGCCTTTTGTATTTAATTCCGATGCAATATCTGTGTTTCATCGTCAATAAGAAGGTCCTAGGTATACAGTAAACCTGAAGTAAAGCATCGGAATCAATAACTAGTGTCACGGGACTGGTTCAAACTATAATCAGTAAGAAGAGTCAGTCTTCTCGTACTTAAGTCGGCATTGTGCCTTTTCTATTTAATTCCGATGCAATTTCTGTATTTCATCGTCCATAACAAGGTCCAAGGGATACAGTAAACCTGGAGTGAAGAATCGGAATTTATAACTAGTGTCACAGGAAAGGTTCAAAACATAGACAGTAAGAAGAGTCAGTCTCCTTGTACTTAAGTCGGCATTGTGCCTTTTCTATTTAATTCCGATTCAATTTCTGTGTTTCATCGTCAATAAGAAGGTCAGAGGGATACAGTAAACCTGAGCTGTAGTATCGGAATTCATAACTAGTGTCACAGGAATGGTTCAAAACATAGTCAGTAAGAAGAGTCAGTCTTCTTGTACTTAAGTCGGCATTGTGCCTTTTGTATTTAATTCTGATGCAATTTCTGTGTTTCATCGTCAATAAGTAGGTCCAAGGGATACAGTAAACCTGGAATGTAGCATCGGAATCTATAACTAGTGTCACAGGAATGGTTCAAAACATAGACAATAAGAAGAGTCAGTCTTCGTGTACTTAAGTCGGCATTTTGCCTTTTGTATTTAATTCCGATGCAATTTCTGTGTTTCATCGTCAATAAGAAGGTCCAAGGGATACAGTAAACCTGAAGTGAAGCATCGGAATCTATAACTAGTGTCACAGGAATGGTTCAAACTATAATCAGTAAGATGAGTCA
This sequence comes from Schistocerca serialis cubense, assembly GCF_023864345.2. Taxonomy (NCBI): domain Eukaryota; kingdom Metazoa; phylum Arthropoda; class Insecta; order Orthoptera; family Acrididae; genus Schistocerca; species Schistocerca serialis. The sequence continues at coordinate 6,337,995 of NW_026047584.1, read as the reverse complement.
GTCTTCATGTACTTAAGTCGGCATTGTGCCTTTTCTATTTAATTCCGATGCAATTTCTGTGTTTCATCGTCAATAAGAATGTCCAAGGGATACAGTAAACCTGGAGTGAAGAATCGGAATCTATAAGTAGTGTCACAGGAATGGTTCAAACTATAATCAGTAAGGAGAGTCAGTCTTCTTGTACTTACGTCGGCATTGTGCCTTTTGTATTTAATTCCGATGCAAATTCTGTGTTTCATCGTCAATAAGAAGGTCCAAGGGATACAGTAAACCTGGAGTGAAGCATCGGAATCTATACCTAGTGACACAGGAAAGGTTCAAAACATAGACAGTAAGAAGAGTCAGTCTTTTTGTACTTAAGTCGGCATTGTGCCTTTTCTATTTAATTCCGATGCAATTTCTGTGTTTCATCGTCAATAAGAATGTCCAAGGGAAACAGTAAACCTGAAGTGAAGCATCGGAATCTATAACTAGTGTCACAGGAATGGTTCAAATCATAGACAGTACGAAGAGTCAGTCTTCTTGTACTTAAGTCGGAATTGTTCCCTTTGTATTTAATTCCGATGCAATTTCTGTGTTTCATCGTCAATAACAAGGTCAAAGGGATACAGTAAACCTGGAGTGAAGCATCGGAATCTATAACTAGAGTCACAGGAATGGTACAAAACGTAGTCAGTAGGAAGAGTCAGTCTTCTTGTCCTTAAGTTGGCATTGTGCCTTTTGTATTTAATTCCGATGCAATTTCTGTGTTTCATCGTCAATAACAAGGTCAGAGGTATACAGTAAACCTGAAGTGAAGCATCGGAATCCACAACTAGTGTCACAGGGACGGTTCAAAACACAGACAGTAGCAATAGTCAGTCTTCTTGTACTTAAGTCGGCATTGTGGCTTTTGTATTTAATTCCGATGCAATTTCTGTGTTTCATCGTCAATAAGAAGGTCCAAGGTATACAGTAAACCTGAAGTAAAGCATCGGAATCAGTAACTAGAGTCACAGGAATGGTTCAAACTATAATCAGTAAGAAGAGTCGGTCTTCTTGTACTTAAGTCGGCATTGTGCATTTTCTATTTAATTCCGATGCTATTTCTGTGTTTCATAGTCAATAAGAAGGGCCAAGGGATACAGTAAACCTGGAGTGAAGCATCGGAATCTATAACTAGTGTCACAGGAAAGGTTGAAAACATAGACAGTAAGAAGAGTCAGTCTTCTTGTACGTAAGTCGGCATTGCGCCTCTTCTATTTAATTCCGATGCAATTTCTGTGTTTGATCGTCAATAAGAAGGTCAGAGGGATACAGTAAACCTGAGGGGAAGCATCGGAATCTATAACTAGTGTCACAGGAATGGTTCAAACATAGTCAGTAAGAAGAGTCTGTCTTCTTGTACTTAAGTCGGCATTGTGCCTTAGGTATTTAATTCCGATGCAATTTCTGTGTTTCATCGTCAATAAGAAGGTCCAAGGGATACAGTAAACCAGGAGTGAAGCATCGGAATCTATAACTAGTGTCACAGGAATGGTTTAAATCATAGACAGTAAGAAGAGTCAGTCTTCGTGTACTTAAGTCGGCATTTTGCCTTTTGTATTTAATTCCGATGCAATTTCTGCGTTTCATCGTCAATAAGAAGGTCCAAGGGATGTAGTAAACCTGGAGTGAAGCATCGGAATCTATAACTAGTGTCACAGGAATGGTTCAAATCATTGTCAATAAGAAGAGTCGGTCTTCATGTACTTAAGTCGGCATTGTGCCTTTTGTATTTAATTCCGATGCAATTTCTGTGTTTCATCGTCAATAAGAAGGTCCAAGGGATACAGTAAACCTGAAGTGAAGCATCGAAATCTACAACTAGTATCACAGGAATGGTTCAAATCATTGTCAATAAGAAGAGTCGGTCTTCATGTACTTAACTCGGCATTGTGCCTTTTGTATTTAATTCCGATGCAATTTCTACGTTTCATCGTCAATAAGAAGGTACAAGGGATACAGTTAACCTGAAGTGAAGCGTCGGAATCTATAACTAGTGCCACAGGAATGGTTCAAAACATAGACAATAGGAAGAGTCAGTGTTCTGGTACTTAAGTCGGTATTGTGCCTTTTGTATTTAATTCCGATGCAATTTCTGTGTTTCATCGTCAATAAGAAGGTCCAAGTGATACAGTAAACCTGAAGTGAAACATCGGAATCTACAACTAGTGTCACAGGATTGGTTCAAAACATAGACAGTAAGAAGAGTCAGTCTTCTTGTACTTAAGTCGGCATTGTGCCTTTTCTATTTAATTCCGATGCAATTTCTGTGTTTCATCGTCAATAAGAAGGTCAGAGGGATACAGTAAACCTCAAGTGAAGCATCTGAATCTATAACTAGTGTCACAAGAATGGTTCAAAACATAGTCAGTAAGAAGAGTCAGTCTTCTTGTCCTAAAGTCGGCATTGTGCCTTTTGTATTTAATTCCCATGCAATTTCTGTGTTTCATCGTCAATAAGTAGGTCTAAGGGATACAGTAAACCTGGTGTGATGCATCGGAATCTATAACTAGAGTCACAGTAATGGTTCAAAACATAGACAGTAAGAAGGGTCGGTCTTCTTGTACTTAAGTCGGCATTGTGCCTTTTGTATTTAATTCCGATGCTATTTCTGTGTTTCATCGTCAATAAGAAGCTCCAAGGGATACAGTAAATCTGAAGTGAAGCATCAGAATCTATAACTAGCGTCACTGGAATGGTTCAAAATATAGACAGTAAGAAGAGTCAGTCTTCTTGTACTTAAGTCGGCATTGTGCCTTTTGTATTTAATTCCGATGCAATTTCTGTGTTTCATCGCCAATAAGAAGGTACAAGGGATACAGTTATCCTGAAGTGAAGCGTCGGAATCTATAACTAGTGCCACAGGAATGGTTCAAAACATAGACAGTAGGAAGAGTCAGTGTTCTTGTACTCAAGTCGCATTGTGCCTTTCGTATTTAATTCCGATTCAATTTCTGTGTTTCATCGTCAATAAGTAAGTCCAAGGGATACAGTACACCTGAAGTGAAGCATCGGAATCTACATCTAGTGTCTCAGGATTGGTTCAAAGCGTAGACAGTAAGAAGAGTCAATCTTCTTGTACTTAAGTCGGCATTGTGCCTTTTGTATTTAACTCCGATGCAGTTTCTGTGTTTCATCGGCAATAAGGTCAGAGGGATACAGTAAACCTGAAGTGAAGCATCGGAATCTATAACTAGTGTCATTAGAATGGTTCAAAACAAAGACAGTATGAAGAGTCAGTCTTCTTTAACTTAAGTCGGCATTGTGCCTTATGTGTTTAATACCGATGCAATTTCTGTGTTTCATCGTCAATAAGAAGTTCCAAGGTATACAGCAAACCTGAAGTGAAGCATCGGAATCTGTAACTAGTGTCACAGGAATGGTTCAAAGCATAGTCAGTAAGAAGAGTCAGTCTTCTTGCACTTATGTCGTCATTGTGCCTTTTCTATTTAATTCCGATGCAATTTCTGTGTTTGATGGTCAATAAGAACGTCAGAGGGATACAGTAAACCTGAGGTGAAGCATCGGAATCTATAACTAGTGTCACAGGAATGGTTCAAAACATAGTCAGTAAGAAGAGTCAGTCTTCTTGTACTTAAGTCGGCATTGTGCCTTTTGTATTCAATTCCGATGCAATTTCTGTGTTTCATCGTCAATAAGAATGTCCAAGGGATACAGTAAACCTGGAGTGTAGCATCGGAATCTATAACTAGTGTCACAGGAATGGTTAAAAGCATAGTCAGTAAGAAGAGTCAGTCTTCTTGTACTTAAGTCGGCATTGAGCCTTTTGTATTTAGTTCCAATGCTATTTCTGAGTTTCATCGTCAATAAGAAGGTCAGAGGGATACAGTAAACCTGAAGTGAAGCATCGGAATCCATAACTAGTGTCACAGGAATGGTTCAAAACATAGTCAGTAATAAGAGTCAGTCTTCTTGCAATTAAGTCGGTGTTCTGCCTTTCGTATTTAATTCCGATGCAATATCTGTGTTTCACCGTCAATAAGAAGGACAGAGGGATACAGTAAACCTGAAGTGAAGCATCGGAATCTATAACTAGTGTCACAGGAATGGTTAAAAACATAGACAGTAAGAAGAGTCAGTCTTCTTGTACGTAAGTCGGCATTGCGCCTCTTCTATTTAATTCCGATGCAATTTCTGTGTTTGATCGTCAATAAGAAGGTCAGAGGGATACAGTAAACCTGAGGGGAAGCATCGGAATCTACAACTAGTGTCACAGGAATGGTTCAAACATAGTCAGTAAGAAGAGTCTGTCTTCTTGTACTTAAGTCGGCATTGTGCCTTAGGTATTTAATTCCGATGCAATTTCTGTGTTTCATCGTCAATAAGAAGGTCCAAGGGATACAGTAAACCTGGAGTGAAGCATCGGAATCTATAACTAGTGTCACAGGAATGGTTTAAATCATAGACAGTAAGAAGAGTCAGTCTTCGTGTACTTAAGTCGGCATTTTGCCTTTTGTATTTAATTCCGATGCAATTTCTGCGTTTCATCGTCAATAAGAAGGTCCAAGGGATGTAGTAAACCTGGAGTGAAGCATCGGAATCTATAACTAGTGTCACAGGAATGGTTCAAATCATTGTCAATAAGAAGAGTCGGTCTTCATGTACTTAAGTCGGCATTGTGCCTTTTGTATTTAATTCCGATGCAATTTCTGTGTTTCATCGTCAATAAGAAGGTCCAAGGGATACAGTAAACCTGAAGTGAAGCATCGAAATCTACAACTAGTATCACAGGAATGGTTCAAATCATTGTCAATAAGAAGAGTCGGTCTTCATGTACTTAACTCGGCATTGTGCCTTTTGTATTTAATTCCGATGCAATTTCTGCGTTTCATCGTCAATAAGAAGGTACAAGGGATACAGTTAACCTGAAGTGAAGAGTCGGAATCTATAACTAGTGCCACAGGAATGGTTCAAAACATAGACAATAGGAAGAGTCAGTGTTCTGGTACTGAAGTCGGTATTGTGCCTTTTGTATTTAATTCCGATGCAATTTCTGTGTTTCATCGTCAATAAGAAGGTCCAAGTGATACAGTAAACCTGAAGTGAAACATCGGAATCTACAACTAGTGTCACAGGATTGGTTCAAAACATAGACAGTAAGAAGAGTCAGTCTTCTTGTACTTAAGTCGGCATTGTGCCTTTTCTATTTAATTCCGATGCAATTTCTGTGTTTTATCGTCAATAAGAGGGTCAGAGGGATACAGTAAACCTCAAGTGAAGCATCTGAATCTATAACTAGTGTCACAAGAATGGTTCAAAACATAGTCAGTAAGAAGAGTCAGTCTTCTTGTCCTAAAGTCGGCATTGTGCCTTTTGTATTTAATTCCCATGCAATTTCTGTGTTTCATCGTCAATAAGTAGGTCTAAGGGATACAGTAAACCTGGTGTGATGCATCGGAATCTATAACTAGAGTCACAGTAATGGTTCAAAACATAGACAGTAAGAAGGGTCGGTCTTCTTGTACTTAAGTCGGCATTGTGCCTTTTGTTTTTAATTCCGATGCAATTTCTGTGTTTCATCGTCAATAAGAAGCTCCAAGGGATACAGTAAATCTGAAGTGAAGCATCAGAATCTATAACTAGTGTCACTGGAATGGTTCAAAATATAGACAGTAAGAAGAGTCAGTCTTCTTGTACTTAAGTCGGCATTGTGCCTTTTGTATTTAATTCCGATGCAATTTCTGTGTTTCATCGCCAATAAGAAGGTACAAGGGATACAGTTATCCTGAAGTGAAGCGTCGGAATCTATAACTAGTGCCACAGGAATGGTTCAAAACAAAGACAGTAGGAAGAGTCAGTGTTCTTGTACTCAAGTCGCATTGTGCCTTTCGTATTTAATTCCGATTCAATTTCTGTGTTTCATCGTCAATAAGTAAGTCCAAGGGATACAGTACACCTGAAGTGAAGCATCGGAATCTACATCTAGTGTCTCAGGATTGGTTAAAAGCGTAGACAGTGAGAAGAGTCAATCTTCTTGTACTTAATTCGGCATTGTGCCTTTTCTATTTAATTCCGATGTAATTTCTGTGTTTCATCGTCAATAAGAAGGTCAGAGGGATACAGTAAACCTGAGGTGAAGCATCGGAATCTATAACTAGTGTCACAGGAATGGTTCAAAACATAGTCAATAAGAAGAGACCGTCTTCTTGTACTTAAGTCGGCATTGTGCCTTTCGTATTTAATTCCGATGCAATTTCTGTGTTTCATCGTCAATAAGAGGGTCAGAGGGATACAGTAAACATGAAGTGAAGCATCGGGACCTATAACTAGTGTCACAGGAATGGTTCAAAACATAGTCAGTAAGAAGATTCAGTCTTCTTGTCCTCAAGTCGCCAATGTGCCTTTTGTATTTAATTGCGATGCAATTACTGTGTTTCATCGTCAATAAGTAGGTCCAAGGGATACAGAAAACCTCGAGTGAAGCATCGGAATCTATAACTAGAGTCACAGTAATGGATCAAAACATAGAAAGTAAGAAGAGTAGGTCTTCTTGCACTTAATCGGCATTGTGCCTTTTGTATTTAATTCCGATACAATTTCGGTGTTTCATCGTCAATAAGAAGGTCCAAGGGATACAGTAAACATGAAGTGAAGCATCGGAATCTATAACTAGTGTCATTAGAATGGTTCAAAACAAAGACAGTATGAAGAGTCAGTCTTCTTTAACTTAAGTCGGCATTGTGCCTTATGTATTTAATTCCTATGCAATTTCTGTGTTTCATCGTCAATAAGAAGGTCAGAGGGATACAGTAATCCTGAAGTGAAGCATCGGAATCCAAAACTAGTGTCACAGGAACGGTTCAAAACGTAGACAGTAGGAAGAGTCAGTCTTCTTGTACGTAAGTCGGCATTGTGCCTTTTGTATTTAATACCGATGCAATTTCTGTGTTTCATCGTCAATAAGAAGGTCCAAGGTATACAGCAAACCTGAAGTGAAGCATCGGAATCTGTAACTAGTGTCACAGGAATGGTTCAAAGCATAGTCAGTAAGAAGAGTCAGTCTTCTTGCACTTATGTCGTCATTGTGCCTTTTCTATTTAATTCCGATGCAATTTCTGTGTTTGATGGTCAATAAGAACGTCAGAGGGATACAGTAATCCTGAGGTGAAGCATCGGAATCTATAACTAGTGTCACAGGAATGGTTCAAAACATAGTCAGTAAGAAGAGTCAGTCTTCTTGTACTTAAGTCGGCATTGTGCCTTTTGTATTTAATTCCGATGCAATTTCTGTGTTTCATCGTCAATAAGAATGTCCAAGGGATACAGTAAACCTGGAGTGTAGCATCGGAATCTATAACTAGTGTCACAGGAATGGTTAAAAACATAGTCAGTAAGAAGAGTCAGTCTCTTTGTACTTAAGTCGGCATTGAGCCTTTTGTATTTAGTTCCAATGCTATTTCTGAGTTTCATCGTCAATAAGAAGGTCAGAGGGATACAGTAAACCTGAAGTGAAGCATCGGAATCCATAACTAGTGTCACAGGAATGGTTAAAAACATAGTCAGTAATAAGAGTCAGTCTTCTTGCAATTAAGTCGGTGTTCTGCCTTTCGTATTTAATTCCGATGCAATATCTGTGTTTCACCGTCAATAAGAAGGACAGAGGGATACAGTAAACCTGAAGTGAAGCATCGGAATCTATAACTAGTGTCACCGTAATGGTTCAAATCATAGACAGTAAGAAGAGTCAGTCTTCTTGTACTTAAGTCGGCATTGTGCCTTTTGTATTTGATTTCGATGCAATTTCTGTGTTTCATCGTCAATAAGAAGGTCCAAGGAATACAGTAAACCTGAAGTGAAGCATCGGAATCTATAACTAGTGTCACTGGAATGGTTCTAATTATAGACAGTAAGAAGAGTCAGTCTTCCTGTACTTAAGTCGGCATTGTGGCATTTGTATTTAATTCCGATGCAATTTCTGTGTTTCATCGTCAATAAAAATGTCAAAGGGATACATTAAACCTGGAGTGAAGCATCGGAATCTATAACTAGAGTCACAGGAATGGTTCAAAACGTAGTCAGTAGGAAGAGTCAGTCTTCTTGTCCTTAAGTTGGCATTGTGCCTTTTGTATTTAATTCCGATGCAATTTCTGTGTTTCATCGTCAATAACAAGGTCAGAGGTATACAGTAAACCTGAAGTGAAGCATCGGAATCCACAACTAGTGTCACAGGGATGGTTCAAAACACAGAGAGTAGCAATAGTCAGTCTTCTTGTACATAAGTCGGCATTGTGGCTTTTGTATTTAATTCCGATGCAATTTCTGTGTTTCATCGTCAATAAGAAGGTCCAAGGTATACAGTAAACCTGAAGTAAAGCATCGGAATCTATAACTAGAGTCACAGGAATGGTTCAAACTATAATCAGTAAGAAGAGTCAGTCTTCTTGTACTTAAGTCGGCATTGTGCATTTTCTATTTAATTCCGATGCTATTTCTGTGTTTCATAGTCAATAAGAAGGGCCAAGGGATACAGTAAACCTGGAGTGAAGCATCGGAATCTATAACTAGTGTCACAGGAAAGGTTGAAAACATAGACAGTAAGAAGAGTCAGTCTTCTTGTACGTAAGTCGGCATTGCGCCTCTTCTATTTAATTCCGATGCAATTTCTGTGTTTGATCGTCAATAAGAAGGTCAGAGGGATACAGTAAACCTGAGGGGAAGCATCGGAATCTATAACTAGTGTCACAGGAATGGTTCAAACATAGTCAGTAAGAAGAGTCTGTCTTCTTGTACTTAAGTCGGCATTTTGCCTTTTGTATTTAATTCCGATGCAATTTCTGTGTTTCATCGTCAATAAGAAGGTCCAAGGGATGTAGTAAACCTGGAGTGAAGCATCGGAATCTATAACTAGTGTCACAGGAATGGTTCAAATCATTGTCAATAAGAAGAGTCGGTCTTCATGTACTTAAGTCGGCATTGTGTCTTTTGTATTTAATTCCGATGCAATTTCTGTGTTTCATCGTCAATAAGAAGGTCCAAGGGATACAGTAAACCTGAAGTGAAGCATCGAAATCTACAACTAGTATCACAGGAATGGTTCAAATCATTGTCAATAAGAAGAGTCGGTCTTCATGTACTTAACTCGGCATTGTGCCTTTTGTATTTAATTCCAATGCAATTTCTGTGTTTCATCGTCAATAAGAAGGTACAAGGGATACAGTTAACCTGAAGTGAAGCGTCGGAATCTATAACTAGTGCCACAGGAATGGTTCAAAACATAGACAATAGGAAGAGTCAGTGTTCTGGTACTTAAGTCGGTATTGTGCCTTTTGTATTTAATTCCGATGGAATTTCTGTGTTTCATCGTCAATAAGAAGGTCCAAGGGATACAGTAAACCTGAAGTGAAACATCGGAATCTACAACTAGTGTCACAGGATTGGTTCAAAACATAGACAGTAAGAAGAGTGTGTCTTCTTGTACTTAAGTCGGCATTGTGCCTTTTCTATTTTATTCCGATGCAATTTCTGTGTTTCATCGTCAATAAGAGGGTCAGAGAGATACAGTAAACCTCAAGTGAAGCATCTGAATCTATAACTAGTGTCACAAGAATGGTTCAAAACATAGTCGGTAAGAAGAGTCACTTTTCTTGTACTTAAGTCGGCATTGAGCCTTTTGTAATTAATTCCGATGCAATTTGTGTGTTTCGTCGTCAATAAGAGGGTCAGAGGGATACAGTAAACATGAAGTGAAGCATCGGAATCTATAACTAGTGTCACAGGAATGGTTCAAAGCATAGTCAGTAAGAAGAGTCAGTCTTCTTGTCCTAAAGTCGGCATTGTGCCTTTTGTATTTAATTCCCATGCAATTTCTGTGTTTCATCGTCAATAAGTAGGTCTAAGGGATACAGTAAACCTGGTGTGATGCATCGGAATCTATAACTAGAGTCACAGTAATGGTTCAAAACATAGACAGTAAGAAGGGTCGGTCTTCTTGTACTTAAGTCGGCATTGTGCCTTTTGTATTTAATTCCGATGCAATTTCTGTGTTTCATCGTCAATAAGAAGCTCCAAGGGATACAGTAAATCTGAAGTGAAGCATCAGAATCTATAACTAGTGTCACTGGAATGGTTCAAAATATAGACAGTAAGAAGAGTCAGTCTTCTTGTACTTAAGTCGGCATTGTGCCTTTTGTATTTAATTCCGATGCAATTTCTGTATTTCATCGCCAATAAGAAGGTACAAGGGATACAGTTATCCTGAAGTGAAGCGTCGGAATCTATAACTAGTGCCACAGGAATGGTTCAAAACATAGACAGTAGGAAGAGTCAGTTTTCTTGTACTCAAGTCGCATTGTGCCTTTCGTATTTAATTCCGATTCAATTTCTGTGTTTCATCGTCAATAAGTAAGTCCAAGGGATACAGTACACCTGAAGTGAAGCATCGGAATCTACATCTAGTGTCTCAGGATTGGTTCAAAGCGTAGACAGTAAGAAGAGTCAATCTTCTTGTACTTAATTCGGCATTGTGCCTTTTCTATTTAGTTCCGATGTAATTTCTGTGTTTCAACGTCAATAAGAAGGTCAGACGGATACAGTAAACCTGAGGTGAAGCATCGGAATCTATAACTAGTGTCACAGGAATGGTTCAAAACATAGTCAGTAAGAAGAGACCGTCTTCTTGTACTTAAGTCGGCATTGTGCCTTTCGTATTTAATTCCGATGCAATTTCTGTGTTTCATCGTCAATAAGAGGGTCAGACGGATACAGTAAACATGAAGTGAAGCATCGGGACCTATAACTAGTGTCACAGGAATGGTTCAAAACATAGTCAGTAAGAAGATTCAGTCTTTTTGTCCTCAAGTCGCCAATGTGCCTTTTGTATTTAATTGCGATGCAATTTCTGTGTTTCATCGTCAATAAGTAGGTCCAAGGGATACAGTAAACCTCGAGTGAAGCATCGGAATCTATAACTAGAGTCACAGTAATGGATCAAAACATAGAAAGTAAGAAGAGTAGGTCTTCTTGCACTTAATCGGCATTGTGCCTTTTGTATTTAATTCCGATACAATTTCGGTGTTTCATCGTCAATAAGAAGGTCCAAGGGATACAGTAAACATGAAGTGAAGCATCGGAATCTATAACTAGTGTCACTGGAATAGTTTAAAATATAGACAGTAAGAAGAGTCAGTCGTCTTGTACTTGAGTCGGCATTGTGCCTTTTGTATTTAATTCCGATGCAATTTCTGTGTTTCATCGTCAATAAGAACGTCAGAGGGATACAGAAAATCTGAAGTGAAGCATCGGAATCAATAACTAGTGTAACAGGAATGGTTCAAATCATAGTCAGTAAGAAGAGTCAGTCTTCTTGTACTTAAGTCGGCATTGTGCCTTTTGTATTTAATTCCGATGCAGTTTCTGTGTTTCATCGGCAATAAGGTCAGAGGGATACAGTAAACCTGAAGTGAAGCATCGGAATCTATAACTAGTGTCATTAGAATGGTTCAAAACAAAGACAGTATGAAGAGTCAGTCTTCTTTAACTTAAGTCGGCATTGTGCCTTATGTATTTAATTCCTATGCAATTTCTGTGTTTCATCGTCAATAAGAAGGTCAGAGGGATACAGTATTCCTGAAGTGAAGCATCGGAATCCAAAACTAGTGTCACAGGAACGGTTCAAAACATAGACAGTAGGAAGAGTCAGTCTTCTTGTACGTAAGTCGGCATTGTGCCTTTTGTATTTAATACCGTTGCAATTTCTGTGTTTCATCGTCAATAAGAAGGCCCAAGGTATACAGCAAACCTGAAGGGAAGCATCGGAATCTGTAACTAGTGTCACAGGAATGGTTCAAAGCATAGTCAGTAAGAAGAGTCAGTCTTCTTGCACTTATGTCGGCATTGTGCCTTTTCTATTTAATTCCGATGCAATTTCTGTGTTTCATCGTCAATAAGAAGGTCAGAGGGATACGGTTAACCTGAGGTGAAGCATCGGAATCTATAACTAGTGTCACAGGAATGGTTCAGAACATAGTCAGTAAGAAGAGTCAGTCTTCTTGTACTTAAGTGGGCATTGTGCCTTTTGTATTTAATTCCGATGCAATTTCTGTGTTTCATCGTCAATAAGAATGTCCAAGGGATACAGTAAACCTGGATTGTAGCATCGGAATCTATAACTAGTGTCACAGGAATGGTTAAAAACATAGTCAGTAAGAAGAGTCAGTCTTCTTGTACTTAAGTCGGCAATGAGCCTTTTGTATTTAGTTCCAATGCTATTTCTGAGTTTCATCGTCAATAAGAAGGTCAGAGGGATACAGTAAACCTGAAGTGAAGCATCGGAATCCATAACTAGTGTCACAGGAATGGTTCAAAACATAGTCAGTAATAAGAGTCAGTCTTCTTGCAATTAAGTCGGTGTTCTGCCTTTCGTATTTAATTCCGATGCAATATCTGTGTTTCACCGTCAATAAGAAAGACAGAGGGATACAGTAAACCTGAAGTGAAGCATCGGAATCTATAACTAGTGTCACCGTAATGGTTCAAATCATAGACAGTAAGAAGTGTCAGTCTTCTTGTACTTAAGTCGGCATTGTGCCTTTTGTATTTGATTTCGATGCAATTTCTGTGTTTCATCGTCAATAAGAAGGTCCAAGGAATACAGTAAACCTGAAGTGAAGCATCGGAATCTATAACTAGTGTCACAGGAATGGTTCTAATTATAGACAGTAAAAAGAGTCAGTCTTCCTGTACTTAAGTCGGCATTGTGGCTTTTGTATTTAATTCCGATGCAATTTCTGTGATTCATCGTCAATAAGAAGGTCCAAGGGAAACAGTAAACCTGAAGTGAAGCATCGGAATCTATAACTAGTGTCACTGGAATGGTTCTAAACATAGTCAGTAGGAAGAGTCAGTCTTCTTGTCCTTAAGTTGGTATTGTGCCTTTTGTATTTAATTCCGATGCAATTTCTGTGTTTCATCGTCAATAACAAGGTCACAGGTATACAGTAAACCTGAAGTGAAGCATCGGAATCCACAACTATTGTCACAGGGATGGTTCAAAACACAGACAGTAGCAAGAGTCAGTCTTCTTGTACTTAAGTCGGCATTGTGCCTTTTGTATTTATTTCCGATGCAATTTCTGTGTTTCATCGTGAATATCGTGAATAAGAAGGTCCAAGGTATGTAGTAAACCTGAAGTAAAGCATCGGAATCTATAACTAGTGTCACAGGAATGGTTTAAACTATAATCAGTAAGAAGAGTCAGTCTTCTTGTACTTAAGTCGGCATTGTGCCTTTTCTATTTAATTCCGATGCTATTTCTGTGTTTCATAGTCAATAAGAAGGGCCAAGGGATACAGTAAACGTAAAGTGAAGCATCGGAATCTATAACTAGTGTCACAGGAAAGGTTGAATACATAGACAGTAAAAAGAGTCAGTCTTCTTGTACTTAATTCGGCATTGCGCCTCTTCTATTTAATTCCGATGCAATTTCTGTGTTTGATGGTCAATAAGTAGGTCAGAGGGATACAGTAAACATGAGGTGAAGCATCGGAATCTATAACTAGTGTCACAGGAATGGTTCAAAACATAGTCAGTAAGAATAGTCTGTCTTCTAGTACTTAAGTCGGCATTGTGAATTAGGTATTTAATTCCGATGCAATTTCTGCCTTTCATCGTCAATAAGAAGGTCCAAGGGATACAGTAAACCTGGAGTGAAGCATCGGAATCTGTAACTAGTGTCACAGGAATGGTTCAAATCATAGACAATAAGAAGGGTCAGTCTTCGTGTACTTAAGTCGGCATTTTGCCTTTTGTATTTAATTTAGATGCAATTTCTGTGTTTCATCGTCAATAAGAAGGTCCAAGGGATGTAGTAAACCTGGAGTGAAGCATCGGAACCTATAACTAGTGTCACAGGAATGGTTCAAACATAGACAGCAAGAAGAGTCAGTCTTCTTGTACTTAAGTCGGCATTGTGCCTTTTGTATTAAATTCCGATGCAATTTCTGTGTTTCATCGTCAATAAGAAGGTCCAAGGGATATAGTAATCTTGACGTGAAGCATCGAAATCTATAACTAGTATCACAGGAATGGTTCAAATCATTGTCAATAAGAAGAGTCGGTCTTCATGTACTTAAGTCGGCATTGTGCCTTTTGTAATTAATTCCGATGCAATTTCTGTGTTTCATCGTTAATAAGAAGGTACAAGGGATACAGTTAACTTGAAGTGAAGCGTCGGAATCTATAACTAGTGCCACAGGAATGGTTCAAAACATAGACAGTAGGAAGAGTCAGTGTTCTGGTACTTAAGTCGGTATTGTGCCTTTTGTATTTTATTCCGATGCAATTTCTGTGTTTCATCGTCAATAAGAAGGTCCAAGGGATACAGTAAACCTGAAGTGAAGCATCGGAATCTATAACTAGTGTCACTGGAATGGTTCAAAATATAGACAGTAAGAAGGGTCGATCTTCTTGTACTTAGGTCGGCATTGTGCCTTTTGTATTTAATTCCGATGCAATTTCTGTGTTTCATCGTCAATAAGAAACTCCAAGGGATACAGTAAACCTGAAGTGAAGCATCAGAATCTATAACTAGTGTCACTGGAATGGTTCAAAATATAGACAGTAAGAAGAGTCAGTCTTCTTGTACTTAAGTCGGCATTGTGCCTTTTGTATTTAATTCCGATGCAATTTCTGTGTTTCATCGCCAATAAGAATGTACAAGGGATACAGTTATCCTGAAGTGAAGCATCGGAATCTATAACTAGTGACACAGGAATGGTTCAAAACATAGACAGTAGGAAGAGTCAGTGTTCTTGTACTTAAGTCGCATTGTGCCTTTCGTATTTAATTCCGATTCAATTTCTGTGTTTCATCGTCAATAAGTAGGTCCAAGGGATACAGTAAACCTGAAGTGAAGCATCGGAATCTACATCTAGTGTCTCAGGATTGGTTCACAGCATAGACAGTAAGAAGAGTCAATCTTCTTGTACTTAATTCGGCATTGTGCCTTTTCTATTTAATTCCGATGTAATTTCTGTGTTTCATCGTCAATAAGAATGTCAGAGGGATACAGTAAACCTGAGGTGAAGCATCGGAATCTATAACTAGTGTCACAGGAATGGTTCAAAACATAGTCAGTAAGAAGAGACCGTCTTCTTGTACTTAAGTCGGCATTGTGCCTTTCGTATTTCATTCCGATGCAATTTCTGTGTTTCATCGTCAATAAGAGGGTCAGAGGGATACAGTAAACATGAAGTGAAGCATCGGGACCTATAACTAGTGTCACAGGAATGGTTCAAAACATAGTCAGTAAGAAGATTCAGTCTTCTTGTCCTCAAGTCGCCATTGTGCCTTTTGTATTTAATTGCGATGCAATTTCTGTGTTTCATCGTCAATAAGTAGGTCCAAGGGATACAGTAAACCTCGAGTGAAGCACCGGAATCTATAACTAGAATCACAGTAATGGATCAAACATAGAAAGTAAGAAGAGTAGGTCTTCTTGCACTTAATCGGCATTGTGCCTTTTGTATTTAATTCCGATACAATTTCGGTGTTTCATCGTCAATAAGAAGGTCCAAGGGATACACTAAACATGAAGTGAAGCATCGGAATCTATAACTAGTGTCACTGGAATAGTTCAATATATAGACAGTAAGAAGAGTCAGTCTTCTTGTACTTGAGTCGGCATTGTGCCTTTTGTATTTAATTCCGATGCAATTTCTGTGTTTCATCGTCAATAAGAACGTCAGAGGGATACAGAAAATTTGAAGTGAAGCATCGGAATCAATAACTAGTGTAATAGGAATGGTTCAAATCATAGTCAGTAAGACGAGTCAGTCTTCTTGTCCTTAAGTCGGCATTGTGCCTTTTGTATTTAATTCCGATGCAATTTCTGTGTTTCATCGGCAATAAGGTCAGAGGGATACAGTAAACCTGAAGTGAAGCATCGGAATCTATAACTAGTGTCACATGAATGGTTCAAAACATAGACAGTATGAAGAGTCAGTCTTCTTTAACTTAAGTCGGCATTGTGCCTTTTGTATTTAATTCCTATGCAATTTCTGTGTTTCATCGTCAATAAGAAGGTCAGAGGGATGCAGTAAACCTGAAGTGAAGCATCGGAATCCAAAACTAGTGTCACAGGAACGGTTCAAAACATAGACAGTAGGAAGTGTCAGTCTTCTTGTACGTAAGTCGGCATTGTGCCTTTTGTATTTAATTCCGATGCAATTTCTGTGTTTCATCGTCAATAAGAAGGTCCAAGGTAGACAGCAAACCTGAAGTGAAGCATCGGAATCTGTAACTAGTGTCACAGGAATGGTTCAAAACATAGTCAGTAAGAAGAGTCAGTCTTCTTGCACTTATGTCGGCATTGTAGCTTTTCTATTTAATTCCGATGCAATTTCTGTGTTTCATCGTCAATAAGGAGGTCAGAGGGATACAGTAAACCTGAGGTGAAGCATCGGAATCTATAACTAGTGTCACAGGAATGGTTCAAAACATAGTCAGTAAGAAGAGTCAGTCTTCTTGTACTTAAGTCGGCATTGTGCCTTTTGTGTTTAATTCCGATGCAATTTCTGTGTTTCATCGTCAATAAGAATGTCCAAGGGATACAGTAAACCTGGAGTGTAGCATCGGAATCTATAACTAGTGTCACAGGAATGGTTCAAAACATAGTCAGTAATAAGAGTCAGTCTTCTTGCAATTAAGTCGGTATTCTGCCTTTCGTATTTAATTCCGATGCAATATCTGTGTTTCACCGTCAATAAGAAGGACAGAGGGATACAGTAAACCTGAAGTGAAGCATCGGAATCTATAACTAGTGTGGTGTCACCGCCAGACACCACACTTGCTAGGTGGTAGCTTAAATCGGCCGCGGTCCAATTAGTACATGTCGGACCCGCGTGTCGCCATTGTGTAATCGCAGACCTAGCGCCACCACCAAGGCAGGTCTCGTAATACGAGAGAGCACTCGCCCCAGTTGTACGAGAACCTAGCTACCGACCAGATGTACGAAGCCTATCTCTCTCATTAGCCGAGAGACAGAATAGCCATCAGCTAAGTTAATGGCTACGAACTAGCAAGGCGCCATTAGCCATACAGTGATTGTACTTAAAGTCTCCTGTGTATCGTCAAGATCGATGTACCACCATGATTGAGTAAAGTTAAGTATTAAACCTGCTACGTACTTTTCTTAATAACATTAATTACGTAGCCTGTTCCAGTACTTAACGCCCGTCTGCGTTAGTCTAGCGTGCATTTTCAGCCATCTCAACTTCACGGTGTCGGCCCAGCTACCGACACAACATTGGCGACGAGGGAAAAGAGTTCTTTCTGATTGCTTACATTTAATTGTGTCATGGCTTCGCCACATTCTCCAGATGTACTGTCCGAATTTTATCGCTTGCAGAATCAGCAGACGCAGGCGTTACTGGATGCCCTTGGACAGCTCGTCCAGGGTCAACGTACCATTCAAACCGATGCGGCCGCCGCCGCTTCTTCGCTACCGCTGCCACTAAACGCTGTTGCACCTCCCTTTCGACCATACGTGGCAGCCGATGAGACCTGGCACGAGTGGTCTCGCCAGTTCAACTTTCATCTAGCAGCCTACAGAATTCAAGGTAAAGAGCGGCAGCCGTTTTTGCTTTCTTGTGTCGGTGTGTCCACATACCGTGTGATAGTGAAATTGTTTCCCCGACGCGACGTAGCAACTCTGTCCTACGAGGAAATTTTGTCTGCTTTAGATGCCTATTTCAAAGAAACAGTTAATGTGGTTGCAAAACGGTATACGTTTTTTCGTACAAAACGTACGGCCGGTCAAACTAATAGGGAGTGGGTAGCAACATTGCAAGGACTTACTAGGGACTGTGCCTTTGAATGTGACTGTGGTCTTTCTTATTCAGATACAATGGTGCGTGATGCAATTGCACAGAACGTTTCTGATGTTCGCATACGGGAGCAAATTTTGAAACTAGTTAATCCCTCCCTTCAACAAGTGATAGACATATTGGATAGACAGGACACACTTGACTGTGCTCAGGAATCTTTTGAAACTTCGCCAGCCGTGTGTAACATTAACCGGCCCGCTGGACGCGCTCCGCGGCCCGGTAACCGGGCTTCGCGCACGTCCGCACAGCTGCCGCCGCGCGCTAAGCCACGTGTGCCGCGCCAGCCCACAAATGTAGTGAAATCGTGCCCGCGGTGTGCTACTAGACATTCGCGTGAACATTGCCCGTCACTCCGAGCTATTTGCTTTTTCTGCAATAAGAAAGGACATGTTCAAAGTGTTTGCCAGAAACAGCTCAGATCAGACAATCACAATCATTCCAGGCCCTTTGCTTCGCGCCGGAATCGAACCAAGGACACTCAGGCTCGTGGACCTTCGCCTATGGACATTCATGTCGTTAATTCCACTTCGTCCAGTGACACTTTCTCTAACAGTAACTGTGTTCGTCCCACAAAAACTGTGCGTCGACGTCGCCGGAAATCACGTCAATTAGCAAGTGATTCTGTACCAGTGTCTGTTCCAATTGCACAAAACAGTCGCTCTTGTCGTCAGCAGAACAATAAACTTTTTGTGGACTTAGACTTTGAAGGCAAAGTGATACCATTCCAGCTCGATACCGGAGCTGCGGTTTCATTGCTCAATCATGACACGTACAAACAACTGGGCAAACCTCCGTTGCGTTCCGCAAATGTTAAGCTAACTACATATTCCGGACAGAAAATTCCTGTGTTAGGACAGTGCAGCCTTCTTGCAACATACAAGGGACAAACAAAACTTGTGTCATTTTACGTTCTTCGTTCTTCTACTGCAGTGAACTTGTTTGGTCTAGATTTATTTAAGTTGTTTAACATGTCTATTGTAAATCAGGTGCTATCAGTGAATCAGACTGTGCCTACAGACAGTGTTTCTCGGCTGTGTGACGAATTTGCAGACATTTTTGCACCGGGCTTAGGTTGCGCTAAAAACTATGAAGCACATTTAGAACTGGAAGGAAACGCGCAACCGAAATTTTTCAGAGCGCGCAATGTTCCCCACGCATTGCGTCAGGAGGTCGCAAGAACATTGCACAATGTAGAATCACAAGGTGTGAGTGAATGTGCGCAATGCCTCTTCCATTTCAGCTCCGCTTCATCGCTTACGCCATAAAGGTGTTCCGTTCGTCTGGACGACGGAATGTGAACGCGCCTTTCGCCAGTTGAAATCGGCGTTGCTTTCTAATACTTGCCTTACGCCATTCGATCCCCAGAAACCCCTTTTGTTGATGGTAGATGCATCGGATTTCGGGATCGGTGCTGTGCTTGCGCACAAAGTTGGCTCCCATGATCGTCCTATTGCCTTTGCGTCCAAATTGCTGTCGTCTGCGCAAAGAAATTATTCACAGATAGAGAAAGAAGCATTGGCTCTCGTGTTTGGTGTTACTAAGTTCCATGATTTCTTGTATGGTCGTCACTTTACCATCATCACAGACCACAAACCTTTGACTTCGCTTTTTCATCCGACCAAGCCTGTACCTCCACGTACAGCGCAGAAATTCATTCGCTGGTCTATTTTACTCTCGCAGTACCGCTACGATATCTTGTATCGGTCCACTGCTAAGCACGGCAACGCCGATGCGTTGTCCCGTTTGCCTGTTGCTGAGGATAAAGCATTCGATTCTTCCGAACTTGCTTGCATGTTCATTGATTCGGATACCGATGAAATGGTCGAATCGTTTCCGATTGATTTTCGTCGTGTCGCTACAGCCACAGCTGCTGACCCTGTCCTTGCTACTGTTTTACGTTTTGTTGCTACGCAATGGCCTTTGTCAAAGTCTCGGATCGAGGATCCGTTGGTTCGCCGATTTTTTGCTCACAAGGAGAGACTTTTTGTTCGGCGTGGTGTTTTGTTGTTGCGTTCTGATAATGATCAGTCCAGAGTCGTGGTCCCACGTTCGTTACAGTCCTCTGTTTTACGGCTTCTTCACCAAGGACATTGGGGTATAGTGCGAACGAAACAACTTGCTCGTCAGCACTGTACTTGGTTCGGAATCGATGCTGCGATTACGAATATGTGTTCTTCGTGCCCGGCGTGTGCCGAACAACAGTCCGCACCGCCGCGGAAAGTCTTTGCGTGGCCAAAAGCCACTTCCCCTTGGCAACGCTTGCACATTGATTTTGCTGGTCCATTCTGGAATGCTCGATGGTTGGTTCTGGTCGACGCCTTCAGTAATTTTCCTTTTGTTGTCCGGATGTCTTCCACGACGTCCTACGCCACCATCCAAGCGTTGTCTGCTATCTTTTGAAATGAAGGTCTTCCGCAGACTATTGTTTCCGACAATGGCCCACAATTCATGTCCGCAGAATTTCAGTCATTCTGCCAGGCCAATGGTATTCAACATCTGACATCCGCGCCGTTTTCGCCTCAGTCCAACGGTGCCGCTGAACGATTGGTCCGGACTTTCAAGTCACAGATGTTGAAATTGAAAGAGTCGCATTCTCGGGAGGACGCATTGTTGCTCTTTTTATCTTCGTATCGCTCTCAGCCCCGAGATGGTCGCTCGCCGGCTGAGTTGCTCCACGGTCGTCCTCATCGCACCTTGATGTCTTTGCTGCATCCGCCGCATCAGGTTCCTGTGCAGCGGCAGACTCCTGCTTTTGCTCCAGGCGACGTTGTATTTTATCGCAACTATCGCGGTTCACGGCGTTGGCTCGCAGGGCGCATTCTTCGCTGCCTCGGCCGCGCGATGTATTTGGTTTTGGGGGCCTCTGGTGAGGTGCGTCGGCATCTCAATCAGCTGCGCCTCTGTCGTCGCTCGGGTTCTGCCGCTCCCCGTCTGCTTTCAGCGACGGTGCCGTCCGGTCAGCGCCCTGGGGACCCATCTACTGACTCGCCTCATCCCCAGGTGTTACCGACGATGCCTTCCATTTTGCCCCATGGCGACGCGCCGCCGCCGCCGCAGCAGCAGCAGCCGCCGCCGCCGCCGCTTGTTCTCCCGCCGGCGCCGCCCGCATTCGACGCTTCGTTGCAGCCGCCAAGCGCCTCCCAGGGTCACGCGCCGCCGATCGCTTCCCGTGACCAGCTGTCCTCCGCCATGGAACTCCCGCCCGCTCCGGACCACATGACGTCATCGCGAGTCGGCTACCCCGACGCAATGGAGGTTGATCCTTCGGTCCCTCCTGTCTCTTTACGGGCGCATACACCGCATGTTGACGTGCACCCTGGACTAGTTTTTCAGGCGTTTCCTAGCTCCCCTCGGACCGAATGGCCGGGTGCGGGTGGCACAGCCTCGCCTGTTGTTAGGCTCCCCACCTCATCGCATACGTCAACATGTGGTCCTCCCCGCGGCGGGCGGAAGCCTTATCACACGACCGTTCGCCGATTTGCGGGGGAGGAATGTGGTATCACCGCCAGACACCACACTTGCTAGGTGGTAGCTTAAATCGGCCGCGGTCCATTTAGTACATGTCGGACCCGCGTGTCGCCACTGTGTAATCGCAGACCTAGCGCCACCACCAAGGCAGGTCTCGTGATACGAGAGAGCACTCGCCCCAGTTGTACGAGAACCTAGCTACCGACCAGATCTACGAAGCCTTTCTCTCTCATTAGCCGAGAGACAGAATAGCCATCAGCTAAGTTAATGGCTATGAACTAGCAAGGCGCCATTAGCCATACAGTGATTGTACTTAAAGTCTCCTGTGTATCGTCAAGATCGATGTACCACCATGATTGAGTAAAGTTAAGTATTAAACCAGCTACGTACTTTTCTTAATAACCTTAATTACGTAGCCTGTTCCAGTACTTCACGCCCGTCTGCGTTAGTCTAGCGTGCATTTTCAGCCATCTCAACTTCACGGTGTCGGCCCAGCTACCGACACAACAACTAGTGTCACCGTAATGGTTCAAAACATAGACAGTAAGAAGAGTCAGTCTTCTTGTACTTAAGTCGGCATTGTGCCTTATGTATTAGATTTCGATGCAATTTCTGTGTTTCATCGTCAATAAGAAGGTCCAAGGAATACAGTAAATCTGAAGTGAAGCATCGGAATCTATAACTAGTGTCACTGGAATGGTTCTAATTATAGACAGTAAGAAGAGTCAGTCTTCCTGTACTTAAGTCGGCATTGTGGCTTTTGTATTTAATTCCGATGCAATTTCTGTGATTCATCGTCAATAAGAAGGTCCAAGGGAAACAGTAAACCTGAAGTGAAGCATCGGAATCTATAACTAGTGTCACAGGAATGGTTCAAACTATAATCAGTAAGATGAGTCAGTCTTCATGTACTTAAGTCGGCATTGTGCCTTTTCTATTTAATTCCGATGCAATTTCTGTGTTTCATCGACAATAAGAAGGTCCAAGGGATACAGTAAACCTGGAGTGAAGAATCGTAATCTATAAGTAGTGTCACAGGAATGGTTCAAACTATAATCAGTAAGAAGAGTCAGACTTCTTGTACTTACGTCGGCATTGTGCCTTTTGTATTTAATTCCGATGCAAATTCTGTGTTTCATCGTCAATATGAAGGTCCAAGGGATACAGTAAACCTGGAGTGAAGCATCGGAATCTATAACTAGTGTCACAGGAAAGGTTCAAAACATAGACAGTAAGAAGAGTCAGTCTTCTTGTACTTAAGTCGGCATTGTACCTTTTCTATTTAATTCCGATGCAATTTCTGTGATTCATCGTCAATAAGAAGGTCGGAGGGATACAGTAAACCTGAGGTGTAGCATCGGAACCCATAACTAGTGTCACAGGAATGGTTCAAACATAGTCAGTAAGTAGAGTCAGTCTTCTTGTACTTAAGTCGGCATTGTGCCGTTCGTATTTAATTCCGATGCAATTCTGTGTTTCACCGTCAATAAGAAGGTCAGAGGGATACAGTAAACCTGAAGTAAAGCATCGGAATCCATAACTAGTGTCACAATAATGGTTCAAAACATAGACAGTAAGAAGAGTCAGTCTTCTTGTACTTAAGTAGGTATTGTGCCTTTGTATTTGATTCCGATGCAATTTCTGTGTTTCATCGTCAATAAGAAGGTCCAAGGAATACAGTAAACCTGAAGTGAAGCATCGGAATTTATAACTAGTGTCACTGGAATGGTTCTAATTATAAACACTAAGAAGAGTCAGTCTTCCTGAACTTATGTCGGCATTGTGGCTTTTGTATTTAATTCCGATGCGATTTCTGTGATTCATCGTCAATAAGAAGGTCCAAGGGAAACAGTAAACCTGAAGTGAAGCATCGGAATCTATAACTAGTGTCACAGGAATGGTTCAAATCATAGACAGTACGAAGAGTCAGTCTTCTTGTACTTAAGTCGGCATTGTTCCTTTTGTATTTAATTCCGATGCAATTTCTGTGTTTCATCGTCAATAACAAGGTCCAAGGGATACAGTAAACCTGGAGTGAAGCATCGGAATCTATAACTAGAGTCACAGGAATGGTTCTAAACATAGTCAGTAGGAAGAGTCAGTCTTCTTGTCCTTAAGTTGGCATTGTGCCTTTTGTATTTAATTCCGATGCAATTTCTGTGTTTCATCGTCAATAACAAGGTCAGAGGTATACAGTAAACCTGAAGTGAAGCATCGGAATCCACAACTAGTGTCACAGGGATGGTTCAAAACACAGACAGTAGCAAGAGTCAGTCTTCTTGTACTTAAGTCGGCATTGTGCCTTTAGTATTTAATTCCGATGCAATTTCTGTGTTTCATCGTCAATAAGATGGTCCAAGGTAAACAGTAAACATGAAGTAAAGCATCGGAATCTATAACTGGTGTCACAGGAATGGTTCAAACTATAATCAGTAAGAAGAGTCAGTCTTCTTGTACTTAAGTCGGCAATGTGCCTTTTCTATTTAATTCCGATGCTATTTCTGTGTTTCATAGTCAATAAGAAGGGCCAAGGGATACAGTAAACCTGGAGTGAAGCATCGGAATCTATAACTAGTATCACAGGAAAGGTTGAAAACATAGACAGTAAAAAGAGTCAGTCTTCTTGTACTTAAGTCGGCATTGTGCCTCTTCTATTTAATTCCGATGCAATTTCTGTGTTTGATGGTCAATAAGAAGGTCAGAGGGATACAGTAAACCTGAGGTGAAGCATCGGAATCTATAACTAGTGTCACAGGAATGGTTCAAACATGGTCAGTAAGAAGAGTCTGTCTTCTTGTACTTAAGTCGGCATTGTGAATTAGGTATTTAATTCCGATGCAATTACTGTCTTTCATCGTCAATAAGAAGGTCCAAGGGATACAGTAAACCTGGAGTGAAGCATCGGAATCTGTAACTAGTGTTACAGGAATGGTTCAAATCATAGACAATAAGAAGAGTCAGTCTTCGTGTACTTAAGTCGGCATTTTGCCTTTTGTATTTAATTCCGATGCAATTTCTGTGTTTCATCGTCAATAAGAAGGTCCGAGGGATGTAGTAAACCTGGAGTGAAGCATCGGAACCTATAACTAGTGTCACAGGAATAATTCAAATCATAGACAGCAAGAAGAGTCAGCTTCTTGTACTTAAGTCGGCATTGTGCCTTTTGTATTTAATTCCGATGCAATTTCTGTGTTTCATCGTCAATAAGAAGGTCCAAGGGATACAGTAAATCTGGAGTGTAGCATCGGAATCTATAACTAGTGTCACAGGAAAGGTTGAAAACATAGACAGTAAAAAGAGTCAGTCTTCTTGTACTTAAGTCGGCATTGTGCCTCTTCTATTTAATTCCGATGCAATTTCTGTGTTTGATGGTCAATAAGAAGGTCAGAGGGATACAGTAAACCGGAGGTGAAGCATCGGAATATGTAACTAGTGTCACAGGAATGGTTCAAATCATAGACAATACGAAGAGTCAGTCTTCGTGTACTTAAGACGGCATTGTGCCTTTTGTATTTAATTCCGATGCAATTTTTGTGTTTCATCGTCAATAACAAGGTCAGAGGTATTCAGTAAACCTGATGTGAAGCATCGGAATCCACAACTAGTGTCACAGGGATGGTTCAAAACACAGATAGTAGCAAGAGTCAGTCTTCTTGTAATTAAGTCGGCATTGTGCCTTTTGTATTTAATTCCGATGCAATTTCTGTGTTTCATCGTCAATAAGAAAGTCCAAGGTATACAGTAAACCTGAAGTAAATCATCGGAATCTATAACTGGTGTCACAGGAATGGTTCAAACTATAATCAGTAAGAAGAGTCAGTCTTCTTGTACTTAAGTCGGCATTGTGCCTTTTCTATTTAATTCCGATGCTATTTCTGTGTTTCATAGTCAATAAGAAGGGCCAAAGGATACAGTAAACCTGGAGTGAAGCATCGGAATCTATAACTAGTGTCACAGGAAAGGTTGAAAACACACACAGTAAAAAGAGTCAGTCTTCTTGTAGTTAAGTCGGCATTGTGCCTCTTCTATTTAATTCCGATGCAATTTCTGTATTTGATGGTCAATAAGAAGTTCAGAGGGATACAGTAAACCTGAGGTGAAGCATCGGAATCTGTAACTAGTGTCACAGGAATGGTTCAAATCATAGACAATAAGAAGAGTCAGTCTTCGTGTACTTAAGTCGGCATTTTGCCTTTTGTATTTAATTCCGATGCAATTTCTGTGTTTCATCGTCAATAAGAAGGTGCAAGGGATGTAGTAAACCTGAAGTGAAGCATCGAAATCTATAACTAGTATCACAGGAATGGTTCAAATCATTGTCAATAAGAAGAGTCGGTCTTCATGTACTTAAGTCGGCATTGAGCCTTTTGTATTTAATTCCGATGCAATTTCTGTGTTTCATCGTCACTAAGAAGGTACAAGGGATACAGTTAACCTGAAGTGAACCGTCGGAATCTATAACTAGTGCCACAGGAATGGTTCAAAACATAGACAGTAGGAAGAGTCAGTGTTCTGGTACTTAAGTCGGTATTGTGCCTTTTGTATTTTATTCCGATGCAATTTCTGTGTTTCATCGTCAATAACAAGGTAAAAGGGATACAGTAAACCTGAAGTGAAGCATCGGAATCTACAACTAGTGTCACAGGATTGGTTCAAAACATAGACAGTAAGAAGAGTCAGTCTTCTTGTACTTAAGTCGGCATTGAGCCTTTTGTAATTAATTCCGATCCAATTTCTGTGTTTCATCGTCAATAAGAGGGTCAGAGAGATACAGTAAACATGAAGTGAAGCATCGAAATCTATAACTAGTATCACAGGAATGGTTCAAATCATTGTCAATAAGAAGAGTCAGTCTTCATGTACTTAAGTCGGCATTGTGCCTTTTCTATTTAATTCCGATGCAATTTCTGTGTTTCATCGTCAATAGGAGGGTCAGAGGGATACAGTAAACCTCAAGTGAAGCATCGGAATCTATAACTAGTGTCACAAGAATGGTTCAAAACATAGTCAGTAAGAAGAGTCAGTTTTCTTGTACTTAAGTCGGCATTGAGCCTTTTGTAATTAATTCCGATGCAATTTCTGTGTTTCATCGTCAATAAGAGGGTGAGAGGGATACAGTAAACATGAAGTGAAGCATCGGAATCTATTACTAGTGTCACAGGAATGGTTCAAAACATAGTCAGTAAGAAGAGTCAGTCTTCTTGCCCTAAAGTCGGCATTGTGCCTTTTGTATTTAATTCCCATGCAATTTCTGTGTTTCATCTTCAATAAGTAGGTCTAAGGGATACAGTAAACCTGGAGTGATGCATCGGAATCTATAACTAGAGTCACAGTAATGGTTCAAAACATAGACAGTAAGAAGGGTCGGTCTTCTTGTACTTAAGTCGGCATTGTGCCTTTTGTATTTAATTCCAACGCAATTTCTGTGTTTCATCGTCAATAAGAAGGTCCAAGGGATACAGTAAACCTGAAGTGAAGCATCAGAATCTATAACTAGTGTCACTGGAATGGTTCTAAATATAGACAGTAAGAAGTGTCGGTCTTCTTGTACTTAAGCCGGCATTGTGCCTTTTGTATTTAATTCCGATGCAATTTCTGTGTTTCATCGTCAATAAGAAGGTCCAAGGGATACAGTAAACCTGAAGTGAAGCATCAGAATCTATAACTAGTGTCACTGGAATGGTTCAAAATATAGACAGTAAGAAGAGTCAGTCTTCTTGTACTTAAGTCGGCATTGTGCCTTTTGTATTTAATTCCGATGCAATTTCTGTGTTTCATCGCCAATAAGAAGGTACAAGGGATACAGTTATCCTGAAGTGAAACGTCGGAATCTATAACTAGTGCCACAGGTATGGTTCAAAACATAGACAGTAGGAAGAGTCAGTGTTCTTGTACGTAAGTCGCATTGTGACTTTTGTATTTAATTCCGATGCAATTTCTGTGTTTCATCGTCAATAAGTAGGTCCAAGGGATACAGTAAACCTGAAGTGAAGCATCGGAATCTACAACTAGTGTCTCAGGATTCGTTCAAAGCATAGACAGTAAGAAGAGTCAATCTTCTTGTACTTAATTCGGCATTATGCCTTTTCTATTTAATTCCGATGTAATATCTGTGTTTCATCGTCAATAAGAAGGTCAGAGGGATACAGTAAACATAAGTTGAAGCAACGGAATCTATAACTAGTGTCACAGGAATGGTTCAAAACATAGTCAGTAAGAAGAGACCGTCTTCTTGTACTTAAGTCGGCATTGTGCCTTTCGTATTTAATTCCGATGCAATTTCTGTGTTTCACCGTCAATAGGGAGATCAGAGGGATAACGTAAAAATGAAGTGAAGCATTAGAATCTATAACTAGTGTCACAGGAATGGTTCAAACATATATAGTAAGAAGAGCCAGTCTTCTTGTACTTAAGTCGGCATTGTGCCCTTTGTATTTAATTCCGATGCAATTTTGTGTTTCATCGTCAATAAGAGGGTCAGAGCGATACAGTAAACATGAAGTGAAGCATCGGGACATATAACTAGTGTCACAGGAATGGTTCAAAACATAGTCAACAAGAAGATTCAGTCTTCTTGTCCTTAAGTCGCCATTGTGCCTTTTGTATTTAATTGCGATGCAATTTCTGTGTTTCATCGTCAATAAGTAGGTCCAAGGGATACAGTAAACCTCGAGTGAAGCACCGGAATCTATAACTAGAGTCACAGTAATGGATCAAAGCATAGAAAGTAGGAAGAGTAGGTCTTCTTGTACTTAATCGGCATTGTGCCTTTTGTATTTAATTCCGATACAATTTCGGTGTTTCATCGTCAATAAGAAGGTCCAAGGGATACAGTAATCATGAAGTGAAGCATCGGAATCTATAACTAGTGTCACTGGAACAGTTCAAAATATAGACAGTAAGAAGAGTCAGTCTTCTTGTACTTGAGTCGGCATTGTGCTTTTTGTATTTAATTCCGATGCAATTTCTGTGTATCATCGTCAATAAGAAGGTCCAAGGGATACAGTAAACCTGAAGTGAAGCATCGGAATCTATATCTAGTGTCACAGGAATGGTTCCACACATAGACAGTACGAAGAGTCAGTCTTCTTGTACTTAAGACGGCATTGTGGCTTTTGAATTTAATTCCGATGCAATTTCTGTGTTTCATCGTCAATAAGAACGTCAGAGGGATACAGAAAATCTGAAGTGAAGCATCGGAATCATTAACTAGTGTCACAGGAATGGTTCAAATCATAGTCAGTAAGAAGAGTCAGTCTTCTTGTCCTTAAGTCGGCATTGTGCCTTTTGTATTTAATTCCGATGCAATTTCTGTGTTTCATCGTCAATAAGAAGGTCCAAGGGATACAATAAATCTGGAGTGTAGCATCGGAATCTATAACTAGTGTCACAGGAAAGGTTGAAAACATAGACAGTAAAAAGAGTCAGTCTTCTTGTACTTAAGTCGGCATTGTGCCTCTTCTATTTAATTCCGATGCAATTTCTGTGTTTGATGGTCAATAAGAAGGTCAGAGGGATACAGTAAACCTGAGGTGAAGCATCGGAATATGTAACTAGTGTCACAGGAATGGTTCAAATCATAGACAATAAGAAGAGTCAGTCTTCGTGTCCTTAAGTCGGCATTGTGCCTTTTGTATTTAATTCCGATGCAATTTCTGTGTTTCATCGTCAACAACAAGGTCAGAGGTATACAGTAAACCTGAAGTGAAGCATCGGAATCCACAACTAGTGTCACAGGGATGGTTCAAAACACAGATAGTAGCAAGAGTCAGTCTTCTTGTACTTAAGTCGGCATTGTGCCTTTTGTATTTAATTCCGATGCAATTTCTGTGTTTCATCGTCAATAAGAAGGTCCAAGGTATACAGTAAACCTGAAGTAAAGCATCGGAATCGATAACTGGTGTCACAGGAATGGTTCAAACAATAATCAGTAAGAAGAGTCAGTCTTCTTGTACTTATTCGGCATTGTGCCTTTTCTATTTAATTCCGTTGCTATTTCTGTGTTTCATAGTCAATAAGAAGGGCCAAGGGATACAGTAAACCTGGAGTGAAGCATCGGAATCTATAACTAGTGTCACAGGAAAGGTTGAAAACATAGACAGTAAAAAGAGTCAGTCTTCTTGTACTTAAGTCGGCATTGTGCCTTTCGTATTTAATTCCGATGCAATTTCTGTGTTTCATCGTCAATAAGAAGGTACAAGGGATACAATAAATCTGGAGTGTAGCATCGGAATCTATAACTAGTGTCACAGGAAAGGTTGAAAACATAGACAGTAAAAAGAGTCAGTCTTCTTGTACTTAAGTCGGCATTGTGCCTCTTCTATTTAATTCCGATGCAATTTCTGTGTTTGATGGTCAATAAGAAGGTCAGAGGGATACAGTAAACCTGAGGTGAAGCATCGGAATATGTAACTAGTGTCACAGGAATGGTTCAAATCATAGACAATAAGAAGAGTCAGTCTTCGTGTCCTTAAGTCGGCATTGTGCCTTTTGTATTTAATTCCGATGCAATTTCTGTGTTTCATCGTCAACAACAAGGTCAGAGGTATACAGTAAACCTGAAGTGAAGCATCGGAATCCACAACTAGTGTCACAGGGATGGTTCAAAACACAGATAGTAGCAAGAGTCAGTCTTCTTGTACTTAAGTCGGCATTGTGCCTTTTGTATTTAATTCCGATGCAATTTCTGTGTTTGATGGTCAATAAGAAGGTCAGAGGGATACAGTAAACCTGAGGTGAAGCATCGAAATCTATAACTAGAATCACAGGAATGGTTCAATCATTGTCAAAAAGAAGAGTCGGTCTTCATGTACTTAAGTCGGCATTGAGCCTTTTGTATTTAATTCCGATGCAATTTCTGTGTTTCATCGTCAATAAGAAGGTACAAGGGATACAGTTAACCTGAAGTGCAGCGTCGGAATCTATAACTAGTGTCACAGGAATGGTTCCACACATAGACAGTACGAAGAGTCAGTCTTCTTGTACTTAAGACGGCATTGTGGCTTTTGAATTTAATTCCGATGCAATTTCTGTGTTTCATCGTCAATAAGAACGTCAGAGGAATACAGAAAATCTGAAGTGAAGCATCGGATTCATTAACTAGTGTCACAGGAATGGTTCAAATCATAGTCAGTAAGAAGAGTCAGTCTTCTTGTCCTTAAGTCGGCATTGTGCCTTTTGTATTTAATTCCGATGCAATTTCTGTGTTTCATCGTCAATAAGAAGGTCCAAGGTATACAGTAAACCTGAAGTAAAGCATCGGAATCTATAACTGGTGTCACAGGAATGGTTCAAACTATAATCAGTAAGAAGAGTCAGTCTTCTTGTACTTAAGTCGGCATTGTGACTTTTCTATTTAATTCCGATGCTATTTCTTTGTTTCATAGTCAATAAGAAGGGCCAAGGGATACAGTAAACCTGGAGGGAAGCATCGGAATCTATAACTAGTGTCACAGGAAAGGTTGAAAACATAGACAGTAAAAAGAGTCAGTCTTCTTGTACTTAAGTCGGCATTGTGCCTCTTCTATTTAATTCCGATGCAATTTCTGTGTTTGATGGTCAATAAGAAGGTCAGAGGGATACAGTAAACCTGAGGTGAAGCATCGGAATCTGTAACTAGTGTCACAGGAATGGTTCAAATCATAGACAATAAGAAGAGTCAGTCTTCGTGTACTTAATCGGCATTGTGCCTTTTGTATTTAATTCCGATACAATTTCGGTGTTTCATCGTCAATAAGAAGGTCGAAGGGATACAGAAATCATGAAGTGAAGCATCGGAATCTATAACTAGTGTCACTGGAACAGTTCAAAATATAGACAGTAAGAAGAGTCAGTCTTCTTGTACTTGAGTCGGCATTGTGCTTTTTGTATTTAATTCCGATGCAATTTCTGTGTTCATCGTCATTAAGAATGTCCAAGGGATACAGTAAACCTGGAGTGTAGCATCGGAATCTATAACTAGTGTCACAGGAATGGTTAAAAACATAGTCAGTAAGAAGAGTCAGTCTTCTTGTACTTAAGTCGGCATTGTGCCTTTTCTATTTAATTCCGATGCAATTTCTGTGTTTCATCGTCAATAAGAAGGTCCAAGGGATACAGTAAACCTGGAGTGAAACATCGGAATCTGTAACTAGTGTCAATGGAATGGTTCAAAACATAGACAGTAAGAAGACTCAGTCTTCTTGTACTTAAGTCGGCATTGAGCCTTTTGTATTTAATTCCAATGCTATTTCTGAGTTTCATCGTCAATAAGAAGGTCACAGGGATACAGTAAACATGAAGTGAAGCATCGGAATCTATAACTAGTGTCACAGGAATGGTTCAAAACATAGTCAGTAAGAAGAGTCAGTCTTCGTGTACTTAAGTCGGCATTGTGCCTTTTGTATTTAATTCCGATGCAATTTCTGTGTTTCATCGTCAATAACAAGGTCAGAGGTGTACAGTAAACCTGAAGTGAAGCATCGGAATCAACAACTAGTGTCACAGGGATGGTTCAAAGCAAACACAGTAGCAAGAGTCAGTCTTCTTGTACTTAAGTCGGCATTGTGCCTTTTGTATTTAATTCCGATGCAATTTCTGTGTTTCATCGTCAATAAGAAGGTCCAAGGTATACAGTAAACCTGAAGTAAAGCATCGGAATCTATAACTGGTGTCACAGGAATGGTTCAAACTATAATCAGTAAGAAGAGTCAGTCTTCTTGTACTTAAGTCGGCATTGTGACTTTTCTATTTAATTCCGATGCTATTACTTTGTTTCATAGTCAATAAGAAGGGCCAAGGGATACAGTAAACCTGGAGTGAAGCATCGGAATCTATAACTAGTGTCACAGGAAAGGTTGAAAAGATAGACAGTAAAAAGAGTCAGTCTTCTTGTACTTAAGTCGGCATTGTGCCTCTTCTATTTAATTCCGATGCAATTTCTGTGTTTGATGGTCAATAAGAAGGTCAAAGGGATACAGTAAACCTGAGGTGAAGCATCGGAATCTGTAACTAGTGTCACAGGAATGGTTTAAATCATAGACAATAAGAAGAGTCAGTCTTCGTGTACTTAAGTCGGCATTTTGCCTTTTGTATTTAATTCCGATGCAATTTCTGTGTTTCATCGTCAATAAGAAGGTCCAAGGGATGTAGTGAACCTGAAGTGAAGCATTGAAATCTATAACTAGTATCACAGGAATGGTTCAAATCATTGTCAATAAGAAGAGTCGGTCTTCATGTACTTAAGTCGGCATTGAGCCTTTTGTATTTAATTCCGATGCAATTTCTGTGTTTCATCGTCAATAAGAAGGTACAAGGGATACAGTTAACCTGAAGTGAAGCGTCGGAATCTATAACTAGTGCCACAGGAATGGTTCAAAACATAGACAGTAGGAAGAGTCAGTGTTCTGGTACTTAAGTCGGTATTGTGCCTTTTGTATTTTATTCCGATGCAATTTCTGTGTTTCATCGTCAATAAGATGGTCCAAGGGATACAGCAAACCTGAAGTGAAGCATCGGAACCTACAACTAGTGTCACAGGATTGGTTCAAAACATAGACAGTAAGAAGAGTCAGTCTTCTTGTACTTAAGTCGGCATTGTGCCTTTTCTATTTAATTCCGATGCAATTTCTGTGTTTCATCGTCAATAAGAGGGTTAGAGGGATACAGTAAACATGAAGTGAAGCATCGGAATCTATAACTAGTGTCACAGGAATGGTTCAAAACATAGTCAGTAAGAAGAGTCAGTCTTCTTGCCCTAAAGTCGGCATTGTGCCTTTTGTATTTAATTCCCATGCAATTTCTGTGTTTCATCGTCAATAAGTAGGTCCAAGGGATACAGTAAACCTGAAGTGAAGCATCAGAATCTATAACAAGTGTCACTGGAATGGTTCTAAATATAGACAGTAAGAAGAGTCAGTCTTCTTGTACATAAGTCGGCATTGTGCCTTTTGTATTTAATTCCGATGCAATTTCTGTGTTTCATCGCCAATAAGAAGGTACAAGGGATACAGTTATCCTGAAGTGAAGCGTCGGAATCTATAACTAGTGCCACAGGAATGGTTCAAAACATAGACAGTAGGAAGAGTCAGTGTTCTTGTACTTAAGTCGCATTGTGCCTTTTGTATTTAATTCCGATGCAATTTCTGTGTTTCATCGTCAATAAGTAGGTCCAAGGGATACAGTAAACCTGAAGTGAAGCATCGGAATCTACAACTAGTGTCTCAGGATTGGTTCAAAGCATAGACAGTAAGAAGAGTCAATCTTCTTGTACTTCATTCGGCATTGTGCCTTTTCTATTTAATTCCGATGTAATATCTGTGTTTCATCGTCAATAAGAAGGTCAGAGGGATACAGTAAACCTGAGGTGAAGCATCGGAATCTATAACTAGTGTCACAGGAATGGTTCAAAACATAGTCAGTAAGAAGAGACCGTCTTCTTGTACTTAAGTCGGCATTGTGCCTTTCGTATTTAATTCCGATGCAATTTCTGTGTTTCACCGTCAATAGGGAGATCAGAGGGATAAAGTAAACCTGAAGTGAAGCATCGGAATCTATAACTAGTGTCAGAGGAATGGTTCAAACATATATAGTAAGAAGAGTCAGTCTTCTTGTATTTAAGTCGGCATTGTGCCCTTTGTATTTAATTCCGATGCAATTTTGTGTTTCATCATCAATAAGAGGGTCAGAGCGATACAGTAAACATGAAGTGAAGCATCGGGACCTATAACTAGTGTCACAGGAATGGTTCAACACATATTCAGTAAGAAGATTCAGTCTTCTTGTCCTTAAGTCGCCATTGTGCCTTTTGTATTTAATTGCGATGCAATTTCTGTGTTTCATCGTCAATAAGTAGGTCCAAGGGATACAGTAAACCTCGAGTGAAGCACCGCAATCTATAACTAGAGTCACAGTAATGGATCAAAACATAGAAAGTAGGAAGAGTAGGTCTTCTTGTACTTAATCGGCATTGTGCCTTTTGTATTTAATTCCGATACAATTTCGGTGTTTCATCGTCAATAAGAAGGTCCAAGGGATACAGTAATCATGAAGTGAAGCATCGGAATCTATAACTAGTATCACAGGAATGGTTCAAATCATTGCAATAATAAGAGTCGGTCTTCATGTACTTAAGTCGGCATTGTGCCTTTTGTATTTAATTCCGATGCAATTTCTGTGTTCCATCGTCAATAAGAAGGTACAAGGGATACAGTTAACCTGAAGGGAAGCGTCGGAATATATAACTATTTTCACAGGAATGGTTCAAAGCATAGACAGTAGGAAGAGTCAGTCTTCTTGTACTTAAGTCGCATTGTGCCTTTTGTATTTAATTCCGATGCAATTTCTGTGTTTCATAGTCAATAAGAAGGTCCAAGGTATACAGTAAACCTGAAGTAAAGCATCGGAATCTTTAACTAGTGTCACAGGAATGGTTCAAACTATAATCAGTAAGAAGAGTCAGTCTTCTCGTACTTAAGTCGGCATTGTGCCTTTTCTATTTAATTCCGATGCAATTTCTGTGTTTCATCGTCCATAACATGGTCCAAGGGATACAGTAAACCTGGAGTGAAGAATCGAAATTTATAACTAGTGTCACAGGAAAGGTTCAAAACATAGACAGTAAGAAGAGTCAGTCTCCTTGTACTTAAGTCGGCATTGTGCCTTTTCTATTTAATTCCGATTCAATTTCTGTGTTTCATCGTCAATAAGAAGGTCAGAGGGATACAGTAAACCTGAGGTGTAGCATCGGAATTCATAACTAGTGTCACAGGAATGGTACAAAACATAGTCAGTAAGAAGAGTCAGTCTTCTTGTACTTAAGTCGGCATTGTGCCTTTTGTATTTAATTCCGATGCAATTTCTGTGTTTCATCGTCAATAAGAAGGTCCAAGGGGTACAGTAATCATGAAGTGAAGCATCGGAATCTATAACTAGTGTCACTGGAATAGTTCAAAATATAGACAGTAAGAAGAGTCAGTCTTCTTGTACTTGAGTCGCCATTGTGCCTTTTGTATTTAATTCCGATGCAATTTCTGTGTATCATCGTCAATAAGAAGGTCCAAGGGAAACAGTAAACCTGAAGTGAAGCATCGGAATCTATAACTAGTGTCACAGGAATGGTTCCACACATAGACAGTACGAAGAGTCAGTCTTCTTGTACTTAAGACGGCATTGTGGCTTTTGAATTTAATTCCGATGCAATTTCTGTGTTTCATCGTCAATAAGAACGTCAGAGGGATACAGAAAATCTGAAGTGAAGCATCGGAATCATTAACTAGTGTCACAGGAATGGTTCAAATCATAGTCAGTAAGAAGAGTCAGTCTTCTTGTCCTTAAGTCGGCATTGTGCCTTTTGTATTTAATTCCGATGCAATTTCTGTGTTTCATCGTCATTAAGAACGTCCAAGGGATACAGTAAACCTGGAGTGTAGCATCGGAATCTATAACTAGTGTCACAGGAATGGTTAAAAACATAGTCAGTAAGAAGAGTCAGTCTTCTTGTACTTAAGTCGGCATTGTGCCTTTTCTATTTAATTCCGATGCAAATTCTGTGTTTCATCGTCAATAAGAAGGTCCAAGGGATACAGTAAACCTGGAGTGAAGCATCGGAATCTGTAACTAGTGTCAATGGAATGGTTCAAAGCATAGACAGTAAGAAGAGTCAGTCTTCTTGTACTTAAGTCGGCATTGAGCCTTTTGTATTTAATTCCAATGCTATTTCTGAGTTTCATCGTCAATACGAAGGTCACAGGGATACAGTAAACATGAAGTGAAGCATCGGAATCTACAACTAGTGTCACAGGAATGGTTCAAAACATAGTCAGTAAGAAGAGTCAGTCGTCCTGTCCTTAAGCCGGCATTGTGCCTTTTGTATTTAATTCCGATGCAATTTCTGTGTTTCATCGTCAATAAGAAGGTCCAAGGGATATAGTAAATCTGGAGTGAAGCATCGGAATCTATTACTAGTGTCACAGGAATGGTTCAACACATAGACAGTAAGAAGATTCAGTCTTCTTGTACTTAAGTCGGCATTGTGCCTTTTGTATTTAATTCCGATGCAATTTCTGTGTTTCATCGACAATAAGAAGGTCCAAGGGATACAGTAAACATGAAGTGAAGCATCGGAATCTATAACTAGTATCACAGGAATGGTCCAAATCATTGTCAATAATAAGAGTCGGTCTTCATGTACTTAAGTCGGCATTGTGCCTTTTGTATTTAATTCCGATGCAATTTCTGTGTTTCACCGTCAATAAGAAGGTACAAGGGATACAGTTAACCTGAAGTGAAGCGTCGGAATCTATAACTATTGTCACAGGAATGGTTCAAAGCATAGACAGTAGGAAGAGTCAGTCTTCTTGTACTTAAGTCGGCATTGTGCCTTTTGTATTTAATTCCGATGCAATTTCTGTGTTTCATCGTCAATAAGAAGGTCCAAGGTATACAGTAAACCTGAAGTAAAGCATCGGAATCATTAACTAGTGTCACAGGAAAGTTTCAAACTATAATCAGTAAGAAGAGTCAGTCTTCTCGTACTTAAGTCGGCATTGTGCCTTTTCTATTTAATTCCGATGCAATTTCTGTGTTTCATCGTCCATAACAAGGTCCAAGTGATACAGTAAACCGGGAGTGAAGAATCGGAATTTATAACTAGTGTCACAGGAAAGGTTCAAAACATAGACAGTAAGAAGAGTCAGTCTCCTTGTACTTAAGTCGGCATTGTGCCTTTTCTATTTAATTCCGATTCAATTTCTGTGTTTCATCGTCAATAAGAAGGTCAGAGGGATACAGTAAACCTGAGGTGTAGCATCGGAATTCATAACTAGTGTCACAGGAATGGTTCAAAACATAGTCAGTAAGAAGAGTCAGTCTTCTTGTACTTAAGTCGGCATTGTGCTTTTAGTATTTAATTCCGATGCAATTTCTGTGTTTCATCGTCAATAAGAAGGTCCAAGGGATACAGTAAACCTGGAATGTAGCATCGGAATCTATAACTAGTCTCACAGGAATGGTTCCACACATAGACAGTACGAAGAGTCAGTCTTCTTGTACTTAAGACGGCATTGTGGCTTTTGTATTTAATTCCGATGCAATTTCTGTGTTTCATCGTCAATAAGAACGTCAGAGGGAAATCTGAAGTGAACCATCGAAATCAATAACTAGTGTCACAGGAATGGTTCAAATCATAGTCAGTAAGAAGAGTCAGTCTTCTTGTCCTTAAGTCGGCATTGTGCCTTTTGAATTTAATTCCGATGCAATTTCTGTGTTTCATCGGCAATAAGGTCAGAGGTATACAGTAAACCTCAAGTGAAGCATCGGAATCTATAACTAGTGTCACAAGAATGGTTCAAAACATAGACAGTATGAAGAGTCAGTCTTCTTTAACTTAAGTCGGCATTGTGCCTTTTGTATTTAATTCCTATGCCATTTCTGTGTTTCATCGTCAATGAGAAGGACAGAGGGATACAGTAAACCTGAAGTGAAGCATCGAAATCGAAAACTAGTGTCACAGGAACGGTTCAAAACATAGACAGTAGGAAGAGTCAGTCTTCTTGTACCTATGTCGGCATTGTGCCTTTTGTATTTAATTCCGATGCAATATCTGTGTTTCATCGTCAATAAGAAGGTCCAAGGTATACAGCAAACCTGAAGTGAAGCATCGGAATCTATAACTAGTGTCACAGGAATGGTTCAAAACATAGACAGTAAGAAGAGTCAGTCGTCTTGTACTTAAGTTGGCATTGTGCATTTTGTATTTAATTCCGATGCTATTTCTGAGTTTCATCGTCAGTAAGAAGGTCAGAGGGAAATAGTAAACCTGAAGTGAAGCATCGGAATCTATAACTAGTGTCACAGGAATGGTTCAAAACATAGACAGTAAGAAGAGTCAGTCTTCTTGTACTTAAGTCGGCATTGTGAATTTTCTATTTAATTCCGATGCAATTTCTGTGTTTCATCGTCAATAAGAAGGTCAGAGGGATACAGTAAACCTGAAGTGAAGCATCGGAATCTATAACTAGTGTCACAGGAATGGTTCAAAGCATAGTCAGTAAGAAGAGTCAGTCTTCTTGTACTGAAGTCGGCATTGTGCCTTTCGTATTTAATTCCGATGCAATTTCTGTGTTTCACCGTCAATAAGATGGTCAGAGGGATACAGTAAACCTGAAGTGAAGCATCGGAATCCATTACTAGTGTCACAGTAATGGTTCAAAACATAGACATTAAGAAGAGTCAGTCTTCTTGTACTTAAGTCGGCATTGTGCCT
Organism: Schistocerca serialis cubense; assembly: GCF_023864345.2. Classification (NCBI taxonomy): domain Eukaryota; kingdom Metazoa; phylum Arthropoda; class Insecta; order Orthoptera; family Acrididae; genus Schistocerca; species Schistocerca serialis. The sequence goes on along the minus strand of NW_026047584.1, from coordinate 6,299,418 downwards.
TTTGTATTTGATTCCGATGCAATTTCTGTGTATTCATCGTCAATAAGAAGGTCCAAGGAATACAGTAAACATGAAGTGAAGCATCGGAATCTATAACTAGTGTCACTGGAATGGTTCTAATTATAGACAGTAAGAAGAGTCAGTCTTCTTGTACTTAAGTCGGCATTGTGCCTTTTGTATATAATTCTGATGCAATATCTGTGTTTCATCGTCAATAACAATGTCCAAGGGATACAGTAAACCTGGAGTCTAACATCGGAAACTATAACTAGTGTCACTGGAATGGTTAAAAACATAGTCAGTAAGAAGAGTCAGTCTTCTTGTACTTAAGTCGGCATTGTGCCTTTTCTATTTAATTCCGATGCAATATCTGTGTTTCATCGTCAATAAGAAGGTCCAAGGGATACAGTAAACCTGGAGTGAAGCATCGGAATCTGTAGCTAGTGTCAATGGAATGGTTCAAAACATAGACAGTAAGAAGAGTCAGTCTTCTTGTACTTAAGTCGGCATTGAGCCTTTTGTATTTAATTCCAATGCTATTTCTGAGTTTCATCGTCAACAAGAAGGTCACAGGGATACAGTAAACCTGGAGTGAAGCATCGGAATCAATAACTAGTGTCACAGGAATGGTTCAAAACATAGTCAGTAAGAAGAGTCAGTCTTCTTGCACTTAAGTCGGCATTGTGCCTTTTCTATTTAATTCCGATGCAATTTCTGTGTTTCATCGGCAATAAGGTCAGAGGGATACAGTAAACCTGAAGTGAAGCATCGGAATCTATAACTAGTGTCACAAGAATGGTTCAAAACATAGACAGTATGAAGAGTCAGTCTTCTTGTACTTAAGTCGGCATTGTGCCTCTTCTATTTAATTCCGATGCAATTTCTGTGTTTGATGGTCAATAAGAAGGTCAAAGGGATACAGTAAACCTGAGGTGAAGCATCGGAATCTGTAACTAGTGTCACAGGAATGGTTTAAATCATAGACAATAAGAAGAGTCAGTCTTCGTGTACTTAAGTCGGCATTTTGCCTTTTGTATTTAATTCCGATGCAATTTCTGTGTTTCATCGTCAATAAGAAGGTCCAAGGGATGTAGTAAACCTGAAGTGAAGCATTGAAATCTATAACTAGTATCACAGGAATGGTTCAAATCATTGTCAATAAGAAGAGTCGGTCTTCATGTACTTAAGTCGGCATTGAGCCTTTTGTATTTAATTCCGATGCAATTTCTGTGTTTCATCGTCAATAAGAAGGTACAAGGGATACAGTTAACCTGAAGTGAAGCGTCGGAATCTATAACTAGTGCCATAGGAATGGTTCAAAACATAGACAGTAGGAAGAGTCAGTGTTCTGGTACTTAAGTCGGTATTGTGCCTTTTGTATTTTATTCCGATGCAATTTCTGTGTTTCATCGTCAATAAGATGGTCCAAGGGATACAGCAAACCTGAAGTGAAGCATCGGAACCTACAACTAGTGTCACAGGATTGGTTCAAAACATAGACAGTAAGAAGAGTCAGTCTTCTTGTACTTAAGTCGGCATTGTGCCTTTTCTATTTAATTCCGATGCAATTTCTGTGTTTCATCGTCAATAAGAGGGTCAGAGGGATACAGTAAACATGAAGTGAAGCATCGGAATCTATAACTAGTGTCACAGGAATGGTTCAAATCATAGTCAGTAAGAAGAGTCAGTCTTCTTGCCCTAAAGTCGGCATTGTGCCTTTTGTATTTAATTCCCATGCAATTTCTGTGTTTCATCGTCAATAAGTAGGTCCAAGGGATACAGTAAACCTGAAGTGAAGCATCAGAATCTATAACAAGTGTCACTGGAATGGTTCTAAATATAGACAGTAAGAAGAGTCAGTCTTCTTGTACATAAGTCGGCATTGTGCCTTTTGTATTTAATTCCGATGCAATTTCTGTGTTTCATCGCCAATAAGAAGGTACAAGGGATACAGTTATCCTGAAGTGAAGCGTCGGAATCTATAACTAGTGCCACAGGAATGGTTCAAAACATAGACAGTAGGAAGAGTCAGTGTTCTTGTACTTAAGTCGCATTGTGCCTTTTGTATTTAATTCCGATGCAATTTCTGTGTTTCATCGTCAATAAGTAGGTCCAAGGGATACAGTAAACCTGAAGTGAAGCATCGGAATCTACAACTAGTGTCTCAGGATTGGTTCAAAGCATAGACAGTAAGAAGAGTCAATTTTCTTGTACTTAATTCGGCATTGTGCCTTTTCTATTTAATTCCGATGTAATATCTGTGTTTCATCGTCAATAAGAAGGTCAGAGGGATACAGTAAACCTGAGGTGAAGCATCGGAATCTATAACTAGTGTCACAGGAATGGTTCAAAACATAGTCAGTAAGAAGAGACCGTCTTCTTGTACTTAAGTCGGCATTGTGCCTTTCGTATTTAATTCCGATGCAAATTCTGTGTTTCACCGTCAATAGGGAGATCAGAGGGATAAAGTAAACCTGAAGTGAAGCATCGGAATCTATAACTAGTGTCAGAGGAATGGTTCAAACATATATAGTAAGAAGAATCAGTCTTCTTGTATTTAAGTCGGCATTGTGCCCTTTGTATTTAATTCCGATGCAATTTTGTGTTTCATCATCAATAAGAGGGTCAGAGCGATACAGTAAACATGAAGTGAAGCATCGGGACCTATAACTAGTGTCACAGGAATGGTTCAACACATATTCAGTAAGAAGATTCAGTCTTCTTGTCCTTAAGTCGCCATTGTGCCTTTTGTATTTAATTGCGATGCAATTTCTGTGTTTCATCGTCAATAAGTAGGTCCAAGGGATACAGTAAACCTCGAGTGAAGCACCGCAATCTATAACTAGAGTCACAGTAATGGATCAAAACATAGAAAGTAGGAAGAGTAGGTCTACTTGTACTTAATCGGCATTGTGCCTTTTGTATTTAATTCCGATACAATTTCGGTGTTTCATCGTCAATAAGAAGGTCCAAGGGATACAGTAATCATGAAGTGAAGCATCGGAATCTATAACTAGTATCACAGGAATGGTTCAAATCATTGTCAATAATAAGAGTCGGTCTTCATGTACTTAAGTCGGCATTGTGCCTTTTGTATTTAATTCCGATGCACTATCTGTGTTTCATCGTCAATAAGAAGGTACAAGGGATACAGTTAACCTGAAGGGAAGCGTCGGAATATATAACTATTGTCACAGGAATGGTTCAAAGCATAGACAGTAGGAAGAGTCAGTCTTCTTGTACTTAAGTCGCATTGTGCCTTTTGTATTTAATTCCGATGCAATTTCTGTGTTTCATAGTCAATAAGAAGGTCCAAGGTATACAGTAAACCTGAAGTAAAGCATCGGAATCATTAACTAGTGTCACAGGAATGGTTCAAACTATAATCAGTAAGAAGAGTCAGTCTTCTCGTACTTAAGTCGGCATTGTGCCTTTTCTATTTAATTCCGATGCAATTTCTGTGTTTCATCGTCCATAACAAGGTCCAAGGGATACAGTAAACCTGGAGTGAAGAATCGGAATTTATAACTAGTGTCACAGGAAAGGTTCAAAACATAGACAGTAAGAAGAGTCAGTCTCCTTGTACTTAAGTCGGCATTGTGCCTTTTCTATTTAATTCCGATTCAATTTCTGTGTTTCATCGTCAATAAGAAGGTCAGAGGGATACAGTAAACCTGAGGTGTAGCATCGGAATTCATAACTAGTGTCACAGGAATGGTTCAAAACATAGTCAGTAAGAAGAGTCAGTCTTCTTGTACTTATGTCGGCATTATGCCTTTTGTATTTAATTCCGATGCAATTTCTGTGTTTCATCGTCAATAAGAAGGTCCAAGGGGTACAGTAATCATGAAGTGAAGCATCGGAATCTATAACTAGTGTCACTGGAATAGTTCAAAATATAGACAGTAAGAAGAGTCAGTCTTCTTGTACTTGAGTCGGCATTGTGCCGTTTGTATTTAATTCCGATGCAATTTCTGTGTATCATCGTCAATAAGAAGGTCCAAGGGAAACAGTAAACCTGAAGTGAAGCATCGGAATCTATAACTAGTGTCACAGGAATGGTTCCACACATAGACAGTACGAAGAGTCAGTCTTCTTGTACTTAAGACGGCATTGTGGCTTTTGAATTTAATTCCGATGCAATTTCTGTGTTTCATCGTCAATAAGAACGTCAGAGGGATACAGAAAATCTGAAGTGAAGCATCGGAATCATTAACTAGTGTCACAGGAATGGTTCAAATCATAGTCTGTAAGAAGAGTCAGTCTTCTTGTCCTTAAGTCGGCATTGTGCCTTTTGTATTTAATTCCGATGCAATTTCTGTGTTTCATCGTCATTAAGAACGTCCAAGGGATACTGTAAACCTGGAGTGTAGCATCGGAATCTATAACTAGTGTCACAGGAATGGTTAAAAACATAGTCAGTAAGAAGAGTCAGTCTTCTTGTACTTAAGTCGGCATTGTGCCTTTTCTATTTAATTCCGATGCAAATTCTGTGTTTCATCGTCAATAAGAAGGTCCAAGGGATACAGTAAACCTGGAGTGAAGCATCGGAATCTGTAACTAGTGTCAATGGAATGGTTCAAAGCATAGACAGTAAGAAGAGTCAGTCTTCTTGTACTTAAGTCGGCATTGAGCCTTTTGTATTTAATTCCAATGCTATTTCTGAGTTTCATCGTCAATACGAAGGTCACAGGGATACAGTAAACATGAAGTGAAGCATCGGAATCTACAACTAGTGTCACAGGAATGGTTCAAAACATAGTCAGTAAGAAGAGTCAGTCGTCCTGTCCTTAAGCCGGCATTGTGCCTTTTGTATTTAATTCCGATGCAATTTCTGTATTTCATCGTCAATAAGAAGGTCCAAGGGATATAGTAAATCTGGAGTGAAGCATCGGAATCTATTACTAGTGTCACAGGAATGGTTCAACACATAGACAGTAAGAAGAATCAGTCTTCTTGTACTTAAGTCGGCATTGTGCCTTTTGTATTTAATTCCGATGCAATTTCTGTGTTTCATCGACAAGAAGAAGGTCCAAGGGATACAGTAAACATGAAGTGAAGCATCGGAATCTATAACTAGTATCACAGGAATGGTCCAAATCATTGTCAATAATAAGAGTCGGTCTTCATGTACCTAAGTCGGCATTGTGCCTTTTGTATTTAATTCCGATGCAATTTCTGTGTTTCATCGTCAATAAGAAGGTCCAAGGTATACAGTAAACCTGAAGTAAAGCATCGGAATCATTAACTAGTGTCACAGGAAAGTTTCAAACTATAATCAGTAAGAAGAGTCAGTCTTCTCGTACTTAAGTCGGCATTGTGCCTTTTCTATTTAATTCCGATGCAATTTCTGTGTTTCATCGTCCATAACAAGATCCAAGGGATACAGTAAACCGGGAGTGAAGAATCGGAATTTATAACTAGTGTCACAGGAAAGGTTCAAAACATAGACAGTAAGAAGAGTCAGTCTCCTTGTACTTAAGTCGGCATTGTGCCTTTTCTATTTAATTCCGATTCAATTTCTGTGTTTCATCGTCAATAAGAAGGTCAGAGGGATACAGTAAACCTGAGGTGTAGCATCGGAATTCATAACTAGTGTCACAGGAATGGTTCAAAACATAGTCAGTAAGAAGAGTCAGTCTTCTTGTACTTAAGTCGGCATTGTGCTTTTAGTATTTAATTCCGATGCAATTTCTGTGTTTCATCGTCAATAAGAAGGTCAAAGGGATACAGTAAACCTGGAATGTAGCATCGGAATCTATAACTAGTCTCACAGGAATGGTTCCACACATAGACAGTACGAAGAGTCAGTCTTCTTGTACTTAAGACGGCATTGTGGCTTTTGTATTTAATTCCGATGCAATTTCTGTGTTTCATCGTCAATAAGAACGTCAGAGGGAAATCTGAAGTGAAGCATCGAAATCAATAACTAGTGTCACAGGAATGGTTCAAATCATAGTCAGTAAGAAGAGTCAGTCTTCTTGTCCTTAAGTCGGCATTGTGCCTTTTGAATTTAATTCCGATGCAATTTCTGTGTTTCATCGGCAATAAGGTCAGAGGTATACAGTAAACCTCAAGTGAAGCATCGGAATCTATAACTAGTGTCACAAGAATGGTTCAAAACATAGACAGTATGAAGAGTCAGTCTTCTTTAACTTAAGTCGGCATTGTGCCTTTTGTATTTAATTCCTATGCCATTTCTGTGTTTCATCGTCAATAAGAAGGACAGAGGGATACAGTAAACCTGAAGTGAAGCATCGAAATCGAAAAATAGTGTCACAGGAACGGTTCAAAACATAGACTGTAGGAAGAGTCAGTCTTCTTGTACCTATGTCGGCATTGTGCCTTTTGTATTTAATTCCGATGCAATTTCTGTGTTTCATCGTCAATAAGAAGGTCCAAGGAATACAGTAAACATGAAATGAAGCATCGGAATCTATAACTAGTGTCACTGGAATGGTTCTAATTATAGACAGTAAGAAGAGTCAGTCTTCTTGTACTTAAGTCGGCATTGTGCCTTTTGTATATAATTCTGATGCAATATCTGTGTTTCATCGTCAATAACAATGTCCAAGGGATACAGTAAACCTGGAGTCTAACATCGGAAACTATAACTAGTGTCACTGGAATGGTTAAAAACATAGTCAGTAAGAAGAGTCAGTCTTCTTGTACTTAAGTCGGCATTGTGCCTTTTCTATTTAATTCCGATGCAATATCTGTGTTTCATCGTCAATAAGAAGGTCCAAGGGATACAGTAAACCTGGAGTGAAGCATCGGAATCTGTAGCTAGTGTCAATGGAATGGTTCAAAACATAGACAGTAAGAAGAGTCAGTCTTCTTGTACTTAAGTCGGCATTGAGCCTTTTGTATTTAATTCCAATGCTATTTCTGAGTTTCATCGTCAACAAGAAGGTCACAGGGATACAGTAAACATGAAGTGAAGCATCGGAACCTATAACTAGTGTCACAGGAATGGTTCAAAACATCGTCAGTAAGAAGAGTCAGTCGTCTTGTCCTTAAGCCGGCGTTGTGCCTTTTGTATTTAATTCCGATGCAATTTCTGTGCTTCATCGTCAATAAGAAGGTCCAAGGGATATAGTAAACCTGGAGTGAAGCATCGAAATCAATAACTAGTGTCACAGGAATGGTTCAAAACATAGTCAGTAAGAAGAGTCAGTCTTCTTGCACTTAAGTCGGCATTGTGTCTTTTCTATTTAATTCCGATGCAATTTCTGTGTTTCATCGGCAATAAGGTCAGAGGGATACAGTAAACCTGAAGTGAAGCATCGGAATCTATAACTAGTGTCACAAGAATGGTTCAAAACATAGACAGTACGAAGAGTCAGTCTTCTTTAACTTAAGTCGGCCTTGCGCCTTTTGTATTTAATTCCTATGCAATTTCTGTGTTTCATCGTCAATAAGAAGGTCAGAGGGATACAGTAAACCTGAAGTGAAGCAACGGAATACAAAACTAGTGTCACAGGAACGGTTCAAAACATAGACAGTAGGAAGAGGCAGTCTTCTTGTACCTAAGTCGGCATTGTGCCTTTTGTATTTAATTCCGATGCAATTTCTGTGTTTCATCGTCAATAAGAAGGTCCAAGGTATACAGCAAACCTGAAGTGAAACATCGGAATCTATAACTAGTGTCACAGGAATGGTTCAAAACATAGTCAGTAAGAAGAGTCAGTCCTCTTGCACTTAAGTCGGCATTGTGCCTTTTCTATTTAATTCCGATGCAATTTCTGTGTTTCATCGTCAATAAGAAGATCCAAGGGATACAGTAAACCTGGAGTGAAGCATCGGAATCTGTAACTAGTGTCAATGGAATGGTTCTAATTATAGACAGTAAGAAGAGTCAGTCTTCCTGTAGTTAAGTCGGCATTGTGGTTTTGTATTTAATTTCGATGCAATTTCTGTGATTCATCGTCAATAAGAAGGTCCAAGGGAAACAGTAAACCTGAAGTGAAGCATCGGAATCTATAACTAGTGTCACAGGAATGGTTAAAAACATAGACAGTACGAAGAGTCAGTCTTCTTGTACATAAGTCGGCATTGTTCCTTTTCTATTTAATTCCAATGCAATTTCTGTGTTTCATCGTCAATAACAAGGTCCAAGGGATACGGTAAACCGTGAGTGAAGCATCGGAATCTATAACTAGAGTCACAGGAATGGTTCAAAACATAGTCAGTAAGAAGAGTCAGTCTTCTTGTCCTTAAGTTGGCATTGTGCCTTTTGAATTTAATTCCGATGTAATTTCTGTGTTTGATCGTCAATAACAAGGTCCAAGGTATACAGCAAACCTGAAGTGAAGCATCGGAATCTATAACTAGTGTCACAGGAATGGTTCAAAACATAGTCAGTAAGAAGAGTCAGTCTTCTTGTACTTAAGTCGGCATTGTGCCTTTTCAATTTAATTCCGATGCAATTTCTGTGTTTCATCGTCAATAAGATGGTCCACGGTATACAGTAAACCTGAAGTAAAGCATTGGAATCTATAAATAGTGTCACACGAATGGTTCAAACTATAATCAGTAAGAAGAGTCAGTCTTCTTGTACTTAAGTCGGCATTGTGCCTTTTCTATTTAATTCCGATGCAATTTCTGTGTTTCATCGTCAATAAGAATATCCAAGGGATACAGTAAACCTGGAGTGAAGCATCGGAATCCATAACTAGTGTCACAGGAAAGGTTCAAAACATAGACAGCAAGAAGAGTCAGTCTTCTTGCACTTAAGTCGGCATTGTGCCATTTCTATTTAATTCCGATGCAATTTCTGTGTTTCATCCTCAATAAGAAGGTCCAAGGGATACAGTAAACCTTGAGTGAAGCATCGGAATCTGTAACTAGTGTCAATGGAATGGTTCAAAACATAGACAGTAAGAAGAGTCAGTCTTCTTGTACTTAAGTCGGCATTGTGCCTTTTGTATTTAATTCCGATGTAATTTCTGAGTTTCATCGTCAATCAGAAGGTCTGAGGGAAACAGTAAAGCTCGAGTGAAGCATCGGAATCTGTAACTAGTGTCAATGGAATGGTTCAAAACATAGACAGTAAGAAGAGTCAGTCTTCTTGTACTTAAGTCGGCTTTGTGCCTTTTGTATTTAATTCCGATGTAATTTCTGAGTTTCATCCTTAATCAGAAGGTCAGAGGGAAACAGTAAACCTGAAGTGAAGCGTCGGAATCTATAACTAGTGTCACAGGGATGGTTGAAAACATAGACAGTAAGAAGAGTCAGTCTTCTTGTACTTAAGTCGGCATTGTGCCATTCCTATTTAATTCCGATGCAATTTCTGTGTTTCATCGTCAATTAGATCGGCAGAGGGATACAGTAAACCTGAAGTGAAGCATCGGAATCCATAACTAGTGTCACAGTAATGGTTCAAAACATAGACAGTAAGAAGAGTCAGTCTTCTTGTACTTAAGTCGGCATTGTGCCTTTTGTATGTGATTCCGATGCAATTTCTGTGTTTCATCGTCAATAAGAAGGTCCAAGGAATACAGTAAACCTGAAGTGAAGCATCGGAATCTATAACTAGTGTCACTGGAACGGTTCTTATTATAGACAGTAAGAAGAGTCAGTCTTCCTGTACTTAAGAAGGCATTGTGGCTTTTGTATTTCATTCCGATGCAATTTCTGTGATTCATCGTCAATAAGAAGGTCCAAGGGAAACAGTAAACCTGAAGTGAAGCATCAGAATCTATTACTAGTGTCACAGGAATGGTTCAAAACATAGACAGTACGAAGAGTCAGTCTTCTTGTACATAAGTCGGCATTGTTCCTTTTCTATTTAATTCCGATGCATTATCTGTGTTTCATCGTCAATAACAAGGTACAAGGGATACAGTAAACCTGGAGTGAAGCATCGGAATCTATAACTAGTGTCACAGGAATGGTTCAAAACATAGACAGTAAGAAGAGTCAGTCTTCTTGTACTTAAGTCGGCATTGTGCCTTTTCTATTTAATTCCGATGCAATTTCTGTGTTTCATCGTCAATAACAAGGTCCAAGGTATACAGCAAACCTGAATGAAGCATCGGAATTTATAACTAGTGTCACAGGAATGGTTCAAAACATAGTCAGTAAGAAGAGTCAGTCTTCTTGTACTTAAGTCGGCATTGTGCCTTTTCTATTTAATTTCGATGCAATTTCTGTGTTTCATCGTCAATAAGAAGGTCCACGGTATACATTAAACCTGAAGTAAAGCATCGGAATCTATAACTAGTGTCACAGGAATGGTTCAAACTATACTCAGTAAGAAGAGTCAGTCTTCTTGTACTTAAGTCGGCATTGTGCCTTTTCTATTTAATTCCGATGCAATTTCTGTGTTTCATCGTCAATAAGAAGGTCCAAGGGATACAGTAAACCTGGAGTGAAGCATCGGAATCTATAACTAGTGTCACAGGAAAGGTTCAAAACATAGACAGCAAGAAGTGTCAGTCTACTTGCACTTAAGTCGGCATTGTGCCTATTCTATTTAATTCCGATGCAATTTCTGTGTTTCATCCTCAATAAGAAGGTCCAAGGGATACAGTGAACCTGGAGTGAAGCATCGGAATCTGTAACTAGTGTCAATGGAATGGTTCAAAATATGGACAGTAAGAAGAGTCAGTCTTCTTGTACTTAAGTCGGCATTGTGCCTTTGGTATTTAATTCCGATGCTATTTCTGAGTTTCATCGTCAATAAGAAGGTCAGAGGTAAACAGTAAACCTGAAGTGAGGCATCGGAATCTATAACTAGTGTCACAGGAACGGATCAAAACATAGACAGTAAGAAGGGTCAGTCTTCTTGTACTTAAGTCGGCATTGTGCCTTTTCTATTTAATTCCGATGCAATTTCTGCGTTTCATCGTCAATAAGAAGGTCAGAGGGATACAGTAAACCTGAAGTGAAGCATCGTAATCTATAACTAGTGTCACGGGAATGGTTCAAAACATAGTCAGTAAGAAGAGTCAGTCTTCTTGTACTTAAGTCGGCATTGTTCCTTTCGTATTTAATTCCGATGCAATTTCTGTGTTTCACCGTCAATAAGAAAGTCATAGGGATACAGTAAACCTGAATTGAAGCATCAGAATCCATAACTAGTGTCACATTAATGGTTCAAAACAAAGACCGTAAGAAGAGTCAGTCTTCTTGTACTTAAGTCGGCATTGTGCCTTTTGTATTTGATTCCGATGCAATTTCTGTGTTTCATCGTCAATAAGAAGGTCCAAGGAATACAGTAAACCTGAAGTGAAGCATCGGAATCTATAACTAGTGTCACTGGAATGGTTCTTATTATAGACAGTAAGAAGAGTCAGTCTTCCTTTACTTAAGTCGGCATTGTGTCTTTTGTATTTAATTCAGGATGCAATTTCTGTGATTCATCGTCAATAAGAAGGTCCAAGGGAAACAGTAAACCTGAAGTGAAGCATCGGAATCTATAACTAGTGTCACAGGAATGGTTCAAAACATAGACAGTACGAAGAGTCAGTCTTGATGTACATAAGTCGGCATTGTTCCCTTTCTATTTAATTCCGATGCAATATCTGTGTTTCATCGGCAATAACAAGGTCCAAGGTATACAGTAAACCTGGAGTGAAGCATCGGAATCCACAACAAGTGTCACAGGGATGGTTCAAAACACAGACAGTAGGAAGAGTCAGTCTTCTAGTACTTATGTCGGCATTGTGCCTTTTGTATTTAATTCCGATGCAATTTCTGTGTTTCATCGTGAATTAGAAGGTCCAAGGTATACAGTAAACCTGAAGTAAAGCATCGGAATCTATAACTAGTGTCACAGGAATGGTTCAAACTATAATCAGTGAGAAGAGTCAGTCTTCTTGTACTTAAGTCGGCATTGTGCCTAATCTATTTAATTCCGATGCTATTTCTGTGTTTCATTGTCATAAAGAAGGTCCAAGGGATACAGTAAACCTGGTGTGAAGCATCGGAATCTATAACTAGTGTCACAGGAAGGGTTCAAATCATTGCCAGTAAGAAGAGTCAGTCTTCTTGTACTTAAGTCGGCATTGTGCCTCTTCTATTTAATTACGATGAAATTTCTGTGTTTCATCGTCAATAAGAAGGTTAGAGGGATACAGTAATCCTGAGGTGAAGCATCGGAATCTATAACTAGTGTCACAGGAATGGTTCAAAACATAGTCAGTAAGAAGAGTCAGTCATCTTCTACTTAAGTCGGCATTGTGCCTTTTCTATTTAATTCCGATGCAATTTCTGTGTTTCATCGTCAATAAGAAGGTCCGAGGGGGTACAGTAAACCTGGAGTGTAGCATCGGAATCTATAACTAGTGTCAAAGGAATGGTTCAAAACATAGACAATAAGAAGAGTCAGTTTTCGTGTACTTAAGTCGGCATTTTGCCTTTTGTATTTAATTCCGATGCAATTTCTGTGTATCATCGTCAATAAGATGGTCCAAGGGATATAGTAAACCTGGAGTGAAGCATCGGAATCTATAACTAGTGTCACAGGAATGGTTCAAAACATAGACAGCAAGAAGAGTCAGTCTTCTTGTACTTAAGTCGGCATTGTGCCTTTTCTATTTAATTCCGATGCAATTTCTGTGTTTCATCGTCAATAAGAAGGTCCAAGGGATACAGTAAACCTGATATGAAGCACCGGAATCTATAACTAGTATCACAGGAATGGTTCATATCATTGTCAATAAGAACAGTCGGCCTTCATGTACTTAAGTCGGCATTGTGCCTTTTGTATTTAATTCCGATGCAATTTCTGTGTTTCATCGTCAATAAGAAGGTCCAAGGGATACAGTAAACCTGGAGTGAAGCTTTGGAATCTGTACCTAGTGTCAATGGAATGGTTCAAAACATAGACAATAAGAAGAGTCAGTCTTCGTGTACTTACGTCGGCATTTTGCCTTTTGTATTTAATTCCCGTGCAATTTCTGTGTTTCATCGTCAATAAGAAAGTCCAAGGGATACAGTAAAACTGAAGGGAAGCATCGGAATCTATAACTAGTGTCACAGGAATGGTTCAAAACATAGTCAGTAAGAAGTGTCAGTCTTCTTGCACTTAAGTCGGCATTGTGCCTTTTCTATTTAATTCCGATGCAATTTCTGTGTTTCATCGTCAATAAGAAGGTCCAAGGGATACAGTAAACCTGGAGTGAAGCATCGGAATCTGTAACTAGTGTCAATGGAATGGTTCAAAACATAGACAGTAAGAAGAGTCAGTCTTCTTGTACTTAAGTCGGCATTAAGCCTCTTGTATTTAATTCCGATGCTATTTCTGAGTTTCATCGTCAACAAGAAGGTCAGAGGGAATCAGTAAACCTGAAGTGAAGCATCGGAATCTATAACTAGTGTCACAGGAAAGGTTCAAAACATAGACAGTAAGAAGAGTCAGTCTTCTTGTACTTAAGTCGGCATTGTGCCTTTTCTATTTAATTCCAATGCAATGTCTGTGTTTCATCGTCAATAAGAAGGTCGGAGGGATAGAGTAAACCTGAGGTGTAGCATCGTAACCCGTAACTAGTGTCACAGGAATGGTTCAAACATATACAGTAAGAAGAGTCAGTCTTCTTGTACTTAAGTCGGCATTGTGCCCTTTGTATTTTATTCCGATGCAATTTCTGTGTCTCATCGTCAATAAGAAGGTCCAAGGTATACAGCATACCTGAAGTGAAGCATCGGAATCTATTACTAGTGTCACAGGAATGGTTCAAAACATAGTCAGTAAGAACAGTCAGTCTTCTTGTACTTAAGTCGGCATTGTGCCTTTTCTATTTCATTCCGATGCAATTTCTGCGTTTTATCGCCAATAAGAAGGTCCAAGGGATACAGTAAACCTGGAGTGAAGCATCGGAATCTATCACTAGAGTCACACGAATGGTTCAAAACATAGACAGTAAGAAGAGTCAGTCCTCTTGTACTTATGTCGACATTGTGCCTTTTCTATTTCATTCCGATGCAATTTCTGTGTTTCATCGTCAATACGAAGGTCAGAGGGATACAATAAACCTGAAGTGAAGCATCGGAATCTATAACAAGTGTCACAGGAAAGGTTAAAAACATAGACAGTAAGAAGAGTCAGTCTTCTTGTACTTAAGTCGGCATTGTGCCTTTTCTATTTAATTCCGATGCAATTTCTGTCTTTCATCGTCAATAAGAAGGTCAGAGGGATACAGTAAACCTGAGGTGAAGCATCTGAATCTATAACTAGTGTCACAGGAATGATTCAAAACATAGTCAGGTAGAAGAGTCAGTCTTCTTGTACTTAAGTCGGCATTGTGCCTTTTGTATTTAATTCCGATGCAATTTCTGTGTTTCATCGTCAATAAGAAGGTCCAAGGGAAACAGTAAACCTGGAGTGTAGCATAGGAATCTATAACTAGTGTCACAGGAATGGTTCAAAGCATAGACAGTAAGAAGAGTCAGTCTCCGTATACTTAAGTCGGCATTTTGCCTTTTGTATTTAATTCCGATGCAATTTCTGTGTTTCATCGTCAATAAGAAGGTCCAAGGGATACAGTAAACCTGGAGTGTAGCATAGGAATCTAGAACTAGTGTCACAGGAATGGTTCAAAACATAGACAGTAAGAAGAGTCAGTCTTCGTATACTTAAGTCGGCATTTTGCCTTTTGTATTTAATTCCGATGCAATTTCTGTCTTTCATCGTCAATAAGAAGGTCCAAGGGATACAGTAAACCAGAAGTGAAGCATCGGAATCAATGACTAGTGTTACAGGAATAGTTCAAAACATTGTCAGTAAGAAGAGTCAGTCTTCTTGTACTTACGTCGGCATTGTGCCTTTTATATTTAATTCCGATGCAATTTCTGTGTTTCATCGGCAATAACAAGGTCCAAGGGATACAGTAAACCTGGAGTGAAGCATCGGAATCTATAACTAGAGTCACAGGAATGGTTCAGAACATAGTCAGTAAGAAGAGTCAGTCTTGTTGTCCTTAAGTTGGCATTGTGTCTTTTGTATTTAATTCCGATGCAATTTCTGTGTTTCATCGTCAATAACAAGGTCAGAGGTATACAGTAAACCTGAAGTGAAGCATCGGAATCCACAACTAGTGTCACAGGGATGGTTCAAAACACAGACAGTAGGAAGAGTCAGTCTTCTAGTACTTAAGTCGGCATTGTGCCTTTTGTATTTAATTCCGATGCAATTTCTGTGTTTCATCGTCAATTAGAAGGTCCAAGGTATACAGTAAACCTAAAGTAAAGCATCGGAATCTATAACTAGTGTCACAGGAATGGTTCAAACTATAATCAGTAAGAAGAGTCAGTCTTCTTGTACTTAAGTCGGCATTGTGCCTTTTCTATTTAATTCCGATCCTATTTCTGTGTTTCATTGTCATAAAGAAGGTCCAAGGGATACAGTAAACCTGGTGTGAAGCATCGGAATCTATAACTAGTGTCACAGGAAGTGTTCAAAACATTGACAGTAAGAAGAGTCAGTCTTCTTGTACTTAAGTCGGCATTGTGCCTCTTCTATTTAATTCCGATGCATTTTCTGTGTTTCATCGTCAATAAGAAAGTTAGAGGGATACAGTAAACCTGAGGTGAAGCATCGGAATCTATAACTAGTGTCACAGGAATGGTTCAAAACATAGTGAGTAAGAAGAGTCAGTCTTCTTGTACTGAAGTCGGCATTGTGCCTTTTGTATTTAATTCCGATGCAATTTCTGTGTTTCATCGTCAATAAGAAGGTCCAAGGGATACAGTAAACCTGGAGTGTAGCATCGGAATCTATCACTAGTGTCACAGGAATGGTTCAAAACATAGACAGTAAGAAGAGTCAGTTTCGTGTACTTAAGTCGTCATTCTGCATTTTGTATTTAATTCCGATGCAATTTCTGTGATTCATCGTCAATAAGAAGGTCCAAGGGATACAGTAAACTTGAAGTGACGCATCGGAATCTATAACTAGTGTCACGGGAATGGTTCAAAGCATAGTCAGTAAGAAGAGTCAGTCTTCTTGTACTTACGTGGGCATTGTGCCTTTTCTATTTAATTCCGATGCAATTTCTGTGTTTGATCGTCAATAAGAAGGTCAGAGGGTTACAATAAATCTGAAGTGAAGCATCGGAATCTATAACTAGTGTCACAGGAATGGTTCAAAACATAGTTAGTAAGAAGAGTCAGTCTTCTTGTACTTAAGTCGGCATTGTGCCTTTCGTATTTAATTCCGATGCAATTTCTGTGTTTCATCGTTAATAAGAAGGTCAGAGGGATACAGTAAACCTGAAGTGAAGCATCGGAATCTATAACTAGCGTCACAGGAATGGTTCAAAACATAGTGAGTAAGAAGAGTCAGTCTTCTGGTCCTTGAGTCGGCATTGTGCCTTTTGTTTTTAATTTCGATGCAATTTCTGTGTTTCATCGTCAATAAGAAGGTCCAAGGGATACAGTAAACCGGGAGTGAAGCATCGGAATCTATAACTAGTGTCACAGGAATGGTTCAAAACATAGACAGTGAGAAGAGTCAGTCTTTTTGTACTTAAGTTGGCATTGTGCCTTTTGTATTTAATTCCGATGCAATTTCTGTGTTTCATCGGCAATAAGGTCAGACGGATACAGTAAACCTGAAGTGAAGCATCGGAATCTATAACTAGTGTCTCAGGAATGGTTCAAGACATAGACAGTAGGAAGAGTCAGTTTTCTTGTACTTATGTCGGCATTGTGCCTTTTGTATTTAATTCCGATGCAATTTCTGTGTTTCATCGTCAATAAGAAGGTCAGAGGGATACAGAAAACCTGAAGTGAAGCATCGGAATCCAAAACTAGTGTCACAGGAATGGTTCAACTCATAGACAGTAGGAAGAGTCAGTCTTCTTGTACTTAAGTCGGCATTGTGCCTTTTGTATTTAATTCCGATGCAATTTCTGTGTTTCATCGTCAATAAGAAGGTCCAAGGTATACAGTAAACCTGAAGTGAAGCATCGGAATCTATAACTAGTGTCACAGGAATGGTTCAAAACATAGTCAGTAAGAAGAGTCAGTCTTCTTGTCCTTAAGGTGGCATTGTGCCTTTTGTATTTAATTCCGATGCAATTTCTGCGTTTCATCGTCTATAAGAAGGTCCAAGGGATACAGTAAACCTGGAGTGTAGCATCGGAATCTATCACTAGTGTCACAGGAATGGTTCAAAGAATAGACAGTAAGAAGAGTTAGTCTTCATGTACTTAAGTCGGCATTGTGCCTTTTGTATTTAATTCCGATGCAATTTCTGTGTTTCATCGTCAATAAGATGGTCCAAGGGATACAGTACACCTGGAGTGTAGCATCGTAATCTATCACTAGTCTCACGGAATGGTTCAAAACATAGACAGTAAGAAGAGTCAGTCTTCATGTACTTAAGTCGGCATTGTGCCTTCTATATTTAATTCCGATGCAATTTCTGTGTTTCATCGTCAATAAGAAGGTCAGAGGGATACAGTAAACCTGAAGTGAAGCATCTGAATCCACAACTGGTGTGACAGGAATGGTTCAAAACATAGAAATTAGGATGAGTCAGTCTTCTTGTACTTCAGTCGGCATTGTGCCTTTTCTATTTAATTCCGATGTAATTTCTGTGTTTCATCGTCAATTAGAAGGTCCAAGGGATACAGTAAACCTGGAGTGAAGCATCGGAATCTATAACTAGTGTCACAGGAATGGTTCAAAACATAGTCAGTAAGAAGAGTCAGTCTTCTTGTCCTTAAGGTGGCATTGTGCCTTTTGTATTTAACTCCGATGCAATAATTGTGTTTCACCGTCAATTCTGGTCATAGGGATACAATAAACATGAAGTGAAGCATCGGAATCTTTAATTAGTGACACAGGAATGGTTCAAAGCAAAGTCAATAAGAAGAGTCAGTCTTCTTGTACTTATGTCGGCATTGTGCCATTTGTATTTAATTCTGATGCAATTTCTGTGTTTCATCGACAATAAGAAAGTCCAAGGGATACAGTAGACCCGGAGTGAAGCATCGGAATCTATAACTAGTGTAACAAGAATGGTTCAAACATAGACAGTAAGAAGAGTCAGTCTTCTTGTACTTAAGTCGGCATTGTGCCTTTTGTATTTAATTCCGATGCAATTTCTGCGTTTCATCGTCAATAAGAAGGTCCAAGGGATACAGTAAACCTGGAGTGTAGCATCGGAATCTATCACTAGTGTCACAGGAATGGTTCAAAGAATAGACAGTAAGAAGAGTTAGTCTTCATGTACTTAAGTCGGCATTGTGCCTTTTGTATTTAATTCCGATGCAATTTCTGTGTTTCATCGTCAATAAGATGGTCCAAGGGATACAGTAAACGTGGAGTGTAGCATCGGAATCCATAACTAGTGTCACAGGAATGGTTCAAACTATAATCAGTAAGAAGAGTCACCCTTCTTGTACTTATGTCGGCATTGTGCCTTTTGTATTTAATTCCGATGCAATTTCTGTGTTTCATCGTCAATAAGACGGTCAGAGGGGTACAGTAAACCTGAAGTGAAGCATCGGAATCTATAACTAGTGTCACAGGAATGGTTCAAAACATAGTGAGTAAGAAGAGTCAGTCTTCTTGTACTTAAGTCGGCATTGTGCCTTTTGTATTTAATTCCGATGCAATTTCTGTGTTTCATCGTCAATAAGAAGGTCCAAGGGATACAGTAAACCTGGAGTGTAGCATCGGAATCTATCACTAGTGTCACAGGAATGGTTAAAAACATAGACAGTAAGAAGAGTCAGTCTTCGTGTATTTAAGTCGTCATTCTGCCTTTTGTATTTAATTCCGATGCAATTTCTGTGATTCATCGTCAATAAGAAGGTCCAAGGGATACAGTAAACCTGAAGTGACGCATCGGAATCTATAACTAGTGTCACAGGAATGGTTCAAAGCATAGACAGTAAGAAGAGTCAGTCTTCTTGTACTTAAGTTGGCATTGTGCCTTTTCTATTTAATTCCGATTCAATTTCTGTGTTTCATCGTCAATAAGAAGGTCCAAGTCATACAGTAAACCTAGAGTGAAGCATCGGAATCTATAACTAGTGTCAATGGAATGGTTCAAAACATAGACAGTAAGAAGAGTCAGTCTTCTTGTACTTAAGTCGGC
This sequence comes from Schistocerca serialis cubense, assembly GCF_023864345.2. Classification (NCBI taxonomy): domain Eukaryota; kingdom Metazoa; phylum Arthropoda; class Insecta; order Orthoptera; family Acrididae; genus Schistocerca; species Schistocerca serialis. The sequence goes on along the minus strand of NW_026047584.1, from coordinate 6,280,364 downwards.
ATTGTGCCTTTTCTATTTAATTCCGATGCAATTTCTGTGTTTCATCGTCAATAAGAAGGTCAGAGGGATACAGTAAACCTGAAGTGAAGCATCGGAATCTATAACTAGTGTCACAGGAATGGTTCAAAACTTAGACAGTAGGAAGAGTCAGTCTACTTGAACTCAAGTCGGCATTGTGCCTTTTGCATTTACTTCCGTAGCAATTTCTGTGTTTCATCGGCAATAAGGTCAGACGGATACAGTAACCCTGAAGTGAAGCATCGGAATCTATGACTAGTGTCACAGGAATGGTTCAAAACATAGACAGTAGGAAGAGTAAGTCTTCTTGTACTTATGTCGGCATTGTGGCATTTGTATTTAATTCCGATGCAATTTCTGTGTTTCATCGTCAATAAGAAGGTCAGAGGGATACAGAAAACCTGAAGTGAAGCATCTGAATCCAAAACTAGTGTCACAGGAATGGTTCAAAGCATAGACAGTAGGAAGAGTCAGTCTTCTTGTACTTAAGTCGGCATTGTGCCTTTTGTATTTAATTCCGATGCAATTTCTGAGTTTCATCGTCAATAAGAAGGTCCAAGATATACAGTAAATCTGAAGTGAAGCATCGGAATCTATAACTAGTGTCACAGGAATGGTTCAAAACATAGTCAGTAAGAAGAGTCAGTCTTCTTGTACTTAAGTCAGCATTGTGCCTTTTGTATTTAATTCCGATGCAATTTCTGTGCTTCATCGTCAATAAGAAGGTCTATTAAGAAGGTCCATGGGATACAGTAAACCCGGAGTGAAGAATCGGAATCTATAACTAGAGTCATAAGAATGTTTCAAAACATAGACAGTAAGAAGAGTCAGTCTTCTTGTGCTTAAGTCGACATTGTGCCTTTTCTATTTAATTTCGATGCAATTTCTGTGTTTCATCGTCAATAAGAAGGTCAGAGAAATACAATTAACCTGAAATGAAGCATCGGAATCTATAATTAGTGTCACAGGAATGGTTCAAAACAATGTCAGTAAGAATAGTCCGTCTTCTTGTCCTTAAGTCGGCATTGTGCCTTTTGTATTTAATTCCGATGCAATTTCTGTGTTTCATCGTCAATAAGAAGGCACAAGGGATACAATAAGCCTGGAGTGTAGCATCGGAATCTATAACTAGTGTCACAGGAATGGTTCAAAACATAGTCAGTAAGAAGAGTCAGCCTTCTTGTACTTAAGTCGGCATTGTGCCTTTTGTATTTAATTCCGATGCAATTTCTGTGCTTCATCTTCAATAAGAAGGTCCATGGGATACAGTAAACCCAGAGTGAAGAATCGGAATCTATAACTAGTGTCACAAGAATGGTTCAAAACATAGACAGTAAGAAGAGTCAGTCTTCTTGTACTTAAGCCGACATTGTGCCTTTTCTATTTAATTCCGATGCAATTTCTGTGTTTCATCGTCAATAAGAAGGTCAGAGGGATACAGTAAACCTGAAGTGAAGCATCGGAATCCACAACTGGTGTCACAGGAATGGTTCAAAACATAGAAATTAGGATGAGTCAGTCTTCTTGTACTTAAGTCGGCATTGTGCCTTTTCTATTTAATTCCGATGTAATTTCTGTGTTTCATCGTCAATTAGACGGTCCAAGGGATACAGTAAACCTGGAGTGAAGCATCGGAATCTATAACTAGTGTCACAGGAATGGTTCAAAACATAGTCAGTAAGAAGAGTCAGTCTTCTTGTCCTTAAGGTGGCATTGTGCCTTTTGTATTTAATTCCGATGCAATTTCTGTATTTCATCGTCAATAAGAAGGTCCAAGTGATACAGTAAACCTGGAGTGAAGCATCGGAATCTATAACTAGTGTCAATCGAATTTTTCAAAACATAGACAGTCAGAAGAGTCAGTCTTCTTGTACTTAAGTTGGCATTGTGCCTTTTGTATTTAATTCCGATGCAATTTCTGTGTTTCATCGTCAATAAGAAGGTCAGAGGGATACAGTAAACCTGAAGTGAAGCATCTGAATCCACAACTGGTGTGACAGGAATGGTTCAAAACATAGAAATTAGGATGAGTCAGTCTTCTTGTACTTCAGTCGGCATTGTGCCTTTTCTATTTAATTCCGATGTAATTTCTGTGTTTCATCGTCAATTAGAAGGTCCAAGGGATACAGTAAACCTGGAGTGAAGCATCGGAATCTATAACTAGTGTCACAGGAATGGTTCAAAACATAGTCAGTAAGAAGAGTCAGTCTTCTTGTCCTTAAGGTGGCATTGTGCCTTTTGTATTTAACTCCGATGCAATAATTGTGTTTCACCGTCAATTCTGGTCATAGGGATACAATAAACATGAAGTGAAGCATCGGAATCTTTAATTAGTGACACAGGAATGGTTTGAAGCAAAGTCAATAAGAAGAGTCAGTCTTCTTGTACTTATGTCGGCATTGTGCCATTTGTATTTAATTCTGATGCAATTTCTGTGTTTCATCGACAATAAGAAAGTCCAAGGGATACAGTAGACCCGGAGTGAAGCATCGGAATCTATAACTAGTGTAACAAGAATGGTTCAAACATAGACAGTAAGAAGAGTCAGTCTTCTTGTACTTAAGTCGGCATTGTGCCTTTTGTATTTAATTCCGATGCAATTTCTGCGTTTCATCGTCAATAAGAAGGTCCAAGGGATACAGTAAACCTGGAGTGTAGCATCGGAATCTATCACTAGTGTCACAGGAATGGTTCAAAGAATAGACAGTAAGAAGAGTTAGTCTTCATGTACTTAAGTCGGCATTGTGCCTTTTGTATTTAATTCCGATGCAATTTCTGTGTTTCATCGTCAATAAGATGGTCCAAGGGATACAGTAAACGTGGAGTGTAGCATCGGAATCCATAACTAGTGTCACAGGAATGGTTCAAACTATAATCAGTAAGAAGAGTCACCCTTCTTGTACTTATGTCGGCATTGTGCCTTTTGTATTTAATTCCGATGCAATTTCTGTGTTTCATCGTCAATAAGACGGTCAGAGGGGTACAGTAAACCTGAAGTGAAGCATCGGAATCTATAACTAGTGTCACAGGAATGGTTCAAAACATAGTGAGTAAGAAGAGTCAGTCTTCTTGTACTTAAGTCGGCATTGTGCCTTTTGTATTTAATTCCGATGCAATTTCTGTGTTTCATCGTCAATAAGAAGGTCCAAGGGATACAGTAAACCTGGAGTGTAGCATCGGAATCTATCACTAGTGTCACAGGAATGGTTAAAAACATAGACAGTAAGAAGAGTCAGTCTTCGTGTATTTAAGTCGTCATTCTGCCTTTTGTATTTAATTCCGATGCAATTTCTGTGATTCATCGTCAATAAGAAGGTCCAAGGGATACAGTAAACCTGAAGTGACGCATCGGAATCTATAACTAGTGTCACAGGAATGGTTCAAAGCATAGACAGTAAGAAGAGTCAGTCTTCTTGTACTTAAGTTGGCATTGTGCCTTTTCTATTTAATTCCGATTCAATTTCTGTGTTTCATCGTCAATAAGAAGGTCCAAGTCATACAGTAAACCTAGAGTGAAGCATCGGAATCTATAACTAGTGTCAATGGAATGGTTCAAAACATAGACAGTAAGAAGAGTCAGTCTTCTTGTACTTAAGTCGGCATTGTGCCTTTTCTATTTAATTCCGATGCAATTTCTGTGTTTCATCGTCAATAAGAAGGTCAGAGGGATACAGTAAACCTGAAGTGAAGCATCGGAATCTATAACTAGTGTCACAGGAATGGTTCAAAACTTAGACAGTAGGAAGAGTCAGTCTACTTGAACTTAAGTCGGCATTGGGCCTTTTGCATTTAATTCCGTAGCAATTTCTGTGTTTCATCGGCAATAAGGTCAGACGGATACAGTAACCCTGAAGTGAAGCATCGGAATCTATGACTAGTGTCACAGGAATGGTTCAAAACATAGACAGTAGGAAGAGTAAGTCTTCTTGTACTTATGTCGGCATTGTGCCTTTTGTATTTAATTCCGATGCAATTTCTGTGTTTCATCGTCAATAAGAAGGTCAGAGGGATACAGAAAACCTGAAGTGAAGCATCTGAATCCAAAACTAGTGTCACAGGAATGGTTCAAAGCATAGACAGTAGGAAGAGTCAGTCTTCTTGTACTTAAGTCGGCATTGTGCCTTTTGTATTTAATTCCGATGCAATTTCTGAGTTTCATCGTCAATAAGAAGGTCCAAGATATACAGTAAATCTGAAGTGAAGCATCGGAATCTATAACTAGTGTCACAGGAATGGTTCAAAACATAGTCAGTAAGAAGAGTCAGTCTTCTTGTACTTAAGTCAGCATTGTGCCTTTTGTATTTAATTCCGATGCAATTTCTGTGCTTCATCGTCAATAAGAAGGTCTATTAAGAAGGTCCATGGGATACAGTAAACCCGGAGTGAAGCATCGGAATCTATAACTAGAGTCATAAGAATGTTTCAAAACATAGACAGTAAGAAGAGTCAGTCTTCTTGTGCTTAAGTCGACATTGTGCCTTTTCTATTTAATTTCGATGCAATTTCTGTGTTTCATCGTCAATAAGAAGGTCAGAGAAATACAATAAACCTGAAATGAAGCATCGGAATCTATAATTAGTGTCACAGGAATGGTTCAAAACAATGTCAGTAAGAATAGTCCGTCTTCTTGTCCTTAAGTCGGCATTGTGCCTTTTGTATTTAATTCCGATGCAATTTCTGTGTTTCATCGTCAATAAGAAGGCACAAGGGATACAATAAGCCTGGAGTGTAGCATCGGAATCTATAACTAGTGTCACAGGAATGGTTCAAAACATAGTCAGTAAGAAGAGTCAGCCTTCTTGTACTTAAGTCGGCATTGTGCCTTTTGTATTTAATTCCGATGCAATTTCTGTGCTTCATCTTCAATAAGAAGGTCCATGGGATACAGTAAACCCAGAGTGAAGAATCGGAATCTATAACTAGTGTCACAAGAATGGTTCAAAACATAGACAGTAAGAAGAGTCAGTCTTCTTGTACTTAAGCCGACATTGTGCCTTTTCTATTTAATTCCGATGCAATTTCTGTGTTTCATCGTCAATAAGAAGGTCAGAGGGATACAGTAAACCTGAAGTGAAGCATCGGAATCCACAACTGGTGTCACAGGAATGGTTCAAAACATAGAAATTAGGATGAGTCAGTCTTCTTGTACTTAAGTCGGCATTGTGCCTTTTCTATTTAATTCCGATGTAATTTCTGTGTTTCATCGTCAATTAGACGGTCCAAGGGATACAGTAAACCTGGAGTGAAGCATCGGAATCTATAACTAGTGTCACAGGAATGGTTCAAAACATAGTCAGTAAGAAGAGTCAGTCTTCTTGTCCTTAAGGTGGCATTGTGCCTTTTGTATTTAATTCCGATGCAATTTCTGTATTTCATCGTCAATAAGAAGGTCCAAGTGATACAGTAAACCTGGAGTGAAGCATCGGAATCTATAACTAGTGTCAATCGAATTTTTCAAAACATAGACAGTCAGAAGAGTCAGTCTTCTTGTACTTAAGTTGGCATTGTGCCTTTTGTATTTAATTCCGATGCAATTTCTGTGTTTCATCGTCAATAAGAAGGTCAGAGGGATACAGTAAAACTGATGTGAAGCATCGGAATCTATAACTAGTGTCACAGGAATGGTTCAAAACATAGACAGTAGGAAGAGTCAGTCTTCTTGTACTTAAGTCGGCATTGTGCCTTTCGTATTTAGTTCCGATGCAATTGCTGTGTTTCACCGTCAGTAAGAAGGTCAGAGGTATACAGTGAACCTGAAGTGAAGCATCGGAATCTATAACTAGTGTCACAGGAATGGTTCAAAACATAGTCAGTAAGAAGAGTCAGTTTTCTTGTACCTAAGTTCTCATTGTGCCTTTCCTATTTAAATCCGATGCAATTTCTGCGTTTCATCGTCAATAAGAAGGTCCAAGGGATACATTAAACCTGGAGTGTAGCATCGGAATCTATAACTAGTGTCAATGGAATGGTTCAAAACATAGTCAGTAAGAAGCGTCAGTTTTCTTGTCCTTAAGTCGGCATTGTGCCTTTTCTATTTAATTATGATGCAATTCCTGTGTTTCATCGTCAATAATAAGGTCCAAGGGAAACAGTAAACCTGGAGTGAAGCACTGGAATCTATAACGAGAGTCACAGGAATGGTTCAAAACATACACTGTTAGAAGAGTCAGTCTTCTTGTACTTTAGTCGGCATTGTGCCTTTTGTATTTAATTACGATGCAATTTCTGTGTTTCATCGTCAATAAGAGGGTCCAAGGGATACAGTAAACCTGTAGTGAAGAATCGGAATCTATAACTAGTGTCACAGGAATGGATCAAATCATAGACAGTAAGAAGAGTCAGTCTTCTTGTACTTAATTCTGCATTGTGCCCATTGTATTTAATTCCGATGCAATCTCTGTGTTTCATCGTCAATAAGAAGATCCAAGGGATACAGTAAACCTGAAGTGAAGCATCGGAATTTATAACTATTGTCACAGGAATGGATCAAAACATAGTCAGTAAGAAGAGTCAGTCTTCTTGTACTTAAGTCGGAATTTTGACTTTTGTATTTAATTGCGATGCAATTTCTGTGTTTCATCGTCAATAAGAAGGACCAAGAGATACAGTAAACCTGGAGTGTAGCATCGGAATCCATATCTAGTGTCACAGGGATGGTTCAAAACATAGACACCAAGAAGAGTCAGTCTTCTTGTACTTAAGTCGACATTGTGCCTTTTGTATTTAATTCCGATACAATATCTGTGTTTCATCGGCAATAAGAAGGTCAGAGGGATACAGTAATCCTAAAGTGAAGCATCGGAATCTATAACTAGTGTCACAGGAATGGTTCAAAGCATAGTCAGTAAGAATAGTCAGTCTTCTTGTACTTAAGTCATCATTGTGCATTTTCTATTTAATTCGGATGCAATTTCTGTGTTTCATCGTCAATAAGAAGGTCCAAGGGATACAGTAAACCCGGAGTGAAGCATCGGAATCTATAACTAGTGTCACAGGAATGGTTCAAAACATAGACAGTTGGAACAGTCAGTCTTCTTGTACTTAAGTCGGCGTTGTGTCTTTTGTATTTATTTCCGATGCAATTTCTGTGTTTCATCGTCAATAAGAAGGTCAGAGATATACAGTAAACCTGAAGTGAAGCATCGGAATCTATAACTAGTGTCACAGGAATGGTTCAGAACATAGACTGTGTGAAGAGTCAGTCTTCTTGTACTTTAGTCGGCATTGTGCCATTTGTATTTAATTCCGATGCAATTTCTGTGTTTCATCGTCAATAAGAAGGTCAGAGGGATACAGTAATCCTGAAGTGAAGCATCGGAATCCATAACTAGTGTCACAGGAATGGTTCCAAACATAGACAGTAAGAAGAGTCAGTCTTCTTGTACTTAAGTTGGCATTGTGCATTTTGTATTTAATTCCGATGCAATTTCTGCGTTTCATCAGCAAAAAGGTCAGAGGGATACAGTAAACCTGAAGTGAAGCATCGGAATCTATAACTAGTGTCACAGGAATGGTTCAAAACATAGACAGTAGGAAGAGTCAGTCTTCTTGTTCTTACGTCGGATTGTGCCTTTTGTATATAATTCCGATGCAATTTCTGTGTTTCATCCTCAATAAGAAGATCAGAGGGATTCAGTAAACCTGAAGTGAAGCATCGGAATCCAAAACTAGTGTCACAGGAATGGTTCAAATCATAGACAGTAGGAAGAGTCAGTCTTCTTGTACTTAAGTCGGCATTGTGCCTTTTGTATTTAATTCCGATGCAATTTCTGTGTTTCATCGTCAATAAGAAGGTCCACGGTATACAGTAATCTGAAGTGAAGCATCGTAATCTATAACTAGTGTCACAGGGATGGTTCAAAACATAGACAGTAAGAAGAGTCAGTCTTCTTGTACTTAAGACGGCATTGCGCCATTTGTATTTAATTCCGATACAAAATCTGTGTTTCTTCGTCAATAAGAAGGTCAGAGGGGTACAGTAATACTAAAGTGAAGCATCGGAATCTATAACTAGTGTCACAGGAATGGTTCAAAGCATAGTCAGTAAGAATAGTCAGTCTTCTTGTACTTAAGTCATCATTGTGCATTTTCTATTTAATTCAGATGCAATTTCTGTGTTTGAACGTCAATAAGAAGGTCCAAGGGATACAGTAAACCAGGAGTGAAGCATCGGAATCGATAACTAGTGTCACAGGAATGGTTCAAATCATAGATAGTAAGAAGAGTCAGTCTTCTTGTACTGAAGTCGGCATTGTGCCTTTTGAATTTAATTCCAATGCAATTTCTGTGTTTCATCGTCAATAAGAAGGTCCAAGGGATACAGGAAACCTGGAGTGAAGCATCGGAATCTATAGCTAGTGTCACAGGGACGGTTCAAAACATAGACAGTAAGTTGAGTCAGTACTTTTGTACTTAAGTCGGCATTGTGCTTTTTGTATTTAATTCCGATGCAATTTCTGTGTTTCATCGTCACTAAAAGGTCAGAGGGATACAGTAATCCTGAAGTTAAGCATCGGAAACTATAACTAGTGTCACAGGAATGGTTCAAAATATAGACAGTTGGAACAGTCAGTCTTCTTGTACTTAAGCCGGCGTTGTGTCTTTTGTCTTTAATTCAGATGCCATTTCTGTGTTTCATCGTCAATAATAAGGTCCGAGGTATATAGTAAACCTGAAGTGAAACATCGTAATCTATAACTAGTGTCACAGGAATGGTTCAAAACATAGTCAGTAAGAAGAGTCAGTCTTCTTGTCCTTATGTCGGCATTGTGCCTTTTGTATTTAATTCCGATGCAATTTCTGTGTTTCATCGTCAATAAGAAGGTCCAAGATATACAGTAAATCTGAAGTGAAGCAACGGAATCTATAACTAGTGTCACAGGAATGGTTCAAAACATAGACAGTTGGAACAGTCAGTCTTCTTGTACTTAAGTCGGCGTTGTGTCTTTTGTATTTATTTCCGATGCAATTTCTGTGTTTCATCGTCAATAAGAAGGTCAGAGGTATACAGTAAACCTGAAGTGAAGCATCGGAATCTATAACTAGTGTCACAGGAATGGTTCAGAACATAGACTGTACGAAGAGTCAGTCTTCTTGTACTTTAGTCGGCATTGTGCCATTTGTATTTAATTCCGATGCAATTTCTGTGTTTCATCGTCAATGAGAAGGTCAGAGGGATACAGTAATCCTGAAGTGAAGCATCGGAATCCATAACTAGTGTCACAGGAATGGTTCAAAACATAGACAGTAAGAAGAGTCAGTCTTCTTGTACTTAAGTTGGCATTGTGCATTTTGTATTTAATTCCGATGCAATTTCTGCGTTTCATCAGCAAAAAGGTCAGAGGGATACAGTAAACCTGAAGTGAAGCATCGGAATCTATAACTAGTGTCACAGGAATGGTTCAAAACATAGACAGTAGGAAGAGTCAGTCTTCTTGTTCTTACGTCGGATTGTGCCTTTTGTATATAATTCCGATGCAATTTCTGTGTTTCATCCTCAATAAGAAGATCAGAGGGATTCAGTAAACCTGAAGTGAAGCATCGGAATCCAAAACTAGTGTCACAGGAATGGTTCAAATCATAGACAGTAGGAAGAGTCAGTCTTCTTGTACTTAAGTCGGAATTGTGCCTTTTGTATTTAATTCCGATGCAATTTCTGTGTTTCATCGTCAATAAGAAGGTCCACGGTATACAGTATTCTGAAGTGAAGCATCGTAATCTATAACTAGTGTCACAGGAATGGTTCAAATCATAGTCAGTAAGAAGAGTCAGTCTTCTTGTACTTAATTCAGCATTGTGCCTTTTGTATTTAATTCCGATGCAATCTCTGTGTTTCATCGTCAACAAGAAGATCCAAGGGATACAGTAAACCTGAAGTGAAGCATCGGAATTTATAACTAGTGTCACAGGAATGGATCAAAACATAGTGAGTAAGAAGAGTCAGTCTTCTTGTACTGATGTCGGAATTTTGCCTTTTGTATTTAATTCCGATTCAATTTCTGTGTTTCATCGTCAATAAGAAGGACCAACGGATACAGTAAACCTGGAGTGTAGCATCGAAATCTATAACTAGTGTCACAGGGATGGTTCAAAAGATAGACAGTAAGAAGAGTCAGTCTTCTTGTACTTAAGTCGGCATTGCGCCATTTGTATTTAATTCCGATACAAAATCTGTGTTTCTTCGTCAATAAGAAGGTCAGAGGGGTACAGTAATACTAAAGTGAAGCATCGGAATCTATAACTAGTGTCACAGGAATGGTTCAAAGCATAGTCAGTAAGAATAGTCAGTCTTCTTGTACTTAAGTCATCATTGTGCATTTTCTATTTAATTCAGATGCAATTTCTGTGTTTCAACGTCAATAAGAAGGTCCAAGGGATACAGTAAACCTGGAGTGAAGCATCGGAATCGATAACTAGTGTCACAGGAATGGTTCAAATCATAGATAGTAAGAAGAGTCAGTCTTCTTGTACTGAAGTCGGCATTGTGCCTTTTGAATTTAATTCCAATGCAATTTCTGTGTTTCATCATCAATAAGAAGGTCCAAGGGATACAGAAAACCTGGAGTGAAGCATCGGAATCTATAGCTAGTGTCACAGGGACGGTTCAAAACATAGACAGTAAGTTGAGTCAGTATTTTTGTACTTAAGTCGGCATTGTGCTTTTTGAATTTAATTCCGATGCAATTTCTGTGTTTCATCGTCACTAAAAGGTCAGAGGGATACAGTAATCCTGAAGTTAAGCATCGGAATCTATAACTAGTGTCACAGGAATGGTTCAAAATATAGACAGTTGGAACAGTCAGTCTTCTTGTACTTAAGCCGGCGTTGTGTCTTTTGTCTTTAATTCAGATGCCATTTCTGTGTTTCATCGTCAATAACAAGGTCCGAGGTATATAGTAAACCTGATGTGAAACATCGTAATCTATTACTAGTGTCACAGGAATGGTTCAAAACATAGTCAGTAAGAAGAGTCAGTCTTCTTGTCCTTATGTCGGCATTGTGCCTTTTGTATTTAATTCCGATGCAATTTCTGTGTTTCATCGTCAATAAGAAGGTCCAAGGGATACAGTAAACCTGCAGTGAAGCATCGGAATTTATAACTAGTGTCACATAAATGGTTAAAACATAGACAGTAGGAAGAGTCAGTCTTCCTGTACTTAAGTTGGCATTGTGCCTTTTGGATTTAATTCCGATGCAATTTCTGTGTTTCATCGTCAATAAGAAGGTCCAAGGGAAACAGTAAACCTGAAGCGAAGCATCGGAATCTATAACTAGTGTCACAGGAATTGTTCAAACATAGTCAGTAAGAAGAGTCAATCTTCTTGTCCTTAAGTCGGCATTGTGCCTTATGTATTTAATTCCGATGCAATATCTGTGTTTCATCGGCAATAAGGTCAGAGGGATACACTAAACCTGAAGTGAAGTATCGGAATCTATAACTAGTGTCACAGGAATGGTTCAAAACATAGACAGTAGGAAGAGTCAGTCTTCCTGTACTTAAGTCGGCATTGTGCCCTTTTTGTGTTTAATTCCGATGCAATTTCTGTGTTTCATCGTCAATAAGAAGGTCAGAGGGATACAGTAAACCTGAAGTGAAGCATCGGAATCCAAAACTAGTGTCACAGGAATGGTTCAAAACATAGACAGTAGGAAGAGTCAGTCTTCTTGTACTTAAGTGGGCATTGTGCCTTTTGTATTTAATTCCGATGCAATTTCTGTGTTTCATCGTCAATAAGAAGGTCCAAGGTATACAGTAAACCTGAAGTGAAGCATCGGAATCTATAACTAGTGTCACAGGAATGGATCAAAACATAGTCAGTAAGAAGAGTCAGTCTTCTTGTACTTTAGTCGGCATTGTGCCTTTTGTATTTAATTCCGATTCAATTTCTGTGTTTCATCGTCAATAAGAGGGTCCAAGGGATACAGTAAACCTGTAGTGAAGAATCGGAATCTATAACTAGTGTCACAGGAATGGATCAAAACATAGACAGTAAGAAGAGTCAGTCTTCTTGTACTTAATTCTGCATTGTGCCCATTGTATTTAATTCCGATGCAATCTCTGTGTTTCTTCGTCAATAAGAAGATCCAAGGGATACAGTAAACCTGAAGTGAAGCATCGGAATTTATAACTAGTGTCACAGGAATGGATCAAAACATAGTCAGTAAGAAGAGTCAGTCTTCTTGTACTTAAGTCGGAATTTTTCCCTTTGGATTTTAATTGCGATGCAATTTCTGTGTTTCATCGTCAATAAGAAGGACCAAGGGATACAGTAAACCTGGAGTGTAGCATCGGAATCCATATCTAGTGTCACAGGGATGGTTCAAAACATAGACAGTAAGAAGAGTCAGTCTTCTTGTACTTAAGTCGACATTGTGCCTTTTGTATTTAATTGCGATACTATATCTGTGTTTCATCGGCAATAAGAAGGTCAGAGGGATACAGTAATCCTAAAGTGAAGCATCGGAATCTATAACTAGTGTCAGAGGAATGGTTCAAAGCATAGTCAGTAAGAATAGTCTGTCTTCTTGTACTTAAGTCATCATTGTGCATTTTCTATTTAATTCGGATGCAATTTCTGTGTTTCATCGTCAATTAGAAGGTCCAAGGGATACAGTAAACCTGCAGTGAAGCATCGGAATTTATAACTAGTGTCACATAAATGGTTAAAACATAGACAGTAGGAAGAGTCAGTCTTCCTGTACTTAAGTCGGCATTGTGCCTTTTGGATTTAATTCCGATGCAATTTCTGTGTTTCATCGTCAATAAGAAGGTCCAAGGTATACAGTAATCTGAAGTGAAGCATCGTAATCTATAACTAGTGTCACAGGAATGGTTCAAATCATAGTCAGTAAGAAGAGTCAGTCTTCTTGTACTTAATTCTGCATTGTGCCTTTTGTATTTAATTCCGATGCGATCTCTGTGTTTCATCGTCAATAAGAAGATCCAAGGGATACAGTAAACCTGAAGTGAAGCATCGGAATTTATAACTACTGTCACAGGAATGGATCAAAACATAGTCAGTAAGAAGAGTCAGTCTTCTTGTACTTAAGTCGGAGATTTGCCTTTTGTATTTAATTCCGATGCAATTTCTGTGTTTCATCGTCAATAAGAAGGACCAAGGGATACAGTAAACCTGGAGTGTAGCATCGGAATCTATAACTAGTGTCAAAGGGATGGTTCAAAACATAGACAGTAAGAAGAGTCAGTCCTCTTGTACTTAAGTCGGCTTTGCGCCATTTGTGTTTAATTCCGATACAAAATCTGTGTTTCATCGTCAATAAGAAGGTCAGAGGGATACAGTAATCCTAAAGTGAAGCATCGGAATCTATAACTAGTGTCACAGGAATTGTTCAAACATAGTCAGTAAGAAGAGTCAATCTTCTTGTCCTTAAGTCGGCATTGTGCCTTATGTATTTAATTCCGATGCAATATCTGTGTTTCATCGCCAATAAGATCAGAGGGATACACTAAACCTGAAGTGAAGTATCGGAATCTATAACTAGTGTCACAGGAATGGTTCAAAACATAGACAGTAGGAAGAGTCAGTCTTCTTGTACTTAAGTCGGCATTGTGCATTTTGTGTTTAATTCCGATGCAATTTCTGTGTTTCATCGTCAATAAGAAGGTCAGAGGGATACAGTAAACCTGAAGTGAAGCATCGGAATCCAAAACTAGTGTCACAGGAATGGTTCAAAACATAGACAGTAGGAAGAGTCAGTCTTCTTGTACTTAAGTGGGCATTGTGCCTTTTGTATTTAATTCCGATGCAATTTCTGTGTGTCTTCGTCAATAAGAAGGTCCAAGGGATCCAGTAAACCTGGAGGGAAGCATCGCAATCTGTAACTAGTGTCACAGCAATGGTTCATAACATAGACAGTAAGAAGAGTCAGTCTCCTTGTGCTTAAGTCGACATTGTGCCTTTTCTATTTAATTCCGATGCAATTTCTGTGTTTCATCGTCAATAAGAAGGTCAGAGGGATACAATAAACCTGAAGTGAAGCATCGGAATCTATAACTAGTGTCACAGTAATGGTTCAAAACATAGTCAGTAAGAACAGTCAGACTTCTTCTCTTGAAGTCGGCATTGTGCCTTTTGTATTTAATTCCGATGCAATTTCTGTGTTTCATCGCCAATAGGAAGGTCCAAGGGATACAGTAAACCTGGAGTGTAGCATCAGAATCTATAACTAGTGTCACAGGAATGGTTCAAAACATAAACAGTAAGAAGAGTCAGTCTTCGTGTACTTAAGTTGCCATTTTGCCTTTTTTATTTAATTCCGATGCAATTTCTGTGTTTCATCGTCAATAAGAAGGTGCAAGCGATACAGTAAACCTGAGGTGAAGCATTGGAATCTATAACTAGTGTCACAGGAATGGTTCAGAACATAGTCAGTAAGAAGAGTCAGTCTTCTAGTCCTTTAGTCGGCATTGTCTCTTTTGTATTTAATTCCGATGCAATTTCTGTGTTTCATCGTCAATAAGAAGATCAGAGAGATACAGTAAACCTGAAGTGAAGCATCGGAATCTATAACTAGTGTCACAGGAATGGTTCAAATCATTGACAATAGGAAGAGTCAGTCTTCTTGTACTTAAGTCGGCATGGTGCCTTTTGTACTTAATTCAGATGCAATTTCTGTGTTTCATCGTCAATAAGAAGGTCCAAGGGATACAGTAAACCTGAAGTGAAGCATCGGAATCTATAACTAGTGTCACAGGATTGGTTCAAATCATAGTCAGTAAGAAGAGTCAGTCTTTTTGTACTCAAGTCGGCATTGTGCCTTTTGTGTTTAATTCCGATGCAATTTCTGTGTTTCAGCGTCAATAAGAAGGTCCAACGGTTACAGTAAACCTGAAGTGAAGCATCGGAATCTATAACTAGTGTCACAGGAATGGTTCAAAACATAGACAGTAAGATGATTCAGTCTTCGTGTACTTAAGTCGGCATTTTGCCTTTTTTATTTAATTCCGATTCAATTTCTGTGTTTCATCGTCAAAAAGAAGGTCCAAGGGATACAGTAAACCTGAAGTGAAGCATCGGAATCAATAACTAGTGTGACAGGAATGCTTCAGAACATAGTCAGTAAGAAGTGTCAGTCTTCTATTCCTTAAGTCGGCATTGTGCTTTTTCTATTTAATTCCGATGCAATTTCTGTGTTACATCGTCAATTAGAAGGTCCAAGGGATACAGTAAACCTGGAGTGTAGCATCGGAATCTATAACTAGTGTCACAGGAATGGTTCAAACCAAGACAGTAAGAAGAGTCAGTCATCTTGTACTTAAGTCAGCATTGTGCATTTTGTCTGAAATTCCGACGCAATTTCTGTGTTTCATCGTCAATTAGAAGGTCCAAGGGATACAGTAAACCTCAAGTGAAGCATCGGAATCTATAACTAGTGTCACAGGAATGGTTCAAACATAGTCAGTAGGAAGAGTCGGTCTTCATGTACTTAAATCGGCATTGTGCCTTTTGTATTTAATTCCGATGCAATTTCTGTGTTTCATCGTCAATAAGTAGTTCCAAGGGATACAGTTAACCTGAAGTGAAGCATCGGAATGTATAACTAGTGTCACAGGAATGGTTCAAAACATAGACAGTAAGAAGAGTCAGTCTTCTTGTACTTAAGTCGGCATAGTGCCTTTTGTATTTAATTCCGACGCAATTTCTGTGTTTCATCGTCAATAAGACGGTCAGAGGGATACAGTAAACCTGAAGTGAAGCACCGCAATCTATAACTAGTGTCACAGGAATGGTTCAAAACATAGTCTGTAAGAAGAGTCAGTATTTTTGTACTTAAGTCGGCATTGTGCCTCATGTGCTTAATTCCGATGCAATTTCTGTGTTTCAGCGTCAATAACAAGGTCCAAGGGATACAGTAAACCTGAAGTGAAGCATCGGAATCTATAACTAGTGTCACAGGAATGGTTCAAAACATAGACAGTAAGATGAGTCAGTCTTCTTGTACTTAAGTCGGCATTGTGCCTTTTGTATTTAATTCCGATGCAATTTCTGTGTTTCATCGTCAATAAGAAGATCAGAGGGATACAGTAAACCTAAAGTGAAGCATCGGAATCTATAACTAGTGTCACAGGGATGGTTCAAAACATAGACAGTAAGAAGAGTCAGTATTCTTGTACTTAAGTCAGCATTGTGCCTTTTGTATATAATTCCGATGCAATTTCTGTGTTTCATCGACAATAAGAAGGTCCAAGGGATACAGTAAACCTAAAATGAAGCACCGGAATCTATAACTAGTGTCACAGGAAAGGTTCAAAGCATAGTCAGTAAGAACAGTCAGTCTACTTGTACTTAAGTCGGCATTGTGCCTTTTGTATTTAATTCCGATGCAATTTCTGTGTTTCATCGTCAATAAGAAGGTCCAAGGGATACAGTAAACCTAAAGTGAAGGATCAGAGTCTATAACTAGTGTCACAGGAATGGTTGAAAACATAGTCAGTAAGAAGAGTCAGTCTTCTTGTACTTAAGTCGGCATTGTGCCTTTTGTATTTAATTCCGATGCAATTTCTGTGTTTCCTCGTCAATAAGAAGGTCAGAGGGATACAGTCAACCTAAAGTGAAGCACCGGGATCTATAACAAGTGTCACAGGTATGGTTCAAAACATAGTCAGTAAGAAGAGTCAGTCTGCTTGTACTTAAGTCGGCATTGTGCCTTTTGTATTTAATCCCGATGCAATTTCTGTGTTTCATCAGGAATAAGAAGGTCCAAGGGATACAGTAAACCTGAAGTGAAGCATCGGAATCTATAAGTAGTGTCACAGGAATGGTTCAAAACATAGTCAGTAAAAAGAGTCAGTCTTCTTGTACTTAAGTCGGCATTGTGCCTTTTGTATTTAATTCCGATGCAATTTCTGTTTTCATCGTCAATAAGAACGTCGGAGGGATACAGTAAACCTGAAGTGAAGCATCGGAATCTATAACTAGTGTCACAGGAATGGTTCAATACATAGTCAGTAAGAAGAGTCATCTTTTTGTACTTAAGACGGCATTGTGCCTTTTGTGTTTAATTCTGATGCAATTACTGTGTTTCATCGTCAATAAGAAGGTCCAAGGGATACAGTAAACCTGAAGTGAAGCATCGGAATCTATACTAGAGTCACAGGAATGGTTCAAAAAATAGACAGTAAGATGAGGCAGTCTTCTTGTACTTATGTCGGCATTGTGTCTTTTGTATTTAATTCCAATGCAATTTCTGTGTTTCATCGTCAATAAGAAGATCAGAGGGATACAGTAAACCTGAAGTGAAGCATCGGAATCTATAACTAGTGTCACAGGAATGGTTCAAATCATTGACAATAGGAAGAGTCAGTCTTCTTGTACTTAAGTCGGCATTGTGCCTTTTGTATTTAATTCCGATGCAATTTCTGTGTTTCATCGTCAATAAGAAAGTCCAAGGGATACAGTAAACCTGAAGTGAATCATCGGAATCAATAACTAGTGTCACAGGAATGGTTCAAAACATAGTCAGTAACAAGAGTCAGTCTTCTAGTCCTTAAGTCGGCATTGTGCCTTTTGTATTTAATTCCGATGCATTTTCTGGGTTTCATCGTCAACAAGAAGGTCCTAGGGATGCAGTAAACCTGGAGTGTAGCATCGGAATCTATAACTAGTGTCACAGGAATGGTTCAAAACATAGACAGTAAGATGAGTCAGTCTTCTTGTACTTAAGTCGGCATTGTGCCTTTTGTATTCAATTCCGATGCAATTTCTGTGTTTCATCGTCAATAAGAAGATCAGAGTCAAACAGTAAACCTGAAGTGAAGCATCGGAATCTATAACTATTGTCACAGGAATGGTTCAAAGCATAGACAGTAAGAAGAGTCAGTCTTCTTGTACTTAAGTCGGCATAGTGCCTTTTGTATTTAATTCCGATGCAATTTCTGTGTTTCATCGTCAATAAGATGGTCAGAGGGATACAGTAAACCTGAAGTGAAGCATCGCAATCTATAACAAGTGTCACAGGATTGGTTCAAAACATAGTCAGTAAGAAGAGTCAGTCTTTTTGTACTTAAGTCGGCATTGTGCCTTTTGTGTTTAATTACGATGCAATTTCTGTGTTTCAGCGTCAATAAGAAGGTCCAAGGGATACAGTAAACCTGAAGTGAAGCATCGGAATCTATAACTAGTGTCGCAGGAATGGTTCAAAACATAGACGGCAAGATGAGTCAGTCTTCTTGTACTTAAGTCGGCATTATGCCTTTTGAATTTCATTCCGATGCAATATCTGTGTTTCATCGTCAATTAGATCAGAGGGATACAGTAAACCTGGAGTGAAGCATCGGAATCTACAACTAGAGTCACAGGAATGGTTCAAAACAGTGACAGTAGAAAGAGTCAGTCTTCCTTGTACTTAAGTCGGCATTGTGCCCTTTGTATTTAATTCCGATGCAATTTCTGTGTTTCATCGTCAATAAGAAAGTCCAAGGGATACAGTAAACCTGAAGTGAAGCATCGGAATCTATAACTAGTGTCACAGGAATGGTTCAAAATATAGACAGTAAGAAGAGTCAGTCTTCTTGTACTTAATTCTGCCTTGTGCCTTTTGTATTTAATTCCGATGCAATTTCTGTGTTTCATCGTCAATAAGAAGGTCCAAGGGATACAGTAAAAGTGAAGTGATGAATCGGAATCTATAACTAGTGTCACAGGAATGGTTCGAAACATAGACAGTAAGAAGGGTCAGTCTTCTTGTACTTAAGTCGGCATTGAGCCTTTTGTATTTAATTCCGATGCAATTTCTGTGTTTCGTCGTCAATAAGAAGGTCCAAGGGATACAGTAAAGCTGAGGTCAAGCATCGGAATCTACAACTAGTGTCACAGGAATGGTTCAAAACATAGCTAGTAAGAAGAGTCAGTCTTCTTGTCCTTAAGTCGGCATTGTGCCTTATGTATTTAATTCCGATACAATTTCTGTGTACACCGTCAATAAGAAGGTCCGAAGGGATACAGTAAATCTGGAGTGCAGCATCGGAATCTTTAACTATTGTCACAGGAATGGTTCAAAACATAGACAATAGGAAGAGTTAGTCTTCGTGTACTTAAGTCGGCATTGTGCCATTTGTATTTAATTCCAATGCAATTTGTGTGTTTCATCGTCAATAAGAAGGTCCAAGGGATACAGTAAACCTGAAGTGAAGGATCGGAATCTATAATTAGTGTCACAGGAATGGTTCAAAACAGTGACAGTAGAAAGAGTCAGTCTTCCTTGTACTTAAGTCGGCATTGTGCCCTTTGTATTTAATTCCGATGCAATTTCTTTGTTCCATCGTCAATAAGAAGGTCAGAGGGATACAGTAAACCTCAAGTGAAGCATCGGAATCTATAACTAGTGTCACAGGAATGGTTCAAAACATAGTCAGTAAGAAGAGTCGGTCTTCATGTACTTAAGTCGGCATTGTGCTTTTGTATTTAATTCAGATGCAATTTCTGTGTTTCATCGAAAATGAGAAGGTCCAAGGGATACAGTAAATCTGGAGTGAAGTATCGGAATCTATAAGAAGTGTCACAGGGATGAATCAAAACATAGACAGTAAGAAGAGTCAGTATTCTTGTACTTAAGTCGGCATTGTGCCTTTTGTATTTAATTCCAATGCAATTTCTGTGTTTCTTCGTCAATAAGAAGGTCCAAGGGATACAGTAAACCTGAAGTGAAGCATCGGAATCAATATCTAGCGTCACAGGAATGGTTCAAAACATAGTCAGTAAGAAGACTCAGTCTTCTAGTCCTTAAGTCGGCATTGTGCCTTATGTATTTAATTCCGATACAATTTCTGTGTACACCGTCAATAAGAAGGTCCGAAGGGATACAGTAAATCTGGAGTGCAGCATCGGAATCTTTAACTATTGTCACAGGAATGGTTCAAAACATAGACAATAGGAAGAGTTAGTCTTCGTGTACTTAAGTCGGCATTGTGCCATTTGTATTTAATTCCAATGCAATTTGTGTGTTTCATCGTCAATAAGAAGGTCCAAGGGATACAGTAAACCTGAAGTGAAGGATCGGAATCTATAATTAGTGTCACAGGAATGGTTCAAAACATAGACAGTAAGAAGAGTCAGTCTTCTTGTACTTAAGTCGACATAGTGCCTTTTGTATTTAATTCCGATGCAATTTCTGTGTTTCATCGTCAATAAGATTGTCAGAGGGATACAGTAAACCAGAAGTGAAGCATCGCAATCTATAACTAGTGTCACAGGATTGGTTCAAAACATAGGCAGTAAGAAGAGTCAGTATTCTTGTACTTATATCGGCATTGTGCCTTTTGTATTTAATTCCGATGCAATTTCTGTGTTTCATCGTCAATAAGAAGGTCCAAGGGATACAGTAAACCAGAAGTTAAGCATCGCAATCTATAACTAGTGTCACAGGATTGGTTCAAAACATAGACAGTAAGAAGAGTCAGTATTCTTGTACTTAAGTCGGCATTGTGTCTTTTGTATTTAATTTCGATGCAATTTCTGTGTTTCATCGTCAATAAGATGATCAGAGGGATACAGAAAACCTGAAGTGAAGCATCGGAATCTATAACTAGTGTCCCA
This sequence comes from Schistocerca serialis cubense, assembly GCF_023864345.2. NCBI lineage: Eukaryota > Metazoa > Arthropoda > Insecta > Orthoptera > Acrididae > Schistocerca > Schistocerca serialis. The sequence goes on along the minus strand of NW_026047584.1, from coordinate 6,259,791 downwards.
GGAACGGTTCAAATCATTGACAATAGGAAGAGTCAGTCTTCTTGTACTTAAGTCGGCATTGTGCATTTTGTATTTAATTCCGATGCAATTTCTGTGTTTCATCGTCAATAAGAAGGTCCAAGGGATACAGTAAACCTGAAGTGAAGCATCGGAATCTATAACTAGTGACACAGGAATGGTTCAAAACATAGACAGTAAGAAGAGTGAGTCGTCTTGTACTTAGGTCGGTATTGTGCCTTTTGTATTTAATTCCGATGGAATTTCTGTGTTTCATCATCAATATAAAGGTCCCAGGGATACAATAAATCTGAAGTGTAGCATCGGAATCTATAACTAGTGTCGCAGGAATGGTTCAAAGCATAGACAGTAAGAAGAGTGAGTCGTCTTGTACTTAGGTCGGTATTGTGCCTTTTGTATTTAATTCCGATGCAATTTCTGTGTTTCATCGCCAATAGGAAGGTCCAAGGGATACAGTAAACCTCAAGTGAAGCATCGGAATCTATAATTAGTGTCACAGGAATGGTTCAAACATAGTCAGTAGGAAGAGTCGGTCTTCATGTACTTAAATCGGCATTGTGCCTTTTGTTTTTACTTCCGACGCAATTTCTGTGTTTCATCGTCAATAAGAAGGTCCAAGGGATACAGTAAACGTGAAGTGAAGCATTGGAATTTATAACTAGTGTCACAGGAATGGTTCAAAACATAGACAGTATGAAGAGTCAGTCTTCTTGTACTTAAGTCGGCATTGTGCCTTTTGTATTTAATTCCGATGCAATTTCTGTGTTTCATCGTCAATAAGTAGTTCCAAGGGATACAGTTAACCTGAAGTGATGCATCGGAATCTATAACTAGTGTCACAGGAATGGTTCAAAACATAGACAGTAAGAAGAGTCAGTCTTCTTGTACTAAAGTCGGCATAGTGCCTTTTGTATTTAATTCCGACGCAATTTCTGTGTTTCATCGTCAATAAGATGGTCAGAGGGATACAGTAAACCTGAAGTGAAGCACCGCAATCTATAACTAGTGTCACAGGAATGGTTCAAAACATAGTCAGTAAGAAGAGTCAGTATTTTTGTACTTAAGTCGGCATTGTGCCTCATGTGCTTAATTCCGATGCAATTTCTGTGTTTCAGCGTCAATAACAAGGTCCAAGGGATACAGTAAACCTGAAGTGAAGCATCGGAATCTATAACTAGTGTCACAGGAATGGTTCAAAACATAGACAGTAAGATGAGTCAGTCTTCTTGTACTTAAGTCGGCATTGTGCCTTTTGTATTTAATTCCGATGCAATTTCTGTGTTTCATCGTCAATAAGAAGATCAGAGGGATACAGTAAACCTAAAGTGAAGCATCGGAATCTATAACTAGTGTCACAGGGATGGTCAAAACATAGACAGTAAGAAGAGTCAGTATTCTTGTACTTAAGTCAGCATTGTGCCTTTTGTATGTAATTCCGATGCAATTTCTGTGTTTCATCGACAATAAGAAGGTCCAAGGGATACAGTAAACATGAAGTGAAGCACCGGAATCTATAACTAGTGTCACAGGAATGGTTCAAAGCATAGTCAGTAAGAACAGTCAGTCTACTTGTACTTAAGTCGGCATTGTGCCTTTTGTATTTAATTCCGATGCATTTTCTGGGTTTCATCGTCAATAAGAAGGTCCAAGGGATGCAGTAAACCTGGAGTGTAGCATCGGAATCTGTAACTAGTGTCACAGAAATGGTTCTAAACATAGACAGTAAGATGAGTCAGTCTTTTTGTACTTAAGTCGGCATTGTGCCTTTTGTGTTTACTTGCGATGCAATTTCTGTGTTTCAGCGTCAATAAGAAGGTCCAAGGGATACAGTAAACCTGAAGTGAAGCATCGGAATCTATAACTAGTGTCGCAGGAATGGTTCAAAACATAGACGGCAAGATGAGTCAGTCTTCTTGTACTTAAGTCGGCATTATGCCTTTTGAATTTCATTCCGATGCAATATCTGTGTTTCATCGTCAATAAGATCAGAGGGATACAGTAACCCTGGAGTGAAGCATCGGAATCTACAACTAGAGTCACAGGAATGGTTCAAAACAGTGACAGTAGAAAGAGTCAGCCTTCCTTGTACTTAAGTCGGCATTGTGCCCTTTGTATTTAATTCCGATGCAATTTCTGTGTTTCATCGTCAATAAGAAAGTCCAAGGGATACAGTAAACCTGAAGTGAAGCATCGGAATCTATAACTAGTGTCACAGGAATGGTTCAAAAGATAGACAGTAAGAAGAGTCAGTCTTCTTGTACTTAATTCGGCCTTGTGCCTTTTGTATTTAATTCCGATGCAATTTCTGTGTTTCATCGTCAATAAGAAGGTCCAAGGGATACAGTAAAAGTGAAGTGATGAATCGGAATCTATAACTAATGTCACAGGAATGGTTCGAAACATAGACAGTAAGAAGGGTCAGTCTTCTTGTACTTAAGTCGGCATTGAGCCTTTTGTATTTAATTCCGATGCAATTTCTGTGTTTCGTCATCAATACGAAGGTCCAAGGGATACAGTAAAGCTGAGGTCAAGCATCGGAATCTACAACTAGTGTCACAGGAATGGTTAAAAACATAGCCAGTAAGAAGAGTCAGTCTTCTTGTACTTAATTCGGCATTGTGCCTTTTGTATTTAATTCCGATGCATTTTCTGTGTTCCATCGTCAATAAGAAGGTCAGAGGGATACAGTAAACCTCAAGTGAAGCATCGGAATCTATAACTAGTGTCACAGGAATGGTTCAAAACATAGTCAGTAAGAAGAGTCGGTCTTCATGTACTTAAGTCGGCATTGTGCTTTTGTATTTAATTCAGATGCAATTTCTGTGTTTCATCGAAAATGAGAAGGTCCAAGGGATACAGTAAATCTGGAGTGAAGTATCGGAATCTATAAGTAGTCTCACAGGGATGAATCAAAACATAGACAGTAAGAAGAGTCAGTATTCTTGTACTTAAGTCGGCATTGTGGATTTTGTATTTAATTCCGATGCAATTTCTGTGTTTCATCGTCAATAAGAAGGTCCAAGGGATACAGTAAACCTGAAGTGAAGCATCGGAATCAATATCTAGCGTCACAGGAATGGTTCAAATCATAGTCAGTAAGAAGACTCAGTCTTCTAGTCCTTAAGTCGACATTGTGCCTTATGTATTTAATTCCGATACAATTTCTGTGTACACCGTCAATAAGAAGGTCCAAGGATACAGTAAACCTGGAGTGTAGCATCGGAATCTATAACTAGTGTCACAGGAATGGTTCAAAACATACACAGTAAGAAGAGTCAGTCTTCTTGTACTTAAGTCGGCATTGTGCCTTTTGTATTTAATTCCAATGCAATTTGTGTGTTTCATCGTCAATAAGAAGGTCCAAGGGATACAGTAAACCTGAAGTGAAGGATCGGAATCTATAACTAGTGTCACAGGAATGGTTCAAAACATAGACAGTAAGAAGAGTCAGTCTTCTTGTACTCAAGTCGACATAGTGCCTTTTGTATTTAATTCCGATGCAATTTCTGTGTTTCATCGTCAATAAGATGGTCAGAGGGATACAGTAAACCAGAAGTGAAGCATCGCAATCTATAACTAGTGTCACAGGAATGGTTCAAAACATAGACAGTAAGAAGAGTCAGTATTCTTGTACTTATATCGGCATTGTGCCTTTTGTATTATATTCCGATGCAATTTCTGTGTTTCATCGTCAATTAGAAGGTCCAAGGGATTCAGTAAACCAGAAGTTAAGCATCGCAATCTATAACTAGTGTCACAGGATTGGTTCAAAACATAGACAGTAAGAAGAGTCAGTATTCTTGTACTTAAGTCGGCATTGTGTCTTTTGTATTTAATTTCCATGCAATTTCTGTGTTTCATCGTCAATAAGATGATCAGAGGGATACAGTAAACCTGAAGTGAAGCATCGGAATCTATAACTAGTGTCCCAGGAACGGTTCAAATCATTGACAGTAGGAAGAGTCAGTCTTCTTGTACTTAAGTCGGCATTGTGCATTTTGTATTTAATTCCGATGCAATTTCTGTGTTTCATCGTCAATAAGAAGGTCCAAGGGATACAGTAAACCTGAAGTGAAGCATCGGAATCTATAACTAGTGACACAGGAATGGTTCAAAACATAGACAGTAAGAAGAGTCAGTCGTCTTGTACTTAGGTCGGTATTGTGCCTTTTGTATTTAATTCCGATGGAATTTCTGTGTCTCATCGTCAATAAGAAGGTCCAAGGGATACAATAAATCTGAAGTGTAGCATCGGAATCTATAACTAGTGTCGCAGGAATGGTTCAAAGCATAGACAGTAAGAAGAGTCAGTCTTCGTGTACTTAGGTCTGCATTTTGCCTTTTGTATTTAATTCCGATGCAATTTCTGTGTTTCATCGTCAATAAGAAGGTCCATGGGATACAGTAAACCTGAAGTGAAGCATCGGAATCTATAACTTGTGTCACAGGAATGGTTCAAAACATAGTCAGTAAGAAGTGTCAGTCTTCTTGTTCTTAAGTCGGCATTGTGCCTTTTCTATTTAATTCCGATGCAATTTCTGTGTTTCAGCGTCAGTAAGAAGGTCCAAGGGATACAGTAAACCAGAAGTGAAGCATCGGAATCTATTACTAGTGTCACAGGTATGGTTTAAATCATAGACAGTAACATGAGTCAGTCTTCTTGTACTTAAGTCGGCATTGTGCCTTTTGTATTTAATTCAGATGCAATTTCTGTGTTTCATCGAAAATGAGAAGGTCCAAGGGATACAGTAAATCTGGAGTGAAGTATCGGAATCTATAAGTAGTGTCACAGGGATGAATCAAAACATAGACAGTAAGAAGAGTCAGTATTCTTGTACTTAAGTCGGCATTGTGCCTTTTGTATTTAATTCCGATGCAATTTCTGTGTTTCATCGTCAATAAGAAGGTCCAAGGGATACAGTAAACCTGAAGTGAAGCATCGGAATCAATATGTAGCGTCACAGGAATGGTTCAAAACATAGTCAGTAAGAACACTCAGTCTTCTAGTCCTTAAGTCGGCATTGTGCCTTATGTATTTAATTCCGATGCAATTTCTGTGTACACCGTCTATAAGAAGGTCCAAGGATACAGTAAACCTGGAGTGTAGCATCGGAATCTATAACTAGTGTCACAGGAATGGTTCAAAACATACACAGTAAGAAGAGTCAGTCTTCTTGTACTTAAGTCGGCATTGTGCTTTTTGTATTTAATTCCAATGCAATTTGTGTGTTTCATCGACAATAAGAAGGACCAAGGGATACAGTAAACCTGGAGTGTAGCATCGAAATCTATAACTAGTGTCACAGGGATGGTTCAAAACATTGACAGTAAGAAGAGTCAGTCTTCTTGTACTTAAGTCGGCATTGCGCCATTTGTATTTAATTCCGATACATAATCTGTGTTTCATCGTCAATAAGAAGGTCAGAGGGATACAGTAATACTAAAGTGAAGCATCGGAATCTATGACTAGTGTCACAGGAATGGGTCAAAGCATAGTCAGTAAGAATAGTCAGTCTTCTTGTACTTAAGTTATCATTGTGCATTTTCTATTTAATTCAGATGCAATTTCTGTGTTTCATCGTCAATAAGAAGGTCCAAGGGATACAGTAAACCTGGAGTGAAGCATCGGAATCGATAACTAGTGTCACAGGTATGGTTCAAATCATAGATAGTAAGAAGTGTCAGTCTTCTTGTACTGAAGTCGGCATTGTGCCTTTTGAATTTAATTCCGATGCAATTTCTGTGTTTCATCGTCAATAAGAAGGTCCAAGGGATACAGAAAACCTGGAGTGAAGCATCGGAATCTATAGCTAGTGTCACAGGGACGGTTCAAATCATAGACAGTAAGATGAGTCAGTATTTTTGTACTTAAGTCGGCATTGTGCCTTTTCTATTTAATTCCGATGCAATTTCTGTGTTTCATCGTCAATAAGAAGGTCAGAGGGATACAGTAATCCTGAAGTTAAGCATCGGAATCTATAACTAGTGTCACAGCAATGGTTCAAAATATAGACAGTTGGAACAGTCGGTCTTCTTGTACTTAAGTCGGCGTTGTGTCTTTTGTCTTTAATTCAGATGCCATTTCTGTGTTTCATCGTCAATAACAAGGTCCGAGGTATACAGTAAACCTGAAGTGAAACATCGTAATCAATAACTAGTGTCACAGGAATGGTTCAAAACATAGTCAGTAAGAAGAGTCAGTCTTCTTGTCCTTATGTCGGCATTGTGCCTTTTGTATTTAATTCCGATGCAATTTCTGTGTTTCATCGTCAATAAGAAGGTCCAAGGGAAACAGTAAAGCTGAAGCGAAGCATCGGAATCTATAACTAGTGTCACAGGAATTGTTCAAACATAGTCAGTAAGAAGAGTCAATCTTCCTGTCCTTAAGTCGGCATTGTGCCTTATGTATTTAATTCCGATGCAATATCTGTGTTTCATCGGCAATAGGGTCAGAGGGATACACTAAACCTGAAGTGAAGTATCGGAATCTATAACTAGTGTCACAGGAATGGTTCAAAACATAGACAGTAGGAAGAGTCAGTCTTCTTGTACTTTAGTCGGCATTGTGCCTTTTGTATTTAATTCCGATGCAATTTCTGTGTTTCATCGTCAATAAGAGGGTCCAAGCGATACAGTAAACCTGTAGTGAAGAATCGGAATCTATAACTAGTGTCACAGGAATGGATCAAAACATAGACAGTAAGAAGAGTCAGTCTGCTTGTACTTAATTCTGCATTGTGCCCATTGTATTTAATTCCGATGCAATCTCTGTGTTTCATCGTCAATAAGAAGATACAAGGGATACATTAAACCTGAAGTGAAGCATCGGAATCTATAACTAGTATCACAGGAATGGTTCAAAACATAGTCAGTAAGAAGAGTCAGTCTTCTTGTACTTTAGTCGGCATTGTGCCTTTTGTATTTAATTCCGATGCAATTTCTGTGTTTCATCGTCAATAAGAGGGTCCAAGCGATACAGTAAACCTGTAGTGAAGAATCGGAATCTATAACTAGTGTCACAGGAATGGATCAAAACATAGACAGTTAGAAGAGTCAGTCTTCTTGTACTTAATTCTGCATTGTGCCCATTGTATTTAATTCCGATGCAATCTCTGTGTTTCATCGTCAATAAGAAGATCCAAGGGATACAGTAAACCTGAAGTGAAGCGTCGGAATTTATAACTAGTGTCACAGGAATGGATCAAAACATAGTCAGTAAGAAGAGTCAGTCTTCTTGTACTTAAGTCGACATTGTGCCTTTTGTATTTAATTGCGATACTATATCGGTGTTTCATCGGCAATAAGAAGGTCAGAGGGATACAGTAATCCTAAAGTGAAGCATCGGAATCTATAACTAGTGTCACAGGAATGGTTCAAAGCATAGTCAGTAAGAATAGTCAGTCTTCTTGTACTTAAGTCATCATTGTGCATTTTCTATTTAATTCGGATGCAATTTCTGTGTTTCATCGTCAATAAGAAGGTCCAAGGGATACAGTAAACCCGGAGTGAAGCATCGGAATTTATAACTAGAGTCACAGGAATGGTTCAAAACATAGACAGTTGGAACAGTCAGTCTTCTTGTACTTAAGTCGGCATTGTGCCTTTTGTATTTAATTCCGATGCATTTTCTGTGTTTCATCGTCAATAAGAAGATCAGAGGGATTCAGTAAACCTGAAGTGAAGCATCGGAATCCAAAACTAGTGTCACAGGAATGGTTCAAATCATAGACAGTAGGAAGAGTCAGTCTTCTTGTACTAAAGTCGGCATTGTGCCTTTTGTATTTAATTCCGATGCAATCTCTGTGTATCATCGTCAATAAGAAGGTCCAAGGTATACAGTAATCTGAAGTGAAGCATCGTAATCTATAACTAGTGTCACAGGAATGGTTCACATCATAGTCAGTAAGAAGAGTCAGTCTTCTTGTACTTAATTCTGCATTGTGCCTTTTGTATTTAATTCCGATGCAATCTCTGTGTTTCATCGTCAATAAGAAGATCCAAGGGACACAGTAAACCTGAAGTGAAGCATCGGAATTTATAACTAGTGTCACAGGAATGGATCAAAACATAGTCAGCAAGAAGAGTCAGTCTTCTTGTACTTAAGTCGGAATTTTGCCTTTTGTATTTAATTCCGATGCAATTTCTGTGTTTCATCGTCAATAAGAAGGACCAAGGGATACAGTAAACCTGAAGTGAAGCATCGCAATCTATAACTAGTGTCACAGGATTGGTTCAAAGCATAGTCAGTAAGAAGAGTCAGTCTTTTTGTACTCAAGTCGGCATTGTGCCTTTTGTGTTTAATTCCGATGCAATTTCTGTGTTTCAGCGTCAATAAGAAGGTCCAACGGGTACAGTAAACCTGAAGTGAAGCATCGGAATCTATAACTAGTGTCACAGGAATGGTTCAAAACATAGACAGTAAGATGATTCAGTCTTCGTGTACTTAAGTCGGCATTTTGCCTTTTTTATTTAATTCCGATTCAATTTCTGTGATTCATTGTCAAAAAGAAGGTCCAAGGGATACAGTAAACCTGAAGTGAAGCATCGGAATCAATAACTAGTGTGACAGGAATGCTTCAGAACATAGTCAGTAAGAAGAGTCAGTCTTCTAGTCCTTAAGTCGGCATTGTGCTTTTTCTATTTAATTCCGATGCAATTTCTGTGTTACATCGTCAATTAGAAGGTCCAAGAGATACAATAAACCTGGAGTGTAGCATCGGAATCTATAACTAGTGTCACAGGAATGGTTCAAAACATAGACAGTAAGAAGTGTCAGTCATCTTGTACTTAAGTCGGCATTGTGCCTTTTGTATGAAATTCCGATGCAATTTCTGTGTTTCATCGTCAATTAGAAGGTCCAAGGGATACAGTAAACCTCAAGTGAAGCATCGGAATCTATAACTAGTGTCACAGGAATGGTTCAAAACATAGTCAGTAGGAAGAGTCGGTCTTCATGTACTTAAATCGGCATTGTGCCTTTTGTTTTTACTTCCGACGCAATGTATGTGTTTCATCGTCAATAAGAAGGTCCAAGGGATACAGTAAACGTGAAGTGAAGCAGTGGAATTTATAACTAGTGTCACAGGAATGGTTCAAAACATAGACAGTAGGAAGAGTCAGTCTTCTTGTACTTAAGTCGGCATTGTGCCTTTTGTATTTAATTCCGATGCAATTTCTGTGTTTCATCGTCAATAAGAAGTTCCAAGGGATACAGTTAACCTGAAGTGAAGCATCGGAATCTATAACTAGTGTCACAGGAATGGTTCAAAACATAGACAGTAAGAAGAGTCAGTCTTCTTGTACTTAAGTCGGCATAGTGCCTTTTGTATTTAATTCCGACGCAATTTCTGTGTTTCATCGTCAATAAGATGGTCAGAGGGATACAGTAAACCTGAAGTGAAGCACCGCAATCTATAACTAGTGTCACAGGAATGGTTCAAAACATAGTCAGTAAGAAGAGTCAGTATATTTGTACTTAAGTCGGCATTGTGCCTCATGTGCTTAATTCCGATGCAATTTCTGTCTTTCAGCGTCAATAACAAGGTCCAAGGGATACAGTAAACCTGAAGTCAAGCATCGGAATCTATAACTAGTGTCACAGGAATGGATCAAAACATAGACAGTAAGATGAGTCAGTCTTCTTGTACTTAAGTCGGCATTGTGCCTTTTGTATTTAATTCCGATGCAATTTCTGTGTTTCATCGTCAATAAGAAGATCAGAGGGATACAGTAAACCTAAAGTGAAGCATCGGAATCTATAACTAGTGTCACAGGGATGGTTCAAAACATAGACAGTAAGAAGAGTCTGTATTCTTGTACTTAAGTCAGCATTGTGCCTTTTGTATATAATTCCGATGCAATTTCTGTGTTTCATCGTTAATAAGAAGGTCCAAGGGATACAGTAAACCTGAAGTGAAGCACCGGAATCTATAACTAGTGTCACAGGAATGGTTCAAAGCATAGTCAGTAAGAACAGTCAGTCTACTTGTACTTAAGTCGGCATTGTGCCTTTTGTATTTAATTCCGATGCAATTTCTGTGTTTCATCGTCAATAAGAAGGTCCAAGGGATACAGTAAACCTAAAGTGAAAGATCAGAGTCTATAACTAGTGTCACAGGAATGGTTGAAATCATAGTCAGTAAGAAGAGTCAGTCTTCTTGTACTAAAGTCGGCATTGTGCCTTTTGTATTTAATTCCGATGCAATTTCTGTGTTTCCTCGTCAATAAGAAGGTCAGAGGGATACAGTAAACCTAAAGTGAAGCACCGGGATCTATAACAAGTGTCACAGGAATGGTTCAAACATAGTCAGTAAGAAGAGTCAGTCTGCTTGTACTTAAGTCGGCATTGTGCCTTTTGTATTTAATTCCGATGCAATTTCTGTGTTTCATCGTCAATAAGAAGGTCCAAGGGATACAGTAAACCTAAAGTGAAAGATCAGAGTCTATAACTAGTGTCACAGGAATGGTTCAAAACATAGTCAGTAACAAGAGTCAGTCTTCTAGTCCTTATGTCGGCATTGTGCCTTTTGTTTTTAATTCCGATGCATTTTCTGGGTTTCATCGTCAATAAGATGGTCCAAGGGATGCAGTAAACATGGAGTGTAGCATCGGAATCTATAACTAGTGTCACAGGAATGGTTCAAAACATAGTCAGTAAGAAGAGTCAGTCTTTTTGTACTTAAGTCGGCATTGTGCCTTTTGTGTTTAATTCCGATGCAATTTCTGTGTTTCAGCGTCAATAAGAAGGTCCAAGGGATACAGTAAACCTGGAGTGAAGCATCGGAATCTATAACTTGTGTCGCAGGAATGGTTCAAAACATAGACGGCAAGATGAGTCAGTCTTCTTGTACTTAAGTCGGCTTTATGCCTTTTGTATTTCATTCCGATGCAATATCTGTGTTTCATCGTCAATGAGATCAGAGGGATACAGTAAACCTGGAGTGAAGCATCGGAATCTATAACTAGAGTCACAGGAATGGTTCAAAACAGTGACAGTAGGAAGAGTCAGTCTTCCTTGTACTTAAGTCGGCATTGTGCCCTTTGTATTTAATTCCGATGCAAATTCTGTGTTTCATCGTCAATAAGAAAGTCCAAGTTATACAGTAAACCTGAAGTGAAGCATCGGAATCTATAACTAGTGTCACAGGAATAGTTCAATACATAGTCAGTAAGAAGAGTCATCTTTTTGTACTTAAGACGGCATTGTGCCTTTTGTGTTTAATTCTGATGCAATTACTGTGTTTCATCGTCAATAAGAAGGTCCAAGGGATACAGTTAACCTGAAGTGAAGCATCGGAATCTATACTAGAGTCACAGGAATGGTTCAAAAAATAGACAGTAAGATGAGGCAGTCTTCTTGTACTTATATCGGCATTGTGTCTTTTGTATTTAATTCCGATGCAATTTCTGTGTTTCATCGTCAATAAGAAGATCAGAGGGATACAGTAAACCTGAAGTGAAGCATCGGAATCTATAACTAGTGTCACAGGAATGGTTCAAATCATTGACAATAGGAAGAGTCAGTCTTCTTGTACTTAAGTCGGAATTTTGCCTTTTGTATTTAATTCCGATGCAATTTCTGTGTTTCATCGTCAATAAGAAGGACCAAGGGATACAGTAAACCTGAAGTGAAGCATCGCAATCTATAACTAGTGTCACAGGATTGGTTCAAAGCATAGTCAGTAAGAAGAGTCAGTCTTTTTGTACTCAAGTCGGCATTGTGCCTTTTGTGTTTAATTCCGATGCAATTTCTGTGTTTCAGCGTCAATAAGAAGGTCCAACGGGTACAGTAAACCTGAAGTGAGCATCGGAATCTATAACTAATGTCACAGGAATGGTTCAAAACATAGACAGTAAGATGATTCAGTCTTCGTGTACTTAAGTCGGCATTTTGCCTTTTTTATTTAATTCCGATTCAATTTCTGTGATTCATTGTCAAAAAGAAGGTCCAAGGGATACAGTAAACCTGAAGTGAAGCATCGGAATCAATAACTAGTGTGACAGGAATGCTTCAGAACATAGTCAGTAAGAAGAGTCAGTCTTCTAGTCCTTAAGTCGGCATTGTGCTTTTTCTATTTAATTCCGATGCAATTTCTGTGTTACATCGTCAATTAGAAGGTCCAAGAGATACAATAAACCTGGAGTGTAGCATCGGAATCTATAACTAGTGTCACAGGAATGGTTCAAAACATAGACAGTAAGAAGTGTCAGTCATCTTGTACTTAAGTCGGCATTGTGCCTTTTGTATGAAATTCCGATGCAATTTCTGTGTTTCATCGTCAATTAGAAGGTCCAAGGGATACAGTAAACCTCAAGTGAAGCATCGGAATCTATAACTAGTGTCACAGGAATGGTTCAAAACATAGTCAGTAGGAAGAGTCGGTCTTCATGTACTTAAATCGGCATTGTGCCTTTTGTTTTTACTTCCGACGCAATGTATGTGTTTCATCGTCAATAAGAAGGTCCAAGGGATACAGTAAACGTGAAGTGAAGCAGTGGAATTTATAACTAGTGTCACAGGAATGGTTCAAAACATAGACAGTAGGAAGAGTCAGTCTTCTTGTACTTAAGTCGGCATTGTGCCTTTTGTATTTAATTCCGATGCAATTTCTGTGTTTCATCGTCAATAAGAAGTTCCAAGGGATACAGTTAACCTGAAGTGAAGCATCGGAATCTATAACTAGTGTCACAGGAATGGTTCAAAACATAGACAGTAAGAAGAGTCAGTCTTCTTGTACTTAAGTCGGCATAGTGCCTTTTGTATTTAATTCCGACGCAATTTCTGTGTTTCATCGTCAATAAGATGGTCAGAGGGATACAGTAAACCTGAAGTGAAGCACCGCAATCTATAACTAGTGTCACAGGAATGGTTCAAAACATAGTCAGTAAGAAGAGTCAGTATATTTGTACTTAAGTCGGCATTGTGCCTCATGTGCTTAATTCCGATGCAATTTCTGTCTTTCAGCGTCAATAACAAGGTCCAAGGGATACAGTAAACCTGAAGTCAAGCATCGGAATCTATAACTAGTGTCACAGGAATGGTTCAAAACATAGACAGTAAGATGAGTCAGTCTTCTTGTACTTAAGTCGGCATTGTGCCTTTTGTATTTAATTCCGATGCAATTTCTGTGTTTCATCGTCAATAAGAAGATCAGAGGGATACAGTAAACCTAAAGTGAAGCATCGGAATCTATAACTAGTGTCACAGGGATGGTTCAAAACATAGACAGTAAGAAGAGTCTGTATTCTTGTACTTAAGTCAGCATTGTGCCTTTTGTATATAATTCCGATGCAATTTCTGTGTTTCATCGTTAATAAGAAGGTCCAAGGGATACAGTAAACCTGAAGTGAAGCACCGGAATCTATAACTAGTGTCACAGGAATGGTTCAAAGCATAGTCAGTAAGAACAGTCAGTCTACTTGTACTTAAGTCGGCATTGTGCCTTTTGTATTTAATTCCGATGCAATTTCTGTGTTTCATCGTCAATAAGAAGGTCCAAGGGATACAGTAAACCTAAAGTGAAAGATCAGAGTCTATAACTAGTGTCACAGGAATGGTTGAAATCATAGTCAGTAAGAAGAGTCAGTCTTCTTGTACTAAAGTCGGCATTGTGCCTTTTGTATTTAATTCCGATGCAATTTCTGTGTTTCCTCGTCAATAAGAAGGTCAGAGGGATACAGTAAACCTAAAGTGAAGCACCGGGATCTATAACAAGTGTCACAGGAATGGTTCAAACATAGTCAGTAAGAAGAGTCAGTCTGCTTGTACTTAAGTCGGCATTGTGCATTTTGTATTTAATCCCGATGCAATTTCTGTGTTTCATCGTGAATAAGAAGGTCCAAGGGATACAGTAAACCTGAAGTGAAGCATCGGAATCTATAACTAGTGTCACAGGAATGGTTCAAAACATAGTCAGTAAAAAGAGTCAGTCTTCTTGTACTTAAGTCGGCATTGTGGCTTTTGTATTTAATTCCGATGCAATTTCTGTGTTTCATCGTCAATAAGAAGGTCGGAGAGATACAGTAAACCTTAAGTGAAGCATCGGAATCTATAACTAGTGTCACAGGAATGGTTCAATACATAGTCAGTAAGAAGAGTCATCTTTTTGTACTTAAGACGGCATTGTGCCTTTTGTGTTTAATTCTGATGCAATTACTGTGTTTCATCGTCAACAAGAAGGTCCAAGGGATACAGTTAACCTGAAGTGAAGCATCGGAATCTATACTAGAGTCACAGGAATTGTTCAAAAAATAGACAGTAAGATGAGGCAGTCTTCTTGTACTTATATCGGCATTGTGTCTTTTGTATTTAATTCCGATGCAATTTCTGTGTTTCATCGTCAATAAGAAGATCAGAGGGATACAGTAAACCTGAAGTGAAGCATCGGAATCTATAACTAGTGTCACAGGAATGGTTCAAATCATTGACAATAGGAAGAGTCAGTCTTCTTGTACTTAAGTCGGCATTGTGCCTTTTGTATTTAATTCCGATGCAATTTCTGTGTTTCATCGTCAATAAGAAAGTCAAGGGACACAGTAAACCTGAAGTGAATCATCGGAATCAATAACTAGTGTCACAGGAATGGTTCAGAACATAGTCAGTAACAAGAGTCAGTCTTCTAGTCCTTATGTCGGCATTGTGCCTTTTGTTTTTAATTCCGATGCATTTTCTGGGTTTCATCGTCAATAAGATGGTCCAAGGGATGCAGTAAACATGGAGTGTAGCATCGGAATCTATAACTAGTGTCACAGGAATGGTTCAAAACATAGTCAGTAAGAAGAGTCAGTCTTTTTGTACTTAAGTCGGCATTGTGCCTTTTGTGTTTAATTCCGATGCAATTTCTGTGTTTCAGCGTCAATAAGAAGGTCCAAGGGATACAGTAAACCTGAAGTGAAGCATCGGAATCTATAACTTGTGTCGCAGGAATGGTTCAAAACATAGACGGCAAGATGAGTCAGTCTTCTTGTACTTAAGTCGGCTTTATGCCTTTTGTATTTCATTCCGATGCAATATCTGTGTTTCATCGTCAATGAGATCAGAGGGATACAGTAAACCTGGAGTGAAGCATCGGAATCTATAACTAGAGTCACAGGAATGGTTCAAAACAGTGACAGTAGGAAGAGTCAGTCTTCCTTGTACTTAAGTCGGCATTGTGCCCTTTGTATTTAATTCCGATGCAAATTCTGTGTTTCATCGTCAATAAGAAAGTCCAAGTTATACAGTAAACCTGAAGTGAAGCATCGGAATCTATAACTAGTGTCACAGGAATAGTTCAATACATAGTCAGTAAGAAGAGTCATCTTTTTGTACTTAAGACGGCATTGTGCCTTTTGTGTTTAATTCTGATGCAATTACTGTGTTTCATCGTCAATAAGAAGGTCCAAGGAATACAGTTAACCTGAAGTGAAGCATCGGAATCTATACTAGAGTCACAGGAATGGTTCAAAAAATAGACAGTAAGATGAGGCAGTCTTCTTGTACTTATATCGGCATTGTGTCTTTTGTATTTAATTCCGATGCAATTTCTGTGTTTCATCGTCAATAAGAAGATCAGAGCGATACAGTAAACCTGAAGTGAAGCATCGGAATCTATAACTAGTGTCACAGGAATGGTTCAAATCATTGACAATAGGAAGAGTCAGTCTTCTTGTACTTAAGTCGGCATTGCGCCTTTTGTATTTAATTCCGATGCAATTTCTGTGTTTCATCGTCAATAAGAAAGTCAAGGGACACAGTAAACCTGAAGTGAATCATCGGAATCAATAACTAGTGTCACAGGAATGGTTCAAAACATAGTCAGTAACAAGAGTCAGTCTTCTAGTCCTTAAGTCGGCATTGTGCCTTTTGTTTTTAATTCCGATGCATTTTCTGGGTTTCATCGTCAATAAGATGGTCCAAGGGATGCAGTAAACATGGAGTGTAGCATCGGAATCTATAACTAGTGTCACAGGAATGGTTCAAAACATAGTCAGTAAGAAGAGTCAGTCTTTTTGTACTTAAGTCGGCATTGTGCCTTTTGTGTTTAATTCCGATGCAATTTCTGTGTTTCAGCGTCAATAAGAAGGTCCAAGGGATACAGTAAACCTGAAGTGAAGCATCGGAATCTATAACTTGTGTCGCAGGAATGGTTCAAAACATAGACGGCAAGATGAGTCAGTCTTCTTGTACTTAAGTCGGCTTTATGCCTTTTGTATTTCATTCCGATGCAATATCTGTGTTTCACCGTCAATGAGATCAGAGGGATACAGTAAACCTGGAGTGAAGCATCGGAATCTAGAACTAGAGTCACAGGAATGGTTCAAAACAGTGACAGTAGGAAGAGTCAGTCTTCCTTGTACTTAAGTCGGCATTGTGCCCTTTGTATTTAATTCCGATGCAATTTCTGTGTTTCATCGTCAATAAGAAGGTCCAAGGGATACAGTAAAAGTGAAGTGATGAATCGGAATCTATAACTAGTGTCACAGGAATGGTTCGAATCATAGACAGTAAGAAGGGTCAGTCTTCTTGTACTTAAGTCCGCATTGAGCCTTTTGTATTTAATTCCGATGCAATTTCTGTGTTTCGTAGTCAATAAGAAGGTTCAAGGGATACAGTAAAGCTGAGGTCAAGCATCGGAATCTACAACTAGTGGCACAGGAATGGTTCAAAACATAGCCAGTAAGAAGAGTCAGTCTTCTTGTACTTAATTCGGCATTGTGCCCTTTGTATTTAATTCCGATGCAATTTCTGTGTTCCATCGTCAATAAGAAGGTCAGCGGGATACAGTAAACCTCAAGTGAAGCATCGGAATCTATAACTAGTGTCACAGGAATGGTTCAAAACATAGTCAGTAAGAAGAGTCGGTCTTCTTGTACTTAAGTCTGCATTGTGCCTTTTGTAATTAATTCAGATGCAATTTCTGTATTTCATCGAAAATGAGAAGGTCCAAGGGATACAGTAAATCTGGAGTGAAGTATCGGAATCTATAAGTAGTGTCACAGGGATGAATCAAAACATAGACAGTAAGAAGAGTCAGTATTCTTGTACTTAAGTCGGCATTGTGCCTTTTGTATTTAATTCCCATGCAATTTCTGTGTTTCATCGTCAATAAGAGGGTCCAAGGGATACAGTAAACCTGAAGTGAAGCATCGGAATCAATATCTAGCGTCACAGGAATGGTTCAAACATAGTCTGTAAGAAGACTCAGTCTTCTAGTCCTTAAGTCGGCATTGTGCCTTATGTATTTAATTTCGATGCAATTTCTGTGTACACCATCAATAAGAAGGTCCAAGGATACAGTAAACCTGGAGTGTAGCATCGGAATCTATAACTAGTGTCACAGGAATGGTTCAAAACATACACAGTAAGAAGAGTCAGTCTTCTTGTACTTAAGTCGGCATTGTGCCTTTTGTATTTAATTCCAATGCAATTTGTGTGTTTCATCGTCAATAAGAAGGACCAACGGATACAGTAAACCTGGAGTGTAGCATCGAAATCTATAACTAGTGTCACAGGGATGGTTCAAAACATAGACAGTAAGAAGATTTAGTCTTCTTGTACTTAAGTCGGCATTGCGCCATTTGTATTTAATTCCGATACAAAATCTGTGTTTCTTCGTCAATAAGAAGGTCAGAGGGGTACAGTAATACTAAATTGAAGCATCGGAATCTATAACTAGTGTCACAGGAATGGTTCAAAGCATAGTCAGTAAGAATAGTCAGTCTTCTTGTACTTAAGTCATCATTGTGCATTTTCTATTTAATTCAGATGCAATTTCTGTGTTTCAACGTCAATAAGAAGGTCCAAGGGATACAGTAAACCTGGAGTGAAGCATAGGAATCGATAACTAGTGTCACAGGAATGGTTCAAAACATAGACAGTAAGATGAGTCAGTCTTCTTGTACTTAAGTCGGCATTGTGCCTTTTGTATTTAATTCCGATGCAATTTCTGTGTTTCATCGTCAATAAGAAGATCAGAGGGATACAGTAAACCTAAAGTGAAGCATCGGAATCTATAACTAGTGTCACAGGGATGGTTCAAAACATAGACAGTAAGAAGAGTCTGTATTCTTGTACTTAAGTCAGCATTGTGCCTTTTGTATATAATTCCGATGCAATTTCTGTGTTTCATCGTTAATAAGAAGGTCCAAGGGATACAGTAAACCTGAAGTGAAGCACCGGAATCTATCACTAGTGTCACAGGAATGGTTCAAAGCATAGTCAGTAAGAACAGTCAGTCTACTTGTACTTAAGTCGGCATTGTGCCTTTTGTATTTAATTCCGATGCAATTTCTGTGTTTCATCGTCAATAAGAAGGTCCAAGGGATACAGTAAACCTAAAGTGAAAGATCAGAGTCTATAACTAGTGTCACAGGAATGGTTGAAATCATAGTCAGTAAGAAGAGTCAGTCTTCTTGTACTAAAGTCGGCATTGTGCCTTTTGTATTTAATTCCGATGCAATTTCTGTGTTTCCTCGTCAATAAGAAGGTCAGAGGGATACAGTAAACCTAAAGTGAAGCACCGGGATCTATAACAAGTGTCACAGGAATGGTTCAAACATAGTCAGTAAGAAGAGTCAGTCTGCTTGTACTTAAGTCGGCATTGTGCCTTTTGTATTTAATCCCGATGCAATTTCTGTGTTTCATCGTGAATAAGAAGGTCCAAGGGATACAGTAAACCTGAAGTGAAGCATCGGAATCTATAACTAGTGTCACAGGAATGGTTCAAAACATAGTCAGTAAAAAGAGTCAGTCTTCTTGTACTTAAGTCGGCATTGTGGCTTTTGTATTTAATTCCGATGCAATTTCTGTGTTTCATCGTCAATAAGAAGGTCGGAGAGATACAGTAAACCTTAAGTGAAGCATCGGAATCTATAACTAGTGTCACAGGAATGGTTCAATACATAGTCAGTAAGAAGAGTCATCTTTTTGTACTTAAGACGGCATTGTGCCTTTTGTGTTTAATCCTGATGCAATTACTGTGTTTCATCGTCAACAAGAAGGTCCAAGGGATACAGTTAAGCTGAAGTGAAGCATCGGAACCTATACTAGAGTCACAGGAATGGTTCAAAAAATAGACAGTAAGATGAGGCAGTCTTCTTGTACTTATATCGGCATTGTGTCTTTTGTATTTAATTCCGATGCAATTTCTGTGTTTCATCGTCAATAAGAAGATCAGAGGGATACAGTAAACCTGAAGTGAAGCATCGGAATCTATAACTAGTGTCACAGGAATGGTTCAAATCATTGACAATAGGAAGAGTCAGTCTTCTTGTACTTAAGTCGGCATTGTGCCTTTTGTATTTAATTCCGATGCAATTTCTGTGTTTCATCGTCAATAAGAAAGTCAAGGGACACAGTAAACCTGAAGTGAATCATCGGAATCAATAACTAGTGTCACAGGAATGGTTCAAAACATAGTCAGTAACAAGAGTCAGTCTTCTAGTCCTTATGTCGGCATTGTGCCTTTTGTTTTTAATTCCGATGCATTTTCTGGGTTTCATCGTCAATAAGATGGTCCAAGGGATGCAGTAAACATGGAGTGTAGCATCGGAATCTATAACTAGTGTCACAGGAATGGTTCAAAACATAGTCAGTAAGAAGAGTCTGTTTTTTTGTACTTAAGTCGGCATTGTGCCTTTTGTGTTTATTTCCGATGCAATTTCTGTGTTTCAGCGTCAATAAGAAGGTCCAAGGGATACAGTAAACCTGAAGTGAAGCATCGGAATCTATAACTTGTGTCGCAGGAATGGTTCAAAACATAGACGGCAAGATGAGTCAGTCTTCTTGTACTTAAGTCGGCTTAATGCCTTTTGTATTTCATTCCGATGCAATATCTGTGTTTCATCGTCAATGAGATCAGAGGGATACAGTAAACCTGGAGTGAAGCATCGGAATCTATAACTAGAGTCACAGGAATGGTTCAAAACAGTGACAGTAGGAAGAGTCAGTCTTCCTTGTACTTAAGTCGGCATTGTGCCCTTTGTATTTAATTCCGATGCAATTTCTGTGTTTCATCGTCAATAAGAAAGTCCAAGTTATACAGTAAACCTGAAGTGAAGCATCGGAATCTATAACTAGTGTCACAGGAATGGTTCAATACATAGTCAGTAAGAAGAGTCATCTTTTTGTACTTAAGACGGCAATGTGCCTTTTGTGTTTAATTCTGATGCAATTACTGTGTTTCATCGTCAATAAGAAGGTCCAAGGAATACAGTTAACCTGAAGTGAAGCATCGGAATCTATACTAGAGTCACAGGAATGGTTCAAAAAATAGACAGTAAGATGAGGCAGTCTTCTTGTACTTATATCGGCATTGTGTCTTTTGTATTTAATTCCGATGCAATTTCTGTGTTTCATCGTCAATAAGAAGATCAGAGCGATACAGTAAACCTGAAGTGAAGCATCGGAATCTATAACTAGTGTCACAGGAATGGTTCAAATCATTGACAATAGGAAGAGTCAGTCTTCTTGTACTTAAGTCGGCATTGCGCCTTTTGTATTTAATTCCGATGCAATTTCTGTGTTTCATCGTCAATAAGAAAGTCAAGGGACACAGTAAACCTGAAGTGAATCATCGGAATCAATAACTAGTGTCACAGGAATGGTTCAAAACATAGTCAGTAACAAGAGTCAGTCTTCTAGTCCTTAAGTCGGCATTGTGCCTTTTGTTTTTAATTCCGATGCATTTTCTGGGTTTCATCGTCAATAAGATGGTCCAAGGGATGCAGTAAACATGGAGTGTAGCATCGGAATCTATAACTAGTGTCACAGGAATGGTTCAAAACATAGTCAGTAAGAAGAGTCAGTCTTTTTGTACTTAAGTCGGCATTGTGCCTTTTGTGTTTAATTCCGATGCAATTTCTGTGTTTCAGCGTCAATAAGAAGGTCCAAGGGATACAGTAAACCTGAAGTGAAGCATCGGAATCTATAACTTGTGTCGCAGGAATGGTTCAAAACATAGACGGCAAGATGAGTCAGTCTTCTTGTACTTAAGTCGGCTTTATGCCTTTTGTATTTCATTCCGATGCAATATCTGTGTTTCACCGTCAATGAGATCAGAGGGATACAGTAAACCTGGAGTGAAGCATCGGAATCTAGAACTAGAGTCACAGGAATGGTTCAAAACAGTGACAGTAGGAAGAGTCAGTCTTCCTTGTACTTAAGTCGGCATTGTGCCCTTTGTATTTAATTCCGATGCAATTTCTGTGTTTCATCGTCAATAAGAAGGTCCAAGGGATACAGTAAAAGTGAAGTGATGAATCGGAATCTATAACTAGTGTCACAGGAATGGTTCGAATCATAGACAGTAAGAAGGGTCAGTCTTCTTGTACTTAAGTCGGCATTGAGCCTTTTGTATTTAATTCCGATGCAATTTCTGTGTTTCGTAGTCAATAAGAAGGTTCAAGGGATACAGTAAAGCTGAGGTCAAGCATCGGAATCTACAACTAGTGTCACAGGAATGGTTCAAAACATAGCCAGTAAGAAGAGTCAGTCTTCTTGTACTTAATTCGGCATTGTGCCCTTTGTATTTAATTCCGATGCAATTTCTGTGTTCCATCGTCAATAAGAAGGTCAGAGGGATACAGTAAACCTCAAGTGAAGCATCGGAATCTATAACTAGTGTCACAGGAATGGTTCAAAACATAGTCAGTAAGAAGAGTCGGTCTTCTTGTACTTAAGTCTGCATTGTGCCTTTTGTAATTAATTCAGATGCAATTTCTGTATTTCATCGAAAATGAGAAGGTCCAAGGGATACAGTAAATCTGGAGTGAAGTATCGGAATCTATAAGTAGTGTCACAGGGATGAATCAAAACATAGACAGTAAGAAGAGTCAGTATTCTTGTACTTAAGTCGGCATTGTGCCTTTTGTATTTAATTCCCATGCAATTTCTGTGTTTCATCGTCAATAAGAGGGTCCAAGGGATACAGTAAACCTGAAGTGAAGCATCGGAATCAATATCTAGCGTCACAGGAATGGTTCAAACATAGTCTGTAAGAAGACTCAGTCTTCTAGTCCTTAAGTCGGCATTGTGCCTTATGTATTTAATTTCGATGCAATTTCTGTGTACACCATCAATAAGAAGGTCCAAGGATACAGTAAACCTGGAGTGTAGCATCGGAATCTATAACTAGTGTCACAGGAATGGTTCAAAACATACACAGTAAGAAGAGTCAGTCTTCTTGTACTTAAGTCGGCATTGTTCCTTTTGTATTTAATTCCAATGCAATTTGTGTGTTTCATCGTCAATAAGAAGGACCAACGGATACAGTAAACCTGGAGTGTAGCATCGAAATCTATAACTAGTGTCACAGGGATGGTTCAAAACATAGACAGTAAGAAGATTTAGTCTTCTTGTACTTAAGTCGGCATTGCGCCATTTGTATTTAATTCCGATACAAAATCTGTGTTTCTTCGTCAATAAGAAGGTCAGAGGGGTACAGTAATACTAAATTGAAGCATCGGAATCTATAACTAGTGTCACAGGAATGGTTCAAAGCATAGTCAGTAAGAATAGTCAGTCTTCTTGTACTTAAGTCATCATTGTGCATTTTCTATTTAATTCAGATGCAATTTCTGTGTTTCAACGTCAATAAGAAGGTCCAAGGGATACAGTAAACCTGGAGTGAAGCATCGGAATCGATAACTAGTGTCACAGGAATGGTTCAAAACATAGACAGTAAGATGAGTCAGTCTTCTTGTACTTAAGTCGGCATTGTGCCTTTTGTATTTAATTCCGATGCAATTTCTGTGTTTCATCGTCAATAAGAAGATCAGAGGGATACAGTAAACCTAAAGTGAAGCATCGGAATCTATAACTAGTGTCACAGGGATGGTTCAAAACATAGACAGTAAGAAGAGTCTGTATTCTTGTACTTAAGTCAGCATTGTGCCTTTTGTATATAATTCCGATGCAATTTCTGTGTTTCATCGTTAATAAGAAGGTCCAAGGGATACAGTAAACCTGAAGTGAAGCACCGGAATCTATCACTAGTGTCACAGGAATGGTTCAAAGCATAGTCAGTAAGAACAGTCAGTCTACTTGTACTTAAGTCGGCATTGTGCCTTTTGTATTTAATTCCGATGCAATTTCTGTGTTTCATCGTCAATAAGAAGGTCCAAGGGATACAGTAAACCTAAAGTGAAAGATCAGAGTCTATAACTAGTGTCACAGGAATGGTTGAAATCATAGTCAGTAAGAAGAGTCAGTCTTCTTGTACTAAAGTCGGCATTGTGCCTTTTGTATTTAATTCCGATGCAATTTCTGTGTTTCCTCGTCAATAAGAAGGTCAGAGGGATACAGTAAACCTAAAGTGAAGCACCGGGATCTATAACAAGTGTCACAGGAATGGTTCAAACATAGTCAGTAAGAAGAGTCAGTCTGCTTGTACTTAAGTCGGCATTGTGCCTTTTGTATTTAATCCCGATGCAATTTCTGTGTTTCATCGTGAATAAGAAGGTCCAAGGGATACAGTAAACCTGAAGTGAAGCATCGGAATCTATAACTAGTGTCACAGGAATGGTTCAAAACATAGTCAGTAAAAAGAGTCAGTCTTCTTGTACTTAAGTCCGCATTGTGGCTTTTGTATTTAATTCCGATGCAATTTCTGTGTTTCATCGTCAATAAGAAGGTCGGAGAGATACAGTAAACCTTAAGTGAAGCATCGGAATCTATAACTAGTGTCACAGGAATGGTTCAATACATAGTCAGTAAGAAGAGTCATCTTTTTGTACTTAAGACGGGATTGTGCCTTTTGTGTTTAATCCTGATGCAATTACTGTGTTTCATCGTCAACAAGAAGGTCCAAGGGATACAGTTAACCTGAAGTGAAGCATCGGAACCTATACTAGAGTCACAGGAATGGTTCAAAAAATAGACAGTAAGATGAGGCAGTCTTCTTGTACTTATATCGGCATTGTGTCTTTTGTATTTAATTCCGATGCAATTTCTGTGTTTCATCGTCAATAAGAAGATCAGAGGGATACAGTAAACCTGAAGTGAAGCATCGGAATCTATAACTAGTGTCACAGGAATGGTTCAAATCATTGACAATAGGAAGAGTCAGTCTTCTTGTACTTAAGTCGGCATTGTGCCTTTTGTATTTAATTCCGATGCAATTTCTGTGTTTCATCGTCAATAAGAAAGTCAAGGGACACAGTAAACCTGAAGTGAATCATCGGAATCAATAACTAGTGTCACAGGAATGGTTCAAAACATAGTCAGTAACAAGAGTCAGTCTTCTAGTCCTTATGTCGGCATTGTGCCTTTTATTTTTAATTCCGATGCATTTTCTGGGTTTCATCGTCAATAAGATGGTCCAAGGGATGCAGTAAACATGGAGTGTAGCATCGGAATCTATAACTAGTGTCACAGGAATGGTTCAAAACATAGTCAGTAAGAAGAGTCTGTTTTTTTGTACTTAAGTCGGCATTGTGCCTTTTGTGTTTATTTCCGATGCAATTTCTGTGTTTCAGCGTCAATAAGAAGGTCCAAGGGATACAGTAAACCTGAAGTGAAGCATCGGAATCTATAACTTGTGTCGCAGGAATGGTTCAAAACATAGACGGCAAGATGAGTCAGTCTTCTTGTACTTAAGTCGGCTTAATGCCTTTTGTATTTCATTCCGATGCAATATCTGTGTTTCATCGTCAATGAGATCAGAGGGATACAGTAAACCTGGAGTGAAGCATCGGAATCTATAACTAGAGTCACAGGAATGGTTCAAAACAGTGACAGTAGGAAGAGTCAGTCTTCCTTGTACTTAAGTCGGCATTGTGCCCTTTGTATTTAATTCCGATGCAATTTCTGTGTTTCATCGTCAATAAGAAAGTCCAAGTTATACAGTAAACCTGAAGTGAAGCATCGGAATCTATAACTAGTGTCACAGGAATGGTTCAATACATAGTCAGTAAGAAGAGTCATCTTTTTGTACTTAAGACGGCATTGTGCCTTTTGTGTTTAATTCTGATGCAATTACTGTGTTTCATCGTCAATAAGAAGGTCCAAGGGATACAGTTAACCTGAAGTGAAGCATCGGAATCTATACTAGAGTCACAGGAATGGTTCAAAAAATAGACAGTAAGATGAGGCAGTCTTCTTGTACTTATATCGGCATTGTGTCTTTTGTATTTAATTCCGATGCAATTTCTGTGTTTCATCGTCAATAAGAAGATCAGAGGGATACAGTAAACCTGAAGTGAAGCATCGGAATCTATAACTAGTGTCACAGGAATGGTTCAAATCATTGACAATAGGAAGAGTCAGTCTTCTTGTACTTAAGTCGGCATTGTGCCTTTTGTTTTTAATTCCGATGCAATTTCTGTGTTTCATCGTCAATAAGAAAGTCAAGGGACACAGTAAACCTGAAGTGAATCATCGGAATCAATAACTAGTGTCACAGGAATGGTTCAAAACATAGTCAGTAACAAGAGTCAGTCTTCTAGTCCTTAAGTCGGCATTGTGCCTTTTGTTTTTAATTCCGATGCATTTTCTGGGTTTCATCGTCAATAAGATGGTCCAAGGGATGCAGTAAACATGGAGTGTAGCATCGGAATCTATAACTAGTGTCACAGGAATGGTTCAAAACATAGTCAGTAAGAAGAGTCAGTCTTTTTGTACTTAAGTCGGCATTGTGCCTTTTGTGTTTAATTCCGATGCAATTTCTGTGTTTCAGCGTCAATAAGAAGGTCCAAGGGATACAGTAAACCTGAAGTGAAGCATCGGAATCTATAACTTGTGTCGCAGGAATGGTTCAAAACATAGACGGCAAGATGAGTCAGTCTTCGTGTACTTAAGTCGGCTTTATGCCTTTTGTATTTCATTCCGATGCAATATCTGTGTTTCATCGTCAATGAGATCAGAGGGATACAGTAAACCTGGAGTGAAGCATCGGAATCTATAACTAGAGTCACAGGAATGGTTCAAAACAGTGACAGTAGGAAGAGTCAGTCTTCCTTGTACTTAAGTCGGCATTGTGCCCTTTGTATTTAATTCCGATGCAATTTCTGTGTTTCATCGTCAATAAGAAGGTCCAAGGGATACAGTAAAAGTGAAGTGATGAATCGGAATCTATAACTAGTGTCACAGGAATGGTTCGAATCATAGACAGTAAGAAGGGTCAGTCTTCTTGTACTTAAGTCGGCATTGAGCCTTTTGTATTTAATTCCGATGCAATTTCTGTGTTTCGTAGTCAATAAGAAGGTTCAAGGGATACAGTAAAGCTGAGGTCAAGCATCGGAATCTACAACTAGTGTCACAGGAATGGTTCAAAACATAGCCAGTAAGAAGAGTCAGTCTTCTTGTACTTAATTCGGCATTGTGCCCTTTGTATTTAATTCCGATGCAATTTCTGTGTTCCATCGTCAATAAGAAGGTCAGAGGGATACAGTAAACCTCAAGTGAAGCATCGGAATCTATAACTAGTGTCACAGGAATGGTTCAAAACATAGTCAGTAAGAAGAGTCGGTCTTCTTGTACTTAAGTCGGCATTGTGCCTTTTGTAATTAATTCAGATGCAATTTCTGTATTTCATCGAAAATGAGAAGGTCCAAGGGATACAGTAAATCTGGAGTGAAGTATCGGAATCTATAAGTAGTGTCACAGGGATGAATCAAAACATAGACAGTAAGAAGAGTCAGTATTCTTGTACTTAAGTCGGCATTGTGCCTTTTGTATTTAATTCCCATGCAATTTCTGTGTTTCATCGTCAATAAGAGGGTCCAAGGGATACAGTAAACCTGAAGTGAAGCATCGGAATCAATATCTAGCGTCACAGGAGTGGTTCAAACATAGTCAGTAAGAAGACTCAGTCTTCTAGTCCTTAAGTCGGCATTGTGCCTTATGTATTTAATTTCGATGCAATTTCTGTGTACACCATCAATAAGAAGGTCCAAGGATACAGTAAACCTGGAGTGTAGCATCGGAATCTATAACTAGTGTCACAGGAATGGTTCAAAACATACACAGTAAGAAGAGTCAGTCTTCTTGTACTTAAGTCGGCATTGTGCCTTTTGTATTTAATTCCAATGCAATTTGTGTGTTTCATCGTCAATAAGAAGGACCAACGGATACAGTAAACCTGGAGTGTAGCATCGAAATCTATAACTAGTGTCACAGGGATGGTTCAAAACATAGACAGTAAGAAGAGTCAGTCTTCTTGTACTTAAGTCGGCATTGCGCCATTTGTATTTAATTCCGATACAAAATCTGTGTTTCTTCGTCAATAAGAAGGTCAGAGGGGTACAGTAATACTAAATTGAAGCATCGGAATCTATAACTAGTGTCACAGGAATGGTTCAAAGCATAGTCAGTAAGAATAGTCAGTCTTCTTGTACTTAAGTCATCATTGTGCATTTTCTATTTAATTCAGATGCAATTTCTGTGTTTCAACGTCAATAAGAAGGTCCAAGGGATACAGTAAACCTGGAGTGAAGCATCGGAATCGATAACTAGTGTCACAGGAATGGTTCAAAACATAGACAGTAAGATGAGTCAGTCTTCTTGTACTTAAGTCGGCATTGTGCCTTTTGTATTTAATTCCGATGCAATTTCTGTGTTTCATCGTCAATAAGAAGATCAGAGGGATACAGTAAACCTAAAGTGAAGCATCGGAATCTATAACTAGTGTCACAGGGATGGTTCAAAACATAGACAGTAAGAAGAGTCTGTATTCTTGTACTTAAGTCAGCATTGTGCCTTTTGTATATAATTCCGATGCAATTTCTGTGTTTCATCGTTAATACGAAGGTCCAAGGGATACAGTAAACCTGAAGTGAAGCACCGGAATCTATAACTAGTGTCACAGGAATGGTTCAAAGTATAGTCAGTAAGAACAGTCAGTCTACTTGTACTTAAGTCGGCATTGTGCCTTTTGTATTTAATTCCGATGCAATTTCTGTGTTTCATCGTCAATAAGAAGGTCCAAGGGATACAGTAAACCTAAAGTGAAAGATCAGAGTCTATAACTAGTGTCACAGGAATGGTTGAAATCATAGTCAGTAAGAAGAGTCAGTCTTCTTGTACTAAAGTCGGCATTGTGCCTTTTCTATTTAATTCCGATGCCATTTCTGTGTTTCCTCGTCAATAAGAAGGTCAGAGGGATACAGTAAACCTAAAGTGAAGCACCGGGATCTATAACAAGTGTCACAGGAATGGTTCAAACATAGTCAGTAAGAAGAGTCAGTCTGCTTGTACTTAAGTCGGCATTGTGCCTTTTGTATTTAATCCCGATGCAATTTCTGTGTTTCATCGTGAATAAGAAGGTCCAAGGGATGCAGTAAACCTGAAGTGAAGCATCGGAATCTATAACTAGTGTCACAGGAATGGTTCAAAACATAGTCAGTAAAAAGAGTCAGTCTTCTTGTACTTAAGTCGGCATTGTGGCTTTTGTATTTAATTCCGATGCAATATCTGTGTTTCATCGTCAATAAGAAGGTCGGAGAGATACAGTAAACCTTAAGTGAAGCATCGGAATCTATAACTAGTGTCACAGGACTGGTTCAATACATAGTCAGTAAGAAGAGTCATCTTTTTGTACCTAAGACGGCATTGTGCCTTTTGTGTTTAATTCTGATGCAATTACTGTGTTTCATCGTCAACAAGAAGATCCAAGGGATACAGTTAACCTGAAGTGAAGCATCGGAACCTATACTAGAGTCACAGGAATGGTTCAAAAAATAGACAGTTAGATGAGGCAGTCTTCTTGTACTTATATCGGCATTGTGTCTTTTGTATTTAATTCCGATGCAATTTCTGTGTTTCATCGTCAATAAGAAAGTCAAGGGACACAGTAAACCTGAAGTGAATCATCGGAATCAATAACTAGTGTCACAGGAATGGTTCAAAACATAGTCAGTAACAAGAGTCAGTCTTCTAGTCCTTATGTCGGCATTGTGCCTTTTGTTTTTAATTCCGATGCATTTTCTGTGTTTCATCGTCAATAAGATGGTCCAAGGGATGCAGTAAACATGGAGTGTAGCATCGGAATCTATAACTAGTGTCACAGGAATGGTTCAAAACATAGTCAGTAAGAAGAGTCAGTCTTTTTGTACTTAAGTCGGCATTGTGCCTTTTGTGTTTTTTTCCGATGCAATTTCTGTGTTTCAGCGTCAATAAGAAGGTCCAAGGGATACAGTAAACCTGAAGTGAAGCATCGGAATCTATAACTTGTGTCGCAGGAATGGTTCAAAACATAGACGGCAAGATGAGTCAGTCTTCTTGTACTTAAGTCGGCTTAATGCCTTTTGTATTTCATTCCGATGCAATATCTGTGTTTCATCGTCAATGAGATCAGAGGGATACAGTAAACCTGGAGTGAAGCATCGGAATCTATAACTAGAGTCACAGGAATGGTTCAAAACAGTGACAGTAGGAAGAGTCAGTCTTCCTTGTACTTAAGTCGGCATTGTGCCCTTTGTATTTAATTCCGATGCAATTTCTGTGTTTCATCGTCAATAAGAAAGTCCAAGTTATACAGTAAACCTGAAGTGAAGCATCGGAATCTATACTAGAGTCACAGGAATGGTTCAAAAAATAGACAGTAAGATGAGGCAGTCTTCTTGTACTTATATCGGCATTGTGTCTTTTGTATTTAATTCCGATGCAATTTCTGTGTTTCATCGTCAATAAGATGATCAGAGGGATACAGTAAACCTGAAGTGAAGCATCGGAATCTATAACTAGTGTCACAGGAATGGTTCAAATCATTGACAATAGGAAGAGTCAGTCTTCTTGTACTTAAGTCGGCATTGTGCCTTTTGTATTTAATTCCGATGCAATTTCTGTGTTTCATCGTCAATAAGAAAGTCAAGGGACACAGTAAACCTGAAGTGAATCATCGGAATCAATAACTAGTGTCACAGGAATGGTTCAAAACATAGTCAGTAACAAGAGTCAGTCTTCTAGTCCTTAAGTCGGCATTGTGCCTTTTGTTTTTAATTCCGATGCATTTTCTGGGTTTCATCGTCAATAAGATGGTCCAAGATATGCAGTAAACATGGAGTGTAGCATCGGAATCTATAACTAGTGTCACAGGAATGGTTCAAAACATAGTCAGTAAGAAGAGTCAGTCTTTTTGTACTTAAGTCGGCATTGTGCCTTTTGTGTTTAATTCCGATGCAATTTCTGTGTTTCAGCGTCAATAAGAAGGTCCAAGGGATACAGTAAACCTGAAGTGAAGCATCGGAATCTATAACTTGTGTCGCAGGAATGGTTCAAAACATAGACGGCAAGATGAGTCAGTCTTCTTATACTTAAGTCGGCTTTATGCCTTTTGTATTTCATTCCGATGCAATATCTGTGTTTCATCGTCAATGAGATCAGAGGGATACAGTAAACCTGGAGTGAAGCATCGGAATCTATAACTAGAGTCACAGGAATGGTTCAAAACAGTGACAGTAGGAAGAGTCAGTCTTCCTTGTACTTAAGTCGGCATTGTGCCCTTTGTATTTAATTCCGATGCAATTTCTGTGTTTCATCGTCAATAAGAAGGTCCAAGGGATACAGTAAAAGTGAAGTGATGAATCGGAATCTATAACTAGTGTCACAGGAATGGTTCGAATCATAGACAGTAAGAAGGGTCAGTCTTCTTGTACTTAAGTCGGCATTGAGCCTTTTGTATTTAATTCCGATGCAATTTCTGTGTTTCGTAGTCAATAAGAAGGTTCAAGGGATACAGTAAAGCTGAGGTCAAGCATCGGAATCTACAACTAGTGTCACAGGAATGGTTCAAAACATAGCCAGTAAGAAGAGTCAGTCTTCTTGTACTTAATTCGGCATTGTGCCCTTTGTATTTAATTCCGATGCAATTTCTGTGTTCCATCGTCAATAAGAAGGTCAGAGGGATACAGTAAACCTCAAGTGAAGCATCGGAATCTATAACTAGTGTCACAGGAATGGTTCAAACATAGTCAGTAAGAAGAGTCGGTCTTCTTGTACTTAAGTCGGCATTGTGCCTTTTGTAATTAATTCAGATGCAATTTCTGTATTTCATCGAAAATGAGAAGGTCCAAGGGATACAGTAAATCTGGAGTGAAGTATCGGAATCTATAAGTAGTGTCACAGGGATGAATCAAAACATAGACAGTAAGAAGAGTCAGTATTCTTGTACTTAAGTCGGCATTGTGCCTTTTGTATTTAATTCCCATGCAATTTCTGTGTTTCATCGTCAATAAGAGGGTCCAAGGGATACAGTAAACCTCAAGTGAAGCATCGGAATCAATATCTAGCGTCACAGGAATGGTTCAAACATAGTCAGTAAGAAGACTCAGTCTTCTAGTCCTTAAGTCGGCATTGTGCCTTATGTATTTAATTTCGATGCAATTTCTGTGTACACCATCAATAAGAAGGTCCAAGGATACAGTAAACCTGGAGTGTAGCATCGGAATCTATAACTAGTGTCACAGGAATGGTTCAAAACATACACAGTAAGAAGAGTCAGTCTTCTTGTACTTAAGTCGGCATTGTGCCTTTTGTATTTAATTCCAATGCAATTTGTGTGTATCATCGTCAATAAGAAGGACCAACGGATACAGTAAACCTGGAGTGTAGCATCGAAATCTATAACTAGTGTCACAGGGATGGTTCAAAACATAGACAGTAAGAAGAGTCAGTCTTCTTGTACTTAAGTCGGCATTGCGCCATTTGTATTTAATTCCGATACAAAATCTGTGTTTCTTCGTCAATAAGAAGGTCAGAGGGGTACAGTAATACTAAATTGAAGCATCGGAATCTATAACTAGTGTCACAGGAATGGTTCAAAGCATAGTCAGTAAGAATAGTCAGTCTTCTTGTACTTAAGTCATAATTGTGCATTTTCTATTTAATTCAGATGCAATTTCTGTGTTTCAACGTCAATAAGAAGGTCCAAGGGATACAGTAAACCTGGAGTGAAGCATCGGAATCGATAACTAGTGTCACAGGAATGGTTCAAAACATTGACAGTAAGAAGAGTCAGTATTCTTGTACTTAAGTCGGCATTGTGTCTTTTGTATTTAATTTCGATGCAATTTCTGTGTTTCATCGTCAATAAGATGATCAGAGGGATACAGAAAACCTGAAGTGAAGCATCGGAATCTATAACTAGTGTCACAGGAACGGTTCAAATCATTGACAATAGGAAGAGTCAGTCTTCTTGTACTTAAGTCGGCATTGTACATTTTGTATTAAATTCCGATGCAATTTCTGTGTTTCATCGTCAATAAGAAGGTCCAAGGGATACAGTAAACCTGAAGTGAAGCATCGGAATCTATAACTACTGTCACAGGAATGGTTCAAAACATAGACAGTAAGAAGAGTCAGTCGTCTTGTACTTAAGTCGGTATTGTGCTTTTTGTATTTAATTCCGATGGAATTTCTGTGTTTCATCGTCAATAAGAGGGTCCAAGGGATACAATAAATCTGAAGTGTAGCATCGGAATCTATAACTAGTGTCGCAGGAATGGTTCAAAGCATAGACAGTAAGAAGAGTCAGTCTTCGTGTACTTAGGTCTGCATTTTGCCTTTTTTATTTAATTCCGATGCAATTTCTGTGTTTCATCGTCAATAAGAAGGTCCAAGGGATACAGTAAACCTGAAGTGAAGCATCGGAATCTATAACTTGTGTCACAGGAATGGTTCAAAACATAGTCAGTAAGAAGAGTCAGTCTTCTTGTTCTTAAGTCGGCATTGTGCCTTTTCTATTTAATTCCGATGCCATTTCTGTGTTTCAGCGTCAGTAAGAAGGTCCAAGGGATACAGTAAACCAGAAGTGAGGCATCGGAATCTATAACTAGTGTCACAGGTATGGTTTAAATCATAGTCAGCAACATGAGTCAGTCTTCTTGTACTTAAGTCGGCATTGTGCCTTTTGTATTTAATTCCGATGCAATTTCTGTGTTTCATCGTCAATAAGATGGTCAGAGGGATACAGTAAACCAGAAGTGAAGCATCGCAATCTATAACTAGTGTCACAGGATTGGTTCAAAACATAGACAGTAAGAAGAGTCAGTATTCTTGTTCTTAAGTCGGCATTGTGCCTTTTGTATTTAATTCCGATGCAATTTCTGTGTTTCATCGTCAATAAGAAGGTCCAAGGGATACAGTAAACCTGAAGTGAAGCATCGGAATCTATAACTTGTGTCGCAGGAATGGTTCAAAACATAGACGGCAAGATGAGTCAGTCTTCTTGTACTTAAGTCGGCTTAATGCCTTTTGTATTTCATTCCGATGCAATATCTGTGTTTCATCGTCAATGAGATCAGAGGGATACAGTAAACCTGGAGTGAAGCATCGGAATCTATAACTAGAGTCACAGGAATGGTTCAAAACAGTGACAGTAGGAAGAGTCAGTCTTCCTTGTACTTAAGTCGGCATTGTGCCCTTTGTATTTAATTCCGATGCAATTTCTGTGTTTCATCGTCAATAAGAAAGTCCAAGTTATACAGTAAACCTGAAGTGAAGCATCGGAATCTATACTAGAGTCACAGGAATGGTTCAAAAAATAGACAGTAAGATGAGGCAGTCTTCTTGTACTTATATCGGCATTGTGTCTTTTGTATTTAATTCCGATGCAATTTCTGTGTTTCATCGTCAATAAGAAGATCAGAGGGATACAGTAAACCTGAAGTGAAGCATCGGAATCTATAACTAGTGTCACAGGAATGGTTCAAATCATTGACAATAGGAAGAGTCAGTCTTCTTGTACTTAAGTCGGCATTGTGCCTTTTGTATTTAATTCCGATGCAATTTCTGTGTTTCATCGTCAATAAGAAAGTCAAGGGACACAGTAAACCTGAAGTGAATCATCGGAATCAATAACTAGTGTCACAGGAATGGTTCAAAACATAGTCAGTAACAAGAGTCAGTCTTCTAGTCCTTAAGTCGGCATTGTGCCTTTTGTTTTTAATTCCGATGCATTTTCTGGGTTTCATCGTCAATAAGATGGTCCAAGATATGCAGTAAACATGGAGTGTAGCATCGGAATCTATAACTAGTGTCACAGGAATGGTTCAAAACATAGTCAGTAAGAAGAGTCAGTCTTTTTGTACTTAAGTCGGCATTGTGCCTTTTGTGTTTAATTCCGATGCAATTTCTGTGTTTCAGCGTCAATAAGAAGGTCCAAGGGATACAGTAAACCTGAAGTGAAGCATCGGAATCTATAACTTGTGTCGCAGGAATGGTTCAAAACATAGACGGCAAGATGAGTCAGTCTTCTTATACTTAAGTCGGCTTTATGCCTTTTGTATTTCATTCCGATGCAATATCTGTGTTTCATCGTCAATGAGATCAGAGGGATACAGTAAACCTGGAGTGAAGCATCGGAATCTATAACTAGAGTCACAGGAATGGTTCAAAACAGTGACAGTAGGAAGAGTCAGTCTTCCTTGTACTTAAGTCGGCATTGTGCCCTTTGTATTTAATTCCGATGCAATTTCTGTGTTTCATCGTCAATAAGAAGGTCCAAGGGATACAGTAAAAGTGAAGTGATGAATCGGAATCTATAACTAGTGTCACAGGAATGGTTCGAATCATAGACAGTAAGAAGGGTCAGTCTTCTTGTACTTAAGTCGGCATTGAGCCTTTTGTATTTAATTCCGATGCAATTTCTGTGTTTCGTAGTCAATAAGAAGGTTCAAGGGATACAGTAAAGCTGAGGTCAAGCATCGGAATCTACAACTAGTGTCACAGGAATGGTTCAAAACATAGCCAGTAAGAAGAGTCAGTCTTCTTGTACTTAATTCGGCATTGTGCCCTTTGTATTTAATTCCGATGCAATTTCTGTGTTCCATCGTCAATAAGAAGGTCAGAGGGATACAGTAAACCTCAAGTGAAGCATCGGAATCTATAACTAGTGTCACAGGAATGGTTCAAACATAGTCAGTAAGAAGAGTCGGTCTTCTTGTACTTAAGTCGGCATTGTGCCTTTTGTAATTAATTCAGATGCAATTTCTGTATTTCATCGAAAATGAGAAGGTCCAAGGGATACAGTAAATCTGGAGTGAAGTATCGGAATCTATAAGTAGTGTCACAGGGATGAATCAAAACATAGACAGTAAGAAGAGTCAGTATTCTTGTACTTAAGTCGGCATTGTGCCTTTTGTATTTAATTCCCATGCAATTTCTGTGTTTCATCGTCAATAAGAGGGTCCAAGGGATACAGTAAACCTCAAGTGAAGCATCGGAATCAATATCTAGCGTCACAGGAATGGTTCAAACATAGTCAGTAAGAAGACTCAGTCTTCTAGTCCTTAAGTCGGCATTGTGCCTTATGTATTTAATTTCGATGCAATTTCTGTGTACACCATCAATAAGAAGGTCCAAGGATACAGTAAACCTGGAGTGTAGCATCGGAATCTATAACTAGTGTCACAGGAATGGTTCAAAACATACACAGTAAGAAGAGTCAGTCTTCTTGTACTTAAGTCGGCATTGTGCCTTTTGTATTTAATTCCAATGCAATTTGTGTGTATCATCGTCAATAAGAAGGACCAACGGATACAGTAAACCTGGAGTGTAGCATCGAAATCTATAACTAGTGTCACAGGGATGGTTCAAAACATAGACAGTAAGAAGAGTCAGTCTTCTTGTACTTAAGTCGGCATTGCGCCATTTGTATTTAATTCCGATACAAAATCTGTGTTTCTTCGTCAATAAGAAGGTCAGAGGGGTACAGTAATACTAAATTGAAGCATCGGAATCTATAACTAGTGTCACAGGAATGGTTCAAAGCATAGTCAGTAAGAATAGTCAGTCTTCTTGTACTTAAGTCATAATTGTGCATTTTCTATTTAATTCAGATGCAATTTCTGTGTTTCAACGTCAATAAGAAGGTCCAAGGGATACAGTAAACCTGGAGTGAAGCATCGGAATCGATAACTAGTGTCACAGGAATGGTTCAAAACATTGACAGTAAGAAGAGTCAGTATTCTTGTACTTAAGTCGGCATTGTGTCTTTTGTATTTAATTTCGATGCAATTTCTGTGTTTCATCGTCAATAAGATGATCAGAGGGATACAGAAAACCTGAAGTGAAGCATCGGAATCTATAACTAGTGTCACAGGAACGGTTCAAATCATTGACAATAGGAAGAGTCAGTCTTCTTGTACTTAAGTCGGCATTGTACATTTTGTATTAAATTCCGATGCAATTTCTGTGTTTCATCGTCAATAAGAAGGTCCAAGGGATACAGTAAACCTGAAGTGAAGCATCGGAATCTATAACTACTGTCACAGGAATGGTTCAAAACATAGACAGTAAGAAGAGTCAGTCGTCTTGTACTTAAGTCGGTATTGTGCTTTTTGTATTTAATTCCGATGGAATTTCTGTGTTTCATCGTCAATAAGAGGGTCCAAGGGATACAATAAATCTGAAGTGTAGCATCGGAATCTATAACTAGTGTCGCAGGAATGGTTCAAAGCATAGACAGTAAGAAGAGTCAGTCTTCGTGTACTTAGGTCTGCATTTTGCCTTTTTTATTTAATTCCGATGCAATTTCTGTGTTTCATCGTCAATAAGAAGGTCCAAGGGATACAGTAAACCTGAAGTGAAGCATCGGAATCTATAACTTGTGTCACAGGAATGGTTCAAAACATAGTCAGTAAGAAGAGTCAGTCTTCTTGTTCTTAAGTCGGCATTGTGCCTTTTCTATTTAATTCCGATGCCATTTCTGTGTTTCAGCGTCAGTAAGAAGGTCCAAGGGATACAGTAAACCAGAAGTGAGGCATCGGAATCTATAACTAGTGTCACAGGTATGGTTTAAATCATAGTCAGCAACATGAGTCAGTCTTCTTGTACTTAAGTCGGCATTGTGCCTTTTGTATTTAATTCCGATGCAATTTCTGTGTTTCATCGTCAATAAGATGGTCAGAGGGATACAGTAAACCAGAAGTGAAGCATCGCAATCTATAACTAGTGTCACAGGATTGGTTCAAAACATAGACAGTAAGAAGAGTCAGTATTCTTGTTCTTAAGTCGGCATTGTGCCTTTTGTATTTAATTCCGATGCAATTTCTGTGTTTCATCGTCAATAAGAAGGTCCAAGGGATACAGTAAACCAGAAGTGAAGCATCGCAATCTATAACTAGTGTCACAGGATTGGTTCAAAACATAGACAGTAAGAAGAGTCAGTATTCTTGTACTTAAGTCGGCATTGTGTCTTTTGTATTTAATTTCGATGCAATTTCTGTGTTTCATCGTTAATATGATGATCAGAGGGATACAGGAAACCTGGAGTGAAGCATCGGAATCTATAACTAGTGTCACAGGAACGGTTCAAATCATTGACAATAGGAAGAGTCAGTCTTCTTGTACTTAAGTCGGCATTGTGCATTTTGTATTTAATTCCGATGCAATTTCTGTGTTTCATCGTCAATAAGAAGGTCCAAAGGATACAGTAAACCTGAAGTGAAGCATCGGAATCTATAACTAGTGTCACAGGAATGGTTCAAAGCATAGACAGTAAGAAGAGTCAGTCGTCTTGTACTTAAGTTGGTATTGTGCCTTTTGTATTTAATTCCGATGGAATTTCTGTGTTTCATCGTCAATAAGAAGGTCCAAGGGATACAATAAATCTGAAGTGTAGCATCGGAATCTATAACTAGTGTCGCAGGAATGGTTCAAAGCATAGACAGTAAGAAGAGTCAGTCTTCGTGTACTTAGGTCTGCATTTTGCCTTTTGTATTTAATTCCGATGCAATTTCTGTGTTTCATCGTCAATAAGAAGGTCCAAGGGATACAGTAAACCTGAAGTGAAGCATCGGAATCTATAACTTGTGTCACAGGAGTGGTTCAAAACATAGTCAGTAAGAAGAGTCAGTCTTCTTGTTCCTAAGTCGGCATTGTGCCTTTTCTATTTACTTCCGATGCAATTTCTGTGTTTCAGCGTCAGTAAGAAGGTCCAAGGGATACAGTAAACCAGAAATGAAGCATCGGAATCTATAACTAGTGTCACAGGTATGGTTTAAATCATCGACAGTAACATGAGTCAGACTTCTTGTACTTAAGTCGGCATTGTGTCTTTTGTATTTAATTCCGATGCAATTTCTGTGTTTCATCGTCAATAAGAAGATCAGAGGGATACAGTAAACCTGAAGTGAAGCATCGGAATCTATAACTAGAGTCACAGGAGCGGTTCGAAATAGTGACAGTAGGAAGAGTCAGTCTTCTTGCACTTAAGTCGGCATTGTGCCCTTTGTATTTCATTCCGATGCAATTTCTGTGTTTCATCGTCAACAAGAAAGTCCAAGGGATACAGTAAACCTGGAGTAAAGCTTCGGAATCTATGACTAGTGTCACAGGGATGGTTCAAAACATAGACAGTAAGAAGAGACAGTATTCTTGTACTTAAGTCGGCATTGTGCCTTTTGTATTTAATTCCGATGCAATTTCTGTGTTTCATCGTCAATAAGAAGGTCCAATGGATACAGTAAATCTGAAGTGAAGCACCGGAATCTATAACTAGTGTCACAGGAATGGTTCAAACATATAAGTAAGAACAGTCAGTCTTCTTGTACTTAATTCTGCATTGTGCCCATTGTATTTAATTCCGATGCAATCTCTGTGTTTCATCGTCAATAAGAAGATCCAAGGGATACAGTAAACCTGAAGTGAAGCATCGGAATTTATAACTAGTGTCACAGGAATGGATCAAAACATAGTCAGTAAGAAGAGTCAGTCTTCTTGTACTTAAGTCGGAATTTTTCCCTTTGGATTTTAATTGCGATGCAATTTCTGTGTTTCATCGTCAATAAGAAGGACCAAGGGATACAGTAAACCTGGAGTGTAGCATCGGAATCCATATCTAGTGTCACAGGGATGGTTCAAAACATAGACAGTAAGAAGAGTCAGTCTTCTTGTACTTAAGTCGACATTGTGCCTTTTGTATTTAATTGCGATACTATATCTGTGTTTCATCGGCAATAAGAAGGTCAGAGGGATACAGTAATCCTAAAGTGAAGCATCGGAATCTATAACTAGTGTCAGAGGAATGGTTCAAAGCATAGTCAGTAAGAATAGTCTGTCTTCTTGTACTTAAGTCATCATTGTGCATTTTCTATTTAATTCGGATGCAATTTCTGTGTTTCATCGTCAATAAGAAGGTCCAAGGGATACAGTAAACCTGAAGTGAAGCATCGGAATCTATAACTAGTGTCACAGGAATGGTTCAAAACAGAGACAGTATGAAGAGTCACTCGTCTTGTACTTAAGTCGGTATTGTGCCTTTTGTATTTAATTTCGATGCAATTTCTGTGTTTCATCGTCAATAAGAAGGTCCAAGGGATACAATAAATCTGAAGTGTAGCATCGGAATCTATAAGTAGTGTCACAGGAATGGTTCAAAAATAGTCAGTAAGAAGAGTCAGTCTTCTTGTCTTTAAGGTGGCATTGTGCCTTTTGTATTTAATTCCGATGCAATTTCTGTGTTTCATCGTCAATAAGAAGGTCAGAGGGATACAGTAAACCTGAAGAGAAGCATCGGAATCCAAAAGTAGTGTCACAGGAATGGTTCAAACCATAGATAGTAGGAATAGTCTGTCATCTTGTCCTTAAGTCGGCTTTGTGCCTTTTGTATTTCATTCCGATGCAATTTCTGTGTTTCATCGTCAATAAGAAGGTCCAAGGTATACAATTTAACTGGAGTGTAGCATCGGAATCTATAACTAGTGTAACAGGAATGGTTCAAAGCATAGACAGTAAGAAGAGTCAGTCTTCGTGTACTTAAGTCGGCATTTTGCCTTTTGTATTTAATTCCAAGGCAATTTCTGTGTTTCATCGTCAGTAAGAAGGTCCAAGGAATACAGTAAATCTGAAGTGAAGCATCGGAATCTATAACTAGTGTCACAGGAATGGTTCAAAATATAGTCAGTAAGAAGACTTAGTCTTCTTGATCTTAAGTCGGCATTGTGCCTTTTCTATTTAATTCCGATGCAATTTCTGTATTTCATCGTCAATAACAAGGTGCAAGGGATACAGTGAAGCTGGAGTGAAGCATCGGAATCATTAACTAGTGTCACAGGAATGGTTCGAAACATAGTCAGTAAGAAGAGTCAGTCTTCTTGTCCTTAAGGTGGCATTGTGTCTTTTGTATTTAATTTTGATACAATTTCTTTGTTTCATCGTCAAGAAGAAGGTCAGAGAGATACAGTAAACCTGAAGAGAAGCATCGGAATCCACAACTCGTGTCACAGGCTTGGTCAAAACATAGACAGTAGGAAGAGTCAGTCTTCTTGTACTTAAGTCGGCATTGTGCCTTTTGTATTTAATTCCGATGCAATTTCTGTGTTTTATCGTCAATAAGAAGGTCCAAGGTATACAGTAAACCTGAAGTAAAGCGTCCGAATCTGTAACTAGTGTCACAGGAATGGTTCAAACTATAATCAGTAAGAAGAGTCAGTCTACTAGTACTTAAGTCGGCATTGTGCCTTATCTATTAAATTCCGATGCAAAATCTGTGTTTCATCGTCAATAAGAAGGTCCAAGGGATACAGTAAACCTAAAGTGAAAGATCAGAGTCTATAACTAGTGTCACTGGAATGGTTGAAATCATAGTCAGTAAGAAGAGTCAGTCTTCTTGTACTAAAGTCGGCATTGTGCCTTTTGTATTTAATTCCGATGCAATTTCTGTGTTTCCTCGTCAATAAGAAGGTCAGAGGGATACAGTAAACCTAAAGTGAAGCACCGGGATCTATAACAAGTGTCACAGGAATGGTTCAAAACATAGTCAGTAAGAAGAGTCAGTCTGCTTGTACTTAAGTCGGCATTGTGCCTTTTGTATTTAATCCCGATGCAATTTCTGTGTTTCATCGTGGATAAGAAGGTCCAAGGGATACAGTAAACCTGAAGTGAAGCATCGGAATCTATAACTAGTGTCACAGGAATGGTTCAAAACATAGTCAGTAAAAAGAGTCAGTCTTCTTGTACTTAAGTCGGCATTGTGGCTTTTGTATTTAATTCCGATGCAATTTCTGTGTTTCTTCGTCAATAAGAAGGTCGGAGAGATACAGTAAACCTTAAGTGAAGCATCGGAATCTATAACTAGTGTCACAGGAATGGTTCAATACATAGTCAGTAAGAAGAGTCATCTTTTTGTACTTAAGACGGCATTGTGTCTTTTGTGTTTAATTCTGATGCAATTACTGTGTTTCATCGTCAATAAGAAGGTCCAAGGGATACAGTAAACCTGAAGTGAAGCATCGGAATCTATACTAGAGTCACAGGAATGGTTCAAAAAATAGACAGTAAGATGAGGCAGTCTTCTTGTACTTATATCGGCATTGTGTCTTTTGTATTTAATTCCGATGCAATTTCTGTGTTTCATCGTCAATAAGAAGATCAGAGGGATACAGTAAACCTGAAGTGAAGCATCGGAATCTATAACTAGTGTCACAGGAATGGTTCAAATCATTGACAATAGGAAGAGTCAGTCTTCTTGTACTTAAGTCGGCATTGTGCCTTTTGTATTTAATTCCGATGCAATTTCTGTGTTTCATCGTCAATGAGATCAGAGGGATACAGTAAACCTGGAGTGAAGCATCGGAATCTATAACTAGAGTCACAGGAATGGTTCAAAACAGTGACAGTAGGAAGAGTCAGTCTTCCTTGTACTTAAGT
Organism: Schistocerca serialis cubense; assembly: GCF_023864345.2. Taxonomy (NCBI): domain Eukaryota; kingdom Metazoa; phylum Arthropoda; class Insecta; order Orthoptera; family Acrididae; genus Schistocerca; species Schistocerca serialis. Next base: position 6,218,207 of record NW_026047584.1, on the reverse strand, counting down.
CGGCATTGTGCCCTTTGTATTAAATTCCGATGCAATTTCTGTGTTTCATCGTCAATAAGAAAGTCCAAGTTATACTGTAAACCTGAAGTGAAGCATCGGAATCTATAACTAGTGTCACAGGAATGGTTCAAATCATTGACAATAGGAAGAGTCAGTCTTCTTGTACTTAAGTCGGCATTGTGCCTTTTGTATTTAATTCCGATGCAATTTCTGTGTTTCATCGTCAATAAGAAAGTCAAGGGACACAGTAAACCTGAAGTGAATCATCGGAATCAATAATTAGTGTCACAGGAATGGTTCAAAACATAGTCAGTAACAAGAGTCAGTCTTCTAGTCCTTAAGTCGGCATTGTGCCTTTTATTTTTAATTCCGATGCATTTTCTGGGTTTCATCGTCAATAAGGTGGTCCAAGGGATGCAGTAAACATGGAGTGTAGCATCGGAATCTATAACTAGTGTCACAGGAATGGTTCAAAACATAGTCAGTAAGAAGAGTCAGTCTTTTTGTACTTAAGTCGGCATTGTGCCTTTTGTGTTTAATTCCGATGCAATTTCTGTGTTTCAGCGTCAATAAGAAGGTCCAAGGGATACAGTAAACCTGAAGTGAAGCATCGGAATCTATAACTTGTGTCGCAGGAATGGTTCTAAACATAGACGGCAAGATGAGTCAGTCTTCTTGTACTTAAGTCGGCTTTATGCCTTTTGTATTTCATTCCGATGCAATATCTGTGTTTCATCGTCAATGAGATCAGAGGGATACAGTAAACCTGGAGTGAAGCATCGGAATCTATAACTAGAGTCACAGGAATGGTTCAAAACAGTGACAGTAGGAAGAGTCAGTCTTCCTTGTACTTAAGTCGGCATTGTGCCCTTTGTATTTAATTCCGATGCAATTTCTGTGTTTCATCGTCAATAAGAAAGTCCAAGTTATACAGTAAACCTGAAGTGAAGCATCGGAATCTATAACTAGTGTCACAGGAATGGTTCAATACATAGTCAGTAAGAAGAGTCATCTTTTTGTACTTAAGACGGCATTGTGCCTTTTGTGTTTAATTCTGATGCAATTACTGTGTTTCATCGTCAATAAGAAGGTCCTAGGGATACAGTTAACCTGAAATGAAGCATCGGAATCTATACTAGAGTCACAGGAATGGTTCAAAAAATAGACAGTAAGATGAGGCAGTCTTCTTGTACTTATATCGGCATTGTTTCTTTTGTATTTAATTCCGATGCAATTTTTGTGTTTCATCGTCAATAAGAAGATCAGAGGGATACAGTAAACCTGAAGTGAAGCATCGGAATCTATAACTAGTGTCACAGGAATGGTTCAAATCATTGACAATAGGAAGAGTCAGTCTTCTTGTACTTAAGTCGGCATTGTGCCTTTTGTATTTAATTCCGATGCAATTTCTGTGTTTCAACGTCAATAAGAAAGTCAAGGGACACAGTAAACCTGAAGTGAATCATCGGAATCAATAACTAGTGTCACAGGAATGGTTCAAAACATAGTCAGTAACAAGAGTCAGTCTTCTAGTCCTTAAGTCGGCATTGTGCCTTTTGTTTTTAATTCCGATGCATTTTCTGGGTTTCATCGTCAATAAGATGGTCCAAGGGATGCAGTAAACATGGAGTGTAGCATCGGAATCTATAACTAGTGTCACAGGAATGGTTCAAAACATAGTCAGTAAGAAGAGTCAGTCTTTTTGTACTTAAGTCGGCATTGTGCCTTTTGTGTTTAATTCCGATGCAATTTCTGTGTTTCAGCGTCAATAAGAAGGTCCAAGGGATACAGTAAACCTGAAGTGAAGCATCGGAATCTATAACTCGTGTCGCAGGAATGGTTCAAAACATAGACGGCAAGATGAGTCAGTCTTCTTGTACTTAAGTCGGCTTTATGCCTTTTGTATTTCATTCCGATGCAATATCTGTGTTTCATCGTCAATGAGATCAGAGGGATACAGTAAACCTGGAGTGAAGCATCGGAATCTATAACTAGAGTCACAGGAATGGTTCAAAACAGTGACAGTAGGAAGAGTCAGTCTTCCTTGTACTTAAGTCGGCATTGTGCCCTTTGTATTAAATTCCGATGCAATTTCTGTGTTTCATCGTCAATAAGAAAGTCCAAGTTATACTGTAAACCTGAAGTGAAGCATCGGAATCTATAACTAGTGTCACAGGAATGGTTCAAAAGATAGACAGTAAGAAGAGTCAGTCTTCTTGTACTTAATTCGGCCTTGTGCCTTTTGTATTTAATTCCGATGCAATTTCTGTGTTTCATCGTCAATAAGAAGGTCCAAGGGATACAGTAAAAGTGAAGTGATGAATCGGAATCTATAACTAGTGTCACAGGAATGGTTCGAAACATAGACAGTAAGAAGGGTCAGTCTTCTTGTACTTAAGTCGGCATTGAGCCTTTTGTATTTAATCCCGATGCAATTTCTGTGTTTCGTAGTCAATAAGAAGGTTCAAGGGATACAGTAAAGCTGAGGTCAAGCATCGGAATCTACAACTAGTGTCACAGGAATGGTTCAAAACATAGCCAGTAAGAAGAGTCAGTCTTCTTGTACTTAATTCGGCATTGTGCCCTTTGTATTTAATTCCGATGCAATTTCTGTGTTCCATCGTCAATAAGAAGGTCAGAGGGATACAGTAAACCTCAAGTGAAGCATCGGAATCTATAACTAGTGTCACAGGAATGGTTCAAAACATAGTCAGTAAGAAGAGTCGGTCTTCTTGTACTTAAGTCGGCATTGTGCCTTTTGTAATTAATTCAGATGCAATTTCTGTATTTCATCGAAAATGAGAAGGTCCAAGGGATACAGTAAATCTGGAGTGAAGTATCGGAATCTATAAGTAGTGTCACAGGGATGAATCAAAACATAGACAGTAAGAAGAGTCAGTATTATTGTACTTAAGTCGACATAGTGCCTTTTGTATTTAATTCCGATGCAATTTCTGTGTTTCATCGTCAATAAGATGATCAGAGGGATACAGAAAACCTGAAGTGAAGCATCGGAATCTATAACTAGTGTCACAGGAACGGTTCAAATCATTGACAATAGGAAGAGTCAGTCTTCTTGTACTTAAGTCGGCATTGTGCATTTTGTATTTAATTCCGATGCAATTTCTGTGTTTCATCGTCAATAAGAAGGTCCAAGGGATACAGTAAACCTGAAGTGAAGCATCGGAATCTATAACTAGTGTCACAGGAATGGTTCAAAACATAGACAGTAAGAAGAGTCAGTCGTCTTGTACTTAAGTCGGTATTGTGCTTTTTGTATTTAATTCCGATGGAATTTCTGTGTTTCATCGTCAATAAGAAGGTCCAAGGGATACAATAAATCTGAAGTGTAGCATCGGAATCTATAACTAGTGTCGAGGGAATGGTTCAAAGCATAGACAGTAAGAAGAGTCAGTCTTCGTGTACTTAGGTCTGCATTTTGCCTTTTTTATTTAATTCCGATGCAATTTCTGTGTTTCATCGTCAATAAGAAGGTCCAAGGGATACAGTAAACCTGAAGTGAAGCATCGGAATCTATAACTTGTGTCACAGGAATGGTTCAAAACATAGTCAGTAAGAAGAGTCAGTCTTCTTGTTCTTAAGTCGGCATTGTGCCTTTTCTATTTAATTCCGATGCAATTTCTGTGTTTCAGCGTCAGTAAGAAGGTCCAAGGGATACAGTAAACCAGAAGTGAAGCATCGGAATCTATAACTAGTGTCACAGGTATGGTTTAAATCATAGACAGCAACATGAGTCAGTCTTCTTGTACTTAAGTCGGCATTGTGCCTTTTGTATTTAATTCCGATGCAATTTCTGTGTTTCATCGTCAATAAGATGGTCAGAGGGATACAGTAAACCAGAAGTGAAGCATCGCAATCTATAACTAGTGTCACAGGATTGGTTCAAAACATAGACAGTAAGAAGAGTCAGTATTCTTGTTCTTAAGTCGGCATTGTGCCTTTTGTATTTAATTCCGATGCAATTTCTGTGTTTCATCGTCAATAAGATGATCAGAGGGATACAGAAAACCTGGAGTGAAGCATCGGAATCTATAACTAGTGTCACAGGAACGGTTCAAATCATTGACAATAGGAAGAGTCAGTCTTCTTGTACTTAAGTCGGCATTGTGCATTTTGTATTTAATTCCGATGCAATTTCTGTGTTTCATCGTCAATAAGAAGGTCCAAGGGATACAGTAAACCTGAAGTGAAGCATCGGAATCTATAACTAGTGTCACAGGAATGGTTCAAAATATAGTCAGTAAGAAGACTTAGTCTTCTTGTTCTTAAGTCGGCATTGTGCCTTTTCTATTTAATTCCGATGCAATTTCTGTATTTCATCGTCAATAACAAGGTCCAAGGGATAGAGTGAAGCTGGAGTGAAGCATCGGAATCATTAACTAGTGTCTCAGGAATGGTTCAAAACATAGTCAGTAAGAAGAGTCAGTCTTCTTGTCCTTAAGGTGGCATTGTGTCTTTTGTATTTAATTTTGATACAATTTCTTTGTTTCATCGTCAAGAAGAAGGTCAGAGATATACAGTAAACCTGAAGAGAAGCATCGGAATCCACAACTCGTGTCACAGGCTTGGTCAAAACATAGACAGTAGGAAGAGTCAGTCTTCTTGTACTTAAGTCGGCATTGTGCCTTTTGTATTTAATTCCGATGCAATTTCTGTGTTTTATCGTCAATAAGAAGGTCCAAGGTATACAGTAAACCTGAAGTAAAGCGTCCGAATCTGTAACTAGTGTCACAGGAATGGTCCAAACTATAATCAGTAAGAAGAGTCAGTCTTTTAGTACTTAAGTCGGCATTGTGCCTTTTCTATTAAATTCCGATGCAAAATCTGTGTTTCATCGTCAATAAGAAGGTCCAAGGGATACAGTAAACCTGGAGTGAAGCATCGGAATCTATAACTAGTGTCACAGAAATGGTTCAAAACATAGACAGTAAGACGAGTCAGTCTTCTTGTACTTAAGTCGGCATTGTGCCATTTCTATTTAATTCCGATGCAATTTCTGTGTTCCATCGTCAATAAGAAGGTCCAAGGGATACAGTAATCCTGGACTGTAGCATCGGAATCTATAACTAGTGTCACAGGAATGGTTCAAAACATAGACAGTAAGAAGAGTCAGTCCTCTTGTACTTAAGTCGGCATTGTGCCTTTTGTATTTAAGTCCGATGCAATTTCTTTGTTTCATCGTCAATAAGAAGGTCCAAGGGATAGAGTAAACCTGAAGTGAAGCATCGGAATCTACAACTAGTGTCTCAGGATTGGTTCAAAACATAGACAGTAAGAAGAGTCAGTCCTCTTGTACTTAAGTCGGCATTGTGCCTTTTGTATTTAATTCCCATGCAATTTCCGTGATTCATCGTCAATAAGAAGGTACAAGGGATACAGTAAACCTGAAGTGAAGCGTCGGAACCTATAACTAGTGTCACAGGAATGGTTCAAATCATACACAGTAGGAAGAGTCAGTGTTCTTGTACTTAAGTCGGCATTGTGCCTTTTGTATTTAATTCCGATGCAATTTCTATGTTTCATCGTCAATAAGACGGTCCAAGGGCTACAGTAAACCTGAAGTGAAGCATCGGAATCTATAACTAGTGTCACAGGAATGGTTCAAAACATAGACAGTATGAAGAGTCAGTCTCCTTATACTTAAGTCGGAATTGTGCCTTTTGTATTTAATTCCGATGCAATTTCTATGTTTCATCGTCAATAAGACGGTCCAAGGGCTACAGTAAACCTGAAGTGAAGCATCGGAATCTACAACTATTGTCACAGGATTGGTTCAAATCATAGACAGTAAGATGAGTCAGTCCTCTTGTACTTAAGTCGGCATTGTGCATTTTGTATTTAAGTCCGATGCAATTTCTTTGTTTCATCGTCAATAAGAAGGTCCAAGGGATAGAGTAAACCTGAAGTGAAGCATCGGAATCTACAACTAGTGTCACTGGATTGGTTCAAAGCATAGACAGTAAGAAGAGTCAGTCTTCTTGTCCTTAAGGTGGTATTGTGTCTTTTGTAATTAATTTTGATACAATTTCTTTGTTTCATCGTCAATAAGAAGGTCAGAGAGAAACAGTAAACCTGAAGAGAAGCATCGGAATCCACAACTCGTGTCACAGGCTTGGTCAAAACATAGACAGTAGGAAGAGTCAGTCTTCTTGTACTTAAGTCGGCATTGTGCCTTTAGTATTTAATTCCGATGCAATTTCTGTGTTTCATCGTCAATAAGAAGGTCCAAGGTATACAGTAAACCTGAAGTAAAGCATCCGAATCTGTAACTAGTGTCACAGGAATGGTTCAAACTATAATCAGTAAGAAGAGTCAGTCTTCTAGTTCTTAAGTCGGCATTGTGCCTTTTCTATTTAATTCCGATGCAAATTCTGTGTTTCATCGTCAATAAGAAGGTCCAAGGGATACAGTAAACCTGGAGTGAAGCATCGGAATCTATAACTGGTCTCACAGAAATGATTCAAAACATAAACAGTAAGACGAGTCAGTCTTCTTGTACTTAAGTCGGCATTGTGCCATTTCTATTTAATTCCGATGCAATTTCTGTGTTCCATCGTCAATAAGAAGGTCCAAGGGATACAGTAATCCTGGAGTGTAGCATCGGAATCTATAACTAGTGTCACAGGAATGGTTCAAAACATAGACAGAAAGAAGATTTAGTCTTCATGTACTTAAGTCGGTATTTTGCCCTTTGTATTTAATTCCGAAGCAATTTCTGTGTTTTATCGACAATAAGAAGGTCCAAGGGATACAGTAAACCTGAAGTGAAGCATCGGAATCTATAACTAGTGTCACAGGAATGGTTCAAAACATAGACAGTAAGAAGAGTCAGTCTTCTTGTACTTAAGTCGGCATTGTGCCTTTTGTATTTAATTCCGATGCAATTTCCGTGATTCATCGCCAATAAGAAGGTACAAGGGATACAGTAAACCTGAATTGAAGCGTCGGAACCTATAACTAGTGTCACAGGAATGGTTCAAATCATAGACAGTAGGAAGAGTCAGTGTTCTTGTACTTAAGTCGGCATTGTGCCTATTGTATTTAATTCCGATGCAATTTCTATGTTTCATCGTCAATAAGACGGTCCAAGGGCTACAGTAAACCTGAAGTGAAGCATCGGAATCTACAACTAGTGTCACAGGATTGGTTCAAAACATAGACAGTTAGAAGAGTCAGTCCTCTTGTACTTCAGTCGGCATTGTGCCTTTTGTATTTAAGTCCGATGCAATTTCTTTGTTTCATCGTCAATAAGAAGATCCAAGAGATAGAGTAAACCTGAAGTGAAGCATCGGAATCTACAACTAGTGTCACAGGATTGGTTCAAAACATAGACAGTAAGAAGAGTCAGTCCTCTTGTACTTAAGTCGGCATTGTGCCTTTTGTATTTAATTCCGATGCAATTTCCGTGATTCATCGTCAATAAGAAGGTACAAGGGATACAGTAAACATGAAGTGAAGCGTCGGAACCTATAACTAGTGTCACAGGAATGGTTCAAATCATACACAGTAGGAAGAGTCAGGGGTCTTGTACTTAAGTCGGCATTGTGCCTTTTGTATTTAATTCCGATGCAATTTCTATGTTTCATCGTCAATATCACGGTCCAAGGGCTACAGTAAACCTGTAGTGAAGCATCGGAATCTATAACTAGTGTCACAGGAATGGTTCAAAACATAGACAGTAAGAAGAGTCAGTCTTCTTGTACTGAAGTCGGCATTGTGCCTTTTGTATTTAATTCCGATGCAATTTCCGTGATTCATCGTCAATAAGAAGGTACAAGGGATACAGTAAACCTGAAGTGAAGCGTCGAAACCTATAACTAGTGTCACAGGAATGGTTCAAATCATAGACAGTAGGAAGAGTCAGTGTTCTTGTACTTAAGTCGGCATTGTGCCTTTTGAATTTAATTTCGATGCAATTTCTGTGTTTCATCGTCAATAAGAAGGTCCAAGGGATACAATAAATCTGAAGTGTAGCATCGGAATCTATAACTAGTGTCACAGGAATGGTTCAAAAGATAGTCAGTAAGAAGAGTCAGTCTTCTTGTCTTTAAGCTGGCATTGTGCCTTTTGTATTTAATTCCGTTGCCATTTATGTGTTTCATCGTCAATAAGAAGGTCAGAGGGATACAGTAAACCTGAAGAGAAGCATCGGAATCCACAAGTAGTGTCACAGGAATGGTTCAAACCATAGACAGTAGGAATAGTCTGTCTTCTTGTCCTTAAGTCGGCTTTGTGCCTTTTGTATTTCATTCCGATGCAATTTCTGTGTTTCATCGTCAATAAGAAGGTCCAAGGTATACAATTTAACTGGAGTGTAGCATCGGAATCTATAACTAGTGTAACAGGAATGGTTCAAAGCATAGACAGTAAGAAGAGTCAGTCGTCGTGTACTTAAGTCGGCATTTTGCCTTTTGTATTTAAGTCCGATGCATTTAATGTGTTTCATCGTCAGTAAGAAGGTCCAAGGAATACAGTAAACCAGAAGTGAAGCATCGGAATCTATAACTAGTGCCACAGGAATGGTTAAAAATATAGTCAGTAAGAAGACTTAGTCTTCTTGTTCTTAAGTCGGCATTGTGCCTTTTCTATTTAATTCCGATGCAATTTCTGTGTTTCATCGTCAATAACAAGGTCCAAGGGATCCAGTGAAGCTGGAGTGAAGCATCGGAATCATTAACTAGTGTCACAGGAATGGTTCAAAACATAGTCAGTAAGAAGAGTCAGTCTTCTTGTCCTTAAGGTGGCATTGTGCCTTTTGTATTTAATTCCGATGCAATTTCTGTGTTTCATCGTCAATAAGAAGGTCCAAGGGATACAATAAATCTGAAGTGTAGCATCGGAATCTATAACTAGTGTCACTGGAATGGTTCAAAAGATAGTCAGTAAGAAGAGTCAGTCTTCTTGTCTTTAAGCTGGCATTGTGCCTTTTGTATTTAATTCCGATGCCATTTCTGTGTTTCATCGTCAATAAGAAGGTCAGAGGGATACAGTAAACCTGAAGAGAAGCATCGGAATCTATAACTAGTGTCACAGGAATGGTTAAAAATATAGTCAGTAAGAAGACTTAGTCTTCTTGTTCTTAAGTCGGCATTGTGCCTTTTCTGTTTACTTCCGATGCAATTTCTGTGTTTCATCGTCAATAACAAGGTCCAAGGGATACAGTGAAGCTGGAGTGAAGCATCGGAATCATTAACTAGTGTCACAGGAATGGTTCAAAACATAGTCAGTAAGAAGAGTCAGTCTTCTTGTCCTTAAGGTGGCATTGTGCCTTTTGTATTTAATTCCGATGCAATTTCTGTGTTTCATCGTCAATAAGAAGGTCCAAGGGATACAATAAATCTGAAGTGTAGCATCGGAATCTATAACTAGTGTCACTGGAATCGTTCAAAAGAGAGTCAGTAAGAAGAGTCAGTCTTCTTGTCTTTAAGCTGGCATTGTGCCTTTTGTATTTAATTCCGATGCCATTTCTGTGTTTCATCGTCAATAAGAAGGTCAGAGGGATACAGTAAACCTGAAGAGAAGCATCGGAATCTATAACTAGTGTCACAGGAATGGTTCAAAACATAGACAGTAAGAAGAGTCAGTCTTCTTGTACTTAAGTCGGCATTGTGCCTTTTGTATTTAATTCCGATGCAATTTCCGTGATTCATCGTCAATAAGAAGGTACAAGGGATACAGTAAACCTGAAGTGAAGCGTCGGAACCTATAACTAGTGTCACAGGAATGGTTCAAATCATAGACAGTAGGAAGAGTCAGTGTTCTTGTACTTAAGTCGGCATTGTGCCTTTTGTATTTAATTCCGATGCAATTTCTATGTTTCATCGTCAATTAGACGGTCCAAGGGCTACAGTAAACCTGAAGTGAAGCATCGGAATCTACAACTAGTGTCACAGGATTGGTTCAAAACATAGACAGTAAGAAGAGTCATTCCTCTTGTACTTAAGTCGGCATTGTGCCTTTTGTATTTAATTCCGATGCAATTTCTGTGTTTCATCGTCAATAAGAAGGTCCAAGGGTTAGAGTAAACCTGAAGTGAAGCATCGAAATCTATAACTAGTGTCACTGGAAAGGTTCAAAATATAGACAGTAAGATGAGTCAGTCTTCTTGTACTTAAGTCGGCAATGTGGCTTTTGTATTTAATCCCGATGGAATTTCTGTGATTCATTGTCAATAAGAAGGTCCAAGAAAAACAGTAAACCTGAAGTGAAGCATCGGAATCTATAACTATTGCCACAGGACTGGTTCGAAGCATAGACAGTACGAGGAGTCAGTCTTCTTGTACTTAAGTCGGCATTGTGCCTTTTCTATTTGACTGCGATGCAATTTCTGTGTTTCATCGTCAATGAGAATGTCCAAGGGATACAGTAAACCTGGAGTGAAGCATCGGAAACTATAACTAGTGTCACAGGAATGGTTGAAAATGTAGTCAGTAAGAAGAATCAGTCTTCTTGTCCTTAAGTTGGCATTGCGCCTTTTGTATTTAATTCCGATGCAATTTCTGTGTTTCATCGTCAATAAGAAGGTCAGAGGGATACAGTAAACCTGAAGTGAAGCATCGGAATCTATAACTAGTGTCACAGGAATGGTTCAAATCATAGTCAGTAAGAAGAGACAGTCTTCTTGTACTTAAGTCGGCATTGTGCCTTTTCTATTTAATTCCGATGCAATTTCTGTGTTTCATCGTCAATAAGAAGGTCAGAGGGATACAGTAAACCTGAAGTGAAGCATCGGAATCTATAACTAGTGTCACAGGAATGGTTCAAAACATAGTCAGTAAGAAGAGACAGTCTTTTTGTACTTAAGTCTTCATTGTGCCTTTTGTATTTAATTCCGATGCAATTTCTGTGTTTAATCGTCAATAAGAAGGTCCAAGGTATACAGTAAACCTGAAGTAAAGCGTCGGAATCTATAACTAGCGTCACAGGAATCGTTCAAACTATAATCAGTAAGAAGAGTCAGTCTTCTTGTACTTTAGTCGGCATTGTGCCTTTTCTATTTAACTGCGATGCAATTTCTGAGTTTCATCGTCAATGACAATTTCCATGGGATACAGTACACCTGGAGTGAAGCATCGGAAACTATAACTAGGGTCACAGGAATGATTGAAAACGTAGTCAGTAGGAAGAGTCAGTCTTCTTGTCCTTATGTTGGCATTGTGCCTTTTGTATTTAATTCCGATGCAATTTCTGTGTTTCATCGTCAATAAGAAGGACAAAGGGAAACAGTAAACCTGGAGTGAAGCATCGGAATCTGTAACTAGTGTCAATGGAATGGTTCAAAACATAGACAGTAAGAAGAGTCAGTCTTCTTGTACTTAAGTCGGCATTGTGCCTTTTGTATTTATTTCCGATGCAATTTCTGTGTTTCAACGTCAATAAGAAGGTACAAGGGATACAGTAAACCTGAAGTGAAGCGTCGGAATCTATAACTAGTGTCACAGGAATGGTTCAAAACATAGACAGTATGAAGAGTCAGTGTTCTTGTACTTAAGTCGGCATTGTGCTTTTTGTATTTAATTCCGATGCAATTTCTGTGTTTCATTGTCAATAAGAAGGTCCAAGGGATACAGTAAACCTGAAATAAAGCATCGGAAACTACAACTAGTGTCACAGGATTGGTTCAAAACATAGACAGTAAGAAGAGTCAGTCTTCTTGTACTTAAGTCGGCATAGTGCCTTTTCTATTTAATTCCGATGCAATTTCTGTGTTTCATCGTCAATAAGAAGGTCAGAGGGATACAGTAAACCTGAAGTGAAGCATCGGAATCTATAACTAGTGTCACAGGAATGGTTCAAATCATAGTCAGTAAGAAGAGTCAGTCTTCTTGTAGTTAGGTCAGCATTGTGCCTTTCGTATTTAATTCCGATGCAATTTCTGTGTTTCACCGTCAATAAGTAGGTCAGAGGGATACAGATAACCTGAAGTGAAGCATCGGAATCTATAACTAGTGTCACAGTAGTGGTTCCAGACATAGACAGTAAGAAGAGTCAGTCTTCTTGTACTTAAGTCGGCATTGTGCCTTTTGTATTTGATTCCGATGCAATTTCTGTTTTTCATCGTCAATAAGAAGGTCCAAGGGATACAGTAAACCTGAAGTGAAGCAACGTAATCTATAACTAGTGTCACTGGAATGGTTCTAAATATAAACAGTAAGAAGAGTCAGTCTTCCTGTACTTAAGTCGGCATTGTGATATTTGTATTTAATTCCGATGCAATTTCTGTGTTTCATCGTCAATAATAAGGTCCAAGGGATACAGAAAACCTGGAGTGAAGCATCGGAATCTATAATTAGTGTCACAGGAATTGTTCAAACATAGTCAGTATGAAGAGTCAGTCTTCTTGTCCTTAAATTGGCATTGTGCCTTTTGTATTTAATTCCGATGCAATTTCTGTGGTTCCTCGTCAATAAGAAGGTCAGAGGTATGCAGTAAACCTGAAGTGAAGCATCGGAATCCACAACTAGTGTCACAGGAATGGTTCAAAACATAGACAGTAGGAAGAGTCAGTCTTCTTGTACTTAGGTCGGCATTGTGACTTTTGTATTTAATTCCGATGCAATTTCTGTGTTTCATCGTCAATAACAAGGTCCAAGGGATACAGAAAACCTGGAGTGAAGCATCGGAATCTATAATTAGTGTCACAGGAATGGTTCAAACATAGTCAGTATGAAGAGTCAACTTTCTTGTCCATAAGTTGGCATTGTGCCTTTTGTATTTAATTCCGATGCAATTTCTGTGGTTCCTCGTCAATAAGAAGGTCAGAGGTATACAGTAAACCTGAAGTGAAGCATCGGAATTCACAACTAGTGTCACAGGAATGGTTCAAAACATAGACAGTAGGAAGAGTCAGACTTCTTGTACTTAGGTCGGCATTGTGCCATTTGTATTTAATTCCGATGCAATTTCTGTGTTTCATTGTCAATAAGAAGGTTCAAGGTATACAGTAAACCTGAAGTAAAGCTTCGGAATCTATAACTAGTGTCACAGGAATGGTTCAAACTATAATCAGTAAGAAGAGTCACTCTTCTTATACTTAAGTCGTCATTGTGCCTTTTCTATTGAATTCCGATGCTATTTCTGTGTTTCATCGTCAATAAGAAGGTCCAAGGGATACAGTAAACCTGGAGTGAAGCATCGGAATCTATAACTAGTGTCACAGTAATGGTTCAAATCATAGTCAGTATGAAGAGTCAGTCTTCTTGTCCTTAAGTTGGCATTGTGCCTTTTGTATTTCATTCCGATGCAATTTCTGTGGTTCATCGTCAATAAGAAGGTCAGAGGTATACAGTAAACCCGAAGTGAAGCATCGGAATCCACAACTAGTGTCACAGGAATGGTTCAAAACATAGACAGTAGGAAGAGTCAGTCTTCTTGTACTTAGGTCGGCATTGTGCCTTTTGTATTTAATTCCGATGCAATTTCTGTGTTTCATCGTCAACAAGAAGGTCCAAGGTATACAGTAAACCTGAAGTAAAGCTTCGTAACCTATAACTAGTGTTACAGGAATGGTTCAAAACAAAGTCTGTCAGAAGAGTCAGTCTTCTTGCACTTAAATCGGCACTGTGCCTTTTCTATTGAATTCCGATGCTATTTCTGTGTTTCATCGTCAATAAGAAGGTCCAAGGGATACAGTAAACCTGGAGTGAAGCATCGGAATCTATAACTAATGTCACAGTAATGGTTCAAAGCATAGACAGTAAGAAGAGTCAGTCTTCTTGTACTTAAGTCGGCATAGTGCCTTTTCTATTTACTTCCGTTGCAATTTCTGTGTTTCATCGTCAATAAGAAGGTGAGAGGGATACAGTAAACCTGAAGTGAAGCAACGGAATCTTTAACTAGTGTCACAGGATTGGTTCAAATCATAGTCAGTAAGAAGAGTCAGTCTTCTTGTACTTAAGTCGGCATTGTGCCTTTCGTATTTAATTCCGATGCAATTTCTGTGTTTCACCGTCAATAAGAAGGTCAGAGGGATACAGTAAACCTGAAGTGAAGCATCGGAATCTATAACTAGTGTCACAGTAATGGAACAAAACATAGACAGTAAGAAGAGTTAGTCCTCTTGTACTTAAGTCGGCATTGTGCCTTTTGTATTTGATTCCGATGCAATTTCTGTGTTTCATCGTCAATAAGAATGTCCAAAGGATACAGTAAACCTGAAGTGAAGCATCGGAATCCATAACTAGTGTCACTGGAATGATTCTAAATATAGACAGTAAGAAGAGTCAGTCTTCCTGTACTTAAGTCCGCATTGTGGCTTTTGTATTTAATTCCGATGCAATTTCTGTGATTCATCGTCAATATGAAGGTCCAAGGGAAACAGTAAACCTGAATTGAAGCAACGGAATCTATAACTAGTGTCACAGGAATGGTTCAAAACATAGACAGTACGAAGAGTCAGTCTTCTTGTACTTAAGACGGCATTGTGCCTTTTCTATTTAATTCCGATGCAATTTCTGTGTTTCAACGTCAATAACAAGGTCCAAGGGATACAGAAAACTTGGAGTGAAGCATCGGAATCTATAATTAGTGTCACAGGAATGGTTCAAAAGTTAGTCAGTATAAAGAGTCAGTCTTCTTGTCCTTAAGTTGGCATTGTGCCTTTTGTATTTAATTCCGATGCAATTTCAGTACTTCATCGTCAATAAGAAGGTCAGAGGTATACACTAAACCTGAAGTGAAGCATCGGAATCCTCAACTAGTGTCACAGGAATGGTTCATAACATAGACAGTAAGAAGAGTCAGTCTTCTTGTACTTAAGTCGGCATTGTGCCTTTTGTATTTAATTCCGATGCTATTTCTGTGTTTCATCGTCAATAAGAAGGTCCAAGGTATACAGTAAACCTGAAGTAAAACATCGTAATCTATAACTAGTGTCACAGGAATGGTTCAAACTATAAAAAGTAAGAAGAGTCAGTCTTCTTATACTTAAGTCGGCATTGTGCCCTTTCTATTTCATTCCGATGCAATTTCTGTGTTTCATCGTCAATAAGAAAGTCCAAGGGATACAGTAAACCTGGAGTGAAGCATCGGAATCTATAACTAGTGTCACAGGAAAGGTTCAAAACATAGACAGTAAGAAGAGTCAGTCTTCTTGTACTTAAGTCTGCATTGTGCCCTTTCTATTTAATTCCGATGCAATTTCTGTGTTTCATCGTCAATAAGAAGGTCAGAGGGATACAGTATACCTGAGGTGAAGCATGGGAATCTATAACTAGTGTCACAGGAATGGTTCAAATCATAGTCAGTAAGAAGAATCAGTCTTCATGTACTTCAATCAGCAATGTGCCTTTTGTATTTAATTCCGATGCATTATCTGTGTTTCATCGTCAATAAGAAGATACAAGGGAAACAGTAAACCTTGAGTGTAGCATCGGAATCTATAACTAGTGTCACACGAATGGTTCAAAACATAGACAGTAAGAAGAGTCAGTCTTCATGTACTGAAGTCGGCATTTTGCCATTTGTATTTAATTCCGAAGCAATTTCTGTGTTTCATCGTCAATAAGAAGGTCCAAGGGATACAGTAAACCTGAAGTGAAGCATCAGAATCTATAACTAGTGTCACAGGAATGGTTCAAAACATAGTCAGTAAGAAGAGTCAGTCTTCTTGCACTTAAGTCGGTATTGTGCCTTTTCTATTGAATTCCGATGGTATTTCTGTGTTTCATTGTCAATTAGAAGGTCCAAGGGATACAGTAAACCTGGAGTGAAGCATCGGAATCTGTAACTAGTGTCAATGGACTGGTTCAAATCATAGACAGTAAGAAGAGCCAGTCTTCTTGTACATAAGTCGGCGTTGTGCCTTTTGTATTTAATTCCGATGAAATTTCTGTGTTTCAACGTCAATAAGAAGGTACAAGGGATACAGTAAACCTGAAGTGAAGCGTCGGAATCTATAACTAGTGTCACAGGAATGGTTCAAAACATAGACAGTAGGAAGAGTCAGTGTTCTTGTACTTAAGTCGGCATTGTGCCTCTTGTATTTAATTCCGATGCAATTTCTGTGTTTTATCGTCAATAAGAAGGTCCAAGGGATACAGTAAACCTGAAGTAAAGCATCGGAATCTACAACTAGTGTCACAGGATTGGTTCAAAACATAGACAATAAGAAGAGTCAGTCTTCTTGTACTTAAGTCGGCATAGTGCCTTTTCTATTTAATTCCGATTCAATTTCTGTGTTTCACCGTCAATAAGAAGGTCAGAGGGACACAGTAAACCTAAAGTGAAGCATCGGAATCTATAACTAGTGTCACAGTAATGGTTCAAAGCATAGTCAGTAAGAAGAGTCAGTCTTCTTGTACTTAAGTCGGCATTGTGCCTCTTGTATTTAATTCCGATGAAATATCTGTGTTTCATCGTCAATAACAAGGTCCAAGGGATACAGAAAACTTGGAGTGAAGCATCGGAATCTATAATTAGTGTCACAGGAATGGTTCAAAAGTTAGTCAGTATAAAGAGTCAGTCTTCTTGTCCTTAAGTTGGCATTGTGCCTTTTGTATTTAATTCCGATGCAATTTCTGTACTTCATCGTCAATAAGAAGGTCAGAGGTATACACTAAACCTGAAGTGAAGCATCGGAATCCTCAACTAGTGTCACAGGAATGGTTCAAAACATAGACAGTAAGAAGAGTCAGTCTTCTTGTACTTAAGTCGGCATTTTGCCTTTTGTATTTAATTCCGATGCTATTTCTGTGTTTCATCGTCAATAAGAAGGTCCAAGGTATACAGTAAACCTGAAGTGAAACATCGTAATCTATAACTAGTGTCACAGGAATGGTTCAAACTATAAAAAGTAAGAAGAGTCAGTCTTCTTATACTTAAGTCGGCATTGTGCCCTTTCTATTTCATTCCGATGCAATTTCTGTGTTTCATCGTCAATAAGAAAGTCCAAGGGATACAGTAAACCTGGAGTGAAGCATCGGAATCTATAACTAGTGTCACAGGAAAGGTTCAAAACATAGACAGTAAGAAGAGTCAGTCTTCTTGTACTTAAGTCTGCATTGTGCCCTTTCTATTTAATTCCGATGCAATTTCTGTGTTTCATCGTCAATAAGAAGGTCAGAGGGATACAGTATACCTGAGGTGAAGCATGGGAATCTATAACTAGTGTCACAGGAATGGTTCAAATCATAGTCAGTAAGAAGAATCAGTCTTCATGTACTTCAATCAGCAATGTGCCTTTTGTATTAATTCCGATGCATTATCTGTGTTTCATCGTCAATAAGAAGATACAAGGGAAACAGTAAATCTTGAGTGTAGCATCGGAATCTATAACTAGTGTCACACGAATGGTTCAAAACATAGACAGTAAGAAGAGTCAGTCTTCATGTACTGAAGTCGGCATTTTGCCATTTGTATTTAATTCCGAAGCAATTTCTGTGTTTCACCGTCAATAAGAAGGTCAGAGGGACACAGTAAACCTAAAGTGAAGCATCGGAATCTATAACTAGTGTCACAGTAATGGTTCAAAGCATAGTCAGTAAGAAGAGTCAGTCTTCTTGTACTTAAGTCGGCATTGTGTCTTTTTGTATTTGATTCCGATGCAATTTCTGTGTTTCACCGTCAATAAGAAGGTCAGAGGGACACAGTAAACCTAAAGTGAAGCATCGGAATCTATAACTAGTGTCTCAGGAATGGTTCAAATAATAGACAATAAGAAGAGCCAGTCTTCGTGTACTTAAGTCGGCATTTTGCCTTTTGTATTTAATTGCGATGCAATTTCTGTGTTTCATCGTCAATAAGAAGGTCCTAGGGATTCAGTAAACCTGAAGTGAAGCATCGGAATCTATAACTAGTGTCACAGGAATGGTTCAAAACATAGTCAGTAAGAAGAGTCAGTCTTATTGCACTTAAGTCGGCATTGTGCCTTTTCTATTAAATTCCGATGCAATTTCTGTGTTTCATCGTCAATAAGAAGGTCAGAGATATACAGTAAACCTGAAGTGAAGCATCGGAATCTATAACTAGTGTCTCAGGAATGGTTCAAAACATAGTCAGTAAGAAGTGTCAGTCTTCTTGTACTTAAGTCGGCATTGTGCCCTTCGTATTCAATTCCGATGCAGTTTCTGTGTTTCACCGTCAACAAGAATGTCAGAGGGATACAGTAAACCTGAAGTAAAACATCGGAATCAATAACTAGTGTCACAGTAATGGTTCAAAACATAGACAGTAAAAAGAGTCAGTCTTCTTGTACTTAAGTCGGCATTGTGCCTTTTGCATTTGATTCCGATGCAATTTCTGTCTTTCATCGTCAATAAGAAGGTCCAAGGAATACAGTAAACCTGAAGTGAAGCTTCGGAATCTATAACTAGTGTCACTGGAATGGTTCAAATCATAGACAGTACGAAGAGTCAGTCTTCTTGTACTTAAGTCAGCATTGTTCCTTTTCTATTTAATTCCGATGCAATTTCTGTGTTTCATCGTCAATAACAAGGTCCAAGGGATACAGTAAACCTGGAGTGAAGCATCGGAATCTATAACTAGAGTCACAGGAATGGTTCAAAACATAGTCAGTAAGAAGAGTCAGTCTCCTTGTACTTAAGTCGGCATTGTGCCTTTCGTATTAAATTCCGATGCATTTTCTGTGTTTTACCGTCAATAAGAAGGTCAGAGGGATACAGTAAACCTGAAGTGAAGCATCGGAATCTATAACTAGTGTCACAGTAATGGTTCAAAGCATAGACAGTAAGAAGAGTCAGTCTTCTTGTACTTAAGTCGCCATTGTGCCTTTTGTATTTGATTCCGATGCCATTTCTGTGTTTCATCGTCAATAAGAAGGTCCAAGGTATACAGTAAACCTGAAGTGAAGCATCGGAATCTATAACTAGAGTCACTTGAATGGTTCTAAATATAGACAGTAAGAAGAGTCAGTCTTCCTGTACTTAAATCGGCATTGTGGCTTTTGTATTTAATTCCAATGCAATTTCTGTGATTCATCGTCAATATGAAGATCCAAGGGAAACAGTAAACCTGAAGTGAAGAATCGGAATCTATAACTAGTGTCACAGGAATGGTTCAAAACATAGACAGTACGAAGAGTCAGTCTTCATGTACTTCAATCAGCAGTGTGCCTTTTGTATTTAATTCCGATGCATTATCTGTGTTTCATCGTCAATAAGAAGATACAAGGGAAACTGTAAACCTGGAGTGTAGCATCGGAATCTATAACTAGTGTCACACGAATGGTTCAAAGCACAGACAGTAAGAAGAGTCAATCTTCATGTACTGAAGTCGGCATTTTGCCATTTGTATTTAATTCCGATGCAATTTCTGTGTTTCATCGTCAATAAGAAGGTCCAAGGGATACAGTAAACCTGAAGTGAAGCATCAGAATCTATAACTAGTGTCACAGGAATGGTTCAAAACATAGTCAGTAAGAAGAGTCAGTCTTCTTGCACTTAAGTCGGCATTGTGCCTTTTCTATTGAATTCCGATGCTATTTCTGTGTTTCATTGTCAATTAGAAGGTCCAAGGGATACAGTAAACCTGGAGTGAAGCATCGGAATCTGTAACTAGTGTCAATGGAATGGTTCAAAACATAGACAGTAAGAAGAGTCAGTCTTCTTGTACTTAAGTCGGCATTGTGCCTTTTGTATTTAATTCCGATGAAATTTCTGTGTTTCAACGTCAATAAGAAGGTACAAGGGATACAGTAAACCTGAAGTGAAGCCTCAGAATCTATAACTAGTGTCACAGGAATGGTTCAAAACATAGACAGTAGGAAGAGTCAGTGTTCTTGTACTTAAGTCGGCATTGTGCCTCTTGTATTTAATTCCGATGCAATTTCTGTGTTTTATCGTCAATAAGAAGGTCCAAGGGATACAGTAAACCTGAAGTAAAGCATCGTAATCTACAACTAGTGTCATAGGATTGGTTCAAAACATAGACAATAAGAAGAGTCAGTCTTCTTGTACTTAAGTCGGCATAGTGCCTTTACTATTTAATTCCGATGCAATTTCTGTGTTTCACCGTCAATAAGAAGGTCAGAGGGATACAGTAAACCTAAAGTGAAGCATCGGAATCTACAACTAGTGTCACAGTAATGGTTCAAAGCATAGTCAGTAAGAAGAGTCAGTCTTCTTGTACTTAAGTCGGCATTGTGCCTTTTTGTATTTGATTCCGATGCAATTTCTGTGTTTCATCGTCAATAAGAAGGTCCAAGGGATACAGTAAACCTGAAGTGAAGCATCGGAATCTATAACTAGTGTCACTGGAATGGTTCTAAATATAGACAGTAAGAAGAGTCATTCTTCCTGTACTTAAGTAGGCATTGTGGCTTTTGTATTTAATTCCGATGCAATTTATGTGATTCATCGTCAATAAGAAGGTCCAAGGGAAACAGTAAACCTGAAGTGAAGCATCGGAATCTATAACTAGTGTCACAGGAATGGTTCATAACATAGACAGTGCGAAGAGTCAGTCTTCTTGTACTTAAGTCGGCATTGTGCCATTTCTAATTAATTCCGATGCAATTTCTGTGTTTCATCGTCAATAACAAGGTCCAAGGGATACAGAAAACCTGGAGTGAAGCATCGGAATCTATAATTTGTGTAACAGGAATGGTTCAAAACATAGTCAGTATGAAGAGTCAGTCTTCTTGTCCTTAAGTTGGCATTGTGCCTTTTGTATTTAATTCCGATGCAATTTCTGTGTTTCATCGTCAATAAGAAGGTCAGAGGTATACAGTAAACCTGAAGTGAAGCATTGGAATCCACAACTAGTGTCACAGGAATGGTTCAAAACATAGACAGGAGGAAGAGTCAGTCTTCTTGTACTTAAGTCAGCATTGTGCCTTTTGTATTTAATTCCGATGCAAATTCTGTGTTTCATCGTCAATAAGAAGGTCCAAGGGATACAGTAAGCCTGGAGTGTAGCATCTGAATCTGTAACTTGTGTCACAGGAATGGTTCAAAACATAGTCAGTAAGAAGAGTCAGTCTTCTTGTACTTAAGTCGGCATTGTGCCCTTCGTATTTAATTCCGATGCGATTTCTGTGTTTCACCGTCAATAAGAAGGTCAGAGGGATACAGTAAACCTGAAGTAAAGCATCGGAATCAATAACTAGTGTCACAGTAATGGTTCAAAACATAGACAGTAAAAAGAGTTAGTCTTCTTGTACTTAAGTCGGCATTCTGCCTTTTGTATTCGATTCCGATGCAATTTCTGTGTTTCATCATCAATAAGAAGGTCCAAGGAATACAGTAAACCTGAAGTGAAGCATCGGAATCTATAACTAGTGTCACTGGAATGGTTCTAAATATAGACAGTAAGAAGAGTCAGTCTTCCTGTACTTAAATCGGCATTGTGGCTTTTGTAATTATTTCCGATGCAATTTCTGTGATTCATCGTCAATATGAAGGTCCAAGGGAAACAGTAAACCTGAAGTGAAGCATCGGAATCTATAACTAGTGTTACAGGAATGATTGAAAACATAGACAGTACGAAGAGTCAGTCTTCTTGTACTTAAGTCAGCATTGTTCCTTTTCTATTTAATTCCGATGCAATTTCTGTGTTTTATCGTCAATAAGAAGGTCCAAGGGATACAGTAAAACTGAAGTAAAGCATCGGAATCTACAACTAGTGTCACAGGATTGGTTCAAAACATAGACAATAAGAAGAGTCAGTCTTCTTGTACTTAAGTCGGCATAGTGCCTTTTCTATTTAATTCCGATGCAATTTCTGTGTTTCACCGTCAATAAGAAGGTCAGAGGGAACCAGTAAAGCTAAAGTGAAGCATCGGAATCTATAACTAGTGTCACAGTAATGGTTCAAAGCATAGTCAGTAAGAAGAGTCAGTCTTCTTGTACTTAAGTCGGCATTGTGCCTTTTTGTATTTGATTCCGATGCAATTTCTGTGTTTCATCGTCAATAAGAAGGTCCAAGGGATACAGTAAACCAGAAGTGAAGCATCGGAATCCACAACTAGTATCACAGGAATGGTTCAAAACATAGACAGGAGGAAGAGTCAGTGTTCTTGTACTTAAGTCAGCATTGTGCCTTTTGTATTTAATTCCGATGCAAATTCTGTGTTTCATCGTCAATAAGACGGTCCAAGGGATACAGTAAGCCTGGAGTGTAGCATCAGAATCTATAACTAGTGTCACAGGAATGGTTCAAATAATAGACAATAAGAAGAGCCAGTCTTCGTGTACTTAAGTCGGCATTTTGCCTTTTGTATTTAATTGCGATGCAATTTCTGTGTTTCATCGTCAATAAGAAGGTCCTAGGGATTCAGCAAACCTGAAGTGAAGCATCGGAATCTGTAACTAGTGTCACAGGAATGGTTCAAAACATAGTCAGTAAGAAGGGTCAGTCTTATTGCACTTAAGTCGGCATTGTGCCTTTTCTATTTAATTCCGATGCAATTTCTGTGTTTCATCGTCAATAAGAAGGTCAGAGATATACAGTAAACCTGAAGTGAAGCATCGGAATCTATAACTAGTGTCTCAGGAATGGTTCAAAACATAGTCAGTAAGAAGAGTCAGTCTTCTTGTACTTAAGTCGGCATTGTGCCCTTCGTATTTAATTCCGATGCAGTTTCTGTGTTTCACCGTCAACAAGAATGTCAGAGGGATACAGTAAACCTGAAGTAAAGCATCGGAATCAATAACTAGTGTCACAGTAATGGTTCAAAACATAGACAGTAAAAAGAGTCAGTCTTCTTGTACTTAAGTCGGCATTGTGCCTTTTGCATTTGATTCCGATGCAATTTCTGTCTTTCATCGTCAATAAGAAGGTCCAAGGAATACAGTAAACCTGAAGTGAAGCATCGGAATCTATAACTAGTGTCACTGGAATGGTTCAAATCATAGACAGTACGAAGAGTCAGTCTTCTTGTACATAAGTCAGCATTGTTCCTTTTCTATTTAATTCCGATGCAATTTCTGTGTTTCATCGTCAATAACAAGGTCCAAGGGATACAGTAAACCTGGAGTGAAGCCTCGGAATCTATAACTAGAGTCACAGGAATGGTTCAAAACATAGTCAGTAAGAAGAGTCAGTCTTCTTGTACTTAAGTCGGCATTGTGCCTTTCGTATTAAATTCCGATGCATTTTCTGTGTTTCATCGTCAATAAGAAGGTCCAAGGGATACAGTAAACCTGAAGTGAAGCATCAGAATCTATAACTAGTGTCACAGGAATGGTTCAAAACATAGTCAGTAAGAAGAGTCAGTCTTCTTGCACTTAAGTCGGCATTGTGCCTTTTCTATTGAATTCCGATGCTATTTCTGTGTTTCATTGTCAATTAGAAGGTCCAAGGGATACAGTAAACCTGGAGTGAGGCATCGGAATCTGTAACTAGTGTCAATGGAATGGTTCAAAACATAGACAGTAAGAAGAGTCAGTCTTCTTGAACTTAAGTCGGCATTGTGCCTTTTGTATTTAATTCCGATGAAATTTCTGTGTTTCAACGTCAATAAGAAGGTACAAGGGATACAGTAAACCTGAAGTGAAGCCTAGGAATCTATAACTAGTGTCACAGGAATGGTTCAAAACATAGACAGTAGGAAGAGTCAGTGTTCTTGTACTTAAGTCGGCATTGTGCCTCTTGTATTTAATCCCGATGCAATTTCTGTGTTTTATCGTCAATAAGAAGGTCCAAGGGATACAGTAAACCTGAAGTAAAGCATCGTAATCTACAACTAGTGTCACAGGATTGGTTCAAAACATAGACAATAAGAAGAGTCAGTCTTCTTGTACTTAAGTCGGCATAGTGCCTTTTCTATTTAATTCCGATGCAATTTCTGTGTTTCACCGTCAATAAGAAGGTCAGAGGGATACAGTAAACCTAAAGTGAAGCATCGGAATCTATAACTAGTGTCACAGTAATGGTTCAAAGCATAGTCAGTAAGAAGAGTCAGTCTTCTTGTACTTAAGTCGGCATTGTGCCTTTTTGTATTTGATTCCGATGCAATTTCTGTGTTTCATCGTCAATAAGAAGGTCCAAGGGATACAGTAAACCTGAAGTGAAGCATCGGAATCTATAACTAGTGTCACTGGAATGGTTCTAAATATAGACAGTAAGAAGAGTCATTCTTCCTGTACTTAAGTAGGCATTGTGGCTTTTGTATTTAATTCCGATGCAATTTCTGTGATTCATCGTCAATAAGAAGGTCCAAGGGAAACAGTAAACCTGAAGTGAAGCATCGGAATCTATAACTAGTGTCACAGGAATGGTTCAAAACATAGACAGTGCGAAGAGTCAGTCTTCTTGTACTTAAGTCGGCATTGTGCCATTTCTAATTAATTCCGATGCAATTTCTGTGTTTCATCGTCAATAACAAGGTCCAAGGGATACAGAAAACCTGGAGTGAAGCATCGGAATCTATAATTTGTGTAACAGGAATGGTTCAAAGCATAGTCAGTATGAAGAGTCAGTCTTCTTGTCCTTAAGTTGGCATTGTGCCTTTTGTATTTAATTCCGATGCAAATTCTGTGTTTCATCGTCAATAAGAAGGTCCAAGGGATACAGTAAGCCTGGAGTGTAGCATCTGAATCTGTAACTTGTGTCACAGGAATGGTTCAAAACATAGTCAGTAAGAAGAGTCAGTCTTCTTGTACTTAAGTCGGCATTGTGCCCTTCGTATTTAATTCCGATGCGATTTCTGTGTTTCACCGTCAATAAGAAGGTCAGAGGGATACAGTAAACCTGAAGTAAAGCATCGGAATCAATAACTAGTGTCACAGTAATGGTTCAAAACATAGACAGTAAAAAGAGTTAGTCTTCTTGTACTTAAGTCGGCATTCTGCCTTTTGTATTCGATTCCGATGCAATTTCTGTGTTTCATCATCAATAAGAAGGTCCAAGGAATACAGTAAACCTGAAGTGAAGCATCGGAATCTATAACTAGTGTCACTGGAATGGTTCTAAATATAGACAGTAAGAAGAGTCAGTCTTCCTGTACTTAAATCGGCATTGTGGCTTTTGTAATTATTTCCGATGCAATTTCTGTGATTCATCGTCAATATGAAGGTCCAAGGGAAACAGTAAACCTGAAGTGAAGCATCGGAATCTATAACTAGTGTTACAGGAATGATTGAAAACATAGACAGTACGAAGAGTCAGTCTTCTTGTACTTAAGTCAGCATTGTTCCTTTTCTATTTAATTCCGATGCAATTTCTGTGTTTTATCGTCAATAAGAAGGTCCAAGGGATACAGTAAAACTGAAGTAAAGCATCGGAATCTACAACTAGTGTCACAGGATTGGTTCAAAACATAGACAATAAGAAGAGTCAGTCTTCTTGTACTTAAGTCGGCATAGTGCCTTTTCTATTTAATTCCGATGCAATTTCTGTGTTTCACCGTCAATAAGAAGGTCAGAGGGAACCAGTAAAGCTAAAGTGAAGCATCGGAATCTATAACTAGTGTCACAGTAATGGTTCAAAGCATAGTCAGTAAGAAGAGTCAGTCTTCTTGTACTTAAGTCGGCATTGTGCCTTTTTGTATTTGATTCCGATGCAATTTCTGTGTTTCATCGTCAATAAGAAGGTCCAAGGGATACAGTAAACCAGAAGTGAAGCATCGGAATCCACAACTAGTATCACAGGAATGGTTCAAAACATAGACAGGAGGAAGAGTCAGTGTTCTTGTACTTAAGTCAGCATTGTGCCTTTTGTATTTAATTCCGATGCAAATTCTGTGTTTCATCGTCAATAAGACGGTCCAAGGGATACAGTAAGCCTGGAGTGTAGCATCAGAATCTATAACTAGTGTCACAGGAATGGTTCAAATAATAGACAATAAGAAGAGCCAGTCTTCGTGTACTTAAGTCGGCATTTTGCCTTTTGTATTTAATTGCGATGCAATTTCTGTGTTTCATCGTCAATAAGAAGGTCCTAGGGATTCAGCAAACCTGAAGTGAAGCATCGGAATCTGTAACTAGTGTCACAGGAATGGTTCAAAACATAGTCAGTAAGAAGGGTCAGTCTTATTGCACTTAAGTCGGCATTGTGCCTTTTCTATTTAATTCCGATGCAATTTCTGTGTTTCATCGTCAATAAGAAGGTCAGAGATATACAGTAAACCTGAAGTGAAGCATCGGAATCTATAACTAGTGTCTCAGGAATGGTTCAAAACATAGTCAGTAAGAAGAGTCAGTCTTCTTGTACTTAAGTCGGCATTGTGCCCTTCGTATTTAATTCCGATGCAGTTTCTGTGTTTCACCGTCAACAAGAATGTCAGAGGGATACAGTAAACCTGAAGTAAAGCATCGGAATCAATAACTAGTGTCACAGTAATGGTTCAAAACATAGACAGTAAAAAGAGTCAGTCTTCTTGTACTTAAGTCGGCATTGTGCCTTTTGCATTTGATTCCGATGCAATTTCTGTCTTTCATCGTCAATAAGAAGGTCCAAGGAATACAGTAAACCTGAAGTGAAGCATCGGAATCTATAACTAGTGTCACTGGAATGGTTCAAATCATAGACAGTACGAAGAGTCAGTCTTCTTGTACATAAGTCAGCATTGTTCCTTTTCTATTTAATTCCGATGCAATTTCTGTGTTTCATCGTCAATAACAAGGTCCAAGGGATACAGTAAACCTGGAGTGAAGCCTCGGAATCTATAACTAGAGTCACAGGAATGGTTCAAAACATAGTCAGTAAGAAGAGTCAGTCTTCTTGTACTTAAGTCGGCATTGTGCCTTTCGTATTAAATTCCGATGCATTTTCTGTGTTTCATCGTCAATAAGAAGGTCCAAGGGATACAGTAAACCTGAAGTGAAGCATCAGAATCTATAACTAGTGTCACAGGAATGGTTCAAAACATAGTCAGTAAGAAGAGTCAGTCTTCTTGCACTTAAGTCGGCATTGTGCCTTTTCTATTGAATTCCGATGCTATTTCTGTGTTTCATTGTCAATTAGAAGGTCCAAGGGATACAGTAAACCTGGAGTGAGGCATCGGAATCTGTAACTAGTGTCAATGGAATGGTTCAAAACATAGACAGTAAGAAGAGTCAGTCTTCTTGAACTTAAGTCGGCATTGTGCCTTTTGTATTTAATTCCGATGAAATTTCTGTGTTTCAACGTCAATAAGAAGGTACAAGGGATACAGTAAACCTGAAGTGAAGCCTCGGAATCTATAACTAGTGTCACAGGAATGGTTCAAAACATAGACAGTAGGAAGAGTCAGTGTTCTTGTACTTAAGTCGGCATTGTGCCTCTTGTATTTAATCCCGATGCAATTTCTGTGTTTTATCGTCAATAAGAAGGTCCAAGGGATACAGTAAACCTGAAGTAAAGCATCGTAATCTACAACTAGTGTCACAGGATTGGTTCAAAACATAGACAATAAGAAGAGTCAGTCTTCTTGTACTTAAGTCGGCATAGTGCCTTTTCTATTTAATTCCGATGCAATTTCTGTGTTTCACCGTCAATAAGAAGGTCAGAGGGATACAGTAAACCTAAAGTGAAGCATCGGAATCTATAACTAGTGTCACAGTAATGGTTCAAAGCATAGTCAGTAAGAAGAGTCAGTCTTCTTGTACTTAAGTCGGCATTGTGCCTTTTTGTATTTGATTCCGATGCAATTTCTGTGTTTCATCGTCAATAAGAAGGTCCAAGGGATACAGTAAACCTGAAGTGAAGCATCGGAATCTATAACTAGTGTCACTGGAATGGTTCTAAATATAGACAGTAAGAAGAGTCATTCTTCCTGTACTTAAGTAGGCATTGTGGCTTTTGTATTTAATTCCGATGCAATTTCTGTGATTCATCGTCAATAAGAAGGTCCAAGGGAAACAGTAAACCTGAAGTGAAGCATCGGAATCTATAACTAGTGTCACAGGAATGGTTCAAAACATAGACAGTGCGAAGAGTCAGTCTTCTTGTACTTAAGTCGGCATTGTGCCATTTCTAATTAATTCCGATGCAATTTCTGTCTTTCATCGTCAATAACAAGGTCCAAGGGATACAGAAAACCTGGAGTGAAGCATCGGAATCTATAATTTGTGTAACAGGAATGGTTCAAAGCATAGTCAGTATGAAGAGTCAGTCTTCTTGTCCTTAAGTTGGCATTGTGCCTTTTGTATTTAATTCCGATGCAATTTCTGCGTTTCATCGTCAATAAGAAGGTCAGAGGTATACAGTAAACCTGAAGTGAAGCATTGGAATCCACAACTAGTGTCACAGGAATGGTTCAAAACATAGACAGGAGGAAGAGTCAGTCTTCTTGTACTTAAGTCAGCATTGTGCCTTTTGTATTTAATTCCGATGCAAATTCTGTGTTTCATCGTCAATAAGAAGGTCCAAGGGATACAGTAAGCCTGGAGTGTAGCATCAGAATCTGTAACTAGTGTCACAGGAATGGTTCAAAAAATAGACAATAAGAAGAGCCAGTCTTCGTGTACTTAAGTCGGCATTTTGCCTTTTGTATTTAATTGCGATGCAATTTCTGTGTTTCATCGTCAATACGAAGGTCCTAGGGATTCAGTAAACCTGAAGTGAAGCATCGGAATCTATAACTAGTGTCACAGGAATGATTAAAACATAGTCAGTAAGAAGAGTCAGTCTTATTGCACTTAAGTCGGCATTATGCCTTTTCTATTTAATTCCGATGCAATTTCTGTGTTTCATCGTCAATAAGAAGGTCAGAGATATACAGTAAACCTGAAGTGAAGCATCGGAATCTGTAACTAGTGTCACAGGAATGGTTCAAAACATAGTCTGTAAGAAGAGACAGTCTTCTTGTACTTAAGTCGGCATTGTGCCCTTCGTATTTAATTCCGATGCAATTTCTGTGTTTCACCGTCAGTAAGAAGGTCAGAGGGATACAGTAAACCTGAAGTAAAGCATCGGAATCAATAACTAGTGTCACAGTAATGGTTCAAAACATAGACAGTAAAAAGAGTCAGTCTTCTTGTACTTAAGTCGGCATTCTGCCTTTTGTTTTCGATTCCGATGCAATTTCTGTGTTTCATCGTCAATAAGAAGGTCCGAGGAATACAGTAAACCTGAAGTGAAGCATCGGAATCTATAACTAGTGTCACTGGACTGGTTCTAAATATAGACAGTAAGAAGAGTCAGTCTTCCTGTACTTAAATCGGCATTGTGGCTTTTGTATTTTTTTCCGATGCAATTTCTGTGATTCATCGTCAATATGAAGGTCCAAGGGAAACAGTAAACCTGAAGTGAAGCATCAGAATCTATAACTAGTGTCACAGGAATGATTGAAAACATAGACAGTACGAAGAGTCAGTCTTCTTGTACTTAAGTCAGCATTGTTCCTTTTCTATTTAATTCCGATGCAATTTCTGTGTTTCATCGTCAATAACAAGGTCCAAGGGAAACAGTAAACCTGGAGTGAAGCATCGCAATCTATAACTAGAGTCACAGGAATGGTTCAAAACATAGTCAGTAAGAAGAGTCAGTCTTCTTGTACTTAAGTCGGCATTGTGCATTTTGTATTTAATTCCGATGAAATTTCTGTTTTTCAACGTCAATAAGAAGGTACAAGGGATACAGTAAACCTGAAGTGAAGCGTCGGAATCTATAACTAGTGTCACAGGAATGGTTCAAAACATAGACAGTAGGAAGAGTCAGTGTTCTTGTACTTAAGTCGGCATTGTGCCTCTTGTATTTAATTCCGATGCAATTTCTGTGTTTTATCGTCAATAAGAAGGTCCAAGGGATACAGTAAACCTGAAGTAAAGCATCGTAATCTACAACTAGTGTCACAGGATTGGTTCAAAACATAGACAATAAGAAGAGTCAGTCTTCTTGTACTTAAGTCGGCATAGTGCCTTTTCTATTTAATTCCGATGCAATTTCTGTGTTTCACCGTCAATAAGAAGGTCAGAGGGATACAGTAAACCTAAAGTGAAGCATCGGAATCTATAACTAGTGTCACAGTAATGGTTCAAAGTATAGTCAGTAAGAAGAGTCAGTCTTCTTGTACTTAAGTCGGCATTGTGCCTTTTTGTATTTGATTCCGATGCAATTTCTGTCTTTCATCGTCAATAAGAAGGTCCAAGGGATACAGTAAACCTGAAGTGAAGCATCGGAATCTATAACTAGTGTCACTGGAATGGTTCTAAATATAGACAGTAAGAAGAGTCAGTCTTCCTGTACTTAAGTAGGCATTGTGGCTTTTGTATTTAAGTCCGATGCAATTTCTGTGATTCATCGTCAATAAGAAGGTCCAAGGGAAACAGTAAACCTGAAGTGAAGCATCGGAATCTAATAACTAGTGTCACAGGAATGGTTCAAAACATAGACAGTGCGAAGAGTCAGTCTTCTTGTACTTAAGTCGGCATTGTGCCATTTCTAATTAATTCCGATGCAATTTCTGTGTTTCATCGTCAATAACAAGGTCCAAGGGATACAGAAAACCTGGAGTGAAGCATCGGAATCTATAATTTGTGTAACAGGAATGGTTCAAAACATAGTCAGTATGAAGAGTCAGTCTTCTTGTCCTTAAGTTGGCATTGTGCCTTTTGTATTTAATTCCGATGCAATTTCTGTGTCTCATCGTCAATAAGAAGGTCAGAGGTATACAGTAAACCTGAAGTGAAGCATTGGAATCCACAACTAGTGTCACAGGAATGGTTTAAAACATAGACAGGAGGAAGAGTCAGTCTTCTTGTACTTAAGTCAGCATTGTGCCTTTTGTATTTAATTCCGATGCAAATTCTGTGTTTCATCGTCAATAAGAAGGTCCAAGGGATACAGTAAACCTGAAGTGAAGCATTGGAATCCACAACTAGTGTAACAGGAATGGTTTAAAACATAGACAGGAGGAAGAGTCAGTCTTCTTGTACTTAAGTCGGCATTCTGCCTTTTGTATTCGATTCCGATGCAATTTCTGTGTTTCATGGTCAATAAGAAGGTCCAAGGAATACAGTAAACCTGAAGTGAAGCATCGGAATCTATAACTAGTGTCACTGGAATGGTTCTAAATATAGACAGTAAGAAGAGTCAGTCTTCCTGTACTTAAATCGGCATTGTGGCTTTTGTATTTATTGCCGATGCAATTTCTGTGATTCATCGTCAATATGAAGGTCCAAGGGAAACAGTAAACCTGAAGTGAAGCATCGGAATCTATAACTAGTGTCACTGGAATGATTGAAAACATAGACAGTACGAAGAGTCAGTTTTCTTGTACTTAAGTCAGCATTGTTCCTTTTCTATTTAATTCCGATGCAATTTCTGTGTTTCATCGTCAATAACAAGGTCCAAGGGAAACAATAAACCTGGAGTGAAGCATTGGAATCTATAACTAGAGTCACAGGAATGGTTCAAAACATAGTCAGTAAGAAGAGTCAGTCTTCTTGTACTTAAGTCGGCATTGTGCATTTTGTATTTAATTCCGATGAAATTTCTGTGTTTCAACGTCAATAAGAAGGTACAAGGGATACAGTAAACCTGAAGTGAAGCGTCGGGATCTATAACTAGTGTCACAGGAATGGTTCAAAACATAGACAGTAGGAAGAGTCAGTGTTCTTGTACTTAAGTCGGCATTATGCCTCATGTATTTAATTCCGATGCAATTTCTATGTTTTATCGTCAATAAGAAGGTCCAAGGGATACAGTAAACCTGAAGTAAAGCATCGGAATCTACAACTAGTGTCACAGGATTGGTTCAAAACATAGACAATAAGAAGAGTCAGTCTTCTTGTACTTAAGTCGGCATAGTGCCTTTTCTATTTAATTCCGATGCAATATCTGTGTTTCACCGTCAATAAGAAGGTCAGAGGGATACAGTAAACCTAAAGTGAAGCATCGGAATCCATAACTAGTGTCACAGTAATGGTTCAAAGCATAGTTAGTAAGATGAGTCAGTCTTCCTGTATTTAAGTCGGCATTGTGCCTTTTTGTATTTGATTCCGATGCAATTTCTGTGTTTCATCGTCAATAAGAAGGTCCAAGGGACACAGAAAACCTGAAGTGAAGCATCGGAATCTATAACTAGTGTCACTGGAATGGTTCTAAATATAGACAGTAAGAAGAGTCAGTCTTCCTGTACTTAAGTAGGCATTGTGGCTTTTGTATTTAATTCCGATGCAATTTCTGTGATTCATCGTCAATAAGAAGGGTCAAGGGATACAGTAAACCTGGAGTGAAGCATCGGAATCTATAACTAGTGTCACAGGAATGGTTCGAAACATAGACAGTAAGAAGAGTCAGTCTTCTTGTACTTAAGTCGGCATTGTGCCATTTCTAATTAATTCCGATGCAATTTCTGTGTTTCATCGTCAATAACAAGGTCCAAGGGATACAGAAAACCTGGAGTGAAGCATCGGAATCTATAATTTGTGTCACAGGAATGGTTCAAACATAGTCAGTATGAAGAGTCAGTCTTCTTGTTCTTAAGTTGGCATTGTCCCTTTTCTATTTAATTCCGATGCAATTTCTGTGTTTCATCGTCAATAAGAAGGTCATAGGGATACAGTAAATTTGAAGTGAAGCATCGGAATCTATGTCTAGTGTCACAGGAATGGTTCAAAACGTAGTCAGTAAGAAGAGTCAGTCTTCATGCACTTAAGTCGGCATTGTGCCTTTTCTATTTAATTCCGATGCAATTTCTGTGTTTCATCGTCAATAAGAAGGTCAGAGGGATACAGTAAACCTGAAGTGAAGCATCGGAATCTATAACTAGTGTCACAGGAATGGTTCAAAGCATATACAGTACGAAGAGTCAGTCTTCTTGTACTTAAGTCGGCATTGTCCCTTTTCTATTTAATTCCGATGCAATTTCTGTGTTTCATCGTCAATAAGAAGGTCAGAGGGATACAGTAAACTTGAAGTGAATCATCGGAATCTATAACTAGTGTCACTGGAATGGTTCTAATTATAGACAGTAAGAAGAGTCAGTCTTCCTGTACTTAAGTCGGCATTGTGGCTTTTGTATTTAATTCCGATGCAATTTCTGTGATTCATCGTCAATAAGAAGGTCCAAGGGAAACAGTAAACCTGAAGTGAAGCATCGGAATCTATAACTAGTGTCACAGGAATGGTTCAAAACATAGACAGTACGAAGAGTCAGTCTTCTTGTACTTAAGTCGGCATTGTTCCTTTTCTATTTAATTCCAATGCAATTTCTATGTTTCATCTTCAATAACAAGGACCGAGGGATACAGTAAACCTGGAGTGAAGCATCGGAATCTATAACTAGAGTCACAGGAATGGTTCAAAACATAGTCAGTAAGAAGAGTCAGTCTTCTTGTCCTTAAGTTGGTATTGTGCTTTTTGTATTTAATTACGATGCAATTTCTGTGATTCATCGTCAATAAGAAGGTCCAAGGTATACAGTAAACCTGACGTAAAGCATCGGAATCTATAACTAGTGTCTCAGGAATGGTTCAAAACACAGACAGTAGGAAGAGTCAGTCTTCTTGTACTTAAGTCGGCATTGTGCCTTTTGTATTTAATTCCGATTCAATTTCTGTTTTTCATCGTCAATAAGAAGGTCCAAGGTATACAGTAAACCTGAAGGAAAGCATCGGAATCTATAACTAGTGTCAAAGGAATGGTTCAAACTATAATCAGTAAGAAGAGTCAGTCTTCTTGTACTTAAGTCGGCATTGTGCCTTCTCTCTTTAATTCCGATGCAATTTCTGTGTTTCATCGTCAATAAGAAGGTCCAAGGGATACAGTAAACCTGGAGTGAAGCATCGGAATCTATAACTAGTGTCACAGGAAAGGTTCAAAGCATAGACAGTAAGAAGAGTCAGTCTACTTGTACTTATGTCGGCATTGTGCCTCTTCTATTTAATTCCGATGCAATTCTGTGTTTCATCGTCAATAAGAAGGTCAGAGGGATACAGTAAACCTGAGGTGAAGCATCGGAATCTATAACTAGTGTCACAGGAATGGTTCAAAACATAGTCAGTAAGAAGAGTCAGTCTTCTTGTACTTAAGTCGGCACTGTGCCTTTTGTATTTAATTCCGATGCAATTTCTGTGTTTCATCGTCAATGAGAATGTCCAAGGGATACAGTAAACCTGGAGTGTAGCATCGGAATCTATAACTAGTGTCACAGGAATGGTTCAAAACTTAGTCAGTAAGAAGAGTCAGTCTTCTTGTACTTAAGTCTGCATTGTGCCTTTTCTATTTAATTCCGATGCAATTTCTGTGTTTCATCGTCAATAAGAAGGTCCAAGGGATACAGTAAACCTGGAGTGAAGCATCGGAATCTGTAACTAGTGTCAATGGAATGGTTCAAAACATAGACAGTAAGAAGAGTCAGTCTTCTTGTACTTAAGTCGGCATTGAGCCTTTTGTATTTAATTCCAATGCTATTTCTGAGTTTCATCGTCAATAAGAAGGTCACAGGGATACAGTAAACATGAAGTGAAGCATCGGGATCTATAACTAGTGTCACAGGAATGGTTCAAAACATAGTCAGTAAGAAGAGTCAGTCGTCTTGTCCTTAAGCCGGCATTGTGCCTTTTGTAATTAATTAGGATGCAATTTCTGTGTTTCATCGTCAATAAGAAGGTCCTAGGGATATAGTAAACCTGGAGTGAAGCATCGGAATCTATTACTAGTGTCACAGGAATGGTTCAAACATAGACAGTAAGAAGAATCAGTCTTCTTGTACTTAAGTCGGCATTGTGCCTTTTGTATTTAATTCCGATGCAAATTCTGTGTTTCATCGTCAATAAGAAGGTCCAAGGGATACAGTAAACATGAAGTGAAGCATCGGAATCTATAACTAGTATCACAGGAATGGTTCAAATCATTGTCAATAATAAGAGTCGGTCTTCATGTACTTAAGTCGGCATTGTGCCTTTTGTATTTAATTCCGATGCAATTTCTGTGTTTCATCGTCAATAAGAAGGTACAAGGGATACAGTTAACCTGAAGTGAAGCGTCGGAATCTATAACTATTGTCACAGGAATGGTTCAAAGCATAGACAGTAGGAAGAGTCAGTCTTCATGTACTTAAGCCGGCATTGTGCCTTTTGTATTTAATTCCGATGCAATTTCTGTGTTTCATCGTCAATAAGGAGGTCCAAGGTATACAGTAAACCTGAAGTAAAGCATCGGAATCAATAACTAGTGTCACGGGAATGGTTTAAACTATAATCAGTAAGAAGAGTCAGTCTTCTCGTACTTAAGTCGGCATTGTGCCTTTTCTATTTAATTCCGATGCAATTTCTGTGTTTCATCGTCAATAAGAAGGTCAGAGGGATACAGTAAACCTGAGGTGTAGCATCGGAATTCATAACTAGTGTCACAGGAATGGTTCAAAACATAGACAATAAGAAGAGTCAGTTTTCGTGTACTTAAGTCGGCATTTTGCGTTTTGTATTTAATTCGGATGCAATTTCTGTGTTTCATCGTCAATAAGAAGGTCCAAGGGATACAGTAAACCTGGAGTGAAGCATCGGAATCTGTAACTAGTGTCAATGGAATGGTTCAAAACATATACAGTAAGAAGAGTCAGTCTTCTTGTACTCAAGTCGGCATTGTGCCTTTTCTATTTAATTCCGATGCTATTTCTGAGTTTCATCGTCAATAAGATGGTCAGAGGGATACAGTAAACCTGAAGTGAAGCATTGGAATCCATAACTAGTGTCACAGGAATGGTTCAAAACATAGTCAGTAAGAGGAGTCAGTCTTCTTGCAATTAAGTCGGCATTGTGCCTTTCGTATTTAATTCCGATTCAATTTCTGTTTTTCACCGTTCATAAGAAGGTCAGAGGGATACAGTAAACCTGGAATGTAGCATCGGAATCTATAACTAGTGTCACAGGAAAGGTTCAAAACATAGACAGTAAGAAGAGTCAGTCTCCTTGTACTTAAGTCGGCATTGTGCCTTTTCTATTTAATTCCGATTCAATTTCTGTGTTTCATCGTCAATAAGAAGGTCAGAGGGATACAGTAAACCTGAGGTGTAGCATCGGAATTCATAACTAGTGTCACAGGAATGGTTCAAAACATAGTCAGTAAGAAGAGTCAGTCTTCTTGTACTTAAGTCGGCATTGTGCCTTTTGTATTTAATTCTGATGCAATTTCTGTGTTTCATCGTCAATAAGAAGGTCCAAGGGATACAGTAAACCTGGAATGTAGCATCGGAATCTATAACTAGTGTCACAGGAATGGTTCAAAACATAGACAATAAGAAGAGTCAGTCTTCGTGTACTTAAGTCGGCATTGTGCCTTTTGTATTTGATGTCGATGCAATTTCTGTGTTTCATCGTCCATAAGAAGGTCCAAGGAATACAGTAAACCTGAAGTGAAGCATCGGAATCTACAACTAGTGTCACTGGAAAGGTTCTAATTATAGACAGTAAGAAGAGTCAGTCTTCCTGTACTTAAGTCGGCATTGTGGCTTTTGTATTTAATTCCGATGCAATTTCTGTGATTCATCGTCAATAAGAAGGTCCAAGGGAAACAGTAAACCTGAAGTGAAGCATCGGAATCTATAACTAGTGTCACAGGAATGGTTCAAACTATAATCAGTAAGATGAGTCAGTCTTCATGTACTTAAGTCGGCATTGTGCCTTTTCTATTTAATTCCGATGCAATTTCTGTGTTTCATCGTCAATAAGAAGGTCCAAGGGATACAGTAAACCTGGAGTGAAGAATCGGAATCTATAAGTAGTGTCACAGGAATGGTTCAAACTATTATCAGTAAGATGAGTCAGTCTTCATGTACTTAAGTCGGTATTGTGCCTTTTCTATTTAATTCCGATGCAATTTCTGTGTTTCATCGTCAATAAGAAGGTCAGAGGGATACAGTAAACTTGAAGTGAATCATCGGAATCTATAACTAGTGTCACTGGAATGGTTCTAATTATAGACAGTAAGAAGAGTCAGTCTTCCTGTACTTAAGTCGGCATTGTGCCATTTCTAATTAATTCCGATGCAATTTCTGTGTTTCATCGTCAATAACAAGGTCCAAGGGATACAGAAAACCTGGAGTGAAGCATCGGAATCTATAATTTGTGTCACAGGAATGGTTCAAACATAGTCAGTATGAAGAGTCAGTCTTCTTGTTCTTAAGTTGGCATTGTCCCTTTTCTATTTAATTCCGATGCAATTTCTGTGTTTCATCGTCAATAAGAAGGTCATAGGGATACAGTAAATTTGAAGTGAAGCATCGGAATCTATGTCTAGTGTCACAGGAATGGTTCAAAACGTAGTCAGTAAGAAGAGTCAGTCTTCATGCACTTAAGTCGGCATTGTGCCTTTTCTATTTAATTCCGATGCAATTTCTGTGTTTCATCGTCAATAAGAAGGTCAGAGGGATACAGTAAACCTGAAGTGAAGCATCGGAATCTATAACTAGTGTCACAGGAATGGTTCAAAGCATATACAGTACGAAGAGTCAGTCTTCTTGTACTTAAGTCGGCATTGTCCCTTTTCTATTTAATTCCGATGCAATTTCTGTGTTTCATCGTCAATAAGAAGGTCAGAGGGATACAGTAAACTTGAAGTGAATCATCGGAATCTATAACTAGTGTCACTGGAATGGTTCTAATTATAGACAGTAAGAAGAGTCAGTCTTCCTGTACTTAAGTCGGCATTGTGGCTTTTGTATTTAATTCCGATGCAATTTCTGTGATTCATCGTCAATAAGAAGGTCCAAGGGAAACAGTAAACCTGAAGTGAAGCATCGGAATCTATAACTAGTGTCACAGGAATGGTTCAAAACATAGACAGTACGAAGAGTCAGTCTTCTTGTACTTAAGTCGGCATTGTTCCTTTTCTATTTAATTCCAATGCAATTTCTATGTTTCATCTTCAATAACAAGGACCGAGGGATACAGTAAACCTGGAGTGAAGCATCGGAATCTATAACTAGAGTCACAGGAATGGTTCAAAACATAGTCAGTAAGAAGAGTCAGTCTTCTTGTCCTTAAGTTGGTATTGTGCTTTTTGTATTTAATTACGATGCAATTTCTGTGATTCATCGTCAATAAGAAGGTCCAAGGTATACAGTAAACCTGACGTAAAGCATCGGAATCTATAACTAGTGTCTCAGGAATGGTTCAAAACACAGACAGTAGGAAGAGTCAGTCTTCTTGTACTTAAGTCGGCATTGTGCCTTTTGTATTTAATTCCGATTCAATTTCTGTTTTTCATCGTCAATAAGAAGGTCCAAGGTATACAGTAAACCTGAAGGAAAGCATCGGAATCTATAACTAGTGTCAAAGGAATGGTTCAAACTATAATCAGTAAGAAGAGTCAGTCTTCTTGTACTTAAGTCGGCATTGTGCCTTCTCTCTTTAATTCCGATGCAATTTCTGTGTTTCATCGTCAATAAGAAGGTCCAAGGGATACAGTAAACCTGGAGTGAAGCATCGGAATCTATAACTAGTGTCACAGGAAAGGTTCAAAGCATAGACAGTAAGAAGAGTCAGTCTACTTGTACTTATGTCGGCATTGTGCCTCTTCTATTTAATTCCGATGCAATTCTGTGTTTCATCGTCAATAAGAAGGTCAGAGGGATACAGTAAACCTGAGGTGAAGCATCGGAATCTATAACTAGTGTCACAGGAATGGTTCAAAACATAGTCAGTAAGAAGAGTCAGTCTTCTTGTACTTAAGTCGGCACTGTGCCTTTTGTATTTAATTCCGATGCAATTTCTGTGTTTCATCGTCAATGAGAATGTCCAAGGGATACAGTAAACCTGGAGTGTAGCATCGGAATCTATAACTAGTGTCACAGGAATGGTTCAAAACTTAGTCAGTAAGAAGAGTCAGTCTTCTTGTACTTAAGTCTGCATTGTGCCTTTTCTATTTAATTCCGATGCAATTTCTGTGTTTCATCGTCAATAAGAAGGTCCAAGGGATACAGTAAACCTGGAGTGAAGCATCGGAATCTGTAACTAGTGTCAATGGAATGGTTCAAAACATAGACAGTAAGAAGAGTCAGTCTTCTTGTACTTAAGTCGGCATTGAGCCTTTTGTATTTAATTCCAATGCTATTTCTGAGTTTCATCGTCAATAAGAAGGTCACAGGGATACAGTAAACATGAAGTGAAGCATCGGGATCTATAACTAGTGTCACAGGAATGGTTCAAAACATAGTCAGTAAGAAGAGTCAGTCGTCTTGTCCTTAAGCCGGCATTGTGCCTTTTGTAATTAATTAGGATGCAATTTCTGTGTTTCATCGTCAATAAGAAGGTCCTAGGGATATAGTAAACCTGGAGTGAAGCATCGGAATCTATTACTAGTGTCACAGGAATGGTTCAAACATAGACAGTAAGAAGAATCAGTCTTCTTGTACTTAAGTCGGCATTGTGCCTTTTGTATTTAATTCCGATGCAAATTCTGTGTTTCATCGTCAATAAGAAGGTCCAAGGGATACAGTAAACATGAAGTGAAGCATCGGAATCTATAACTAGTATCACAGGAATGGTTCAAATCATTGTCAATAATAAGAGTCGGTCTTCATGTACTTAAGTCGGCATTGTGCCTTTTGTATTTAATTCCGATGCAATTTCTGTGTTTCATCGTCAATAAGAAGGTACAAGGGATACAGTTAACCTGAAGTGAAGCGTCGGAATCTATAACTATTGTCACAGGAATGGTTCAAAGCATAGACAGTAGGAAGAGTCAGTCTTCATGTACTTAAGCCGGCATTGTGCCTTTTGTATTTAATTCCGATGCAATTTCTGTGTTTCATCGTCAATAAGGAGGTCCAAGGTATACAGTAAACCTGAAGTAAAGCATCGGAATCAATAACTAGTGTCACGGGAATGGTTTAAACTATAATCAGTAAGAAGAGTCAGTCTTCTCGTACTTAAGTCGGCATTGTGCCTTTTCTATTTAATTCCGATGCAATTTCTGTGTTTCATCGTCAATAAGAAGGTCAGAGGGATACAGTAAACCTGAGGTGTAGCATCGGAATTCATAACTAGTGTCACAGGAATGGTTCAAAACATAGACAATAAGAAGAGTCAGTTTTCGTGTACTTAAGTCGGCATTTTGCGTTTTGTATTTAATTCGGATGCAATTTCTGTGTTTCATCGTCAATAAGAAGGTCCAAGGGATACAGTAAACCTGGAGTGAAGCATCGGAATCTGTAACTAGTGTCAATGGAATGGTTCAAAACATATACAGTAAGAAGAGTCAGTCTTCTTGTACTCAAGTCGGCATTGTGCCTTTTCTATTTAATTCCGATGCTATTTCTGAGTTTCATCGTCAATAAGATGGTCAGAGGGATACAGTAAACCTGAAGTGAAGCATTGGAATCCATAACTAGTGTCACAGGAATGGTTCAAAACATAGTCAGTAAGAGGAGTCAGTCTTCTTGCAATTAAGTCGGCATTGTGCCTTTCGTATTTAATTCCGATTCAATTTCTGTTTTTCACCGTTCATAAGAAGGTCAGAGGGATACAGTAAACCTGGAATGTAGCATCGGAATCTATAACTAGTGTCACAGGAAAGGTTCAAAACATAGACAGTAAGAAGAGTCAGTCTCCTTGTACTTAAGTCGGCATTGTGCCTTTTCTATTTAATTCCGATTCAATTTCTGTGTTTCATCGTCAATAAGAAGGTCAGAGGGATACAGTAAACCTGAGGTGTAGCATCGGAATTCATAACTAGTGTCACAGGAATGGTTCAAAACATAGTCAGTAAGAAGAGTCAGTCTTCTTGTACTTAAGTCGGCATTGTGCCTTTTGTATTTAATTCTGATGCAATTTCTGTGTTTCATCGTCAATAAGAAGGTCCAAGGGATACAGTAAACCTGGAATGTAGCATCGGAATCTATAACTAGTGTCACAGGAATGGTTCAAAACATAGACAATAAGAAGAGTCAGTCTTCGTGTACTTAAGTCGGCATTGTGCCTTTTGTATTTGATGTCGATGCAATTTCTGTGTTTCATCGTCCATAAGAAGGTCCAAGGAATACAGTAAACCTGAAGTGAAGCATCGGAATCTACAACTAGTGTCACTGGAAAGGTTCTAATTATAGACAGTAAGAAGAGTCAGTCTTCCTGTACTTAAGTCGGCATTGTGGCTTTTGTATTTAATTCCGATGCAATTTCTGTGATTCATCGTCAATAAGAAGGTCCAAGGGAAACAGTAAACCTGAAGTGAAGCATCGGAATCTATAACTAGTGTCACAGGAATGGTTCAAACTATAATCAGTAAGATGAGTCAGTCTTCATGTACTTAAGTCGGCATTGTGCCTTTTCTATTTAATTCCGATGCAATTTCTGTGTTTCATCGTCAATAAGAAGGTCCAAGGGATACAGTAAACCTGGAGTGAAGAATCGGAATCTATAAGTAGTGTCACAGGAATGGTTCAAACTATTATCAGTAAGATGAGTCAGTCTTCATGTACTTAAGTCGGTATTGTGCCTTTTCTATTTAATTCCGATGCAATTTCTGTGTTTCATCGTCAATAAGAAGGTCCAAGGGATACAGTAAACCTGGAATGTAGCATCGGAATCTATAACTAGTGTCACAGGAATGGTTCAAAACATAGACAATAAGAAGAGTCAGTCTTCGTGTACTTAAGTCGGCATTGTGCCTTTTGTATTTGATTTCGATGTAATTTCTGTGTTTCATCGTCCATAAGAAGGTCCAAGGAATACAGTAAACCTGAAGTGAAGCATCGGAATCTACAACTAGTGTCACTGGAATGGTTCTAATTATAGACAGTAAGAAGAGTCAGTCTTCCTGTACTTAAGTCGGCATTGTGGCTCTTGTATTTAATTCCGATGCAATTTCTGTGATTCATCGTCAATAAGAAGGTCCAAGGGATACAGTAAACCTGGAGTGAAGCATCGGAATCTATACCTAGTGTCACAGGAAAGGTTCAAAACATAGACAGTAAGAAGAGTCAGTCTTTTTGTACTTATGTCGGCATTGTGCCTTTTCTATTTAATTCCGATGCAATTTCTGTGTTTCATCGTCAATAAGAAGGTCGGAGGGATACAGTAAACCTGAGGTGTAGCATCGGAACCCATAACTAGTGTCACAGGAATGGTTCAAACATAGTCAGTAAGAAGAGTCAGTCTTCTTGTACTTAAGTCGGCATTGTGCCTTTTGTATTTGATTCCGATGCAATTTCTGTGTTTCATCGTCAATAAGAAGGTCCAAGGAATACAGTAAACCTGAAGTGAAGCATCGGAATTTATAACTAGTGTCACTGGAACGGTTCTAATTATAGACAGTAGG
Organism: Schistocerca serialis cubense; assembly: GCF_023864345.2. Taxonomy (NCBI): domain Eukaryota; kingdom Metazoa; phylum Arthropoda; class Insecta; order Orthoptera; family Acrididae; genus Schistocerca; species Schistocerca serialis. The sequence continues at coordinate 6,176,105 of NW_026047584.1, read as the reverse complement.
AAGAGTCAGTCTTCCTGAACTTATGTCGGCATTGTGGCTTTTGTATTTAATTCCGATGCAATTTCTGTGATTCATCGTCAATAAGAAGGTCCAAGGGAAACAGTAAACCTGAAGTGAAGGATCGGAATCTATAACTAGTGTCACAGGAATGGTTCAAATCATAGACAGTACGAAGAGTCAGTCTTCTTGTACTTAAGTCGGCATTGTTCCCTTTGTATTTAATTCCGATGCAATTTCTGTGTTTCATCGTCAATAACAAGGTCCAAGGGATACAGTAAACCTGGAGTGAAGCATCGGAATCTATAACTAGAGTCACAGGAATGGTTCAAAACGTAGTCAGTAGGAAGAGTCAGTCTTCTTGTCCTTAAGTTGGCATTGTGCCTTTTGTATTTAATTCCGATGCAATTTCTGTGTTTTATCGTCAATAACAAGGTCAGAGGTATACAGTAAACCTGAAGTGAAGCATCGGAATCCACAACTAGTGTCACAGGGATGGTTCAAAACACAGACAGTAGCAAGAGTCAGTCTTCTTGTACTTAAGTCGGCATTGTGGCTTTTGTATTTAATTACGATGCAATTTCTGTGTTTCATCGTCAATAAGAAGGTCCAAGGTATACAGTAAACCTGAAGTAAAGCATCGGAATCTATAACTAGTGTCACAGGAATGGTTCAAACTATAATCAGTAAGAAGAGTCAGTCTTCTTGTACTTAAGTCGGCATTGTGCAGTTTCTATTTAATTCCGATGCTATTTCTGTGTTTCATGGTCAATAAGAAGGTCCAAGGGATACAGTTAACCTGAAGTGAAGCGTCGGAATCTATAACTAGTGCCACAGGAATAGTTCAAAACATAGACAGTAGGAAGAGTCAGTGTTCTGGTACTTAAGTCGGTATTGTGCCTTTTGTATTTAATTCCGATGCAATTTCTGTGTTTCATCGTCAATAAGAAGGTCCAAGGGATACAGTAAACCTGAAGTGAAGCATCGGAATCTACAACTAGTGTCACAGGACTGGTTCAAAACATAGACAGTAAGAAGAGTCAGTCTTCTTGTACTTAAGTCGGCATTGTGCCTTTTCTATTTAATTCCGATGCTATTTCTGTGTTTCATCGTCAATAAGAGGGTCAGAGGGATACAGTAAACCTCAAGTGAAGCATCGGAATCTATAACTAGTGTCACAAGAATGGTTCAAAACATAGTCAGTAAGAAGAGTCAGTTTTCTTGTACTTAAGTCGGCATTGAGCTTTTTGTAATTAATTCCGATGCAATTTCTGTGTTTCGTCGTCAATAAGATGGTCAGAGGGATACAGTAAACATGAAGTGAAGCATCGGAATCTATAACTAGTGTCACAGGAATGGTTCAAAACATAGTCAGTAAGAAGAGTCAGTCTTCTTGCCCTAAAGTCGGCATTGTGCCTTTTGTATTTAATTCCCATGCAATTTCTGTGTTTCATCGTCAATAAGTAGGTCCAAGGGATACAGTAAACCTCGAGTGAAGCATCGGAATCTATAACTAGAGTCACAGTAATGGATCAAAACATAGAAAGTAAGAAGAGTAGGTCTTCTTGCACTTAGTCGGCATTGAGCCTTTTGTATTTAATTCCGATACAATTTCGGTGTTTCATCGTCAATAAGAAGGTCCAAGGGATACAGTAAACATGAAGTGAAGCATCGGAATCTATAACTAGTGTCACTGGAATAGTTCAAAATATAGACAGTAAGAAGAGTCAGTCTTCTTGTACTTGAGTCGGCATTGTGCCTTTTGTATTTAATTCCGATGCAATTTCTGTGTTTCATCGTCAATAAGAACGTCAGAGGGATACAGAAAATCTGAAGTGAAGCATCGGAATCAATAACTAGTGTAACAGGAATGGCTCAAATCATAGTCAGTAAGAAGAGTCAGTCTTCTTGTCCTTAAGTCGGCATTGTGCCTTTTGTATTTAATTCCGATGCAGTTTCTGTGTTTCATCGGCAATAAGGTCAGAGGGACACAGTAAAGCTGAAGTGAAGCATCGAATCTATAACTAGTGTCACAAGAATGGTTCAAAACAAAGACAGTATGAAGAGTCAGTCTTCTTTAACTTAAGTCGGCATTGTGCCTTATGTATTTCATTCCTATGCAATTTCTGTGTTTCATCATCAATAAGAAGGTCAGAGGGATACAGTAAACCTGAAGTGAAGCATCGGAATCCAAAACTAGTGTCACAGGAACGGTTCAAAACATAGACAGTAGGAAGAGTCAGTCTTCTTGTATGTAAGTCGGCATTGTGTCTTTTGTATTTAATTCCGATGCAATTTCTGTGTTTCATCGTCAATAAGAAGGTCCAAAGTATTCAGCAAACCTGAAGTGAAGCATCGGAATCTGTAACTAGTGTCACAGGAATGGTTCAAAACATAGTCAATAAGAAGAGTCAGTCTTCTTGCACTTATGTCGGCATTGTGCCTTTTCTATTTAATTCCTAAGCAATTTCTGTGTTTCATCGTCAATAAGAAGGTCAGAGGGATACAGTAAACCTGAGGTGAAGCATCGGAATCTATAACTAGTGTCACAGGAATGGTTCAAAGCATAGTCAGTAAGAAGAGTCAGTCTTCTTGTACTTAAGTCGGCATTGTGCCTTTTGTATTTAATTCCGATGCATTTTCTGTGTTTCATCGTCAATAAGAATGTCCAAGGGATACAGTAAACCTGGAGTGTAGCATCGGAATCTATAACTAGTGTCACAGGAATGGTTCAAAACATAGACAGTAAGAAGAGTCAGTCTTCTTGTACTTAAGTCGGCATTGAGCCTTTTGTATTTAGTTCCAATGCTATTTCTGAGTTTCATCGTCAATAAGAAGGTCAGAGGAATACAGTAAACCTGAAGTGAAGCATCGGAATCCATAACTAGTGTCACAGGAATGGTTCAAAACAAAGACAGTAAGAAGAGTCAGTCTTCTTGCCCTAAAGTCGGCATTGTGCCTTTTGTATTTAATTCCCATGCAATTTCTGTGTTTCATCGTCAATAAGTAGGTCCAAGGGATACAGTAAACCTCGAGTGAAGCATCGGAATCTATAACTAGAGTCACAGTAATGGATCAAACATAGAAAGTAAGAAGAGTAGGTCTTCTTGCACTTAGTCGGCATTGTGCCTTTTGTATTTAATTCCGATACAATTTCGGTGTTTCATCGTCAATAAGAAGGTCCAAGGGATACAGTAAACATGAAGTGAAGCATCGGAATCTATAACTAGTGTCACTGGAATAGTTCAAAATATAGACAGTAAGAAGAGTCAGTCTACTTGTACTTGAGTCGGCATTGTGCCTTTTGTATTTAATTCCGATGCATTTTCTGTGTTTCATCGTCAATAAGAATGTCCAAGGGATACAGTAAACCTGAGGTGAAGCGTCGGAATCTATAACTAGTGTCACAGGAATGGTTCAAAGCATAGTCAGTAATAAGAGTCAGTCTTCTTGCAATTAAGTCGGTATTCTGCCTTTCGTATTTAATTCCGATGCAATATCTGTGTTTCACCGTCAATAACAAGGACAGAGGGATACAGTAAATTTGAAGTGAAGCATCGGAATCTATAACTAGTGTCACCGTAATGGTTCAAATCATAGACAGTAAGAAGAGTCAGTCTTCTTGTACTTAAGTCGGCATTGTGCCTTTTGTATTTAATTTCGATGCAATTTCTGTGTTTCATCGTCAATACGAAGGTCCAAGGAATACAGTAAACCTGAAGTGAAGCATCGGAATCTATAACTAGTGTCACTGGAATGGTTCTAATTGTAGACAGTAAGAAGAGTCAGTCTTCCTGTACTTAAGTCGGCATGGTGGCTTTTGTATTTAATTCCGATGCAATTTCTGTGATTCATCGTCAATAAGAAGGTCCCAGGGAAACAGTAAACATGAAGTGAAGCATCGGAATCTATAACTAGTGTCACAGGAATGGTTCTAAACATAGTCAGTAGGAAGAAGCAGTCTTCTTGTCCTTAAGTTGGCATTGTGCCTTTTGTATTTAATTCCGATGCAATTTCTGTGTTTCATCGTCAATAACAAGGTCAGAGGTATACAGTAAACCTGAAGTGAAGCATCGGAATCCACAACTAGTGTCACAGGGATGGTTCAAAACAAAGACAGTAGCAAGTGTCAGTCTTCTTGTACTTAAGTTGGCATTGTGCCTTTTGTGTTTAATTCCGATGCAATTTCTGTGTTTCATCGTCAATAAGAAGGGCCAAGGGATACAGTAAACCTGGAGTGAAGCATCGGAATCTATAACTAGTGTCACAGGAAAGGATGAAAACATAGACAGTAAAAAGAGTCAGTCTTCTTGTACTTAAGTCGGCATTGCGCCTCTTCTACTTAATTCCGATGCAATTTCTGTGTTTGATGGTCAATAAGAAGGTCAGAGGGATACAGTAAACCTGAGGTGAAGCATCGGAATCTATAACTAGTGTCACAGGAATGGTTCAAAACATAGTCAGTAAGAAGAGTCTGTCTTCTTGTACTTAAGTCGGCATTGTGAATTAGGTATTTAATTCCGATGCAATTTCTGTGTTTCATCGTCAATAACAAGGTCCAAGGTATACAGTAAACCTGAAGTAAAGCATCGGAAACTATAAATAGTGTCACAGGAATGGTTTAAACTATAATCAGTAAGAAGAGTCAGTCTTCTTGTACTTAAGTCGGCATCGTGCTTTTCTATTTAATTCCGATGCTATTTCTGTGTTTCATAGTCAATAAGAAGGGCCAAGGGATACAGTAAACCTGGAGTGAAGCATCGGAATCTATAACTAGTGTCACAGGAAAGGATGAAAACATAGACAGTAAAAAGAGTCAGTCTTCTTGTACTTAAGTCGGCATTGCGCCTCTTCTATTTAATTCCGATGCAATTTCTGTGTTTGATGGTCAATAAGAAGGTCAGAGGGATACAGTAAACCTGAGGTGAAGCATCGGAATCTATAACTAGTGTCACAGGAATGGTTCAAAACATAGTCAGTAAGAAGAGTCTGTCTTCTTGTACTTAAGTCGGCATTGTGAATTAGGTATTTATTTCCGATGCAATTTCTGTGTTTCATCGTCAATAAGAAGGTCCAAGGGATACAGTAAACCTGGAGTGAAGCATCGGAATCTGTAACTAGTGTCACAGGAATGGTTCAAATCATAGACAATGAGAAGAGTCAGTCTTCGTGTACTTAAGTCGGCATTTTGCCTTTTGTATTTAATTTAGATGCAATTTCTGTGTTTCATCGTCAATAAGAAGGTCCAAGGGATGTAGTAAACCTGGAGTGAAGCATCGGAACCTATAACTAGTGTCACAGGAATGGTTCAAAACATAGACAGCAAGAAGAGTCAGTCTTCTTGTACTTAAGTCGGCATTGTGCCTTTTCTATTTAATTCCGATGCAATTTCTGTGTTTCATCGACAATAAGAAGGTCCAAGGGATACAGTAAACCTGGAGTGAAGAATCGTAATCTATAAGTAGTGTCACAGGAATGGTTCAAACTATAATCAGTAAGAAGAGTCAGTCTTCTTGTACTTACGTCGGCATTGTGCCTTTTGTATTTAATTCCGATGCAAATTCTGTGTTTCATCGTCAATATGAAGGTCCAAGGGATACAGTAAAACTGGAGTGAAGCATCGGAATCTATAACTAGTGTCACAGGAAAGGTTCAAAACATAGACAGTAAGAAGAGTCAGTCTTCTTGTACTTAAGTCGGCATTGTGCCTTTTCTATTTAATTCCGATGCAATTTCTGTGTTTCATCGTCAATGAGAAGGTCGGAGGGATACAGTAAACCTGAGGTGTAGCATCGGAACCCATAACTAGTGTCACAGGAATGGTTCAAACATAGTCAGTAAGAAGAGTCAGTCTTCTTGTACTTAAGTTGGCATTGTGCCTTTTGTATTTAATTCCGATGCAATTTCTGTGTTTCATCGTCAATATGAAGGTCCAAGGGATACAGTAAACCTGGAGTGTAGCATCGGAATCTATAATTAGTGTCACAGGAATGGTTCGAAACATAGTCAGTAAGAAGAGTCAGTCTTCTTGTAGTTAAGTCGGCATTGTGCCTTTCGTATTTAATTCCGATGCAATTCCTGTGTTACACCGTCAATAAGAAGGTCAGAGGGATACAGTAAACCTGAAGTAAAGCATCGGAATCCATAACTAGTGTCACAATAATGGTTCAAAACATAGACAGTAAGAAGAGTCAGTCTTCTTGTACTTAAGTCGGCATTGTGCCTTTTGTATTTGATTCCGATGCAATTTCTGTGTTTCATCGTCAATAAGAAGGTCCAAGGAATACAGTAAACCTGAAGTGAAGCATCGGAATTTATAACTAGTGTCACTGGAATGGTTCTAATTATAGACAGTAAGAAGAGTCAGTCTTCCTGTACTTAAGTCGGCATTGTGGCTTTTGTAATTAATTCCAATGCAATTTCAGTGTTTCATCGTCAATAAGAGGGTCAGAGGGATACAGTAAACATGAAGTGAAGCATCGGAATCTATAACTAGTGTCACAGGAATGGTTCAAAACATAGTCAGTAAGAAGAGTCAGTCTTCTTGCACTAACGTCGGCATTGTGCCTTTTGTATTTAATTCCCATGCAATTTCTGTGTTTCATCGTCAATAAGTAGGTCTAAGGGATACAGTAAACCTGGAGTGATGCATCGGAATCTATAACTAGATTCACAGTAATGGTTCAAAACATAGACAGTAAGAAGGGTCGGTCTTCTTGTACTTAAGTCGGCATTGTGCCTTTTGTATTTAATTCCGATGCAATTTCTGAGTTTCATCGTCAATAAGAAGGTCCAAGGGATACAGTAAACCTGAAGTGAAGCATCAGAATCTATAACTAGTGTCGCTGGAATGGTTCTAAATATAGACAGTAAGAAGAGTCAGTCTTCTTGTACTTAAGTCGGCATTGTGCCTTTTGTATTTAATTCCGATGCAATTTCTGTGTTTCATCGCCAATAAGAAGGTACAAGGGATACAGTTATCCTGAAGTGAAGCGTCGGAATCTATAACTAGTGTCACAGGAATGGTTCAAAACATATACAGTAGGAAGAGTCAGTGTTCTTGAACTTAAGTCGCATTGTGCCTTTTGTATTTAATTCCGATGCTATTTCTGTGTTTCATCGTCAATAAGTAGGTCCAAGGGATACAGTAAACCTGAAGTGAAGCATCGGAATCTACAACTAGTGTCTCAGGATTGGTTCAAAGCATAGACAGTCAGAAGAGTCAATCTTCTAGTACTTAATTCGGCATTGTGCCTTTTCTATTTAATTCCGATGTAATATCTGTGTTTCATCGTCAATAAGAAGGTCAGAGGGATACAGCAAACCTGAGGTGAAGCATCGGAATCTATAACTAGTGTCACAGGAATGGTTAAAAACATAGTCAGTAAGAAGAGACCGTCTTCTTGTACTTAAGTCGGCATTGTGCCTTTCGTATTTAATTCTGATGCAATTTCTGTGTTTCACCGTCAATAGGGAGATCAGAGGGATAAAGTAAAAATGAAGTGAAGCATCGGAATCTATAACTAGTGACACAGGAATGGTTCAAACATATATAGTAAGAAGAGTCAGTCTTCTTGTACTTAAGTCGGCATTGTGCCCTTTGTATTTAATTCCGATGCAATTTTGTGTTTCATCGTCAATAAGAGGGTCAGAGCGATACAGTAAACATGAAGTGAAGCATCGGGACCTATAACTAGTGTCACAGGAATGGTTCAAAACATAGTCAACAAGAAGATTCAATCTTCTTGTCCTTAAGTCGCCATTGTGCCTTTTGTATTTAATTGCGATGCAATTTCTGTGTTTCATCGTCAATAAGTAGGTCCAAGGGATACAGTAAACCTCGAGTGAAGCACCGGAATCTATAACTAGAGTCACAGTAATGGATCAAAGCATAGAAAGTAGGAAGAGTAGGTCTTCTTGTACTTAATCGGCATTGTGCCTTTTGTATTTAATTCCGAAACAATTTTGGTGTTTCATCGTCAATAAGAAATCCAAGGGATACAGTAATCATGAAGTGAAGCATCAGAATCTATAACTAGTGTCACTGGAACAGTTCAAAATATAGACAGTAAGAAGAGTCAGTCTTCTTGTACCTAAGACGGCATTGTGGCTTTTGAATTTAATTCCGATGCAATTTCTGTGTTTCATCGTCAATAAGAACGTCAGAGGGATACAGAAAATCTGAAGTGAAGCATCGGAATCATTAACTAGTGTCACAGGAATGGTTCAAATCATAGTCAGTAAGAAGAGTCAGTCTTCTTGTACTTAAGTCGGCATTGTGCCTTTTCTATTTAATTCCGATGCAATTTCTGTGTTTCATCGTCAATAAGAAGGTCCAAGGGATAAAGTAAACATGGAGTGAAGCATCGGAATCTGTAACTAGTGTCAATGGAATGGGTCAAAACATAGACAGTAAGAAGAGTCAGTCTTCTTGTACTTAAGTCGGCATTGAGCCTTTTGTATTTAATTCCAATGCTAATTCTGAGTTTCATCGTCAATAAGAAGGTCACAGGGATACAGTAAACATGAAGTGAAGCATCGGAATCTATAACTAGTGTCACAAGAATGGTTCAAAACATAGTCAGTAAGAAGAGTCAGTCTTCGTGTACTTAAGTCGGCATTGTGCCTTTTGTATTTAATTCCGATGCAATTTCTGTGTTTCATCGTCAATAACAAGGTCAGAGGTATACAGTAAACCTGAAGTGAAGCATCGGAATCCACAACTAGTGTCACAGGGATGGTTCAAAACACAGACAGTAGCAAGAGTCAGTCTTCTTATACTTAAGTCTGCATTGTGCCTTTTGTATTTAATTCCGATGCAATTTCTGTGTTTCATCGTCAATAAGAAGGTCCAAGGTATACAGTAAACCTGAAGTAAAGCATCGGAATCTATAACTGGTGTCACAGGAATGGTTCAAACTATAATCAGAAAGAAGAGTCAATCTTCTTGTACTTAAGTCGGCATTGTGACTTTTGTATTTAATTCCGATGCTATTTCTGTGTCTCATAGTCAATAAGAAGGTCCAAGGGATACAGTAAACCTGGAGTGAAGCATCGGAATCTATAACTACTGTCACAGGAAAGGTTGAAAACATAGACAGTAAAAAGAGCCAGTCTTCTTGTACTTAAGTCGACATTGAGCCTCTTCTATTTAATTCCGATGCAATTTCTGTTTTTGATGGTCAATAAGAAGGTCAGAGGGATACAGTAAACCTGAGGTGAAGCATCGTAATCTGTAACTAGTGTCACAGGAATAGTTCAAATCATAGACAATAAGAAGAGTCAGTCTTCGTGTACTTAAGTCGGCATTTTGCCTTTTGTATTTAATTCCGATGCAATTTCTGTGTTTCATCGTCAATAAGAAGGTCCAAGGGATGTAGTAAACCTGAAGTGAAGCATCGAAATCTATAACTAGTATCACAGGAATGGTTCAAATCATTGTCAATAAGAAGAGTCGGTCTTCATGTACTTAAGTCGGCATTGAGCTTTTGTATATAATTCCGATGCAATTTCTGTGTTTCATCGTCAATAAGAAGGTAAAAGGGATACAGTTAACCTGAAGTGAAGCGTCGGAATCTATAACTAGTGCCACAGGAATGGTTCAAAACATAGACAGTAGGAAGAGTCAGTGTTCTGGTACTTAAGTCGGTATTGTGCCTTTTGTATTTTATTCCGATGCAATTTCTGTGTTTCATCGTCAATAAGAAGGTCCAAGGGATACAGCAAACCTGAAGTGAAGCATCAGAATCTACAACTAGTGTCACAGGATTGGTTCAAAACATAGACAGTAAGAAGAGTCAGTCTTCTTGTACTTAAGTCGGCATTGTGCCTTTTCTATTTAATTCCGATGCAATTTCTGTGTTTCATCGTCAATAAGAGGGTCAGAGGGATACAGTAAACCTCAAGTGAAGCATCGGAATCTATAACTAGAGTCACAGTAATGGTTCAAAACATAGACAGTAAGAAGGGTCGGTCTTCTTGTACTTAAGTCGGCATTGTGCCTTTTGTATTTAATTCCGATGCAATTTCTGTGTTTCATCGTCAATAAGTAGGTCCAAGGGATACAGTAAACCTGAAGTGAAGCATCGGAATCTACAACTAGTGACTCAGGATTGGTTCAAAGCATAGACAGTAAGAAGAGTCAATCTTCTTGTACTTAATTCGGCATTGTGGCTTTTCTATTTAATTCCGATGTAATATCTGTGTTTCATCGTCAATAAGAAGGTCAGAAGGATACAGTAAACCTGAGGTGAAGCATCGGAATCTACAACTAGTGTCACAGGAATGGTTCAAAACATAGTCAGTAAGAAGAGACCGTCTTCTTGTACTTAAGTCGGCATTGTGCCTTTCGTAATTAATTCCGATGCAATTTCTGTGTTTCACCGTCAATAGGGAGATCAGAGGGATAAAGTAAACCTGAAGTGAAGCATCGGAATCTATAACTAGTGTCACAGGAATGGTTCAAACATATATAGTAAGAAGAGTCAGTCTTCTTGTACTTAAGTCGGCATTGTGCCCTTTGTATTTAATCCCGATGCAATTTTGTGTTTCATCGTCAATAAGAGGGTCAGAGCGATACAGTAAACATGAAGTGAAGCATCGGGACCTATAATTAGTGTCACATTAATGGTTCAAAACATAGTCAGTAAGAAGATTCAGTCTTCTTGTCCTTAAGTCGCCATTGTGCCTTTTGTATTTAATTGCGATGCAATTTCTGTGTTTCATCGTCAATAAGTAGGTCCAAGGGATACAGTAAACCTCGAGTGAAGCACCGGAATCTATAACTAGAGTCACAGTAATGGATCAAAGCATAGAAAGTAGGAAGAGTAGGTCTTCTTGTACTTAATCGGCATTGTGCCTTTTGTATTTAATTCCGATACAATTTCGGTGTTTCATCGTCAATAAGAAGGTCCAAGGGATACAGTAATCATGAGTGAAGCATCGGAATCTATAACTAGTGTCACTGGAATAGTTCAAAATATAGACAGTAAGAAGAGTCAGTCTTCTTGTCCTTAAGTCGGAATTGTGCCTTTTGTATTTAATTCGGATGCAATTTCTGTGTTTCATCGTCATTAAGAATGTCCAAGGGATACAGTAAACCTGTAATGTAGCATCGGAATCTATAACTAGTGTCATAGGAATGGTTAAAAACATAGTCAGTAAGAAGAGTCAGTCTTCTTGTACTTAAGTCGGCATTGTGCCTTTTCTATTTAATTCCGATGCAATTTCTGTGTTTCATCGTCAATAAGAAGGTCCAAGGGATATAGTAAACCTTGAGTGAAGCATCGGAATCTATTACTAGTGTCACAGGAATGGTTCAACACATAGACAGTAAGAAGAGTCAGTCTTCTTGTACTTAAGTTGGCATTGAGCCTTTTGTATTTAATTCCAATGCTATTTCTGAGTATCATCGTCAATAAGAAGGTCAAAGGGATACAGTAAACATGAAGTGAAGCATCGGAATCTAGAACTAGTGTCACAGGAATGGTTCAAAACATAGTCAGTAAGAAGAGTCAGTCGTCCTGTCCTTAAGCCGGCATTGTGCCTTTTGTATTTAAATCCGATGCAATTTCTGTGTTTCATCGTCAATAAGAAGGTCCAAGGGATATAGTAAACCTTGAGTGAAGCATCGGAATCTATTACTAGTGTCACAGGAATGGTTCAACACATAGACAGTAAGAAGAATCAGTCTTCTTGTACTTAAGTCGGCATTGTGCCTTTTGTATTTAATTCCGATGCAATTTCTGTGTTTCATCGTCAATAAGAAGGACCAAGGGATACAGTAAACATGAAGTGAAGCATCGGAATCTATAACTAGTATCACAGGAAAGGTTCAAATCATTGTCAATAATAAGAGTCGGTCTTCATGTACTTAAGTCGGCATTGTGCCTTTTATATTTAATTCCGATGCAATTTCTGTGTTTCATCGTCAATAAGAAGGTACAAGGGAAACAGTTAACCTGAAGTGAAGCGTCGGAATCTATAACTATTGTCACAGGAATGGTTCATAGCATAGACAGTAGGAAGAGTCAGTCTTCTTGTACTTAAGTCGGCATTGTGCCTTTTGTATTTAATTCCGATGCAATTTCTGTGTTTCATCGTCAATAAGAAGGTCCAAGGTATACAGTAAACCTGAAGTAAAGCATCGGAATCATTAACTAGTGTCACAGGAATGGTTCAAACTATAATAAGTAAGAAAAGTCAGTCTTCTCGTACTTAAGTCGGCATTGTGCCTTTTCTATTTAATTCCGATGCAATTTCTGTGTTTCATCGTCCATAACAAGGTCCAAGGGATACAGTAAACCTGGAGTGAAGAATCGGAATTTGTAACTAGTGTCACAGGAAAGATTCAAAACATAGACAGTAAGAAGAGTCAGTCTCCTTGTACTTAAGTCGGCATTGTGCCTTTTCTATTTAATTCCGATTCAATTTCTGTATTTCATCGTCAATAAGAAGGTCAGAGGGATACAGTAAACCTGAGGTGTAGCATCGGAATTCATAACTAGTGTCACAGGAATGGTTCAAAACATAGTCAGTAAGAAGAGTCAGTCTTCTTGTACTTAAGTCGGCATTGTGCCTTTTGTATTTAATTCCGATGCAATTTCTGTGTTTCATCGTCAATAAGAAGGTCCAAGGGATACAGTAAACCTGGAATGTAGCATCGGAATCTATAACTAGTGTCACAGGAATGGTTCAAAACATAGACAATAAGAAGTGTCAGTCTCCGTGTACTTAAGTCGGCATTTTGCCTTTTGTATTTAATTCCGATGCAATTTCTGTGTTTCATCGTCAATAAGAAGGTCCAAGGGATCCAGTAAACCTGAAGTGAAGCATCGGAATCTATAACTAGTGTCACAGGAATGGTTCAAAACATAGTCAGTAAGAAGAGTCAGTCTTCTTGTACTTAAGACGGCATTGTGGTTTTTGTATTTAATTCCGATGCAATTTCTGTGTTTCATCGTCAATAAGAAGGTCCAAGGGAAACAGTAAACCTGAAGTGAAGCATCGGAATCTATAACTAGTGTCACAGGAATGGTTCCACTCATAGACAGTACGAAGAGTCAGTCTTCTTGTACTAAAGACGGCATTGTGGCTTTTGTATTTATTTCCGATGCAATTTCTGTGTTTCATCGTCAATAAGAAGGTCCAAGGGATAAAGAAACATGGAGTAAAGCATCGGAATCTGTAACTAGTGTCAATGGAATGGTTCAAAACATAGACAGTAAGAAGAGTCAGTCTTCTTGTACTTAAGTCGGCATTGAGCCTTTTGTATTTAATTCCAATGCTATTTCTGAGTTTCATCGTCAATAAGAAGGTCACAGGGATACAGTAAACATGAAGTGAAGCATCGGAATCTATAACTAGTGTCACAAGAATGGTTCAAAACATAGTCAGTAAGAAGAGTCAGTCTTCGTGTACTTAAGTCGGCATTTTGCCTTTTGTATTTAATTCCGATGCAATTTCTGTGTTTCATCGTCAATAAGAAGGTCCAAGGGATACAGTAAACATGAAGTGAAGCATCGGAATCTATAACTAGTGTCACAGGAATGGTTCAAAACATAGTCAGTAAGAAGAGTCAGTCTTCTTGTACTTAAGACGGCATTGTGGTTTTTGTATTAAATTCCGATGCAATTTCTGTGTTTCATCGTCAATAAGTAGGTCTAAGGGATACAGTAAACCTGGAGTGATGCATCGGAATCTATAACTAGAGTCACAGTAATGGTTCAAAACATAGACAGTAAGAAGGGTCGGTCTTCTTGTACTTAAGTCGGCATTGTGCCTTTTGTATTTAATTCCCATGCAATTTCTGTGTTTCATCGTCAATAAGAAGGTCCAAGGGATACAGTAAACCTGAAGTGAAGCATCAGAATCTATAACTAGTGTCACTGGAATGGTTCTAAATATAGACAGTAAGAAGAGTCAGTCTTCTTGTACTTAAGTCGGCATTGTGCCTTTTGTATATAATTCCGATGCAATTTCTGTGTTTCATCGCCAATAAGAAGGTACAAGGGATACAGTTATCCTGAAGTGAAGCGTCGGAATCTATAACTAGTGCCACAGGAATGGTTGAAAACATAGACAGTAGGAAGAGTCAGTGTTCTTGTACTTAAGACGCATTGTGCCTTTTGTATTTAATTCCGATGCAATTTCTGTGTTTCATCGTCAATAAGTAGGTCCAAGGGATACAGTAAACCTGAAGTGAAGCATCGGAATCTACAACTAGTGACTCAGGATTGGTTCAAAGCATAGACAGTAAGAAGAGTCAATCTTCTTGTACTTAATTCGGCATTGTGGCTTTTCTATTTAATTCCGATGTAATATCTGTGTTTCATCGTCAATAAGAAGGTCAGAAGGATACAGTAAACCTGAGGTGAAGCATCGGAATCTACAACTAGTGTCACAGGAATGGTTCAAAACATAGTCAGTAAGAAGAGACCGTCTTCTTGTACTTAAGTCGGCATTGTGCCTTTCGTAATTAATTCCGATGCAATTTCTGTGTTTCACCGTCAATAGGGAGATCAGAGGGATAAAGTAAACCTGAAGTGAAGCATCGGAATCTATAACTAGTGTCACAGGAATGGTTCAAACATATATAGTAAGAAGAGTCAGTCTTCTTGTACTTAAGTCGGCATTGTGCCCTTTGTATTTAATTCCGATGCAATTTTGTGTTTCATCGTCAATAAGAGGGTCAGAGCGATACAGTAAACATGAAGTGAAGCATCGGGACCTATAATTAGTGTCACAGGAATGGTTCAAAACATAGTCAGTAAGAAGATTCAGTCTTCTTGTCCTTAAGTCGCCATTGTGCCTTTTGTATTTAATTGCGATGCAATTTCTGTGTTTCATCGTCAATAAGTAGGTCCAAGGGATACAGTAAACCTCGAGTGAAGCACCGGAATCTATAACTAGAGTCACAGTAATGGATCAAAGCATAGAAAGTAGGAAGAGTAGGTCTTCTTGTACTTAATCGGCATTGTGCCTTTTGTATTTAATTCCGATACAATTTCGGTGTTTCATCGTCAATAAGAAGGTCCAAGGGATACAGTAATCATGAGTGAAGCATCGGAATCTATAACTAGTGTCACTGGAATAGTTCAAAATATAGACAGTAAGAAGAGTCAGTCTTCTTGTCCTTAAGTCGGAATTGTGCCTTTTGTATTTAATTCGGATGCAATTTCTGTGTTTCATCGTCATTAAGAATGTCCAAGGGATACAGTAAACCTGTAATGTAGCATCGGAATCTATAACTAGTGTCATAGGAATGGTTAAAAACATAGTCAGTAAGAAGAGTCAGTCTTCTTGTACTTAAGTCGGCATTGTGCCTTTTCTATTTAATTCCGATGCAATTTCTGTGTTTCATCGTCAATAAGAAGGTCCAAGGGATACAGTAAACCTGGAGTGAAGCATCGGAATCTGTAACTAGTGTCAATGGAATGGTTCAAAACATAGACAGTAAGAAGAGTCAGTCTTCTTGTACTTAAGTTGGCATTGAGCCTTTTGTATTTAATTCCAATGCTATTTCTGAGTATCATCGTCAATAAGAAGGTCACAGGGATACAGTAAACATGAAGTGAAGCATCGGAATCTAGAACTAGTGTCACAGGAATGGTTCAAAACATAGTCAGTAAGAAGAGTCAGTCGTCCTGTCCTTAAGCCGGCATTGTGCCTTTTGTATTTAAATCCGATGCAATTTCTGTGTTTCATCGTCAATAAGAAGGTCCAAGGGATATAGTAAACCTTGAGTGAAGCATCGGAATCTATTACTAGTGTCACAGGAACGGTTCAACACATAGACAGTAAGAAGAATCAGTCTTCTTGTACTTAAGTCGGCATTGTGCCTTTTGTATTTAATTCCGATGCAATTTCTGTGTTTCATCGTCAATAAGAAGGACCAAGGGATACAGTAAACATGAAGTGAAGCATCGGAATCTATAACTAGTATCACAGGAAAGGTTCAAATCATTGTCAATAATAAGAGTCGGTCTTCATGTACTTAAGTCGGCATTGTGCCTTTTATATTTAATTCCGATGCAATTTCTGTGTTTCATCGTCAATAAGAAGGTACAAGGGAAACAGTTAACCTGAAGTGAAGCGTCGGAATCTATAACTATTGTCACAGGAATGGTTCAAAGCATAGACAGTAGGAAGAGTCAGTCTTCTTGTACTTAAGTCGGCATTGTGCCTTTTGTATTTAATTCCGATGCAATTTCTGTGTTTCATCGTCAATAAGAAGGTCCAAGCTATACAGTAAACCTGAAGTAAAGCATCGGAATCATTAACTAGTGTCACAGGAATGGTTCAAACTATAATAAGTAAGAAAAGTCAGTCTTCTCGTACTTAAGTCGGCATTGTGCCTTTTCTATTTAATTCCGATGCAATTTCTGTGTTTCTTCGTCCATAACAAGGTCCAAGGGATACAGTAAACCTGGAGTGAAGAATCGGAATTTGTAACTAGTGTCACAGGAAAGATTCAAAACATAGACAGTAAGAAGAGTCAGTCTCCTTGTACTTAAGTCGGCATTGTGCCTTTTCTATTTAATTCCGATTCAATTTCTGTATTTCATCGTCAATAAGAAGGTCAGAGGGATACAGTAAACCTGAGGTGTAGCATCGGAATTCATAACTAGTGTCACAGGAATGGTTCAAAACATAGTCAGTAAGAAGAGTCAGTCTTCTTGTACTTAAGTCGGCATTGTGCCTTTTGTATTTAATTCCGATGCAATTTCTGTGTTTCATCGTCAATAAGAAGGTCCAAGGGATACAGTAAACCTGGAATGTAGCATCGGAATCTATAACTAGTGTCACAGGAATGGTTCAAAACATAGACAATAAGAAGTGTCAGTCTCCGTGTACTTAAGTCGGCATTTTGCCTTTTGTATTTAATTCCGATGCAATTTCTGTGTTTCATCGTCAATAAGAAGGTCCAAGGGATCCAGTAAACCTGAAGTGAAGCATCGGAATCTATAACTAGTGTCACAGGAATGGTTCAAAACATAGTCAGTAAGAAGAGTCAGTCTTCTTGTACTTAAGACGGCATTGTGGTTTTTGTATTTAATTCCGATGCAATTTCTGTGTTTCATCGTCAATAAGAAGGTCCAAGGGAAACAGTAAACCTGAAGTGAAGCATCGGAATCTATAACTAGTGTCACAGGAATGGTTCCACACATAGACAGTACGAAGAGTCAGTCTTCTTGTACTAAAGACGGCATTGTGGCTTTTGTATTTATTTCCGATGCAATTTCTGTGTTTCATCGTCAATAAGAAGGTCCAAGGGATAAAGAAACATGGAGTGAAGCATCGGAATCTGTAACTAGTGTCAATGGAATGGTTCAAAACATAGACAGTAAGAAGAGTCAGTCTTCTTGTACTTAAGTCGGCATTGAGCCTTTTGTATTTAATTCCAATGCTATTTCTGAGTTTCATCGTCAATAAGAAGGTCACAGGGATACAGTAAACATGAAGTGAAGCATCGGAATCTATAACTAGTGTCACAAGAATGGTTCAAAACATAGTCAGTAAGAAGAGTCAGTCTTCGTGTACTTAAGTCGGCATTTTGCCTTTTGTATTTCATTCCGATGCAATTTCTGTGTTTCATCGTCAATAAGAAGGTCCAAGGGATACAGTAAACCTGAAGTGAAGCATCGGAATCTATAACTAGTGTCACAGGAATGGTTCAAAACATAGTCAGTAAGAAGAGTCAGTCTTCTTGTACTTAAGACGGCATTGTGGTTTTTGTATTAAATTCCGATGCAATTTCTGTGTTTCATCGTCAATAAGTAGGTCTAAGGGATACAGTAAACCTGGAGTGATGCATCGGAATCTATAACTAGAGTCACAGTAATGGTTCAAAACATAGACAGTAAGAAGGGTCGGTCTTCTTGTACTTAAGTCGGCATTGTGCCTTTTGTATTTAATTCCCATG
Source organism: Schistocerca serialis cubense (assembly GCF_023864345.2). NCBI lineage: Eukaryota > Metazoa > Arthropoda > Insecta > Orthoptera > Acrididae > Schistocerca > Schistocerca serialis. The sequence continues at coordinate 6,158,185 of NW_026047584.1, read as the reverse complement.
CAATTTCTGTGTTTCATCGTCAATAAGAAGGTCCAAGGGATACAGTAAACCTGAAGTGAAGCATCAGAATCTATAACTAGTGTCACTGGAATGGTTCTAAATATAGACAGTAAGAAGAGTCAGTCTTCTTGTACTTAAGTCGGCATTGTGCCTTTTGTATATAATTCCGATGCAATTTCTGTGTTTCATCGCCAATAAGAAGGTACAAGGGATACAGTTATCCTGAAGTGAAGCGTCGGAATCTATAACTAGTGCCACAGGAATGGTTGAAAACATAGACAGTAGGAAGAGTCAGTGTTCTTGTACTTAAGACGCATTGTGCCTTTTGTATTTAATTCCGATGCAATTTCTGTGTTTCATCGTCAATAAGTAGGTCCAAGGGATACAGTAAACCTGAAGTGAAGCATCGGAATCTACAACTAGTGTCTCAGGATTGGTTCAAAGCATAGACAGTAAGAAGAGTCAATCTTCTTGTACTTAATTCGGCATTGTGGCTTTTCTATTTAATTCCGATGTAATATCTGTGTTTCATCGTCAATAAGACGGTCAGAAGGATACAGTAAACCTAAGGTGAAGCATTGGAATCTACAACTAGTGTCACAGGAATGGTTCAAAACATAGTCAGTAAGAAGAGACCGTCTTCTTGTACTTAAGTCGGCATTGTGCCTTTCGTAATTAATTCCGATGCAATTTCTGTGTTTCACCGTCAATAGGGAGATCAGAGGGATAAAGTAAACCTGAAGTGAAGCATCGGAATCTATAACTAGTGTCACAGGAATGGTTCAAACATATATAGTAAGAAGAGTCAGTCTTCTTGTACTTAAGTCGGCATTGTGCCCTTTGTATTTAATTCCGATGCAATTTTGTGTTTCATCGTCAATAAGAGGGTCAGAGCGATACAGTAAACATGAAGTGAAGCATCGGGACCTATAATTAGTGTCACAGGAATGGTTCAAAACATAGTCAGTAAGAAGATTCAGTCTTCTTGTCCTTAAGTCGCCATTGTGCCTTTTGTATTTAATTGCGATGCAATTTCTGTGTTTCATCGTCAATAAGTAGGTCCAAGGGATACAGTAAACCTCGAGTGAAGCACCGGAATCTATAACTAGAGTCACAGTAATGGATCAAAGCATAGAAAGTAGGAAGAGTAGGTCTTCTTGTACTTAATCGGCATTGTGCCTTTTGTATTTAATTCCGATACAATTTCGGTGTTTCATCGTCAATAAGAAGGTCCAAGGGATACAGTAATCATGAGTGAAGCATCGGAATCTATAACTAGTGTCACTGGAATAGTTCAAAATATAGACAGTAAGAAGAGTCAGTCATCTTGTACCTGAGTCGGCATTGTGCCTTTTGTATTTAATTCCGATGCAATTTCTGTGTATCATCGTCAATAAGAAGGTCCAAGGGAAACAGTAAACCTGAAGTGAAGCCACGGAATCTATAACTAGTGTCACAGGAATGGGTCCACACATAGACAGTACGAAGAGTCAGTCTTCTTGTACTTAAGACGGCATTGTGGCTTTTGAATTTAATTCCAATGCAATTTCTGTGTTTCATCGTCAATAAGAACGTCAGAGGGATACAGAAAATCTGAAGTGAAGCATCGGAATCATTAACTAGTGTCACAGGAATGGTTCAAATCATAGTCAGTAAGAAGAGTCAGTCGTCCTGTCCTTAAGCCGGCATTGTGCCTTTTGTATTTAATTCCGATGCAATTTCTGTGTTTCATCGTCAATAATAAGGTCCAAGGGATATAGTAAACCTTGAGTGAAGCATCGGAATCTATTACTAGTGTCACAGGAATTGTTCAACACATAGACAGTAAGAAGAATCAGTCTTCTTGTACTTAAGTCGGCATTGTGCCTTTTGTATTTAATTCCGATGCAATTTCTGTGTTTCATCGTCAATAAGAAGGACCAAGGGATACAGTATACATGAAGTGAAGCATCGGAATCTATAACTAGTATCACAGGAAAGGTTCAAATCATTGTCAATAATAAGAGTCGGTCTTCATGTACTTAAGTCGGCATTGTGCCTTTTATATTTAATTCCGATGCAATTTCTGTGTTTCATCGTCAATAAGAAGGTACAAGGGAAACAGTTAACCTGAAGTGAAGCGTCGGAATCTATAACTATTGTCACAGGAATGGTTCAAAGCATAGACAGTAGGAAGAGTCAGTCTTCTTGTACTTAAGTCGGCATTGTGCCTTTTGTATTTAATTCCGATGCAATTTCTGTGTTTCATCGTCAATAAGAAGGTCCAAGGTATACAGTAAACCTGAAGTAAAGCATCGGAATCATTAACTAGTGTCACAGGAATGGTTCAAACTATAATAAGTAAGAAAAGTCAGTCTTCTCGTACTTAAGTCGGCATTGTGCCTTTTCTACTTAATTCCGATGCAATTTCTGTGTTTCATCGTCCATAACAAGGTCCAAGGGATACAGTAAACCTGGAGTGAAGAATCGGAATTTATAACTAGTGTCACAGGAAAGATTGAAAACATAGACAGTAAGAAGAGTCAGTCTCCTTGTACTTAAGTCGGCATTGTGCCTTTTCTATTTAATTCCGATTCAATTTCTGTATTTCATCGTCAATAAGAAGGTCAGAGGGATACAGTAAACCTGAGGTGTAGCATCGGAATTCATAACTAGTGTCACAGGAATGGTTGAAAACATAGTCAGTAAGAAGAGTCAGTCTTCTTGTACTTAAGTCGGCATTGTGCCTTTTGTATTTAATTCCGATGCAATTTCTGTGTTTCATCGTCAATAAGAAGGTCCAAGGGATACAGTAAACCTGGAATGTAGCATCGGAATCTATAACTAGTGTCACAGGAATGGTTCAAAACATAGACAATAAGAAGTGTCAGTCTTCGTGTACTTAAGTCGGCATTTTGCCTTTTGTATTTAATTCCGATGCAATTTCTGTGTTTCATCGTCAATAAGAAGGTCCAAGGGATACAGTAAACCTGAAGTGAAGCATCGGAATCTATAATTAGTGTCACAGGAATGGTTCAAAACATAGTCAGTAAGAAGAGTCAGTCTTCTTGTACTTAAGACGGCATTGTGGTTTTTGTATTTAATTCCGATGCAATTTCTGTGTTTCATCGTCAATAAGAAGGTCCAAGGGAAACAGTAAACCTGAAGTGAAGCATCGGAATCTATAACTAGTGTCACAGGAATGGTTCCACACATAGTCAGTACGAAGAGTCAGTCTTCTTGTACTAAAGACGGCATTGTGGCTTTTGTATTTATTTCCGATGCAATTTCTGTGTTTCATCGTCAATAAGAACGTCAGAGGGATACCGAAAATCTGAAGTGAAGCATCGAAATCAATAACTAGTGTCAAAGGAATGGTTCAAATCATAGTCAGTAAGAAGAGTCAGTCTTCTTGTCCTTAAGTCGGCATTGTGCCTTTTGAATTTAATTCCGATGCAATTTCTGTGTTTCATCGGCAATAAGGTCAGAGGGATACAGTAAACCTGAAGTGAAGCATCGGAATCTATAACTAGTGTCACAAGAATGGTTCAAAACATAGACAGTATGAAGAGTCAGTCGTCTTTAACTTAAGTCGGCATTGTGTCTTTTGTATTTAATTCCTATGCCATTTCTGTGGTTCATCGTCAATAAGGAGGTCAGAGGGATACAGTAAACCTGAAGTGAAGCATCGGAATCCAAAACTAGTGTCACAGCAACGGTTCAAAACATAGACAGTAGGAAGAGTCAGTCTTCTTGTACCTAAGTCGGCATTGTGCCTTTTGTATTTAATTCCGATGCAATATCTGTGTTTCATCTTCAATTAGAAGGTCCGAGGTATACAGCAAACCTGAAGTGAAGCATCGGAATCTATAACTAGTGTCACAGGAATGGTTCAAAACATAGACAGTAAGAAGAGTCAGTCTTCTTGTACTTAAGTTGGCATTGTGCATTTTGTATTTAATTCCGATGCAATTTCTGTGTTTCACCGTCAATAAGATGGTCAGAGGGATACAGTAAACATGAAGTGAAGCATCGGGACCTATAATTAGTGTCACAGGAATGGTTCAAAACATAGTCAGTAAGAAGATTCAGTCTTCTTGTCCTTAAGTCGCCATTGTGCCTTTTGTATTTAATTGCGATGCAATTTCTGTGTTTCATCGTCAATAAGTAGGTCCAAGGGATACAGTAAACCTCGAGTGAAGCACCGGAATCTATAACTAGAGTCACAGTAATGGATCAAAGCATAGAAAGTAGGAAGAGTAGGTCTTCTTGTACTTAATCGGCATTGTGCCTTTTGTATTTAATTCCGATACAATTTCGGTGTTTCATCGTCAATAAGAAGGTCCAAGGGATACAGTAATCATGAGTGAAGCATCGGAATCTATAACTAGTGTCACTGGAATAGTTCAAAATATAGACAGTAAGAAGAGTCAGTCATCTTGTACCTGAGTCGGCATTGTGCCTTTTGTATTTAATTCCGATGCAATTTCTGTGTATCATCGTCAATAAGAAGGTCCAAGGGAAACAGTAAACCTGAAGTGAAGCCACGGAATCTATAACTAGTGTCACAGGAATGGGTCCACACATAGACAGTACGAAGAGTCAGTCTTCTTGTACTTAAGACGGCATTGTGGCTTTTGAATTTAATTCCAATGCAATTTCTGTGTTTCATCGTCAATAAGAACGTCAGAGGGATACAGAAAATCTGAAGTGAAGCATCGGAATCATTAACTAGTGTCACAGGAATGGTTCAAATCATAGTCAGTAAGAAGAGTCAGTCGTCCTGTCCTTAAGCCGGCATTGTGCCTTTTGTATTTAATTCCGATGCAATTTCTGTGTTTCATCGTCAATAAGAAGGTCCAAGGGATATAGTAAACCTTGAGTGAAGCATCGGAATCTATTACTAGTGTCACAGGAATTGTTCAACACATAGACAGTAAGAAGAATCAGTCTTCTTGTACTTAAGTCGGCATTGTGCCTTTTGTATTTAATTCCGATGCAATTTCTGTGTTTCATCGTCAATAAGAAGGACCAAGGGATACAGTAAACATGAAGTGAAGCATCGGAATCTATAACTAGTATCACAGGAAAGGTTCAAATCATTGTCAATAATAAGAGTCGGTCTTCATGTACTTAAGTCGGCATTGTGCCTTTTAAATTTAATTCCGATGCAATTTCTGTGTTTCATCGTCAATAAGAAGGTACAAGGGAAACAGTTAACCTGAAGTGAAGCGTCGGAATCTATAACTATTGTCACAGGAATGGTTCAAAGCATAGACAGTAGGAAGAGTCAGTCTTCTTGTACTTAAGTCGGCATTGTGCCTTTTGTATTTAATTCCGATGCAATTTCTGTGTTTCATCGTCAATAAGAAGGTCCAAGGTATACAGTAAACCTGAAGTAAAGCATCGGAATCATTAACTAGTGTCACAGGAATGGTTCAAACTATAATAAGTAAGAAAAGTCAGTCTTCTCGTACTTAAGTCGGCATTGTGCCTTTTCTATTTAATTCCGATGCAATATCTGTGTTTCATCGTCCATAACAAGGTCCAAGGGATACAGTAAACCTGGAGTGAAGAATCGGAATTTATAACTAGTGTCACAGGAAAGATTGAAAACATAGACAGTAAGAAGAGTCAGTCTCCTTGTACTTAAGTCGGCATTGTGCCTTTTCTATTTAATTCCGATTCAATTTCTGTATTTCATCGTCAATAAGAAGGTCAGAGGGATACAGTAAACCTGAGGTGTAGCATCGGAATTCATAACTAGTGTCACAGGAATGGTTCAAAACATAGTCAGTAAGAAGAGTCAGTCTTCTTGTACTTAAGTCGGCATTGTGCCTTTTGTATTTAATTCCGATGCAATTTCTGTGTTTCATCGTCAATAAGAAGGTCCAAGGGATACAGTAAACCTGGAATGTAGCATCGGAATCTATAACTAGTGTCACAGGAATGGTTCAAAACATAGACAATAAGAAGTGTCAGTCTTCGTGTACTTAAGTCGGCATTTTGCCTTTTGTATTTAATTCCGATGCAATTTCTATGTTTCATCGTCAATAAGAAGGTCCAAGGGATACAGTAAACCTGAAGTGAAGCATCGGAATCTATAATTAGTGTCACAGGAATGGTTCAAAACATAGTCAGTAAGAAGAGTCAGTCTTCTTGTACTTAAGACGGCATTGTGGTTTTTGTATTTAATTCCGATGCAATTTCTGTGTTTCATCGTCAATAAGAAGGTCCAAGGGAAACAGTAAACCTGAAGTGAAGCATCGGAATCTATAACTAGTGTCACAGGAATGGTTCCACACATAGACAGTACGAAGAGTCAGTCTTCTTGTACTAAAGACGGCATTGTGGCTTTTGTATTTATTTCCGATGCAATTTCTGTGTTTCATCGTCAATAAGAACGTCAGGGGGATACCGAAAATCTGAAGTGAAGCATCGAAATCAATAACTAGTGTCACAGGAATGGTTCAAATCATAGTCAGTAAGAAGAGTCAGTCTTCTTGTCCTTAAGTCGGCATTGTGCCTTTTGAATTTAATTCCGATGCAATTTCTGTGTTTCATCGGCAATAAGGTCAGAGGGATACAGTAAACCTGAAGTGAAGCATCGGAACCTATAGCTAGTGTCACAAGAATGTTTCAAAACATAGACAGTATGAAGAGTCAGTCTTCTTTAACTTAAGTCGGCATTGTGTCTTTTGTATTTAATTCCTATGCCATTTCTGTGGTTCATCGTCAATAAGGAGGTCAGAGGGATACAGTAAACCTGAAGTGAAGCATCGGAATCCAAAACTAGTGTCACAGCAACGGTTCAAAACATAGACAGTAGGAAGAGTCAGTCTTCTTGTACCTAAGTCGGCATTGTGCCTTTTGTATTTAATTCCGATGCAATATCTGTGTTTCATCTTCAATTAGAAGGTCCGAGGTATACAGCAAACCTGAAGTGAAGCATCGGAATCTATAACTAGTGTCACAGGAATGGTTCAAAACATAGACAGTAAGAAGAGTCAGTCTTCTTGTACTTAAGTTGGCATTGTGCATTTTGTATTTAATTCCGATGCAATTTCTGTGTTTCACCGTCAATAAGATGGTCAGAGGGATACAGTAAACCTGAAGTGAAGCATCGGAGTCCATTACTAGTGTCACAGTAATGGTTCAAAACATAGACATTAAGAAGAGTCAGTCTTCTTGTACTTAAGTCGGCATTGTGCCTTTTGTATTTGATTCCGATGCAATTTCTGTGTTTCATCGTCAATAAGAAGGTCCAAGGAATACAGTAAACCTGAAGTGAAGCATCGGAATCTATTACTAGTGTCACTGGAATGGTTCTAATTATAGACAGTAAGAAGAGTCAGTCTTCTTGTACTTAAGTCGGCATTGTGCCTTTTGTATATAATTCTGATGCAATATCTGTGTTTCATCGTCAATAAGAATGTCCAAGGGATACAGTAAACCTGGAGTGTAGCATCGGAAACTATAACTAGTGTCACAGGAATGGTTAAAAACATAGTCAGTAAGAAGAGTGAGTCTTCTTGTACTTAAGTCGGCATTGTGCCTTTTGTATTTAATTCCGATGCAATTTCTGTGTTTCATAGTCAATAAGAAAGTCCAAGGGATACAGTAAACCTGGAGTGAAGCATCGGAATCTGTTGCTAGTGTCAATGGAATGGTTCAAAACATAGACAGTAAGAAGAGTCAGTCTTCTTGTACTTAAGTCGGCATTGAGCCTTTTGTATTTAATTCCAATGCTATTTCTGAGTTTCATTGTCAATAAGAAGGTCGCAGGGATACAGTAAACATGAAGTGAAGCATCGGAATCCATAACTAGTGTCACAGGAATGGTTCAAACATAGTCAGTAAGAAGAGTCAGTCGTCTTGTCCTCAAGCCGGCATTGTGCCTTTTGTATTTAATTCCGATGCAATTTCTGTGTTTCATCGTCAATAAGAAGGTCCAAGGGATATAGTAAACCTGGAGTGACGCATCGGAATCTATTACTAGTGTCACAGGAATGGTTCAAAACATAGTCAGTAAGAAGAATCAGTCTTGTTGTACTTAAGTCGGCATTGTGCCTTTTGTATTTAAATCCGATGCAATTTCTGTGTTTCATCGTCAATATGAAGGTCCAAGGGATACAGTAAATATGAAGTGAAGCATCGGTGTGTATAACTATTATCACAGGAATGGTTCAAATCATTGTCAATATTAAGCGTCGGTCTTCATGTACTTAAGTCGGCATTGTGCCTTTTGTATTTAATCCCGATGCAATTTCTGTGTTTCATCGTCAATAAGAAGGTACAAGGTATAGAGTTAACCTGAAGTGAAGCGTCGGAATCTATAACTATTGTCACAGGAATGGTTCAAAGCATAGACAGTAGGAAGAGTCAGTCTTCTTGTACTTAAGTCGGCATTGTGCCTTTTGTATTTAATTCCGATGCAATTTCTGTGTTTCATCGTCAATAAGAAGGTCCAAGGTATACAGTAAACCTGAAGTAAAGCAACGGAATCATTAACTAGTGTCACAGGAATGGTTCAAACTATAATCAGTCAGAAGAGTCAGTCTTCTTGCACTTAAGTCGGCATTGTGCCTTTTCTATTTAATTCCGAGGCAATTTCTGTGTTTCATCGTCCATAACAAGGTCCAAAAGATACAGTAACCCTTGAGTGAAGAATCGGAATTTATAACTAGTGTCACAAGAAAGGTTCAAAACATAGACAGTAAGAAGAGTCAGTCTCCTTGTACTTAAGTCGGCATTGTGAATTTTCTATTTAATTCCGATTCAATTTCTGTGTTTCATCGTCAATAAGAAGGTCAGAGGGATACAGTAAACCTGAGGTGTAGCATCGGAATTCATAACTAGTGTCACAGGAATGGTTCAAAACATAGTCAGTAAGAAGAGTCAGTCTTCTTGTACTTAAGTCGGCATTGTGCCTTTTGTATTTAATTCCGATGCAATTTCTGTGTTTCATCGTCAATAAGAAGGTCCAAGGGATACAGTAAACCTGGAATGTAGCATCGGAATCTATAACTAGTGTCACAGGAATGGTTCAAAACATAGACAATAAGAAGAGTCAGTCTTCGTGTATGTAAGTCGGCATTTTGCCTTTTTATTTAATTCCGATGCAATTTCTGTGTTTCATCGTCAATAAGAAGGTCCAAGGGATACAGTAAACCTGAAGTGAAGCATCGGAATCTATAACTAGTGTCACAAGAATGGTTCAAAACATAGTCAGTAAGAAGAGTCAGTCTTCTTGTATTTAAGACGGCATTGTGGCTTTTGTATTTAATTCCGATGCAATTTCTGTGTTTCATCGTCAATAAGAAGGTCCAAGGGAAACAGTAAACCTGAAGTGAAGCATCGGAATCTATAACTAGTGTCACAGGAATGGTTCCACACATAGACAGTACGAAGAGTCAGTCTTCTTGTACTTAAGACGGCATTGTGGCTTTTGTATTTAATTCCGATGCAATTTCTGTGTTTCATCGTCAATAAGAACTTCAGAGGGATACAGAAAATCTGAAGTGAAGCATCGGAATCAATAACTAGTGTCACAGGAATGGTTCAAATCATAGTCAGTAAGAAGAGTCAGTCTACTTGTCCATAAGTCGGCATTGTGCCTTTTGTATTTAATTCCGATGCAATTTCAGTGTTTCATCGGCAATAAGGTCAGAGGGATACAGTAAACCTGAAGTGAAGCATCGGAATCTATAACTAGTGTCACAAGAATGGTTCAAAACATAGACAGTATGAAGAGTTAGTCTTCTTTAACTTAAGTCGGCATTGAGCCTTTTGTATTTAATTCTTATGAGATTTCTGTGTTTCATCGTCAATAAGAAGGTCAGAGGGATACAGTAAACCTGAAGTGAAGCATCGGAATCCAAAACTAGTGTCACAGGAACGGTTCAAAACATAGACAGTAGGAAGAGTCAGTCTTCTTGTACCTAAGTCGTCATTGTGCCTTTTGTATTTAATCCCGATGCAATTTCTGTGTTTCATCGTCAATAAGAAGGTCCTAGGTATACAGCAAACCTGAAGTGAAGCATCGGAATCGATAACTAGTGTCACAGGAATGGTTCAAAACATAGTCAGTAAGAAGAGTCAGTCTTCTTGCACTTAAGTCGGCATTGTGCCTTTTCTATTTAATTCCGATGCAATTTCTGTGTTTCATCGTCAATGAGAAGGTCCAAGGGATACAGTAAACCTGGAGTGAAGCATCGGAATTTGTAACTAGTGTCAATGGAATGGTTCAAAACATAGACAGTAAGAAGAGTCAGTCTTCTTGTACTTAAGTTGGCATTGTGCATTTTGTATTTTATTCCGATGCTATTTCTGAGTTTCATCGTCAATAAGAAGGTCAGAGGGAAATAGTAAACCTGAAGTGAAGCATCGGAATCTATAACTAGTGTCACAGGAATGGTTCAAAACATAGACAGTAAGAAGAGTCAGTCTTCTTGTACTTAAGTCGGCATTGTGCCTTTTGGATTTAATTCCGATGCAATTTCTGTGTTTCATCGTCAATAAGAAGGTCAGAGGGATACAGTAAACCTGAAGTGAAGCATCGGAATCTATAACTAGTGTCACAGGAATGGTTCAAAACATACCCAGTACGAAGAGTCAGTCTTCTTGTACATAAGTCGGCATTGTTTCTTTTCTATTTAATTCCAATGCAATTTCTGTGTTTCATCGTCAATAACAAGGTCCAAGGGATACGGTAAACCGTGAGTGAAGCATTGGAATCTATAACTAGAGTCTCAGGAATGTTTCAAAACATAGTCAGTAAGAAGAGTCAGTCTTCTTGTCCTTAAGTTGGCATTGTGCCTTTTGTATTTAATTGCGATGTTATTTCTGTGTTTCATCGTCAATAACAAGGTCCACGGTATACAGTAAACCTGAAGTCAAGCATTGGAATCTATAAATAGTGTCACAGGAATGGTTCAAACTATAATCAGTAAGAAGAGTCAGTCTTCTTGTACTTAAGTCGGCATTGTGCCTTTTCTATTTAATTCCGATGCAATTTCTGTGTTTCATCGTCAATAAGAAGATCAAAGGGATACAGTAAACCTGGAGTGAAGCATCGGAATCCATAACTAGTGTCACAGGAAAGGTTCAAAACATAGACAGCAAGAAGTGTCAGTCTTCTAGCACTTAAGTCGGCATTGTGCCATTTCTATTTAATTCCGATGCAATTTCTGTGTTTCATCCTCAATAAGAAGGTCCAAGGGATACAGTAAACCTCGAGTGAAGCATCGGAATCTGTAACTAGTGTCAATGGAATGGTTCAAAACATAGACAGTAAGATGAGTCAGTCTTCTTGTACTTAAGTCGGCATGTGCCTTTTGTATTTAATTCCGATGTAATTTCTGAGTTTCATTGTCAATAAGAAGGTCAGAGGGAAACAGTAAACCTGAAGTGAAGCATCGGAATCTATAACTAGTGTCACAGGAATGGTTGAAAACATAGACAGTAAGAAGAGTCAGTCTTCTTGTACTTAAGTCGGCATTGTGCCTTTTGTATGTGATTCCGATGCAATTTCTGTGTTTCATCGTCAATAAGAAGGTCCAAGGAATACAGTAAACCTGAAGTGAAGCATCGGAATCTATAACTAGTGTCACTGGAATGGTTCTTATTATAGACAGTAAGAAGAGTCAGTCTTCCTGTACTTAAGTCGGCATTGTGGCTTTTGTATTTCATTCCGATGCAATTTCTGTGATTCATCGTCAATAAGAAGGTCCAAGGGAAACAGTAAACCTGAAGTGAAGCATCGGAATCTATAACTAGTGTCACAGGAATGGTTCAAAACATAGACAGTACGAAGAGTCAGTCTTCTTGTACATAAGTCGGCATTGTTACTTTTCTATTTAATTCCGATACATTTTCTGTGTTTCATCGTCAATAACAAGGTACAAGGGATACAGTAAACCTGGAGTGAAGCATCGCAATCTATAACTAGAGTCACAGGAATTGTTCAAAACATAGTCAGTAAGAAGAGTCAGTCTTCTTGTCCTTAAGTTGGCATTGTGCCTTTTGTATTTAATTCCGATGCAATTTCTGTGTTTCATCGTCAATAACAAGGTCAGAGGCATACAGTAAACCTGAAGTGAAGCATCGGAATCCACAACTAGTGTCACAGGGATGGTTCAAAACACAGACAGTAGGAAGTGTCAGTCTTCTTGTACTTAAGTCGTCATTGTGCCTTTTGTATTTAATTCCGATGCAATTTCTGTGTTTCATCGTCAATAAGAAGGTCCAAGGTATACAGTAAACCTGAAGTAAAGCATCGGAATCTATAACTAGTGTCACAGGAATGGTTCAAACTATAATCAGTAAGAAGAGTCAGTCTTCTTGTACTTAAGTCGGCATTGTGCCTTTTCTATTTAATTCCGATGCTATTTATGTGTTTCATAGTCAATAAGAAGGTCCAAGGGATACAGTAAACCTGGAGTGAAGCATCGAAATCTATAACTAGTGTCACAGGAAATGTTCAAAACATAGACAGTAAGAAGAGTCGATCTACTTGTACTTAAGTCGGCATTGTGCCTCTTCTATTTAATTCCGATGCAATTTCTGTGTTTCATCGTCAATAAGTAGGTCAGAGGGATACAGTAAACCTGAGGTGTTTCATCGTCAATAAGAAGGTCCAAGGGATACAGTAAACCTGGAGTGAAGCATCGGAATCTGTAACTAGTGTCAATGGAATGGTTCAAAACATAGACAGTAAGAAGAGTCAGTCTTCTTGCACTTAAGTCGGCATTGTGCCTTTTCTATTTAATTCCGATGCAATTTCTGTGTTTCATCGTCCATAACAAGGTCCAAGGGATACAGTAAACCTGGAGTGAAGCATCGGAATCTGTAACTAGTGTCAATGGAATGGTTCAAAACATAGACAGTAAGAAGAGTCAGTCTTCTTGTACTTAAGTTGGCATTGTGCATTTTGTATTAAATTCCGATGCTATTTCTGAGTTTCATCGTCAATAAGAAGGTCAGAGGGAAATAGTAAACCTGAAGTGAAGCTTCGGAATCTATAACTAGTGTCACAGGAATGGTTCAAAACATAGACAGTAAGAAGAGTCAGTCTTCTTGTACTTAAGTCGGCATTGTGCCTTTTCTATTTAATTCCGATGCAATTTCTGTGTTTCATCGTCAATAAGAAGGTTAGAGGGATACAGTGAACCTGAAGTGAAGCATCGGAATCTATAACTAGTGTCACAGGAGTGGTTCAAAACATAGACAGTACGAAGAGTCAGTCTCCTTGTACATAAGTCGGCATTGTTTCTTTTCTATTTAATTCCAATGCTATTTCTGTGTTTCATCGTCAATAACAAGGTCCAAGGGATACGGTAAACCGTGAGTGAAGCATCGGAATCTATAACTAGAGTCACAGGAATGTTTCAAAACATAGTCAGTAAGAAGAGTCAGTCTTATTGTCCTTAAGTTGGCATTGTGCCTTTTGTATTTAATTAAGATGTTATTTCTGTGTTTCATCGTCAATAACAAGGTCCAAGGTATACAGCAAACCTGAAGTGAAGAATCGGAATCTATAACTAGTGTCACAGGAATGGTTCAAAACATAGTCAGTAAGAAGAGTCAGTCTTCTTGTACTTAAGTCGGCATTGTGCCTTTTCAATTTAATTCCGATGCAATTTCTGTGTTTCATCGTCAATAAGAAGGTCCACGGTATACAGTAAACCTGAAGTAAAGCATTGGAATCTATAAATAGTGTCACAGGAATGGTTCAAACTATAATCAGTAAGAAGAGTCAGTGTTCTTGTACTTAAGTCGGCATGTGCCTTTTGTATTTAATTCCGATGTAATTTCTGAGTTTCATCGTCAATAAGAAGGTCAGAGGGAAACAGTAAACCTGAAGTGAAGCATCGGAATCAATAAGTAGTGTCACAGGAATGGTTCAAAACATAGACAGTACGAAGAGTCAGTCTTCTTGTACATAAGTCGGCATTGTTACTTTTCTATTTAATTCCGATGCATTTTCTGTTTTTCATCGTCAATAACAAGGTACAAGGGATACAGTAAACCTGGAGTGAAGCATCGGAATCTATAACTAGAGTCACAGGAATTGTTCAAAACATAGTCAGTAAGAAGAGTCAGTCTTCTTGTCCTTAAGTTGGCATTGTGCCTTTTGTATTTAATTCCGATGCAATTTCTGTGTTTCATCGTCAATAACATGGTCAGAGGTATACAGTAAACCTGAAGTGAAGCATCGGAATCCACAACTAGTGTCACAGGGATGGTTCAAAACACAGTCAGTTGGAAGAGTCAGTCTTCTTGTACTTAAGTCGGCATTGTGCCTTTTGTATTTAATTCCGATGCAATTTCTGTGTTTCATCGTCAATAAGAAGGTCCAAGGTATACAGTAAACCTGAAGTAAAGCATCGGAATCTATAACTAGTGTCACAGGAATGGTTCAAACTATAATCAGTAAGAAGAGTCAGTCTTCTTGTACTTAAGTCGGCATTGTGCCTTTTCTATTTAATTGCGATGCTATTTATGTGTTTCATAGTCAATAAGAAGGTCCAAGGGATACAGTAAACCTGGAGTGAAGCATCGAAATCTATAACTAGTGTCACAGGAAATGTTCAAAACATAGACAGTAAGAGGAGTCGATCTTCTTGTACTTAAGTCGGCATTGTGCCTCTTCTATTTAATTCCGATGCATTTTCTGTGTTTCATCGTCAATAAGAAGGTCCAAGGGATACAGTAAACCTGAAGTGAAGCATCGGAATCTATATCTGGTGTCACAGGTATGGTTCCACACATAGACAGTACGAAGAGTCAGTCTTCTTGTACTTAAGACGGCATTGTGGCTATTGTATTTAATTCCGATGCAATTTCTGTGTTTCATCGTCAATAAGAACGTCAGAGGGATACAGAAAATCTGAAGTGAAGCATCGGAATCAATAACTAGTGTCACAGGAATGGTTCAAATCATAGTCAGTAAGAAGAGTCAGTCTTCTTGTCCTTAAGTCGGCATTGTGCCTTTTGTATTTAATTCCGATGCAATTTCTGTGTTTCATCGGCAATAAGGTCAGAGGGATACAGTAAACCTGAAATGAAGCATCGGAATCTATAACTAGTGTCACAAGAATGGTTCAAAACATAGACAGTATGAAGAGTCAGTCTTCTTTAACTTAATTCGGCATTGTGCCTTTTGTATTTAATTCCTATGCAATTTCTGTGTTTCATCGTCAATAAGAAGGTCAGAGGGATACAGTAAACCTGAAGTGAAGCAACGGAATACAAAACTAGTGTCACAGGAACGGTTCAAATTATAGACAGTAGGAAGAGTCAGTCTTCTTGTACCTAAGTCGGTATTATGCCTTTTGTATTTAATTCCGATGCAATTTCTGTGTTTCATCGTCAATAAGAAGGTTCAAGGTATACAGCAAACCTGAAGTGAAGCATCGGAATCTATAACTAGTGTCACAGGAATGGTTCAAATCATAGTCAGTAAGAAGAGTCAGTCTTCTTGCACTTAAGTCGGCTTTGTACCTTTTCTATTTAATTCCGATGCAATTACTGTGTTTCATCGTCAATAAGAAGGTCCAAGGGATACAGTAAACCTGGAGTGAAGCATCGGAATCTGTAACTAGTGTCAATGGAAAGGTTCAAAACATAGACAGTAAGAAGAGTCAGTCTTCTTGCACTTAAGTCGGCATTGTGCCTTTTCTATTTAATTCCGATGCAATTTCTGTGTTTCATCGTCAATAAGAAGGTCCAAGGGATACAGTAAACCTGGAGTGAAGCATCGGAATCTGTAACTAGTGTCAATGGAATGGTTCAAAACATAGACAGTAAGAAGAGTCAGTCTTCTTGCACTTAAGTCGGCATTGTGCCTTTTCTATTTAATTCCGATGCAATTTCTGTGTTTCATCGTCCATAACAAGGTCCAAGGGATACAGTAAACCTGGAGTGAAGCATCGGAATCTGTAACTAGTGTCAATGGAATGGTTCAAAACATAGACAGTAAGAAGAGTCAGTCTTCTTGTACTTAAGTTGGCATTGTGCATTTTGTATTAAATTCCGATGCTATTTCTGAGTTTCATCGTCAATAAGAAGGTCAGAGGGAAATAGTAAACCTGAAGTGAAGCATCGGAATCTATAACTAGTGTCACAGGAATGGTTCAAAACATAGACAGTAAGAAGAGTCAGTCTTCTTGTACTTAAGTCGGCATTGTGCCTTTTCTATTTAATTCCGATGCAATTTCTGTGTTTCATCGTCAATAAGAAGGTTAGAGGGATACAGTAAACCTGAAGTGAAGCATCGGAATCTATAACTAGTGTCACAGGAATGGTTCAAAACATAGACAGTACGAAGAGTCAGTCTCCTTGTACATAAGTCGGCATTGTTTCTTTTCTATTTAATTCCAATGCAATTTCTGTGTTTCATCGTCAATAACAAGGTCCAAGGGATACGGTAAACCGTGGGTGAAGCATCGGAATCTATAACTAGAGTCACAGGAATGTTTCAAAACATAGTCAGTAAGAAGAGTCAGTCTTCTTGTCCTTAAGTTGGCATTGTGCCTTTTGTATTTAATTCCGATGTTATTTCTGTGTTTCATCGTCAATAACAAGGTCCAAGGTATACAGCAAACCTGAAGTGAAGCATCGGAATCTATAACTAGTGTCACAGGAATGGTTCAAAACATAGTCAGTAAGAAGAGTCAGTCTTCTTGTACTTAAGTCGGCATTGTGCCTTTTCAATTTAATTCCGATGCAATTTCTGTGTTTCATCGTCAATAAGAAGGTCCACGGTATACAGTAAACCTGAAGTAAAGCATTGGAATCTATAAATAGTGTCACAGGAATGGTTCAAATTATAATCAGTAAGAAGAGTCAGTCTTCTTGTACTTAAGTCGGCATGTGCCTTTTGTATTTAATTCCGATGTAATTGTTGAGTTTCATCGTCAATAAGAAGGTCAGAGGGAAACAGTAAACCTGAAGTGAAGCATCGGAATCTATAACTAGTGTCACAGGAATGGTTCAAAACATAGACAGTACGAAGAGTCAGTCTTCTTGTACATAAGTCGGCATTGTTACTTTTCTATTTAATTCCGATTCATTTTCTGTTTTTCATCGTCAATAACAAGGTACAAGGAATACAGTAAACCTGGAGTGAAGCATCGGAATCTATAACTAGAGTCACAGGAATTGTTCAAAACATAGTCAGTAAGAAGAGTCAGTCTTCTTGTCCTTAAGTTGGCATTGTGCCTTTTGTATTTAATTCCGATGCAATTTCTGTGTTTCATCGTCAATAACAAGGTCAGAGGTATACAGTAAACCTGAAGTGAAGCATCGGAATCCACAACTAGTGTCACAGGGATGGTTCAAAACACAGACAGTTGGAAGAGTCAGTCTTCTTGTACTTAAGTCGGCATTGTGCCTTTTGAATTTAATTCCGATGCAATTTCTGTGTTTCATCGTCAATAAGAAGGTCCAAGGTATACAGTAAACCTGAAGTAAAGCATCGGAATCTATAACTAGTGTCACAGGAATGGTTCAAACTATAATCAGTAAGAAGAGTCAGTCTTCTTGTACTTAAGTCGGCATTGTGCCTTTTCTATTTAATTCCGATGCAATTTCTGTGTTTCATCGTCAATAAGAACGTCAGAGGGATACAGAAAATCTGAAGTGAAGCATCGGAATCAATAACTAGTGTCACAGGAATGGTTCAAATCATTGTCAGTAAGAAGAGTCAGTCTTCTTGTCCTTAAGTCGGCATTGTGCCTTTTGTATTTAATTCCGATGCATTTTCTGTGTTTCATCGGCAATAAGGTCAGAGGGATACAGTAAACCTGAAATGAAGCATCGGAATCTATAACTAGTGTCACAAGAATGGTTCAAAACATAGACAGTATGAAGAGTCAGTCTTCTTTAACTTAATTCGGCATTGTGCCTTTTGTATTTAATTCCTATGCAATTTCTGTGTTTCATCGTCAATAAGAAGGTCAGAGGGATACAGTAAACCTGAAGTGAAGCAACGGAATACAAAACTAGTGTCACAGGAACGGTTCAAATTATAGACAGTAGGAAGAGTCAGTCTTCTTGTACCTAAGTCGGTATTATGCCTTTTGTATTTAATTCCGATGCAATTTCTGTGTTTCATCGTCAATAAGAAGGTTCAAGGTATACAGCAAACCTGAAGTGAAGCATCGGAATCTATAACTAGTGTCACAGGAATGGTTCAAAACATAGTCAGTAAGAAGAGTCAGTCTTCTTGCACTTAAGTCGGCTTTGTGCCTTTTCTATTTAATTCCGATGCAATTTCTGTGTTTCATCGTCAATAAGAAGGTCCAAGGGATACAGTAAACCTGGAGTGAAGCATCGGAATCTGTAACTAGTGTCAATGGAAAGGTTCAAAACATAGACAGTAAGAAGAGTCAGTCTTCTTGCACTTAAGTCGGCATTGTGCCTTTTCTATTTAATTCCGATGCAATTTCTGTGTTTCATCGTCAATAAGAAGGTCCAAGGGATACAGTAAACCTGGAGTGAAGCATCGGAATCTGTAACTAGTGTCAATGGAATTGTTCAAAACATAGACAGTAAGAAGAGTCAGTCTTCTTGTACTTAAGTTGGCATTGTGCATTTTGTATTTAATTCCGATGCTATTTCTGAGTTTCATCGTCAATAAGAAGGTCAGAGGGAAATAGTAAACCTGAAGTGAAGCATCGGAATCTATAACTAGTGTCACAGGAATGGTTCAATACATAGACAGTAAGAAGAGTCAGTCTTCTTGTACTTAAGTCGGCATTGTGCCTTTTCTATTTCATTCCGATGCAATTTCTGTGTTTCATCGTCAATAAGAAGGTCAGAGGGATACAGTAAACCTGAAGTGAAGCATCGGAATCTATAACTAGTGTCACAGGAATGGTTCAAATCATAGACAGTACGAAGAGTCAGTCTCCTTGTACATAAGTCGGCATTGCTTCTTTTCTATTTAATTCCAATGCAATATCTGTGTTTCATCGTCAGTAACAAGCTCCAAGGGATACGGTAAACCGTGAGTGATGCATCGGAATCTATAACTAGAGTCACAGGAATGTTTCAAAACATAGTCAGTAAGAAGAGTCAGTCTTCTTGTCCTTAAGTTGGCATTGTGCCTTTTGTATTTAATTCCGATGTTATTTCTGTGTTTCATCGTCAATAACAAGGTCCAAGGTATACAGCAAACCTGAAGTGAAGCATCGGAATCTATAACTAGTGTCACAGGAATGGTTCAAAACATAGTCAGTAAGAAGAGTCAGTCTTCTTGTACTTAAGTCGGCATTGTGCCTTTTCAATTTAATTCCGATGCAATTTCTGTGTTTCATCGTCAATAAGAAGGTCCACGGTATACAGTAAACCTGAAGTAAGGCATTGGAATCTATAAATAGTGTCACAGGAATGGTTAAAACTATAATCCGTAAGAAGAGTCAGTCTTCTTGTACTTAAGTCGGCATGTGCCTTTTGTATTTAATTCCGATGTAATTTCTGAGTTTCATCGTCAATAAGAAGGTCAGAGGGAAACAGTAAACCTGAAGTGAAGCATCGGAATCTATAACTAGTGTCGCAGGAATGGTTGAAAACATAGACAGTAAGAAGAGTCAGTCTTCTTGTACTTAAGTCGTCATTGTGCCTTTTGTATGCGATTCCGATGCAATTTCTGTGTTTCATCGTCAATAAGAAGGTCCAAGGAATACAGTAAACCTGAAGTGAAGCATCGGAATCTATAACTAGTGTCACTGGAATGGTTCTTATTATAGACAGTAAGAAGAGTCAGTCTTCCTGTACTTAAGTCGGCATTGTGGCTTTTGTATTTCATTCCGATGCAATTTCTGTGATTCATCGTCAATAAGAAGGTCCAAGGGAAACAGTAAACCTGAAGTGAAGCATCGGAATCTATAACTAGTGTCACAGGAATGGTTCAAAACATAGACAGTACGAAGAGTCAGTCTTCTTGTACATAAGTCGGCATTGTTACTTTTCTACTTAATTCCGAAGCATTTTCTGTTTTTCATCGTCAATAACAAGGTCAGAGGTATACAGTAAACCTGAAGTGAAGCAACGGAATACAAAACTAGTGTCACAGGAACGGTTCAAAACATAGACAGTAGGAAGAGTCAGTCTTCTTGTACCTAAGTCGGCATTATGCCTTTTGTATTTAATTCCGATGCAATTTCTGTGTTTCATCGTCAATAAGAAGGTTCAAGGTATACAGCAAACCTGAAGTGAAGCATCGGAATCTATAACTAGTGTCACAGAAATGGTTCAAAACATAGTCAGTAAGAAGAGTCAGTCTTCTTGCACTTAAGTCGGCTTTGTGCCTTTTCTATTTAATTCCGATGCAATTTCTGTGTTTCATCGTCAATAAGAAGGTCCAAGGGATACAGTAAACCTGGAGTGAAGCATCGGAATCTGTAACTAGTGTCAATGGAGTGGTTCAAAACATAGACAGTAAGAAGAGTCAGTCTTCTTGCACTTAAGTCGGCATTGTGCCTTTTCTATTTAATTCCGATGCAATTTCTGTGTTTCATCGTCAATAAGGAGGTCCAAGGGATACAGTAAACCTGGAGTGAAGCATCGGAATCTGTAACTAGTGTCAATGGAATGGTTCAAAACATAGACAGTAAGAAGAGTCAGTCTTCTTGTACTTAAGTTGGCATTGTGAATTTTGTATTTAATTCCGATGCTATTTCTGAGTTTCATCGTCAATAAGAAGGTCAGAGGGAAATAGTAAACCTGAAGTGAAGCATCGGAATCTATAACTAGTGTCACAGGATTGGTTCAAAACATAGACAGTAAGAAGAGTCAGTCTTCTTGTACTTAAGTCGGCATTGTGCCTTTTCTATTTAATTCCGATGCAATTTCTGTGTTTCATCGTCAATAAGAAGGTCAGAGGGATACAGTAAACCTGAAGTAAAGCATCGGAATCTATAACTAGTGTCACAGGAATGGTTCAAAACATAGACAGTACGAAAAGTCAGTCTCCTTGTACATAAGTCGGCATTGTTTCTTTTCTATTTAATTCCAATGCAATTTCTGTGTTTCATCGTCAATAACAAGGTCCAAGGGATACGGTAAACCGTGAGTGAAGCATCGGAATCTATAACTAGAGTCACAGGAATGTTTCAAAACATAGTCAGTAAGAAGAGTCAGTCTTCTTGTTCTTAAGTTGGCATTGTGCCTTTTGTATTTAATTCCGATGTTATTTCTGTGTTTCATCGTCAATAACAAGGTCCAAGGTATACAGCAAACCTGAAGTGAAGCATCGGAATCTATAACTAGTGTCACAGGAATGGTTCAAAACATAGTCAGTAAGAAGAGTCAGTCTTCTTGTACTTAAGTCGGCATTGTGCCTTTTCAATTTAATTCCGATGCAATTTCTGTGTTTCATCGTCAATAAGAAGGTCCACGGTATACAGTAAACCTGAAGTAAAGCATTGGAATCTATAAATAGTGTCACAGGAATGGTTCATACTATAATCAGTAAGAAGAGTCAGTCTTCTTGTACTTATGTCGGCATTGTGCCTTTTGTATGTGATTCCGATGCAATTTCTGTGTTTCATCGTCAATAAGAAGGTCCAAGAAATACAGTAAACCTGAAGTGAAGCATCGGAATCTATAACTAGTGTCACTGGAATGGTTCTTATTATAGACAGTAAGAAGAGTCAGTCTTCCTGTACTTAAGTCGGCATTGTGGCTTTTGTATTTCATTCCGATGCAATTTCTGTTATTCATCGTCAATAAGAAGGTCCAAGGGAAACAGTAAACCTGAAGTGAAGCATCGGAATCTATAACTAGTGTCACAGGAATTGTCCAAAACATAGTCAGTAAGAAGAGTCAGTCTTCTTGTCCTTAAGTTGGCATTGTGCCTTTTGTATTTAATTCCGATGCAATTTCTGCGTTTCATCGTCAATAACAAGGTCAGAGGTATACAGTAAACCTGAAGTGAAGCATCGGAATCCACAACTAGTGTCACATGGATGGTTCAAAACACAGACAGGTGGAAGAGTCAGTCTTCTTGTACTTAAGTCGGCATTGTGCCTTTTGTATTAAATTCCGATGCAATTTCTGTGTTTCATCGTCAATAAGAAGGTCCAAGGTATACAGTAAACCTGAAGTAAAGCATCGGAATCTATAACTAGTGTCACTGGAATGGTTCTTATTATAGACAGTAAGTAGAGTCAGTCTTCCTGTACTTAAGTCGGCATTGTGCCTCTTCTATTTAATTCCGATGCAATTTCTGTGTTTCATCGTCAATAAGAAGGTCAGAGGGATACAGTAAACCTGAGGTGAAGCAACGGAATCTATAACTATTGTCATAGGAATGGTTCAAAACATAGTCAGTAAGAAGAGTCAGTCTTCTTGTACTTAAGTCGGCATTGTGCCTTTTGTATTTAATTCCGATGCAATTTCTGTGTTTCATCGTCAATAAGAAGGTCCAAGGGGTACAGTAAACCTGGAATGTAGCATCGGAATCTATAACTAGTGTCACAGGAATGGTTCAAAACATAGACAATAAGAAGAGTCAGTCTTCTTGTACTTAAGTCGGCATTTTGCCTTTTGTATTTAATTCCGATGCAATTTCTGTGTTTCATCGTCAATAAGAAGGTCCAAGGGATACAGTAAACCTGAAGTGAAGCATCGGAATCTATAACTAGTATCACAGGAATGGTTCAAAACATAGTCAGTAAGAAGAGTCAGTCTTCTTGTACTTAAGACGGCATTGTGGCTTTTGTATTTAATTCCGATGCAATTTCTGTGTTTCATCGTCAATAAGAAGGTCCAAGGGAAACAGTAAACCTGAAGTGAAGCATCGGAATCTATAACTAGTGTCACAGGGATGGTTCCACACATAGACAGTACGAAGAGTCAGTCTTCTTGTACTTAAGACGGCATTGTGGCTTTTGTATTTAATTCCGATACAATTTCTGTGTTTCATCGTCAATAAGAACGTCAGAGGTATACAGAAAATCTGAAGTGAAGCATCGGAATCAATAACTAGTGTCACAGGAATGGTTCAAATCATAGTCAGTAAGAAGAGTCAGTCTTCTTGTCCTTAAGTCGGCATTGTGCCTTTTGTATTTAATTCCGATGCAATTTCTGTGCTTCATCGGCAATAAGGTCAGAGGTATACAGTAAACCTGAAATGAAGCATCGGAATCTATAACTAGTGTCACAAGAATGGTTCAAACATAGACAGTATGAAGAGTCAGTCTTCTTTAACTTAAGTCGGCATTGTGCCTTTTGTATTTAATTCCTATGCAATTTCTGTGTTTCATCGTCAATAAGAAGGTCAGAGGGATACAGTAAACCTGAAGTGAAGCAACGGAATACAAAACTAGTGTCACAGGAATGGTTCAAATCATAGTCAGTAAGAAGAGTCAGTCTTCTTGTCCTTAAGTCGGCATTGTGCCTTTTGTATTTAATTCCGATGCAATTTCTGTGCTTCATCGGCAATAAGGTCAGAGGTATACAGTAAACCTGAAATGAAGCATCGGAATCTATAACTAGTGTCACAGGAATGGTTCAAAACATAGTCAGTAAGAAGAGTCAGTCTTCTTGCACTTAAGTCGGCATTGTGCCTTTTCTATTTAATTCCGATGCAATTTCTGTGTTTCATCGTCAATAAGAAGGTCCAAGGGATACAGTAAACCTGGAGTGAAGCATCGGAATCTGTAACTAGTGTCAATGGAATGGTTCAAAACATAGACAGTAAGAAGAGTCAGTCTTTTTGTACTTAAGTTGCCATTGTGCATTTTGTATTTACTTCCGATGCTATTTCTGAGTTTCATCGTCAATAAGAAGGTCAGAGGGAAATAGTAAACCTGAAGTGAAGCATCGGAATCTATAACTAGTGTCACAGGAATGGTTCAAAACATAGACAGTAAGAAGAGTCAGTCTTCTTGTACTTAAGTCGGCATTGTGCGTTTTCTATTTAATTCCGATGCCATTTCTGTGTTTCATCGTCAATAAGAAGGTCAGAGGGATACAGTAAACCTGAAGTGAAGCATCGGAATCTATAACTAGTGTCACAGGAATGGTTCAAAACATAGTCAGTAAGAAGAGTCAGTCTTCTTGTACTTAAGTCGGCGTTGTGCCTGTCGTATTTAATTCCGATGCAATTTCTGTGTTTCACCGTCACTAAGATGGTCAGAGGGATACAGTAAACCTGAAGTGAAGTCTCGGAATCCATTACTAGTGTCACAGTAATGGTTCAAAACATAGATAGTAAGACGAGTCAGTCTTCTTGTACTTAAGTCGGCATTGTGCCTTTTGTATTTGATTCCGATGCAATATCTGTGTTTCATCGTCAATAAGAAGGTCCAAGGAATACAGTAAACCTGAAGTGAAGCATCGGAATCTATAACTAGTGTCACTGGAAAGGTTCTAATTATAGACAGTAAGAAGAGTCAGTCTTCCTGTAGTTAAGTCGGCATTGTGGTTTTGTATTTAATTCCGATGCAATTTCTGTGATTCATCGTCAATAAGAAGGTCCAAGGGAAACAGTAAACCTGAAGTGAAGCATCGGTATCTATAACTAGTGTCACAGGAATGGTTCAAAACATAGACAGTACGAAGAGTCAGTCTTCTTGTACATAAGTTGGCATTGTTCCTTTTCTATTTAATTCCAATGCAATTTCTGTGTTTCATCGTCAATAACAAGGTCCAAGGGATACGGTAAACCGTGAGTGAAGCATCGGAATCTATAACTAGAGTCACAGGAATGGTTCAAAACATAGTCAGTAAGAAGAGTCAGTCTTCTTGTCCTTAAGTTGGCATTGTGCCTTTTGGATTTTAATTACGATGTAATTTCTGTGTTTCATCGTCAATAACAAGGTCCAAGGTATACAGCAAACCTGAAGTGAAGCATCGGAATCTATAACTAGTGTCACAGGAATGGTTCAAATCATAGTCAGTAAGAAGAGTCAGTCTTCTTGTACTTAAGTCGGCATTGTGCCTTTTCAATTTTTTTCCGATACCATTTCTGTGTTTAATCGTCAATAAGATGGTCCACGGTATACAGTAAACCTGAAGTAAAGCATTGGAATCTATAAATAGTGTCACAGGAATGGTTCAAACTATAATCAGTAAGAAGAGTCAGTCTTCTTGTACTTAAGTCGGCATTGTGCCTTTTCTATTTAATTCCGATGCAATTTCTGTGTTTCATCGTCAATAAGAAGATCCAAGGGATACAGTAAACCTGGAGTGAAGCATCGGAATCCATAACTAGTGTCACAGGAAAGGTTCAAAACATAGACAGCAAGAAGAGTCAGTCTTCTTGCACTTAAGTCGGCATTGTGCCATTTCCATTTAATTCCGATGCAATTTCTGTGTTTCATCCTCAATAAGAAGGTCCAAGGGATACAGTAAACCTCGAGTGAAGCATCGGAATCTGTAACTAGTCTCAATGGAATGGTTCAGAACATACACAGTAAGAAGAGTCAGTCTTCTTGTACTTAAGTCGGCATTGTGCCTTTTGTATTTAATTCCGATGTAATTTCTGAGTTTCATCGTCAATCAGAAGGTCAGAGGGAAACAGTAAACCTGAAGTGAAGCATCGGAATCTATAACTAGTGTCACAGGAATGGTTGAAAACATAGAGAGTAAGAAGAGTCAGTCTTCTTGTACTTAAGTCGGCATTGTGCCATTTCTATTTAATTCCGATGCAATGTCTGTGTTTCATCGTCAATAAGAAGGTCGGAGGGATACAGTAGACCTGAGTTGTAGCATCGTAACCCGTAACCAGTGTCACAGGAATGGTTCAAACATAGTCAGTAAGAAGAGTCAGTCTTCTTGTACTTAAGTCGGCATTCTGCCTTTTCTATTTAATTCCGATGCAATTTCTGTGTTTCATCGTCAATAAGAAGGTCCAAGGGATACAGTAAACCAGGAGTGAAGCATCGGAATATATAACTAGTGTCATAGGATAGGTTCAAAACATAGACAGTAAGAAGAGTCAGCCTTCTTGTACATAAGTCGTCATTGTGCCTTTTCTAATTAATTCCAATGCAATGTCTGTGTTTCATCGTCAATAAGAAGGTCGGAGGGATACAGTAAACCTGAGGTGTAGCATCGTAACCCATAACTAGTGTCACAGGAATGGTTCAAACATAGTCAGTAAGAAGAGTCAGTCTTCTTGTACTTAAGTCGGCATTGTGCCTTTTGTATTTAATTCCGATGCAATTTCTGTGTTTCATCGTCAATAAGAAGGTCCAAGGGATACAGTAAACCTGGAGCGTAGCATCAGAATCTATAACTAGTGTCACAGGAATGGTTCAAAACATAGACAATAAGAAGAGTCAGTCTTCGTGTACTTAAGTCGGCATTTTGCCTTTTGTATTTAATTCCGATGCAATCTCTGTGTTTCATCGTCAATAAAAAAGTCCAAGGGATACAGTAAACCTGAAGGGAAGCATCGGAACCGATAACTAGTGTCACTGGAATGGTTCAAAACATAGTCAGTAAGAAGAGTCAGTCTTCTTGCACTTAAGTCGGCATTGTGCCTTTCGTATTTAATTCCGATGCAAATTCTGTGTTTCACCGTCAATAAGAAGGTCAGAGGGATACAGTAAACCTGGAGTGTAGCATCGGAATCTATAAGTAGTGTCACAGGAATGGTTAAAAAAAAAAGACAATATGAAGAGTCAGTCTTCGTGTACTTAAGTCGGCATTTTGCCTTTTGTATTTAATTACGATGCAATTTCTGTGTTTCATCGTCAATAAGAAGGTACAAGGGATACAGTTAACCTGAAGTGAAGCGTCGGAATCTATAACTAACGCCACAGGAATGGTTCAAAACATAGTCAGTAAGAAGAGTCAGTCTTCTTGTACTTAAGTCGGCATTGTGCCTTCCGTATTTAATTCCGATGCAATTTCTGTGTTTCACCGTCAATAAGAAGGTCAGAGGGATACAGTAAACCTGAAGTGAAGCATCAGAATCCATAACTAGTGTCACAGTAATGGTTCAAAACATAGACAGTAAGAAGAGTCAGTCTTCTTGTACTTAAGTCGGCATTGTGCCTTTTGTATTTGATTCCGATGCAATTTCTGTGTTTCATCGTCAATAAGAAGGTCCAAGGAATACAGTAAACCTGAAGTGAAGCATCGGAATCTATAACTAGTGTCACAGGAATGGTTCAAAACATAGACAGTAAGAAGAGTCAGTCTTCTTGTACTTAAGTCGGCATTGTGCTTTTTGTATTTAATTCCGATGCAATTTCTGTGTTTCATCGTCAATAAGAAGGTCCAAGGGATACAGTAAACCTGATATGAAGCACCGGAATCTATAACTAGTATCACAGGAATGGTTCATATCTTTGTCAATAAGAAGAGTCGGTCTTCATGTACTTAAGTCGGCATTGTGCCTTTTGTATTTAATTCCGATGCAATTTCTGTGTTTCATCGTCAATAAGAAGGTACATGGGATACAGTTAACCAGAAGTGAAGCGTCGGAATCTATAACTAGTGCCACAGGAATGGTTCAAAACATAGACAGTAAGATGATTTAGTCTTCATGTACTTAAGTCGGCATTGTGCCTTTTCTATTTAATTCCGATGCAATTTCTGTGTTTCATCGTCAATAAGGAGGTCCAAGGGATACAGTAAACCTGGAGTGAAGCATCGGAATCTGTAACTAGTGTCAATGGAATGGTTCAAAACATAGACAGTAAGACGAGTCAGTCTTCTTGTACTTAAGTCGGCATTGTGCCTTTTGTATTTAATTCCGATGCAATTTCTGTGTTTCATCGTCAATAAGAAGGTCAGAATGATACAGTAAACCTGAGGTGAAGCATCGGAATCTATAACTATTGTCACAGGAATGGTTCAAAACATAGTCAGTAAGAAGAGCCAGTTTTGTTGTATTTAAGTCGGCATTGTGCCTTTTGTATTTAATTCCGATGCAATTTCTGTGTTTCATCGTCAATAAGAAGGTCCGAAGGGATACAGTAAATCTGGAGTGCAGCATCGGAATCTTTAACTATTGTCACAGGAATGGTTCAAAACATAGACAATAGGAAGAGTTAGTCTTCGTGTACTTAAGTCGGCATTGTGCCTTTTGTATTTAATTCCGATGCAATTTCTGTGTTTCATCGTCAATAAGAAGGTCCAAGGGATACAGTAAACCTGAAGTGAAGCATCAGAATCTATAACTAGTGCCACTGGAATTTTTCAAAATATAGACAGTAAGAAGAGTTAGTCTTCTTGTACTTAATTCGGCATTGTGCCTTTTGTATTTAATTCCGATGCAATTTCTGTGTTTCATCGTCAATAAGAAGGTACAAGGGATACAGTTAACCTGAAGTGAAGCGTCGGAATCTATAACTAGTGCCACAGGAATGGTTCAAAACATAGACTGTAAGACGAGTCAGTCTTCTTGTACTTAAGTCGGCATTGTGCCTTTTCTATTTAATTCCGATGCAATTTCTGTGTTTCATCGTCAATAAGAAGGTCCAAGGGATACAGTAAACCTGGAGTGAAGCATCGGAATCTGTAACTAGTGTCAATGGAATGGTTCAAAACATAGACAGTAAGACGAGTCAGTCTTCTTGTACTTAAGTCGGCATTGTGCCTTTTGTATTTAATTCCGATGCAATTTCTGTGTTTCATCGTCAATAAGAAGGTCCGAAGGGATACAGTAAATCTGGAGTGTAGCATCGGAATCTATAACTATTGTCACAGGAATGGTTCAAAACATAGACAATAGGAAGAGTTAGTCTTCGTGTACTTAAGTCGGCATTTTGCCTTTTGTATTTAATTCCGATGCAATTTCTGTGTTTCATCGTCAATAAGAAAGTCCAAGGGATATAGTAAACCTGGAGTGAAGCATCGGAATCTATAACTAGTGTCTCAGGAATGGTTCAAAACATAGACAGCAAGAAGAGTCAGTCTTCTTGTACTTAAGTCGGCATTTTGCCTTTTGTATTTAATTCCGATGCAATTTCTGTGTTTCATCGTCAATAAGAAAGTCCAAGGGATACAGTAAACCTGAAGGGAAGCATCGGAATCTATAACTAGTGTCACAGGAATGGTTCAAAACATAGTCAGTAAGAAGAGTCAGTCTTCTTGCACTTAAGTCGACATTGTGCCTTTTCTATTTAATTCCGATGCAATTTCTGTGTTTCATCGTCAATAAGAAGGTCCAAGGGATACAGTAAACCTGGAGTGAAGCATCGGAATCTGTAACTAGTGTCAATGGAATGGTTCAAAACAAAGACAGTAAGACGAGTCAATCTTCTTGTACTTAAGTCGGCATTGTGCCTTTTGTATTTAATTCCGATGCTATTTCTGAGTTTCATTGTCAATAAGAAGGTCAGAGGGAAACAGTAAACCTGAAGTGAAGCATTGGAATCTATAACTAGTGCCACAGGAAAGGTTCAAAACATAGACAGTAAGAAGAGTCAGTCTTCTTGTCCTTAAGTTGGCATTGTGCCTTTTGTATTTAATTCCGATGTAATTTCTGTGTTTCATCGTCAATAACAAGGTCCAAGGTATACAGCAAACCTGAAATGAAGCATCGGAATCATTTACTAGTGTCACAGGAATGGTTCAAAACATAGTCAGTAAGAAGAGTCAGTCTTCTTGTACTTAAGTCGGCATTGTGCCTTTTCTATTTAATTCCGATGCAATTTCTGTGTTTCATCGTCAATAAGAAGGTCCGCGGTATACATTAAACCTGAAGTAAAGCATCGGAATCTATAACTAGTGTCACAGGAATGGTTCAAACTATACTCAGTAAGAAGAGTCAGTCTTCTTGTACTGAAGTCGGCATTGTGCCTTTTCTATTTAATTCCGATGCAAATTCTGTGTTTCATCGTCAATAAGAAGGTCCAAGGGATACAGTAAACCTGGAGTGAAGCATCGGAATCTATAACTAGTGTCACAAGAAAGGTTCAAAACATAGACAGCAAGAAGTGTCAGTCTACTTACACTTAAGTCGGCATTGTGCCTATTCTATTTAATTCCGATGCAATTTCTGTGTTTCATCCTGAATAAGAAGGTCCAAGGGATACAGTAAACCCGGAGTGAAGCATCGGAATCTGTAACTAGTGTCGATGGAATGGTTCAAAATATGGACAGTAAGAAGAGTCAGTCTTCTTGTACTTAAGTCGGCATTGTACCTTTGGTATTTAATTCCGATACTATTTCTGAGTTTCATCGACAATAAGAAGGTCAGAGGTAAACAGTAAACCTGAAGTAAAGCATCGGAATCTACAACTAGTGTCACAGGAATGGTTCAAAACATAGACATTAAGAAGGGTCAGTCTTCTTGTACTTAAGTCGGCATTGTGCCTTTTCTATTTAATTCCGATGCAATTTCTGCGTTTCATCGTCAATAAGAAGGTCAGAGGGATACAGTAAACCTAAAGTGAAGCATCGGAATCTATAACTAGTTTCACGGGAATGGTTCAAAACATAGTCAGTAAGAAGAGTTAGTCTTCTTGTACTTCAGTCAGCATTGTGCCTTTCGTATTTAATTCCGATGCAATTTCTGTGTTTCACCGTCAATAAGAAGGTCAGAGGGATACAGTAAACCTGAAGTGAAGCATCAGAATCCATAACTAGTGTCACATTAATGGTTCAAAACATAGACAGTAAGAAGAGTCAGTCTTCTTGTACTTAAGTCGGCATTGTCCCTTTTGTATTTGATTTCGATGCAATTTCTGTGTTTCATCGTCAATAAGAAGGTCCAAGGAATACAGTAAACCTGAAGTGAAGCATCGGAATCTATAACTAGTGTCACTGGAATGGTTCTTATTATAGACAGTAAGAAGAGTCAGTCTTCCTTTACTTAAGTCGGCATTGTGTCTTTTGTATTTAATTCCGATGCAATTTCTGTGATTCATCGTCAATAAGAAGGTCCAAGGGAAACAGTAAACCGGAAGTGAAGCATCGGAATCTATTACTAGTGTCACAGGAATGGTTCAAAACATAGACAGTACGAAGAGTCAGTCTTGATGTACATAGGTCGGCATTGTTCCCTTTCTATTTAATTCCGATGCAATTTCTAAGTTTCATCGGCAATAACCAGTTCCAAGGGATACAGTAAACCTGGAGTGAAGCATCGGAATCTATAACTAGAGTCACAGGAATGGTTCAAAACATAGTCAGTGAGATGAGTCAGTCTTGTTGTCCTTAAGTTGGCATTGTGTCTTTTGTATTTAATTCCGATGCAATTTCTGTGTTTCATTGTCAATAACAAGGTCAGAGGTATACAGTAAACCTGAAGTGAAGCATCGGAATCCACAACTAGTGTCACAGGGATGGTTCAAAACACAGACAGTAGGAAGAGTCAGTCTTCTAGTACTTAAGTCGGCATTGTGCCTTTTGTATTTAATTCCGATGCAATTTCTGTGTTTCATCGTCAATTAGAAGGTCCAAGGTATACAGTAAACCTGAAGTAAAGCATCGGAATCTATAACTAGTGTCACAGGAATGGTTCAAAACATAGTCAGTAAGAAGAGTCAGTCTTCTTCTACTTAAGTCGGCATTGTGCCTTTTGTATTTAATTCCGATGCAATTTCTGTTTTTCATCGTCAATAAGAAGATCCGAGGGGATACAGTAAACCTGGAGTGTAGCATCGGAATCTATAACTAGTGTCACAGGAATGGTTCAAAACATAGACAATAGGGAGAGTCAGTTTTCGTGTACTTAAGTCGGCATTTTGCCTTTTGTATTTAATTCCGATGCAATTTCTGTGTATCATCGTCAATAAGAGGGTCCAAGGGATATAGTAAACCTGGAGTGAAGCATCGGAATCTATAACTAGTGTCACAGTAATGGTTCAAAACATAGACAGCAAGAAGAGTCAGTCTTCTTGTACTTAAGTCGGCATTGTGCCTTTTGTATT
Organism: Schistocerca serialis cubense; assembly: GCF_023864345.2. NCBI lineage: Eukaryota > Metazoa > Arthropoda > Insecta > Orthoptera > Acrididae > Schistocerca > Schistocerca serialis. Next base: position 6,126,362 of record NW_026047584.1, on the reverse strand, counting down.
TAATTCCGATGCAATTTCTGTGTTTCATCGTCAATAAGAAGGTCCAAGGGATACAGTAAACCTGATATGAAGCACCGGAATCTATAACTAGTATCACAGGAATGGTTCATATCATTGTCAATAAGAAGAGTCGGTCTTCATGTACTTAAGTCGGCATTGTGCCTTTTGTATTTAATTCCGATGCAATTTCTGTGTTTTATCGTCAATAAGAAGGTCCAAGGGATACAGTAAACCTGGAGTGAAGCTTTGGAATCTGTACCTAGTATCAATGGAATGGTTCAAAACATAGACAATAAGAAGAGTCAGTCTTCGTGTACTTAAGTCGGCATTTTGCCTTTTGTATTTAATTCCGATGCAATTTCTGTGTTTCATCGTCAATAAGAAAGTCCAAGGGATACAGTAAAACTGAAGGGATGCATCGGAATCTATAACTAGTGTCACAGGAATGGTTCAAAACATAGTCAGTAAGAAGTGTCAGTTTTCTTGCACTTAAGTCGGCATTGTGCCTTTTCTATTTAATTCCGATGCAATTTCTGTGTTTCATCGTCAATAAGAAGGTCCAAGGGATACAGTAAACCTAGAGTGAAGCATCGGAATCTGTAACTAGTGTCAATGGAATGGTTCAAAACATAGACAGTAAGAAGGGTCAGACTTCTTGTACTTAAGTCGGCATTAAGCCTCTTGTATTTAATTCCGATGCTATTTCTGAGTTTCATCGTCAACAAGAAGGTCAGAGGGAATCAGTAAACCTGAAGTTAAGCATCGGAATCTATAACTAGTGTCACAGGAAAGGTTCAAAACATAGACAGTAAGAAGAGTCAGTTTTCTTGTACTTAAGTCGGCTTTGTGCCTTATCTATTTAATTCCAATGCAATGTCTGTGTTTCATCGTCAATAAGAATGTCGGAGGGATAGAGTAAACCTGAGGTGTAGCATCGTAACCCGTAACTAGTGTCACAGGAATTGTTCAAACATATACAGTAAGAAGAGTCAGTCTTCTTGTACTTAAGTCGGCATTGTGCCCTTTGTATTTAATTCCGATGCAATTTCTGTGTTTCATCGTCAATAAGAGGGTCAGAGGGATACAGTAAACATGAAGTGAAGCATCGGGACCTATAACTAGTGTCACAGGAATGGTTCAAAACATAGACAGTAAGAAGAGTCAGTCCTCTTGTACTTATGTCGACATTGTGCCTTTTCTATTTCATTCCGATGCAATTTCTGTGTTTCATCGTCAATACGAAGGTCAGAGGGATACAATAAACCTGAAGTGAAGCATCGGAATCTATAACAAGTGTCACAGGAAAGGTTAAAAACATAGACAGTAAGAAGAGTCAGTCTTCTTGTACTTAAGTCGGCATTGTGCCTTTTGTATTTAATTCCGATGCAATTTCTGTGTTTCATCGTCAATTAGAAGGTCCAAGGTATAGAGTAAACCTGAAGTAAAGCATCGGAATCTATAACTAGTGTCACAGGAATGGTTCAAACTATAATCAGTAAGAAGAGTCAGTCTTCTTGTACTTAAGTCGGCATTGTGCCTTTTCTATTTAATTCCGATGCTATTTCTGTGTTTCATTGTCATAAAGAAGGTCCATGGGATACAGTAAACCTGGTGTGAAGCATCGGAATCTATAACTAGTGTCACAGGAAGGGTTCAAAACATTGACAGTAAGAAGAGTCAGTCTTCTTGTACTTAAGTCGGCATTGTGCCTCTTCTATTTAATTCCGATGCAAGTTCTGTGTTTCATCGTCAATAAGAAGGTTAGAGGGATACAGTAAACCTGAGGTGAAGCATCGGAATCTATAACTAGTGTCTCAGGAATGGTTCAAAACATAGTCAGTAAGAAGAGTCAGTCTTCTTCTACTTAAGTCGGCATTGTGCCTTTTGTATTTAATTCCGATGCAATTTCTGTTTTTCATCGTCAATAAGAAGGTCCAAGGGATACAGTAAACCTGGAGTGAAGCATCGGAATCTGTAACTAGTGTCACAGGAATGGTTCAAATCATAGACAATGAGAAGAGTCAGTCTTCGTGTACTTAAGTCGGCATTTTGCCTTTTGTATTTAATTTAGATGCAATTTCTGTGTTTCATCGTCAATAAGAAGGTCCAAGGGATGTAGTAAACCTGGAGTGAAGCATCGGAACCTATAACTAGTGTCACAGGAATGGTTCAAAACATAGACAATAAGAAGAGTCAGTTTTCGTGTACTTAAGTCGGCCTTGTGCCATTTGTACTTAATTCCGATGCAATTTGTGTGTATCATCGTCACTAAGCAGGTCCAAGGGATATGGTACACCTGGAGTGAAGCATCGGAATCTATAACTAGTGTCACAGGAATGGTTCAAGACATAGACAGCAAGAAGAGCAGTCTTCTTGTTCTTAAGTCGGCATTGTGCCTTTTGTATTTAATTCCGATGCAATTTCTGTGATTCATCGTCAATAAGAAGGTCCAAGGGATACAGTAAACCTGATATGAAGCACCGGAAACTATAACTAGTATCACAGGAATGGTTCATATCATTGTCAATAAGAAGAGTCGGTCTTCATGTACTTAAGTCGGCATTGTGCCTTTTGTATTTAATTCCGATGCAATTTCTGTGTTTCATCATCAATAAGAAGGTCCAAGGGATACAGTAAAACTGGAGTGAAGCTTTGGAATGTGTACCTAGTGTCAATGGAATGGTTCAAAACATGGACAATAAGAAGAGTCAGTCTTCGTGTACTTAAGTCGGCATTTTGCCTTTTGTATTTAATTCCGATGCAATTTCTGTGTTTCATCGTCAATACGAAGGTCAGAGGGATACAATAAACCTGAAGTGAAGCATCGGAATCTATAACAAGTGTCACAGGAAAGGTTAAAAACATAGACAGTAAGAAGAGTCAGTCTTCTTGTACTTAAGTCGGCATTGTGCCTTTTCTATTTAATTCCGATGCAATTTCTGTGTTTCATCGGCAATAAGAAGGTCAGAGGGATACAGTAAAATTGAAGTGAAGCATCGGAATCAATAACTAGTGTCACAGGAATGGTTCAAATCATAGTCAGTAAGAAGAGTCAGTCTTCTTGTCCTTAAGTCGGCACTGTGCCTTTTGTATTTAATTCCGATGCAATTCCTGTGATTCATCGTCAATAAGAAGGTCCAAGGGATACAGTAAACCTGAAGTGAAGCATCGGACTCTATAACTAGTGTCACAGAAATGGTTCAAAACATAGACAGTAGGAAGAGTCAGTCATCTCATACTTATGTCGGCTTTGTGCCTTTTGTATTGAATTCCGATGCAATTTCTGTGTTTCATCGTCAATAAGAAGGTCCAAGGGAAACAGTAAACCTGAAGTGAAGCATCGGAATCTATAACTGGTGTCACAGGAATGGTTCCACACATAGACAGTAAGAAGTGTCAGTCTTCGTATACTTAAGTCGGCATTTTGCCTTTCGTATTTATTTCCGATGCAATTTCTGTGTTTCATCGTCAATAAGAAGGTCCAAGGGATACAGTAAACCTGAAGTGAAGCATTGGAATCTATGACTAGTGTCACAGGAATGGTTCAAATCATTGTCAGTAAGAAGAGTCAGTCTTCTTGTACTTACGTCGGCATTGTGCCTTTTCTTTTTAATTCCGATGCAATTTCTGTGTTTCATCGTCAATGAGAAGGTCCAAGGGATACAGTAAACCTGGAGTGAGCATCGGAATCTGTAACTAGTGTCAATGGAATGGTTCAAAACATAGACAGTAAGAAGAGTCAGTCTTCTTGTACTTAAGTCGGCATTGTGCCTTTTGTACTTAATTCCGATGCTATTTCTGAGTTTCATCGTCAATAAGAACGTCAGAGGGATACAGAAAATCTGAAGTGAAGCAATGGAATCAATAACTAGTGTCACAGGAATGGTTCAAATCATAGTCAGTAAGAAGAGTCAGTCTTCCTGTCCTTAAGTCGGCATTGTGCCTTTTGTATTTAATTCCGATGCAATTTCTGTTTTTCATCGGCAATAACGTCAGAGGGATACAGTAAACCTGAAGTGAAGCATCGGAATCTATAACTAGTGTCACAATAATGGTTCAAAACATAGACAGTAGGAAGAGTCAGTCTTCTTGTACTTAAGTCAGCATTGTGCCTTTTGTATTTAATTCCGATGCAATTTCTGTGTTTCATCGTCAATAAGAAGGTACAAGGGATACAGTTAACCTGAAGTGAAGCGTCGGAATCTATAACTAGTACCACAGGAATGGTTCAAAACATAGTCAGTAAGAAGAGACCGTCTTCTTGTACTTCAGTCGGCATTGTGCCTTTCGTATTTAATTCCGATGCAATTTCTGTGTTTCACCATCAATAGGAAGGTCAGAGGGATACAGTAAACCTGAAGTGAAGCATCGGAATCTATAACTAGTGTCACAGGAATGGTTCAAACATATACAGTAAGAAGAGTCAGTCTTCTTGTACTTAAGTCGGCATTGTGCCCTTTGTATTAAATTCCGATGCAATTTCTGTGTTTCATCGTCAATAATAGGGGCAGAGGGATATAGTAAACATGAAGTGAAGCATCGGAACCTTTAACTAGTGTCACAGGAATGATTCAAAACATAGACAGTAAGAAGATTCAGTCTTCTTGTCCTTAAGTCGCCATTGTGCATTTTGTATTTAATTGCGATGCAATTTCTGTGTTTCATCGTCAATAAGTAGGTCCAAGGGTTACAGTAAACCTGGAGTGATGCACCGGAATCTATAACTAGAGTCACAGTAATGGATCAAAGCATAGAAAGTAACAAGAGTAGGTCTTCTTGTACTTAATCGGCATTGTGCCTTTTGTATTTAATTCCGATGCATTTTCGGTTTTTGATCGTCAATAAGAATGTCCATGGGATACAGTAAACATGAAGTGAAGCATCGGAAACTATAACTAGTGTCACTGGAATAGTTCAAAATATAGACAGTAAGAAGAATCAGTCTTCTTGTACTTGAGTCGGCATTGTGCCTTTTGTATTTAATTCCGATGCAATTTCTGTGATTCATCGTCAATAAGAAGGTCCAAGGGATACAGTAAACCTGAAGTGAAGCATCGGACTCTATAACTAGTGTCATAGAAATGGTTCAAAACATAGACAGTAGGAAGAGTCAGTCATCTCATACTTAAGTCGGCATTGTGCCTTTTCTATTTTATTCCGATGCAATTTCTGTGTTTCATCATCAATACGAATGTCCAAGGGAATCAGTAAACCTGAAGTGAAGCATCGGAATCTATAACTAGTGTCACAGGAATGGTTCCACACATAGACAGTACGAAGAGTCAGTCTTCTTGTACTTAAGTAGGCATTGTGGCTTTTGTATTTAATTCCGATACAATTTCTGTGTTTCATCGTCAATAAGAACGTCAGAGGGATAAAGAAAATCTGAAGTGAAGCATCGGAATCAATAACTAGTGTCACAGGAATGGTTCAAATCATAGTCAGTAAGAAGAGTCAGTCTTCTTGTCCTTAAGTCGGCACTGTGCCTTTTGTATTTAATTCCGATGCATTTTCGGTGTTTGATCGTCAATAAGAATGTCCATGGGATACAGTAAACATGAAGTGAAGCATCGGAATCTATAACTAGTGTCACTGGAATAGTTCAAAACATAGACAGTAAGAAGAATCAGTCTTCTTGTACTTGAGTCGGCATTGTGCCTTTTGTATTTAATTCCGATGCAATTTCTGTGTTTCATCGTCAATAAGAAGGTCCAAGGTATAGAGTAAACCTGAAGTAAAGCATCGGAATCTATAACTAGTGTCACAGGAATGGTTCAAACTATAATCAGTAAGAAGAGTCAGTCTTCTTGTACTTAAGTCGGCATTGTGCCCTTTGTATTAAATTCCGATGCAATTTCTGTGTTTCATCGTCAATAATAGGGGCAGAGGGATATAGTAAACATGAAGTGAAGCATCGGACTCTATAACTAGTGTCACAGAAATGGTTCAAAACATAGACAGTAGGAAGAGTCAGTCATCTCATACTTATGTCGGCTTTGTGCCTTTTGTATTGAATTCCGATGCAATTTCTGTGTTTCATCGTCAATAAGAAGGTCCAAGGGAAACAGTAAACCTGAAGTGAAGCATCGGAATCTATAACTGGTGTCACAGGAATGGTTCCACACATAGACAGTAAGAAGTGTCAGTCTTCGTATACTTAAGTCGGCATTTTGCCTTTCGTATTTATTTCCGATGCAATTTCTGTGTTTCATCGTCAATAAGAAGGTCCAAGGGATGTAGTAAACCTGGAGTGAAGCATCGGAACCTATAACTAGTGTCACAGGAATGGTTCAAAACATAGACAATAAGAAGAGTCAGTTTTCGTGTACTTAAGTCGGCCTTGTGCCATTTGTACTTAATTCCGATGCAATTTGTGTGTATCATCGTCACTAAGAAGGTCCAAGGGATATGGTACACCTGGAGTGAAGCATCGGAATCTATAACTAGTGTCACAGGAATGGTTCAAGACATAGACAGCAAGAAGAGCAGTCTTCTTGTTCTTAAGTCGGCATTGTGCCTTTTGTATTTAATTCCGATGCAATTTCTGTGATTCATCGTCAATAAGAAGGTCCAAGGGATACAGTAAACCTGATATGAAGCACCGGAAACTATAAGTAGTATCACAGGAATGGTTCATATCATTGTCAATAAGAAGAGTCGGTCTTCATGTACTTAAGTCGGCATTGTGCCTTTTGTATTTAATTCCGATGCAATTTCTGTGTTTCATCATCAATAAGAAGGTCCAAGGGATACAGTAAAACTGGAGTGAAGCTTTGGAATGTGTACCTAGTGTCAATGGAATGGTTCAAAACATAGACAATAAGAAGAGTCAGTCTTCGTGTACTTAAGTCGGCATTTTGCCTTTTGTATTTAATTCCGATGCAATTTCTGTGTTTCATCGTCAATACGAAGGTCAGAGGGATACAATAAACCTGAAGTGAAGCATCGGAATCTATAACAAGTGTCACAGGAATGGTTAAAAACATAGACAGTAAGAAGAGTCAGTCTTCTTGTACTTAAGTCGGCATTGTGCCTTTTCTATTTAATTCCGATGCAATTTCTGTGTTTCATCGGCAATAAGAAGGTCAGAGGGATACAGTAAAATTGAAGTGAAGCATCGGAATCAATAACTAGTGTCACAGGAATGGTTCAAATCATAGTCAGTAAGAAGAGTCAGTCTTCTTGTCCTTAAGTCGGCACTGTGCCTTTTGTATTTAATTCCGATGCAATTCCTGTGATTCATCGTCAATAAGAAGGTCCAAGGGATACAGTAAACCTGAAGTGAAGCATCGGACTCTATAACTAGTGTCACAGAAATGGTTCAAAACATAGACAGTAGGAAGAGTCAGTCATCTCATACTTATGTCGGCTTTGTGCCTTTTGTATTGAATTCCGATGCAATTTCTGTGTTTCATCGTCAATAAGAAGGTCCAAGGGAAACAGTAAACCTGAAGTGAAGCATCGGAATCTATAACTGGTGTCACAGGAATGGTTCCACACATAGACAGTAAGAAGAGTCAGTCTTCGTATACTTAAGTCGGCATTTTGCCTTTTGTATTTAATTCCGATGCAATTTCTGTGTTTCATCGTCAATAAGAAGGTCCAAGGGATACAGTAAACCTGAAGTGAAGCATTGGAATCTATGACTAGTGTCACAGGAATGGTTCAAATCATTGTCAGTAAGAAGAGTCAGTCTTCTTGTACTTACGTCGGCATTGTGCCTTTTCTTTTTAATTCCGATGCAATTTCTGTGTTTCATCGTCAATGAGAAGGTCCAAGGGATACAGTAAACCTGGAGTGAGCATCGGAATCTGTAACTAGTGTCAATGGAATGGTTCAAAACATAGACAGTAAGAAGAGTCAGTCTTCTTGTACTTAAGTCGGCATTGTGCATTTTGTACTTAATTCCGATGCTATTTCTGAGTTTCATCGTCAATAAGAACGTCAGAGGGATACAGAAAATCTGAAGTGAAGCAATGGAATCAATAACTAGTGTCACAGGAATGGTTCAAATCATAGTCAGTAAGAAGAGTCAGTCTTCCTGTCCTTAAGTCGGCATTGTGCCTTTTGTATTTAATTCCGATGCAATTTCTGTTTTTCATCGGCAATAACGTCAGAGGGATACAGTAAACCTGAAGTGAAGCATCGGAATCTATAACTAGTGTCACAATAATGGTTCAAAACATAGACAGTAGGAAGAGTCAGTCTTCTTGTACTTAAGTCAGCATTGTGCCTTTTGTATTTAATTCCGATGCAATTTCTGTGTTTCATCGTCAATAAGAAGGTACAAGGGATACAGTTAACCTGAAGTGAAGCGTCGGAATCTATAACTAGTACCACAGGAATGGTTCAAAACATAGTCAGTAAGAAGAGACCGTCTTCTTGTACTTCAGTCGGCATTGTGCCTTTCGTATTTAATTCCGATGCAATTTCTGTGTTTCACCATCAATAGGAAGGTCAGAGGGATACAGTAAACCTGAAGTGAAGCATCGGAATCTATAACTAGTGTCACAGGAATGGTTCAAACATATACAGTAAGAAGAGTCAGTCTTCTTGTACTTAAGTCGGCATTGTGCCCTTTGTATTAAATTCCGATGCAATTTCTGTGTTTCATCGTCAATAATAGGGGCAGAGGGATATAGTAAACATGAAGTGAAGCATCGGAACCTTTAACTAGTGTCACAGGAATGATTCAAAACATAGACAGTAAGAAGATTCAGTCTTCTTGTCCTTAAGTCGCCATTGTGCATTTTGTATTTAATTGCGATGCAATTTCTGTGTTTCATCGTCAATAAGTAGGTCCAAGGGTTACAGTAAACCTGGAGTGATGCACCGGAATCTATAACTAGAGTCACAGTAATGGATCAAAGCATAGAAAGTAACAAGAGTAGGTCTTCTTGTACTTAATCGGCATTGTGCCTTTTGTATTTAATTCCGATGCATTTTCGGTTTTTGATCGTCAATAAGAATGTCCATGGGATACAGTAAACATGAAGTGAAGCATCGGAAACTATAACTAGTGTCACTGGAATAGTTCAAAATATAGACAGTAAGAAGAATCAGTCTTCTTGTACTTGAGTCGGCATTGTGCTTTTTGTATTTAATTCCGATGCAATTTCTGTGATTCATCGTCAATAAGAAGGTCCAAGGGATACAGTAAACCTGAAGTGAAGCATCGGACTCTATAACTAGTGTCATAGAAATGGTTCAAAACATAGACAGTAGGAAGAGTCAGTCATCTCATACTTAAGTCGGCATTGTGCCTTTTCTATTTTATTCCGATGCAATTTCTGTGTTTCATCATCAATACGAATGTCCAAGGGAATCAGTAAACCTGAAGTGAAGCATCGGAATCTATAACTAGTGTCACAGGAATGGTTCCACACATAGACAGTACGAAGAGTCAGTCTTCTTGTACTTAAGTAGGCATTGTGGCTTTTGTATTTAATTCCGATACAATTTCTGTGTTTCATCGTCAATAAGAACGTCAGAGGGATAAAGAAAATCTGAAGTGAAGCATCGGAATCAATAACTAGTGTCACAGGAATGGTTCAAATCATAGTCAGTAAGAAGAGTCAGTCTTCTTGTCCTTAAGTCGGCACTGTGCCTTTTGTATTTAATTCCGATGCATTTTCGGTGTTTGATCGTCAATAAGAATGTCCATGGGATACAGTAAACATGAAGTGAAGCATCGGAATCTATAACTAGTGTCACTGGAATAGTTCAAAACATAGACAGTAAGAAGAATCAGTCTTCTTGTACTTGAGTCGGCATTGTGCCTTTTGTATTTAATTCCGATGCAATTTCTGTGTTTCATCGTCAATAAGAAGGTCCAAGGTATAGAGTAAACCTGAAGTAAAGCATCGGAATCTATAACTAGTGTCACAGGAATGGTTCAAACTATAATCAGTAAGAAGAGTCAGTCTTCTTGTACTTAAGTCGGCATTGTGCCTCTTCTATTTAATTCCGATGCAAATTCTGTGTTTCATCGTCAATAAGAAGGTTAGAGGGATACAGTAAACCTGAGGTGAAGCATCGGAATCTCTAACTAGTGTCTCAGGAATGGTTCAAAACATAGTCAGTAAGAAGAGTCAGTCTTCTTCTACTTAAGTCGGCATTGTGCCTTTTGTATTTAATTCCGATGCAATTTCTGTTTTTCATCGTCAATAAGAAGGTCCGAGGGGATCAGTAAACCTGGAGTGTAGCATCGGAATCTATAACTAGTGTCACAGGAATGGTTCAAAACATAGACAATAAGAAGAGTCAGTTTTCGTGTACTTAAGTCGGCCTTGTGCCATTTGCACTTAATTCCGATGCAATTTGTGTGTATCATCGTCAATAAGAAGGTCCAAGGGATATGGTAAACCTGGAGTGAAGCATCGGAATCTATAACTAGTGTCACAGGAATGGTTCAAGACATAGACAGCAAGAAGAGTCAGTCTTCTTGTTCTTAAGTCGGCATTGTGCCTTTTGTATTTAATTCCGATGCAATTTCTGTGATTCATCGTCAATAAGAAGGTCCAAGGGATACAGTAAACCTGATATGAAGCACCGGAAACTATAACTAGTATCACAGGAATGGTTCATATCATTGTCAATAAGAAGAGTCGGTCTTCATGTACTTAAGTCGGCATTGTGCCTTTTGTATTTAATTCCGATGCAATTTCTGTGTTTCATCATCAATAAGAAGGTCCAAGGGATACAGTAAAACTGGAGTGAAGCTTTGGAATGTGTACCTAGTGTCAATGGAATGGTTCAAAACATAGACAATAAGAAGAGTCAGTCTTCGTGTACTTAAGTCGGCATTTTGCCTTTTGTATTTAATTCCGATGCAATTTCTGTGTTTCATCGTCAATACGAAGGTCAGAGGGATACAATAAACCTGAAGTGAAGCATCGGAATCTATAACAAGTGTCACAGGAAAGGTTAAAAACATAGACAGTAAGAAGAGTCAGTCTTCTTGTACTTAAGTCGGCATTGTGCCTTTTCTATTTAATTCCGATGCAATTTCTGTGTTTCATCGGCAATAAGAAGGTCAGAGGGATACAGTAAAATTGAAGTGAAGCATCGGAATCAATAACTAGTGTCACAGGAATGGTTCAAATCATAGTCAGTAAGAAGAGTCAGTCTTCTTGTCCTTAAGTCGGCACTGTGCCTTTTGTATTTAATTCCGATGCAATTCCTGTGATTCATCGTCAATAAGAAGGTCCAAGGGATACAGTAAACCTGAAGTGAAGCATCGGACTCTATAACTAGTGTCACAGAAATGGTTCAAAACATAGACAGTAGGAAGAGTCAGTCATCTCATACTTATGTCGGCTTTGTGCCTTTTGTATTGAATTCCGATGCAATTTCTGTGTTTCATCGTCAATAAGAAGGTCCAAGGGAAACAGTAAACCTGAAGTGAAGCATCGGAATCTATAACTGGTGTCACAGGAATGGTTCCACACATAGACAGTAAGAAGTGTCAGTCTTCGTATACTTAAGTCGGCATTTTGCCTTTCGTATTTATTTCCGATGCAATTTCTGTGTTTCACCGTCAATAAGAAGGTCCAAGGGATACAGTAAACCTGAAGTGAAGCATTGGAATCTATGACTAGTGTCACAGGAATGGTTCAAATCATTGTCAGTAAGAAGAGTCAGTCTTCTTGTACTTACGTCGGCATTGTGCCTTTTCTTTTTAATTCCGATGCAATTTCTGTGTTTCATCGTCAATGAGAAGGTCCAAGGGATACAGTAAACCTGGAGTGAGCATCGGAATCTGTAACTAGTGTCAATGGAATGGTTCAAAACATAGACAGTAAGAAGAGTCAGTCTTCTTGTACTTAAGTCGGCATTGTGCCTTTTGTACTTAATTCCGATGCTATTTCTGAGTTTCATCGTCAATAAGAACGTCAGAGGGATACAGAAAATCTGAAGTGAAGCAATGGAATCAATAACTAGTGTCACAGGAATGGTTCAAATCATAGTCAGTAAGAAGAGTCAGTCTTCCTGTCCTTAAGTCGGCATTGTGCCTTTTGTATTTAATTCCGATGCAATTTCTGTTTTTCATCGGCAATAACGTCAGAGGGATACAGTAAACCTGAAGTGAAGCATCGGAATCTATAACTAGTGTCACAATAATGGTTCAAAACATAGACAGTAGGAAGAGTCAGTCTTCTTGTACTTAAGTCAGCATTGTGCCTTTTGTATTTAATTCCGATGCAATTTCTGTGTTTCATCGTCAATAAGAAGGTACAAGGGATACAGTTAACCTGAAGTGAAGCGTCGGAATCTATAACTAGTACCACAGGAATGGTTCAAAACATAGTCAGTAAGAAGAGACCGTCTTCTTGTACTTCAGTCGGCATTGTGCATTTCGTATTTAATTCCGATGCAATTTCTGTGTTTCACCATCAATAGGAAGGTCAGAGGGATACAGTAAACCTGAAGTGAAGCATCGGAATCTATAACTAGTGTCACAGGAATGGTTCAAACATATACAGTAAGAAGAGTCAGTCTTCTTGTACTTAAGTCGGCATTGTGCCCTTTGTATTAAATTCCGATGCAATTTCTGTGTTTCATCGTCAATAATAGGGGCAGAGGGATATAGTAAACATGAAGTGAAGCATCGGAACCTTTAACTAGTGTCACAGGAATGATTCAAAACATAGACAGTAAGAAGATTCAGTCTTCTTGTCCTTAAGTCGCCATTGTGCATTTTGTATTTAATTGCGATGCAATTTCTGTGTTTCATCGTCAATAAGTAGGTCCAAGGGTTACAGTAAACCTGGAGTGATGCACCGGAATCTATAACTAGAGTCACAGTAATGGATCAAAGCATAGAAAGTAACAAGAGTAGGTCTTCTTGTACTTAATCGGCATTGTGCCTTTTGTATTTAATTCCGATGCATTTTCGGTTTTTGATCGTCAATAAGAATGTCCATGGGATATAGTAAACATGAAGTGAAGCATCGGAAACTATAACTAGTGTCACTGGAATAGTTCAAAATATAGACAGTAAGAAGAATCAGTCTTCTTGTACTTGAGTCGGCATTGTGCCTTTTGTATTTAATTCCGATGCAATTTCTGTGATTCATCGTCAATAAGAAGGTCCAAGGGATACAGTAAACCTGAAGTGAAGCATCGGACTCTATAACTAGTGTCATAGAAATGGTTCAAAACATAGACAGTAGGAAGAGTCAGTCATCTCATACTTAAGTCGGCATTGTGCCTTTTCTATTTTATTCCGATGCAATTTCTGTGTTTCATCATCAATACGAATGTCCAAGGGAATCAGTAAACCTGAAGTGAAGCATCGGAATCTATAACTAGTGTCACAGGAATGGTTCCACACATAGACAGTACGAAGAGTCAGTCTTCTTGTACTTAAGTAGGCATTGTGGCTTTTGTATTTAATTCCGATACAATTTCTGTGTTTCATCGTCAATAAGAACGTCAGAGGGATAAAGAAAATCTGAAGTGAAGCATCGGAATCAATAACTAGTGTCACAGGAATGGTTCAAATCATAGTCAGTAAGAAGAGTCAGTCTTCTTGTCCTTAAGTCGGCACTGTGCCTTTTGTATTTAATTCCGATGCATTTTCGGTGTTTGATCGTCAATAAGAATGTCCATGGGATACAGTAAACATGAAGTGAAGCATCGGAATCTATAACTAGTGTCACTGGAATAGTTCAAAACATAGACAGTAAGAAGAATCAGTCTTCTTGTACTTGAGTCGGCATTGTGCCTTTTGTATTTAATTCCGATGCAATTTCTGTGTTTCATCGTCAATAAGAAGGTCCAAGGTATAGAGTAAACCTGAAGTAAAGCATCGGAATCTATAACTAGTGTCACAGGAATGGTTCAAACTATAATCAGTAAGAAGAGTCAGTCTTCTTGTACTTAAGTCGGCATTGTGCCTCTTCTATTTAATTCCGATGCAAGTTCTGTGTTTCATCGTCAATAAGAAGGTTAGAGGGATACAGTAAACCTGAGGTGAAGCATCGGAATCTATAACTAGTGTCTCAGGAATGGTTCAAAACATAGTCAGTAAGAAGAGTCAGTCTTCTTCTACTTAAGTCGGCATTGTGCCTTTTGTATTTAATTCCGATGCAATTTCTGTTTTTCATCGTCAATAAGAAGGTCCGAGGGGATCAGTAAACCTGGAGTGTAGCATCGGAATCTATAACTAGTGTCACAGGAATGGTTCAAAACATAGACAATAAGAAGAGTCAGTTTTCGTGTACTTAAGTCGGCCTTGTGCCATTTGTACTTAATTCCGATGCAATTTGTGTGTATCATCGTCAATAAGAAGGTCCAAGGGATATGGTAAACCTGGAGTGAAGCATCGGAATCTATAACTAGTGTCACAGGAATGGTTCAAGACATAGACAGCAAGAAGAGTCAGTCTTCTTGTTCTTAAGTCGGCATTGTGCCTTTTGTATTTAATTCCGATGCAATTTCTGTGATTCATCGTCAATAAGAAGGTCCAAGGGATACAGTAAACCTGATATGAAGCACCGGAAACTATAACTAGTATCACAGGAATGGTTCATATCATTGTCAATAAGAAGAGTCGGTCTTCATGTACTTAAGTCGGCATTGTGCCTTTTGTATTTAATTCCGATGCAATTTCTGTGTTTCATCATCAATAAGAAGGTCCAAGGGATACAGTAAAACTGGAGTGAAGCTTTGGAATGTGTACCTAGTGTCAATGGAATGGTTCAAAACATAGACAATAAGAAGAGTCAGTCTTCGTGTACTTAAGTCGGCATTTTGCCTTTTGTATTTAATTCCGATGCAATTTCTGTGTTTCATCGTCAATACGAAGGTCAGAGGGATACAATAAACCTGAAGTGAAGCATCGGAATCTATAACAAGTGTCACAGGAAAGGTTAAAAACATAGACAGTAAGAAGAGTCAGTCTTCTTGTACTTAAGTCGGCATTGTGCCTTTTCTATTTAATTCCGATGCAATTTCTGTGTTTCATCGGCAATAAGAAGGTCAGAGGGATACAGTAAAATTGAAGTGAAGCATCGGAATCAATAACTAGTGTCACAGGAATGGTTCAAATCATAGTCAGTAAGAAGAGTCAGTCTTCTTGTCCTTAAGTCGGCACTGTGCCTTTTGTATTTAATTCCGATGCAATTCCTGTGATTCATCGTCAATAAGAAGGTCCAAGGGATACAGTAAACCTGAAGTGAAGCATCGGACTCTATAACTAGTGTCACAGAAATGGTTCAAAACATAGACAGTAGGAAGAGTCAGTCATCTCATACTTATGTCGGCTTTGTGCCTTTTGTATTGAATTCCGATGCAATTTCTGTGTTTCATCGTCAATAAGAAGGTCCAAGGGAAACAGTAAACCTGAAGTGAAGCATCGGAATCTATAACTGGTGTCACAGGAATGGTTCCACACATAGACAGTAAGAAGTGTCAGTCTTCGTATACTTAAGTCGGCATTTTGCCTTTCGTATTTATTTCCGATGCAATTTCTGTGTTTCATCGTCAATAAGAAGGTCCAAGGGATACAGTAAACCTGAAGTGAAGCATTGGAATCTATGACTAGTGTCACAGGAATGGTTCAAATCATTGTCAGTAAGAAGAGTCAGTCTTCTTGTACTTACGTCGGCATTGTGCCTTTTCTTTTTAATTCCGATGCAATTTCTGTGTTTCATCGTCAATGAGAAGGTCCAAGGGATACAGTAAACCTGGAGTGAGCATCGGAATCTGTAACTAGTGTCAATGGAATGGTTCAAAACATAGACAGTAAGAAGAGTCAGTCTTCTTGTACTTAAGTCGGCATTGTGCCTTTTGTACTTAATTCCGATGCTATTTCTGAGTTTCATCGTCAATAAGAACGTCAGAGGGATACAGAAAATCTGAAGTGAAGCAATGGAATCAATAACTAGTGTCACAGGAATGGTTCAAATCATAGTCAGTAAGAAGAGTCAGTCTTCCTGTCCTTAAGTCGGCATTGTGCCTTTTGTATTTAATTCCGATGCAATTTCTGTTTTTCATCGGCAATAACGTCAGAGGGATACAGTAAACCTGAAGTGAAGCATCGGAATCTATAACTAGTGTCACAATAATGGTTCAAAACATAGACAGTAGGAAGAGTCAGTCTTCTTGTACTTAAGTCAGCATTGTGCCTTTTGTATTTAATTCCGATGCAATTTCTGTGTTTCATCGTCAATAAGAAGGTACAAGGGATACAGTTAACCTGAAGTGAAGCGTCGGAATCTATAACTAGTACCACAGGAATGGTTCAAAACATAGTCAGTAAGAAGAGACCGTCTTCTTGTACTTCAGTCGGCATTGTGCCTTTCGTATTTAATTCCGATGCAATTTCTGTGTTTCACCATCAATAGGAAGGTCAGAGGGATACAGTAAACCTGAAGTGAAGCATCGGAATCTATAACTAGTGTCACAGGAATGGTTCAAACATATACAGTAAGAAGAGTCAGTCTTCTTGTACTTAAGTCGGCATTGTGCCCTTTGTATTAAATTCCGATGCAATTTCTGTGTTTCATCGTCAATAATAGGGGCAGAGGGATATAGTAAATATGAAGTGAAGCATCGGAACCTTTAACTAGTGTCACAGGAATGATTCAAAACATAGACAGTAAGAAGATTCAGTCTTCTTGTCCTTAAGTCGCCATTGTGCATTTTGTATTTAATTGCGATGCAATTTCTGTGTTTCATCGTCAATAAGTAGGTCCAAGGGTTACAGTAAACCTGGAGTGATGCACCGGAATCTATAACTAGAGTCACAGTAATGGATCAAAGCATAGAAAGTAACAAGAGTAGGTCTTCTTGTACTTAATCGGCATTGTGCCTTTTGTATTTAATTCCGATGCATTTTCGGTTTTTGATCGTCAATAAGAATGTCCATGGGATACAGTAAACATGAAGTGAAGCATCGGAAACTATAACTAGTGTCACTGGAATAGTTCAAAATATAGACAGTAAGAAGAATCAGTCTTCTTGTACTTGAGTCGGCATTGTGCCTTTTGTATTTAATTCCGATGCAATTTCTGTGATTCATCGTCAATAAGAAGGTCCAAGGGATACAGTAAACCTGAAGTGAAGCATCGGACTCTATAACTAGTGTCATTGAAATGGTTCAAAACATAGACAGTAGGAAGAGTCAGTCATCTCATACTTAAGTCGGCATTGTGCCTTTTCTATTTTATTCCGATGCAATTTCTGTGTTTCATCATCAATACGAATGTCCAAGGGAATCAGTAAACCTGAAGTGAAGCATCGGAATCTATAACTAGTGTCACAGGAATGGTTCCACACATAGACAGTACGAAGAGTCAGTCTTCTTGTACTTAAGTAGGCATTGTGGCTTTTGTATTTAATTCCGATACAATTTCTGTGTTTCATCGTCAATAAGAACGTCAGAGGGATAAAGAAAATCTGAAGTGAAGCATCGGAATCAATAACTAGTGTCACAGGAATGGTTCAAATCATAGTCAGTAAGAAGAGTCAGTCTTCTTGTCCTTAAGTCGGCACTGTGCCTTTTGTATTTAATTCCGATGCATTTTCGGTGTTTGATCGTCAATAAGAATGTCCATGGGATACAGTAAACATGAAGTGAAGCATCGGAATCTATAACTAGTGTCACTGGAATAGTTCAAAACATAGACAGTAAGAAGAATCAGTCTTCTTGTACTTGAGTCGGCATTGTGCCTTTTGTATTTAATTCCGATGCAATTTCTGTGTTTCATCGTCAATAAGAAGGTCCAAGGGAAACAGTAAACCTGGAGTGTACCATAGGAATCTATAACGAGTGTCACAGGAATGGTTCAAAACATGGACAGTACGAAGAGTCAGTCTTCTTGTACTTAAGTCGGCATTGTGGCTTTTCTATTTAATTCCGATGCAATTTCTGTGTTTCATCGTCAATAAGAAGGTCCGAGGAATACAGTAAACCTGAAGTGAAGCATCGCAATCCACAACTAGTGTCACAGGGATGGTTCAAAACACAGACAGTAGGAAGAGTCAGTCTACTTGTACTTAAGTCGGCATTGTGCCTTTTGTATTTAATTCCGATACAATTTCTGTGTTTCATCGTCAATAACAAGGTCCAAGGGATACAGTAAAACTGGAGTGAAGCATCGGAATCTATAACTAGAGTCACAGGAATGGTTCATAACATTGTCAGTAAGAAGAGTCAGTCTTCTTGTCCTTAAGTTGGCATTGTGCCTTTTGTATTTAATTCCGATGCAATTTCTGAGTTTCATCGTCAATAACAAGGTCAGAGGTATACAGTAAACCTGAAGTGAAGCATCGGAATCCAAAACTAGTGTCACAGGGATGGTTCAAAACACAGACAGTAGGAAGAGTCAGTCTTCTTGTACTTAAGTCGGCATTGTGCCTTTTGTATTTAATTCCGATGCAATTTCTGTGTTTCATCGTCAATAAGAAGGTGCAAGGTATACAGTAAACCTGAAGTAAAGCATCGGAATCTATAACTAGTGTCACGGGAATGGTTTAAACTATAATCAGTAAGAAGAGTCAGTCTTCTTGTACTTAAGTAGGCATTATGCCTTTTCTATTTAATTCCGATGCTATTTCTGTGTTTCATAGTCAATAAGAAGGTCCAAGGGATACAGTAAACCTGGAGTGAAGCATCGGAATCTATAACTAGTGTCACAGGAAAGGTTCAAAACATTGACAGTAAGAAGAGTCAGTCTTCTTGTACTTAAGTCGGCATTGTGCCTCTACTATTTAATTCCGATGCAATTTCTGTGTTTCATCGTCAATAAGATGGTCAGAGGGATTCAGTAAACCTGAAGTGAAGCATCGGAATCTATAACTAGTATCACAGGAATGGTTCAAATCATTGTCAATAAGTAGAGTCGGTCTTCATGTACTTAAGTCGGCATTGTGCCTTTTGTATTTAATTCCGATGCAATTTCTGTGTTTTATCGTCAATATGAAGGTACAAGGGATACAGTTAACCTGAAGTGAAGCGTCGGAATCTATAACTAATGCCACAGGAATGGTTCAAAACATTGACAGTAGGAAGAGTCAGTGTTCTGATAGTTATGTCGGCATTGTGCCTTTTGCATTTAATTCCGATGCAATTTCTGTGTTTCATCGTCAATAAGAAGGTCCAAGGGATACAGTAAACCTGAAGAGAAGCATCGGAATCTACAACTAGTGTCACAGGATTGGTTCAAACATAGACAGTAAGAAGAGTCTGTCTTCCTGTACTTAAGTCGGCATTGTGCTTTTTCTATTTAATTCCGATGCAATTTCTGTGTTTCATCGTCAATAAGAGGGTCAGAGGGATATAGTACACCTCAAGTGAAGCATCGGAATCTATAACTAGTGTCACAAGAATGGTTCAAAACATAGTCAGTAAGAAGAGTCAGTCTTCTTCTACTTAAGTCGGCATTGTGCCTTTCGTATTTAATTCCAATGCAATTCCTGTGTTTCACCGTCAATAAGAAGGTCAGAGGGATACAGTAAACCTGAAGTGAAGCATCAGAATCTATAACTAGTGTCACAGGAATGGTTCAAACATATACAGTAAGAAGAGTCAGTCCTCTTGTATTTAAGTCGGCATTGAGCCTTTTGTATTTAATTCCGATGCAATTTCTGTGTTTCATCGTCAATAAGAGGGTCAGAGGGATACAGCAAACATGAAGTGAAGCATCGGAATCTATAACTAGTGTCACAGGAATGGTTCAAAATATAGTCAGTAAGGAGAGTCAGTCTTCTTGCCCTAAAGACGGCATTGTGCTTTTTGTATTTAATTCCCATGCAATTTCTGTGTCTCATCGTCAATAAGTAGGTCTAAGGGATACAGTAAACCTGAAGTGAAGCATCGGAATCTAATCCTAGTGTCACAGGATTAGTTCAAAACATAGACAGCAAGAAGAGTCAATCTTCTTGTACTTAATTCGGCATTGTGCCTTTTCTATTTAATACCGATGCAATTTCTGTGTTTCAGCGTCAATAAGAAGGTCAGAGGGATACAGTAAACCTGAGGTGAAGCATCGGAATCTATATCTAGTGTCACAGGAATTGTTCAAAACATTGTCAGTAAGAAGAGACCGTATTCTTGTACTTAAGTCGGCATTGTGCCATTGTGCCTTTCGTATTTAATTCCGATGCAATTTCTGTGTTTCATCGTCAATAAGAAGGTCCAAGGGATAGAGTAAACCTGAAGTGAAGCATCAGAATCTATAACTAGTGTCACTGGAATGGTTCAAAATATTGACAGTAAGAAGAGTCAGTCTTCTTGTACTTAAGTCGGCATTGTGCCTTTTGTATTTAATTCCGATGCAATTTCTGTATTTCATCGTCAATAAGAAGGTACAAGGGATACAGTTAACCTGAAGTGAAGCGTCGGAATCTATAACTAGCACTACAGGAATGCTTCAAAACATAGACAGTAGGAAGAGTCAGTGTTCTTGTACTTAAGTCGCATTGTGCCTTTTGTATTTAATTCCGATGCAATTTCTGTGTTTCATCGGCAATAAGTAGGTCCAAGGGATACAGTAAACCTGAAGTGAAGCATCGGAATCTAATCCTAGTGTCACAGGATTAGTTCAAAACATAGACAGTAAGAAGAGTCAATCTTCTTGTACTTAATTCGGCAATGTGCCTTTTCTATTTAATACCGATGCAATTTCTGTGTTTCATCGTCAATAAGAAGGTCAGAGGGATACAGTAAACCTGAGGTGAAGCATCGGAATCTATAACTAGTGTCACAGGAATTGTTCAAAACATTGTCAGTAAGAAGTGACCGTATTCTTGTACTTAAGTCGGCATTGTGCCATTGTGCCTTTCGTATTTAATTCCGATGCAATTTCTGTGTTTCACCGTCAATAGGAAGGTCAGAGGGATACAGTAAACCTGAAGTGAAGCATCGGAATCTATAACTAGTGTCACAGGAATGGTTCAAACATATACAGTAAGAAGAGTCAGTGTTCTTGTACTTAAGTCGGCATTGTGCCCTTTGTATTTAATTCCGATGCAATATCTGTGTTTCATCGTCAATAAGAGGGGCAGAGGGATATAGTAAACATGAAGTGAAGCATCGGAACCTATAACTAGTGTCACAGGAATGGTTCAAAACATAGTCAGTAAGACCATTGAGTCTTCTTGTCCTTTAGTCGCCATTGTGCCTTTTGTATTTAATTGCGATGCAATTTCTGTGTTTCATCGTCAATAAGTAGGTCCAAGGGATACAGTAAACCTGGACTGAAGCACCGGAATCTATAACTAGAGTCACAGTAAAGGATCAAAGCATAGAAAGTAAGAAGAGTAGGTCTTCTTGTACTTAATCGGCATTGTGCCTTTTGTATTTAATTCCGATGCAATTTCGGTGTTTCATCGTCAATAAGAACGTCCATGGGATACAGTAAACATGAAGTGAAGCATCGGAATCTATAACTAGTGTCACTGGAATAGTTCAAAATATAGACAGTAAGAAGAATCAGTCTTCTTGTACTTGAGTCGGCATTGTGCCTTTTGTATTTAATTCCGATGCAATTCCTGTGATTCATCGTCAATAAGAAGTTCCAAGGGATACAGGAGACCTGGAGTGAGCATCAGAATCTGTAACTAGTGTCAATGGAATGGTTCAAAACATAGACACTAAGAAGAGTCAGTCTTCTTGTACTTAAGTCGGCATTGTGCCTATTGTACTTAAATCCGATGCTATTTCTGAGTTTCATCGTCAATAGGAAGGTCAGAGGGATACAGTAAACCTGAAGTGAAGCATCAGAATCTATAACTAGTGTCACAGGAATGGTTCAAAACATAGTCAGTGAGAAGAGTCAGTCTTCTTGTCCTTAAGTGGGCATTGTGCCTTTTGTATTTAATTCCGATGCAATTTCTGTGTTTCATCGTCAATAAGAAGGTACAAGGGATACAGTTAACCTGAAGTGAAGCGTCGGAATCTATAACTAGTACCACAGGAATGGTTCAAAACATAGTCAGTAAGAAGAGACCGTCTTCTTGTACTTCAGTCGGCATTGTGCCTTTCGTATTTAATTACGATGCAATTTCTGTGTTTCACCGTCAATAGGAAGGTCAGAGGGATACAGTAAACCTGAAGTGAAGCATCGGAATCTAAAACTAGTGTCACAGCAACGGTTCAAATCATACACAGTAGGAAGAGTCAGTCTTCTTGTACGTAAGTCGGCATTGTGCCTTTTGTATTTAATTCCGAAGCAATTTCTGTGTTTCATCGTCAATAAGAAGGTCCAAGGGAAACAGTAAACCTGGAGTGTACCATAGGAATCTATAACGAGTGTCACAGGAATGGTTCAAAACATGGACAGTATGAAGAGTCAGTCTTCGTATTCTTAAGTCGGCATTTTGCCTTTTGTATTTAATTCCGATGCAATTTTTGTGTTTCATCGTCAATAAGAACGTCCAAGGGATACAGTAAACCTGGAGTGTAGCATACGAATCTATAACTAGTGTCACAGGAATGGTTCAAAACATAGTCAGTGAGAAGAGTCAGTCTTCTTGTCCTTAAGTCGGCATGGTGCCTTTTGTATTTAATTCCGATGCAATTTCTGTGTTTCATCGTCAATAAGAAGGTACAAGGGATACAGTTAACCTGAAGTGAAGCGTCGGAATCTATAACTAGTACCACAGGACTGGTTCAAAACATTGTCAGTAAGAAGAGACCGTCTTCTTGTACTTCAGTCGGCATTGTGCCTTTCGTATTTAATTCCGATGCAATTTCTGTGTTTCACCGTCAATAGGAAGGTCAGAGGGATACAGTAAACCTGAAGTGAAGCATCGGAATCTATAACTAGTGTCACAGGAATGGTTCAAACATATACAGTAAGAAGAGTCAGTCTTCTTGTACTTAAGTCGGCATTGTGCCCTTTGTATTAAATTCCGATGCAATTTCTGTGTTTCATCGTCAATAATAGGGGCAGAGGGATATAGTAAACATGAAGTGAAGCATCGGAACCTATAACTAGTGTCACAGGAATGGTTCAAAACATAGACAGTAAGAAGATTCTGTCTTCTTGTCCTTAAGTCGCCATTGTGCCTTTTGTATTTAATTGCGATGCAATATCTGTGTTTCATCGTCAATAAGTAGGACCAAGGGTTACAGTAAACCTGGAGTGAAGCACCGGAATCTATAACTAGAGTCACAGTAATGGATCGAAGCATAGAAAGTAAGAAGAGTAGGTCTTCTTGTACTTAATCGGCATTGTGCCTTTTCTATTTAATTCCGATGCATTTTCGGTGTTTGTCGTCAATACGAATGTCCATGGGATACAGTAAACATGAAGTGAAGCATCGGAATCTATAACTAGTGTCACTGGAATAGTTCAAAATATAGACAGTAAGAAGAATCAGTCTTCTTGTACTTTAGTCGGCATTGTGCCTTTTGTATTTAATTCCGATGCAATTTCTGTGATTCATCGTCAATAAGAAGGTCCAAGGGATACAGTAAACCTGAAGTGAAGCATCGGACTCTATAACTAGTGTCATAGAAATGGTTCAAAACATAGACAGTAGGAAGAGTGAGTCATCTCATACTTAAGTCGGCATTGTGCCTTTTGTATTTTATTCCGATGCAATTTCTGTGTTTCATCGTCAATAAGAACGTCAGAGGGATACAGAAAACCTGAAGTGAAGCATCGGAATCAATAACTAGTGTCACAGGAATGGTTCAAATCATAGTCAGTAAGAAGAGTCAGTCTTCTTGTCCTTAAGTCGGCACTGTGCCTTTTGTATTTAATTCCGATGCAATTTCTGTGTTTCATCGGCAATAAGGGCAGAGGGATACAGTAAACCTGAAGTGAAGCATCGGAATCTATAACTAGTGTCACAAGAATGGTTCAAAACATAGACAGTAGGAAGAATCAGTCTTCTTGTACTTAAGTCAGCATTGTGCCTTTTGTATTTAATTCCGATGCAATTTCTGTTTTTCATCGTCAATAAGAAGGTCAGAGGGATACAGTAAACCTGAAGTGAAGCATCGGAATCCAAAACTAGTGTCACAGGAACGGTTCCAAACATAGACAGTAAGAAGAGTCAGTCTTCTTGTACGTAAGTCGGCATTGTGCCTTTTGTATTTAATTCCGATGCAATTTCTGTGTTTCATCGTCAATAAGAAGGTCAGAGGGATACAGTAAACCTGAGGTGAAGCATCGGAATCTATAACTAGTGTCACAGGAATGATTCAAAACATTGTAAGGAAGAAGAGTCAGTCTTCCTCGTACTTAAGTTGGCATTGTGCCTTTTGTATTTAATTCCGATGAAATTTCTGTGTTTCATCGTTAATAAGAAGGTTCAAGGGATACAGTAAACCTACAGTGTAGCATAGGAATCTATAACTAGTGTCACAGGAATGGTTCAAAACATAGACAGTAAGAAGAGTCAGTCTTCGTATACTTAAGTCGGCATTTTGCCTTTTGTATTTAATTCCGATGCAATTTCTGTGTTTCATCGTCAATAAGAAGGTCCAAGGGATACAGTAAACCTGAAGTGAAGCATCGGAATCTATGAGTAGTGTCACAGGAATGGTCAAAACATTGTCAGTAAGAAGAGTCAGTCTTCTTGTACTTACGTCGGCATTGTGCCTTTTCTATTTAATTCCGATGCAATTTCTGTGTTTCATCGTCATTAAGAAGGTCCAAGGGATACAGTAAACCTGGAGTGAGCATCGGAATCTGTAACTAGTGTCAATGGAATGGTTCAAAACATAGACAGTAAGAAGAGTCAGTCTTCTTGTACTTAAGTCGGCATTGTGCCTTTTGTATTTAATTCCGATGCTATTTCTGAGTTTCATCGTCAATAAGAAGGTCTAAGGGATACAGTAAACCTGGAGTGAAGCATCGGAATCTATAACTAGAGTCACAGTAATGGTTCAAAACATAGACAGTAAGAAGGGTCGGTCTTCTTGTACTTAAGTCGGCATTGTGCCTTTTGTATTTAATTCCGATGCAATTTCTGTGTTTCATCGTCAATAAGAGGGTCAGAGGGATACAGTAAACATGAAGTGAAGCATCGGAATCTATAACTAGTGTCACAGGACTGGTTCAAAACATAGTCAGTAATGAGAGTCAGACTTCTTGCCCTAAAGTCGGCATTGTGCCTTTTGTTTTTAATTCCCATGCAATTTCTCTGTTTCATCGTCAATAAGTAGGTCTAAGGGATTCAGTAAACCTGGAGTGAAGCATCGGAATTTATAACTAGAGTCACAGTAATGGTTCAAAACATAGACAGTAAGAAGGGTCGGTCTTCTTGTACTTAAGTCGGCGTTGTGCATTTTGTATTTAATTCCGATGCAATTTCTGTGTTTCATCGTCAATAATTAGGTCCAAGGGATACAGTAAACCTGAAGTGAAGCATCGGAATCTATAACTAGTGTCACAGGAATGGTTCAAAACATAGTCAGTAAGAAGAGTCCCTCTTCTTGTACTTAAGTCTGCATTGTGCCTTTCGTATTTAATTCCGATGCAATTTCTGTGTTTCACCCTCAATAGGAAGGTCAGAGGGATACAGTAAACTTGAAGTGAAGCATCGGAATCTATAACTAGTGTCACAGGAATTGTTCAAACATATACAGTAAGAAGAGTCAGTCTTCTTGTACTTAAGTCGGCATTGTGCCCTTTGTATTTAATTCCGATGCAATTTCTGTGTTTCATCGTCAATAAGAGGGGCAGAGGGATATAGTAAACATGAAGTGAAGCATCGGAACCTATAACTAGTGTCACAGGAATGGTTCAAAACATAGTCAGTAAGAAGATTCAGTCTTCTTGTCCTTAAGTCGCCATTGTGCCTTTTTTATTTAATTGCGATGCAATTTCTGTGTTTCATCTTCAATAAGGACAGAGGGATACAGTAAACCAGAAGTGAAGAATCGGAATCTATAACTACTGTCACAAGAATGGTTCAAAACATATACAGTAAGAAGAGTCAGTCTTCTTGTACTTAAGTCGGCATTGTGCCTTTTGTATTTAATTCCGATGCAATTTCTGTGATTCATCGTCAATAAGATGGTCAGAGGGATACAGTAAACCTGGAGTGTAGCATATGAATCTATAACTAGTGTCACAGGAATGGTTCAAAACATGGACAGTAAGAAGAGTCAGTCTTCGTATACTTAAGTCTGCATTTTGCCTATTGTATTTAATTCCGATGCAATTTCTGTGTTTCATCGTCAATAAGAAGGTCCAAGGGATACAGTAAACCTGGAGTGTAGCATAGGAATCTATAACTAGTGCCACAGGAATGGTTCAAAACATAGACAGTAAGAAGAGTCAGTCTTTGTATACTTAAAACGGCATTTTGCCTTTTGTATTTAATTCCGATGCAATTTCTGTGTTTCATCGTCAATAAGAAGGTCCAAGGGATACAGTAAACCTGAAGTGAAGCATCGGAATCTATGACTAGTGTCACAGGAATGTTTCAAAAGATTATCAGTAAGAAGAGTCAGTCTTCTTGTACTTAAGTTGGCATTGTGCCTTTTCTATTTAATTCCGATGCAATTTCTGTGTTTCATCGTCAATAAGAAGGTCCAAGGGATACAGTAAACCTGAAGTGAAGCATCGGAATCTATAACTAGTATCACAGGAATGGTTCAAATCATTGTCAATTAGAAGAGTCGGTCTTCATGTACTTAAGTCGGTATTGTGCCTTTTGTATTTAATTCCGATGCAATATCGGTGTTTCATCGTCAATAAGAAGGTCCAAGGGATATAGTAAACCTGGAGTGAAGCATCGGAATCTATGACTAGTGTCACAGGAATGTTTCAAAAGATTATCAGTAAGAAGAGTCAGTCTTCTTGTACTTAAGTCGGCATTGTGCCGTTTCTATATAATTCCGATGCAATTTCTGTGTTTCATCGTCAATAAGAAGGTCAGAGGGATACAGTAAACCTGAAGTGAAGCATCGGAATCTATAACTAGTGTCACAGGAATGGTTTAAAACATAGCTAGTGAGAAGAGTCAGTCTTCTTGTCCTTAAGTCGGCATTGTGTTTTTTGTATTTAATTCCGATGCAATATCGGTGTTTCATCGTCAATAAGAAGGTCCAAGGGATATAGTAAACCTGGAGTGAAGCATCGGAATCTATAACTAGTGTCACAGGAGTGGTTCAAAACATAGACAGTAAGAAGAGTCAGTCTTCTTGTACTTAAGTCGGAATTGTGCCTTTTGTATTTAATTCCGATGCAATTTCTGTATTTCATCGTCAATAAGAATGTCCAAGGGATACAGTAAACCTGAAGTGAAGCATCGGAATCTATAACTAGTATCACAGGAATGGTTCAAATCATTGTCAATTAGAAGAGTCGGTCTTCATGTACTTAAGTCGGTATTGTGCCTTTTGTATTTAATTCCGAAGCAATTTCTGTGTTTCATCGTCAATAAGAAGGTACAAGGGATACAGTAAACCTGAAGTGAAGCGTTGGAATCTATAACTAGTGTCACAGGAATGGTTCAAAACATAGACAGTAGGAAGAGTCAGTGTTCTTGTACTTGAGTCGGCATTGTGCCTTTTGTATTTAATTCCGATGCAATTTCTGTGTTTCATCGTCAATAAGAAGGTCCAAGGGATACAGTAAACCTGAAGAGAAGCATCGGAATCTACAAATAGTGTCACAGGATTGGTTCAAAACATAGACAGTAAGAAGAGTCAGTCTTCTTGTACTTAAGTTGGCATTGTGCCTTTTCTATCTATTTTCGATGCAAATTCTGTGTTTCATCGTCACTAAGAAGGTCAGAGGGATACAGTAAACCGGAAGTGAAACATCGGAATCTATAGCTAGTGTCACAGGAATGGTTCAAACATAATCAGTAAGAAAAGTCAGTCTTCTTGTACTTAAATCGGCATTGTGCCTTTCGTATTTAATTCCGATGCAATTTCTGTGTTTCACCGTCAATAAGAAGGTCAGAAGGATACAGTAAACCTGAAGTGAAGCATCGGAATCTATAACCAGTGTCAGAGTAATGGTTCAAACATATACAGTAAGAAGAGTCAGTGCTCTTGTACTTAAGTCGGCATTGTGCCTTTTGTATTTAATTCCGATGCAATTTCTGTTTTTCTTCGTCAATAAGAAGATCCAAGGGATACAGTAAACCTGAAGTGAAGCATCGGAATCTATAACTAGTGTCACAGGAATGGTTCAAAACATAGTCAGTAAGAAGAGTCAGTCTTCTTGTACTTTGGTTGGCATTGTGCCTTTTCCATTTAATTCCGATGCAATTTCTGTGTTTCATCGTCAATAAGAAGGTCCAAGGGATCCAGTAAACCTGGAGTGAAGCATCGGAATCTGTAACTAGTGTCAATGGAATGGTTCAAAACATAGACAGTAAGAAGAGTCAGTCTTCTTGTACTTAAGTCGGCATTGTGCCTTTTGTATTTAATTCCGATGCTATTTTAGAGTTTCATCGTCAATAGGAAGGTCCAAGGGATACAGTAAACCTGGAGTGAAGCATCGGAATCTATCACTAGAGTAACAGGAATGGTTCAAAACATAGACAGTAAGAAGAGTCAGTCCTCTTGTACTTAAGTCGACATTGTGCTTCTTCTATTTAATTCCGATGCAATTTCTGTGTTTCATCATCAATAAGAACGTCCAAGGAATACAGTATACCTGAAGTGAAGCATCGGAATCTCTAACTAGTGTCACTGCAATGGTTCTTATTATAGACAGTAAGAAGAGTCAGTCTTCCTGTACTTAAGTCAGCATTGTGGATTTTGTATTTAATTCCGATGCAATTTCTGTGATTCATCGTCAATAAGAAGGTACAAGGGAAACAGTAAACCTGAAGTGAAGCATCGGAATCTATAACTAGTGTCACAGGAATGGTTCAAAACATAGACAGTACGAAAAGTCAGTCTTCTTGTACATAAGTCGGCATTGTTCCTTTTCTATTTAATTCCGATGCAATTTCTGAGATTCATCGTAAATAACAAGGTCCAAGGGATACAGTAAACCTGCAGTGAAGCATCGGAATCTATAACTAGAATCACAGGAATGGTTCAAAACATAGTCAGTAAGAAGAGTCAGTCTTCTTGTCCTTAAGTTGGCATTGTGCCTTTTGTATTTAATTCCGATGCAATTTCTGTGTTTCATCGTCAATAACAAGGTCAGAGGTATACAGTTAACCTGAAGTGAAGCATCGGAATCCACAACAAGTGGCACAGGGATGGTTCAAAACACAGACAGTAGGAAGAGTCAGTCTTCTTGTACTTAAATCGGCATTGTGCCTTTTGTATTTAATTCCGATGCAATTTCTGTGTTTCATCGTCAATAAGAGGGGCAGAGGGATATAGTAAACATGAAGTGAAGCATCGGAACCTATAACTAGTGTCACAGGAATGGTTCAAAACATAGTCAGTAAGAAGATTCAGTCTTCTTGTCCTTAAGTCGCCATTGTGCCTTTTTTATTTAATTGCGATGCAATTTCTGTGTTTCATCTTCAATAAGGACAGAGGGATACAGTAAACCTGAAGTGAAGAATCGGAATCTATAACTACTGTCACAAGAATGGTTCAAAACATATACAGTAAGAAGAGTCAGTCTTCTTGTACTTAAGTCGGCATTGTGCCTTTTGTATTTAATTCCGATGCAATTTCTGTGATTCATCGTCAATAAGATGGTCAGAGGGATACAGTAAACCTGGAGTGTAGCATAGGAATCTATAACTAGTGTCACAGGAATGGTTCAAAACATGGACAGTAAGAAGAGTCAGTCTTCGTATACTTAGGTCTGCATTTTGCCTATTGTATTTAATTCCGATGCAATTTCTGTGTTTCATCGTCAATAAGAAGGTCCAAGGGATACAGTAAACCTGGAGTGTAGCATAGGAATCTATAACTAGTGCCACAGGAATGGTTCAAAACATAGACAGTAAGAAGAGTCAGTCTTTGTATACTTAAAACGGCATTTTGCCTTTTGTATTTAATTCCGATGCAATTTCTGTGTTTCATCGTCAATAAGAAGGTCCAAGGGATACAGTAAACCTGAAGTGAAGCATCGGAATCTATGACTAGTGTCACAGGAATGTTTCAAAAGATTATCAGTAAGAAGAGTCAGTCTTCTTGTACTTAAGTTGGCATTGTGCCTTTTCTATTTAATTCCGATGCAATTTCTGTGTTTCATCGTCAATAAGAAGGTCCAAGGGATACAGTAAACCTGAAGTGAAGCATCGGAATCTATAACTAGTATCACAGGAATGGTTCAAATCATTGTCAATTAGAAGAGTCGGTCTTCATGTACTTAAGTCGGTATTGTGCCTTTTGTATTTAATTCCGATGCAATATCGGTGTTTCATCGTCAATAAGAAGGTCCAAGGGATATAGTAAACCTGGAGTGAAGCATCGGAATCTATGACTAGTGTCACAGGAATGTTTCAAAAGATTATCAGTAAGAAGAGTCAGTCTTCTTGTACTTAAGTCGGCATTGTGCCGTTTCTATATAATTCCGATGCAATTTCTGTGTTTCATCGTCAATAAGAAGGTCAGAGGGATACAGTAAACCTGAAGTGAAGCATCGGAATCTATAACTAGTGTCACAGGAATGGTTTAAAACATAGCTAGTGAGAAGAGTCAGTCTTCTTGTCCTTAAGTCGGCATTGTGTTTTTTGTATTTAATTCCGATGCAATATCGGTGTTTCATCGTCAATAAGAAGGTCCAAGGGATATAGTAAACCTGGAGTGAAGCATCGGAATCTATAACTAGTGTCACAGGAGTGGTTCAAAACATAGACAGTAAGAAGAGTCAGTCTTCTTGTACTTAAGTCGGAATTGTGCCTTTTGTATTTAATTCCGATGCAATTTCTGTGTTTCATCGTCAATAAGAATGTCCAAGGGATACAGTAAACCTGAAGTGAAGCATCGGAATCTATAACTAGTATCACAGGAATGGTTCAAATCATTGTCA
The DNA here is from genome assembly GCF_023864345.2 of Schistocerca serialis cubense. Lineage (NCBI taxonomy): Eukaryota > Metazoa > Arthropoda > Insecta > Orthoptera > Acrididae > Schistocerca > Schistocerca serialis. Next base: position 6,095,487 of record NW_026047584.1, on the reverse strand, counting down.
ATTAGAAGAGTCGGTCTTCATGTACTTAAGTCGGTATTGTGCCTTTTGTATTTAATTCCGAAGCAATTTCTGTGTTTCATCGTCAATAAGAAGGTACAAGGGATACAGTAAACCTGAAGTGAAGCGTTGGAATCTATAACTAGTGTCACAGGAATGGTTCAAAACATAGACAGTAGGAAGAGTCAGTGTTCTTGTACTTGAGTCGGCATTGTGCCTTTTGTATTTAATTCCGATGCAATTTCTGTGTTTCATCGTCAATAAGAAGGTCCAAGGGATACAGTAAACCTGAAGAGAAGCATCGGAATCTACAAATAGTGTCACAGGATTGGTTCAAAACATAGACAGTAAGAAGAGTCAGTCTTCTTGTACTTAAGTTGGCATTGTGCCTTTTCTATCTATTTTCGATGCAAATTCTGTGTTTCATCGTCACTAAGAAGGTCAGAGGGATACAGTAAACCGGAAGTGAAACATCGGAATCTATAGCTAGTGTCACAGGAATGGTTCAAACATAATCAGTAAGAAAAGTCAGTCTTCTTGTACTTAAATCGGCATTGTGCCTTTCGTATTTAATTCCGATGCAATTTCTGTGTTTCACCGTCAATAAGAAGGTCAGAAGGATACAGTAAACCTGAAGTGAAGCATCGGAATCTATAACCAGTGTCAGAGTAATGGTTCAAACATATACAGTAAGAAGAGTCAGTGCTCTTGTACTTAAGTCGGCATTGTGCCTTTTGTATTTAATTCCGATGCAATTTCTGTTTTTCTTCGTCAATAAGAAGATCCAAGGGATACAGTAAACCTGAAGTGAAGCATCGGAATCTATAACTAGTGTCACAGGAATGGTTCAAAACATAGTCAGTAAGAAGAGTCAGTCTTCTTGTACTTTGGTTGGCATTGTGCCTTTTCCATTTAATTCCGATGCAATTTCTGTGTTTCATCGTCAATAAGAAGGTCCAAGGGATCCAGTAAACCTGGAGTGAAGCATCGGAATCTGTAACTAGTGTCAATGGAATGGTTCAAAACATAGACAGTAAGAAGAGTCAGTCTTCTTGTACTTAAGTCGGCATTGTGCCTTTTGTATTTAATTCCGATGCTATTTTAGAGTTTCATCGTCAATAGGAAGGTCCAAGGGATACAGTAAACCTGGAGTGAAGCATCGGAATCTATCACTAGAGTAACAGGAATGGTTCAAAACATAGACAGTAAGAAGAGTCAGTCCTCTTGTACTTAAGTCGACATTGTGCTTCTTCTATTTAATTCCGATGCAATTTCTGTGTTTCATCATCAATAAGAACGTCCAAGGAATACAGTATACCTGAAGTGAAGCATCGGAATCTCTAACTAGTGTCACTGCAATGGTTCTTATTATAGACAGTAAGAAGAGTCACTCTTCCTGTACTTAAGTCAGCATTGTGGATTTTGTATTTAATTCCGATGCAATTTCTGTGATTCATCGTCAATAAGAAGGTACAAGGGAAACAGTAAACCTGAAGTGAAGCATCGGAATCTATAACTAGTGTCACAGGAATGGTTCAAAACATAGACAGTACGAAAAGTCAGTCTTCTTGTACATAAGTCGGCATTGTTCCTTTTCTATTTAATTCCGATGCAATTTCTGAGATTCATCGTAAATAACAAGGTCCAAGGGATATAGTAAACCTGCAGTGAAGCATCGGAATCTATAACTAGAATCACAGGAATGGTTCAAAACATAGTCAGTAAGAAGAGTCAGTCTTCTTGTCCTTAAGTTGGCATTGTGCCTTTTGTATTTAATTCCGATGCAATTTCTGTGTTTCATCGTCAATAACAAGGTCAGAGGTATACAGTTAACCTGAAGTGAAGCATCGGAATCCACAACAAGTGGCACAGGGATGGTTCAAAACACAGACAGTAGGAAGAGTCAGTCTTCTTGTACTTAAATCGGCATTGTGCCTTTTGTATTTAATTCCGATGCAATTTCTGTGTTTCATCGTCAATAAGAAGGTCCAAGGGATACAGTAAACCTGAAGTGAAGCATCGGAATCTATAACTAGTGTCACAGGAATGGTTCAAAACATAGTCAGTAAGAAGAGTCAGTCTTCTTGCACTTAAGTCGGCATTGTGCCTTTTCTATTTAATTCCGATGCAATTTCTGTGTTTCATCGTCAATAAGAAGGTCCAAGGGATACAGTAAACCTGGAGTGAAGCATCGGAATCTGTAACTAGTGTCAATGGAATGGTTCAAAACATAGACAGTAAGAAGAGTCAGTCTTCTTGTACTTAAGTCGGCATTGTGCCTTTTGTATTTAATTCCGATGCTATTTCTGAGTTTCATCGTCAATAAGACGGTCAGGGGGAAACAGTAAACCTGACGTGAAGCATCGGAATCTATAACTAGTGTCTCAGGAATGGTTCAAAACATAGACAGTAAGAAGAGTCAGTCTTCTTGTACTTAAGTTGGCATTGTGCCTTTTCCATTTATTTTCGATGCAATTTCTGTGTTTCATCGTCACTAAGAAAGTCAGAGGGATACAGTAAACCGGAAGTGAACCATCGGAATCTATAACTAGTGTCACAGGAATGGTTCAAAACATAATCAGTAAGAAAAGTCAGTCTTCTTGTACTTAAGTCGGCATTGTGCATTTCGTATTTAATTCCGATGCAATTTCTGTGTTTCACCGTCAATAAGAAGGTCAGAAGGATACAGTAAACCTGAAGTGAAGCATCGGAAACTATAACCAGTGTCAGAGTAATGGTTCAAACTTATACAGTAAGAAGAGTCAGTGCTCTTGTACTTAAGTCGGCATTGTGCCTTTTGTATTTAATTCCGATGCAATTTCTGTGTTTCATTGTCAAAAAGAAGGTCCAAAGGATACAGTAAACCTGGAGTGTAGCATCGGAAACTATAACTAGTGTCACAGGAATGGTTCAAAACATAGGCAATAAGAAGAGTCAGTCTTCGTGTACTTAAGTCGGCATTTTGCCTTTTGTATTTAATTCCGATTCAATTTCTGTGTTTCATCGTCAATAAGAAGGTACAAGGGATACAGTAAACCTGAAGTGAAGCGTTGGAATCTATAACTAGTGTCACAGGAATGGTTCAAAACATAGACAGTTGGAAGAGTCAGTGTTCTTGTACTTGAGTCGGCATTGTGCCTTTTGTATTTAATTCCGATGCAATTTCTGTGTTTCATCGTCATCAAGAAGGTCTAAGGGATACAGTAAACCTGGAGTGAAGCATCGGAATATATAACTAGTGTCAATGGAATGGTTCAAAACATAGACAGTAAGAAGAGTCAGTCTTCTTGTACTTAAGTCGGCATTGTGCCTTTTGTATTTAATTCCGATGCTATTTCTGAGTTTCATCGTCAATAAGACGGTCAGGGGGAAACAGTAAACCTGACGTGAAGCATCGGAATCTATAACTAGTGTCTCAGGAATGGTTCAAAACATAGACAGTAAGAAGAGTCAGTCTTCTTGTACTTAAGTCGGCATTGTGCCTTTTGTATTTGATTCCGATGCAATTTCTGTGTTTCATCGTCAATAAGTAGGTCCAAGGAATACAGTAAACCTGAAGTGAAGCATCGGAATATATAACTAGTGTCACTGGAATGGTTCTTATTATAGACAGTAAGAAGATTCAGTCTTCCTGTACTTAAGTCGGCATTGTGGCTTTTGTATTTAATTCCGATGCAATTTCTGTGATTCATCGTCAATAAGAATGTCCAAGGGAAACAGTAAATCTGAAGTGAAGCATCGTAATCTACAACTAGTATCACAGGAATGGTTCAAATCATTGTCAATAAGAAGAGTCGGTCTTCATGTACTTAAGTCGGCATTGTGCCTTTTGTATTTAATTCCGATGCAATTTCTGTGTTTCATCGTCAATAAGAAGGTACAAGGGATACAGTAAACCTGAAGTGAAGCGTTGGAATCTATAACTAGTGTCACAGGAATGGTTCAAAACATAGACAGTTGGAAGAGTCAGTGTTCTTGTACTTGAGTCGGCATTGTGCCTTTTGTATTTAATTCCGATGCAATTTCTGTGTTTCATCGTCAATAAGAAGGTCCAAGGGATACAGTAAACCTGAAGTGAAGCATCGGAATCTACAAATAGTGTCACAGGATTGGTTCAAAACATAGACAGTAAGAAGAGTCAGTCTTCTTGTACTTAAGTTGGCATTGTGCCTTTTCTATTTATTTTCGATACAATTTCTGTGTTTCATCGTCACTAAGAAGGTCAGAGGGATACAGTAAACCGGAAGTGAAGCATCGGAATCTATAACTAGTGTCACAGGAATGGTTCAAAACATAATCAGTAAGAAAAGTCAGTCTTCTTGTACTTAAGTCGGCATTGTGCCTTTCGTATTTAATTCCGATGCAATTTCTGTGTTGCACCGTCAATAAGAAGGTCAGAAGGAGACAGTAAACCTGAAGTGAAGCATCGGAATCTATAACCAGTGTCAGAGTAATGTTTCAAACATATACAGTAAGAAGAGTCAGTGCTCTTGTACTTAAGTCGGCATTGTGCCTTTTGTATTTAATTCCGATGCAATTTCTGTGTTTCGTCGTCAATAAGAAGGTTCAAGGGATACAGTAAACCTGAAGTGAAGCATCGGAATCTACAACTAGTGTCACAGGATTGGTTCAAAACATAGACAGTAAGAAGAGTCAGTCTTCTAGTACTTAAGTCGGCATTGTGCCTTTTGTAATTAATTCCGATGCAATTTCTGTCTTTCATCGTCAATACGAATGTCCAAGGGATACAGTAAACCTGAAGGGAAGCAACGGGATCTTTAACTAGTGTCACAGGAATGGTTCAAAACATCGGCAGTAGGAAGAGTCAGTCTTCTTGTACTTAAGTCGGCATTGTGCCTTTTCTATTTAATTCCGATGCAATTTCTGTGTTTCATCGTCAATAAGAAGGTCCTAGGGATGCAGTAAACCTGAAGTGAAGCTTCGGAATCTATAACTAGTGTCACAGGAATGGTTCAAAACATAGTCCGGAAGAAGAGTCAGTCTTTTTGTACTTAAGTCGGCATTGTGCCCTTTGAATTTAATTCCGATTCAATTTCTGTGTTTCATCGTCAATAAGAAGGTCCAAGGGATACAGTAAACCTGGAGTGTAGCATAGGAATCAATAACTAGTGTCACAGGAATGGTTCAAAACATAGACAGTAAGAAGAGTCAGTCTTCGTATACTTAAGTCGGCATTTTGCCTTTTGTATTTAATTCCGATGCAATTTCTGTGTTTCATCGACAATAAGAAGATCCAAGGGATACAGTAAACCTGAAGTAAAGCATCGGAATCTATAACTAGTGTCACAGGAATGGTTCAAAACATAGTCAGTAAGAAGAGTCAGTCTTCTTGTACTTACGTTGGCATTGTGCCTTTTCTATTTAATTCCTATGCAATTTCTGTGTTTCATCGTCAATAAGAAGGTCCAAGGGATGCAGTAAACCTGGAGTGAAGCATCGGAATCTGTAACTAGTGTCATTGGAATGGTTCAAAACATAGACAGTAAGAAGAGTCAGTCTTCTTGTACTTAAGTCGGCATTGTGCCATTTGTATTTAATTCCGATGCTATTTTAGAGTTTCATCGTCAATAGGAAGGTCCAAGGGATACAGTAAACCTGGAGTGATCATCGGAATCTATCACTAGAGTCACAGGAATGGTTCAAAACATACACAGTAAGAAGAGTCAGTCCTCTTGTACTTAAGTCGACATTGTGCCTTTTCTATTTATTTCCGATGCAATTTCTGTGTTTCATCGTCAATAAGAAGGACAGAGGGATACAATATACCTGAAGTGAAGCATCGGGATCTATAACTAGTGTCACAGGAATGGTTCAAAACATAGGCAGTAGGAAGAGTCAGTCTTCTTGTACTTAAGTCGGCATTGTGCCTTTTCTATTTAATTCCGATGCAATTTCTGTGTTTCATCGTCAATAAGAACGTCCAAGGAATACAGTAAACCTGAAGTGAAGCATCGGAATCTCTAACTAGTGTCACTGCACTGGTCCTTATTATAGACAGTAAGAAGAGTCAGTCTTCCTGTACTTAAGTCAGCATTGTGGATATTGTATTTAATTCCGATGCAATTTCTGTGATTCATCGTCAATAAGAAGGTACAAGGGAAACAGTAAACCTTAAGTGAAGCATCGGAATCTATAACTAGTGTCACAGGAATGGTTCAAAACATAGACAGTACGAAAAGACAGTCTTCTTGTACATAAGTCGGCATTGTTCCTTTTCTATTTAATTCCGATGCAATTTCTGAGTTTCCTCGTCAATAACAAGGTCCAAGGGATACAGTAAACCTGCAGTGAAGCATCGGAATCTATAACTAGAATCACAGGAATGGTTCAAAACATAGTCAGTAAGAAGAGTCAGTCTTCTTGCACTGAAGTCGGCATTGTGCCTTTTCTATTTAATTCCGATGCAATTTCTGTGTTTCATCGTCAATAAGAAGGTACAAGGGATACAGTAAACCTGGAGTGAAGCATCGGAATCTGTAACTAGGGTCAATGGAATGGTTCAAAACATAGACAGTAAGAAGAGTCAGTCTTCTTGTACTTAAGTCGGCATTGTGCCTTTTCTATTTAATTCCGATGCAATTTCTGTGTTTCATCGTCAATAAGAAGGTCCAAGGGATACAGTAAACCTGGAGTGAAGCATCGGAATCTGTAACTAGGGTCAATGGAATGGTTCAAAACATAGACAGTAAGATGAGTCAGTCTTCTTGTACTTAAGTCGGCATTGTGCCTTTTCTATTTAATTCCGATGCTATTTCTGAGTTTCATCGTCAATAAGAGGGTCAGAGGGAAACAGTAAACCTGAAGTGAAGCATCGGAATCTATAACTAGTGTCACAGGAATGGTTGAAACTATAATCAGTAAGAAGAGTCAGTCTTCTTGTACTTAAGTCGGCATTGTGCCTTTTCTATTTAATTCCGATGCAATTTCTGTGTTTCATCGTCAATAAGAAGGTCCAAGGGATACAGTAAACCTGGAGTGAAGCATCGGAATCTATAACTAGTGTCACAGGAAAGGTTCAAAGCATAGACAGTGAGAAGAGTCAGTCTTCTTGTACTTAAGTCGGCATTGTGCCTTTTCTATTCAATTTCGATGCGATTTCTGTGTTTCATCGTCAATAAGAAGGTCGGAGGGATACAGTAACCCTGAGGTGTAGCATCGGAACCCATAACTAGTGTCACAGGAATGGTTCAAACATAGTCAGTAAGAAGAGTCAGTCTTCTTGTACTTAAATCGGCATTGTGCCTTTTGTATTTAATTCCGATGCAATTTCTGTGTTTCATTGTCAAAAAGAAGGTCCAAAGGATACAGTAAACATGGAGTGTAGCATCGGAATCTATAACTAGTGTCACAGGAATGGTTCAAAACATAGGCAATAAGAAGAGTCAGTCTTCGTGTACTTAAGTAGGCATTTTGCGTTTTGTATTTAATTCCGATGCAATTTCTGTGTTTCATCGTCAATAAGAAAGTCCAAGGGATACAGATAACCTGAAGGGAAGCATCGGAATCTATAACTAGTGTCACAGGAATGGTTCAAAACTTAGTCAGTAAGAAGAGTCAGTCTTCTTGCACTTATGTCGGCATTGTCCTTTTTCTATTTAATACCGATGCAATTTCTGTGTTTTATCGTCATTAAGAAGGTCCAAGGGATACAGTAAACCTGGAGTGAAGCATCGGAATCTGTAACTAGTGTCAATGGAATGGTTCAAAACATAGACCGTAAGAAGAGTCAGTCTTCTTGTACTTAAGTCGGCATTGTGCCTTTTGTATTTAATTCCGATGCTATTTCTGAGTTTCATCGTCAATAAGACGGTCAGGGGGAAAAAGTAAACCTGAAGTGAAGCATCGGAATCTATAACTAGTGTCACAGGAATGGTTCAAAACGTAGACAGTAAGAAGAGTCAGTCTTCTTGTACTTAAGTCGGCATTGTGCCTTCTGTATTTGATTCCGATGCAATTTCTGTGTTTCATCGTCAATAAGTAGGTCCAAGGAATACAGTAAACCTGAAGTGAAGCATCAGAATCTATAACTAGTGTCACTGGAATGGTTCTTATTATAGGCAGTAAGAAGATTCAGTCTTCCTGTACTTAAGTCGGCATTGTGGCTTTTGTATTTAATTCCGATGCAATTTCTGTGATTCATCGTCAATAAGAATGTCCAAGGGAAACAGTAAACCTGAAGTGAAGCATCGTAATCTATAACTAGTGTCACAGGAATGGTTCAAAACATAGACAGTACGAAAAGGCTGTCTTCTTGTACATAAGTCGGCATTGTTCCTTTTCTATTTAATTCCGATGCAATTTCTGTGTTTCATCGTCAATAACAAGGTCCGAGGGATACAGTAAACCTGGAGTGAAGCATCGGAATCTATAACTAGTGTCACAGGAATGGTTCAAAACATAGACAGCAAGAAGAGTCAGTCTTCTTGTACTTAAGTCGGCATTGTGCCTTTTGTATTTAATTCCGATGCAATTTCGGTGTTTCATCGTCAATAAGAAGGTCCAAGGGATACAGTAAACCTGGAGTGAAGCATCGGAATCTGTAACTAGTGTCAATGGAATGGTTCAAAACGTAGACAGTAAGAAGAGTCAGTCTTCTTGTACTTAAGTCGGCATTGTGCCTTTTGTATTTAATTCCGATGCTATTTCTGAGTTTCATCGTCAATAAGACGGTCAGGGGGAAAAAGTAAACCTGAAGTGAAGCATCGGAATCTATAACTAGTGTCACAGGAATGGTTCAAAACATAGACAGTAAGAAGAGTCAGTCTTCTTGTACTTAAGTCGGCATTGTGCCTTTTGTATTTGATTCCGATGCAATTTCTGTGTTTCATCGTCAATAAGTAGGTCCAAGGAATACAGTAAACCTGAAGTGAGGCATCAGAATCTATAACTAGTGTCACTGGAATGGTTCTTATTATAGACAGTAAGAAGATTCAGTCTTCCTGTACTTATGGTAGGCATTGTGGCTTTTATATTTAATTCCGATGCAATATCTGTGATTCATCGTCAATAAGAAGGTCCAAGGGAAACAGTAAACCTGAAGTGAAGCATCGTAATCTATAACTAGTGTCACAGGAATGGTTCAAAACATAGACAGTACGAAAAGGCAGTCTTCTTGTACATAAGTCGGCATTGTTCCTTTTCTATTTAATTCCGATGCAATTTCTGTGTTTCATCGTCAATAACAAGGTCCGAGGGATACAGTAAACCTGGAGTGAAGCATCGGAATCTATAACTAGTGTCACAGGAATGGTTCAAAACATAGACAGCAAGAACAGTCAGTCTTCTTGTACTTAAGTCGGCATTTTGCTTTTTGTATTTAATTCCGATGCAATTTCTGTGTTTCATTGTCAATAAGAAAGTCCAAGTGATACAGTAAACCTGAAGGGAAGCATCGGAAACCATAACTAGTGTCACAGCAATGGTTCAAAACATAGTCAGTAAGAAGAGTCAGGCTTCTTGCACTTAAGTCGGCATTGTGCCTTTTCTATTTCATTCCGAAGCAATTACTGTGTTTCATCGTCAATAAGAAGGTCAGAGGGATACAGTAAACCTGAAGTGAACCATCGGAATCTATAACTAGTGTCACAGGAATGGTTCAAACATAGTCAGTAAGAAGAGTCAGTCTTCTTGTACTTAAGTCGGCATTGTGCCTTTCGTATTTAATTCCGATGCAATTTCTGTGTTTCACCGTCAATAAGAAGGTCAGAGGGATACAGTAAACCTGAAGTGAAGCATCGGAATCCATAACTAGTGTCACAGGAATGGTTCAAAACATAGACAGTAAGAAGAGTCAGTGTTCTTGTACTTAAGTCGGCATTTTGCCTTTTGTATTTAATTCCGATGCAATTTCTGTGTTTCATTGTCAATAAGAAAGTCCAAGTGATACAGTGCAAAATGGCTAAGCAGGGATGGCTAGAGGACAAATGTAAGGATGTAGAGGCCTATCTCACTAGGGGTAAGATAGATACCGCCTACAGGAAAATTAAAGAGACCTTTGGAGATAAGAGAACGACTTGTATGAATATCAAGAGCTCAGATGGAAACCCAGTTCTAAGCAAAGAAGGGAAAACAGAAAGGTGGAAGGAGTATATAGAGGGTCTATACAAGGGCGATGTACTTGAGGACAATATTATGGAAATGGAAGAGGATGTAGATGAAGATGAAATGGGAGATATGATACTGCGTGAAGAGTTTGACAGAGCACTGAAAGACCTGAGGCGAAACAAGGCCCCCGGAGTAGACAATATTCCATTGGAACTACTGACGGCCGTGGGAGAGCCAGTCCTGACAAAACTCTACCATCTGGTGAGCAAGATGTATGAAACAGGTGAAATACCCTCAGACTTCAAGAAGAATATAATAATTCCAATCCCAAAGAAAGCAGGTGTTGACAGATGTGAAAATTACCGAACTATCAGCTTAATAAGTCACAGCTGCAAAATACTAACACGAATTCTTTACAGACGAATGGAAAAACTAGTAGAAGCCAACCTCGGGGAAGATCAGTTTGGATTCCGTAGAAACACTGGAACACGTGAGGCAATACTGACCTTACGACTTATCTTAGAAGAAAGATTAAGGAAAGGCAAACCTACGTTTCTAGCATTCGTAGACTTAGAGAAAGCTTTTGACAATGTTGACTGGAATACTCTCTTTCAAATTCTAAAGGTGGCAGGGGTAAAATACAGGGAGCGAAAGGCTATTTACAATTTGTACAGAAACCAGATGGCAGTTATAAGAGTCGAAGGACATGAAAGGGAAGCAGTGGTTGGGAAGGGAGTGAGACAGGGTTGTAGCCTCTCCCCGATGTTATTCAATCTGTATATTGAGCAAGCAGTAAAGGAAACAAAAGAAAAATTCGGAGTAGGTATTAAAATTCATGGAGAAGAAATAAAAACTTTGAGGTTCGCCGATGACATTGTAATTCTGTCAGAGACAGCAAAGGACTTGGAAGAGCAGTTGAATGGAATGGACAGTGTCTTGAAAGGAGGATATAAGATGAACATCAACAAAAGCAAAACAAGGATAATGGAATGTAGTCTAATGAAGTCGGGTGATGCTGAGGGAATTAGATTAGGAAATGAGGCACTTAAAGTAGTAAAGGAGTTTTGCTATTTGGGGAGCAAAATAACTGATGATGGTCGAAGTAGAGAGGATATAAAATGTAGGCTGGCAATGGCAAGGAAAGCGTTTCTGAAGAAGAGAAATTTGTTAACATCCAGTATTGATTTAAGTGTCAGGAAGTCATTTCTGAAAGTATTCGTATGGAGTGTAGCCATGTATGGAAGTGAAACATGGACGATAAATAGTTTGGACAAGAAGAGAATAGAAGCTTTCGAAATGTGGTGCTACAGAAGAATGCTGAAGGTTAGATGGGTAGATCACATAACTAATGAGGAAGTATTGAATCGGATTGGGGAGAAGAGAAGTTTGTGGCACAACTTGACCAGAAGAAGGGAGCGGTTGGTAGGACATGTTCTGAGGCATCAAGGGATCACCAATTTAGTATTGGAGGGCAGCGTGGAGGGTAAAAATCGTAGGGGGAGACCAAGAGGTGAATACACTAAGCAGATTCAGAAGGATGTAGGTTGCAGTAGGTACTGGGAGATGAAAAAGCTTGCACAGGATAGAGTAGCATGGAGAGCTGCATCAAACCAGTCTCAGGACTGAAGACCACAACAACAACAACATTTAATTCCGATGGTATTACTGAGTTTCATCGTCAATAAGAAGGTCAGAGGGAAACAGTAAACCTGAAGTGAAGCATCGGAATCTATAACTAGTATCACAGGAATGGTTCAAAACATAGACAGTAAGAAGAGTCAGTCTTCTTGTACTTAAGTCGGCATTGTGCCTTTTCTATTTAATTCCGAAGCAATTTCTGTGTTTCATCGTCAATAAGAAGGTCAGTGGGATACAGTTAACCTGAAGTGAACCATCGGAATCTATAACTAGTGTCACAGGAATGGTTCAAACATAGTCAGTAAGAAGAGTCAGTCTTCTTGTACTTAAGTCGGCATTGTGCCTTTCGTATTTAATTCCGATGCAATTTCTGTATTTCACCGTCAATAAGAAGGTCAGAGGGATACAGTAAACCTGAAGTGAAGCATCGGAATCCATAACTAGTGTCACAGGAATGGTTCAAAACATAGACAGGAAGAAGAGTCAGTCTTCTTGTACTTAAGTCGGCATTTTGCCTTTTGTATTTAATTCCGATGCAATTTCTGTGTTTCATCGTCAATAAGAAGGTCCAAGGGATACAGTACACCTGGAATGAAGCATCGGAATCTGTAACTAGTGTCAATGGAATGGTTCAAAACATAGACAGTAAGAAGAGTCAGTCTTCTTGTACTTAAGTCGGCATTGTGCCTTTTGTATTTAATTCCGATGCTAGTTCTGAGTTTCATCGTCAATAAGACGGTCAGGGGGAAAAAGTAAACCTGAAGTGAAGCATCGGAGTCTATAACTAGTGTCACAGGAATGGTTCAAAACATAGACAGTAAGAAGAGTCAGACTTCTTGCACTTAAGTCGGCATTGTGCCTTTTCTATTTAATTCCGATGCAATTTCTGTGTTTCATCGTCAATAAGACGGTCCAAGGGAAACAGTAAACCTGGAGTGAAGCATCGGAATCTGTAACTAGGGTCAATGGAAGGGTCAAAACATAGACAGTAAGAAGAGTCAGTCTTCTTGTACTTAAGTCGGCATTGTGCCTTTTCTATTTAATTCCGATGCTATTTCTGAGTTTCATCGTCAATAAGAAGGTCAGAGGGAGACAGTAAACCTGAAGTGAGCATCGGAATCTATAACTAGTGTCACAGGAATGGTTCAAACTATAATCAGTAAGAAGAGTCAGTCTTCTTGTACTTAAGTCGGCATTGTGCCTTTTCTATTTAATTCCGATGCAATTTCTGTGTTTCATCGTCATCAAGAAGGTCTAAGGGATACAGTAAACCTGGAGTGAAGCATCGGAATATATAACTAGTGTCACAGGAAAGGTTCAAAACATAGACAGTAAGAAGAGTCAGTCTTCTTGTACTTAAATCGGCATTGTGCCTTTTGTATTTAATTCCGATGCAATTTCTGTGTTTCATTGTCAAAAAGAAGGTCCAAAGGATACAGTAAACCTGGAGTGTAGCATCGGAATCTATAACTAGTGTCACAGGAATGGTTCAAAACATAGGCAATAAGAAGAGTCAGTCTTCGTGTACTTAAGTCGGCATTTTGCGTTTTGTATTTAATTCCGATGCAATTTCTGTGTTTCATCGTCAATAAGAAAGTCCAAGGGATACAGTAAACCTGAAGGGAAGCATCGGAATCTATAACTAGTGTCACAGGAATGGTTCAAAACATAGTCAGTAAGAAGAGTCAGTCTTCTTATACTTAAGTTGGCATTGTGCCTTTTCTATTTATTTTCGATGCAATTTCTGTGTTTCATCGTCACTAAGAAAGTCAGAGGGATACAGTAAACCGGAAGTGAACCATCGGAATCTATAACTAGTGTCACAGGAATGGTTCAAAACATAATCAGTAAGAAAAGTCAGTCTTCTTGTACTTAAGTCGGCATTGTGCATTTCGTATTTAATTCCGATGCAATTTCTGTGTTTCACCGTCAATAAGAAGGTCAGAAGGATACAGTAAACCTGAAGTGAAGCATCGGAAACTATAACCAGTGTCAGAGTAATGGTTCAAACTTATACAGTAAGAAGAGTCAGTGCTCTTGTACTTAAGTCGGCATTGTGCCTTTTGTATTTAATTCCGATGCAATTTCTGTGATTCATCGTCAATAAGAAGGTCCAAGGGATACAGTAAACCTGAAGTGAAGCATCGGAATCTACAACTAGTGTCACAGGAATGGTTCAAAACATAGACAGCACGAAAAGTCAGTCTTCATGTACATAAGTCGGCATTGTTCCTTTTGTATTTAATTCCTATGCAATTTCTGAGATTCATCGTAAATAACAAGGTCCAAGGGATACAGTAAACCAGCAGTGAAGCATCGGAATCTATAACTAGAATCACACGAATGGTTCAAAACATAGTCAGTAAGAAGAGTCAGTCTTCTTGTCCTTAAGTTGGCATTGTGCCATTTGTATTTAATTCCGATGCAATTTCTGTGTTTCATCGTCAATAACAAGGTCAGAGGTATACAGTAAACCTGAAGTGAAGCATCGGAATCCACAACAAGTGTCACAGGGATGGTTCAAAACACAGACAGTAGGAAGAGTCAGTCTTCTTGTACTTAAATCGGCATTGTGCCTTTTGTATTTAATTCCGAAGCAATTTCTGTGTTTCATTGTCAAAAAGAAGGTCCAAAGGATACAGTAAACCTGGAGTGTAGCATCGGAAACTATAACTAGTGTCACAGGAATGGTTCAAAACATAGGCAATAAGAAGAGTCAGTCTTCGTGTACTTAAGTCGGCATTTTGCCTTTTGTATTTAATTCCGATGCAATTTCTGTGTTTCATCGTCAATAAGAAAGTCCAAGGGATACAGTAAACCTGAAGGGAAGCATCGGAATCTATAACTAGTGTCACAGGAATGGTTCAAAACATAGTCAGTAAGAAGAGTCAGTCTTCTTGCACTTAAGTCGGCATTGTGCTTTTTCTATTTAATTCCGATGCTATTTCTGAGTTTCATCGTCAATAAGACGGTCAGGGGGAAACAGTAAACCTGAAGTGAAGCATCGGAATCTATAACTAGTGTCACAGGAATGGTTCAAAACCTAGACAGTAAGAAGAGTCAGTCTTCTTGTACTTAAGTCGGCATTGTGCCTTTTGTATTTGATTCCGATGCAATTTCTGTGTTTCATCGTCAATAAGTAGGTCCAAGGAATACAGTAAACCTGAAGTGAAGCATCGGAATATATAACTAGTGTCACTGGAATGGTTCTTATTATAGACAGTAAGAAGATTCAGTCTTCCTGTACTTAAGTCGGCATTGTGGCTTTTGTATTTAATTCCGATGCAATTTCTGTGATTCATCGTCAATAAGAATGTCCAAGGGAAACAGTAAATCTGAAGTGAAGCATCGTAATCTACAACTAGTATCACAGGAATGGTTCAAATCATTGTCAATAAGAAGAGTCGGTCTTCATGTACTTAAGTCGGCATTGTGCCTTTTGTATTTAATTCCGATGCAATTTCTGTGTTTCATCGTCAATAAGAAGGTACAAGGGATACAGTAAACCTGAAGTGAAGCGTTGGAATCTATAACTAGTGTCACAGGAATGGTTCAAAACTTAGACAGTTGGAAGAGTCAGTGTTCTTGTACTTGAGTCGGCATTGTGCCTTTTGTATTTAATTCCGATGCAATTTCTGTGTTTCATCGTCAATAAGAAGGTCCAAGGGATACAGTAAACCTGAAGTGAAGCATCGGAATCTACAAATAGTGTCACAGGATTGGTTCAAATCATAGACAGTAAGAAGAGTCAGTCTTCTTGTACTTAAGTTGGCATTGTGCCTTTTCTAATTATTTTCGATGCAATTTCTGTGTTTCATCGTCACTAAGAAGGTCAGAGGGATACAGTAAACCGGAAGTGAAGCATCGGAATCTATAACTAGTGTCACAGGAATGGTTCAAAACATAATCAGTAAGAAAAGTCAGTCTTCTTGTACTTAAGTCGGCATTGTGCCTTTCGTATTTAATTCCGATGCAATTTCTGTGTTGCACCGTCAATAAGAAGGTCAGAAGGAGACAGTAAACCTGAAGTGAAGCATCGGAATCTATAACCAGTGTCAGAGTAATGTTTCAAACATATACAGTAAGAAGAGTCAGTGCTCTTGTACTTAAGTCGGCATTGTGCCTTTTGTATTTAATTCCGATGCAATTTCTGTGTTTCATCGTCAATAAGAAGGTTCAAGGGATACAGTAAACCTGAAGTGAAGCATCGGAATCTACAACTAGTGTCACAGGATTGGTTCAAAACATAGACAGTAAGAAGAGTCAGTCTTCTAGTACTTAAGTCGGCATTGTGCCTTTTGTATTTAATTCCGATGTAATTTCTGTCTTTCATCGTCAATACGAATGTCCAAGGGATACAGTAAACCTGAAGTGAAGCAACGGGATCTTTAACTAGTGTCACAGGAATGGTTCAAAACATCGGCAGTAGGAAGAGTCAGTCTTCTTGTATTTAAGTCGGCATTGTGCCTTTTCTATTTAATTCCGATGCAATTTCTGTGTTTCATCGTCAATAAGAAGGTCCTAGGGATGCAGTAAACCTGAAGTGAAGCTTCGGAATCTATAACTAGTGTCACAGGAATGGTTCAAAACATAGTCCGGAAGAAGAGTC
Organism: Schistocerca serialis cubense; assembly: GCF_023864345.2. Taxonomy (NCBI): domain Eukaryota; kingdom Metazoa; phylum Arthropoda; class Insecta; order Orthoptera; family Acrididae; genus Schistocerca; species Schistocerca serialis. Next base: position 6,079,178 of record NW_026047584.1, on the reverse strand, counting down.
AGTCTTTTTGTACTTAAGTCGGCATTGTGCCCTTTGAATTTAATTCCGATTCAATTTCTGCGTTTCATCGTCAATAAGAAGGTCCAAGGGATACAGTAAACCTGGAGTGTAGCATAGGAATCAATAACTAGTGTCACAGGAATGGTTCAAAACATAGACAGTAAGAAGAGTCAGTCTTCGTATACTTAAGTCGGCATTTTGCCTTTTGTATTTAATTCCGATGCAATTTCTGTGTTTCATCGTCAATAAGAAGATCCAAGGGATACAGTAAACCTGAAGTAAAGCATCGGAATCTATAACTAGTGTCACAGGAATGGTTCAAAACATAGTCAGTAAGAAGAGTCAGTCTTCTTGTACTTACGTTGGCATTGTGCCTTTTCTATTTAATTCCTATGCAATTTCTGTGTTTCATCGTCAATAAGAAGGTCCAAGGGATGCAGTAAACCTGGAGTGAAGCATCGGAATCTGTAACTAGTGTCATTGGAATGGTTCAAAACATAGACAGTAAGAAGAGTCAGTCTTCTTGTACTTAAGTCGGCATTGTGCCATTTGTATTTAATTCCGATGCTATTTTAGAGTTTCATCGTCAATAGGAAGGTCCAAGGGATACAGTAAACCTGGAGTGATCATCGGAATCTATCACTAGAGTCACAGGAATGGTTCAAAACATACACAGTAAGAAGAGTCAGTCCTCTTGTACTTAAGTCGACATTGTGCCTTTTCTATTTATTTCCGATGCAATTTCTGTGTTTCATCGTCAATAAGAAGGACAGAGGGATACAATATACCTGAAGTGAAGCATCGGGATCTATAACTAGTGTCACAGGAATGGTTCAAAACATATGCAGTAGGAAGAGTCAGTCTTCTTGTACTTAAGTCGGCATTGTGCCTTTTCAATTTAATTCCGATGCAATTTCTGTGTTTCATCGTCAATAAGAACGTCCAAGGAATACAGTAAACCTGAAGTGAAGCATCGGAATCTCTAACTAGTGTCACTGCACTGGTTCTTATTATAGACAGTAAGAAGAGTCAGTCTTCCTGTACTTAAGTCAGCATTGTGGATTTTGTATTTAATTCCGATGCAATTTCTGTGATTCATCGTCAATAAGAAGGTACAAGGGAAACAGTAAACCTTAAGTGAAGCATCGGAATCTATAACTAGTGTCACAGGAATGGTTCAAAACATAGACAGTACGAAAAGACAGTCTTCTTGTACATAAGTCGGCATTGTTCCTTTTCTATTTAATTCCGATGCAATTTCTGAGTTTCCTCGTCAATAACAAGGTCCAAGGGATACAGTAAACCTGCAGTGAAGCATCGGAATCTATAACTAGAATCACAGGAATGGTTCAAAACATAGTCTGTAAAAAGAGTCAGTCTTCTTGCACTTAAGTCGGCATTGTGCCTTTTCTATTTAATTCCGATGCAATTTCTGTGTTTCATCGTCAATAAGAAGGTCCAAGGGATACAGTAAACCTGGAGTGAAGCATCGGAATCTGTAACTAGGGTCAATGGAATGGTTCAAAACATAGACAGTAAGAAGAGTCAGTCTTCTTGTACTTAAGTCGGCATTGTGCCTTTTCTATTTAATTCCGATGCAATTTCTGTGTTTCATCGTCAATAAGAAGGTCCAAGGGATACAGTAAACCTGGAGTGAAGCATCGGAATCTGTAACTAGGGTCATTGGAATGGTTCAAAACATAGACAGTAAGATGAGTCAGTCTTCTTGTACTTAAGTCGGCATTGTGCCTTTTCTATTTAATTCCGATGCTATTTCTGAGTTTCATCGTCAATAAGAGGGTCAGAGGGAAACAGTAAACCTGAAGTGAAGCATCGGAATCTATAACTAGTGTCACAGGAATGGTTGAAACTATAATCAGTAAGAAGAGTCAGTCTTCTTGTACTTAAGTCGGCATTGTGCCTTTTCTATTTAATTCCGATGCAATTTCTGTGTTTCATCGTCAATAAGAAGGTCCAAGGGATACAGTAAACCTGGAGTGAAGCATCGGAATCTATAACGAGTGTCACAGGAAAGGTTCAAAACATAGACAGTGAGAAGAGTCAGTCTTCTTGTACTTAAGTCGGCATTGTGCCTTTTCTATTCAATTTCGATGCGATTTCTGTGTTTCATCGTCAATAAGAAGGTCGGAGGGATACAGTAACCATGAGGTGTAGCATCGGAACCCATAACTAGTGTCACAGGAATGGTTCAAACATAGTCAGTAAGAAGAGTCAGTCTTCTTGTACTTAAATCGGCATTGTGCCTTTTGTATTTAATTCCGATGCAATTTCTGTGTTTCATTGTCAAAAAGAAGGTCCAAAGGATACAGTAAACCTGGAGTGTAGCATCGGAATCTATAACTAGTGTCACAGGAATGGTTCAAAACATAGGCAATAAGAAGAGTCAGTCTTCGTGTACTTAAGTAGGCATTTTGCGTTTTGTATTTAATTCCGATGCAATTTCTGTGTTTCATCGTCAATAAGAAAGTCCAAGGGATACAGTTAACCCGAAGGGAAGCATCGGAATCTATAACTAGTGTCACAGGAATGGTTCAAAACTTAGTCAGTAAGAAGAGTCAGTCTTCTTGCACTTATGTCGGCATTGTCCTTTTTCTATTTAATACCGATGCAATTTCTGTGTTTTATCGTCATTAAGAAGGTCCAAGGGATACAGTAAACCTGGAGTGAAGCATCGGAATCTGTAACTAGTGTCAATGGAATGGTTCAAAACATAGACCGTAAGAAGAGTCAGTCTTCTTGTACTTAAGTCGGCATTGTGCCTTTTGTATTTAATTCCGATGCTATTTCTGAGTTTCATCGTCAATAAGACGGTCAGGGGGAAAAAGTAAACCTGAAGTGAAGCATCGGAATCTATAACTAGTGTCACAGGAATGGTTCAAAACATAGACAGTAAGAAGAGTCAGTCTTCTTGTACTTAAGTCGGCATTGTGCCTTCTGTATTTGATTCCGATGCAATTTCTGTGTTTCATCGTCAATAAGTAGGTCCAAGGAATACAGTAAACCTGAAGTGAAGCATCAGAATCTATAACTAGTGTCACTGGAATGGTTCTTATTATAGGCAGTAAGAAGATTCAGTCTTCCTGTACTTAAGTCGGCATTGTGGCTTTTGTATTTAATTCCGATGCAATTTCTGTGATTCATCGTCAATAAGAATGTCCAAGGGAAACAGTAAACCTGAAGTGAAGCATCGTAATCTATAACTAGTGTCACAGGAATGGTTCAAAACATAGACAGTACGAAAAGGCTGTCTTCTTGTACATAAGTCGGCATTGTTCCTTTTCTATTTAATTCCGATGCAATTTCTGTGTTTCATCGTCAATAACAAGGTCCGAGGGATACAGTAAACCTGGAGTGAAGCATCGGAATCTATAACTAGTGTCACAGGAATGGTTCAAAACATTGACAGCAAGAAGAGTCAGTCTTCTTGTACTTAAGTCGGCATTGTGCCTTTTGTATTTAATTCCGATGCAATTTCCGTGTTTCATCGTCAATAAGAAGGTCCAAGGGATACAGTAAACCTGGAGTGAAGCATCGGAATCTGTAACTAGTGTCAATGGAATGGTTCAAAACGTAGACAGTAAGAAGAGTCAGTCTTCTTGTACTTAAGTCGGCATTGTGCCTTTTGTATTTAATTCCGATGCTATTTCTGAGTTTCATCGTCAATAAGACGGTCAGGGGGAAAAAGTAAACCTGAAGTGAAGCATCGGAATCTATAACTAGTGTCACAGGAATGGTTCAAAACATAGACAGTAAGAAGAGTCAGTCTTCTTGTACTTAAGTCGGCATTGTGCCTTTTGTATTTGATTCCGATGCAATTTCTGTGTTTCATCGTCAATAAGTAGGTCCAAGGAATACAGTAAACCTGAAGTGAGGCATCAGAATCTATAACTAGTGTCACTGGAATGGTTCTTATTATAGACAGTAAGAAGATTCAGTCTTCCTGTACTTATGGTAGGCATTGTGGCTTTTGTATTTAATTCCGATGCAATTTCTGTGATTCATCGTCAATAAGAAGGTCCAAGGGAAACAGTAAACCTGAAGTGAAGCATCGTAATCTATAACTAGTGTCACAGGAATGGTTCAAAACATAGACAGTACGAAAAGGCAGTCTTCTTGTACATAAGTCGGCATTGTTCCTTTTCTATTTAATTCCGATGCAATTTCTGTGTTTCATCGTCAATAACAAGGTCCGAGGGATACAGTAAACCTGGAGTGAAGCATCGGAATTTATAACTAGTGTCACAGGAATGGTTCAAAACATAGACAGCAAGAACAGTCAGTCTTCTGGTACTTAAGTCGGCATTGTGCCTTTTGTATTTAATTCCGATGCTATTTCCGTGTTTCATCGTCAATAAGAAGGTCCAAGGGATACAGTAAACCTGGAGTGAAGCATCGGAATCTGTAACTAGTTTCAATGGAATGGTTCAAAACATAGACAATAAGATGAGTCAGTCTTCGTTTACTTAAGTCGGCATTTTGCTTTTTGTATTTAATTCCGATGCAATTTCTGTGTTTCATCGTCAATAAGAAAGTCCAAGGGATACAGTAAACCTGAAGGGAAGCATCGGAATCTATAACTAGTGTCACAGCAATGGTTCAAAACATAGTCAGTAAGAAGAGTCAGGCTTCTTGCACTTAAGTCGGCATTGTGCCTTTTCTATTTAATTCCGAAGCAATTTATGTGTTTCATCGTCAATAAGAAGGTCAGAGGGATACAGTAAACCTGAAGTGAACCATCGGAATCTATAACTAGTGTCACAGGAATGGTTCAAACATAGTCAGTAAGAAGAGTCAGTCTTCTTGTACTTAAGTCGGCATTGTGCCTTTCGTATTTAATTCCGATGCAATTTCTGTGTTTCACCGTCAATAAGAAGGTCAGAGGGATACAGTAAACCTGAAGTGAAGCATCGGAATCCATAACTAGTGTCACAGGAATGGTTCAAAACATAGACAGTAAGAGGAGTCAGTGTTCTTGTACTTAAGTCGGCATTTTGCCTTTTGTATTTAATTCCGATGGTATTACTGAGTTTCGTCGTCAATAAGAAGGTCAGAGGGAAACAGTAAACCTGAAGTGAAGCATCGGAATCTATAACTAGTATCACAGGAATGGTTCAAAACATAGACAGTAAGAAGAGTCAGTCTTCTTGTACTTAAGTCGGCATTGTGCCTTTTCTATTTAATTCCGAAGCAATTTCTGTGTTTCATCGTCAATAAGAAGGTCAGAGGGATACAGTAAACCTGAAGTGAACCATCGGAATCTATAACTAGTGTCACAGGAATGGTTCAAACATAGTCAGTAAGAAGAGTCAGTCTTCTTGTACTTAAGTCGGCATTGTGCCTTTCGTATTTAATTCCGATGCAATTTCTGTGTTTCACCGTCAATAAGAAGGTCAGAGGGATACAGTAAACCTGAAGTGAAGCATCGGAATCCATAACTAGTGTCACAGGAATGGTTCAAAACATAGACAGGAAGAAGAGTCAGTCTTCTTGTACTTAAGTCGGCATTGTGCCTTTTCTATTTAATTCCGATGCAATTTCTGTGTTTCATCGTCAATAAGAAGGTCCAAGGGATACAGTAAACCTGGAGTGAAGCATCGGAATCTGTAACTAGGGTCAATGGAAGGGTCAAAACATAGACAGTAAGAAGAGTCAGTCTTCTTGTACTTAAGTCGGCATTGTGCCTTTTCTATTTAATTCCGATGCTATTTCTGAGTTTCATCGTCAATAAGAAGGTCAGAGGGAAACAGTAAACCTGAAGTGAAGCATCGGAATCTATAACTAGTGTCACAGGAATGGTTCAAACTATAATCAGTAAGAAGAGTCAGTCTTCTTGTACTTAAGTCGGCATTGTGCCTTTTCTATTTAATTCCGATGCAATTTCTGTGTTTCATCGTCATCAAGAAGGTCTAAGGGATACAGTAAACCTGGAGTGAAGCATCGGAATCTATAACTAGTGTCACAGGAAAGGTTCAAAACATAGACAGTAAGAAGAGTCAGTCTTCTTGTACTTAAATCGGCATTGTGCCTTTTGTATTTAATTCCGATGCAATTTCTGTGTTTCATTGTCAAAAAGAAGGTCCAAAGGATACAGTAAACCTGGAGTGTAGCATCGGAATCTATAACTAGTGTCACAGGAATGGTTCAAAACATAGGCAATAAGAAGAGTCAGTCTTCGTGTACTTAAGTCGGCATTTTGCGTTTTGTATTTAATTCCGATGCAATTTCTGTGTTTCATCGTCAATAAGAAAGTCCAAGGGATACAGTAAACCTGAAGGGAAGCATCGGAATCTATAACTAGTGTCACAGGAATGGTTCAAAACATAGTCAGTAAGAAGAGTCAGTCTTCTTGCACTTATGCCGGCATTGTCCTTTTTCTATTTAATTCCGATGCAATTTCTGTGTTTTATCGTCAATAAGAAGGTCCAAGGGATACAGTAAACCTGGAGTGAAGCATCGGAATCTGTAACTAGTGTCAATGGAATGGTTCAAAACATAGACAGTAAGAAGAGTCAGTCTTCTTGTACTTAAGTCGGCATTGTGCCTTTTGTATTTAATTCCGATGCTATTTCTGAGTTTCATCGTTAATAAGACGGTCAGGGGGAAAAAGTAAACCTGAAGTGAAGCATCGGAATCTATAACTAGTGTCACAGGAATGGTTCAAAACATAGACAGTAAGAAGAGTCAGTCTTCTTGTACTTAAGTCGGCATTGTGCCATTTGTATTTGATTCCGATGCAATTTCTGTGTTTCATCGTCAATAAGTAGGTCCAAGGAATACAGTAAACCTGTAGTGAAGCATCAGAATCTATAACTAGTGTCACTGGAATGGTTCTTATTATAGACAGTAAGAAGATTCAGTCTTCCTGTACTTACGTCGGCATTGTGGCTTTTGTATTTAATTCCGATGCAATTTCTGTGATTCATCGTCAATAAGAAGGTCCAAGGGAAACAGTAAACCTGAAGTGAAGCATCGTAATCTATAACTAGTGTCACAGGAATGGTTCAAAACATAGACAGTACGAAAAGGCAGTCTTCTTCTACATAAGTCGGCATTGTTCCTTTTCTATTTAATTCCGATGCAATTTCTGTGTTTCATCGTCAATAACAAGGTCCGAGGGATCCAGTAAACCTGGAGTGAAGCATCGGAATCTATAACTTGTGTTACAGGAATGGTTCAAAACATAGACAGCAAGAAGAGTCAGTCTTCTTGTACTTAAGTCGGCATTGTGCCTTTTGTATTTAATTCCGATGCAATTTCCGTAGTTTCATCGTCAATAAGAAGGTCCAAGGGATACAGTAAACCTGGAGTGAAGCATCGAAATCTGTAACTAGTTTCAACGGAATCGTTCAAAACATAGACAATAAGAAGAGTCAGTCTTCGTGTACTTAAGTTGGCATTTTGCTTTTTGTATTTAATTCCGATGCAATTTCTGTGTTTAATCGTCAATAAGAAAGTCCAAGGGATACAGTAAACCTGAAGGGAAGCATCGGTATCTATAACTAGTGTCACAGCAATGGTTCAAAACATAGTCAGTAAGAAGAGTCAGGCTTCTTGCACTTAAGTCGGCATTGTGCCTTTTCTATTTAATTCCGATGCAATTTCTGTGTTTCATCGTCAATAAGAAGGTCCAAGGGATACAGTAAACCTGGAGTGAAGCATCGGAATCTGTAACTAGTGTCAATGGAATGGTTTAAAACATAGACAGTAAGAAGAGTCAGTCTTCTTGTACTTAAGTCGGCATTGTGCCTTTTGTATTTAATTCCGATGGTATTTCTGAGTTTCATCGTCAATAAGAAGGTCAGAGGGAAACAGTAAACCTGAAGTGAAGCATCGGAATCTATAACTAGTGTCACTGGAATGGTTCTTATTATAGACAGTAAGAAGATTCAGTCTTCCTGTACTTACGTCGGCATTGTGGCTTTTGTATTTAATTCCGATGCAATTTCTGTGATTCATCGTCAATAAGAAGGTCCAAGGGAAACAGTAAACCTGAAGTGAAGCATCGTAATCTATAACTAGTGTCACAGGAATGGTTCAAAACATAGACAGTACGAAAAGGCAGTCTTCTTGTACATAAGTCGGCATTGTTCCTTTTCTATTTAATTCCGATGCAATTTCTGTGTTTCATCGTCAATAAGAAGGTCCAAGGGATACAGTACACCTGGAATGAAGCATCGGAATCTGTAACTAGTGTCAATGGAATGGTTCAAAACATACACAATAAGAAGAGTCAGTCTTCTTGTACTTAAGTCGGCAATTTGCCTTTTGTATTTGATTCCGATGCAATTTCTGTGTTTCATCGTGAATAAGAAAGTCCAAGGGATGCAGTAAACCTGAAGGGAAGCATCGGAATCTATAACTAGTGTCACAGCAATGGTTAAAAACATAGTCAGTAAGAAGAGTCAGTCTTGTTCCACTTAAGTCGGCATTGTGCCTTTTCTATTTAATTCCGATGCAATTTCAGTGTTTCATCGTCAATTAGAAGGTCCAAGGGATACAGTAAACCTGGAGTGATGCATCGGAATCTGGAACTAGTGTCACAGGATAGGTTCGAAACATAGACTGTAAGAAGAGTCACTCTTCTTGTACTTAAGTCGGCATTGTGCCTTTTCTATTTAAGTTCGATGCAATTTCTGTGTTTCATCGTCAATAAGAAGGTCGGAGGGATACAGTAACCCTGAGGTGTAGCATCGGAACCCATAACTAGTGTCACAGGAGTGGTTCAAACATAGTCAGTAAGAAGAGTCAGTCTTCTTGTACTTAAATCGGCATTGTGCCTTTTGTATTTAATTCAGATGCAATTTCTGTGTTTCATCGTCAAAAAGAAGGTCCAAGGGATACAGTAAACCTGGAGTGTAGCATCGGAATCTATAACTAGTGTCACAGGAAATGGTTCAAAACGTAGACAATAAGAAGAGTCAGTCTTCGTGTACTTAAGTCGGCATTTTGCATTTGTATTTAATTCAGATGCAATTTCTGTGTTTCATCGTCAAAAAGAAGATCCAAGGGATACAGTAAACCTGAAGTGTAGCATCGGAATCTATAACTAGTGTCACAGGAATGGTTCAAAACGTAGACAATAAGAAGAGTCAGTCTTCGTGTACTTAAGTCGGCATTTTGCATTTGTATTTAATTCCGAAGGAATTTCTGTGTTTCATCGTCAATAAGAAAGTCCAAGGAATATAGTAAACCTGAAGGGAAGCATCGGAACCTATAACTAGTGTGGTGTCACCGCCAGACACCACACTTGCTAGGTGGTAGCTTAAATCGGCCGTGGTCCATTTAGTACATGTCGGACCCGCGTGTCGCCACTGTGTAATCGCAGACCTAGCGCCACCACCAAGGCAGGTCTCCTGATACGAGAGAGCACTCGCCCCAGTTGTACGAGAACCTAGCTACCGCCCAGTTGTACGAGAACGTAGCTACCGACCAGATGTACGAAGCCTTTTCTCTCTCATTAGCCGAGAGACAGAATAGCCATCAGCTAAGTTAATGGCTTCGAACTAGCAAGGCGCCATTTGTATCAGTGCCTATAGCTTACGAGTATTCAAGAGAGATATATTCCAAGGACTAAATAAAAGATAAGTAATAAGCATCTACATACTTTTCTTCTTATTCATTTATAAGTTCTCATGTTCCAGACTTCACGCCCGTCTGCGGTAGCCTTGCGTGCCCTATCGGCTACAACGTTAGTCTAGCGTTCATTTTCAGCCATCTCAACTTCACGGTGTCGGCCCAGCTACCGACACAACAACTAGTGTCACAGGAATGGTTCAAAACATAGTCAGTAAGAAGAGTCAGTCTTCTTGCACTTAAGTCGGCATTGTGCCTTTTCTATTTAATTCCGATGCAATTTCTGTGTTTCATCGTCAATAAGAAGGTCCAAGGGATACAGTAAACCTGAAGTGAAGCATCGGAATCTATAACTAGTGTCACAGGAATGGTTCAAAACATAGTCAGTAAGAAGAGTCAGTCTTCTTGTACTTAAGTCGGCATTGTGCCTTTCGTATTTAATTCCGATGCAATTTCTGTGTTTCACCGTCAATAAGGAGGTCAGAGGGATACAGTAAACCTGAAGTGAAGCATCGGAATCCATAACTAGTGTCACAGTAATGGTTCAAAACATAGACAGTAAGAAGAGTCAGTCTTCTTGTACTTAAGTCGGCATTGTGCCTTTTGTATTTGATTCCGATGCAATTTCTCTGTTTCATCGTCAATAAGATGGTTCAAGGAATACAGTAAACCTGGAGTGAAGCATCGGAATCTGTAACTAGTTTCAATGGAATGGTTCAAAACATAGACAATAAGAAGAGTCAGTCTTCGTTTACTTAAGTCGGCATTTTGCTTTTTGTATTTAATTCCGATGCAATTTCTGTGTTTCATCGTCAATAAGAAAGTCCAAGGGATACAGTAAACCTGAAGGGAAGCATCGGAATCTATAACTAGTGTCACAGCAATGGTTCAAAACATAGTCAGTAAGAAGAGTCAGGCTTCTTGCACTTAAGTCGGCATTGTGCCTTTTCTATTTAATTCCGAAGCAATTTCTGTGTTTTATCGTCAATAAGAAGGTCAGAGGGATACAGTAAACCTGAAGTGAACCATCGGAATCTATAACTAGTGTCACAGGAATGGTTCAAACATAGTCAGTAAGAAGAGTCAGTCTTCTTGTACTTAAGTCGGCATTGTGCCTTTCGTATTTAATTCCGATGCAATTTCTGTGTTTCACCGTCAATAAGAAGGTCAGAGGGATACAGTAAACCTGAAGTGAAGCATCGGAATCCATAACTAGTGTCACAGGAATGGTTCAAAACATAGACAGTAAGAAGAGTCAGTGTTCTTGTACTTAAGTCGGCATTTTGCCTTTTGTATTTAATTCCGATGGTATTACTGAGTTTCATCGTCAATAAGAAGGTCAGAGGGAAACAGTAAACCTGAAGTGAAGCATCGGAATCTATAACTAGTATCACAGGAATGGTTCAAAACATAGACAGTAAGAAGAGTCAGTCTTCTTGTACTTAAGTCGGCATTGTGCCTTTTCTATTTAATTCCGAAGCAATTTCTGTGTTTCATCGTCAATAAGAAGGTCAGAGGGATACAGTAAACCTGAAGTGAACCATCGGAATCTATAACTAGTGTCACAGGAATGGTTCAAACATAGTCAGTAAGAAGAGTCAGTCTTCTTGTACTTAAGTCGGCATTGTGCCTTTCGTATTTAATTCCGATGCAATTTCTGTGTTTCACCGTCAATAAGAAGGTCAGAGGGATACAGTAAACCTGAAGTGAAGCATCGGAATCCATAACTAGTGTCACAGGAATGGTTCAAAACATAGACAGGAAGAAGAGTCAGTCTTCTTGTACTTAAGTCGGCATTTTGCCTTTTGTATTTAATTCCGATGCAATTTCTGTGTTTCATCGTCAATAAGAAGGTCCAAGGGATACAGTACACCTGGAATGAAGCATCGGAAAATGTAACTAGTGTCAATGGAATGGTTCAAAACATAGACAGTAAGAAGAGTCAGTCTTCTTGTACTTAAGTCGGCATTGTGCCTTTTGTATTTAATTCCGATGCTAGTTCTGAGTTTCATCGTCAATAAGACGGTCAGGGGGAAAAAGTAAACCTGAAGTGAAGCATCGGAGTCTATAACTAGTGTCACAGGAATGGTTCAAAACATAGACAGTAAGAAGAGTCAGACTTCTTGTACTTAAGTCGGCATTGTGCCTTTTCTATTTAATTCCGATGCAATTTCTGTGTTTCATCGTCAATAAGAAGGTCCAAGGGATACAGTAAACCTGGAGTGAAGCATCGGAATCTGTAACTAGGGTCAATGGAAGGGTCAAAACATAGACAGTAAGAAGAGTCAGTCTTCTTGTACTTAAGTCGGCATTGTGCCTTTTCTATTTAATTCCCATGCTATTGCTGAGTTTCATCGTCAATAAGAAGGTCAGAGGGAAACAGTAAACCTGAAGTGAAGCATCGGAATCTATAACTAGTGTCACAGGAATGGTTCAAACTATAATCAGTAAGAAGAGTCAGTCTTCTTGTACTTAAGTCGGCATTGTGCCTTTTCTATTTAATTCCGATGCAATTTCTGTGTTTCATCGTCATCAAGAAGGTCTAAGGGATACAGTAAACCTGGAGTGAAGCATCGGAATCTATAACTAGTGTCACAGCAATGGTTCAAATCATAGTCAGTAAGAAGAGTCAGGCTTCTTGCACTTATGCCGGCATTGTCCTTTTTCTATTTAATTCCGATGCAATTTCTGTGTTTTATCGTCAATAAGAAGGTCCAAGGGATACAGTAAACCTGGAGTGAAGCATCGGAATCTGTAACTAGTGTCAATGGAATGGTTCAAAACATAGACAGTAAGAAGAGTCAGTCTTCTTGTACTTAAGTCGGCATTGTGCCTTTTGTATTTAATTCCGATGCTATTTCTGAGTTTCATCGTTAATAAGACGGTCAGGGGGAAAAAGTAAACCTGAAGTGAAGCATCGGAATCTATAACTAGTGTCACAGGAATGGTTCAAAACATAGACAGTAAGAAGAGTCAGTCTTCTTGTACTTAAGTCGGCATTGTGCCATTTGTATTTGATTCCGATGCAATTTCTGTGTTTCATCGTCAATAAGTAGGTCCAAGGAATACAGTAAACCTGTAGTGAAGCATCAGAATCTATAACTAGTGTCACTGGAATGGTTCTTATTATAGACAGTAAGAAGATTCAGTCTTCCTGTACTTACGTCGGCATTGTGGCTTTTGTATTTAATTCCGATGCAATTTCTGTGATTCATCGTCAATAAGAAGGTCCAAGGGAAACAGTAAACCTGAAGTGAAGCATCGTAATCTATAACTAGTGTCACAGGAATGGTTCAAAACATAGACAGTACGAAAAGGCAGTCTTCTTCTACATAAGTCGGCATTGTTCCTTTTCTATTTAATTCCGATGCAATTTCTGTGTTTCATCGTCAATAACAAGGTCCGAGGGATCCAGTAAACCTGGAGTGAAGCATCGGAATCTATAACTTGTGTTACAGGAATGGTTCAAAACATAGACAGCAAGAAGAGTCAGTCTTCTTGTACTTAAGTCGGCATTGTGCCTTTTGTATTTAATTCCGATGCAATTTCCGTAGTTTCATCGTCAATAAGAAGGTCCAAGGGATACAGTAAACCTGGAGTGAAGCATCGAAATCTGTAACTAGTTTCAACGGAATCGTTCAAAACATAGACAATGAGAAGAGTCAGTCTTCGTGTACTTAAGTCGGCATTTTGCTTTTTGTATTTAATTCCGATGCAATTTCTGTGTTTAATCGTCAATAAGAAAGTCCAAGGGATACAGTAAACCTGAAGGGAAGCATCGGAATCTATAACTAGTGTCACAGCAATGGTTCAAATCATAGTCAGTAAGAAGAGTCAGGCTTCTTGCACTTAAGTCGGCATTGTGCCTTTTCTATTTAATTCCGATGCAATTTCTGTGTTTCATCGTCAATAAGAAGGTCCAAGGGATACAGTAAACCTGGAGTGAAGCATCGGAATCTGTAACTAGTGTCAATGGAATGGTTTAAAACATAGACAGTAAGAAGAGTCAGTCTTCTTGTACTTAAGTCGGCATTGTGCCTTTTGTATTTAATTCCGATGGTATTTCTGAGTTTCATCGTCAATAAGAAGGTCAGAGGGAAACAGTAAACCTGAAGTGAAGCATCGGAATCTATAACTAGTGTCACTGGAATGGTTCTTATTATAGACAGTAAGAAGATTCAGTCTTCCTGTACTTACGTCGGCATTGTGGCTTTTGTATTTAATTCCGATGCAATTTCTGTGATTCATCGTCAATAAGAAGGTCCAAGGGAAACAGTAAACCTGAAGTGAAGCATCGTAATCTATAACTAGTGTCACAGGAATGGTTCAAAACATAGACAGTACGAAAAGGCAGTCTTCTTGTACATAAGTCGGCATTGTTCCTTTTCTATTTAATTCCGATGCAATTTCTGTGTTTCATCGTCAATAAGAAGGTCCAAGGGATACAGTACACCTGGAATGAAGCATCGGAATCTGTAACTAGTGTCAATGGAATGGTTCAAAACATACACAATAATAAGAGTCAGTCTTCTTGTACTTAAGTCGGCATTTTGCCTTTTGTATTTGATTCCGATGCAATTTCTGTGTTTCATCGTGAATAAGAAAGTCCAAGGGATGCAGTAAACCTGAAGGGAAGCATCGGAATCTATAACTAGTGTCACAGCAATGGTTAAAAACATAGTCAGTAAGAAGAGTCAGTCTTGTTCCACTTAAGTCGGCATTGTGCCTTTTCTATTTAATTCCGATGCAATTTCAGTGTTTCATCGTCAATAAGAAGGTCCAAGGGATGCAGTAAACCTGAAGGGAAGCATCGGAATCTATAACTAGTGTCACAGCAATGGTTCAAAACATAGTCAGTAAGAAGAGTCAGTCTTGTTGCACTTAAGTCGGCATTGTGCCTTTTCTATTTAATTCCGATGCAATTTCAGTGTTTCATCGTCAATAAGAAGGTCCAAGGGATACAGTAAACCTGGAGTGATGCATCGGAATCTGGAACTAGTGTCACAGGATAGGTTCGAAACATAGACTGTAAGAAGAGTCAGTCTTCTTGTACTTAAGTCGGCATTGTGCCTTTTCTATTTAAGTTCGATGCAATTTCTGTGTTTCATCGTCAATAAGAAGGTCGGAGGGATACAGTAACCCTGAGGTGTAGCATCGGAACCCATAACTAGTGTCACAGGAGTGGTTCAAACATAGTCAGTAAGAAGAGTCAGTCTTCTTGTACTTAAATCGGCATTGTGCCTTTTGTATTTAATTCAGATGCAATTTCTGTGTTTCATCGTCAAAAAGAAGGTCCAAGGGATACAGTAAACCTGGAGTGTAGCATCGGAATCTATAACTAGTGTCACAGGAAATGGTTCAAAACGTAGACAATAAGAAGAGTCAGTCTTCGTGTACTTAAGTCGGCATTTTGCATTTGTATTTAATTCAGATGCAATTTCTGTGTTTCATCGTCAAAAAGAAGGTCCAAGGGATACAGTAAACCTGAAGTGTAGCATCGGAATCTATAACTAGTGTCACAGGAATGGTTCAAAACGTAGACAATAAGAAGAGTCAGTCTTCGTGTACTTAAGTCGGCATTTTGCATTTGTATTTAATTCCGAAGGAATTTCTGTGTTTCATCGTCAATAAGAAAGTCCAAGGAATATAGTAAACCTGAAGGGAAGCATCGGAACCTATAACTAGTGTGGTGTCACCGCCAGACACCACACTTGCTAGGTGGTAGCTTAAATCGGCCGCGGTCCATTTAGTACATGTCGGACCCGCGTGTCGCCACTGTGTAATCGCAGACCTAGCGCCACCACCAAGGCAGGTCTCCTGATACGAGAGAGCACTCGCCCCAGTTGTACGAGAACCTAGCTACCGCCCAGTTGTACGAAACGTAGCTACCGACCAGATGTACGAAGCCTTTTCTCTCTCATTAGCCGAGAGACAGAATAGCCATCAGCTAAGTTAATGGCTTCGAACTAGCAAGGCGCCATTTGTATCAGTGCCTATAGCTTACGAGTATTCAAGAGAGATGTATTCCAAGGACTAAATAAAAGATAAGTAATAAGCATCTACATACTTTTCTTCTTATTCATTTATAAGTTCTCATGTTCCAGACTTCACGCCCGTCTGCGGTAGCCTTGCGTGCCCTATCGGCTACAACGTTAGTCTAGCGTTCATTTTCAGCCATCTCAACTTCACGGTGTCGGCCCAGCTACCGACACAACAACTAGTGTCACAGGAATGGTTCAAAACATAGTCAGTAAGAAGAGTCAGTCTTCTTGCACTTAAGTCGGCATTGTGCCTTTTCTATTTAATTCCGATGCAATTTCTGTGTTTCATCGTCAATAAGAAGGTCCAAGGGATACAGTAAACCTGAAGTGAAGCATCGGAATCTATAACTAGTGTCACAGGAATGGTTCAAAACATAGTCAGTAAGAAGAGTCAGTCTTCTTGTACTTAAGTCGGCATTGTGCCTTTCGTATTTAATTCCGATGCAATTTCTGTGTTTCACCGTCAATAAGGAGGTCAGAGGGATACAGTAAACCTGAAGTGAAGCATCGGAATCCATAACTAGTGTCACAGTAATGGTTCAAAACATAGACAGTAAGAAGAGTCAGTCTTCTTGTACTTAAGTCGGCATTGTGCCTTTTGTATTTGATTCCGATGCAATTTCTCTGTTTCATCGTCAATAAGAAGGTTCAAGGAATACAGTAAACCTGAAGTGAAGCATCGGAATCTATAACTAGTGTCACTGGAATGGTTCTTATTATAGACAGTAAGAAGATTCAGTCTTCCTGTACATAAGTCGGCATTGTGGTTTTTGTATTTAATTCCGAAGCAATGTCTGTGATTCATCGTCAATAAGAAGGTCCAAGGGAAACAGTAAACCTGAAGTGAAGCATCGGAATCTATAACTAGTGTCACAGGAATGGTTCAAAACATAGACAGTACGAAAAGTCAGTCTTCTTGTACATAAGTCGGCATTGTTCCTTTTCTATTTAATTCCGATGCAATTTCTGTGTTTCATCGTCAATAACAAGGTCCAAGGGATACAGTAAACCTGTAGTGAAGCATCGGAATCTATAACTAGTGTCACAGGAATGGTTCAAAACATAGACTGTAAGAAGAGTCAGTGTTCTTGTACTTAAGTCGGCATTGTGCCTTTTGTATTTAATTCCGATGGTAATTCTGTGTTTCATCGTCAATAGGAAGGTCCAAGGGATACAGTAAACCTGGAATGAAGCATTGGTATCTGTAACTAGTGTCAATGGAATGGTTCAAAACATACACAATAAGAAGAGTCAGTCTTCGTGTACTTAAATATGCATTTTTCCGTTTGTATTTAATTCCGATGCAATTTCTGTGTTTCATCGTGAATAAGAATGTCCAAGGGATGCAGTAAACCTGAAGGGAAGCATCGGAATCTATAACTAGTGTCACAGCAATGGTTCAAAACATAGTCAGTAAGAAGAGTCAGTCTTGTTGCACTTAAGTCGGCATTGTGCCTTTTCTATTTAATTCCGATGCAATTTCTGTGTTTCATCGTCAACAAGAAGGTCCAAGGGATACAGTAAACCTGCAGTGAAGCATCGGAATCTGTAACTAGTGTCAATGGAATGGTTCAAAACATAGACAGTAAGAAGAGTCAGTCTTCTTGTACTTATGTCGGCATTGTGCCTTTTCTATTTAATTCCGATGCTATTTCTGTGTTTCATCGTCAATAAGAAGGTCAGAGGGAAACAGTAAACCTGAAGTGAAGCATCGGAATCTATAACTAGTGTCACAGGAATGGTTCAAACTATAATCACTAAGAAGAGTCTGTCTTCTTGTACTTAAGTCGGCATTGTGCCTTTTCTACTTAATTCCGATGCAATTTCTGTGTTTCATCGTCAATAAGAAGGTCCAAATGATACAGTAAACTTGGAGTGAAGCATCGGAATCTATAACTAGTGTCACAGGAAAGGTTCAAAACATAGACAGTAAGAAGAGTCAGTCTTCTTGTACTTAAGTCGGCATTGTGCCTTTTCTATTTAATTTCGATGCAATATCTGTGTGTCATCGGCAATAAGAAGGTCGGAGGGATACAGTAACCCTGAGGTGTAGCATCGGAACCCATAACTAGTGTCACAGGAGTGGTTCAAACATAGTCAGTAAGAAGAGTCAGTCTTCTTGTACTTAAATCGGCATTGTGCCTGTTGTATTTAATTCAGATGCAATTTCTGTGTTTCATCGTCAAAAAGAAGGTCCAAGGGATACAGTAAACCTGGAGTGTAGCATCGGAATCTATAACTAGTGTCACAGGAATGGTTCAAAACGTAGACAATAAGAAGAGTCAGTTTTCGTGTACTTAAGTCGGCATTTTGCGTTTTGTATTTAATTCCGATGCAATTTCTGTGTTTCATCGTCAATAAGAAAGTCCAAGGAATATAGTAAACTTGAAGGGAAGCATCGGAACCTATAACTAGTGTCACAGGAATGGTTCAAATCATAGTCAGTAAGGAGAGTCAGTCTTCTTGCACTTAAGTCGGCATTGTGCCTTTTGTATTTAATTCCGATGCAATTTCTGTGTTTCATCGTCAATAAGAAGGTCCAAGGGATACAGTAAACCTGGAGTGATGCATCGGAATCTGTAACTAGTGTCAATGGAATGGTTCAAAACATAGACAGTAAGAAGAGTCAGTCTTCTTGTACTTAAGTCGGCATTGTGCCTTTTGTATTTAATTCACATGCAATTTCTGTGTATCATCGTCAATAAGAAGGTACAAGGGATACAGTTAACCTGAAGTGAAGCGTCGGAATCTCTAACTAATGCCACAGGAATGGTTCAAAACATAGACAGTAGGAAGAGTCAGTGTTCTGGTACTTAAGTCGGCATTGTGCCTTTTGTATTTACTTCCGATGCAATTTCTGTGTTTCATCGTCAATAAGAAGGTCCAAGGGGTACAGTAAACCTGAAGTGAAGCATCGGAATCTTCAACTAGTGTCACAGGATTTGTTCAAACATAGAGAGTAAGAAGAGTCAGTCTTCTTGTACTTAAGTCGGCATTGTGCCTTTTCTATTTTATTACGATGCAATTTCTGTATTTCATCGTCAATAAGAGGGTCAGAGGGATACAGTAAACCTCAAGTGAAGCATCGGAATCTATAACTAGTGTCACAGGAATGGTTCAAACATATACAGTAAGAAGAGTCAGTCTTCTTGTATTTAAGTCGGCATTGAGCCTTTTGTATTTAATTCCGATGCAATTTCTGTGTTTCATCGTCAATAAGAAGGTCCAAGGGATACAGTAAACCTGGAGTGATGCATCGGAATCTGTAACTAGTGTCAATGGAATGGTTCAAAACATAGACTGTAAGAAGAGTCAGTCTTCTTGTACTTAAGTCGGCATTGTGCTTTTTCTCTTTAATTCCGATGCAATTTCTGTGTTTCACCGTCAATCAGAAGGTCAGAGGGATACAGTAAACCTGAAGTGAAGCATCGGAATCCATAACTAGTGTCACAGTAATGGTTCAATACATAGGCAGTATGAAGAGTCAGACTTCTTGTACTTAAGTCGGCATTGTGCCTTTTGTATTTGATTCTGATGCAATTTCTTTGTTTCATCGTCAATAAGAAGGTCCAAGGAATACAGTAAACCTGAAGTGAAGCATCGGAATCTATAACTAGTGTCACTGGAATGGTTCTTATTATAGACTGTAAGAAGATTCAGTCTTCCTGTACATAAGTCGGCATTGTGGCTTTTGTATTTAATGTCGATTCAATTTCTGTGATTCATCGTCAATAAGAAGGTCCAAGGGAAACAGTAAACCTGAAGTGAAGCATCGGAATCTATAACTAGTGTCACAGGAATGGTTCAAAACATAGACAGTACGAAAAGTCTGTCTTCTTGTACATAAGTCGGCATTGTTCCTTTTCTATTTAATTCCGATGCAATTTCTGTAATTCATCGTCAATAACAAGGTCCAAGGGATACAGTAAACCTGGAGTGAAACAATGGAATCTATAACTAGCGTCACAGGAATGGTTCAAAACATAGTCAGTAAGAAGAGTCAGTCTTCTTGTCCTTAAGTTGGCATTGTGCCTTTTGCATTTAATTCTGATGCAATTTCTGTGTTTCATCGTCAATAACAAGGTCAGAGGTATACAGTAAACCTGAAGTGAAGCATCGGAATCCACAACTAGTGTCACAGGGATGGTTCATAACACAGACAGTAGGAAGAGTCAGACTTCTTGTACTTAAGTCGGCATTGTGCCTTTTGTATTTAATTCCGATGCAATTTCTGTGTCTCATCGTCAATAAGAAGGTCCAAGGGATACAGTAAACCTGGAGTGAAGCATCGGAATCTATAACTAGTGTCACAGGAAAGGTTCAAAACATAGACAGTAAGAAGAGTCAGTCTTCTTGTACTTAAGTCGGCATTGTGCCTCTTCTGTTTAATTCCGATGCAATTTCTGTGTTTCATCGTCAATAAGAAAGTCAGAGGGATACAGTAAACTTGAGGTGAAGCATCGGAATCTATAACTAGTGACACAGGAATGGTTCAAAACATAGTCAGTAAGAAGAGTCAGTCTTCTTGTACTTAAGTCGGCATTGTGCCTTTTGTATTTAATTCCGATGCAATTTCTGTGTTTCATCGTCAATAAGAAGGTCCGAAGGGATACAGTAAACCTGGAGTGTAGCATCGGAATCTATAAATAGTGTCACAGGAATGGTTCAAAACATAGACAATAAGAAGAGTCAGTCTTCGTGTACTTAAGTCGGGATTATGCCTTTTGTATTCAATTCCGATGCAATTTCTGTGTTTCATCGTCAATAAGAAGGTCCAAGGGATATAGTATACATGAAGTGAAGCATCGGAATCTATAACTAGTGTCACAGGAATGGTTCAAAACATAGACAGCAAGAAGAGTCAGTCTTCTTGTACTTAAGTCGGCATTGTGCCTTTTGTATTTAATTCTGATGCAATTTCTGTGTTTCATCGTCAATAAGAAGGTCCAAGGGATACAGTATACCTGAAGTGAAGCATCGGAATCTATAACTAGAGTCACAGGAATGGTTCAAAACATTGTCAATAAGAAGAGTCGGGCTTCATGTACTTAAGTCGACTTGTGCCTTTTGTTTTAATTCCCATGCAATTTCTGTGTATCATCGTCAATAAGAAGGTACAAGGGATACAGTTAACCTGAAGTGAAGCGTCGGAATCTCTAACTAATGCCACAGGAATGGTTCAAAACATAGACAGTAGGAAGAGTCAGTGTTCTGGTACTTAAGTCGGCATTGTGCCTTTTGTATTTACTTCCGATGCAATTTCTGTGTTTCATCGTCAATAAGAAGGTCCAAGGGGTACAGTAAACCTGAAGTGAAGCATCGGAATCTTCAACTAGTGTCACAGAATTTGTTCAAACATAGAGAGTAAGATGAGTCAGTCTTCTTGTACTTAAGTTGGCATTGTGCCTTTTCTATTTTATTACGATGCAATTTCTGTATTTCATCGTCAATAAGAGGGTCAGAGGGATACAGTAAACCTCAAGTGAAGCATCGGAATCTATAACTAGTGTCACAGGAATGGTTCAAACATATACAGTAAGAAGAGTCAGTCTTCTTGTATTTAAGTCGGCATTGAGACTTTTGTATTTAATTCCGATGCAATTTCTGTGTTTCATCGTCAATAAGAGTGTCAGAGGGATACAGTACACATGAAGTCAAGCATTGGAATCTATAACTAGTGTCACAGGAATGGTTCAAAACATAGTCAGTAAGAAGAGTGAGTCTTCTTTTCCCTAAAGTCGGCATTGTGCCTTTTGTGATTAATTCCCATGCAATTTCTGTGTTTCATCGTCAATAAGTAGGTCTAAGGGATACAGTGACCTGGAGTGAAGCATTCGAATCTGTAACAAGAGTCACAGTAATGGTTCAAAACATAGACAGTAGGAAGGGTCGGTCTTCTTGTACTTAAGTCGGCATTGTGCCTTTTGTATTTAATTCCAATGCAATTTCTGTGTTTCATCGTCAATAAGAAGGTCAGAGGGATACAGTAAACCTGAAGTGAACAATCGGAATCTATAACTAGTGTCACAGGAATGGTTCAAAACATAGTCAGTAAGAAGAGTCAGTCTTCTTGTACTTAAGTCGGCATTGTGCCTTTTCTATTTAATTCCGATGCAATTTCTGTGTTTCATCGTCAATAAGAAGGTCATAGGGATACAGTAAACCTGAAGTGAACAATCGGAATCTATAACTAGTGTCACAGGAATGGTTCAAACATAGTCAGTAAGAAGAGTCAGTCTTCTTGTACTTAAGTCGGCATTGTGCCTTTCGTATTTAATTCCGATGCAATTTCTGTGTTTCATCGTCAATAAGAAGGTCCAAGGAATACAGTAAACCTGGAGTGAAGCATCGGAATCTGTAACTAGTGTCAATGGAATGGTTCAAAACATAGACAGTAAGAAGAGTCAGTCTTCTTGTACTTAAGTCGGCATTGTGCCTTTTCTATTTAATTCCGATGCTATTTCTGAGTTTCATCGTCAATAAGAAGGTCAGAGGGAAACAGTAAACCTGAAGTGAAGCATCGGAATCTATAACTAGTGTCACAGGAATGGTTCAAACTATAATCAGTAAGAAGAGTCAGTCTTCTTGTACTTAAGTCGGAATTGTGCTTTTTCTCTTTAATTCCGATGCAATTTCTGTGTTTCATCGTCAATAAGAAGGTCCAAGGGATACAGTAAACCTGGAGTGAAGCATCGGAATCTATAACTAGTGTCACAGGAAAGGTTCAAAACATAGACAGTAAGAAGAGTCATTCTTCTTGTACTTAAGTCGGCATTGTGCCTTTTCTATTTAATTTCGATGCAATTTCTGTATTTCATCGTCAATAAGAAGGTCGGAGGGATACAGTAACCCTGAGGTGTAGCATCAGAACCCATAACTAGTGTCACAGGAGTGGTTCAAACATAGTCAGTAAGAAGAGTCAGTCTTCTTGTACTTAAATCGGCATTGTGCCTTTTGTATTTAATTCAGATGCAAATTCTGTGTTTCATCGTCAAAAAGAAGGTCCAAGGGATACAGTAAAACTGGAGTGAAGCATCGGAATCTATAACTAGTGTCACAGGAATGGTTCAAAACGTAGACAATAAGAAGAGTCAGTCTTCGTGTACTTAAGTCGGCATTTTGCCTTTTGTAGTTAATTCCGATGCAATTTCTGTGTTTCATCGTCAATAAGAAGGTCCAAGGGGTTCAGTAAACCTGAAGTGAAGCATCGGAATCTTCAACTAGTGTCACAGGATTTGTTCAAACATAGAGAGTAAGAAGAGTCAGTCTTCTTGTACTTAAGTCGGCATTGTGCCTTTTCTATTTTATTACGATGCAATTTCTGTGTTTCATCGTCAATAAGAGGGTCAGAGGGATACAGTAAACCTCAAGTGAAGCATCGGAATCTATAACTAGTGTCACAGGAATGGTTCAAACATATACAGTAAGAAGAGTCAGTCCTCTTGTATTTAAGTCGGCATTGAGACTTTTGTATTTAATTCCGATGCAATTTCTGTGTTTCATCGTCAATAAGAGTGTCAGAGGGATACAGTACACATGAAGTGAAGCATTGGAATCTATAACTAGTGTCACAGGAATGGTTCAAAACATAGTCAGTAAGTAGAGTGAGTCTTTTTGCCCTAAAGTCGGCATTGTGCCTTTTGTATTTAATTCCCATGCAATTTCTGTGTTTCATCGTCAATAAGTAGGTCTAAGGGATACAGTAAACCTGGAGTGAAGCATCGGAATCTGAAACAAGAGTCACAGTAATGGTTCAAAACATAGACAGTAGGAAGGGTCGGTCTTCTTGTACTTAAGTCGGCATTGTGCCTTTTGTATTTAATTCCAATGCAATTTCTGTGTTTCATCGTCAATAAGAAGGTCCAAGGGATACAGTAAACCTGAAGTGAAGCATCAGAATCTATAACTAGTGTCACTGGATTGGTTCAAAATATAGACAGTAAGAAGAGTCAGTCTTCTTGTACTTAAGTCGGCATTGTGCCTTTTCTATTTAATTCCGATGCAATTTCTGTGTTTCATCGTCAATAAGAAGGTCAGAGGGATACAGTAAACCTGAAGTGAACAATCGGAATCTATAACTAGTGTCACAGGAATGGTTCAAAACATAGTCATTAAGAAGAGTCAGTCTTCTTGTACTTAAGTCGGCATTGTGCCTTTTCTATTTAATTCCGATGCAGTTTCTGTGTTTCATCGTCAATAAGAAGGTCAGAGGGATACAGTAAACCTGAAGTGAACAATCGAAATCTATAACTAGTGTCACAGGAATGGTTCAAACATATACAGTAAGAAGAGTCAGTCTTCTTGTATTTAAGTCGGCATTGTGCCTTTTGTATTTAATTCCGATGCAATTTCTGTGTTTCATCGTCAATAAGAAGGTCCAAGGGATACAGTAAACCTGGAGTGATGCATCGGAATCTGTAACTAGTGTCAATGGAATGGTTCAAAACATAGACTGTAAGAAGAGTCAGTCTTCTTGTACTTAAGTCGGCATTGTGCTTTTTCTCTTTAATTCCGATGCAATTTCTGTGTTTCACCGTCAATCAGAAGGTCAGAGGGATACAGTAAACCTGAAGTGAAGCATCGGAATCCATAACTAGTGTCACAGGAATGGTTCAATACATAGGCAGTATGAAGAGTCAGACTTCTTGTACTTAAGTCGGCATTGTGCCTTTTGTATTTGATTCTGATGCAATTTCTGTGTTTCATCGTCAATAAGAAGGTCCAAGGAATACAGTAAACCTGAAGTGAAGCATCGGAATCTATAACTAGTGTCACTGGAATGGTTCTTATTATAGACTGTAAGAAGATTCAGACTTCCTGTACATAAGTCGGCATTGTGGCTTTTGTATTTAATGTCGATTCAATTTCTGTGATTCATCGTCAATAAGAAGGTCCAAGGGAAACAGTAAACCTGAAGTGAAGCATCGGAATCTGTAACTAGTGTCACAGGAATGGTTCAAAACATAGACAGTACGAAAAGTCTGTCTTCTTGTACATAAGTCGGCATTGTTCCTTTTCTATTTAATTCCGATGCAATTTCTGTGTTTCATCGTCAATAACAAGGTCCAAGGGATACAGTAAACCTGGAGTGAAACAATGGAATCTATAACTAGCGTCACAGGAATGGTTCAAAACATAGTCAGTAAGAAGAGTCAGTCTTCTTGTCCTTAAGTTGGCATTGTGCCTTTTGCATTTAATTCTGATGCAATTTCTGTGTTTCATCGTCAATAACAAGGTCAGAGGTATACAGTAAACCTGAAGTGAAGCATCGGAATCCACAACTAGTGTCACAGGGATGGTTCATAACACAGACAGTAGGAAGAGTCAGACTTCTTGTACTTAAGTCGGCATTGTGCCTTTTGTATTTAATTCCGATGCAATTTCTGTGTTTCATCGTCAATAAGAAGGTCCAAGGGATACAGTAAACCTGGAGTGAAGCATCGGAATCTATAACTAGTGTCACAGGAAAGGTTCAAAACATAGACAGTAAGAAGAGTCAGTCTTCTTGTACTTAAGTCGGCATTGTGCCTCTTCTGTTTAATTCCGATGCAATTTCTGTGTTTCATCGTCAATAAGAAAGTCAGAGGGATACAGTAAACTTGAGGTGAAGCATCGGAATCTATAACTAGTGACACAGGAATGGTTCAAAACATAGTCAGTAAGAAGAGTCAGTCTTCTTGTACTTAAGTCGGCATTGTGCCTTTTGTATTTAATTCCGATGCAATTTCTGTGTTTCATCGTCAATAAGAAGGTCCGAAGGGATACAGTAAACCTGGAGTGTAGCATCGGAATCTATAAATAGTGTCACAGGAATGGTTCAAAACATAGACAATAAGAAGAGTCAGTCTTCGTGTACTTAAGTCGGGATTATGCCTTTTGTATTCAATTCCGATGCAATTTCTGTGTTTCATCGTCAATAAGAAGGTCCAAGGGATATAGTATACATGAAGTGAAGCATCGGAATCTATAACTAGTGTCACAGGAATGGTTCAAAACATAGACAGCAAGAAGAGTCAGTCTTCTTGTACTTAAGTCGGCATTGTGCCTTTTGTATTTAATTCTGATGCAATTTCTGTGTTTCATCGTCAATAAGAAGGTCCAAGGGTTACAGTATACCTGAAGTGAAGCATCGGAATCTATAACTAGAGTCACAGGGATGGTTCAAAACATTGTCAATAAGAAGAGTCGGGCTTCATGTACTTAAGTCGACTTGTGCCTTTTGTTTTAATTCCCATGCAATTTCTGTGTATCATCGTCAATAAGAAGGTACAAGGGATACAGTTAACCTGAAGTGAAGCGTCGGAATCTCTAACTAATGCCACAGGAATGGTTCAAAACATAGACAGTAGGAAGAGTCAGTGTTCTGGTACTTAAGTCGGCATTGTGCCTTTTGTATTTACTTCCGATGCAATTTCTGTGTTTCATCGTCAATAAGAAGGTCCAAGGGGTACAGTAAACCTGAAGTGAAGCATCGGAATCTTCAACTAGTGTCACAGGATTTGTTCAAACATAGAGAGTAAGATGAGTCAGTCTTCTTGTACTTAAGTCGGCATTGTGCCTTTTCTATTTTATTACGATGCAATTTCTGTATTTCATCGTCAATAAGAGGGTCAGAGGGATACAGTAAACCTCAAGTGAAGCATCGGAATCTATAACTAGTGTCACAGGAATGGTTCAAACATATACAGTAAGAAGAGTCAGTCTTCTTGTATTTAAGTCGGCATTGAGACTTTTGTATTTAATTCCGATGCAATTTCTGTGTTTCATCGTCAATAAGAGTGTCAGAGGGATACAGTACACATGAAGTGAAGCATTGGAATCTATAACTAGTGTCACAGGAATGGTTCAAAATATAGTCAGTAAGAAGAGTGAGTCTTCTTTTCCCTAAAGCCGGCATTGTGCCTTTTGTGATTAATTCCCATGCAATTTCTGTGTTTCATCGTCAATAAGTAGGTCTAAGGGATACAGTGACCTGGAGTGAAGCATTCGAATCTGTAACAAGAGTCACAGTAATGGTTCAAAACATAGACAGTAGGAAGGGTCGGTCTTCTTGTACTTAAGTCGGCATTGTGCCTTTTGTATTTAATTCCAATGCAATTTCTGTGTTTCATCGTCAATAAGAAGGTCCAAGGGATACAGTAAACCTGAAGTGAAGCATCAGAATCTATAACTAGTGTCACTGGATTGGCTCAAAATATAGACAGTAAGAAGAGTCAGTCTTCTTGTACTTAAGTCGGCATTGTGCCTTTTCTATTTAATTCCGATGCAATTTCTGTGTTTCATCGTCAATAAGAAGGTCAGAGGGATACAGTAAACCTGAAGTGAACAATCGGAATCTATAACTAGTGTCACAGGAATGGTTCAAAACATAGTCAGTAAGAAGAGTCAGTCTTCTTGTACTTAAGTCGGCATTGTGCCTTTTCTATTTAATTCCGATGCAATTTCTGTGTTTCATCGTCAATAAGAAGGTCAGAGGGATACAGTAAACCTGAAGTGAACAATCGGAATCTATAACTAGTGTCACAGGAATGGTTCAAACATAGTCAGTAAGAAGAGTCAGTCTTCTTGTACTTAAGTCGGCATTGTGCCTTTCGTATTTAATTCCGATGCAATTTCTGTGTTTCATCGTCAATAAGAAGGTCCAAGGAATACAGTAAACCTGGAGTAAAGCATCGGAATCTGTAACTAGTGTCAATGGAATGGTTCAAAACATAGACAGTAAGAAGAGTCAGTCTTCTTGTACTTAAGTCGGCATTGTGCCTTTTCTATTTAATTCCGATGCTATTTCTGAGTTTCATCGTCAATAAGAAGGTCAGAGGGAAACAGTAAACCTGAAGTGAAGCATCGGAATCTATAACTAGTGTCACAGGAATGGTTCAAACTATAATCAGTAAGAAGAGTCAGTCTTCTTGTACTTAAGTCGGAATTGTGCCTTTTCTCTTTAATTCCGATGCAATTTCTGTGTTTCATCGTCAATAAGAAGGTCCAAGGGATACAGTAAACCTGGAGTGAAGCATCGGAATCTATAACTAGTGTCACAGGAAAGGTTCAAAACATAGACAGTAAGAAGAGTCATTCTTCTTGTACTTAAGTCGGCATTGTGCCTTTTCTATTTAATTTCGATGCAATTTCTGTATTTCATCGTCAATAAGAAGGTCGGAGGGATACAGTAACCCTGAGGTGTAGCATCAGAACCCATAACTAGTGTCACAGGAGTGGTTCAAACATAGTCAGTAAGAAGAGTCAGTCTTCTTGTACTTAAATCGGCATTGTGCCTTTTGTATTTAATTCAGATGCAAATTCTGTGTTTCATCGTCAAAAAGAAGGTCCAAGGGATACAGTAAAACTGGAGTGAAGCATCGGAATCTATAACTAGTGTCACAGGAATGGTTCAAAACGTAGACAATAAGAAGAGTCAGTCTTCGTGTACTTAAGTCGGCATTTTGCCTTTTGTATTTAATTCCGATGCAATTTCTGTGTTTCATCGTCAATAAGAAGGTCCAAGGGGTACAGTAAACCTGAAGTGAAGCATCGGAATCTTCAACTAGTGTCACAGGATTTGTTCAAACATAGAGAGTAAGAAGAGTCAGTCTTCTTGTACTTAAGTCGGCATTGTGCCTTTTCTATTTTATTACGATGCAATTTCTGTGTTTCATCGTCAATAAGAGGGTCAGAGGGATACAGTAAACCTCAAGTGAAGCATCGGAATCTATAACTAGTGTCACAGGAATGGTTCAAACATATACAGTAAGAAGAGTCAGTCCTCTTGTATTTAAGTCGGCATTGAGACTTTTGTATTTAATTCCGATGCAATTTCTGTGTTTCATCGTCAATAAGAGTGTCAGAGGGATACAGTACTCATGAAGTGAAGCATTGGAATCTATAACTAGTGTCACAGGAATGGTTCAAAACATAGTCAGTAAGAAGAGTGAGTCTTCTTGCCCTAAAGTCGGCATTGTGCCTTTTGTATTTAATTCCCATGCAATTTCTGTGTTTCATCGTCAATAAGTAGGTCTAAGGGATACAGTAAACCTGGAGTGCAGCATCGGAATCTGTAACAAGAGTCACAGTAATGGTTCAAAACATAGACAGTAGGAAGGGTCGGTCTTCTTGTACTTAAGTCGGCATTGTGCCTTTTGTATTTAATTCCAATGCAATTTCTGTGTTTCATCGTCAATAAGAAGGTCCAAGGGATACAGTAAACCTGAAGTGAAGCATCAGAATCTATAACTAGTGTCACTGGATTGGTTCAAAATATAGACAGTAAGAAGAGTCAGTCTTCTTGTACTTAAGTCGGCATTGTGCCTTTTCTATTTAATTCCGATGCAATTTCTGTGTTTCATCGTCAATAAGAAGGTCAGAGGGATACAGTAAACCTGAAGTGAACAATCGGAATCTATAACTAGTGTCACAGGAATGGTTCAAAACATAGTCATTAAGAAGAGTCAGTCTTCTTGTACTTAAGTCGGCATTGTGCCTTTTCTATTTAATTCCGATGCAATTTCTGTGTTTCATCGTCAATAAGAAGGTCAGAGGGATACAGTAAACCTGAAGTGAACAATCGGAATCTATAACTAGTGTCACAGGAATGGTTCAAAACATAGTCAGTAAGAAGAGTCAGTCTTCTTGTACTTAAGTCGGCATTGTGCCTTTCGTATTTAATTCCGATGCAATTTCTGTGTTTCATCGTCAATAAGAAGGTCCAAGGAATACAGTAAACCTGGAGTGAAGCATCGGAATCTGTAACTAGTGTCAATGGAATGGTTCAAAACATAGACAGTAAGAAGAGTCAGTCTTCTTGTACTTAAGTCGGCATTGTGCCTTTTCTATTTAATTCCGATGCTATTTCTGAGTTTCATCGTCAATAAGAATGTCAGAGGGAAACAGTAAACCTGAAGTGAAGCATCGGAATCTATAACTAGTGTCACAGGAATGGTTCAAACTATAATCAGTAAGAAGAGTCAGTCTTCTTGTACTTAAGTCGGAATTGTGCCTTTTCTCTTTAATTCCGATGCAATTTCTGTGTTTCATCGTCAATAAGAAGGTCCAAGGGATACAGTAAACCTGGAGTGAAGCATCGGAATCTATAACTAGTGTCACAGGAAAGGTTCAAAACATAGACAGTAAGAAGAGTCATTCTTCTTGTACTTAAGTCGGCATTGTGCCTTTTCTATTTAATTTCGATGCAATTTCTGTATTTCATCGTCAATAAGAAGGTCGGAGGGATACAGTAACCCTGAGGTGTAGCATCGGAACCCATAACTAGTGTCACAGGAGTGGTTCAAACATAGTCAGTAAGAAGAGTCAGTCTTCTTGTACTTAAATCGGCATTGTGCCTTTTGTATTTAATTCATATGCAATTTCTGTGTTTCATCGTCAAAAAGAAGGTCCAAGGGATACAGTAAACCTGGAGTGTTGCATCGGAATCTATAACTAGTGTCACAGGAATGGTTCAAAACGTAGACAATAAGAAGAGTCAGTCTTCGTGTACTTAAGTCGGCATTTTGCCTTTTGTATTTAATTCCGATGCAATTTCTGTGTTTCATCGTCAATAAGAAAGTCCAAGGTATATAGTAAACCTGAAGGGAAGCATCGGAACCTATAACTAGTGTCACAGGAATGGTTCAAAACATAGTCAGTAAGAAGAGTCAGACTTCTTGCACTTAAGTCGGCATTGTGCCTTTTCTATTTAATTCCGATGCAATTTCTGTGCTTCATCGTCAATAAGAAGTTCCAAGGGATACAGTAAACCTGGAGTGATGCATCGGAATCTGTAACTAGTGTCAATGGAATGGTTCAAAACATAGACAGTAAGAAGAGTCAGTCTTCTTGTACTTAAGTCGGCATTGTGCCTTTTGTATTTAATTCCGATGCTATTTCTGAGTTTCATCGTCAATATGAAGGTCAGAGGGAAACAGTAAACCTGAAGTGAAGCATCGGAATCTATAACTAGTGTCACAGGAATGGTTCAAAACACAGACAGTAAGAAGAGTCAGTCTTCTTGTACTTAAGTCGGCATTGAGCCTTTCGTATTTAAATCCGATGCAATTTCTGTGTTTCACCGTCAATAAGAAGGTCAGAGGGATACAGTAAACCTGAAGTGAAGCATCGGAATCCATAACTAGTGTCACAGTAATGGTTCAAAACATAGACAGTAAGGAGAGTCAGTCTTCTTGTACTTAAGTCGGCATTGTGCCTTTTGTATTTGATTCCGATACAATTTCTCTGTTTCATCGTCAATAAGAAGGACCAAGGAATACAGTAAACTTGAAGTGAAGCATCGGAATCTATAACTAGTGTCACTGGAATGGTTCTTATTATAGACAGTAAGAAGATTGGGTCATCCTGTACTTAAGTCGGCATTGTGGCTTTTGTATTTAATTCCGATGCAATTTCTGTGATTCATCGTCAATAAGAAGGTCCAAGGGAAACAGTAAACCTGAAGTGAAGCATCGGAATCTATAACTAGTGTCACAGGAATGGTTCAAAACATAGACAGTACGAAAAGTCAGTCTACTTGTACATAAGGCGGCATTGTTCCTTTTCTATTTAATTTCGATGCAATTTCTGTGTTTCATCGTCAATAACAAGGTCCAAGGGATACAGTAAACATGGAGTGAAACAATGGAATCTATAACTAGCGTCACAGGAATGGTTCAAAACATAGTCAGTAAGAGGAGTCAGTCTTCTTGTCCTTAAGTTGGCATTGTGCCTTTTGTATTTAATTCCGATGCAATTTCTGTGTTTCATCGTCCATAACAAGGTCTGAGGTATACAGTAAACCTGAAGTGAAGCATCGGAATCCACAACTAGTGTCACAGTGATGGTTCATAACACAGACAGTAGGAAGAGTCAGTCTTCTTGTACTTAAGTCGGCATTGTGCCTTTTGTATTTAATTCCGATGCAATTTCTGTGTTTCATCGTCAATAAGAAGGTCCAAGGTATACATTAAACCTGAAGTAAAGCATCGGAATCTATAACTAGTGTCACAGGAATGGTTCAAACTATAATCAGTAAGAAGAGACAGTCTTCTTGTACTTAAGTCGGCATTGTGCCTTATCTATTTAATTCCGATGCTATTTCTGTGTTTCATAGTCCATAAGAAGGTCCGAAGGGATACAGTAAACCTGGAGAGTAGCATAGGAATCTATAACTAGTGTCACAGGAATGGTTCAAACCATAGTCAATAAGAGGAGTCAGTCTTCGTGTACTTAAGTCGGGATTTTGCCTTTTGTATTCAATTCCGATGCAATTTCTGTGTTTCATCGTCAATAAGAAGGTCCAAGGGATATAGTATACCTGAAGTGAAGCATCGGAATCTATAACTAGTGTCACAGGAATGGTTCAAAACATAGACAGCAAGAAGAGTCAGTCTTCTTGTACTTAAGTCGGCCTTGTGCCTTTTGTATTTAATTCTGATGCAATTTCTGTGTTTCATCGTCAATAAGAAGGTCCAAGGGATACAGTATACCTGAAGTGAAGCATCGGAATCTATAACTAGTATCACAGGAATGGTTCAAAACATTGTCAATAAGAAAAGTCGGGCTTCATGTACTTAAGTCGGCATTGTGCCTTTTGTACTTAATTCCCATGCAATTTCTGTGTATCATCGTCAATAAGAAGGTACAAGGGATACAGTTAACCTGAAGTGAAGCGTCGGAATCTCTAACTAATGCCACAGGAATGGATCAAAACATAGACAGTAGGAAGAGTCAGTGATCTGGTACTTAAGTCGGCATTGTGCCTTTTGTATTTAATTCCAATGCAATTTCTGTGTTTCATCGTCAATAAGAAGGTCAGAGGGATACAGGAAACCTGAAGTGAAGCATCAGAATCTATAACTAGTGTCACTGGATTGGTTCAAAATATAGACAGTAAGAAGAGTCAGTCTTCTTGTACTTAAGTCGGCATTGTGCCTTTTCTATTTATTTCCGATGCAATTTCTGTGTTTCATCGTCAACAAGAAGGTCTAGGGATACAGTAAACCTGGAGTGAAGCATCGGAATCTATAACTAGTGTCACAGGAAAGGTTCAAAACATAGACAGTAAGAAGAGTCATTCTTCTTGTACTTAAGTCGGCATTGTGCCTTTTCTATTTAATTTCGATGCAATTTCTGTATTTCATCGTCAATAAGAAGGTCGGAGGGATACAGTAACCCTGAGGTGTAGCATCGGAACCCATAACTAGTGTCACAGGAGTGGTTCAAACATAGTCAGTAAGAAGAGTCAGTCTTCTTGTACTTAGATCGGCATTGTGCCTTTTGTATTTAATTCAGATGCAATTTCTGTGTTTCATCGTCAAAAAGAAGGTCCAAGGGATACAGTAAACCTGGAGTGTTGCATCGGAATCTATAACTAGTGTCACAGGAATGGTTCAAAACGTAGACAATAAGAAGAGTCAGTCTTCGTGTACTTAAGTCGGCATTTTGCCTTTTGTATTTAATTCCGATGCAATTTCTGTGTTTCATCGTCAATAAGAAAGTCCAAGGTATATAGTAAACCTGAAGGGAAGCATCGGAACCTATAACGAGTGTCACAGGAATGGTTCAAAACATAGTCAGTAAGAAGAGTCAGACTTCTTGCACTTAAGTCGGCATTGTGCCTTTTCTATTTAATTCCGATGCAATTTCTGTGCTTCATCGTCAATAAGAAGTTCCAAGGGATACAGTAAACCTGGAGTGATGCATCGGAATCTGTAACTAGTGTCAATGGAATGGTTCAAAACATAGACAGTAAGAAGAGTCAGTCTTCTTGTACTTAAGTCGGCATTGTGCCTTTTGTATTTAATTCCGATGCTATTTCTGAGTTTCATCGTCAATATGAAGGTCAGAGGGAAACAGTAAACCTGAAGTGAAGCATCGGAATCTATAACTAGTGTCACAGGAATGGTTCAAAACATAGACAGTAAGAAGAGTCAGTCTTCTTGTACTTAAGTCGGCATTGTGCCTTTCGTATTTAATTCCGATGCAATTTCTGTGTTTCACCGTCAATAAGAAGGTCAGAGGGATACAGTAAACCTGAAGTGAAGCATCGGAATCCATAACTAGTGTCACAGTAATGGTTCAAAACATAGACAGTAAGGAGAGTCAGTCTTCTTGTACTTAAGTCGGCATTGTGCCTTTTGTATTTGATTCCGATGCAATTTCTCTGTTTCATCGTCAATAACAAGGTCCAAGGAATACAGTAAACTTGAAGTGAAGCATCGGAATCTATAACTAGTGTCACTGGAATGGTTCTTATTATAGACAGTAAGAAGATTCGGTCATCCTGTACTTAAGTCGGCATTGTGGCTTTTGTATTTAATTCCGATGCAATTTCTGTGATTCATCGTCAATAAGAAGGTCCAAGGGAAACAGTAAACCTGAAGTGAAGCATCGGATTCTATAACTAGTGTCACAGGAATGGTTCAAAACATAGACAGTACGAAAAGTCAGTCTACTTGTACATAAGGCGGCATTGTTCCTTTTCTATTTAATTTCGATGCAATTTCTGTGTTTCATCGTCAATAACAAGGTCCAAGGGATACAGTAAACCTGGAGTGAAACAATTGAATCTATAACTAGGGTCACAGGAATGGTTCAAAACATAGTCAGTAAGAAGAGTCAGTCTTCTTGTCCTTATGTTGGCATTGTGCCTTTTGTATTTAATTCCGATGCAATTTCTGTGTTTCATCGTCAATAAGATGGTCCAAGGGATACAGTAAACCTGGAGTGAAGCATCGGAATCTATAACTAGTGTCACAGGAAAAGTTCAAAGCATAGACAGTTTTAAGAGTCATTCTTCTTGTACTTAAGTCGGCATTGTGCATTTTCTATTTAATTTCGATGCAATTTCTGTATTTCATCGTCAATAAGAAGGTCGGAGGGATACAGTAACCATGAGGTGTAGCATCGGAACCCATAACTAGTATCACAGGAGTGGTTCATACATAGTCAGTAAGAAGAGTCAGTCTTCTTGTACTTAAATCGGCATTGTGCCTTTTGTATTTAATTCAGATGCAATTTCTGTGTTTCATCGTCAAAAAGAAGGTCCAAGGGATACAGTAAACCTGGAGTGTTGCATCGGAATCTATAACTAGTGTCACAGGAATGGATCAAAACGTAGACAATAAGAAGAGTCAGTCTTCGTGTACTTAAGTCGGCATTTTGCCTTTTGTATTTAATTCCGATGCAATTTCTGTGTTTCATCGTCAATAAGAAAGTCCAAGGTATATAGTAAACCTGAAGGGAAGCATCGGAACCTATAACTAGTGTCACAGGAATGGTTCAAAACATAGTCAGTAAGAAGAGTCAGACTTCTTGCACTTAAGTCGGCATTGTGCCCTTTCTATTTAATTCCGATGCAATTTCTGTGCTTCATCGTCAATAAGAAGTTCCAAGGGATACAGTAAACCTGGAGTGATGCATCGGAATCTGTAACTAGTGTCAATGGAATGGTTCAAAACATAGACAGTAAGAAGAGTCAGTCTTCTTGTACTTAAGTCGGCATTGTGCCGTTTGTATTTAATTCCGATGCTATTTCTGAGTTTCATCGTCAATATGAAGGTCAGAGGGAAACAGTAAACCTGAAGTGAAGCATCGGAATCTATAACTAGTGTCACAGGAATGGTTCAAAACATAGACAGTAAGAAGAGTCAGTCTTCTTGTACTTAAGTCGGCATTGTGCCTTTCCTATTTAATTCCGATGCAATTTCTGTGTTTCACCGTCAATAAGAAGGTCAGAGGGATACAGTAAACCTGAAGTGAAGCATCGGAATCCATAACTAGTGTCACAGTAATGGTTCAAAACATAGACAGTAAGAAGAGTCAGTCTTCTTGTACTTAAGTCGGCATTGTGCCTTTTGTATTTGATTCCGATGCAATTTCTCTGTTTCATCGTCAATAAGAAGGTCCAAGGAATACAGTAAACTTGAAGTGAAACATCGGAATCTATAACTAGTGTCACTGGAATGGTTCTTATTATAGACAGTAAGAAGATTCGGTCATCCTGTACTTAAGTCGGCATTGTGGCTTTTGTATTTAATTCCGATGCAATTTCTGTGATTCATCGTCAATAAGAAGGTCCAAGGGAAACAGTAAACCTGAAGTGAAGCATCGGAATCTATAACTAGTGTCACAGGAATGGTTCAAAACATAGACAGTACGAAAAGTCAGTCTACTTGTACATAAGTCGGCATTGTTCCTTTTCTATTTAATTTCGATGCAATTTCTGTGTTTCATCGTCAATAACAAGGTCCAAGGGATACAGTACACCTGGAGTGAAGCATCGGAATCTATAACTAGTGTCACAGGAATGGTTCAAATCATAGACAGTAAGAAGAGTCAGTCTTCATGTACTTAAGTCGGCATTGTGCCTTTTGTATTTGATTCCGATGCAATTTCTGTGTTTCATCGTCAATAAGAAGGTCCAAGGGAAACAGTAAACCTGAAGTGAAGCATCGGAAACTATAACTAGTGTCACAGGAATGGTTCAAAACATAGACAGTAAGAAGATTCAGTCATCCTGTACTTAAGTCGGCATTGTGGCTTTTGTATTTAATTCCGATGCAATTTCTGTGATTCATCGTCAATAAGAAGGTTCAAGGGAAACAGTAAACCTGAAGTGAAGCATCGGAATCTATAACTAGTGTCACAGGAATGGTTCAAAACATAGACAGTAGGAAGAGTCAGTCTTCTTGTACTTATGTCGGCATTGTGCCTTTTCTATTTAATTCCGATGCAATTTCTGTGTTTCATCGTCAATAAGAAGGTCAGAGGGATACAGTAAACCTGAAGTGAAGCATCGGAATCCATAACTAGTGTCACAGTAATGGTTCAAATCATAGACACTAAGAAGAGTCAGTCTTCTTGTACTTAAGTCGGCATTGTGCCTTTTGTATTTGATTCCGATGCAATTTCTGTGTTTCATCGTCAATAAGAAGGTCCAAGGAATACAGTAAACCTGAAGTGAAGCATCGGAATCTATAACTAGTGTCACTGGAATGGTTCTTATTATAGACAGCAAGAAGATTCAATCTTCCTGTACTTAAGTCGGCATTGTGGCTTTTGTATTTAATCCCGATGCAATTTTTGTGATCCATCGTCAATAAGAAGATCCAAGGGAAACAGTAAACCTGAAGTGAAGCATCGGAATCTATAACTAGTGTCACAGGAATGGTTCAAAATATAGACAGTACGAAAATTCAGTCTTCTTGTACATAAGTCGGTATTGTTCCTTTTCTATTTAATTCCGATGCAATTTCTGTGTTTCATCGTCAATAACAAGGGCCAAGGGATACAGTAAACCTGGAGTGAAGCAATGGAATCTATAACTAGCGTCACAGGAATGGTTCAAAACATAGTCAGTAAGAAGAGTCAGTCTTCTTGTCCTTAAGTTGGCATTGTGCCTTTTGTATTTAATTCCGATGCAATTTCTGTGTTTCATCGTCAATAACAAGGTCAGAGGTATACAGTAAACCTGAAGTGAAGCATCGGAATCCACAACTAGTGTCACAGGGATGGTTCAAAACACAGACAGTAGGAAGAGTCAGTCTTCTTGTACTTAAGTCGGCATTGTGCCTTTTGTATTTGATTCCGATGCAATTTCTGTGTTTCACCGTCAATAAGAAGGTCAGAGGGATACAGTAAACCTGGAGTGAAGCACCGGAATCTACAACTACAGTCACAGTAATGTTTCAAACATAGACAGTATGAAGAGTCGGTCTTCTTGTACTTAAGTCGGCATTGTGCCTTTTGAATTAAATTCCGATGCAATATCAGTGTTTCATCGTCAATAAGAAGGTCCAAGGGATATAGTAAACCTAAAGTGAAGCATCGGAATCTATAACTAGTGTCACTGGAATGGTTCAAAATATAGCCAGTAGGAAGAGGCAGTCTTCTTGTACTTAAGTCAGCACTGTGCCTTTTCTATTTAATTCCGATGCAATTTCTGTGATTCATCGTCAATAAGAAGGTCCAAGGGAAACAGTAAACCTGAAGTGACGCATCGGAATCCATAACTAGTGTCACAGGAATGGTTCCAAACAATGACAGTACGAAGAGTCAGTCTTCTTGTACTTAAGTTGGCATTGTGGCTTTTGTATTTAATTCCGATTCAATTTCTGTGTTTCGTCGTCAATTAGAAGGTCCAAGGGAAACAGCAAACCTGAAGTGAAGCATCAGAATCCATAACTAGCGTCACAGAAATGGTTCCACACATAGACAGTATGAAGAGTCAGTCTTCTTGTACTTAAGTTGGCATTGTAGATTATGTAATTAATTCCGATGTATTTTCTGTGTTTCATCGTCAATAAGAACGTTAGAGGTATACAGTAGACCTGAGGTGAAGCATCGGAATCTATCACTAGTGTCACAGGAATGGTTCAAAACATAGTCAGTAAGAAGAGTCAATCTTCTTGTCCTTAAGTCGGCATTGTGCCTTTTGTATTTAATTCCGATGCAATGTCTGTGTTTCATCGGCAATAAGGTCAGAGGGATACAGTAAACCTGAAGTGAAGCATCGGAATCCATAACTAGGGTCACAGGAATGGTTCAAAACATAGACAGTAGGAAGAGTCAGTCTTCTTGTACTTAAGTCGGCATTGTGCCTTCTGTATTTAATTCCGATGCAATTTCTGTCTTTCATCGTCAATAAGAAAGTCAGAAGGATACAGTAAACCTGAAGTGAAGCATTGGAATCCAAAACTAGTGTCACAGGAATGGTTCAAAACATAGTCATTAAGAAGAGTCAGTCTTCTTATACTTAAGTCGGCATTGTGCCTTTTCTGTTTAATTCCGATGCAATTTCTGTGTTTCTTCGTCAATAAGAACGTCCAAGGGATACAGTAAACCTGGAGTGAAGCATCGGAATCTATCACTAGAGTCACAGGAATGGCTCAAAACATAGACAGTAAGATGAGTCAGTCCTCTTGTACTTAAGTCGACATTGTGCCTTTTCTATTTTCCGATGCAATTTCTGTGTTTCATCGTCAATAAGAAGGATAGAGGGATACAATAAACCTGAAGTGAAGCATCGGAATCTATAACTAGTGTCACAGGAATGGTTCAAAACACTGACAGTAAGAAAAGTCAGTCTTCGTGTACTTAAGTCGGCATTTTGCCTTTTGTATTTAAAACCGATGCAACTTCTGTGTTTCATCGTCAATACGAATGTCCAAGGGATACAGTAAACCTGAAGTGAAGCATCGGGATCTATAACTAGTGTCACAGGAATGGTTCAAAACATAGCCAACAAGAAGAGTCAGTTTACTTGTACTTAAGTCGGCACTGTGCCTTTTGTATTTAATTCCGATGCAATTTCTATGTTTCATCGTCAATAAGAATGTCTACGGGATACAGTAAACCTGAAGTGAAGCATCGGAATCTACAACTAGTGTCAAAGGATTGGTTCAAAACATAGACAGTAAGAAGAGTCAATCTTCTTGTACTTAAGTCGGCATTGTGCCATTTCTATTTAATTCCGATGCAATTTCTGTGTTTCTCCGTCACTAAGAAGGTCGGAAGGATACAGTAAACCTGAAGTGAAGCATCGGAATCTACAACTAGTGTCAAAGGATTGGTTCAAAACATAGACAGTAAGAAGAGTCAGTCTTCTTGTACTTAAGTCGGCATTGTGCCTTTTGTATTTAATTCCTATGCAATTTCTGTGTTTCATCGTCAATAAGAATGTCCAAGGGATACAGTAAACCTGAAGTGAAGCATCGGAATCTATAACTAGTATCACAGGAATGGTTCAAATCATTGTCAATAAGAAGAGTCGGTCTTCTTGTACTTAAGTCGGCATTGTGCCTTTTCTATTTAATTCCGATGCAATTTCTATGTTTCACCGTCAATAAGAAGGTCAGAGGGATACAGTAAACCTGAAGTGAAGCATCGGAATCTATAACCAGTGTCGCAGGAATGGTTCAAACATATACAGTAAGAAGAGTCAGTCTTCTTGTACTTAAGTCGGCATTGTGCCTTTTGTATTTAATTCCGTTGCAATTTCTGTGTTTCATCGTCAATAAGTAGGTCCAAGGGATACAGTAAACCTGGAGTGAAGCACCGGAATCTATAGCTAGAGTCACAGTAATGGTTCAAAACATAGACAGTATGAAGAGTCGGTCTTCTTGTACTTAAGTCGGCATTGTGCCTTTTGTATTTAATTCCGATGCAATATCAGTGTTTCATCGTCAATAAGAAGGTCCAAGGAATATAGTAAACCTGAAGTGAAGCATCGGAATCTATAACTAGTGTCACTGGAATGGTTCAAAATATAGCCAGTAGGAAGAGGCAGTCTTCTTGTACTTAAGTCAGCACTGTGCCTTTTCTATTTAATTCCGATGCAATTTCTGTGTTTTATCGTCAATAAGAAGGTCCAAGGTATACAGCAAATCTTAAGTGAAGCATCGGAATCTATAACTAGTGTCACAGGAATGGTTCAAACATAGTCATTAAGAAGAGTCAGTCTTCTTATACTTAAGTCGGCATTGTGCCTTTTCTGTTTAATTCCGATGCAATTTCTGTGTTTCATCGTCAATAAGAAGGTCCAAGGGATACAGTAAACCTGGAGTGAAGCATCGGAATCTATCACTAGAGTCACAGGAATGGTTCAAAACATAGACAGTGAGAAGAGTCGGTCCCCTTGTACTTAAGTTGACATTGTGCCTTTTCTATTTATTTCCGATGCAATTTCTGTGTTTCATCGTCAATAAGAAGGACAGAGGGATACAATAAACCTGAAGTGAAGCATCGGAATCTATAACTAGTGTCACAGGAATGGTTCAAAACATAGACAGTAAGAAGAGTCAGTCTTCGTATACTTAAGTCTTCATTTTGCTTTTGTATTTAATTCCGATGCAATTTCTGTGACTCATCGTCAATAAGAAGATCCAAGGTATACAGTAAACCTGAAGTGAAGCATCGGAATCTATAACTAGTGTTACAGGAATGGTTCAAAACATAGTCAGTAAGAAGATTCAGTCTTCTTGTACTTACGTTGGCATTGTGCCTTTTCTGTTTAATTCCGATGCAATTTCTTTGTTTCATCGTCATTAAGAAGGTCCAAAGGATACAGTAAACCTGAAGTGAAGCATTGGAATCTGTAACTAGTGTCACAGGAATGGTTCAAAACATAGTCAGTAAGAAGAGTCATCCGTCTTGTCCTTAAGTCGGCATTGTGCCTTTTGTATTTAATTCAGATGCAATTTCTGTGTTTCATCGTCAATAAGAAGGTCCAACTGATATAGTAAACCTGGAGTCAAGCATCGCAATCTATAACTAGTGTCACAGGATTGGTTCAAAACATAGACAGTAAGGAGAGTCAGTCTTCTTGTACTTAAGTCGGCATTGTGCCTTTTGTATTTAAGTCCGATGCAATTTCTGTGTTTCATCGTCAATAAGAATGTCCAAGGGATACAGTAAACTTGAAGTGAAGCATCGGAATCTATAACTAGTATCACAGGAATGGTTCAAATCATTGTTAATAAGAAGAGTCGGTCTTCATGTACTTAAGTCGGCATTGTGCTTTTGTATTTAATTCCGATGCAATTTCTGTGTTTCATCGTCAATAAGAAGGTACAAGGGAAACAGTAAACCTGAAGTGAAGCGTCGGAATCTATAACTAGTGTCACAGGAATGGTTCAAAACATAGCCAGTAGGAAGAGTCAGTGTTCTTGTACATAAGTCGGCATTGTGCCTTTTGTATTTAATTCCGATGCAATTTCTGTGTTTCATCGTCAATCAGAAGGTCCAAGGGATACAGTAAACCTGAAGTGAAGCATCGGAATCTACAACTAGTGTCACAGGATTGGTTCAAAACATAGACCGTAAGAAGAGTCAGTCTTCTTGTACTTAAGTCGGCATTGTGCCTTTTCTATTTAATTCCGATGCAATTTCTGTGTTTCACCGTCAATAAGAAGGTCCAAGGGATACAGTAAACCTGGAGTGTAGCATCGGAATCTATAACTAGTGTCACAGGATTGGTTCAAAACAAAGACAGTAAGAAGAGTCAGTCTTCGTATACTTAAGTCGGCATTTTGCCTTTTGTATTTAATTCCGATGCAATTTCTGTGTTTCATCGTCAATAAGAAGGTCAGAGGGATACAGTAAACCTGAAGTGAAGCATCGGAGTCCAAACTAGTGTCACAGAACGGTTCAAAACATAGACAGTAGGAAGAGTCAGTCTTCTTGTACGTAAGTCGGCATTGTACCTTTTGTATTTAATTCCGATGCAATTTCTGTGTTTCATCGTCTATAAGAAGGTCCAAGGTATACAGCAAACCTGAAGTGAAGCATCGGATTCTATAACTAGTGTCACAGGTATGGTTCAAAACAGAGTCAGTAAGAAGAGTCAGTCTTCTTGTACTTAAGTCGGCATTGTGCCTCTTCTATTTAATTCCGATGCAATTTCTCTGTTTCATCGTCAATAAGAAGGTCCAAGGGATACAGTAAACCTGGAGTGAAGCATCGGAATCTATCACAAGAGTCACAGGAATGGTTCAAAACATAGACAGTGAGAAGAGTCGGTCCCCTTGTACTTAAGTCCACATTGTGCCTTTTCTATTTATTTCCGATGCAATTTCTGTGTTTCAACGTCAATAAGAAGGACAGAGGGATACAGTAAACCTGAAGTGAAGCATCGGAATCCAAACTAGTGTCACAGAACGGTTCAAAACATAGACAGTAGGAAGAGTCAGTCTTCTTGTACGTAAGTCGGCATTGTACCTTTTGTATTTAATTCCGATGCAATTTCAGTGTTTCATCGTCTATAAGAAGGTCCAAGGTATACAGTAAACCTCAAGTGAAGCATCGGAATCTATAACCAGTGTCACAGGAATGTTTCAAACATATACAGTAAGAAGAGTCAGTCTTCTTGTACTTAATTCGGCATTGTGCCTTTTGTATTTAATTCCGTTGCAATTTCTGTGTTTCCTCGTCAATAAGTAGGGCCAAGGGATACAGTAAACCTGGAGTGAAGCACCGGAATCTATAACTAGAGTCACAGTAATGGTTCAAAACATAGACAGTATGAAGAGTCGGTCTTCTTGTACTTAAGTCGGCATTGTGCGTTTTCTATTTAATTCCGATGCAATATCTGTGATTCATCGACAATAAGAAGGTCCAAGGGAAACAGTAAACCTGACGTGACGCATCGGAATCTGTAACTAGTGTCACAGGAATGGTTCCAAACATAGACAGTACGAAGAGTCACTCTTCTTGTACTTAAGTCGTCATTGTGGATTTTGTATTTAATTCCGATGCAATTTCTGTGTTTAATCATCAATAAGAAGGTCAGAGGGATACAGTAAACCTGAAGTGAAGCATCGGAATCTATAACTAGTGTCACAGGAATGGTTCAAATATAGTCAGTAAGAAGAATCAGTCTTCTTGTCCTTATGTCGGCATTGTGCCTTTCGTATTTTATTCCGATGCAATTTCTGTGTTTCATTGGCAATAAGGTCAGAGGGATACAGTAAACCTGAGGTGAAGCATCGGAATCCTAAACTAGTGTCACAGGAATGATTCAAATCATAGACAGTAGGAAGAGTAAGTCTTCTTGTACTTAAGTCGACATTGAGCCTTTTCTCTTTAATTCCAATGCAATTTCTGTATTTCATCGTTAATAACAAGGGCCAAGGGATACAGTAAACCTGGAGTGAAGCATCGGAATCTATAACTAGTGTCAATGGAATGGTTCAAAACATAGACAGTAAGAAGACTCAGTCTTCTTGTACTTAAGACGGCATTGTGCCTTTTGTATTTAATTCCGATGCAATTTCTGTGTTTCATCGTCAACAAGCAGGTCCAAGGGATACAGTAAA
This sequence comes from Schistocerca serialis cubense, assembly GCF_023864345.2. Classification (NCBI taxonomy): domain Eukaryota; kingdom Metazoa; phylum Arthropoda; class Insecta; order Orthoptera; family Acrididae; genus Schistocerca; species Schistocerca serialis. Next base: position 6,035,743 of record NW_026047584.1, on the reverse strand, counting down.
CCTGAAGTGAAGCATCGGAATCTATAACTAGTGTCACACTAATGGTTCAAAACAAAGTCAGTAAGAAGAGTGAGTCTTCATGCCCTTAAGTCGGCATTGGGAATTTTGTATTTAATTCCGATGCAATTTCTGTGTTTCATCGTCAATAAGAAGGTCCAAGGGATACAGTAAACCTGGAGTGTAGCATCGGAATCTGTAACTAGTGTCACAGGATTGGTTCAAAACATAGACAGTAAGAAGAGTCAGTCTTCGTATACTTAAGTCGGCATTTTGCCTTTTGTATTTAATTCCGATGCAATTTCTGTGTTTCATCGTCAATAAGAAGGTCAGAGGGATACAGTAAACCTGAAGTGAAGCATCGGAATCCAAACTAGTGTCACAGAACGGTTCAAAACATAGACAGTAGGAAGAGTCAGTCTTCTTGTACGTAAGTCGGCATTGTACCTTTTGTATTTAATTCCGATGCAATTTCTGTGTTTCATCGTCTATAAGAAGGTCCAAGGTATACAGCAAACCTGAAGTGCAGCATCGGATTCTATAACTAGTGTCACAGGTATGGTTCAAAACAGAGTCAGTAAGAAGAGTCAGTCTTCTTGTACTTAAGTCGGCATTGTGCCTCTTCTATTTAATTCCGATGCAATTTCTCCGTTTCATCGTCAATAAGAAGGTCCAAGGGATACAGTAAACCTGGAGTCAAGCATCGGAATCTATCATTAGAGTCACAGGAATGGTTCAAAGCGTAGACAGTAAGAAGAGTCAGTCCTCTTGTACTTAAGTCGACATTGTGCCTTTTCTATTTCATTCCGATGCAATTTCTGTGTTTCATCGTCAATACGAAGGTCAGAGGGATACAATAAACCTGAAGTGAAGCATCGGAATCTATAACAAGTGTCACAGGAAAGGTTCAAAACATAGACAGTAAGAAGAGTCAGTCTTCGTATACTTAAGTCGGCATTTTGCCTATTGTATTTAATTCCGATGCAATTTCTGTGTTTCATCGTCAATAAGAAGGTCCAAGGGATACAGTAAACCTGAATTGAAGCTACGGAATCTATGACTAGTGTCACAGGAATGGTTCAAAACATTGTCAGTAAGAAGAGTCAGTCTTCTTGTACTTACGTCGGCATTGTGCCATTTCTATTTAATTCCGATGCAATTTCTGTGTTTCATCGTTAATTAGAAGGTCCAAGGGATATAGTAAACCAGAAGTGAAGCATCGGAATCTATAACTAGTGTCACAGGAATGGTTCAAAACATAGACAGTAAAAAGAGTCAGTCTTCTTGTACTTAAGTCGGCATTGTGCCTTTTGTATTTAATTCCGATGCAATATCTGTGTTTAATCATCAATAAGAAGGTCAGAGGGATACAGTAAACCTGAAGTGAAGCATCGGAATCTATAACTAGTGTCACAGGAATGGTTCAAATATAGTCAGTAAGAAGAATCAGTCTTCTTGTCCTTATGTCGGCATTGTGCCTTTTGTATTTTATTCCGATGCAATTTCTGTGTTTCATTGGCAATAAGGTCAGAGGGATACAGTAAACCTGAAGTGAAGCATCGGAATCCTAAACTAGTGTCACAGGAATGATTCAAATCATAGACAGTAGGAAGAGTAAGTCTTCTTGTACTTAAGTCGACATTGTGCCTTTTCTCTTTAATTCCAATGCAATTTCTGTATTTCATCGTTAATAACAAGGTCCAAGGGATACAGTAAACCTGGAGTGAAGCATCGGAATCTATAACTAGTGTCAATGGAATGGGTCAAAACATAGACAGTAAGAAGAGTCAGTCTTCTTGTACTTAAGTCGGCATTGTGCCTTTTGTATTTAATTCCGATGCAATTTCTATGTTTCATCATCAACAAGAAGGTCCAAGGGATACAGTAAACCTGAAGTGAAGCATCGGAATCTATAACTAGTGTCACACTAATGGTTCAAAACAAAGTCAGTAAGAAGAGTGAGTCTTCATGCCCTTAAGTCGGCATTGGGAATTTAGTATTTAATTCCGATGCAATTTCTGTGTTTCATCGTCAATAAGAAGGTCCAAGGGATACAGTAAACCTGGAGTGTAGCATCGGAATCTATAACTAGTGTCACAGGATTGGTTCAAAACATAGACAGTAAGAAGAGTCAGTCTTCGTATACTTAAGTCGGCATTTTGCCTTTTGTATTTAATTCCGATGCAATTTCAGTGTTTCATCGTCAATAAGAAGGTCAGAGGGATACAGTAAACCTGAAGTGAAGCATCGGAATCCAAACTAGTGTCACAGAACGGTTCAAAACATAGACAGTAGGAAGAGTCAGTCTTCTTGTACGTAAGTCGGCATTGTACCTTTTGTATTTAATTCCGATGCAATTTCTGTGTTTCATCGTCTATAAGGAGGTCCAAGGTATACAGCAAACCTGAAGTGAAGCATCGGATTCTAAACTAGTGTCACAGGTATGGTTCAAAACAGAGTCAGTAAGAAGAGTCAGTCTTCTTGTACTTAAGTCGGCATTTTGCCACTTCAATTTAATTCCGATGCAATTTCTCTGTTTCATCGTCAATAAGAAGGTCCAAGGGATACAGTAAACCTGGAGTGAAGCATCGGAATCTATCATTAGAGTCACATGAATGGTTCAAAGCGTAGACAGTAAGAAGAGTCAGTCCTCTTGTACTTAAGTCGACATTGTGCCTTTTCTATTTAATTCCGATGCAATTTCTGTGTTTCATCGTCAATACGAAGGTCAGAGGGATTCAATAAACCTGAAGTGAAGCATCGGAATCTATAACAAGTGTCACAGGAAAGGTTCAAAACATAGACAGTAAGAAGAGTCAGTCTTCGTATACTTAAGTCGGCATTTTGCCTATTGTATTTAATTCCGATGCAATTTCTGTGTTTCATCGTCAATAAGAAGGTCCAAGGGATACAGTAAACCTGAATTGAAGCTACGGAATCTATGACTAGTGTCACAGGAATGGTTCAAAACATTGTCAGTAAGAAGAGTCAGTCTTCTTGTACTTACGTCGGCATTGAGCCATTTCTATTTAATTCCGATGCAATTTCTGTGTTTCATCGTTAATTAGAAGGTCCAAGGGATATAGTAAACCAGAAGTGAAGCATCGGAATCTATAACTAGTGTCACAGGAATGGTTCAAAACATAGACAGTAAGAAGAGTCAGTCTTCTTGTACTTAAGTCGGCATTGTGCCTTTTGTATTTAATTCCGATGCAATATCTGTGTTTCATCGTCAATAAGAATGTCCAAGGGATACAGTAAACCTGAAGTGAAGCATCGGAATCTATAACTAGTGTCACAGGAATGGTTCAAAACATAGTCAGCAAGAAGAGCCAGTCTTCTTGTCCTTAAGTCGGCATTGTGCCTTTTGTATTTAATTCCGATGCAATTTCTGTGTTTCATCGTTTATTAGAAGCTCCAAGGGATATAGTAAACCAGAAGTGAAGCATCGGAATCTATAACTAGTGTCACAGGAATGGTTCAAAACATAGACAGTAAGAAGAGTCAGTCTTCTTGTACTTAAGTCGGCATTGTGCCTTTTGTATTTAATTCCGATGCAATATCTGTGTTTCATCGTCAATAAGAATGTCCAAGGGATACAGTAAACCTGAAGTGAAGCATCGGAATCTATAACTAATATCACAGGAATGGTTCAAATCATTGCCAATAAAAAGAGTCGGTCTTCATGTACTTAAGTCGGCATTGTGCCTTTTGTATTTAATTCCGATGCAATTTCTGTGTTTCATTGGCAATAAGGTCAGAGGGATACAGTAAACCTGAAGTGAAGCATCGGAATCCTAAACTAGTGTCACAGGAATGATTCAAATCATAGACAGTAGGAAGAGTAAAACTTCTTGTACTTAAGTCGACATTGTGCCTTTTCTCTTTAATTCCAATGCCATTTCTGTGTTTCATCGTTAATAACAAGGTCCAAGGGATACAGTAAACCTGGAGTGAAGCATCGGAATCTATAACTAGTGTCAATGGAATGGTTCAAAACATAGACAGTAAGAAGAGTCAGTCTTCTTGTAATTAAGTCGGCATTGTGTCTTTTGTATTTAATTCCGATGCAATATCTGTGTTTCATCGTCAACAAGATGGTCCAAAGGATACAGTAAACCTGAAGTGAAGCATCGGAATCTATAACTAGTGTCACACTAATGGTTCAAAACAAAGCCAGTAAGAAGAGTGAGTCTTCATGCCCTTAAGTCGGCATTGGGCATTTTGTATTTAATTCCGATGCAATTTCTGTGTTTCATCGTCAATAAGAAGGTCCAAGGGATACAGTAAACCGGGAGTGTAGCATCGGAATCTATAACTAGTGTCACAGGATTGGTTCAAAACATAGACAGTAAGAAGAGTCAGTCTCCGTATACTTAAGTCGGCATTTTGCCTTTTGTATTTAATTCCGATGCAATTTCTGTGTTTCATCGTCAATAAGAAGGTCAGAGGGATACAGTAAACCTGAAGTGAAGCATCGGAATCCAAACTAGTGTCACAGAACGGTTCAAAACATAGTCAGTGGGAAGAGTCAGTCTTCTTGTACGTAAATCGGCATTGTGCCTTTTGTATTTAATTCCGATGCAATTTCTGTGTTTCATCGTCAATAAGAAGGTCCAAGGTATACAGCAAACCTAAAGTGATGCATCGGACTCTATAACTAGTGTCACAGGTATGGTTCAAAACATAGTCAGTAAGAAGAGTCAGTCTTCTTGTACTTAAGTCGGCATTGTGCCTTTTCTATTTAATTCCGATGCAATTTCTGTGTTTCATCGTCAATAAGAAGGTCCAAGGTATACAGCAAACCTGAAGTGATGCATCGGACTCTATAACTAGTGTCACAGGTATGGTTCAAAACATAGTCAGTAAGAAGAGTCAGTCTTCTTGTACTTAAGTCGGCATTGTGCCTTTTCTATTTAATTCCGATGCAATTTCTCTGTTTCATCGTCAATAAGAAGGTCCAAGGGATACAGTAAACCTGGAGTGAAGCATCGGAATCTATCATTAGAGTCACAGGAATGGTTCAAAACGTAGACAGTAAGAAGAGTCAGTCCTCTTGTACTTAAGTCGACATTGTGCCTTTTCTATTTAATTCCGATGCAATTTCTGTGTTTCATCGTCAATACGAAGGTCAGAGGTATACAATAAACCTGAAGTGAAGCATCGGAATCAATAACAAGTGTCACAGGAAAGGTTCAAAACATAGACAGTAAGAAGAGTCAGTCTTCGTAAACTTAAGTCGGCAATTTGCCTATTGTATTTAATTCCGATGCAATTTCTGTGTTTCATCGTCAATAAGAAGGTCCAAGGGATACAGTAAACCTGAAATGAAGCTACGGAATCTATGACTAGTGTCACAGGAATGGTTCAAAACATTGTCAGTGAGAAGAGTCAGTCTTCTTGTACTTACGTCGGCATTGTTCCATTTCTATTTAATTCCGATGCAATTTCTTTGCTTCATCGTCAATAAGAAGGTCCAAGGGATACAGTAAACCTGGAGTGAGCATCGGAAACTTTAACTAGTGTCAATTTAATGGTTCAAAACATAGACAGTAAGAAGAGTCAGTCTTCTTGTACTTAAGTCTGCATTGTGCCTTTTGTATTTAATTCCGATACTATTTCTGAGTTTCATCGTCAATAAGAAGGTCAGAAGGATACAGTAAACCTGAAGTGAAGCATCGGAATCTATAACTAGTGTCACAGGAATGGTTCAAAACATAGTCAGTAAGAAGAGTCAGTCTTCTTATCCTTAAGTCGGCATTGTGCCTTTTGTATTTAATTCCGATGCAATTTCTGTGTTACATCGTTAATTAGAAGGTCCAAGGGATATAGTAAACCAGAAGTGAAGCATCGGAATCTATAACTAGTGTCACAGGAATGGTTCAAAACATAGACAGTAAGAAGAGTCAGTCTTCTTGTACTTAAGTCGGCATTGTGCCTTTTGTATTTAATTCCGATGCAATATCTGTGTTTCATCGTCAATAAGAATGTCCAAGGGATACAGTAAACCTGAAGTGAAGCATCGGAATCTATAACTAATATCACAGGAATGGTTCAAATCATTGCCAATAAAAAGAGTCGGTCTTCATGTACTTAAGTCGGCATTGTGCCATTTGTATTTAATTCCGATGCCATTTCTGTGTTTCATCGTCAATAAGAAGGTACAAGGGATACAGTAAACCTGAAGTGAAACGTCGGAATCTATAATTAGTGTCACAGGAATGGTTCAAAGCATAGACAGTAGGAAGAGTCAGTGTTCTTGTACTTAAGTCGGCATTGTGGCTTTTGTATTTAATTCCGATGCAATTTCTGTGTTTCATCGTCAATAAGAAGGTCCAAGGGATACAGTAAACCTGAAGTGAAGCATCGGAATCTATAACTAGTGTCACAGGAATGGTTCAAAACATAGACAGTATGAAGAGTCGGTCTTCTTGTACTTAAGTCGGCATTGTGCCTTTTGTATTAAATTCTGATGCAATATCAGTGTTTCATCGTCAATAAGAAGGTCCAAGGGATACAGTAAACCTGAAGTGAAGCATCGGAATCTATAACTAGTGTCACTGGAATTGTTCTAAATTTAGACAGTAAGAAAAGTCAGTCTTCTTGTACTTAAGTCGGCATTGTGCCTTTTCTATTTAATTCCGATGCAATTTCTGTGATTCATCGTCAATAAGAAGGTCCAAGGGGAACAGTAAACCTGACGTGACGCATCGGAATCTGTAACTAGTGTCACAGGAATGGTTGCAAACATAGACAGTACGAAGAGTCACTTTTCTTGTACTTAAGTCGTCATTGTGGATTTTGTATTTAATTCCGATGCAATTTCTGTGTTTAATCATCAATAAGAAGATCAGAGGGATACAGTAAACCTGAAGTGAAGCATCGGAATCTATAACTAGTGTCACAGGAATGGTTCAAAACATAGTCAGTAAGAAGAATCAGTCTTCTTATCCTTATGTCGGCATTGTGCCTTTTGTATTTAATTCCGATGCAATTTCTGTGTTTCATTGGCAATAAGGTCAGAGGGATACAGTAAACCTGAAGTGAAGCATCGGAATTCTAAACTAGTGTCACAGGAATGATTCAAATCATAGACAGTAGGAAGAGTAAGTCTTCTTGTACTTAAGTCGACATTGTGCCTTTTCTCTTTAATTCCAATGCAATTTCTGTGTTTCACCGTTAATAACCAGGTCCAAGGGATACAGTAAACCTGTAGTGAAGCATCGGAAACTATAACTAGTGTCAATGGAATGGTTCAAAACATAGACAGTAAGAAGAGTCAGTCTTCTTGTACTTAAGTCGGCATTGTGCCTTTTGTATTTAATTCCGATGCAATTTCTGTGTTTCATCGTCAACAAGAAGGTCCAAGGGATACAGTAAACCTGAAGTGAAGCATCGGAATCTATAACTAGTGTCACACTAATGGTTCAAAACAAAGTCAGTAAGAAGAGTGAGTCTTCATGCCCTTAAGTCGTCATTGGGCATTTTGTATTTAATTCCGATGCAATTTCTGTGTTTCATCGTCAATAAGAAGGTCCAAGGGATACAGTAAACCTGGAGTGAAACATCGGAATCTATCATTAGAGTCACAGGAATGGTTCAAAACGTAGACAGTAAGAAGAGTCAGTCCTCTTGTACTTAAGTCGACATTGTGCCTTTTCTATTTAATTCCGATGCAATTTCTGTGTTTCATCGTCAATACGAAGGTCAGAGGGATACAATAAACCTGAAGTGAAGCATCGGAATCTATAACAAGTGTCACCGGAAAGGTTCAAAACATAGACAGTAAGAAGAGTCAGTCTTCGTATACTTAAGTCGGCATTTTGCCTATTGTATTTAATTACGATGCAATTTCTGTGTTTCATCGTCAATAAGAAGGTCTGAGGGATACAGTAAACCTGAAGTGAAGCATCGGAATCCAAACTAGTGTCACAGAACGGTTCAAAACATAGACAGTAGGAAGAGTCAGTCTTCTTGTACGTAAGTCGGCATTTTGAATTTTGTATTTATTTCCGATGTAATTTCTGTGTTTCATCGTCAATAAGAAGGTCTGAGGGATACAGTAAACCTGAAGTGAAGCATCGGAATCCAAACTAGTGTCACAGAACGGTTCAAAACATAGACAGTAGGAAGAGTCAGTCTTCTTGTACGTAAGTCGGCATTGTGCCTTTTGTATTTAGTTCCGATGCAATTTCTGTGTTTCATCGTCAATAAGAAGGTCCAAGGTATACAGCAAACCTGAAGTGAAGCATCGGACTCTATAACTAGTGTCACAGGTATGGTTCAAAACATAGTCAGTAAGAAGAGTCAGTCTTCTTGTACTTAAGTCGGCATTGAGCCACTTCTATTTAATTCCGATGCAATTTCTCTGTTTCATCGTCAATAAGAAGGTCCAAGGGATACAGTAAACCTGGAGTGAAACATCGGAATCTATCATTAGAGTCACAGGAATGGTTCAAAACGTAGACAGTAAGAAGAGTCAGTCCTCTTGTACTTAAGTCGACATTGAGCCTTTTCTATTTAATTCCGATGCAATTTCTGTGTTTCATCGTCAATACGAAGGTCAGAGGGATACAATAAACCTGAAGTGAAGCATCGGAATCTATAACAAGTGTCACCGGAAAGGTTCAAAACATAGACAGTAAGAAGAGTCAGTCTTCGTATACTTAAGTCGGCATTTTGCCTATTGTATTTAATTCCGATGCAATTTCTGTGTTTCATCGTCAATAAGAAGGTCCAAGGTATACAGTAAACCTGAAACGAAGCTACGGAATCTATGACTAGTGTCACAGGAATGGTTCAAAACATTGTCCGTAAGAAGAGTCAGTCTTCTAGTACTTACGTCCGCATTGTGCCATTTCTATTTAATTCCGATGCAATTTCTTTGTTTCATCGTCAATAAGAAGGTCCAAGGGATACAGTAAACCTGGAGTGAGCATCGGAAACTTTAACTAGTGTCAATTGAATGGTTCAAAACATAGACAGTAAGAAGAGTCAGTCATCTTGTACTTAAGTCTGCATTGTGCCTTTTGTATTTATTTCCGATGCTATTTCTGAGTTTCATCGTCAATAAGAAGGTCAGAGGGATACAGTAAACCTGAAGAGAAGCAACGGAAACTATAACTAGTGTCACAGGAATGGTTCAAAACATAGTCAGTAAGAAGAGTCAGTCTTCTTGTCCTTAAGTCGGCATTGTGCCTTTTGTATTTAATTCCGATGCAATTTCTGTGTTTCATCGTTAATTAGAAGGTCCAAGAGATATAGTAAACCAGAAGTGAAGCATCGGAATCTATAACTAGTGGCACAGGAATGGTTCAAAACATAGCCAGTAAGAAGAGTCAGTCTTCTTGTACTTAAGTCGGCATTGTGCCTTTTGTATTTAATTCCGATGCAAAATCTGTGTTTCATCGTCAATAAGAATGTCCAAGGGATACAGTAAACCTGAAGTGAAGCATCGGAATCTATAACTAATATCACAGGAATGGTTCAAATCATTGCCAATAAAAAGAGTCGGTCTTCATGTACTTAAGTCGGCATTGTGCCTTTTGTATTTAATTCCGATGCAATTTCTGTGTTTCATCGTCAATAAGAAGGTACAAGGGATACAGTAAACCTGCAGTGACACGTCGGAATTTATAACTAGTGTCACAGGAATGGTTCAAAACATAGACAGTAGGAAGAGTCAGTGTTCTTGTACTTAAGTCGGCATTGTGCCTTTTGTATTTAATTTCGATGCAATTTCTGTGTTTCATTGTCAATACGAAGGTCCAAGGGATACAGTAAACCTGAAGTGAAGCATCGGAATCTATAACTAGTGTCAGAGGAATGGTTCAAAATATAGTCAGTAAGAAAAGTCAGTCTTCTTGTACTTAAGTCGGCATTGTGCCATTCGTATTTAATTCCGATGCAATTTCTGTGTTTCACCGTCAATAGGAAGGTCAGAGGGATTCAGTAAACCTGAAGGGAAGCATCGGAATCTATAACGAGTGTCAGAGTAATGGTTCAAACATATACAGTAAGAAGAGTCAGCGTTCTTGTACTTAAGTCGGCATTGTGCCTTTTGTATTTAATTCCGATGCAATTTCTGTGTTTCATCGTCAACAAGAAGGTCCAAGGGATACAGTAGACCTGAAGTGAAGCATCGGTATCTACAACTAGTGTCACAGGATTTTTTCAAACATAGACAGTAAGAAGAGTCAGTCTTCTTGTACTTAAGTCGGCATTGTGCCTTTTGTATTTAATTCCGATGCAATTTCTGTGTTTCATCGTCAATGAGAGGGTCAGAGGGATACAGTAAACATGAAGTCAAGCATCGGAGTCTATAACTAGTGTCACAGGAATGGTTCAAAACATAGTCAGTAAGAAGAGTCAGTCTTCTTGTCCTTAAGTCGGCATTGTGCCTTTTGTATTTAATTCCGATGCAATTTCTGTGTTTCATCGTCAATAAGTAGGTCCAAGGGATACAGTAAACCTGGAGTGAAGCACCGGAATCTATAACTAGAGTCACAGTAATGGTTCAAAACATAGACAGTAAGAAGAGTCGGTCTTCTTGTACTTATGTCGGCATTGTGCGTTTTGTTTTTAGTTCCGATGCGATATCAGTGTTTCATCGTCAATAAGAAGGTCCAAGGGATACAGTAAACCTGAAGTGATCCATCGTAATCTATAACTAGTGTCACTGGAATGGTTCAAAATATAGACAGTAAGAAGAGTCAGTCTTCCTGTACTTAAGTCGGCATTGTGCCTTTTCTATTTAATTCCCATGCAATTTCTGTGATTCATCATCAATAAGAAGGTCCAGGGGAAACAGTAAACCTGAAGTGACGCATCGGAATCTATAACTAGTATCACAGGAATGGTTCCAATCATAGACAGTACAAAGAGTCAGTCTTCTTGTACTTAAGTCGGCATTGTGGCTTTTGTATTTAATTCCGATGCAATTTCTGTGTTTCATCGTCAATAAGAAGGTCCAAGGGAAACAGTAAACCTGAAGTGAAGCATCGGAATCTATAACTAGTGTCACAGGAATGGTTCCACACATAGACAGTACGAAGAGTCAGTCTTCTTGTACTTAAGTCGGCATTGTGGCTTTTGTATTTAATTCCGATGCAATTTCTGTGTTTCATCGTCAATAAGAACGTCAGAGGGATACAGTAAACATGAGGTGAAGCATCGGAATCCATCACTAGTGTCACAGGAATGGTTCAAAACATAGTCACTAAGAAGAGTCAGTCTCCTTGTCCTTAAGTCGGCATTGTGCCTTTTGTATTTAATTCCGATGCAATGTCTGTGTTTCTTCGGCAATAAGGTCAGAGGGATACAGTAAACCTGAAGCGAAGCATCGGAATCCATAACTAGTGTCACAGGAATGGTTCAAAGCATAGACAGTAGGAAGAGTCAGTCTTCTTGTACTTATGTCGGCATTGTGCCTTCTGTATTTAATTCCGATGCAATTTCTGTGTTTCATCGTCAATAAAAAAAACAGAGGGATACAGTGTACCTGAAGTGAAGCATCGGAATCCAAAACTAGTGTCACAGGAATAGTTCAAATCATAGACAGTAGGAAGAGTCAGTCTTCTTGTACGTAAGTCGGCATTGTGCCTTTTGTATTTAATTCCGATGCAATTTCTGTGTTTCATCGTCAATAAGATGGTCCAAGGTATACGGCAAACCTGAAGTGAAGCATCGGAATCTATAACTAGTGTCACAGGAATGGTTCAAAACATAGCCAGTAAGAAGAGTCAGTCTTCTTGTACTTAAGTGGGCATTGTGCCATTTCTGTTTAATTCCGATGCAATATCTGTGTTTCATCGTCAATAAGAAGGTCCAAGGGATACAGTAAACCTGAAGTGAAGCTTCGGGATCTATAACTAGTGTCACAGGAATGGTTCAAAACGTAGTCAGTAGGAAGAGTCAGTCTTCTTGTCCTTAAGTTGGCATTGTGCCTTTTGTATTTAATTCCGATGCAATTTCTGTGTTTCATCCTCTATAAGAAGGTCAGAGGGATACAGTAAACCTGAAGTGAAGCATCGGAATCCTCAACTAGTGTCACAGGAATGGTTCAAAACATAGGCAGTAGGATGAGTCACTCTTCTTGTACTTAAGTCGGCATTGTGCCTTTTGTATTTAATTCCGATGCAATTTCTGTGTTTCATCGTCAATAAGAAGGTCCAAGGTACATAGTAAACCTGACGTAAAGCATCGGATTCTATAACTAGTGTCACAGGGATGGTTCAAACTACAATCAGTGGGAAGAGTCAGTCTTCTTGTACTTAAATCGGCATTGTGCCTTTTCTATTGAATTCCGATGCAATTTCTGTGTTTCATCGTCAATAAGAAGGTCCAAGGGATACAGTAAACCTGGAGTGAATCATCGGAATCTATACCAAGTGTCACAGGAAAGTTCAAAACATAGACAGTAAGAAGAGTCAGTCTTCTTGTACTTAAGTCGGCATTGTGCATTTTCTATTTAATTTCGATGCAATTTCTGTGTTTCTTCATCAATAAGAAGGTCCAAGCCATACAGTAAACCTGGAGTGTAGCATAGGAATCCACAACTAGTGTCACAGGAATGGTTCAAAACAAAGACAGTAAGAAGAGTCAGTCTTCGTATACTTAAGTCGGCGTTTTGCCTTTTGTATTTAATTCCGATGCAATTTCTGTGTTTCATCGTCAATAAGAAGGTCCAAGCCATACAGTAAACCTGGAGTGTAGCATAGGAATCTACAACTAGTGTCACAGGAATGGTTCAAAACATAGACAGTAAGAAGAGTCAGTCTTCGTATACTTAAGTCGGCGTTTTGCCTTTTGTATTTAATTCCGATGCAATTTCTGTGTTTCATCGTCAATAAGGAGATCCAAGGGATACAGTAAACCTGAAGTGAAGCATCGGAATCTATAACTAGTGTCACTGGAATGGTTCAAAACATAGTCAGTAAGAAGAGTCAGTCTTCTTGTACTTACGTTGGCATTGTGCCTTTTCTATTTAATTCCGATGCAATTTCTGTGTTTCATCGTCAATAAGAAGGTCCAAGGGATACAGTAAAGCTGGAGTGAAGCATCGGAATCTGTAACTAGTGTCAATGGAATGGTTCAAAACATAGACAGTGTGAAGAGTCAGTCTTTGTATACTTAAGTCGGCATTTTGCCTTTTGTATTTAATTCCGATGCAATTTCTGTGTTTCATCGTCAATAAGAAGATCCAAGGGATGCAGTTAACCTGAAGTGAAGCATCGGAATCTGTAACTAGTGTCACAGGAATGGTTCAAAACATAATCAGTAAGAAGAGTCAGTCTTCTTGTACTTACGTTGGCATTGTGCCTTTTCTATTTAATTCCGATGCAATTTCTGTGTTTCATCGTCAATAAGAAGGTCCAAGGGATACAGTAAAGCTGGAGTGAAGCATCGGAATCTGTAACTAGTGTCAATGGAATGGTTCAAAACATAGACAGTAAGAAGAGTCAGTCGTCTTGTACTTAAGTCGGCATTGTGCCTTTTGTATTTAATTCCGATGCAATATCTGTGTTTCATCGTCAATAAGAACGTCCAAGGGATACAATAAACCTGAAGTGAAGCATCGGAATCTATAACTAGTATCACAGGAATGGTTCAAATCATTGTCAATAAGAAGAGTCGGTCTTCATGTACTTAATTCGCCATTGTGCTTTTGTATTTAATTCCGATGCAATTACTGTGTTTCATCGTCAATAAGAAGGTACAAGGGAAACAGTAAACCTGAAGTGAAGCGTCGGAATCTATAACTAGTGTCACAGGAATGGTTCAAAACATAGGCAGTTGGAAGAGTCAGTGTTCTTGTACTTAAGTCGGCATTGTTCCTTTTGTATTTAATTCCGATGCAATTTCTGTGTTTCATCGTCAATAAGAAGATCCAAGGGATGCAGTTAACCTGAAGTGAAGCATCGGAATCTGTAACTAGTGTCACAGGAATGGTTCAAAACATAATCAGTAAGAAGAGTCAGTCTTCTTGTACTTACGTTGGCATTGTGCCTTTTCTATTTAATTCCGATGCAATTTCTGTGTTTCATCGTCAATAAGAAGGTCCAAGGGATACAGTAAACCTGAAGTGAAGCATCGGAATCTACAACTAGAGTCACAGGATTGGTTCAAAGCATAGACAGTAAGAAGAGTCAGTCTTCTTGTACTTAAGTCGAAATTGTGCCATTTCTGTTTAATTCCGATGCAATATCTGTGTTTCATCGTCAATAAGAAGGTCCAAGGGATACAGTAAACCTGGAGTGAAGCATCGGAATCTATCACTAGAGTCACAGGAATGGTTCAAAACATAGACAGTAAGAAGAGTCAGTCATCTTGTATTTAAGTCGACATTGTGCCTTTTCTGTTTATTTCCGATGCAATTTCTGTTTTTCATCGTCAATAAGAAGGACAGAGGGATACAATAAAACGGAAGTGAAGCATCGGAATCTAACCCTAGTGTCACAGGAATGGTTCAAATCATAGACAGTAAGAAGAGTCAGTCTTCGTGTAATTCAGTCGGCATTTTGCCTTTTGTATTTAAATCCGATGCAATTTCTGTGTTTCATCGTCAATACGAATGTCCATGGGATACAGTAAACTTGAAGTGAAGCTTCGCGATCTATAACTAGTGTCACAGGAATGGTTCAAAACGTAGTCAGTAAGAAGAGTCAGTCTTCTTGTCCTTAAGTTGGCATTGTGCCTTTTGTATTTAATTCCGTTGCAATTTCTGTGTTTCATCGTCAATGAGAAGGTCCAAGGGATACAGTAAACCTGGAGAGAAGCTTCGGAATCTGTCACTAGTGTTACAGGAATGGTTCAAAACATAGACAGTAGGAAGAGTCAGTGTTCTTGTACTTAAGTCGGCATTGTGCCTTTTGTATTTAATTCCGATGCAACTTCTGTCTTTCATCGTCAATAAGAAGGTCCAAGGTATACAGTAAACCTGACGTAAAGCATCGGATTCTATAACTAGTGTCACAGGAGTGGTTCAAACTATAATCAGTAAACAGAGTCAGTCTTATTGTACTTAAGTCGGCATTGTGCCTTTTCTATTTAATTCCGGTGTAATTTCTGTGTTTCTTCGTCAATAAGAAGGTCCTAGGGATACAGTAAACATGAAGTGAAGCTTCGGAATCTATAACTAGTGTCACTGGAATGGTTCAAAACATTGTCCGGAAGAAGAGTCAGTCTTTTTGTACTTAAGTCGGCATTGTGCCCCTTGTATTTAATTCCGATGCAATTTCTGTGTTTCACCGTCAATAAGAAGGTCCAAGCGAAACAGTAAACATGGAGTGTAGCATAGGAATCTATAACTAGCGTCACAGGAATGGTTCAAAACATAGATAGTAAGAAGAGTCAGTCTTCGTATACTTAAGTCGGCATTTTGCCTTTTGTATTTAATTCCGATGCAATTTCTGTGTTTCATCGTCAATAAGAAGATCCAAGGGATACAGTAAACCTGAAGTGAAGCATCGGAATCCATAACTAGTGTCACAGGAATGGTTCAAAACATAGTCAGTAAGAAGAGTCAGTCTTCTTGTACTTACGTTGGCATTGTGAATTTTCTATTTAATTCCGATGCAATTTCTGTGTTTCATCGCCAATAAGAAGATCCAAGGGATACAGTAAACCTGAAGTGAAGCGTCGGAATCTATAACTAGTGTCACTGGAATGGTTCAAAGAATAGTCAGTAAGAAGAGTCAGTCGTCTTGTTCTTAAGTCGGCATTGTTCCTTTTGTATTTAATTCAGATGCAATTTCTGTGTTTCATCGTCAATAAGAACGTACAACTGATATAGTAAACCTGAAGTGAAGCATCGCAATCTATAACTAGTGCCACAGGAATGGTTCAAAACATAGACAGTAAGAAGAGTCAGTCTTCTTGTACTTAAGTCGGCATTGTGCCCTTTGTATTTAATTCCGATGCTATTTCTGTGTTTCATCGTCAATAAGAATGCCCAAGGGATACAGTAAACCTGAAGTGAAGCAACGGAATCTATAACTAGTATCACAGGAATGGTTCGAGTCATTGTCAATAAGAAGAGTCGGTCTTCATGTACTTAAGTCGGCCTTTTGTATTTAATTGCGATGCAATTTCTGTGTTTCACTAAGAAGTGAAGCATCGGAATCTATAACTAGTGTCACAGGAATGGTTCAAAACATAGTCAGTAAGAAGAGTCAGTCTTCTTGTACTTAAGTCGGCATTGTGCCTTTCGTATTTAATTCCAATGCAATCTCTGTGTTTCACCGTCAATAAGAAGGTCAGAGGGATACAGTAAACCTGAAGTGAAGAATCGGAATCTATAACAGGAATGGTTCAAACATATACATTTAGAAGAGTCAGTCTTCTTGTACTTAAGTCGGCATTGTGCCTTTTGTATTCAATACCGTGAAATTTCTGTGTTTCATCGTCAATAAGTAGGTCTAAGGGATACAGTAAACCTGGAGTGAAGCACCGGAATCTATAAGTAGAGTCACAGTAATGGTTCAAAACATAGAAAGTAAGAAGAGTCAGTCTTATTGTACTTAAGTCGACATTGTGCCTTTTGTATTTAATTCCGATGCAATTTCTGTGTTTCATCGTCAATAAGAAGGACAGAGGGATACAATAAACCTGAAGTGAAGCATCGGAATCTATAACTAGTGTCACAGGAATGGTTCAAAACATAGACAGTAAGAAGAGTCAGTCTTCGTGACCTTAAGTCGGCATTTTGCCTTTTGTATTTAAATCCGATGCAATTTCTGTGTTTCATCGTCAATACGAATGTCCAAGGGATACAGTAAACCTGAAGTGAAGCATCGGGATCTATAACTAGGGTCACAGGAATGGTTCAAAACGTAGTCAGTAAGAAGAGTCAGTCTTCTTGTCCTTAAGTTGGCATTGTGCCTTTTGTATTTAATTCCGATGCAATTTCTGTGTTTCATCGTCAATACGAAGGTCGGAGGGATACAGTAAACCTGAAGTGAAGCATCGGAATCCTCAACTAGTGTCACAGGAATGGTTCAAAACATAGGCAGTAGGAAGAGTCAGTCTTCCTGTACTTAAGTCGGCATTGTGCCTTTTGTATTTAATTCCGATGCAATTTCTGTGTTTCATCGTCAATAAGAAGGTCCAACGTATACAGTAAACTGACGTAAAGCATCGGAACCTATAACTAGTGTCACAGGAATTGTTCAAACTATTATCAGTAAGAAGAGTCAGTCTTCTTGTACTTAAGTCGGCATTGTGCCTTTTCTATTTAATTCCGATGCAATTTCTGTGTTTCATCGTCAATAAGAAGGTCCAAGGGATACAGTAAACCTGGAGTGAGGCATCGGAATCTAGAACAAGTGTCACAGGAAAGGTTCAAAACATCGACAGTAAGAAGAGTCAGTCTTCTTGTACTTAAGTCGGCATTGTGCCTTTTCTATTTAATTCCGATTCAATTTCTGTGTTTCATCGTCAATAAGAAGGTCCAACTGATATAGTAAACCGGGAGTGAAGCATCGCAATCTATAACTAGTGTCACAGGAATGGTTCAAAGCATAGACAGTAAGAAGAGTCAGTCTTCTTGTACTTAAGTCGGCATTGTGCCTTTTGTAATTAATTCCGATGCAATTTCTGTGTTTCATCGTCAATAAGAATGTCCAAGGGAGACAGTAAACCTGAAGTCAAGCATCGGAATCTATAACTAGTATCACAGGAATGTTTCAAATCATTGTCAATAAGAAGAGTTGGTCTTCATGTACTTAAGTCGGCATTGTGCCTTTTGTATTTAATTCCGATGCAATTTCTGTGTTTCATCGTTAATAAGAAGGTACAAGGGATACAGTAAACCTGAAGTGAAGCGTCGGAATCTATAACTAGTGTCACAGGAATGGTTCAAAACATAGCCATTAGGAAGAGTCAGTGTTCTTGTACTTAAGTCGGCATTGTGCATTTTCTATTTAATTCCGATGCAATTTCTGTGTTTCATCGTCACTAAGAAGGTCAGAGGGATACAGTAAACCTGAAGTGAAGCATCTGAATCTATAACTAGTGTCACAGGAATGGTTCAAAACATAGTTAGTAAGAAGAGTCAGTCTTCTTGTACTTAAGTCGGCATTGTGCCATTCGTATTTAATTCCGATGCAATTTCTGTGTTTCACCGACAATAAGAAGGTCAGAGGGATACAGTAAAGCTGAAGTGAAGCATCGGAATCTATAACTAGTGTCACAGGAATGGTTCAAAGCATAGTCAGTAAGAAGATTCACTCATCTTGTACTTAAGTAGGCATTGTGCCTTTCGTACTTAATTCCGATGCTATTTTTGTGTTTCACCGTCAATAAGAAAGTCAGAGGGATACAGTAAACCTGAAGTGAAGCATCGAAATCTATAACCAGTGTCACAGGAATGGTTCAAACATATACTGTAAGAAGAGTCAGTCTTCTTGTACTTAAGTCAGCATTGTGCATTTTGTATTTAAATCCGGTGCAATTTCTGTGTTTCATCGTCAATAAGAGGGTCAGAGGGATACAGTAAACATAATGTCAAGCATCGGAATCTATAACTAGTGTCACAGGAATGGTTCAAAACATAGTAAGAAGAGTCAGTCCTCGTGTCCTTATGTCGGCATTGTGCCTTTTGTTTTTAATTCCGATGCAATTTCTGTGTTTCATCGTCAATAAGTAGGTCCAAGGGATACAGTAAACCTGGAGTGATGCACCGGAATCTATAACTAGAGTCACAGTAATTGTTCAAAACATAGACAGTAAGAAGAGTCAGTCTTCTTGTACTTAAGTTGGCATTGTGCCCTTTGTATTTAATTCCGATGCAATTTCAGTGTTTCATTGTCAATAAGAAGGTCCAAGGGATACAGTAAACCTGAAGTGAAGCTTCGGAATCTATAACTAGTGTCACTGGAATGGTTCAAAATATAGACAGTAAGAAGAGTCAGTCTTCTTGTACTTAAGTTGGCATTGTGCCTTTTCTATTTAATTCCGATGCAATTTCTGTGTTTCATCGTCAATAAGAAGGTCAGAGGGATACAATAAAACAGGAGTGAAGCATCGGAATCTATTACTAGTGTCACAGGAAAGATTCAAAACATAAACAGTAAGAAGAGTCAGTCTTCGTGTACTTATGTTGGCATTTTGCCATTTGTATTTAATTCCGATGCAATTTCTGTGTTACATCGTCAATAAGAAGGTCCAAGGGATACAGTAAACCTGAAGTGAAGCATCGGAATCTATAACTAGTGTCACAGGAATGGTTCAAAACATAGACAGTAAGAAGAGTCAGTCTTCGTGAACTTAAGTCGGCATTTTGCCTTTTGTATTTAAATCCGATGCAATTTCTGTGTTTCATCGTCAATACGAATGTCCAAGGGATACAGTAAACCTGAAGTGAAGCATCGGGATCTATAACTAGGGTCACAGGAATGGTTCAAAACGTAGTCAGTAAGAAGAGACAGTCTTCTTGTCCTTAAGTTGGCATTGTGCCTTTTGTATTTAATTCCGATGCAATTTCTGTGTTTCATCGTCAATATGAAGGTCGGAGGGATACAGTAAACCTGAAGTGAAGCATCGGAATCCTCAACTAGTGTCACAGGAATGGTTCAAAACATAGGCAGTAGGAAGAGTCAGTCTTCCTGTACTTAAGTCGGCATTGTGCCTTTTGTATTTAATTCCGATGCAATTTCTGTGTTTCATCGTCAATAAGAAGGTCTAACGTATACAGTAAACTGACGTAAAGCATCGGAACCTATAACTAGTGTCACAGGAATGGTTCAAACTATAATCAGTAAGAAGAGTCAGTCTTCTTGTACTTAATCTCGGCATTGTGCCTTTTCTATTTAATTCCGATGCAATTTCTGTGTTTCATCGTCAATAAGAAGGTCCAAGGGATACAGTAAACCTGGAGTGAGGCATCGGAATCTATAACAAGTGTCACAGGAAAGGTTCAAAACATCGACAGTAAGAAGAGTCAGTCTTCTTGTACTTAAGTCGGCATTGTGCCTTTTCTATTTAATTCCGATGCAATTTCTGTGTTTCATCGTCAATAAGAAGGTTCTAGGTATACAGTAAACCTGAAGTGAAGCTTCGGAATCCATAACTAGTGTCACAGGAATGGTTCAAAACATAGTCCGGAAGAAGAGTCAGTCTTTTTGTACTTAAGTCGGCATTGTGCCCTTTGTATTTAATTCCGATGCAATTTCTGTGTTTCATCGTCATTAAGAAGGTCCAAGAGAAACAGTAAACCTGATGTGAAGCGTCGGAATCTATAACTAGTGTCACAGGAATGGTTCAAAACATAGCCAGTAGGAAGAGTCAGTGTTCTTGTACTTAAGTCGGCATTGTGCCTTTTGTATTTGATTCCGATTTAATTTCTGTGTTTCATCGTCAATAAGAAGGTCCAAGGGATACAGTAGACCTGAAGTGAAGCATCGGAAACTACAACTAGTGTCACAGGATTGGTTCAAAACATAGACAGTAAGAAGAGTCAGTCTTCTTGTACTTAAGTCGGCATTGTGTCTTTTCTATTTAATTCCGATGCAATTTCTGTGTTTCATCGTCACTAAGAAGGTCAGAATGATACAGTAAAACTGAAGTGAAGCATCGGAATCTATAACTAGTGTCACAGGAATTGTTCAAAACATAGTCAGTAAGAACAGTCAGTCTTCTTCTACTTAAGTCGGCATTGTGCCTTTTGTATTTAATTCCGAAGGTATTTCTGAGTTTCATCGTCAATAAGAAGGTCAGAGGGATACAGTAAACCTAAAGTGAAGCATCGGAATCTATAACTAGTGTCACAGGAATGGTTCAGAACATAGTCAGTAAGAAGAGACAGTCGTCTTGTCCTTAAGTCGGCATTGTGCCTATTGTATTTAATTCAGATGCAATTTCTGTGTTTCATCGTCAATAAGAAGGTCCAACTGATATAGTAAACCTGGAGTGAAGCATCGCAATCTATAACTAGTGTCACAGGAATGGTTCAAAACATAGACAGTAAGAAGAGTCAGTCTTCTTGTACTTAAGTCGGCATTGTGCCTTTTGTATTTAATTCCGATGCAATTTCTGTGTTTCATCGTTAATAAGAAGGTACAAGGGATACAGTAAACCTGAAGTGAAGCGTCGGAATCTATAACTAGTGTCACAGGAATGGTTCAAAACATAGACAGTAGGAAGAGTCAGTGTTCTTGTACTTAAGTCGGCATTGTGCATTTTCTATTTAATTCCGATGCAATTTCTGTGTTTCATCGTCACTAAGAAGGTCAGAGGGATATATTGAACCTGAAGTGATGCATCTGAATCCATAACTAGTGTCACAGGAATGGTTCAAAACATAGTTAGTAAGAAGAGTCAGTCTTCTTGTACTTAAGTCGGCATTGTGCCATTCGTATTTAATTCCGATGCAATTTCTGTGTTTCACCGACATTAAGAAGGTCAGAGAGATACAGTAAAGCTGAAGTGAAGCATCGGAATCTATAACTAGTGTCACAGGAATGGTTCAAAGCATAGTCAGTAAGGAGACACACTCATCTTGTACTTAAGTCGGCATTGTGCCTTTCGTACTTAATTCCGATGCAATTTTTGTATTTCACCGTCAATAAGAAGGTCAGAGGGATACAGTAAACCTGAAGTGAAGCATCGAAATCTATAACCAGTGTCACAGGAATGGTTCAAACATATACAGTAAGAAGAGTCAGTCTTCTTGTACTTAAGTCAGCATTGTGCATTTTGTATTTAAATCCGGTGCAATTTCTGTGTTTCATCGTCAATAAGAGGGTCAGAGGGATACAGTAAACATAATGTCAAGCATCGGAATCTATAACTAGTGTCACAGGAATGGTTCAAAACATAGTAAGAAGAGTCAGTCCTCGTGTCCTTATGTCGGCATTGTGCCTTTTGTTTTTAATTCCGATGCAATTTCTGTGTTTCATCGTCAATAAGTAGGTCCAAGCGATACAGTAAACCTGGAGTGATGCACCGGAATCTATAACTAGAGTCACAGTAATTTTTCAAAACATAGACAGTAAGAAGAATCGGTCTTCTTGTACTTAAGTCGGCATTGTGCCTTTTGTATTTAATTCCGATGCAATTTCAGTGTTTCATTGTCAATAAGAAGGTCCAAGGGATACAGTAAACCTGAAGTGAAGCTTCGGAATCTATAACTAGTGTCACTGGAATGGTTCAAAATATAGACAGTAAGAAGAGTCAGTCTTCTTGTACTTAAGTCGGCATTGTGCCTTTTCTATTTAATTCCGATGCAATTTCTGTGTTTCATCGTCAATAAGAAGGTCAGAGGGATACAATAAACCAGGCGTGAAGCATCGGAATCTATAACTAGTGTCACAGGAAAGATTCAAAACATAAACAGTAAGAAGAGTAAGTCTTCGTGTACTTATGTTGGCATTTTGCCTTTTGTATTTAATTCCGATGGAATTTCTGTGTTTCATCGTCAATAAGAAGGTCCAAGGGATAGAGTAAACCTGAAGTGAAGCATCGGAATCTATAACTAGTGTCACAGGAATGGATCAAAACATAGACAGTAACAAGAGTCAGTCTTCTTGTCCTTAAGTCGGCATTGTGCCTTTTGTATTTAATTCCGATGCAATTTCTGTGTTTCATCGGCAATAAGGTCAAAGGGATACAGTAAACCTGAAGTGAAGCATCGGAATCTATAACTAGTGTCACAGGAATGGTTCAAAACGTAGACAGTAGGAAGAGTCAGTCTTCTTGTACTTAAGTCGGCATTGTGCCTTTTGTACTTAATTCCGATGGAATTTCTGTGTTTCATCGTCAATAAGACGGTCAGAGGGATACAGTAAACCTGAAGTGAAGCATCGGAATCCAAAACTAGTGTCACAGGATTAGTTCAAAACATAGACAGTAGGTAGAGTCAGTCTTCTTGTACGTAAGTCGGCATTGTGCCTTTTGTATTTAATTCCGATGCAATTTCTGTGTTTCATCGTCAATACGAAGGTCCAAGGTATACAATAAACCTGAAGTGAAGCATCGGAATCTATAACCAGTGTCACAGAAATGGTTTATAACATAGTCAGCAAGAAGAGTCAGTCTTCTTGTACTTAAGTCGGCATTGTGCATTTTCTATTTAAATCCGATGCAATTTCTGTGTTTCATCGTTAATAATAAGGTCCAAGGGAAACATTAAACCTGAAGTGAAGTATCGGAATCTATAACTAATGTCACAGGAATGGTTCCACACATAGACAGTACGAAGAGTCAGAGTTCTTGTACCTAAGTCGGCATTGTGGCTTTTGTATTTAATTCTGATGCAATTTCTGTGTTTCATCGTCAATAAGAAGGTCTGAGGGATACAGTAAACCTGAAGTGAAGCATCGGAATCTATAACTACTGTCACAGGAATGGTTCAAAGCATAGTCAGTAAGAAGAGTTAGTCTTCTTGTCCTTAAGTCGGCATTGTGCCTTTTGTATTTAATTCCGGTGCAATTTCTGTGTTTCATCGGCAATAAGGTCAGAGGGATACAGTAAACCTAAAGTGAAGCATCGGAATCTATAACTAGTGTCACAGGAATGGTTCAAAACATAGACAGTAGGAAGAGTCAGTCTTCTTGTACTTTAGTCGGCATTGTGCCTTTTGTATTTAATTCCGATGCAATTTCTGTGTCTCATCGTCAATTAGAAGGTCAGATGGATACAGTAAACCTGAAGTGAAGCATCGGAATCCAAAACTAGTATCACAGGAATGGTTCAAAATATAGACAGTAGGAAGAGTCAGTCTTCTTGTACGTAAGTCGGCATTGTGCCTTTTGTATTTATTTCCGATGCAATTTCTGTGTTTCATCGTCAATAAGAAGGTCCAAGGTATACAGCAAACCTGAAGTGAAGCATTTGAATCTATAACTAGTGTCACAGGAATGGTTCAAATCATTGTCAATAAGAAGAGTCGGTCTTCATGTACTTAAGTCGGCATTGTGCCTTTTGTATTTACTTCCGATGCAATTTCTATCTTTCATCGTCAATAAGACGGTAAAAGGGATACGGTAAACCTGAAGTGAAGCGTCGGAATCTATAACTAGTGTCACAGGAATGGTTCAAAACATAGACAGTAGGAAGAGTCAGTGTTCTTGTACTTAAGTCGGCATTGTGCCTTTTGTATTTAATTCCGATGCAATTTCTGTGTTTCATCGTCAATAACAAGGTCCAAGGGATACAGTAAACCTGAAGTGAAGCATCGGAATCTACAACTAGTGTCACAGGATTGGTTCAAAACATAGACAGTAAGAAGAGTCAGTCCTCGTGTCCTTGTGTCGGCATTGTGCCTTTTGTTTTTAATTCCGATGCAATTTCTGTGTTTCATCGTCAATAAGTAGGTCCAAGTGATACAGTAAACCTGGAGTGATGCACCGGAATCTATAACTAGAGTCACAGTAATTGTTCAAAACATAGACAGTAAGAAGAGTCGGTCTTCTTGTAGTTATGTCGGCATTGTGTCTTTTCTATTTAATTCCGATGCAATTTCTGTGTTTCATCGTCACTAAGAAGGTCAGAGGGATACAGTAAACCTGAAGTGAAGCATCGGAATCTATAACTAGTGTCACAGGAATGGTTCAAAGCATAGTCAGTAAGAAGACACACTCATCCTGTACTTAAGTCGGCATTGTGTCTTTCGTACTTAATTCCGATGCAATTTTTGTGTTTCACCGTCAATAAGAAGGTCAGAGGGATACAGTAAACCTGAAGTGAAGCATCGAAATCTATAACCAGTGTCACAGGAATGGTTCAAACATATACAGTAAGAAGAGTCAGTCTTCTTGTACTTAAGTCGGCATTGTGCATTTTGTATTTAATTCCGGTGCAATTTCTGTGTTTCATCGTCAATAAGAGTGTCAGAGGGATACAGTAAACATGATGTCAAGCATCGGAATCTATAACTAGTGTCACAGGAATGGTTCAAAACATAGACAGTAAGAAGAGTCAGTCCTCGTGTCCTTATGTCGGCATTGTGCCTTTTGTTTTTAATTCCGATGCAATTTCTGTGTTTCATCGTCAATAAGTAGGTCCAAGTGATACAGTAAACCTGGAGTGATGCACCGGAATCTATAACTAGAGTCACAGTAATTGTTCAAAACATAGACAGTAAGAAGAGTCGGTCTTCTTGTAATTAGGTCGGCATTGTGCCTTTTGTATTTAATTCCGATGCAATTTCAGTGTTTCATCGTCAATAAGAAGGTCCAAGGGATACAGTAAACCTGAAGTGAAGCATCTGAATCTATAACTAGTGTCACAGGAATGGTTCAAAACATAGACAGTAAGAAGAGTCAGTCTTCTTGTCCTTAAGTCGGCATTGTGCCTGTTGTATTTAATTCCTATGCAATTTCTGTGTTTCATCGGCAATAAGGTCTGAGGGATACAGTAAACCTGAAGTGAAGCATCGGAATCTATAACTAGTGTCACAGGAATGGTTCAAAACGTAGACATTAGGAAGAGTCAGTCTTCTTGTACTTAAGTCGGCATTGTGCCTTTTGTAATTAATTTCGATGCAGTTTCTGTGTTTCATCGTCAATGAGAAGGTCAGAGGGATACAGTAAACCTGAAGTGAAGCATCGGAATCCAAAACTAGTGTCACAGGATTAGTTCAAAGCATAGACAGTAGGTAGAGTCAGTCTTCATGTACGTATGTCGGCATTGTTCCTTTTGTATTTAATTCCGATGCAATTTCTGTGTTTCATCGTCAATACGAAGGTCCAAGGTATACAGCAAACCTGAAGTGAAGCATCGGAATCTATAACTAGTGTCACAGGAATGGTTCAAAGCATAGTCAGTAAGAAGAGTCAGTCTTCTTGTACTTAAGTCGGCATTGTGCCTTTTCTATGTAATTCCGATGCAATTTCTGTGTTTCATCGTCAATAAGAAGGTCCAAGGGATACAGTAAACCTGGAGAGAAGCTTCGGAATCTGTCACTAGTGTTACAGGAATGGTTCAAAACATAGACAGTAGGAAGAGTCAGTGTTCTTGTACTTAAGTCGGCATTGTGCCTTTTGTATTTAATTCCGATGCAACTTCTGTCCTTCATCGTCAATAAGAAGGTCAGAGGGATACAATAAACCTGAAGTGAAGCATCGGAATCTATAACAAGTGACACAGGAATGGTTCAAAACGTAGACAGTAATAAGAGTAGGTCTTCATGTACTTAAGTCGGAATTTTGCCTTTTGTATTTTATTCAGTTGCAATTTCTGTGTTTCATCGTCAGTAAGAAGCTCCAAGGGATACAGTAAACCTGAAGTGAAGCATCGGAATCTATAACTAGTGTCACAGGAATGGTTCAAAGCATAGTCAGTAAGGAGAGTCAGTCTTCTTGTACTTATGTCGGCATTGTGACTTTTCCATTTAATTCCGAGGCAATTTCTGTGTTTCATCGTCAATAACAAGGTCCAAGGGATACAATTAACCTGGAGCGAAGCATCGGAATCTATAACTAGTGTCAATGGAATGGTTCAAAACATAGACAGTAAGAAGAGTCAGTCTTCTTGTACTTAAGTCGGCATTGTGCCTTTTGTATTTAATTCCGATGCAATTTATGTGCTTCATCGTCAATATGAAGGTCGAAGGGATACAGTAAACCTGAAGTGAAGCATCGTAATCAATAACTAGAGTCACACTAATGGTTCAAAACAAAGTCAGTAAGAAGAGTCAGTCTTTTTGTCCTTAAGTCAGCATTGTGCCTTTTGTATTTAATTCCGATGCAATTTCTGTGTTTCATCGTCAATAAGAAGGTCCAAGGGATACAGTAAACCTGGAGTGTAGCATCGGAATCTATAACTTGTGTCACAGGAATGGTTCAAAACATAGACAGTAAGAAGAGTCAGTCTTCGTGTACTTAAGTCGGCATTTTGCCTATTGTATTTAATTCCGATGCACTTTCTGTGTTTCATCGTCAATAAGAAGGTCCAAGGGATACAGTAAAGCGGAAGTGAAGCATCGGAACCTATAACTAGTGTCACAGGAATGGTTCAAAACATAGTCAGTAAGAAGAGTCAGTCTTCTTGTACTTAAGTCTGCATTGTGCCTTTTCTATTGTATTCCGATGCAATTTCTGTGTTACATCGTCAATAAGTAGGTCCAAGGGATACAGTAAACCTGGAGTGAAGCACCGGAATCTATAACTAGAGTCACAGTAATGGTTCAAAGCATAGACAGTAAGAAGAGTCGGTCTACTTGTACTTAAGTCGGCATTGTGCCTTTTGTATTTAATTCCGATGCAATTTCAGTGTTTCATCGTCAATAAGAAGATAAGAGGGATACAGTAAACTTGGAGTGAAGCATCGGAATCTATAACTAGTGTCAATGGAATGGTTGAAAACATAGACAGCAAGAAGAGTCAGTCTTCGTGTACTTATGGCGGCATTTTGCCTTTTGTATTTAATTCCGATGCAATTTCTGTGTTTCATCGTCAATAAGAAGGTCCAAGGGATACAGTAAACCGGAAGTGAAGCATCGGAATCTATAACTAGTGTCACAGGAATGGTTCAAAACATAGTCAGTAAGAAGAGTCAGTCTTCTTGTACTTAAGTCTGCATTGTGCCTTTTCTATTTTCTTCCGATGCAATTTCTGTGCTTCATCGTCAATAAGAAGGTCAGAGGGATACAGTAAACCTGAAGTGAAGCATCGGAATCTATAACTAGGGTCACAGGAATGGTTCAAAACATAGTCAGTACGAAGTGTCAGTCTTCTTGTACTTAAGTCTGCATTCTGCCTTTCGTATTTAATTTCGATGCAATTTCTGTGTTTCACCGTCAATAAGAAGGTCAGAGGGAGACAGTAAACCTGAAGTGATGCATCGGAATCAATAACTAGTGTCACAGTAATGGTTCAAACGTAGACAGTAAGAAGAGTCAGTCAACTTGTACTTAAGTCGGCATTGTGCCTTTTGTATTTAATTCCGATGCAATTTCTGTGTTTCATCGTCAATAAGACGGTCAGAGGAATAGAGTAAACCTGGAGTGAAGCGTCGGAATCTATAACTAGAGTAACAGTAATGGTTCAAAACATAGACAGTACGAAGAGTCAGTCTTCTTGTACTTAAGTCGGCATTGTGGCTTTTGTATTTAATTCCGATGCAATTTCTGTGTTTCATCGTCTATAAGAAGGTCAGAGGGATACAGTAAACCTGAAGAGAAGCATCGGAATCTATAACTAGTGTCACAGGAATGGTTCAAACATAGTCAGTAAGAAGAGTCAGTCTTCTTGTCCTTGGGTCGGCATTGTGCATTTTGTATTTAATTCCGATGCAATTTCTGTGTTTCATCGGCAATAAGGTCAGTGGGATACAGTAAACCTGATGTGAAGTATCGGAATCTATAACTAGTGTCACAGGAATGGTTCACAACATAGACAGTAGGAAGAGTCAGTCTTCTTGTACTTAAGTCGGCATTGAGCCTTTTGTATTTGATTCCGATGCAATATCTGTGTTTCATCGTCAATAAGAAGGTCAGAGGGTTACAGTAATCCTGATGTGAAGCATCAGAATCCAAAACTAATGTCACAGCAATGGTTCAAACATAGACAGTATGAAGAGTCAGTCTTCTTGTACGTAAGTCGGCATTGTGCTTTTTGTATTTAATTCCGATGCAATTTCTGTGTTTCATCATCAATAAGAAAGTCCAAAGTATACAGTAAACCTGAAGTGATGCATCGGAATCTATAACTAGTGTCACAGGAATGTTTCATAACATAGTCAGAAATAAGAGTCGGTCTTCTTGTCCTTAAGTCGGCATTGTGCCTATTGTATTTAATTCCGATGCAATTTCTGTGTTTCATCGTCAATAAGATGGTCCAAGGGTCTAGTAAACCTGGAGTGAAGCATCGGAATCTATAACTAGTGTCACAGGAATGGTTCTAAACATAGACAGTAAGAAGAGTCAGTCTTCTTGTACTTAAGTCGGCATTGTGCCTTTTGTATTTAATTCCGATGAAATTTCTGTGTTTCATCGTCAATAAGAATGTCCAAGGGATACAGTAAACCTGAAGTGAAGCATCGGAATCTATAACTAGTATCACAGGAATGGTTCAAATCATTGTCAATAAGAAGAGTCGGTCTTCATGTACTTAAGTCGGCATTGTGCCTCTTGTATTTAATTCCGAAGCAATTTCTGTGTTTCATCGTCAATAAGAAGGTACAAGGGATACAGTAAACCTGAAGTGAAGCGTCGGAATCTATAACTAGTGTCACAGAAATGGTTCAAAACATAGACAGTGGGAAGAGTCAGTCTTCTTGTACTTAAGTCGGCATTGTGCATTTTGTATTTAATTCCGAAGCAATTTCTGTGTTTCATCGTCAATAAGTAGGTCCAAGGGATACAGTAAACCTGGAGTGAAGCACCGGAATCTATAACTAGAGTCACAGTAATGGTTCAAAACATAGACAATAAGAAGAGTCGATCTTCTTGAACTTAAGTCGGCATTCTGCCTTTTGTATCTAATTCCGATGCAAATTCAGTGTATCATCGTCAATAAGAAGGTCCAAGGGATACAGTAAACCTGAAGTAAAGCATCGGAATCTATAACTAGTGTCACTGGAATGTTTCAAAATATAGACTGTAAGAAGAGTCAGTCTTCTTGTACTTAAGTCGGCATTGTGCCTTTTCTATTTAATTCCGATGCAATTTCTGTGATTAATCGTCAATAAGAAGGTCCAAGGGATACAGTAAACCTGAAGTGAAGCATCGGAATCTATAACTAGTGTCACAGAAATGGTTCAAAACATATACAGTAGGAAGAGTCTCTCTCCTTGTACTGAAGTCTGCATTGTGCCTTTCGTATTTAATTCCGATGCAATTTATGTGTTTCACCGTCAATAAGAAGGTCAGAGGGATACAGTAAACCTCAAGTGAAGCATCGGAATCTATAACTAGTGTCACAGGAATGGTTCAAACATAGACAGTAAGAGGAGTCAGTCATCTTGTACTTAAGTCGGCATTGTGCCTTTTGTATTTAATTCCGATGAAATTTCTGTGTCTCATCGTCAATAAGATGGTCCAAGGGATAGAGTAAACCTGGAGTAAGGCATCGGAATCTATAAGTAGTGTCACAGGATTGGTTCAAAACATAGACAGTAAGAAGAGTCAGTCTTGTTGAACTTAAGTCGGCATTGTTTCTTTTGTATTTAATTCCGATGCAATTTCTGTGTTTCATCGTCAATAAGGTCAGAGGGATACAATAAACCAGGAGTGAAGCATCGGAATCTGTAACTAGTGTCACAGGAATGATTCAAAACATAGACAGTAAGAAGAGTCAGTCTTCGTGTACATATGTCGGCATTTTGCCTTTTGTATTTAATTCCGATGCAATTTCTGTGTTTCATCGTCAATAACAAGGTCCAAGGGATACAGTAAACCTGGATTGAAGCATCGGAATCTATAACTAGTGGTAATGGAATGCTTCAAATATAGACAGTAAGAAGAGTCAGTCTTCTTGTACTTAAGTTGGCATTGTGCCTTTTCTATTTTATTCTGATGCAATTTCTGTGTTTCATCGTCAATAAGAAGGCCAGAGGGATACAGTAAACCTGAAGTGAAGCATCGGAATCTATAACTAGTATCACAGGAATGGTTCAAATCATTGTCAATAAGAAGAGTCGGTCTTCATGTACTTAAGTCGGCATTGTGCCTCTTGTATTTAATTCCGAAGCAATTTCTGTGTTTCATCGTCAATAAGAAGGTACAAGGGATACAGTAAACCTGAAGTGAAGCGTCGGAATCTATAACTAGTGTCACAGAAATGGTTCAGAACATAGACAGTGGGAAGAGTCAGTCTTCTTGTACTTAAGTCGGCATTGGGCCTTTTGTATTTAATTCCGAAGCAATTTCTGTGTTTCATCGTCAATAAGTAGGTCCAAGGGATACAGTAAACCTGGAGTGAAGCACCGGAATCTATAACTAGCGTCACAGTAATGGTTCAAACATAGACAATAAGAAGAGTCGATCTTCATGTACTTAAGTCGGCATTCTGCCTTTTGTATCTAATTCCGATGCAATTTCAGTGTATCATCGTCAATAACAAGGTCCAAAGGATACAGTAAACCTGAAGTAAAGCATCGGAATCTATAACTAGTGTCACTGGAATGTTTCAAAATATAGACAGTAAGAAGAGTCAGTCTTCTTGTACTTACGTCGGCATTGTGCCTTTTCTATTTAATTCCGATGCAATGTCTGTGATTCATCGTCAATAAGAAGGTCCAAGGGATACAATAAACCTGAAGTGAAGCATCGGAATCTATAACTAGTGTCACAGAAATGGTTCAAAACATATACAGTAGGAGGAGTCAGTCTTCTTGTACTTAAGTCTGCATTGTGCCTTTCGTATTTAATTCCGATGCAATTTATGTGTTTCACCGTCAATAAGAAGGTCAGAGGGATACAGTAAACCTCAAGTGAAGCATCGGAATCTATAACTAGTGTCACAGGAATGGTTCAAACATAGACAGTAAGAGGAGTCTGTCTTCTTGTACTTAAGTCGGCATTGTGCCTTTTGTATTTAATTCCGTTGAAATTTCTGTGTCTCATCGTCAATAAGAAGGTCCAAGGGATAGAGTAAACCTGGAGTAAGGCATCGGAATCTATAACTAGTGTCACAGGATCGGTTCAAAACATAGACAGTAAGAAGAGTCAGTCTTGTTGTACTTAAGTCGGCATTGTTACTTTTGTATATAATTCCGATGCAATATCTGTGTTTCATCGTCAATAAGAAGGTCAGAGGGATACAATAAACCAGGAGTGAAGCATCGGAATCTGTAACTAGTGTCACAGGAATGATTCAAAACATAGACAGTAAGAAGAGTCAGTCTTCGTGTACATTTGTCGGCATTTTGCCTTTTGTATTTAATTCCGATGCAATTTCTGTGTTTCATCGTTAATAAGGAGGTCCAAGGGATACAGTAAACCTGGATTGAAGCATCGGAATCTATAACTAGTGTCAATGGAATGCTTCAAACATAGACAGTAAGAAGAGTCAGTCTTCTTGTACTTAAGTCGGCATTGTGCCTTTTCTATTTTATTCTGATGCAATTTCTGTGTTTCATCGTCAATAAGAAGGCCAGAGGGATACAGTAAACCTGAAGTGAAGCATCGGAATCTATAACTAGTGTCACAGGAATGGTTCAAAACGTAGTCAGTAAGAAGTGTCAGTCTTCTTGTACTTAAGTCTGCATTGTGTCTTTCGTATTTAATTCCGATGCAATTTCTGTGTTTCACCGTCAATAAGAAGGTCAGAGGGATACAGTAAACCTCAAGTGAAGCATCGGAATCTATAACTAGTGTCACAGGAATGGTTCAAACATAGACAGTAAGAGGATTCAGTCTTCTTTTACTTAAGTCGGGATTGTGCCTTTTGTATTTAATTCCGATGCAATTTCTGTGTTTCATCTTCAGTAAGAAGGTCCAAAGGATACAGTAAACCGGAAGTGAAGCATCGGAATCTTTAACTAGTGCCACAGGAATGGTTCAAAACATAGACAGTAAGAAGAGTCAGTCTTCTTGTCCTTAAGTCGGCATTGTGCCTTTTGTATTTAATTCCGATCCAATTTCTGAGTTTCACCGTCAATAAGAAGGTCAGAGGGATACAGTAAACCTGAAGTGAAGCATCTAAATCTATAACCAGTGTCACTGGAATGGTTCAAACATATACAGTAAGAAGAGTCAGTCTTCTTGTACTTAAGTCGGCATTGTGCTTTTTGTATTTAATTCCGGTGCAATTTCTGTGTTTCATCGTCAATAAGAGGGTCAGAGGGATACAGTAAACATGATGTCAAGCATCGGAATCTATAACTAGTGTCACAGGAATGGTTCAAAACATAGTCATTAAGAAGAGTCAGTCCTCGTGACCTTATGTCGGCATTGTGCCTTTTGATTTTAATTCCGATGCAATTTCTGTGTTTCATCGTCAATAAGAAGGTCCAAGGGATACAGTAAACCTGAAGTGAAGCATCGGAATCCAAAACTGGTTTCACAGGAATGGTTCAAAACATAGACAGTAAGAAGAGTCAGTCTTCTTGTACTTAAGTCGGCATTGTGCATTTTCTATTTAAATCCGATGCAATTTCTGTGTTTCATCCTCAATAAGAAGGTCCAAAGTGTACAGTAAACCTGAAGTGAAGCATTGGAATCTATAACTAGTGTCACTGGAATGGTTCAAAATATAGACAGTAAGTAGAGTCAGTCTCTTGTACTTAAGTAGGCATTGTGCCGTTTGTATTTAATTCCGATGCAATTTCTGTGATTCATCGTCAATAAGAAGGTCCAAGGGATACAGTGAACCTGAAGTGAAGCATCCGACTCTATAACTAGTGTCGCAGAAATGCTTCAAAACATAGACAGTAGGAAGAGTCAGTCATCTCATACTTAAGTCAGCATTGTGCCTTTTGTATTTAATTCCGATGCAATTTCTGTGTTTCATCGTTAATAATAAGGTCCAAGGGAAACATTAAACCTGAAGTGAAGCATCGGAATCTATAACTAGTGTCACAGGAATAGTTCCACGCATAGACAATACGAAGAGTCAGAGTTCTTGTACTTAAGTCGGCATTGTGGCTTTTGTATTTAATTCCAATGCAATTTCTGTGTTTCATCGTCAATAAGAAGGTCTGAGGGATACAGTAAACCTGAAGTGAAGCATCGGAATCTATAACTACTGTCACAGGAATGGTTTAAAACATAGTCAGTAAGAAGAGTTAGTCTTCTTGTCCTTAAGTCGGCATTGTGCCTTTTGTATTTAATTCCGATGCAATTTCTGTGTTTCATCGGCTATAAGGTCAGAGGGATACAGTAAACCTGAAGTGACGCATCGGAATCTATAACTAGTGTCACAGGTATGGTTCAAAACATAGACAGTAGGAAGAGTCGGTCTTCTTGTACTTAAGTCGGCATTGTGCCTTTTGTATTTAATTCCGATGCAATTTCTGTGTCTCATCATCAATAAGAAGGTCAGTTGGATACAGTAAACCTGAAGTGAAGCATCGGAATCCAAAACTAGTGTCACAGGAATGGTTCAAAACATAGACAGTAGGAAGAGTCAGTCTTCTTGTACGTAAGTCGGCATTGTGCCTTTTGTATATCATTCAGATGCAATTTCTGTGTTTCATCGTCAATAAGAAGGTCCAAGGGAAACAGTAAACCTGAAGTGAAGCATCGGAACCTATAACTAGTGTCACAGGAATGGTTCATAACATAGTCAGAAAGAAGAGTCAGTCTTCTTGTACTTAAGTCGGCATTGTGCATTTTCTATTTAATTTCGATGCAAATTCTGTGTCTCATCGTCAATAAGAAGGTCCAAGGGACAGAGTAAACCTGCAGTAAAGCATCGGAATCTATAACTAGTGTCACAGGAATGGTTCAAAACATAGACAGTAAGAAGAGTCAGTCTTCTGAGACTGAAGTCGGCATTGTGACTTGTATTTAATTCCGATGCAATTTCTGTGTTTAACCGTCAATAAGAAGGTCAGAGGGATACAATAAACTAGGAGTGAAGCATCGGAATCTGTAACTAGTGTCACAGGAATGATTCAAAACATAGACAGTAAGAAGAGTCAGTCTTCGTGTACATATGTCGGCATTTTGCTTTTTGTATTTAATTCCGATGCAATTTCTGTGTTTCATCGTCAATAAGAAGGTCCAAGGGATACAGTAAACCTGGAGTGAAGCATCGGAATCTATAACTAGTGTCAATGGAATGCTTCAAACATAGACAGTAAGAAGAGTCAGTCTTCTTTTACTTAAGTCGGCATTGTGCCTTTTCTATTTTATTCTGACGCAATTTCTGTGTTTCATCGTCAATAATAAGGCCAGAGGGATACAGTAAACCTGATGTGAAGCATCGGAATCTATAACTAGTGTCACAGGAATGGTTCAAAACATAGTCAGTAAGAAGTGTCAGTCTTCTTGTACTTAAGTCTGCATTGTGCCTTTCGTATTTAATTCCGATGCAATTTCTGTGTTTCATCGTCAATAAGAAGGTCCAAGGGATACAGTAAACCTGAAGTGAAGCATCGGAATCTTTAACTAGTGTCACAGGAATGGTTCAAAACATAGACAGTAAGAAGAGTCAGTCTTCTTGTCCTTAAGTCGGCATTGTGCCTTTTGTATTTAATTCCGATGCAATTTCTGTGTTTCACCGTCAATAAGAAGGTCAGAGGGATACAGTAAACCTGAAGTGAAGCATCGAAATCTATAACCAGTGTCACAGGAATGGTTCAAACATATACAGTAAGAAGAGTCAGTCTTCTTGTACTTAAGTCGGCATTGTGCTTTTTGTATTTAATTCCGGTGCAATTTCTGTGTTTCATCGTCAATAAGAGGGTCAGAGGGATACAGTAAACATGATGTCAAGCATCGGAATCTATAACTAGTGTCACAGGAATGGTTCAAAACATAGCAGTAAGAAGAGTCAGTCCTCGTGTCCTTATGTCGGCATTGTGCCTTTTGTTTTTAATTCCGATGCTATTTCTGTGTTTCATCGTCAATAAGTATGTCCAAGGGATACAATAAACCTGTAGTGATGCACCGGAAGCTATAACAAGAGTCACAGTAATTGTTCAAAACATAGACAGTAAAAAGAGACTGTCTTCTTGTACTTAGGTCGGCATTGTGGCTTTTGTATTTAATTCCGATGCAATTTCAGTGTTTCATCGTCAATAAGAAGGTCCAAGGGATACAGTAAACCTGAAGTGAAGCATCGGAATCCTAAACTGGTGTCACAGGAATGGTTCAAAACATAGACAGTAAGAAGAGTCAGTCTTCTTCTACGTAAGTCGGCATTGTGCCTTTTGTATTTAATTCCGATGCAATTTCTGTGTTTCATCGTCAATAAGAAGGTCCAAAGTATACAGTAAACCCGAAGTGAAGCATCGGAATCTATAACTAGTGTCACAGGAATGGTTCATAACATAGTCAGCAAGAAGAGTCAGTCTTCTTGTACTTAAGTCGGCATTGTGCATTTTCTATTTAAATCCGATGCAATTTCTATGTTTCATCGTCAATAAGAAGGTCCAAAGTGTACAGTAAACCTGAAGTGAAGCATTGGAATCTATAACTAGTATCACTGGAATGGTTCAAAATATAGACAGTAAGAAGAGTCAGTCTCTTGTACTGAAGTAGGCATTGTGCCATTTGTATTTAATTCCGATGCAATTTCTGTGATTCATCGTCAATAAGAAAGTCCAAGGGATACAGTAAACCTGAAGTGAAGCATCGGACTCTATAACTAGTGTCGCAGAAATACTTCAAAACATAGACAGTAGGAAGAGGCAGTCATCTCATACTTAAGTCGGCATTGTGCCTTTTGTATTTAATTCCGATGCAATTTCTGTGTTTCATCGTTAATAATAAGGTCCAAGGGAAACATTAAACCTGAAGTGAAGCATCGGAATCTATAACTAGTGTCACAGGAATGGTTCCGCACATAGACAGTACGAAGAGTCAGAGTTCTTGTACTTAAGTCGGCATTGTGGCTTTTGTATTTAATTCCGATGCAATTTCTGTGTTTCATCGTCAGTAAGAAGGTCTGAGGGATACAGTAAACCTGAAGTGAAGCATCGGAATCTATAACTAGTGTCACAGGAATGGTTCAAAACATAGACAGTAGGAAGAGTCGGTCTTCTTGTACTTAAGTCGGCATTGTGCCTTTTGTATTTAATTCCGATGCAATTTCTGTGTCTCATCGTCAATGAGAAGGTCAGATGGATACAGTAAACCTGAAGTGAAGCATCTTAATCCAAAACTAGTGTCACAGGAATGGTTCAAAACATAGACAGTAGGAAGAGTCAGTCTTCATGTACGTAAGTCGGCATTGTGCCTTTTGTATTTAATTCCGATGCAATTTCTGTGTTTCATCGTCAATAAGAAGGTCCAAGGTATACAGCAAACCTGAAGTGAAGCATCGGAATCTATAACTAGTGTCACAGGAATGGTTCAAAACATTGTCAGTAAGAAGAGTCAGTCTTCTAGTACTTAAGTCGGCATTGTGCTTTTCTATTTAATTCCGAGGCAATTTCTGTGTTTCATCGTCAATAAGAAGGTCCAAGGGATACAGTAAACCTGGAGTGAAGCATCGGAATCTATCACTAGAGTCATGGGAATGGTTCAAACATAGACAGTAAGAAGAGTCAGTCCTCTAGTACTTAAGTCGACATTGTGCCTTTTCTATTTAATTCCGATGCAATATCTGTGTTTCATCGTCAATAAGAAGGTCAGAGGGATACACTAAACCTGGAGTGAAGCATCGGAATCCATAACAAGTGTCACAGGAAAGGTTCAAACCATGGACAGTAAGAAGAGTCAGTCTTCTTGTACTTAAGTCGGCATTGTACCTTTTCTATTTAATTCCGATGGAATTTCTGTGTTTCATCGTCAATAGGAAAAACAGAAAGATACAGTAAACCTGAGGTGAAGCATCGCAATCTATAACTAGTGTCACAGGAATGGTTCAAAACATAGTAAGAAGAGTCAGTCTTGTTGTACTTAAGTCGGCATTGACCGTTTTGTATTTGATTCCGATGCAATTTCTGTCTTTCATCGCCAATAAGAAGGTCCAAGGGATACAGAAAACCTCTAGTGTAGCATAGGAATCTATAACTAGTGTCACAGGAATGGTTCAAAGCATAGACAGTAAGAAGAGTCAGTCTTCGTGTACTTAAGTCGGCATTTTGCCTTTTGTATTTAATTCAGATGCAATTTCTGTGTTTCATCGTCAATAAGAAGGTCCAAGGGATACAGTAAATCAGAAGTGAAGCATCGGAATCTATAACTAGTGTCACAGGAACGGTTCTAAACATAGTCAGTAAGAAGAGTCAGTCTTCTTGTAGTTATGTCGGCATTGTGCCTTTTCTATATAATTCCGATGCACATTCTGTGTTTCACTGTCAATAAGAAGGTCCAAGGGGTACAGTAAACGTGGAGTGTTGCATCGGAATCTGTAACTAGTGTCAATGGAATGGTTCAAAACATTGACAGTAAGTAGAGTCAGTCTTCTACTACTTAAGTCGGCATTGTGCCTTTTGTATTTTTGTATTTAATTCCGATGCTATTTCTGAGTCTCATCGTCAATAAGAAGGTCAGAGGGAAACAGGAAACCTGAAGTGAAGCATCGGAATCTATAACTAGTGTCACAGGAATGGTTCAAAACATAGTCAGTAAGAAGAGTCAGTCTTCTTGCCCATAAGTCGTCATTGTGCCGTTTGTATTTAATTCCGATGCAATTTCTGTGTTTCATCGTCAATAACAATGTCCAAGAGATACAGTAAACCTGGAGTGTAGCATAGGAATCTATAACTAGTGTCACAGGAATGGTTCAAAGCATTGACAGAGAGAAGAGTCAGTCTTCGTGTACTTAAGTCGGCATTTTGCCTTTTGTATTTAATTCAGATGCAATTTCTGTGTTTCATCGTCAATAAGAAGGTCCAAGGGATACAGTAAATCAGAAGTGAAACATCGGAATCTATAACTAGTGTCACAGGAACGGTTCTAAACATAGTCAGTAAGAAGAGTCAGTGTTCTTGTACTTAAGTCGGCATTGTGCCTTTTGTATTTAATTCCGATGCAATTTCTGTGTTTCATCGTCACTAAGAAGGTCAGAGGGATACAGTAAACCTGAAGTGAAGCATCGGAATCTATAACTAGTGTCACAGGAATGGGTCAAACCATAGTCAGTAAGAAGACACACTCATCTTGTACTTAAGTCGGCATTGTGCCTTTCGTACTTAATTCCGATGCAATTTTTGTGTTTCACCGTCAATAAGAAGGTCAGAGGGATACAGTAAACCTGAAGTGAAGCATCGAAATCTATAACCAGTGTCACAGGAATGGTTCAAACATATACAGTAAGAAGAGTCAGTCTTCTTATACTTAAGTCAGCATTGTGCATTTTGTATTTAATTCCGGTGCAATTTCAGTGTTTCATCGTCAACAAGAGGGTCAGAGGGATACAGTAAACATGATGTCAAGCATCGGAATCTATAACTAGATTCACAGGAATGGTTCAAAACATAGTAAGAAGAGTCAGTCCGCGTGTCCTTATGTCGGCATTGTGCCTTTTGCTTTTAATTCCGATGCAATTTCTGTGTTTCAACGTCAATAAGTAGGTCCAAGGGATACAGTGAACCTGGAGTGATGCACCGGAATCTATAACTAGAGTCACAGTAATTGTTCAAAACATAGACAGTGTGAAGAGTCGGTCTTCTTGTACTTAAGTCGGCATTGTGCCTTTTGTATTTAATTCCGATGCAATTTCAGTGTTTCATCGTCAATAAGAAGGTCCAAGGGATACAGTAAACCTGAAGTGAAGCATCGGAATCTATAACTAGTGTCACTGGAATGGTTCAAAATATAGACAGTAAGAAGAGTCAGTCTTCTTGTACTTAAGTCGGCATTGTGCCTTTTCTATTTAATTCCGATGCAATGTCTGTGTTTCATCGTCATTAAGAAGGTCAGAGGGATACAATAAACCAGGAGTGAAGCATCGGAAACTATTACTAGTGTCACAGGAAAGATTCAAAACATAAACAGTAAGAAGAGTCAGTCTTCGTGTACTTATGTTGGCATTTTGCCTTTTGTATTTAATTCCGATGCAATTTCTGAGTTTCATCGTCAATAAGAAGGTCCAAGGGATACAATAAACCTGAAGTGAAGCATCGGAATCTATAACTAGTGTCACAGGAATGGTTCAAAACATAGACAGTAAGAAGAGTCAGTCTTCTTGTCCTTAAGTCGGCATTGTGCCTTTTGTATTTAATTCCGATGCAATTTCTGTGTTTCATCGGCAATAAGGTCAGAGGGATACAGTAACCCTGAAGTGAAGCATCGGAATCTATAACTAGTGTCACAGGAATGGTTCAAAACGTAGGCAGTAGGAAGAGTCAGTCTTCTTGTACTTAAGTCGGCATTGTGCCTTTTGTACTTAATTCCGATGCAATTTCTGTGTTTCATCGTCAATAAGAAGGTCAGTGGGATACAGTACACCTGAAGTGAAGCATCGGAATCCAAAACTAGTATCACAGGATTAGTTCAAAACATAGACAGTAGGTAGAGTCAGTCTTCTTGTACGTAAGTCGGCATTGTGCCTTTTGTATTTAATTCCGATGCAATTTCTGTGTTTCATCGTCAATAACAAGGTCCAAGGGATACAGTAAACCTGGAGTGAAGCATCGGAAACTATAACTAGTGTCAATGGAATGGTTCAAAACATAGACAGTAGGAAGAGTCAGTCTTCTTGTACTTAAGTCGGCATTGTGCCTTTTGTATTTAATTCCGATGCAATTTCTGTGCTTCATCGTCAATAAGAAGGTCCAAGGGATACAGTAAACCTGAAGTGAAGCATCGTAATCTATAACTAGTGTCACACTAATGGTTCAAAACAAAGTCAGTAAGAAGAGTCAGTCTTTTTGTCCTTAAGTCGGCATTGTGCCTTTTGTATTTAATTCCGATGCAATTTCTGTGTTTCATAGTCAATAAGAAGGTCCAAGGGATACAGTAAACCTGGAGTGTAGCATCGGAATCTATAACTAGTGTCACAGGAATGGTTCATAACATAGACAGTATGAAGAGTCAGTCTTCGTGTACTTAAGTCGGCATTTTGCCTTTTGTATTTAATTCCGATGCACTTTCTGTGTTTCATCGTCAATAAGAAGGTCCAAGGGATACAGTAAACTGGAAGTGAAGCATCGGAATCTATAACTAGTGTCACAGGAATGGTTCAAAACATAGTCAGTAAGAAGAGTCAGTCTTCTTGTACTTAAGTCTGCATTGTGCCTTTTCTATTCTATTCCGATGCAATTTCTGTGTTACATCGTCAATAAGTAGGTCCAAGGGATACAGTAAACCTGGAGTGAAGCACCGGAATCTATAACTAGAGTCACAGTAACGGTTCAAAGCATAGACAGTAAGAAGAGTCGGTCTACTTGTACTTAAGTCGGCATTGTGCCTTTTGTATTTAATTCCCATGCAATATCTGTGTTTCATCGGCAATAAGGTCAGAGGGATACAGTAAACCTGAAGTGAGGCATCGGAATCTATAACTAGTGTCACAGGAATGGTTCAAACAAAGACAGTAAGAAGAGTCAGTCAACTTGTACTTAAGTCGGCATTGTGCCTTTTGTATTTAATTCCGATGCAATTTCTGTGTTTCATCGTCAATAAGACGGTCAGAGGGATACAGTAAACCTGGAGTGAAGCATCGGAATCTAAACTAGAGTAACAGTAATGGTTCAAAACATAGACAGTAAGAAGAGTCAGTCTTCTTGTACTTAAGTCGGCATTGTGCTTTTTGTATTTAATTCCGGTGCAATTTCTGTGTTTCATCGTCAATAAGAGGGTCAGAGGGATACAGTAAACATGATGTCAAGCATCGGAATCTATAACTAGTGTCACAGGAATGGTTCAAACATAGTCAGTAAGAAGAGTCAGTCTTCTTGTCCTTAGGTCGGCATTGTGCATTTTGTATTTAATTCCGATGCAATTTCTGTGTTTCATCGGCAATAAGGTCAGTGGGATACAGTAAACCTGAAGTGAAGCATCGGAATCTATAACTAGTGTCACAGGAATGGTTCAAAACATAGTCATTACGAAGTGTCAGTCTTCTTGTACTTAAGTCTGCATTCTGCCTTTCGTATTTAATTTCGATGCCATTTCTGTGTTTCACCGTCAATAAGGAGGTCAGAGGGAGACAGTAAACCTGAAGTGAAGCATCGGAATCAATAACTAATGTCACAGTAATGGTTCAAACAAAGACAGTAAGAAGAGTCAGTCAACTTGTACCTAAGTCGGCATTGTGCCTTTTGTATTTAATTCCGATGCAATTTCTGTGTTTCATCGGCAACAAGGTCAGTGGGATACAGTAAACCTGAAGTGAAGCATCGGAATCTATAACTAGTGTCACAGGAATGGTTAACAACATAGACAGTAAGAAGAGTCAGTCTTCTTGTAGTTATGTCGGCATTGTGCCTTTTCTATATAATTCCGATGCACATTCTGTGTTTCACTGTCAATAAGAAGGTCCAAGGGGTACAGTAAACGTGGAGTGTTGCATCGGAATCTGTAACTAGTGTCAATGGAATGGTTCAAAACATTGACAGTAAGTAGAGTCAGTCTTCTACTACTTAAGTCGGCATTGTGCCTTTTGTATTTTTGTATTTAATTCCGATGCTATTTCTGAGTCTCATCGTCAATAAGAAGGTCAGAGGGAAACAGGAAACCTGAAGTGAAGCATCGGAATCTATAACTAGTGTCACAGGAATGGTTCAAAACATAGTCAGTAAGAAGAGTCAGTCTTCTTGCCCATAAGTCGTCATTGTGCCGTTTGTATTTAATTCCGATGCAATTTCTGTGTTTCATCGTCAATAACAATGTCCAAGAGATACAGTAAACCTGGAGTGTAGCATAGGAATCTATAACTAGTGTCACAGGAATGGTTCAAAGCATTGACAGAGAGAAGAGTCAGTCTCCGTGTACTTAAGTCGGCATTTTGCCTTTTGTATTTAATTCAGATGCAATTTCTGTGTTTCATCGTCAATAAGAAGGTCCAAGGGATACAGTAAATCAGAAGTGAAGCATCGGAATCTATAACTAGTGTCACAGGAACGGTTCTAAACATAGTCAGTAAGAAGAGTCAGTGTTCTTGTACTTAAGTCGGCATTGTGCCTTTTGTATTTAATTCCGATGCAATTTCTGTGTTTCATCGTCACTAAGAAGGTCAGAGGGATACAGTAAACCTGAAGTGAAGCATCGGAATCTATAACTAGTGTCACAGGAATGTGTCAAACCATAGTCAGTAAGAAGACACACTCATCTTGTACTTAAGT
The DNA here is from genome assembly GCF_023864345.2 of Schistocerca serialis cubense. Lineage (NCBI taxonomy): Eukaryota > Metazoa > Arthropoda > Insecta > Orthoptera > Acrididae > Schistocerca > Schistocerca serialis. The sequence goes on along the minus strand of NW_026047584.1, from coordinate 5,992,963 downwards.
CGGCATTGTGCCTTTCGTACTTAATTCCGATGCAATTTTTGTGTTTCACCGTCAATAAGAAGGTCAGAGGGATACAGTAAACCTGAAGTGAAGCATCGAAATCTATAACCAGTGTCACAGGAATGGTTCAAACATATACAGTAAGAAGAGTCAGTCTTCTTATACTTAAGTCAGCATTGTGCATTTTGTATTTAATTCCGGTGCAATTTCAGTGTTTCATCGTCAACAAGAGGGTCAGAGGGATACAGTAAACATGATGTCAAGCATCGGAATCTATAACTAGATTCACAGGAATGGTTCAAAACATAGTAAGAAGAGTCAGTCCTCGTGTCCTTATGTCGGCATTGTGCCTTTTGCTTTTAATTCCGATGCAATTTCTGTGTTTCAACGTCAATAAGTAGGTCCAAGGGATACAGTGAACCTGGAGTGATGCACCGGAATCTATAACTAGAGTCACAGTAATTGTTCAAAACATAGACAGTGTGAAGAGTCGGTCTTCTTGTACTTAAGTCGGCATTGTGCCTTTTGTATTTAATTCCGATGCAATTTCAGTGTTTCATCGTCAATAAGAAGGTCCAAGGGATACAGTAAACCTGAAGTGAAGCATCGGAATCTATAACTAGTGTCACTGGAATGGTTCAAAATATAGACAGTAAGAAGAGTCAGTCTTCTTGTACTTAAGTCGGCATTGTGCCTTTTCTATTTAATTCCGATGCAATGTCTGTGTTTCATCGTCATTAAGAAGGTCAGAGGGATACAATAAACCAGGAGTGAAGCATCGGAAACTATTACTAGTGTCACAGGAAAGATTCAAAACATAAACAGTAAGAAGAGTCAGTCTTCGTGTACTTATGTTGGCATTTTGCCTTTTGTATTTAATTCCGATGCAATTTCTGAGTTTCATCGTCAATAAGAAGGTCCAAGGGATACAATAAACCTGAAGTGAAGCATCGGAATCTATAACTAGTGTCTCAGGAATGGTTCAAAACATAGACAGTAAGAAGAGTCAGTCTTCTTGTCCTTAAGTCGGCATTGTGCCTTTTGTATTTAATTCCGATGCAATTTCTGTGTTTCATCGGCAATAAGGTCAGAGGGATACAGTAACCCTGAAGTGAAGCATCGGAATCTATAACTAGTGTCACAGGAATGGTTCAAAACGTAGGCAGTAGGAAGAGTCAGTCTTCTTGTACTTAAGTCGGCATTGTGCCTTTTGTACTTAATTCCGATGCAATTTCTGTGTTTCATCGTCAATAAGAAGGTCAGTGGGATACAGTAAACCTGAAGTGAAGCATCGGAATCCAAAACTAGTATCACAGGATTAGTTCAAAACATAGACAGTAGGTAGAGTCAGTCTTCTTGTACGTAAGTCGGCATTGTGCCTTTTGTATTTAATTCCGATGCAATTTCTGTGTTTCATCGTCAATAACAAGGTCCAAGGGATACAGTAAACCTGGAGTGAAGCATCGGAAACTATAACTAGTGTCAATGGAATGGTTCAAAACATAGACAGTAGGAAGAGTCAGTCTTCTTGTACTTAAGTCGGCATTGTGCCTTTTGTATTTAATTCCGATGCAATTTCTGTGCTTCATCGTCAATAAGAAGGTCCAAGGGATACAGTAAACCTGAAGTGAAGCATCGTAATCTATAACTAGTGTCACACTAATGGTTCAAAACAAAGTCAGTAAGAAGAGTCAGTCTTTTTGTCCTTAAGTCGGCATTGTGCCTTTTGTATTTAATTCCGATGCAATTTCTGTGTTTCATAGTCAATAAGAAGGTCCAAGGGATACAGTAAACCTGGAGTGTAGCATCGGAATCTATAACTAGTGTCACAGGAATGGTTCATAACATAGACAGTATGAAGAGTCAGTCTTCGTGTACTTAAGTCGGCATTTTGCCTTTTGTATTTAATTCCGATGCACTTTCTGTGTTTCATCGTCAATAAGAAGGTCCAAGGGATACAGTAAACTGGAAGTGAAGCATCGGAATCTATAACTAGTGTCACAGGAATGGTTCAAAACATAGTCAGTAAGAAGAGTCAGTCTTCTTGTACTTAAGTCTGCATTGTGCCTTTTCTATTCTATTCCGATGCAATTTCTGTGTTACATCGTCAATAAGTAGGTCCAAGGGATACAGTAAACCTGGAGTGAAGCACCGGAATCTATAACTAGAGTCACAGTAATGGTTCAAAGCATAGACAGTAAGAAGAGTCGGTCTACTTGTACTTAAGTCGGCATTGTGCCTTTTGTGTTTAATTCCGATGCAATTTCAGTGTTTCATCGTCAATAAGAAGGTCAGAGGGATACAGTAAACCTGAAGTGAAGCATCGGAATCTATAACTACTGTCACAGGAATGGTTCAAATCATAGTCAGTAAGAAGAGTTAGTCTTCTTGTCCTTAAGTCGGCATTGTGCCTTTTGTATTTAATTCCGATGCAATATCTGTGTTTCATCGGCAATAAGGTCAGAGGGATACAGTAAACCTGAAGTGAGGCATCGGAATCTATAACTAGTGTCACAGGAATGGTTCAAACAAAGACAGTAAGAAGAGTCAGTCAACTTGTACTTAAGTCGGCATTGTGCCTTTTGTATTTAATTCCGATGCAATTTCTGTGTTTCATCGTCAATAAGACGGTCAGAGGGATACAGTAAACCTGGAGTGAAGCATCGGAATCTAAACTAGAGTAACAGTAATGGTTCAAAACATAGACAGTAAGAAGAGTCAGTCTTCTTGTACTTAAGTCGGCATTGTGCTTTTTGTATTTAATTCCGGTGCAATTTCTGTGTTTCATCGTCAATAAGAGGGTCAGAGGGATACAGTAAACATGATGTCAAGCATCGGAATCTATAACTAGTGTCACAGGAATGGTTCAAACATAGTCAGTAAGAAGAGTCAGTCTTCTTGTCCTTAGGTCGGCATTGTGCATTTTGTATTTAATTCCGATGCAATTTCTGTGTTTCATCGGCAATAAGGTCAGTGGGATACAGTAAACCTGAAGTGAAGCATCGGAATCTATAACTAGTGTCACAGGAATGGTTCAAAACATAGTCAGTACGAAGTGTCAGTCTTCTTGTACTTAAGTCTGCATTCTGCCTTTCGTATTTAATTTCGATGCCATTTCTGTGTTTCACCGTCAATAAGGAGGTCAGAGGGAGACAGTAAACCTGAAGTGAAGCATCGGAATCAATAACTAATGTCACAGTATGGTTCAAACAAAGACAGTAAGAAGAGTCAGTCAACTTGTACCTAAGTCGGCATTGTGCCTTTTGTATTTAATTCCGATGCAATTTCTGTGTTTCATCGGCAACAAGGTCAGTGGGATACAGTAAACCTGAAGTGAAGCATCGGAATCTATAACTAGTGTCACAGGAATGGTTAACAACATAGACAGTAGGAAGAGTCAGTCTTCTTGTACTTAAGTCGGCATTGAGCCTTTTGTATTTGATTCCGATGCAATATCTGTGTTTCATCGTCAATAAGACGGTCAGAGGGATACAGTTAACCTGGAGTGAAGCATCGGAATCTAAACTACAGTAACAGTAATGGTTCAAAACATGGACAGTAAGAAGAGTCAGTGTTCTTGTACTTAAGTCGGCATTGTGCTTTTTGTATTTAATTCCGGTGCAATTTCTGTGTTTCATCGTCAATAAGAGGGTCAGAGGGATACAGTAAACATGATGTCAAGCATCGGAATCTATAACTAGTGTCACAGGAATGGTTCAAAGATAGTCAGTAAAAAGAGTCAGTCTTCTTGTCCTTAGGTCGGCATTGTGCATTTTGTATTTAATTCCGATGCAATTTCTGTGTTTCATCGGCAACAAGGTCAGTGGGATACAGTAAACCTGAAGTGAAGCATCGGAATCTATAACTAGTGTCACAGGAATGGTTAACAACATAGACAGTAGGAAGAGTCAGTCTTCTTGTACTTAAGTCGGCATTGAGCCTTTTGTATTTGATTCCGATGCAATATCTGTGTTTCATCGTCAATAAGAAGGTCAGAGGGGTACGGTAATCCTGAAGTGAAGCATCGGAATCCAAAACTAATGTCACAGGAATGGTTCAAACGTAGACAGTAAGAAGAGTCAGTCTTCTTGTACGTAAGTCGGCATTGTGCCTTTTGTATTTAATTCCGATGCAATTTCTGTGTTTCATCATCAAAAAGAAGGTCCAAAGTATACAGTAAACCTGAAGTGAAGCATCGGAATCTATAACTATTATCACAGGAATGGTTCAAATCATTGTCAATAAGAAGAGTCGGTCTTCATGTACTTAAGTCGGCATTGTGCCTCTTGTATTTAATTCCGAAGCAATTTCTGTGTTTCATCGTCAATAAGAAGGTACAAGGGATACAGTAAACCTGAAGTGAAGCGTCGGAATCTATAACTAGTGTCACAGGAATGGTTCAAAACATAGACAGTGGGAAGAGTCAGTGTTCTTGTACTTAAATCGGCATTGTGCCTTTTTTGTTTAATTCCGATGCAATTTCTGTGTTTCATCGTCAATAAGAAGGTCCGAGGGATACAGTAGACCTGAAGTGAAGCATCGGAATCTACAACTAGTGTCACAGGATTGGTTCAAAACATAGACGGTAAGAAGAGTCAGCCTTCTTGTACTGAAGTCGGCATTGTGCCGTTTCTATTTAATTCCGATGCAATTTCTGTGCTTCATCGTCACTAAGAAGGTCAGAGTGATACAGTAAACCTGAAGTGAAGCATCGGAATCTATAACTAGTGTCACAGGAATGGTTCAAAACATAGTCAATAAGAAGAGTCAGTATTCTTGTACTTAAGTCGGCATTTTGCTTTCGTATTTAATTCCGATGCAATTTCTGTGTTTCACCGTCAATAAGAAGGTCAGAGGGATACAGTAAACCTGAAGTGTAGCATCGGAATCGATAACTAGTGTCACAGGAATGGTTCAAACATATACAGTAAGAAGATTCAGTCTTCTTGTACTTAAGTCGGCATTGTGCCTTTTGTATTTAATTCCGAAGCAATTTCTGTGTTTCATCGTCAATAAGTAGGTCCAAGGGATACAGTAAACCTGGAGTGAAGCACCGGAATCTATAACTAGGGTCACAGTAATGGTTCAAAACATAGACAATAAGAAGAGTCGATCTTCTTGTACTTAAGTCGGCATTGTGCCTTTTGTATCTAATTCCGATGCAATTTCAGTGTTTCATCGTCAATAAGAAGGTCCAAGGGATACAGTGAACCTGAAGTAAAGCATCGGAATCTATAACTAGTGTCACAGGAATGGTTCAAAACATAGTCAATAAGAAGAGTCAGTCTTCTTGTACTTAAGTCGGCATTGTGCGTTTTCTATTTAATTCCGATGCCATTTCTGTGATTCATCGTCAATAAGAAGGTCCAAGGGATACAGTAAACCTGAAGTGAAGCATCGGACTCTATAACTAGTGTCACAGAAATGGTTCAAAACATATACAGTAGGAAGAGTCAGTCTTCTTATACTTAAGTCGGCATTGTGCCTTTTGTATTTAATTCCGATGCAATTTCTGTGTTTCATCGTCAATAAGAAGGTCCAAGGGAAACAGTAAACCTGAAGTGAAGCATCGGAAACTATAACTAGTGTCACAGGAATGGTTCATAACATAGTCAGAAAGAAGAGTCAGTCTTCTTGTACTTAAGTCGCCATTGTGCATTTTCTATTTAATTCCGATGCAATTTCTGTGTCTCATCGTCAATATGAAGGTCCAAGGGATTGAGTAAACCTGGAGTTAAGCATCGGAATCTATAACTAGTGTCACAGGAATGGTTCAAAACATAGACAGTAAGAAGAGTCAGTCTTCTTGTACTTAAGTCGGCATTGTGCCTTTTGTATTTAATTCCGATGCAATTTCTGTGTTTCATCGTCAATAAGAAGGTCAGAGGGATACAATAAACCAGGAGTGAAGCATCGGAATCTGTAACTAGTGTCACAGGAATGATTCAAATCATTGACAGTAAGAAGAGTCAGTCTTTGTGTACATATGTCGGCATTTTGCCTTTTGTATTTAATTCCGATGCAATTTCTGTGTTTCATCGTCAATAAGAAGGTCCAAGGGATACAGTAAACCTGGAGTGAAGCATCAGAATCTATAACTAGTGTCAATGGAATGCTTCAAACATAGACAGTAAGAAGAGTCAGTCTTCTTGTACTTAAGTCGGCAATGTGCCTTTTCTATTTTATTCTGATGCAATTTCTGTGTTTCATCGTCAATAAGAAGGCCAGAGGGATACAGTAAACCTGAAGTGAAGCATCGGAATCTATAACTAGTGTCACAGGAATGGTTCAAAACATAGTCAGTACGAAGTGTCAGTCTTCTTGTACTTAAGTCTGCATTGTGCCTTTCTTATTTAATTCCGATGCAATTTCTGTGTTTCACCGTCAATAAGAAGGTCAGAGGGATACAGTAAACCTGAAGTGAAGCATCGGAATCTATAACTAGTGTCACGGGAATGGTTCAAACATAGACAGTAAGAGGAGTCAGTCTTCTTTTACTTAAGTCGGGATTGTGCCTTTTGTATTTAATTCCGATGCAATTTCTGTGTTTCATCGTCAATAAGACGGTCAGAGGGATACAGTAAACCTGGAATGAAGCATCGGAATCTATAACTAGAGTCACAGTAATGGTTCAAAACATAGACAGTAAGAAGAGTCAGTCTTCTTGTCCTTAAGTCGGCATTGTGCCTTTTGTATTTAATTCCGATGCAATTTCTGTATTTCACCGTCAATAAGAAGGTCAGAGGGATACAGTAAAACTGAAGTGAAGCATCGAAATCTATAACCAGTGTCACAGGAATGGTTCAAACATATACAGTAAGAAGAGTCAGTCTTCTTGTACTTAAGTCGGCATTGTGCTTTTTGTATTTAATACCGGTGCAATTTCTGCGTTTCATCGTCAATAAGAGGGTCAGAGGGATACAGTAAACATGATGTCAAGCATCGGAATCTATAACTTGTGTCACAGGAATTGTTCAAAACATAGTCAGTAAGAAGAGTCAGTCCCCGTGTCCTTATGTCGGCATTGTGCCTTTTGTTTTTAATTCCGATGCAATTTCTGTGTTTCATCGTCAATAAGTAGGTCCAAGGGATACAGTAAACCTGGAGTGATGCACCGGAATCTATAACTAGAGTCACAGTAATTGTTCAAACATAGACCGTAAGAAGAGTCGGTCTTCTTGTACTTAAGTCGGCATTGTGCCTTTTGTATTTAATTCCGATGCAATTTCTGTGTCTCATCGTCAATAAGAAGGTCCAAGGGATACAGTAAACCTGGAGTAAAGCATCGGAATCTATAACTAGTGTCACAGGAATGGTTCAAATCATAGACAGTAAGAAAAGTCAGTCTCCTTGTACTTAAGTCGGCATTGTGCCTTTTCTATTTAATTCCGATGCAATTTCTGTGTTTCATCGTCAATAAGAAGGTCAGAGGGATACAATAACCCAGGAGTGAAGCATCGGAATCTGTAACTAGTGTCACAGGAATGATTCAAAACATAGACAGTAAGAAGAGTCAGTCTTAGTGTACATATGTCGGCATTTTGCCTTTTGTATTTAATTCCGATGCAATTTCTTTGTTTCATCGTCAATAAGAAGGTCCAAGTGATACAGTAAACCTGGAGTGAAGCATCGAAATCTATAGCCAGTGTCAATGGAATGCTTCAAACATTGTCAGTAAGAAGAGTCAGTCTTCTTGTACTTAAGTCGGCATTGTGCCTTTTGTATTTAATTCCGATGCTATTTCTGAGTTTCATCGTCAATAAGAAGGTCAGAGGGATATAGTAAACCTGAAGTGAAGCATCGGAATCTATAACTAGTGTCACAGGAATGGTTCAAGACATAGCCAATAGGAAGAGTCAGTGTACTTGTACTTAAGTCGGCATTGTGCCGTTTGTATTTAGTTCCGATGCAATTTCTGTGTTTCTTCGTCAATAAGAAGGTCCGAAGGGATACAGTAAACCTGAAGTGAAGCATCGTAATGTACAACTAGTGTCACAGGATTGGTTCAAAACATAGACAGTAAGATGAGTCAGTCTTCTTGTACTTAAGTCGGCATTGTGCCTTTTCTATTTTATTCTGATGCAATTTCTGTGTTTCATCGTCAATAAGAAGGCCAGAGGGATACAGTAAACCTGAAGTGAAGCATCGGAATCCAAAACTAGTGTCACAGGATTGGTTCAAAACATAGACAGTAGGTAGAGTCAGTCTTCTTGTACGTAAGTCGGCATTGTGCCTTTTGTATTTAATTCCGAATCAATTTCTGTGTTTCATCGTCAATACGAAGGTCCAAGGTATACAGCAAACCTGAAGTGATGCATCGGAATCAATAACTAGTGTCACAGGAATGGTTCAAAGCATAGTCAGTAAGAAGAGTCAGTCTTCTTGTACTTAAGTCGGCATTGTGCCTTTTCTATTTAATTCCGATGCAATTTCTGTGTTTCATCGTCAATAAGAAGGCCCAAGGGATACAGTAAACCTGGAGTGAAGCATCGGAATCTGTCACTAGTGTCACAGGAATGGTTCAAAGCACAGTCAGTATGAAGTGTCAGTCTTCTTGTACTTAAGTCTGCATTCTGCCTTTCGTATTTAATTCCGACGCAATTTCTGTGTTTCACCGTCAATAAGAAGGTCAGAGGGAGACAGTAAACCTGAAGTGAAGCATCGGAATCAATAACTAGTGTCACAGTAATGGTTCAAATATAGAGAGTAAGAAGAGTCAGTCATCTTGTAATTAAGTCGGCATTGTGCCTTTTGTATTAAATTCCGATGCAATTTCTGCGTTTCATCGTCAATAAGACGGTCAGAGGGATACAGTAAACCTGGAGTGAAGCATCGGAATCTATAACTAGAGTCACAGTAATGGTTCAAAACATAGACAGTAAGAAGAGTCAGTCTTCTTGTACTTAAGTCGGCATTGTGGCCTTTGTATTTAATTCCGATGCAATTTCTGTGTTTCATCGTCTATAAGAAGGTCAGAGGGATACAGTAAACCTGAAGAGAAGCATCGGAATCTATAACTAGTGTCACAGGAATGGTTCAAACATAGTCAGTAAGAAGAGTCAGTCTTTCTTGTCCTTAGGTCGGCATTGTGCCTTTTGTATTTAATTCCGATGCAATTTCTGTGTTTCATCGGCAATAAAGTCAGAGGGATACGGTAAATCTGAAGTGAAGCATCGGAATCTATAACTTGTGTTACATGAATGGTTCACAACATAGACAGTAGGAAGAGTCAGTCTTCTTGTACTTAAGTCTGCATTGTGCCTTTTCTATTTAATTCCGATGCAATTTCTGTGTTTCATCGTCAATAAGAAGGTCCAAGGATCTAGTAAACCTGGAGTGAAGCATCGAAATCTATAACTAGTGTCACAGGAATGGTTCAAAACATATACAGTAAGAAGAGTCAGACTTCTTGTACTTAAGTCGGCATTGTGCCTCTTGTATTTAATTCCGATGCAATTTCTGTGTTTCATCGTTAATAAGAATGTCCAAGGGATACAGTAAACCTGAAGTGAAGCATCGGAATCTATAACTAGTATCACAGGAATGGTTCAAATCATTGTCAATAAGAAGAGTCGGTCTTCATGTACTTAAGTCGGCATTGTGCCTCTTGTATTTAATTCCGAAGCAATTTCTGTGTTTCATCGTCAATATGAAGGTACAAGGGATACAGTAAACCTGAAGTGAAGCGTCGTAATCTATAACTAGTGTCACAGGAATGGTTCAAAACATAGACAGTGGGAAGAGTCAGTGTTCTTGTACTTAAGTCGGCATTGTGCCTTTTTTATTTAATTCCGATGCAATTTCTGTGTTTCATCGTCAATAAGAAGGTCCAAGGGATACAGTAGACCTGAAGTGAAGCATCGGAATCTACAACTAGTGTCACAGGATTGGTTCAAAACATAGACGGTAAGAAAGTCAGCCTTCTTGTACTTAAGTCGGCATTGTGCCGTTTCTATTTAATTCCGATGCAATTTCTGTGCTTCATCGTCACTAAGAAGGTCAGAGTGATACAGTAAACCTGAAGTGAAGCATCGGAATCTGTAACTAGTGTCACAGGAATGGTTCAAAACATAGTCAATAAGAAGAGTCAGTATTCTTGTACTTAAGTCGGCATTTTGCCTTTCGTATTTAATTCCGATGCAATTTCTGTGTTTCATCGTCAATAAGAAGGTCCAAGGGATTCAGTGAACCTGAAGTAAAGCATCGGAATCTATAACTAGTGTCACTGGAATGTTTCAAAATATAGACAGTAAGAAGAGTCAGTCTTCTTGTACTTAAGTCGGCATTGTGCGTTTTCTATTTAATTCCGATGCAATTTCTGTGATTCATCGTCTATAAGAAGGTCCAAGGGATACAGTAAACCTGAAGTGAAGCATCGGACTCTATAACTAGTGTCACAGAAATGGTTCAAAACATATACAGTAGGAAGAGTCAGTGTTCTTATACTTAAGTCGGCATTATGCCTTTTGTATTTAATTCCGATGCAAGTTCTGTGTCTCATCGTCAATAAGAAGGTCCAAGGGATAGAGTAAACCTGGAGTTAAGCATCGGAATCTATAACTAGTGTCAATGGAATGCTTCAAACATAGACAGTAAGAAGAGTCAGTCTTCTTGTACTTAAGTCGGCATTGTGCATTTTCTATTTAATTCCGATGCAAGTTCTGTGTCTCATCGTCAATAAGAAGGTCCAAGGGATAGAGTAAACCTGGAGTTAAGCATCGGAATCTATAACTAGTGTCACAGGAATGGTTCAAAACATAGACAGTAAGAAGAGTCAGTCTTCTTGTACTTAAGTCGGCATTGTGCCTTTTGTATTTAATTCCGATGCAATTTCTGTGTTTCATCGTCAATAAGAAGGTGAGAGGGATACAATAAACCAGGAGTGAAGCATCGTAATCTGTAACTAGTGTCACAGGAATGATTCAAAACATAGACATTAAGAAGAGTCAGTTTTTGTGTACATATGTCGGCATTTTGCCATTTGTATTTAATTCCGATGCAATTTCTGTGTTTCATCGTCAATAAGAAGGTCCAAGGGATAGAGTAAACCTGGAGTGAAGCATCGGAATCTATAACTAGTGTCAATGGAATGCTTCAAACATAGACAGTAAGAAGAGTCAGTCTTCTTGTACTTAAGTCGGCATTGTGCCTTTTCTATTTTATTCTGATGCAATTTCTGTGTTTCATCGTCAATAAGAAGGCCAGAGGGATACAGTAAACCTGGAATGAAGCATCGGAATCTTTAACTAGTGTCACAGGAATGGTTCAAAACATAGACAGTAAGAAGAGTCAGTGTTCTTGTCCTTAAGTCGGCATTGTGCCTTTTGTATTTAATTCCGATGCAATTTCTGTGTTTCACCGTCAATAAGAAGGTCAGAGGGATACAGTAAACCTGAAGTGAAGCATCGAAATCTATAACCAGTGTCACAGGAATGGTTCAAACATATACAGTAAGAAGAGTCAGTCTTCTTGTACTTAAGTCGGCATTGTGCTTTTTGTATTTAATTCCGGTGCAATTTCTGTGTTTCATCGTCAATAAGAGGGTCAGAGGGATACAGTAAACATGATGTCAAGCATCGGAATCTATAACTAGTGTCACAGGAATGGTTCAAAACATAGTCAGTAAGAAGAGTCAGTTCTCGTGTCCTTATGTCGGCATTGTGCCTTTTGTTTTTAATTCCGATGCAATTTCAGTGTTTCATCGTCAATAAGTAGGTCCAAGGGATACAGTAAACCTGGAGTGATGCACCGGAATCTATAACTAGAGTCACAGTAATTGTTCAAAACATAGACAGTAAGAAGAGTCAGTCTTCTTGTACTTAAGTCGGCATTGTGGCTTTTGTATTTAATTCAGATGCAATTACAGTGATTCATCGTCAATAAGAAGGTCCAAGGGATACAGTAAACCTGAAGTGAAGCATCGGAATCTATAACTAGTGTCACTGGAATGGTTCAAAATATAGACAGTAAGAAGATTCAGTCTTCTTGTACTTAAGTCGGCATTGTGCCTTTTCTATTTAATTCCGATGCAATTTCTGTGTTTCATCGTCAATAAGAAGGTCAGAGGGATACAATAAACCAGGAGTGAAGCATCGGGATCTATAACTAGTGTCACAGGAAAGATTCAAAACATAAACAGCAAGAAGAGTCAGTCTTCGTGTACTTATGTCGGCATTTTGCCTTTTGTATTTAATTCCGATGCAATTTCTGTGTTTCATAGTCAATAAGAAGGTCCAAGGCACACAATAAACCTGAAGTGAAGCATCGGACTCTATAACTAGTGTCACAGAAATGGTTCAAAACATATACAGTAGGAAGAGTCAGTCTTCTTATACTTAAGTCGGCATTGTGCCTTTTGTATTTAATTCCGATGCAATTTCTGTGTTTCATCGTCAACAAGAAGGTCCAAGGGAAACAGTAAACCTGAAGTGAAGCATCGGAATCTATAACTAGTGTCACAGGAATGGTTCATAACATAGTCAGAAAGAAGAGTCAGTCTTCTTGTACTTAAGTCGCCATTGTGCATTTTCTATTTAATTCCGATGCAATTTCTGTGTCTCATCGTCAATAAGAAGGTCCAAGGGATACAGTAAACCTGGAGTAAAGCATCGGAATCTATAACTAGTGTCACAGGAATGGTTCAAAACATAGACAGTAAGAAGAGTCAGTCTCCTTGTACTTAAGTCGGCATTGTGCTTTTCTATTTTATTCCGATGCAATTTCTGTGTTTCATCGTCAATAAGAAGGTCAGAGGGATACAATAAACCAGGAGTGAAGCATCGGAATCTGTAACTAGTGTCACAGGAATGATTCAAATCATAGACAGTAAGAAGAGTCAGTCTTAGTGTACATATGTCGGCATTTTGCATTTTGTATTTAATTCCGATGCAATTTCTGTGTTTCATCGTCAATAAGAAGGTCCAAGGGATACAGTAAACCTGGAGTGAAGCATCGGAATCTATAGCTAGTGTCAATGGAATGCTTCAAACATAGTCAGTAAGAAGAGTCAGTCTTCTTGTACTTAAGTCGGCATTGTGCCTTTTGTATTTAATTCCGATGCTATTTCTGAGTTTCATCGTCAATAAGAAGGTCAGAGGGATATAGTAAACCTGAAGTGAAGCATCGGAATCTATAACTAGTGTCACAGGAATGGTTCAAAACATAGACAGTAAGAAGAGTCAGTCTTCTTGTACATAAGTCGGCATTGTGTCTTTTGTATTTAATTCCGATGCAATTTCTGCGTTTCATCGTCAATAAGAAGGTCCAAGGGATACAGTAAACCTGAAGTGAAGCATCGAAATCTATAACCAGTGTCACAGGAATGGTTCAAACATATACAGTAAGAAGACTCAGTCTTCTTGTACTTAAGTCGGCATTGTGCTTTTTGTATTTAATTCCGGTGCAATTTCTGTGTTTCATCGTCAATAAGAGGGTCAGAGGGATACAGTAAACATGATGTCAAGCATCGGAATCTATAACTAGTGTAACATGAATGGTTCAAAACATAGACAGTAGGAAGTGTCAGTCTTCTTGTACTTAAGTCTGCATTCTGCCTTTCGTATTTAATTCCGATGCAATTTCTGTGTTTCACCGTCAATAAGAAGGTCAGAGGGAGACAGTAAACCTGAAGTGAAGCATCGGAATCAATAACTAGTGTCACAGTAATGGTTCAAATATAGATAGTAAGAAGAGTCAGTCATCTTGTACTTAAGTCGGCATTGTGCCTTTTGTATTAAATTCCGATGCAATATCTGTGTTTCATCGTCAATAAGACGGTCAGAGGGATACAGTAAACCTGGAGTGAAGCATCGGAATCTATAACTAGAGTCACAGTAATAGTTCAAAACATAGACAGTAAGAAGAGTCAGTCTTCTTGTACTTAAGTCGGCATTGTGGTTTTTTATTTAATTCCGATGCAATTTCTGTGTTTCATCGTCTATAAGAAGGTCAGAGGGATACAGTAAACCTGAAGAGAAGCATCGGAATCTATAACTAGTGTCACAGGAATGGTTCAAACATAGTCAGTAAGAAGAGTCAGTCTTCTTGTCCTTAGGTCGGCATTGTGCCTTTTGTATTTAATTCCGATGCAATTTCTGTGTTAAATCGGCAATAAGGTCAGAGGGATACGGTAAACCTGAAGTGAAGCATCGGAATCTATAACTTGTGTCACAGGAATGGTTCACAACATAGACAGTAGGAAGAGTCAGTCTTCTTGTACTTAAGTCGGTATTGAGCCTTTTGTATTTGATTCCGATGCAATATCTGTGTTTCATCGAAAATAAGAAGGTCAGAGGGATACAGTAAACCTGAAGTGAAGCATCGGAATCCAAAACTAATGTCAAAGGAATGGTTCAACCATAGACAGTAAGAAGAGTCAGTCTTCTTGTACGTAAGTCGGCATTGTGCCTTTTGTATTTAATTCCGATGCAATTTCTGTGTTTCATCATCAATAAGAAGGTCCAAAGTATACAGTAAACCTGAAGTGAAGCATCGGAATCTATAACTAGTGTCACAGGAATGGTTCATAACATAGTTAGAAATAAGAGTCAGTCTTCTTGTCCTTAAGTCGGCATTGTGCCTTTTCTATTTAATTTCTATGCAATTTCTGTGTTTCATCGTCAATAAGAAGGTCCAAGGGTCTAGTAAACCTGGAGTGAAGCATCGGAATCTATAACTAGTGTCACATTAATGGTTCAAAACATAGACAGTAAGAAGAGTCTGACTTCTTGTACTTAAGTCGGCATTGTGCCTTTTGTATTTAATTCCGATGCAATTTCTGTGTTTCATCGTCAATAAGAATGTCCAAGGGATACAGTAAACCTGAAGTGAAGCATCGGAATCTATAACTAGTATCACAGGAATGGTTCAAATCATTGTCAATAAGAAGATTCGGTCTTCATGTACTTAAGTCGGCATTGTGCCTCTTGTATTTAATTCCGAAGCAATTTCTGTGTTTCATCGTCAATATGAAGGTACAAGGGATACAGTAAACCTGAAGTGAAGCGTCGGAATCTATAACTAGTGTCACAGGAATGGTTCAAAACATAGACAGTGGGAGGAGTCAGTGTTCTTGTACTTAAGTCGGCAATGTGCCTTTTTTATTTAATTCCATGCAATTTCTGTGTTTCATCGTCAATAAGAAGGTCCAAGGGATACAGTAGACCTGAAGTGAAGCATCGGAATCTACAACTAGTGTCACAGGATTGGTTAAAAACATAGACGGTAACAAGAGTCAGCCTTCTTGTACTTGAGTCGGCATAGTGCCGTTTCTATTTAATTCCGATGCAATTTCTGTGTTTCATCGTCACAAAGAAGGTCAGAGGGATACAGTAAACCTGAAGTGAAGCATCGGAATATATAACTAGTGTCACAGGAATGGTTCAAAACATAGTCAATAAGAAGAGTCAGTCTTCTTGTACTTAAGTCGGCATTTTGCCTTTCGTATTTAATTCCGATGCAATTTCTGTGTTTCACCGTCAATAAAAAGGTCAGAGGGATACAGTAATCCTGAAGTGTAGCATCGGAATCTATAACTAGTGTCACAGGAATGGTTCAAACATATACAGTAAGAAGAGTCAGTCTTCTTGTACTTAAGTCGGCATTGTGTCTTTTGTATTTAATTCCGATGCAATTTCTGTGTTTCATCGTCAATAAGTAGGTCCAAGGGATACAGTAAACCTGGAGTGAAGCACCGGAATCTATAACTAGAGTCACAGAAATGGCTCAGAACATAGACAATAAGAGGAGTCGTTCTACTTGTACTTAAGACGGCATTGTGCCTTTTGTATCTAATTCCGATGCAATTTCAGTGTTTCATCGTCAATAGGAAGGTCCAAGGGATACAGTAAACCTGAAGTGAAGCATCGGAATCTATGACTAGTGTCACAGGAATGGTTCATAACATAGTCAGAAAGAAGAGTCAGTCTTCTTGTACTTAAGTCGGCATTTTGCATTTTCTATTTAATTCCGATGCAATTTCTGTGTTTCATCGTCAATAAGTAGGTCCAAGGGATACAGTAAACCTGAAGTGAAGCATCGGAATCTATAACTAGTGTCACAGGAATGGTTCAAACATAGACAGTAAGAAGAGTCAGTCTTCGTGTACTTAAGTCGGCATTGTGCCGTTTCTATTTAATTCCGATGCAATTTCTGTGTTTCATCGTCACTAAGAAGGTCAGAGGGATACAGTAAACCTGAAGTGAAGCATCGGAATCTATAACTAGTGTCACAGGAATGGTTCAACACATAGACAGTAAGAAGAGTCAGTCTTCTTGTACTTAAGTCGGCATTGTGCCTTTTCTATTTAATTCCGATGCAATTTCTGTGTTTCATCGTCAATAAGAGGGTCAGAGGGATACAATAAACCAGGAGTGAAGCATCGGAATCTGTAACTAGTGTCACAGGAATGATTCAAAACATAGACAGTAAGAAGAGTCAGTCTTCGTGTACATATGTCGGAATTTTGCCTTTTGTATTTAATTCCGATGCAATTTCTGTGTTTCATCGTCAATAAGAAGGTCCAAGGGATACAGTAAACCTGGAGTAAAGCATCGGAATCTATAACTAGTGTCACAGGAATGGTTCAAACATAGACAGTAAGAAGAGTCAGTTTTCTTGTACTTAAGTCGGCATTGTGCCTTTTCTATTTATTTCCGATGCAATTTCTGTGTTTCATCGTCAATAAGAAGGTCCGAAGGGATACAGTAAACCTGAGTGAAGCATCGTAATGTACAACTAGTGTCACAGGATTGGTTCAAATCATAGACAGTAAGATGAGTCAGTCTTCTTGTACTTAAGTCGGCATTGTGCCTTTTCTATTTTATTCTGATGCAATTTCTGTGTTTCATCGTCAATAAGAAGGCCAGAGGGATACTGTAAACCTGAAGTGAAGCATCGGAATCTATAACTAGTGTCACAGGAATGGTTCAAAACATAGTCAGTAAGAATTGTCAGTCTTCTTGTACTTAAGTCTGCATTGTGCCTTTCGTATTTAATTCCGATGCAATTTCTGTATTTCACCGTCAATAAGAAGGTCAGAGGGATACAGTAAACCTGAAGTGAAGCATCGGAATCTATAACTAGTGTCACAGGAATGGTTCAAACATAGACAGTAAGAGGAGTCAGTCTTCTTGTACTTAAGTCGGCATTGTGCCTTTTGTATTTAATTCCATTGCAATTTCTGTGTTTCATCGTCAATAAGACGGTCAGAGAGATACAGTAAACCTGGAGTGAAGCATCGGAATCTATAACTAGAGTCACAGTAATGGTTCAAAACATAGACAGTAAGAAGAGTCAGTCTTCTTGTACTTAAGTCGGCATTGTGGCTTTTGTATTTAATTCCGATGCAATTTCTGTGCTTCATCGTCAATAAGAAGGTCAGAGGGATACAGTAAACCTGAAGAGAAGCATCGGAATCTATAACTAGTGTCACAGGAATGGTTCAAACATAGTCAATAAGAAGAGTCAGTCTTCTTGTCCTTAGGTCGGCATTGTGCCTTTTGTATTTAATTCCGATGCAATTTCTGTGTTTCATCGGCAATAAGGTCAGAGGGATACGGTAAACCTGAAGTGAAGCATCGGAATCTATAACTAGTGTCACAGGAATGGTTCACAACATAGACAGTAGGCAGAGTCGGTCTTCTTGTACTTAAGTCGGCATTGAGCCTTTTGTATTTGATTCCGATGCAATATCTGTGTCTCATCGTCAATAAGAATGTCCAAGGGATACAGTAAACCTGAAGTGAAGCATCGGAATCTATAACTAGTATCACAGGAAAGGTTCAAATCATTGTCAATAAGAAGATTCGGTCTTCATGTACTTAAGTCGGCATTGTGCCTCTTGTATTTAATTCCGAAGCAATTTCTGTGTTTCATCGTCAATATGAAGGTACAAGGGATACAGTAAACCTGAAGTGAAGCGTCGGAATCAATAACTAGTGTCACAGGAATGGTTCAAAACATAGACAGTGGGAGGAGTCAGTGTTCTTGTACTTAAATCGGCAATGTGCCTTTTTTATTTAATTCCATGCAATTTCTGTGTTTCATCGTCAATAAGAAGGTCCAAGGGATACAGTAGACCTGAAGTGAAGCATCGGAATCTACAACTAGTGTCACAGGATCGGTTCAAAACATAGACGGTAACAAGAGTCAGCCTTCTTGTACTTGAGTCGGCATAGTGCCGTTTCTATTTAATTCCGATGCAATTTCTGTGTTTCATCGTCACAAAGAAGGTCAGAGGGATACAGTAAACCTGAAGTGAAGCATCGGAATATATAACTAGTGTCACAGGAATGGTTGAAAACATAGTTAATAAGAAGAGTCAGTCTTCTTGTACTTAAGTCGGCATTTTGCCTTTCGTATTTAATTCCGATGCAATTTCTGTGTTTCACCGTCAATAAAAAGGTCAGAGGGATACAGTAATCCTGAAGTGTAGCATCGGAATCTATAACTAGTGTCACAGGAATGGTTCAAACATATACAGTAAGAAGAGTCAGTCTTCTTGTACTTAAGTCGGCATTGTGTCTTTTGTATTTAATTCCGATGCAATTTCTGTGTTTCATCGTCAATAAGTAGGTCCAAGGGATACAGTAAACCTGGAGTGAAGCACCGGAATCTATAACTAGAGTCACAGAAATGGCTCAGAACATAGACAATAAGAGGAGTCGTTCTACTTGTACTTAAGACGGCATTGTGCCTTTTGTATCTAATTCCGATGCAATTTCAGTGTTTCATCGTCAATAGGAAGGTCCAAGGGATACAGTAAACCTGAAGTGAAGCATCGGAATCTATAACTAGTGTCACAGGAATGGTTCATAACATTGTCAGAAAGAAGAGTCAGTCTTCTTGTACTTAAGTCGGCATTTTGCATTTTCTATTTAATTCCGATGCAATTTCTGTGCTTTATCGTCAATAAGTAGGTCCAAAGGATACAGTAAACCTGAAGTGAAGCATCGGAATCTATAACTAATGTCAAAGGAATGGTTCAAACATTGACAGTAAGAAGAGTCAGTCTTCTTGTACGTAAGTCGGCATTGTGCCTTTTGTATTTAATTCCGATGAAATTTCTGTGTTTCATCGTCAATAAGACGGTCAGAGAGATACAGTAAACCTGGAGTGAAGCATCGGAATCTATAACTAGAGTCACAGTAATGGTTCAAAACATAGACAGTAAGAAGAGTCAGTCTTCTTGTACTTAAGTCGGCATTGTGGCTTTTGTATTTAATTCCGATGCAATTTCTGTGCTTCATCGTCTATAAGAAGGTCAGTGGGATACAGTAAACCTGAAGAGAAGCATCGGAATCTATAACTAGTGTCACAGGAATGGTTCAAACATAGTCAATAAGAAGAGTCAGTCTTCTTGTCCTTAGGTCGGCATTGTGCCTTTTGTATTTAATTCCGATGCAATTTCTGTGTTTCATCGGCAATAAGGTCAGAGTGATACGGTAAACCTGAAGTGAAGCATCGGAATCTATAACTAGTGTCACAGGAATGGTTCACAACATAGACAGTAGGCAGAGTCTGTCTTCTTGTACTTAAGTCGGCATTGAGCCTTTTGTATTTGATTCCGATGCAATATATGTGTTTCATCGACAATAAGAAGGTCAGAGGGATACAGTAAACCTGAAGTGAAGCATCGGAATCCAAAACTAATGTCAAAGGAATGGTTCAAACATAGACAGTAAGAAGAGTCAGTCTTCTTGTACGTAAGTCGGCATTGTGCCTTTTGTATTTAATTCCGATGCAATATCTGTGTTTCATCATCAATAAGAAGGTCCAAAGTATACAGTAAACCTGAAGTGAAGCATCGGAATCTATAACTAGTGGCACAGGAATGGTTCATAACATAGTCAGAAATAAGAGTCTGTCTTCTTGTCCTTAAGTCGGCATTGTGCCTTTTCTATTTAATTCCGATGCAATTTCTGTGTTTCATCGTCAATAAGAAGGTCCAAGGGTCTAGTAAACCTGGAGTGAAGCATCGGAATCTATAACTAGTGTCACAGGAATGGTTCAAAACATAGACAGTAAGCAGAGTCAGTCTTCTTGTACTTAAGTCGGCATTGTGCCTTTTTTATTAAATTCCGATGCAATTTCTGTGATTCATCGTCAATAAGAAGGTCCAAGGGATACAGTAGACCTGAAGTGAAGCATCGGAATCTACAACTAGTGGCACAGGTTTGGTTCAAAACATAGACGGTAAGAAGAGTCAGCCTTCTTGTACTTAAGTCGGCATAGTGGCGTTTCTATTTAATTCCGATGCAATTTCTGTGTTTCATCGTCACTAAGAAGGTCAGAGGGATACGGTAAACCTGAAGTGAAGCATCGGAATCTGTAACTAGTGTCACAGGAATGGTTCCAAACATAGTCAATAAGAAGAGTCAGTCTTCTTGTACTTAAGTCGGCATTTTGCCTTTCGTATTTAATTCCGATGCAATTTCTGTGTTTCACCGTCAATAAGAAGGCCAGAGGGATACAGTAAACCTGAAGTGGAGCATCGGAATCTATAACTAGTGTCACAGGAATGGTTCAAAACATAGACAGTAAGAAGAGTCAGTCTTCGTGTACATATGTCGGCATTTTGCCTTTTGTATTTAATTCCGATGCAATTTCTGTGTTTCATCGTCAATAAGAAGGTCCGAAGAGATACAGTAAACCCGAGTGAAGCATCGTAATGTACAACTAGTGTCACAGGATTGGTTCAAAACATAGACAGTAAGATGAGTCAGTCTTCTTGTACTTAAGTCTGCATTGTGCCATTCGTATTGAATTCCGATGCAATTTCTGTGTTTCACCGTCAATAAGAAGGTCAGAGGGATACAGTAAACCTGAAGTGAAGCATCGGAATCTATAACTAGTGTCACAGGAATGGTTGAAACATAGACAGTAAGAGGAGTCAGTCTTCTTGTACTTAAGTCGGCATTGTGCCTTTTGTATTTAATTCCGATGCAATTTCTGTGTTTCGTCGTCAATAAGACGGTCAGAGGGATACAGTAAACCTGGGGTGAAGCATCGGAAACTATAACTAGGGTCACAGTAATGGTTCAAAACATAGACAGTAAGAAGAGTCAGTCTTCTTGTACTTAAGTCGGCATTGTGGCTTTTGTATTTAATTCCGATGCAATTTCTGTGTTTCATCGTCTATAAGAAGGTCAGAGGGATACAGTAAACCTGAAGAGAAGCATCGGAATCTATAACTAGTGTCACAGGAATGGTTCAAACATAGTCAGTAAGAATAGTCAGTCTTCTTGTCCTTAGGTCGGCATTGTGCCTTTTGTTTTTAATTCCGATGCAA
Organism: Schistocerca serialis cubense; assembly: GCF_023864345.2. Taxonomy (NCBI): domain Eukaryota; kingdom Metazoa; phylum Arthropoda; class Insecta; order Orthoptera; family Acrididae; genus Schistocerca; species Schistocerca serialis. The sequence goes on along the minus strand of NW_026047584.1, from coordinate 5,971,674 downwards.
TTTCTTTGTTTCATCGGCAATAAGGTCAGAGGGATACGGTAAACCTGAAGTGAAGCATCGGAATCTATAACTAGTGTCACAGGAATGGTTCACAACATAGATAGTAGGAAGAGTCAGTCTTCTTGTACTTAAGTCGGCATTGTGCCTTTTGTATTTAATTCCGATGCAATTTCTGTGTTTCATCATCAATAAGAAGGTATAAAGTACACAGTAAACCTGAAGTGAAGCATCAGAATCTATAACTAGTGTCACAGGAATGGTTCATAACATAGTCAGAAATAAGAGTCAGTCTTCTTGTCCTTAAGTCGTCATTGTGCCTTTTCTATTTAATTCAGATGCAATTTCTGTGTTTCATCGTCAATAAGAAGGTCCAAGGGTCTAGTAAACCTGGAGTGAAGCATCGGAATCTATAACTAGTGTCACAGGAATGGTTCAAAACATAGACAGTAAGAAGAGTCAGTCTTCTTGTACTTAAGTCGGCATTGTGCCTTTTGTATGTAATTCCGATGCAATTTCTGTGTTTCATCGTCAATAAGAATGTCCAAGGGATACAGTAAACCTGAAGTGAAGCATCGGAATCTATAACTAGTATCACAGGAATGGTACAAATCATTGTCAATAAGAAGAGTCGGTCTCCATGTACTTCAGTCGGCATTGTGCCTCTTGTATTTAATTCCGAAGCAATTTCTGTGTTTCATCGTCAATAAGAAGGTACAAGGGATACAGTAAACCTGAAGTGAAGCGTCGGAATCTATAACTAGTGTCACAGGAATGGTTCAAACATAGACAGTGGGAAGGGTCAGTGTTCTTGTACTTAAATCGGCATTGTGCCTTTTTTATTAATTTCCGATGCAATTTCTGTGTTTCATCGTCACTAAGAAGGTCAGAAAGATACAGTAAACCTGAAGTAAAGCATCGGAATCTATAACTAGTGTCACAGGAATGGTTCAAAACATAGACAGTAAGAAGAGTCAGTCTTCTTGTACTTGAGTCGGCATTGTGCCTCTTCTATTTAATTCCGATGCAATTTCTGTGTTTCATCGTCAATAAGAAGGTCAGAGGGATACAATAAACCAGGAGTGAAGCATCGGAATCTGTAACTAGTGTCACAGGAATGATTCAAAACATAGACAGTAAGAAGAGTCAGTCTTCGTGTACATATGTCGGCATTTTGCCTTTTGTATTTAATTCCGATGCAATTTCTGTGTTTCATCGTCAATAAGAAGGTCCAAGGGATACAGTAAACCTGGAGTAAAGCATCGGAATCTATAACTAGTGTCACAGGAATGGTTCAAAACATAAACACTAAGAAGAGTCAGTCTTCTTGTACTTAAGTCGGCATTGTGCCTTTTCTATTTAATTCCGATGCAATTTTTGTGTTTCATCGTCAATAAGAAGGTCCAAGGGATACAGTAAACCTGAAGTGAAGCATCGGAATCTATAACTAGTGTCACAGGAATGGTTCAAAACATAGACAGTAAGATGAGTCAGTCTTCTTGTACTTAAGTCGGCATTGTGCCTTTTGTATTTAATTCCGATGTAATTTCTGTGTTTCATCGTCTATAAGAAGGTCAGAGGGATACAGTAAACCTGAAGAGAAGCATCGGAATCTATAACTAGTGTCACAGGAATGGTTCAAACATAGTCAATAAGAAGAGTCAGTCTTCTTGTCCTTAGGTCGGCATTGTGCCTTTTGTATTTAATTCCGATGCAATTTCTCTGTTTCATCGGCAATAAGGTCAGAGTGATACGGTAAACCTGAAGTGAAGCATCGGAATCTATAACTAGTGTCACAGGAATGGTTCACAACATAGACAGTAGGCAGAGTCTGTCTTCTTGTACTTAAGTCGGCATTGAGCCTTTTGTATTTTATTCCGATGCAATATCTGTGTTTCATCGACAATAAGAAGGTCAGAGGGATACAGTAAACCTGAAGTGAAGCATCGGAATCCAAAACTAATGTCAAAGGAATGGTTCAAACATAGACAGTAAGAAGAGTCAGTCTTCTTGTACTTAAGTCGGCATTGTGCCTTTTTTATTAAATTCCGATGCAATTTCTGTGATTCATCGTCAATAAGAAGGTCCAAGGGATACAGTAGACCTGAAGTGAAGCATCGGAATCTACAACTAGTGGCACAGGTTTGGTTCAAAACATAGACGGTAAGAAGAGTCAGCCTTCTTGTACTTAAGTCGGCATAGTGGCGTTTCTATTTAATTCCGATGCAATTTCTGTGTTTCATCGTCACTAAGAAGGTCAGAGGGATACGGTAAACCTGAAGTGAAGCATCGGAATCTATAACTAGTGTCACAGGAATGGTTCAAAACATAGTCAATAAGAAGAGTCAGTCTTCTTGTACTTAAGTCGGCATCTTGCCTTTCGTATTTAATTCCGATGCAATTTCTGTGTTTCACCGTCAATAAGAAGGCCAGAGGGATACAGTAAACCTGAAGTGGAGCATCGGAATCTATAACTTGTGTCACAGGAATGGTTCAAACATAGACAGTAAGAAGAGTCAGTCTTCGTGTACATATGTCGGCATTTTGCCTTTTGTATTTAATTCCGATGCAATTTCTGTGTTTCATCGTCAATAAGAAGGTCCGAAGAGATACAGTAAACCCGAGTGAAGCATCGTAATGTACAACTAGTGTCACAGGATTGGTTCAAAACATAGACAGTAAGATGAGTCAGTCTTCTTGTACTTAAGTCTGCATTGTGCCATTCGTATTGAATTCCGATGCAATTTCTGTGTTTCACCGTCAATAAGAAGGTCAGAGGGATACAGTAAACCTGAAGTGAAGCATCGGAATCTATAACTAGTGTCACAGGAATGGTTGGAACATAGACAGTAAGAGGAGTCAGTCTTCTTGTACTTAAGTCGGCATTGTGCCTTTTGTATTTAATTCCGATGCATATTCTGTGTTTCGTCGTCAATAAGACGGTCAGAGGGATACAGTAAACCTGGGGTGAAGCATCGGAAACTATAACTAGAATCACAGTAATGGTGCAAAACATAGACAGTAAGAAGAGTCAGTCTTCTTGTACTTAAGTCGGCATTGTGGCTTTTGTATTTAATTCCGATGCAATTTCTGTGTTTCATCGTCTATAAGAAGGTCAGAGGGATACAGTAAACCTGAAGAGAAGCATCGGAATCTATAACTAGTGTCACAGGAATGGTTCAAACATAGTCAGTAAGAATAATCAGTCTTCTTGTCCTTAGGTCGGCATTGTGCCTTTTGTATTTAATTCCGATGCAATTTCTTTGTTTCATCGGCAATAAGGTCAGAGGGATACGGTAAACCTGAAGTGAAGCATCGGAATCTATAACTAGTGTCACAGGAATGGTTCATAACATAGTCAGAAATAAGAGTCAGTCTTCCTGTCCTTAAGTCGGCATTGTGCCTTTTCTATTTAATTCAGAAGCAATTTCTGTGTTTCATCGTCAATAAGAAGGTCCAAGGGTCTAGTAAACCTGGAGTGAAGCATCGGAATCTATAACTAGTGTCACAGGAATGGTTCAAAACATAGACAGTAAGCAGAGTCAGTCTTCTTGTACTTAAGTCGGCATTGTGCCTTTTGTATGTAATTCCGATGCAATTTCTGTGTTTCATCGTCAATAAGAATGTCCAAGGGATACAGTAAACCTGAAGTGAAGCATCGGAATCTATAACTAGTATCACAGGAATGGTACAAATCATTGTCAATAAGAAGAGTCGGTCTCCATGTACTTAAGTCGGCATTGTGCCTCTTGTATTTAATTCCGAAGCAATTTCTGTGTTTCATCGTCAATAAGAAGGTACAAGGGATACAGTAAACCTGAAGTGAAGCGTCGGAATCTATAACTAGTGTCACAGGAATGGTTCAAAACATAGACAGTGGGAAGGGTCAGTGTTCTTGTACTTAAATCGGCATTGTGCCTTTTTTATTTATTTCCGATGCAATTTCTGTGTTTCATCGTCAATAAGAAGGTCCAAGGGATACAGTAGACCTGAAGTGAAGCATCGGAATCTACAACTAGTGTCACAGGAATGGTTCAAAACATAGACAGTAAGAAGAGTCAGTCTTCTTGTACTTAAGTCGGCATTGTGCCGTTTCTATTTAATTCCGATGCAATTTCTGTGTTTCATCGTCACTAAGAAGGTCAGAAAGATACAGTAAACCTGAAGTAAAGCATCGGAATCTATAACTATTGTCACAGGAATGGTTCAAAACATAGACAGTAAGAAGAGTCAGTCTTCTTGTACTTAAGTCGGCATTGTGCCTCTTCTATTTAATTCCGATGCAATTTCTGTGTTTCATCGTCAATAAGAAGGTCAGAGGGATACAATAAACCAGGAGTGAAGCATCGGAATCTGTAACTAGTGTCACAGGAATGATTCAAAACATAGACAGTAAGAAGAGTCAGTCTTCGTGTACATATGTCGGCATTTTGCCTTTTGTATTTAATTCCGATGCAATTTCTGTGTTTCATCGTCAATAAGAAGGTCCAAGGGATACAGTAAACCTGGAGTAAAGCATCGGAATCTATAACTAGTGTCACAGGAATGGTTCAAAACATAAACACTAAGAAGAGTCAGTCTTCTTGTACTTAAGTCGGCATTGTGCCTTTTCTATTTAATTCCGATGCAATTTTTGTGTTTCATCGTCAATAAGAAGGTCCAAGGGATACAGTAAACCTGAAGTGAAGCATCGGAATCTATAACTAGTGTCACAGGAATGGTTCAAAACATAGACAGTAAGAAGAGTCAGTCTTCTTGTACTTAAGTCGGCATTGTGCCTTTTGTATTTAATTCCGATGCAATTTCTGTGTTTCATCGTCAATAAGATTGTGCAAGGGATACTGTAAACCTGAAGTGAAGCATCGGAATCTATAACTAGTATCACAGGAATGGTTCAAATCATTGTCAATAAGAAGAGTCGGTCTTCATGTACTTAAGTCGGCATTGTGCCTCTTGTATTTAATTCCGAAGCAATTTCTGTGTTTCATCGTCAATAAGAAGGTACAAGGGATACAGTAAACCTGAAGTGAAGCGTCGGAATCTGTAACTAGTGCCACAGGAATGGTTCAAAACATAGACAGTGGGAAGACTCAGTTTTCTTGTACTTAAGTCGGCATTGTGCCTTTTTTATTTAATTCCGATGCAATTTCTGTGTTTCATCGTCAATAAGAAGGTCCAAGGGATACAGTAGACCTGAAGTGAAGCATCGGAATCTACAACTAGTGTCACAGGATTGGTTCAAAACATAGACGGTAAGAAGAGTCAGCCTTCTTGTACTTATGTCAGCATAGTGGCGTTTCTATTTAATTCCGATGCAATTTCTGTGTTTCATCGTCACTAAGAAGGTCAGAGGGATACAGTAAACCTGAAGTGAAGCATCGGAATCCATAACTAGTGTCACAGGAATGGTTCAAAACATAGTCAATAAGAAGAGTCAGTCTTCTTGTACTTAAGTCGGCATTTTGCCTTTCGTATTTAATTCCGATGCAATTTCTGTGTTTCATCGTCAATAAGAAGGCCAGAGGGATACAGTAAACCTGAAGTGAAGCATCGGAATCTATAACTAGTGTCACAGGAATGGTTCAAAACATAGACAGTAAGAAGAGTCAGTCTTCGTGTACATATGTCGGCATTTTGCCTTTTGTATTTAATTCCGATGCAATTTCTGTGTTTCATCGTCAATGAGAAGGTCCGAAGAGATACAGTAAACCCGAGTGAAGCATCGTAATGTACAACTAGTGTCACAGGATTGGTTCAAAACATAGACAGTAAGATGAGTCAGTCTTCTTGTACTTAAGTCGGCATTGTGTCTTTTCTATTTTATTCTGATGCAATTTCTGTGTTTCATCGTCAATAAGAAGGCCAGAGGGATACAGTAAACCTGAAGTGAAGCATCGGAATCTACAACTAGTGTCACAGGAATGGTTCAAAACATAGACAGTAAGAAGAGTCAGTCTTCGTGTACATATGTCGGCATTTTGCCTTTTGTATTTAATTCCGATGCAATTTCTGTGTTTCATCGTCAATAAGAAGGTCCGAAGAGATACAGTAAACCCGAGTGAAGTATCGTAATGTACAACTAGTGTCACAGGAATGGTTCAAAGCATAGTCAGTAAGAAGTGTCAGTCTTCTTGTACCTATGTCTGCATTGTGCCATTCGTATTTAATTCCGATGCAATTTCTGTGTTTCACCGTCAATAAGAAGGTCAGAGGGATACAGTAAACCTGAAGTGAAGCATCGGAATCTACAACTAGTGTCACAGGAATGGTTCAAACATAGACAGTAAGAGGAGTCAGTCTTCTTGTACTTAAGTCGGCATTGTGCCTTTTGTATTTAATTCCGATGCAATTTCTGGGTTTCATCGCCAATAAGACGGTCAGAGGGATACAGTAAATCTGGAGTGAAGCATCGGAAACTATAACTAGAGTCACAGTAATGGTTCAAACATAGTCAGTAAGAAGAGTCAGTCTTCTTGTACTTAAGTCGGCATTGTGCCTTTTGTATTTAATTCCGATGCAATTTCTTTGTTTCATCGGCAATAAGGTCAGAGGGATACGGTAAACCTGAAGTGAAGCATCGGAATCTATAACTAGTGTCACAGGAATGGTTCACAACATAGACAGTAGGAAGAGTCAGTCTTCTTGTACTTAAGTCGGCATAGAGCCTTTTGTATTTGATTCCGATGCATTATCTGTGTTTCATCGACAATAAGAAGGTCAGAGGGATACAGTAAATCTGAAGTGAAGCATCGGAATCCAAAACTAATGTCAAAGGAATGGTTCAAACATAGACAGTAAGAAGAGTCAGTCTTCTTGTACGTAAGTCGGCATTGTGACTTTTGTATTTAATTCCGATGCAATTTCTGTGTTACATCATCAATAAGAAGGTATAAAGTATACAGTAAACCTGAAGTGAAGCATCGGAATCTATAACTAGTGTCACAGGAATGGTTCATAACATAGTCAGAAATAAGAGTCAGTCTTCTTGTCCTTAAGTCGGCATTATGCCTTTTCTATTTAATTCCGATGCAATTTCTGTGTTTCATCGTCAATAAGAAGGTCCAAGGGTCTAGTAAACCTGGAGTGAAGCATCGGAATCTATAACTAGTGTCTCAGGAATGGTTCAAAACATAGTCAGTATGAAGAGTCAGTCTTCTTGTACTTAAGTCGGCATTGTGCCTTTTGTATTTAATTCCGATGCAATTTCTGTGTTTCATCGTCAATAAGAATGTCCAAGGGATACAGTAAACCTGAAGTGAAGCATCGGAATCTATAACTAGTATCACAGGAATGGTACAAATCATTGTCAATAAGAAGAGTCGGTCTTCATGTACTTAAGTCGGCATTTTGCCTCTTGTATTTAATTCCGAAGCAATTTCTGTGTTTCATCGTCAATAAGAAGGTACAAGGGATACAGTAAACCTGAAGTGAAGCGTCGGAATCTATAACTAGTGTCACAGGAATGGTTCAAAACATAGACAGTGGAAAGAGTCAGTGTTCTTGTACTTAAGTCGGCATTGTGCCTTTTTTATTTAATTCCAATGCAATTTCTGTGTTTCATCGTCAATAAGAAGGTCCAAGGGATACAGTAGACCTGAAGTGAAGCATCGGAATCTACAACTAGTGTCACAGGAATGGTTCAAAACATAGACAGGAAGAAGAGTCAGTCTTCTTGTACTTAAGTCGGCATTGTGCAGTTTCTATTTAATTCCGATGCAATTTCTGTGTTTCATCGTCACTAAGAAGGTCAGAGGGATACAGTAAACCTGAAGTGAAGCATCGGAATCTATAACTAGTGTCACAGGAATGGTTCAAAACATAGACAGTAAGAAGAGTCAGTCTTCTTGTACTTAAGTCGGCATTGTGCCTTTTGTATTTAATTCCGATGCAATTTCTGTGTTTCATCGTCAATAAGAAGCTCAGAGGGATACAATAAAACAGGAGTGAAGCATCGGAATCTGTAACTAGTGTCACAGGAATGATTCAAAACATAGAGAGTAAGAAGAGTCAGTCTTCGTGTACATATGTCGGCATTTTGCCTTTTATATTTAATTCCGACGCAATTTCTGTGTTTCATCGTCAATAAGAAGGTCCAAGGGATACAGTAAACCCTGAGTAAAGCATCGGAATCTATAACTAGTGTCACAGGAATGGTTCAAAACATAGACACTAAGAAGAGTCAGTCTTCTTGTACTTAAGTCGGCATTGTGCCTTTTCTATTTAATTCCGAAGCAATTTCTGTGTTTCATTGTCAATAAGAAGGTCCGAAGGGATACAGTAAACCTGAATGAAGCATCGTAATAAACAACTAGTGTCACAGGATTGGTTCAAAACATAGACAGTAAGATGAGGCAGTCTTCTTGTACTTAAGTCGGCATTGTGCATTTTCTATTTTATTCTAATGCAATTTCTGTGTTTCATCGTCAATAAGAAGGCCAGAGGGATACAGTAAACCAGAAGTGAAGCATCGGAATCTATAACTAGTGTCACAGGAATGGTACAAAACATAGTCAGTAAGAAGTGTCAGTCTTCTTGTACTTAAGTCTGCAATGTGCCTTTCGTATTTAATTCCGATGCAATTTCTGTGTTTCACCGTCAATAAGAGGGTCAGAGGGATACAGTAAACCTGAAGTGAAGCATCGGAATCTATAACTAGTGTCACAGGAATGGTTCTAACATAGACAGTAAGAGGAGTCAGTCTTCTTGTACTTAAGTCGGGATTGTGCCTTTTGTATTTAATTCCGATGCAATTTCTGTGTTTCATCGTCAATAAGAAGGTCCAAGGGATACAGTAAACCTGAAGTGAAGCATCGGAATTTATAACTAGTGTCACAGGAATGGTTCAAAACATAGACAGTAAGATGAGTCAGTCTTCTTGTCCTTAAGTCGGCATTGTGTCTTTTGTATTTAATTCCGATGCAATTTCTGTGTTTCACCGTCAATAAGAAGGTCAGAGGGATACAGTAAACCTGAAGTGAAGCATCGAAATCTATAACCAGTGTCACAGGAATGGTTCTAACATATACAGTAAGAAGAGTCAGTCTTCTTGTACTTAAGTCGGCATTGTGCTTTTTGTATTTAATTCCGGTGCCATTTCTGTGTTTCATCGTCAATAAGAGGGTCAGAGGGATACAGTAAACATAATGTCAAGCATCAGAATCTATAACTAGTGTCAAAGGAATGGTTCAAAACATAGTCAGTAAGAAGAGTCAGTCCTCGTGTCCTTATGTCGGCATTGTGCCTTTTGTTTTTAATTCCGATGCAATTTCTGTGTTTCATCGTCAATAAGTAGGTCCGAGGGATACAGTAAACCTGGAGTGATGCACCGGAATCTATAACTAGAGTCACAGTAATTGTTCAAAACATAGACAGTAAGAAGAGTCGGTCTTCTTGTACTTAAGTCGGCATTGTGTCTTTTGTATTTAATTCTGATGCAATTTCAGTGTTTCATCGTCAATAAGAAGGTCAGAGTTATACAGTAAACCTTAGGTGAAGCATCGGAATCCAAAACTAGTGTCACAGGATTGGTTTAAAACATAGACAGTAGGTAGAGTCAGTCTTCTTGTACGTAAGTCGGCATTGTGCCTTTTGTATTTAATTCCGATGCAATTTCTGTGTTTCATCGTCAATACGGAGGTCCAAGGTATACAGCAAACCTGAAGTGAAGCATCGGAATCTATAATTAGTGTCACAGGAATGGTTCAAAGCATAGTCAGTAAGAAGAGTCAGTCTTCTTGTACTTAAGTCGGCATTGTGCTTTTTCTATTTAATTCCGATGCAATTTCTTTGTTTCATCGTCAATAAGAAGGTCCAAGGGATACAGTAAACCTGGAGTGAAGCATCGGAATCTGTCACTAGTGTCACAGGAATGGTTCAAAACATAGACAGTAGGAAGAGTCAGTCTTCTTGTACTTAAGTCGGCATTTTGCCTTTTGTATTTAATTCCGATGCAATTTCTGTGTTTCATCGTCAATAAGAAGGTCCAAGGGATACAGTAAACCTGAAGTGAAGCATCGTAATCTATAACTAGTGTCACACTAATGGTTCAAAACATAGACAGTAAGAAGAGTCAGTCTTCGTGTACTTAAGTCGGCATTTTGCCTTTTGTATTTAATTCCGATGCAATTTTTGTGTTTCATCGTCAATAAGAAGGTCCAAGGGATACAGTAAACCTGAAGTGAAGCATCGGAATCTATAACTAGTGTCACAGGAATGGTTCAAAACATAGACAGTAAGAAGAGTCAGTCTTCTTGTACTTAAGTCGGCATTGTGCCTTTTGTATTTAATTCCGATGCAATTTCTGTGTTTCATCGTCAATAAGAATGTGCAAGGGATACTGTAAACCTGAAGTGAAGCATCGGAATCTATAACTAGTATCACAGGAATGGTTCAAATCATTGTCAATAAGAAGAGTCGGTCTTCATGTACTTAAGTCGGCATTGTGCCTCTTGTATTTAATTCCGAAGCAATTTCTGTGTTTCATCGTCAATAAGAAGGTACAAGGGATACAGTAAACCTGAAGTGAAGCGTCGGAATCTGTAACTAGTGCCACAGGAATGGTTCAAAACATAGACAGTTGGAAGACTCAGTGTTCTTGTACTTAAGTCGGCATTGTGCCTTTTTTATTTAATTCCGATGCAATTTCTGTGTTTCATCGTCAATAAGAAGGTCCAAGGGATACAGTAGACCTGAAGTGAAGCATCGGAATCTACAACTAGTGTCACAGGATTGGTTCAAAACATAGACGGTAAGAAGAGTCAGCCTTCTTGTACTTATGTCGGCATAGTGGCGTTTCTATTTAATTCCGATGCAATTTCTGTGTTTCATCGTCACTAAGAAGGTCAGAGGGATACAGTAAACCTGAAGTGAAGCATCGGAATCTATAACTAGTGTCACAGGAATGGTTCAAAACATAGTCAATAAGAAGAGTCAGTCTTCTTGTACTTAAGTCGGCATTTTGCCTTTCGTATTTAATTCCGATGCAATTTCTGTGTTTCATCGTCAATAAGAAGGCCAGAGGGATACAGTAAACCTGAAGTGAAGCATCGGAATCTATAACTAGTGTCACAGGAATGGTTCAAAACATAGACAGTAAGAAGAGTCAGTCTTCGTGTACATATGTCGGCATTTTGCCTTTTGTATTTAATTCCGATGCAATTTCTGTGTTTCATCGTCAATAAGAAGGTCCGAAGAGATACAGTAAACCCGAGTGAAGCATCGTAATGTACAACTAGTGTCACAGGATTGGTTCAAAACATAGACAGTAAGATGAGTCAGTCTTCTTGTACTTAAGTCGGCATTGTGTCTTTTCTATTTTATTCTGATGCAATTTCTGTGTTTCATCGTCAATAAGAAGGCCAGAGGGATATAGTAAACCTGAAGTGAAGCATCGGAATCTACAACTAGTGTCACAGGAATGGTTCAAAACATAGACAGTAAGAAGAGTCAGTCTTCGTGTACATATGTCGGCATTTTGCCTTTTGTATTTAATTCCGATGCAATTTCTGTGTTTCATCGTCAATAAGAAGGTCCGAAGAGATACAGTAAACCCGAGTGAAGTATCGTAATGTACAACTAGTGTCACAGGAATGGTTCAAAGCATAGTCAGTAAGAAGTGTCAGTCTTCTTGTACCTAAGTCTGCATTGTGCCATTCGTATTTAATTCCGATGCAATTTCTGTGTTTCACCGTCAATAAGAAGGTCAGAGGGATACAGTAAACCTGAAGTGAAGCATCGGAATCTACAACTAGTGTCACAGGAATGGTTCAAACATAGACAGTAAGAGGAGTCAGTCTTCTTGTACTTAAGTCGGCATTGTGCCTTTTGTATTTAATTCCGATGCAATTTCTGGGTTTCATCGCCAATAAGACGGTCAGAGGGATACAGTAAATCTGGAGTGAAGCATCGGAAACTATAACTAGAGTCACAGTAATGGTTCAAACATAGTCAGTAAGAAGAGTCAGTCTTCTTGTACTTAAGTCGGCATTGTGCCTTTTGTATTTAATTCCGATGCAATTTCTTTGTTTCATCGGCAATAAGGTCAGAGGGATACGGTAAACCTGAAGTGAAGCATCGGAATCTATAACTAGTGTCACAGGAATGGTTCACAACATAGACAGTAGGAAGAGTCAGTCTTCTTGTACTTAAGTCGGCATAGAGCCTTTTGTATTTGATTCCGCTGCATTATCTGTGTTTCATCGACAATAAGAAGGTCAGAGGGATACAGTAAATCTGAAGTGAAGCATCGGAATCCAAAACTAATGTCAAAGGAATGGTTCAAACATAGACAGTAAGAAGAGTGAGTCTTCTTGTACGTAAGTCGGCATTGTGACTTTTGTATTTAATTCCGATGCAATTTCTGTGTTACATCATCAATAAGAAGGTATAAAGTATACAGTAAACCTGAAGTGAAGCATCGGAATCTATAACTAGTGTCACAGGAATGGTTCATAACATAGTCAGAAATAAGAGTCAGTCTTCTTGTCCTTAAGTCGGCATTATGCCTTTTCTATTTAATTCCGATGCAATTTCTGAGTTTCATCGTCAATAAGAAGGTCCAAGGGTCTAGTAAACCTGGAGTGAAGCATCGGAATCTATAACTAGTGTCACAGGAATGGTTCAAAACATAGTCAGTATGAAGAGTCAGTCTTCTTGTACTTAAGTCGGCATTGTGCCTTTTGTATTTAATTCCGATGCAATTTCTGTGTTTCATCGTCAATAAGAATGTCCAAGGGATACAGTAAACCTGAAGTGAAGCATCGGAATCTATAACTAGTATCACAGGAATGGTACAAATCATTGTCAATAAGAAGAGTCGGTCTTCATGTACTTAAGTCGGCATTTTGCCTCTTGTATTTAATTCCGAAGCAATTTCTGTGTTTCATCGTCAATAAGAAGGTACAAGGGATACAGTAAACCTGAAGTGAAGCGTCGGAATCTATAACTAGTGTCACAGGTATGGTTCAAAACATAGACAGTGGAAAGAGTCAGTGTTCTTGTACTTAAATCGGCATTGTGCCTTTTTTATTTAATTCCAATGCAATTTCTGTGTTTCATCGTCAATAAGAAGGTCCAAGGGATACAGTAGACCTGAAGTGAAGCATCGGAATCTACAACTAGTGTCACAGGAATGGTTCAAAACATAGACAGGAAGAAGAGTCAGTCTTCTTGTACTCAAGTCGGCATTGTGCAGTTTCTATTTAATTCCGATGCAATTTCTGTGTTTCATCGTCACTAAGAAGGTCAGAGGGATACAGTAAACCTGAAGTGAAGCATCGGAATCTATAACTAGTGTCACAGGAATGGTTCAAAACATAGACAGTAAGAAGAGTCAGTCTTCTTGTACTTAAGTCGGCATTGTGCCTTTTCTATTTAATTCCGATGCAATTTCTGTGTTTCATCGTCAATAAGAAGCTCAGAGGGATACAATAAACCAGGAGTGAAGCATCGGAATCTGTAACTAGTGTCACAGGAATGGTTCAAAACACAGTCAGTAAGAAGTGTCAGTCTTCTTGTACTTAAGTCTGCAATGTGCCTTTCGTATTTATTTCCGATGCAATTTCTGTGTTTCACCGTCAATAAGAAGGTCAGAGGGATACAGTAAACCTGAACTGAAGCATCGAAATCTATAACCAATGTCACAGGAATGGTTCTAACATATACTGTAAGAAGAGTCAGTCTTCTTGTACTTAAGTCGGCATTGTGCTTTTTCTATTTAATTCCGATGCAATTTCTTTGTTTCATCGTCAATAAGAAGGTCCAAGGGATACAGTAAACCTGGAGTGAAGCATCGGAATCTGTCACTAGTGTCACAGGAATGGTTGAAAACATAGACAGTAGGAAGAGTCAGTCTTCTTGTACTTAAGTCGGCATTTTGCCTTTTGTATTTAATTCCGATGCAATTTCTGTGCTTCATCGTCAATAAGAAGGTCCAAGGGATACAGTAAACCTGAAGTGAAGCATCGTAATCTATAACAAGTGTCACACTAATGGTTCAAAACATAGACAGTAAGAAGAGTCAGTCTTCGTGTACTTAAGTCGGCATTTTGCCTTTTGTATTTAATTCCGATGCAATTTCAGTGTTTCATCGTCAATAAGAAGGTCCAAGGGATACAGTAAACCGGAAGTGAAGCATCGGAACTTATAACTAGTGTCAGAGGAATGGTTCAAAACATAGTCAGTAAGAAGAGTCAGTCTTCTTGTACTTAAGTCTGCATTGTGCCTTTTCTATTTTATTCCGATTCAATTTCTGTGTTACATCGTCAATAAGTAGGTCCAAGGGATACAGTAAACCTGGAGTGAAGCACCGGAATCTATAACTAGAGTCACAGTAATGGTTCAAAGCATAGACAATAAGAAGAGTCGGTCTACTTGTACTTAAGTCGGCATTGTGCCTTTTGTATTTAATTCCGATGCAATTTCAGTGTTTCATCGTCAATAAGAAGATAAGAGGGATACAGTAAACTTGGAGTGAAGCATCGGAATCTATAACTAGTGTCACAGGAATGGTTCAAAACATAGTCAGTACGAAGTGTCAGTCTTCTTGTACTTAAGTCTGCATTCTGCCTTTCGTATTTAATTCCGATGCAATTTCTGTGTTTCACCGTCAATAAGAAGGTCAGAGGGAGACAGTAAACCTGAAGTGAAGCATCGGAATCAATAACTAGTGTCACAGTAATGGTTCAAACATAGACAGTAAGAAGAGTCAGTCATCTTGTACTTAAGTCGGCATTGTGCATTTTGTATTTAATTCCGATGCAATTTCTGTGTTTCATCGTCAATAAGAGGGTCAGAGGGATACAGTAAACCTGGAGTGAAGCATTGGAATCTGTAACTAGAGTCACAGTAATGGTTCAAAACATAGACAGTAAGAAGAGTCAGTCTTCTTGTACTTAAGTCGGCATTGTGCCTTTTGTATTTAATTCCGATGCAATTTCTGTGTTTCATCGTCTATAACAAGGTCAGAGGGATACAGTAAACCTGAAGAGAAGCATCGGAATCTATAACTAGTGTCACAGGAATGGTTTAAACATAGTCAGTAAGAAGAGTCAGTCTTCTTGTCCTTAGGTCGGCATTGTGCCTTTTGTATTTAATTCCGATGCAATTTCTGTGTTTCATCGGCAATAAGGTCAGAGGGATACCGTAAACCTGAAGTGAAGCATCGGAATCTATAACTAGTGTCACAGGAATGGTTCACGACATAGACAGTAGGAAGAGTCAGTCTTCTTGTACTTAAGTCGGCATTGAGCCTTTTGTATTTGATTCCGATGCAATATCTGTGTTTCATCGTCAATAAGAAGGTCAGAGGGATACAGTAAACCTGAAGTGAAGCATCGTAATCCAAAACTAATGTCACAGGAATGGTTCAAACATAGACAGTAAGTAGAGTCAGTCTTCTTGTACGTAAGTCGGCATTGTGCCTTTTGTATTTAATTACGATGCAATTTCTGTGTTCCATCATCAATAAGAAGGTCCAAAGTATACAGTAAACCTGAAGTGAAGCATCGGAATCTATAACTAGTGTCACAGGAATTGTTCATAACATAGTCAGAAATAAGAGTCAGTCTTCTTGTCCTTAAGTCAGCATTGTGCCTTTTGTATTTAATTCCGATGCAATTTTTGTGTTTCATCGTCAATAAGAAGGTCCAAGGGTCTAGTAAACCTGGAGTGAAGCATCGGAATCTATAACTAGTGTCACAGGAATGGATCAAAACATAGACAGTAAGAAGAGTCAGTCTTCTTGTACTTAAGTCGGCATTGTGCCTCTTGTATTTAATTCCGAAGCAATTTCTGTGTTTCATCGTCAATAAGAAGGTACAAGCGATACAGTAAACCTGAAGTGAATCGTCGGAATCTATAACTAGTGTCACAGAAATGGTTCAAAACATAGACAGTGGGAAGAGTCAGTGTTCTTGTACTTAAGTCGGCATTGTGCCTTTTTTATTTAATTCCGATGCAATTTCTGTGTTTCATCGTCAATAAGAAGGTCCAAGGGATACAGTAGACCTGAAGTGAAGCATCGGAATCTACAACTAGTCTCACAGGATTGGTTCAAAACATAGACGGTAAGAAGAGTCAGCCTTCTTGTACTTAAGTCGGAATTGTGCCGTTTCTATTTAATTCCGATGCAATTTCTGTGTTTCATCGTCACTAAGAAGGTAAGACGGATACAGTAAACCTGAAGTGAAGCATCGGAATCTATAACTAGTGTCACAGGAATGGTTCAAGACATAGTCAATAAGAAGAGTCAGACTTCTTGTACTTAAGTCGGCATTTTGCCTTTCGTATTTAATTCCGATGCAATTCTGTGTTTCACCATCAATAAGTAGGTCAGAGGGATACAGTAAACCTGAAGTGAAGGATCGGAATCTATAACTAGTGTCACAGGAATGGTTCAAACATATACAGTAAGAAGAGTCAGTCTTCTTGTACTTAAGTCGGCATTGTGCCTTTTGTATTTAATTCCGATGCAATTTCTGTGTTTCATCGTCAATCAGTAGGTCCAAGGGATAAAGTAAACCTGGAGTGAAGCACCGGAATCTATAACTAGAGTCACAGTAATGGTTCAAAACATAGACAATAAGAAGAGGCCATCTTCTTGTACTTAAGTCGGCATTGTGCCTTTTGTATCTAATTCCGATGCAATTTCAGTGTTTCATCGTCAATAAGAAGGTCCAACGGATACAGTAAACCTGAAGTGAAGCATCGGACTCTATAACTAGTGTCACAGAAATGGTTCAAAACATAGACAGTAGGAAGAGTCAGTCTTCTTATACTTAAGTCGGCATTGTGCCTTTTGTATTTAATTCCGATGCAATTTCTGTGTTTCATCGTCAATAAGAAGGTCCAAGGGAAACAGTAAACCTGAAGTGAAGCATCGGAATCTATAACTAGTGTCACAGGAATGGTTCATAACATAGTCAGAAAGAAGAGTCAGTCTTCGTGTACATATGTCGGCATTTTGCCTTTTGTATTTAATTCCGATGCAATTTCTTTGTTTCATCGTCAATAAGAAGGTCCAAGGGATAAAGGAAACCTGGATTGAAGCATCGGAATCTATAACTAGTGTCAATGGAATGCTTCAAACATAGTCAGTAAGAAGAGTCAGTCTTCTTGTACTTAAGTCGGCATTGTGCGTTTTGTATTTAATTCCGATGCTATTTCTGAGTTTCATCGTCAACAAGAAGGTCAGAGGGATATAGTAAACCTGAAGTGAAGCGTCGGAATCTATAACTAGTGTCACAGGAATGGTTCAAAACATAGCCAGTAGGAAGAGTCAGTGTTCTTGTACTTAAGTCGGCATTGTGCCTTTTGTATTTAATTCCGATGCAATTTCTGTGTTTCATCGTCAATAAGAAGGTCCGAAGGGATACAGTAAACCTGAAGTGAAGCATCGTAATCCAAAACTAATGTCACAGGAATGGTTCAAACATAGACAGTAAGTAGAGTCAGTCTTCTTGTACGTAAGTCGGCATTGTGCCTTTTGTATTTAATTACGATGCAATTTCTGTGTTCCATCATCAATAAGAAGGTCCAAAGTATACAGTAAACCTGAAGTGAAGCATCGGAATCTATAACTAGTGTCACAGGAATTGTTCATAACATAGTCAGAAATAAGAGTCAGTCTTCTTGTCCTTAAGTCAGCATTGTGCCTTTTGTATTTAATTCCGATGCAATTTTTGTGTTTCATCGTCAATAAGAAGGTCCAAGGGTCTAGTAAACCTGGAGTGAAGCATCGGAATCTATAACTAGTGTCACAGGAATGGATCAAAACATAGACAGTAAGAAGAGTCAGTCTTCTTGTACTTAAGTCGGCATTGTGCCTCTTGTATTTAATTCCGAAGCAATTTCTGTGTTTCATCGTCAATAAGAAGGTACAAGCGATACAGTAAACCTGAAGTGAATCGTCGGAATCTATAACTAGTGTCACAGAAATGGTTCAAAACATAGACAGTGGGAAGAGTCAGTGTTCTTGTACTTAAGTCGGCATTGTGCCTTTTTTATTTAATTCCGATGCAATTTCTGTGTTTCATCGTCAATAAGAAGGTCCAAGGGATACAGTAGACCTGAAGTGAAGCATCGGAATCTACAACTAGTCTCACAGGATTGGTTCAAAACATAGACGGTAAGAAGAGTCAGCCTTCTTGTACTTAAGTCGGAATTGTGCCGTTTCTATTTAATTCCGATGCAATTTCTGTGTTTCATCGTCACTAAGAAGGTAAGACGGATACAGTAAACCTGAAGTGAAGCATCGGAATCTATAACTAGTGTCACAGGAATGGTTCAAGACATAGTCAATAAGAAGAGTCAGACTTCTTGTACTTAAGTCGGCATTTTGCCTTTCGTATTTAATTCCGATGCAATTCTGTGTTTCACCATCAATAAGTAGGTCAGAGGGATACAGTAAACCTGAAGTGAAGGATCGGAATCTATAACTAGTGTCACAGGAATGGTTCAAACATATACAGTAAGAAGAGTCAGTCTTCTTGTACTTAAGTCGGCATTGTGCCTTTTGTATTTAATTCCGATGCAATTTCTGTGTTTCATCGTCAATCAGTAGGTCCAAGGGATAAAGTAAACCTGGAGTGAAGCACCGGAATCTATAACTAGAGTCACAGTAATGGTTCAAAACATAGACAATAAGAAGAGGCCATCTTCTTGTACTTAAGTCGGCATTGTGCCTTTTGTATCTAATTCCGATGCAATTTCAGTGTTTCATCGTCAATAAGAAGGTCCAACGGATACAGTAAACCTGAAGTGAAGCATCGGACTCTATAACTAGTGTCACAGAAATGGTTCAAAACATAGACAGTAGGAAGAGTCAGTCTTCTTATACTTAAGTCGGCATTGTGCCTTTTGTATTTAATTCCGATGCAATTTCTGTGTTTCATCGTCAATAAGAAGGTCCAAGGGAAACAGTAAACCTGAAGTGAAGCATCGGAATCTATAACTAGTGTCACAGGAATGGTTCATAACATAGTCAGAAAGAAGAGTCAGTCTTCGTGTACATATGTCGGCATTTTGCCTTTTGTATTTAATTCCGATGCAATTTCTTTGTTTCATCGTCAATAAGAAGGTCCAAGGGATAAAGGAAACCTGGATTGAAGCATCGGAATCTATAACTAGTGTCAATGGAATGCTTCAAACATAGTCAGTAAGAAGAGTCAGTCTTCTTGTACTTAAGTCGGCATTGTGCGTTTTGTATTTAATTCCGATGCTATTTCTGAGTTTCATCGTCAACAAGAAGGTCAGAGGGATATAGTAAACCTGAAGTGAAGCGTCGGAATCTATAACTAGTGTCACAGGAATGGTTCAAAACATAGCCAGTAGGAAGAGTCAGTGTTCTTGTACTTAAGTCGGCATTGTGCCTTTTGTATTTAATTCCGATGCAATTTCTGTGTTTCATCGTCAATAAGAAGGTCCGAAGGGATACAGTAAACCTGAAGTGAAGCATCGTAATGTACAACTAGTGTCACAGGATTGGTTCAATATATAGACAGTAAGATGAGTCAGTCTTCTTGTACTTAAGACGGCATTGAGCCTCTTCTATTTTATTCTGATGCAATTTCTGTGTTTCATCGTCAATAAGAAGGCCAGAGGGATACAGTAAACCTGAAGTGAAGCATCGGAATCTACAACTAGTGTCACAGGAATGGTTCAAAACATAGTCAGTAGGAAGTGTCAGTCTTCTTGTACTTAAGTCTGCATTGTGCCTTTCGTATTTAATTCCGATGCAATTTCTGTGTTTCACCGTCAATAAGAAGGTCAGAGGGATACAGTAAACCTGAAGTGAAGCATCGGAATCTATAACTAGTGTCACAGGAATGGTTCAAACATAGACAGTAAGAGGAGTCAGTTTTCTTGTACTTAAGTCGGGATTGTGCCTTTTGTATTTAATTCCGATGCAATTTCTGTGTTTCATCGTCAATAAGACGGTCAGATGGATACAGTAAACCTGGAGTGAAGCATCGGAATCTATAACTAGAGTCACAGTAATGGTTCAAGTCATAGACAGTAAGAAGAGTCAGTCTTCTTGTACTTAAGTCGGCATTCTGTCTTTTGTATTTAATTCCGATGCAATTTCTGTGTTTCATCGTCAATAAGAAGGTCCAAGGGATACAGTAAACCTGGAGTGAAGCATCGGAATCTATAAGTAGTGTCACAGGAATGGTTCAAATCATAGACAGTAGGAAGAGTCAGTCTTCTTGTACATAAGTCGGCATTGTGCCTTTTGTATTTAATTCCGATGCAATTTCTGTGTTTCATCGTCAATAAGAAAGTCAGAGGGATACAGTAAACCTGAAGTGAAGCATCGGAATCTAAAACTAGTGTCACAGGAATGGTTCAAAACATAGTCAATAAGAAGAGTCAGTCTTCTTGTACTTATGTCGGCATTGTGCCGTTTGTATTTAATTCCAATGCAATTTCTGTGTTTCATCGTCAATAAGAAGGTCCAAGGGATACAGTAAACCTGGAGTGAAGCATCGGAATCTATAAGTAGTGTCACAGGAATGGTTCAAAACATAGGCAGTAGGAAGAGTCAGTCTTCTTGTACATAAGTCGGCATTGTCCTTTTTGTATTTAATTCCGATGCCATTTCTGTGTTTCATCGTCAATAAGAAGGTCCAAGGTATACAGCAAACCTGAAGTGAAGCATCGGAATCTATAACTAGTGTCACAGGAATGGTTCAGAACATAGTCAGTAAGAAGAGTCAGTCTTCTTGTACTTAAATCGGCATTGTGCCTTTTCTATTTAATTCCGATGCAATTTCTGTGTTTCACCGTCAATAAGAAGGTCCAAGGGATACAATAAACCTGGAGTGAAGCATCGTAATCTATCACTAGTGGCACAGGAATGGTTCAAAACATAGACAGTAAGAACAGTCAGTCTTCTTGTACTTTATTCGACATTGTGCATTTTCTATTTAATTCCGATGCAATTACTGTGTTTCATCGTCAATAAGAAGGTCAGAGGGATACAATAAACCTGAAAAGAAGCATCGGAATCTATAACTAGTGTCTCAGGAATGGTTCCAAACATAGACAGTAAGAAGAGTCAGTTTTCTTGTACTTAAGTCGGGATTGTGCCTTTTGTATTTAATTTCGATGCAATTTCTGTGTTTCATCGTCAATAAGAAGGTCCAAGGGATACAGTAAACCTGAAGTGAGGCATCGGAATCTATAACTAGTGTCACATTAATGCTTCAAAACATAGTCAGTAAGAAGAGTCAGTGTTCTTGTACTTAAGTCGGCATTGTGATTTTTCTGTTTAATTCCGATGCAATTTCTGTGTTTCATCGTCAATAACAAGGTCCAAGGGACACAGTAAACCTGAAGTGAACCAACGGAATCTATAACTAGTGTCACACTAATGGTTCAAAACAAAGTCAGTAAGATGAGTCAGTCTTTTTGTCCTTAATTCGGCATTGTGACTTTTGTATTTAATTCCGATGCAATTTCTGTGATTCATCGTCAATAGGAATGTTCAAGGGATACAGTTAACCTGGAGTGTAGCATCGGAATCTATAACTAGTGTCACAGGAATGGTTCAAAACATAGAGAGTAAGAAGAGTCAGTCTTCATGTTCTTAAGTCGGCATTTTGCCTTTTGTATTTAATTCCGATGCAATTTCTGTGTTTCATCGACAATAAGAAGGTCCAAGGGATACAGTAAACCTGAAATGAAGCATCGGAATCTATAACTAGTGTCACGGGAATGGTTCAAAACATAGACAGTAGGAAGAGTCAGTGTTCTTGCATTTAAGTCGGCATTGTGCCTTTTGTATTTAATTCCGCTGCAATTTCTGTGTTTCATCGTCAATAAGAAGATCCAAGGGATACAGTAAACCTTAAGGGAAGCATCGGAATCTACAACTAGTGTCATAGGATTGGTTCAAAACATAGACAGTAAGATGAGTCAGTCTTCTTGTACTTAAGTCGGCATTGTGCCTTTTCTATTTTATTCTGATGCAATTTCTGTGTTTCATCGTCAATAAGAAGGTCAGAGGGATACAGTAAACCTGAAGTGATGCATCGGAATCTATAACTAGTGTCACAGGAATGGTTCAAACATAGACAGTAAGAGGAGTCAGTCGTCTTGAACTTAAGTCGGGATTGTGCCTTTTGTATTTAATTCCGATGCAATTTCTGTGTTTCATAGTCAATAAGACGGTCAGAGGGATACAGTAAACCTGGAGTGAAGCATCGGAATCTATAACTAGAGTCACAGTAATGGTTCAAATCATAGACAGTAAGAAGAGTCAGTCTTCTTGTACTTAAGTCGGCATTGTGTCTTTTGTATTTAATTCCAATGCAATTTCTGCGTTTCATCGTCAATAAGAAAGTACAAGGGATACAATAAACCTGAAGTGAAGCATCGGAATCTATAACTAGTGTCACAGGAATGGTTCCAAACATAGTCAGTAAGAAGAGTCAGTCTTCTTGTCCTTAATTCGGCATTGTGACTTTTGTATTTAATTCCGATGCAAATTCTGTGTTTCATCGTCAATAAGAATGTCCAAGGGATACAGTAAACCTGGAGTGTAGCATCGGAATCTATAACTAGTGTCACAGGAATGGTTCAAAACATAGACAGTAAGAAGAGTCAGTCTTCGTGTTCTTAAGTCGGCATTTTCCCTTTTGTATTTAATTCCGTTGCAATTTCTGTGTTTCATCGACAATAAGAAGGTCCAAGGGATACAGTAAACCTGATGTGAAGCATCGGAATCTATAACTAGTGTCACAGGTATGGTTCAAAACATAGACAGTAGGAAGAGTCAGTGTTCTTGCACTTAAGTCGGCATTGTGCCTTTTGTATTTAATTCCGATGCAATTTCTGTGTTTCATCGTCAATAAGAAGATCCAAGGGATACAGTAAACCTGAAGTGAAGCATCGGAATCTACAACTAGTGTCATAGGATTGGTTCAAAACATAGACAGTAAGATGAGTCAGTCTTCTTGTACTTAAGTCGGCATTGTGCCTTTTCTATTTTATTCTGATGCAATTTCTGTGTTTCATCGTCAATAAGAAGGTCAGAGGGATACAGTAAACGTGAAGTGAAGCATCGGAATCTATAACTAGTGTCACAGGAATGGTTCAAACATAGACAGTAAGAGGAGTCAGTCTTCTTGTACTTAAGTCGGGATTGTGCCTTTTGTATTTAATTCCGATGCAATTTCTGTGTTTCATCGTCAATAAGCCGGTCAGAGGGATACAGTAAACCTGGAGTGAAGCATCGGAATCTATAACTAGAGTCACAGTAATGGTTCAAAACATAGACAGTAAGAACAGTCAGTCTTCTTGTACTTAAGTCGACATTGTGCCTCTTCTATTTAATTCCGATGCAATTACTGTGTTTCATCGTCAATAAGAAGGTCAGAGGGATACAATAAACCTGAAAAGAAGCATCGGAATCTATAACTAGTGTCACAGGAATTGTTCCAAACATAGACAGTAAGAAGAGTCAGTGTTCGGGTACTTAAGTAAGCATTTTGCCTTTTGAATATAATTCCGACGCAATTTCTGTGTTTCATCGTCAATAAGAATGTCCAAGGGATACAGTAAACCTGAACTGAGGCATCGGAATCTATAACTAGTGTCACATTAATGGTTCAAAACATAGTCAGTAAGAAGAGTCAGTGTTCTTGTACTTAAGTCGGCATTGTGATTTTTCTATTTAATTCCGATGCAATTTCTGTGTTTCATCGTCAATAAGAATGTCCAAGGGATACAGTAAACCTGAACTGAGGCATCGGAATCTATAACTAGTGTCACATTAATGGTTCAAAGCAAAGTCAGTAAGATGAGTCAGTCTTTTTGTCCTTAATTCGGCATTGTGATTTTTGTATTTAATTCCGATGCAATTTCTGTGTTTCATCGTTAATAAGAATGTTCAAGGGATACAGTAAACCTGGAGTGTAGCATCGGAATCTATAACTAGTGTCACAGGAATGGTTCAAAACATAGACAGTAGGAAGAGTCAGTGATCTTGCACTTAAGTCGGCATTGTGCCTTTTGTATTTAATTCCGATGCAATTTCTGTGTTTCATCGTCAATAAGAAGATCCAAGGGATACAGAAACCTGAAGTGAAGCATTGGAATCTACAACTAGTGTCATAGGATTGGTTAAAAGCATAGACAGTAAGATGAGTCAGTCTTCTTGTACTTAAGTCGGCATTGTGCCTTTTCTATTTTATTCTGATGCAATTTCTGTGTTTCATCGTCAATAAGAACGTCAGAGGGATACAGTAAACCTTAAGTGAAGCATCGGAATCTACAACTAGTGTCACAGGAATGGTTCAAACATAGACAGTAAGAGGAGTCAGTCGTCTTCTACTTAAGTCGGGATTGTGCCTTTTGTATTTAATTCCGATGCAATTTCTGTGTTTCATCGTCACTAAGACGGTCAGAGGGATACAGTAAACCTGGAGTGAAGCATCGGAATCTATAACTAGAGTCACAGTAATGGTTCAAATCATAGACAGTAAGAAGAGTCAGTCTTCTTGTATTTTAGTCGGCATTGTGTCTTTTGTATTTAATTCCGATGCAATTTCTACGTTTCATCGTCAATAAGACGGTCCAAGGGATACAATAAACCTGAAGTGAAGCATCGGAATCTATAACTAGTGTCACAGGAATGGTTCAAAACATAGTCAGTAAGAAGAGTCAGTCTCCTTGTCCTTAATTCGGCAATGGGACTTTTGTATTTAATTCCGATGCCATTTCTGTGTTTCATCGTCAATAAGAAGGTCCAAGGGATACAGTAAACCTGGAGTGTAGCATCGGAATCTATAACTAGTGTCACAGGAATGGTTCAAAACTTAGACAATAAGAAGAGTCAGTCTTCGTGTCCGTAAGTCGGCATTTTGCCTTTTGTATTTAATTCCGATGCAATTTCTGTGTTTCATCGACAATAAGAAGGTCCAAGGGATACAGTAAACCTGATGTGAAGCATCGGAATTTATAACTAGTGTCACAGGTATGGTTCAAAACATAGACAGTAGGAAGAGTCAGTGTTCTTGCACTTAAGTCGGCATTGTGCCTTTTGTATTTAATTCCGATGGAATTTCTGTGTTTCATCGTCAATAAGAAGATCCAAGGGATACAGTAAACCTGAAGTGAAGCATCGGAATCTACAACTAGTGTCATAGGATGGGTTCAAAACATAGACAGTAAGATGAGTCAGTCTTCTTGTACTTAAGTCGGCATTGTGCCTTTTCTATTTTATTCTGATGCCATTTCTGTGTTTCATCGTCAATAAGAAGGTCAGAGGGATACAGAAAACCTGAAGTGAAGCATCGGAATCTATAACTAGTGTCACAGGAATGGTTCAAACATAGACAGTAAGAGGAGTCAGTCTTCTTGTACTTAAGTCGGGATTGTGCCTTTCGTATTTAATTCCGATGCAATTTCTGTGTTTCATCGTCAATAAGACGGTCAGAGGGATACAGTAAACCTGGAGTGAAGCATCGGAATCTATAACTAGAGTCACAGTAATGGTTCAAAACATAGACAGTAAGAAGAGTCAGTCTTCTTGTACTTAAGTCGGCATTGTGTCTTTTGAATTTAATTCCGATGCAATTTCTGCGTTTCATCGTCAATAAGAAGGTCCAAGGGATACAGTAAACCTGAAGCGAAGCATCGGAATCTAAAACTAGTGTCAGAGGAATGGTTCAAAACATAGTCAGTAAGAAGAGTCAGTCTTCTTGTACTTATGTTGGCATTGTGCTTTTTGTATTTAATTCCGACGCAATTTCTGTGTTTCATCGTCAACAAGAAGGTCTAAGGGATACAGTAAACCTGGAGTGAAGCATCGTAATCTATAAGTAGTGTCACAGGAATGGTTCAAATCATAGACAGTAGGAAGAGTCAGTCTTCTTGTACATAAGTCGGCATTGTGCCTTTTGTATTTAATTCCGAAGCAATTTCTGTGATTCATCGTCAATAAGAAGGTCCAAGGTA
The DNA here is from genome assembly GCF_023864345.2 of Schistocerca serialis cubense. NCBI lineage: Eukaryota > Metazoa > Arthropoda > Insecta > Orthoptera > Acrididae > Schistocerca > Schistocerca serialis. Next base: position 5,945,718 of record NW_026047584.1, on the reverse strand, counting down.
TACAGCAAACCTGAAGTGAAGCATCGGAATCTATAACTAGTGTCACAGGAATGGTTCAAAGCATAGTCAGTAAGAAGAGTCAGTCTTCTTGTACTTAAGTCGGCATTGTGCCTTTTCTATTTAATTCCGATGCAATTTCTGTGTTTCACTGTCAATAAGAAGGTCCAAGGGATACAGTAAACCTGGAGTGAAGCATCGTAATCTATCACTATTGTCACAGGAATAGTTCAAAACATAGACAGTAAGAACAGTCAGTCGTCTTGTACTTAAGTCGACATTGTGCCTTTTCTATTTAATTCCGATACAATTACTGTGTTTCATCGTCAATAAGAAGGTCAGAGGAATACAATAAACCTGAAGTGAAGCATCGGAATCTATAACTAGTGTCACAGGAATGGTTCTAAACATAGACAGTAAGAAGAGTCAGTCTTCGGGTACTTAAGTCGGCATTTTGCCTTTTGAATATGATTCCGACGCAATTTCTGTGTTTCATCCTCAATAAGAAGGTCCAAGGGATACAGTAAACCTGAAGTGAGGCATCGGAATCTATAACTAGTGTCACAGGAATGGTTCAAAACATAGAATGTAAGAAGAGTCAGTCTTCGTGTTCTTAAGTCGGCATTTTGCCTTTTGTATTTTATTCCGATGCAATTTCTGTGTTTCATCGACAATAAGAAGGTCCAAGGGATACAGTAAACCTGAAGTGAAGCATCGGAATCTATAACTAGTGTCTCAGGAATGATTCAAAACATAGACAGCAGGAAGAGTCAGTGTTCTTGCACTTAAGTCGGCATTGTGCCTTTTGTATTTAATTCCGATGCAATTTCTGTGTTTCATAGTCAATAAGAAGATCCAAGGGATACAGTAAACCTGAAGTGAAGCATCGGAATCTACAACTAGTGTCATAGGATTGGTTCAAAACATAGACAGTAAGATGAGTCACTCATCTTGTACTTAAGTCGGCATTGTGCCTTTTCTATTTTATTCTGATGCAATTTCTGTGTTTCATCGTCAATAAGTAGGTCAGAGGGATACAGTAAACCTGAAGTGAAGCATCGGAATCTGTAACTAGTGTCAGAGGAATGGTTCAAACATAGACAGTAAGAGGAGTCAGTCTTCTTGTACTTAAGTCGGGATTGTGCCTTTTGTATTTAATTCCGATGCAATTTCTGTGTTTCATCGTCAATAAGACGGTCAGAGGGATACAGTAAACCTGGAGTGAAGCATCGGAATCTATAACTAGAGTCACAGTAATGGTTCAAAACATAGACAGTAAGAAGAGTCAGTCTTCTTGTACTTAAGTCGGCATTGTGCCTTTTGTATTTAATTCCGATGCAATTTCTGTGTTTCATCGTCAATAAAATGGTCCAAGGGATACAGTAAACCTAAAGTGAAGCATCGGAATCTATAACTAGTGTCACTGGAATGGTTCAAAATATAGACAGTAAGAAGAGTCAGTCTTCTTCTAGTTAAGTCGGCATTGTGCCTTTTGTATTTAATTCCGATGCAGTTTCTGTGATCCATCGTCAATAAGAAGGTCCAAGGGATACAGAAAACCTCGAGTGAAGCATCGGAATCTATAACTAGTGTCACAGGAATGGTTCAAAACATAGCCAGTAAGAAGAGTCAGTCTTCTTGTACTTAAGTCGGCATTGTGCCGTTTGTATTTAATTCCGATGCCATTTCTGTGTTTCATCGTCAATAAGAAAGTCAGAGGGATACAGTAAACCTGAAGTGAAGAATCGGAATCTAAAACTAGTGTCACAGGAATGGTTCAAAACATAGTCAGTAAGAAGAGTCAGTCTTCTTGTACTTATGTCGGCATTGTGCCGTTTGTATTTAATTCCGATGCAATTTCTGTGTTTCATCGTCACTAAGAAGGTCAGAGGGATACAGTAAACCAGATGTGAAGCATCGGAATCTATAACTAGTGTCACAGGAATGGTTCAAAACATAGTCAGTAAGAAGAGTCAGTCTTCTTGTACTTAAGTCGGTATTTTGCCTTTCGTATTTCATTCCGATGCAATTTCTGTGTTTCACCGTCAATACGAAGGTCAGAGGGATATAGTAAACCTGAAGTGAAGCATCGGAATCTATAACTAGTGTCACTGGAATGGTTCAAAATATAGAGAGTAAGAAGAGTCAGTCTTCTTGTAGTTAAGTCGGCATTGTGCCTTTTGTATTTAATTCCGATGCAATTTATGTGATTCATCGTCAATAAGAAGGTCCAAGGGATACAGTAAACCTGGAGTGAAGCATCGGAATCTATAAGTAGTGTCACAGGAATGGTTCAAAACATAGACAGTAGGAAGAGTCAGTCTTCTTGTACATAAGTCGGCATTGTGCCTTTTGTATTTAATTCCGATGCAATTTCTGTGTTTCATCGTCAATAAGTAGGTCCAAGGTATACAGCAAACCTGAAGGGAAGCATCGGAATCTTTAACTAGTGTCACAGGAACGGTTCTAAACATAGACAGTAAGAAGAGTCAGTCTTCGGGTACTTAAGTCGGCATTTTGCCTTTTGAATACAATTCCGACGCAATTTCTGTGTTTCATCGTCAATAAGAAGGTCCAAGGGATACAGTAAACCTAAAGTGAGGCATCGGAATCTATAACTAGTGTCACAGGAATGGTTCAAAACATAGTCAGTAAGAAGAGTGAGTGTTCTTGTACTTAAGTCGGCATTGTGACTTTTCTATTTAATTCCGATGCAATTTCCGTGTTTCATCGTCAATAACAAGGTCCAAGGGATACAGTAAACCTGAAGTGAACCATCGGAATCTATAACTAGTTTCACACTAATGGTTCAAAGCAATGTCAGTAAGAAGAGTCAGTCTTCTTGTCCTTAATTCGGCATTGTGACTTTTGTATTTAATTCCGAGGCAATTTCTGTGTTTCATCGTCAATAAGAATGTTCAAGGGATACAGCTAACCTGGAGTGTAGCACTGGAATCTATAACTAGTGTCACAGGAATGGTTCAAAACATAGACAGTAAGAAGAGTCAGTCTTCGTGTTCTTAAGTCGGCATTTTGCCTTTTGTATTTAATTCCGATGCAATTTCTATGTTTCATCGACAATAAGTAGGTCCAAGGGATACAGTAAACCTGAAGTGAAGCAGCGGAATCTATAACTAGTGTCACAGGAATGGTTCAAAACATAGACAGTAGGAAGAGTCATTGTACTTGCACTTAAGTCGGCATTGTGCCTTTTGTATTTAATTCCGATGCAATTTCTGTGTTTCATCGTCAATAAGAAGATCCAAGGGATACAGTAAACCTGAAGTGAAGCATCGGAATCTACAACTACTGTCATAGGATTGGTTAAAAACATAGACAGTAAGATGAGTCAGTCTTCTTGTACTTAAGTCGGCATTGTGCCTTTTCTATTTTATTCTGATGCAATTTCTGTGTTTCATCGTCAATAAGGTCAGAGGGATACAGTAAACCTGAAGTGAAGTATAGGAATCTATAACTAGTGTCACAGGAATGGTTCAAACATAGACAGTAAGAGGAGTCAGTCTTCTTGTACTTAAGTCGGGATTGTGCCTTTTGTATTTAATTCCGATGCAATTTCTGTGTTTCATCGTCTATAAGACGGTCAGAGGGATACAGTAAAACTGGAGTGAAGCATCGGAATCTATAACTAGAGTCACAGTAATGGTTCAAAACATAGAAAGTAAGAAGAATCAGTCTACTTGTGCTTAAGTCGGCATTGTGTCTTTTGTATTTAATTCCGATGCAATTTCTGCGTTTCATCGTCAATAAGAAGGTCCAAGGGATACAGTAAACTTCAAGTGAAGCATCGGAATCTATAACTAGTGTCACTGGAATGGTTCAAAATATAGAGAGTAAGAAGAGTCAGTCTTCTTCTAGTTAAGTCGGCATTGTGCCTTTTGTATTTAATTCCGATGCAATTTCTGTGTTTCATCGTCAATAAGAAGATCCAAGGGATACAGTAAACCTGAAGTGAAGCATCGGAATCTACAACTAGTGTCATAGAATTGGTTCAAAACATAGACAGTAAGATGAGTCAGTCATCTTGTAGTTAAGTCGGCATTGTGCCTTTTCTATTTTATTCTGATGCAATTTCTGTGTTTCATCGTCAATAAGAAAGTCAGAGGGATACAGTAAACCTGAAGTGAAGCATCGGAAACTGTAACTAGTGTCACAGAAATGGTTCAAACATAGACAGTAAGAGGAGTCAGTCTTCTTGTACTTAAGTCGGGATTGTGCCTTTTGTATTTAATTCCGATGCAATTTCTGTGTTTCATCGTCAATAAGACGGTCAGAGGGATACAGTAAACCTGGAGTGAAGCATCGGAATCTATAACTAGTGTCACTGGAATGGTTCAAAAAATAGACAGTAAGAAGAGTCAGTCTTCTTCTAGTTAAGTCGGCATTGTGCCTTTTGCATTTAATTCCGATGCAATTTCTGTGATTCATCGTCAATAAGAAGGTCCAAGGGATACAGTAAACCTCGAGTCAAGCATCGGAATCTATAACTAGTGTCACAGGAACGGTTCAAAACATAGTCTGTAAGAAGAGTCAGTCTTCTTGTACTTAAGTCGGTATTTTGCCTTTCGTATTTCATTCCGATGCAATTTATGTGTTTCACCGTCAATACGAAGGTCAGAGGGATACAGTAAACCTGAAGTGAAGCATCGGAATCTAAAACTAGTGTCACTGCAATGGTTCAAAATATAGACAGTAAGAACAGTCAGTCTTCTTGTACTTAAGTCGGCATTGTGCCTTTTCTATTTAATTCCGATTCAATTTCTGTGATTCATCGTCAATAAGAAGGTCCAAGGGATACAGTAAACCTGAAGTGAAGCATCGGAATCTATAACTAGTGTCACTGGAATGGTTCAAAATATAGAGAGTAAGAAGAGTCAGTCTTCTTGTAGTTAAGTCGGCATTGTGCCTTTTGTATTTAATTCCGATGCAATTTATGTGATTCATCGTCAATAAGAAGGTCCAAGGGATACAGTAAACCTGGAGTGAAGCATCGGAATCTATAACTAGTGTCACAGGAATGGTTCAAAACATAGTCAGTAAGAAGAGTCAGTCTTCTTGTACCTAAGTCGGCATTGTGCCTTTTGTATTTAATTCCGATGCCATTTCTGCGTTTCATCGTCAATAAGAAAGTCAGAGGGATACAGTAAACCTGAAGTGAAGCATCGGAATCTAGAACTAGTGTCACAGGAATGGTTCAAAACATAGTCAGTAAGAAGAGTCAGTCGTCTTGTACTTATGTCGGCATTGTGCCGTTTGTATTTAATTCCGATTCAATTTCTGTGTTTTATCGTCAATAAGAAGGTCCAAGGGATACAGTAAACCTGGAGTGAAGCATCGGAATCTATAAGTAGTGTCACAGGAATGGTTCAAAACAAAGACAGTTGGAAGAGTCAGTCTTCTTGTACATAAGTCGGCATTGTGCCTTTTGTATTTAATTCCGATGCAATTTCAGTGTTTCATCGTCAATAAAAAGGTCCAAGGTATACAGCAAACCTGAAGTGAAGCATCGGAATCTATAACTAGTGTCACACTAATGGTTCAAAACAAAGTCAGTAAGAAGAGTCAGTCTTCTTGTCCTTAATTCGGCATTGTGAGTTTTGTAATTAATTCCGATGCAATTTCTGTGTTTCATCGTCAATAAGAATGTTCAAGGGATACAGCAAACCTGGAGTGTAGCATCGGAATCTATAAATAGTGTCACAGGAATGGTTCAAAACATAGACAGTAAGAAGAGTCAGTCTTCGTGTTCTTAAGTCGGCATTTTGCCTTTTGTATTTAATTCCGATGCAATTTCTGTGTTTCATCGACAATAAGAAGGTCCAAGGGATACAGTAAAACTGAAGTGAAGCATCGGAATCTATAACTAGTGTCACAGGAATGGTTCAAAACATAGACAGTAGGAAGAGTCAGTGTTCTTGCACTTAGGTCGGCATTGTTCCTATTGTATTTAATTCCGATGCAATTTCTGTGTTTCATCGTCAATAAGAAGATCCAAGGGATACAGTAAACCTGAAGTGAAGCATCGGAATCTACAACTAGTGTCATAGGATTGGTTAAAAACATAGACAGTAAGATGAGTCAGTCTTCTTGTACTTAAGTCGGCATTGTGCCTTTTCTATTTTATTCTGATGCAATTTCTGTGTTTCATCGTCAATAAGGTCAGAGGGATACAGTAAACCTGAAGTGAAGCATCGGAATCTATAACTAGTGTCACAGGAATGGTTCAAACATAGACAGTAAGAGGAGTCAGTCTTCTTGTACTTAAGTCGGGATTGTGACTTTTGTATTTAATTCCGATGGAATTTCTGTGTTTCATCGTCAATAAGACGGTCAGAGGGATACAGTAAACCTGGAGTGAAGCATCGGAATCTATAACTAGAGTCACAGTAATGGTTCAAAACATAGACAGTAAGAAGAGTTAGTCTTCTTGTGCTTAAGTCGGCATTGTGTCTTTTGTATTTAATTCCGATGCAATTTCTGCGTTTCATCATCAATAAGAAGGTCCAAGGGATACAGTAAACCTAAAGTGAAGCATCGGAATCTATAACTAGTGTCACTGGAAAGGTTCAAAATATAGAGAGTAAGAAGAGTCAGTCTTCTTGTAGGTAAGTCGGCATTGTGCCTTTTGTATTTAATTCCGATGCAATTTATGTGATTCATCGTCAATAAGAAGGTCCAAGGGATACAGTCAACCTGGAGTGAAGCATCGGAATCTATAACTAGTGTCACAGGAATGGTTCAAAGCAAAGTCAGTAAGAAGAGTCAGTCTTCTTGTACTTAAGTCGGCATTGTGCCTTTTGTATTTAATTTCGATGCCATTTCTGTGTTTCATCGTCAATAAGAAAGTCAGAGGGATACAGTAAACCTGAAGTGAAGCATCGGAATCTAAAACTAGTGTCACAGGAATGGTTCAAAACATAGTCAGTAAGAAGAGTCAGTCTTCTTGTACTTATGTCGGCATTGTGCCGTTTGTATTTAATTCCGATGCAATTTCTGTGATTCATCGTCAATAAGAAGGTCCAAGGGATACAGTAAACCTGGGGTGAAGCATCGGAATCAGTAAGTAGTGTCACAGGAATGGTTCAAAACATAGACAGTAGGAAGGGTCAGTCTTCTTGTACATAAGTCGGCATTGTGCCTTTTGTATTTAATTCCGATGCAATTTCTGTGTTTCATCGTCAATAAGAAGGTCCAAGATATACAGCAAACCTGAAGTGAAGCATCGGAATCTCTAACTAGTGTCACAGGAATGGTTCAAAACATAGACAGTAAGAAGAGTCAGTCTTCGTGTTCTTAAGTCGGCATTTTGCCTTTTGTATTTAATTCCGATGCAATTTCTGTGTTTCATCGACAATAAGAAGGTCCAAGAGATACAGTAAACCTGAAGTGAAGCATCGGAATCTATAACTAGTGTCACAGGAACGGTTCAAAACATAGACAAGAGGAAGAGTCAGTGTTCTTGCACTTAAGTCGGCATTGTGCCTTTTGTATTTAATTCCGATGCAATTTCTGTGTTTCATCGTCAATAAGAAGATCCAAGGGATACAGTAAACCTGAAATGAAGCATCGGAATCTACAATTAGTGTCATAGGATTGGTTCAAAACTTAGACAGTAAGATGAGTCAGTCTTCTTGTAATTAAGTCGGCATTGTGCCTTTTCTATTTTATTCTGATGCAATTTCTGTGTTTCATCGTCAGTAAGAAGGTCAGAGGGATACAGAAAACCTGAAGTGAAGCATCGGAATCTACAACTAGTGTCACAGGAATGGTTCAAACATAGACAGTAAGAGGAGTCAGTCTTCTTGTACTTAAGTCGGGATTGTGCCTTTTGTATTTAATTCCGATGCCATTTCTGTGTTTCATCGTCAATAAGACGGTCAGAGGGATACAGTAAACCTGGAGTGAAGCATCGGAATCTATAACTAGAGTCACAGTAATGGTTCAAAACATAGACAGTAAGAAGAGGCAGTCTTCTTGTAGTTAAGTCGGCATTGTGCCTTTTGTATTTAATTCCGATGCAATTTATGTGGTTCATCGTCACTAAGAAGGTCAGAGGGATACAGTGAACCTGATGTGAAGCATCGGAATCTATAACTAGTGTCACAGGAATGGTTCAAAACATAGTCAGTAAGAAGAGTCAGTCTTCTTGTAGTTAAGTCGGCATTTTGCCTTTCGTATTTGATTCCGATGCAATTTCTGTGTTTCACCGTCAATACGAAGGTCAGAGGGATACAGTAAACTTGAAGTGAACCATCGTAATTTATAACTAGTGTCACAGGAATGGTTCAAAACATAGACAGTAGGAAGTGTCAGTCTTCTTGTTCTTAAGTCGGCATTGTGCCTTTTGTATTTATTCCCATGCAATTTCTGTGTTTCATCAGCAATAAGGTCAGAGGGATAGGGTAAACCTGAAGTGAAGCATTGGAATCTATAACTAGTGTCACAGGAATGGTTCAAAATATAGACAGTAAGAAGAGTCAGTCTTCTTCTAGTTAAGTCGGCATTGTGCCTTTTGTATTTAATTCCGATGCTATTTCTGTGATTCATCGTCAATAAGAAGGTCCAAGGGATACAGTAAACCTCGAGTCAAGCATCGGAATCTATAACTAGTGTCACAGGAACGGTTCAAAACATAGTCTGTAAGAAGAGTCAGTCTTCTTGTACTTAAGTCGGTATTTTGCCTTTCGTATTTCATTCCGATGCAATTTATGTGTTTCACCGTCAATACGAAGGTCAGAGGGATACAGTAAACCTGAAGTGAAGCATCGGAATCTAAAACTAGAGTCACTGCAATGGTTCAAAATATAGACAGTAAGAAGAGTCAGTCTTCTTGTACTTAAGTCGGCATTGTGCCTTTTCTATTTAATTCCGATTCAATTTCTGTGATTCATCGTCAATAAGAAGGTCCAAGGGATACAGTAAACCTGAAGTGAAGCATCGGAATCTATAACTAGTGTCACTGGAATGGTTCAAAATATAGAGAGTAAGAAGAGTCAGTCTTCTTGTAGTTAAGTCGGCATTGTGCCTTTTGTATTTAATTCCGATGTAATTTATGTGATTCATCGTCAATAAGAAGGTCCAAGGGATACAGTAAACCTGGAGTGAAGCATCGGAATCTATAACTAGTGTCACAGGAATGGTTCAAAACATAGTCAGTAAGAAGAGTCAGTCTTCTTGTACCTAAGTCGGCATTGTGCCTTTTGTATTTAATTCCGATGCCATTTCTGTGTTTCATCGTCAATAAGAAAGTCAGAGGGATACAGTAAACCTGAAGTGAAGCATCGGAATCTAAAACTAGTGTCACAGGAATGGTTCAAAACATAGTCAGTAAGAAGAGTCAGTCGTCTTGTACTTATGTCGGCATTGTGCCGTTTGTATTTAATTCCGATGCAATTTCTGTGTTTTATCGTCAATAAGAAGTTCCAAGGGATACAGTAAACCTGGAGTGAAGCATCGGAATCTATAAGTAGTGTCACAGGAATGGTTCAAAACATAGACTGTTGGAAGAGTCAGTCTTCTTGTACATAAGTCGGCATTGTGCCTTTTGTATTTAATTCCGATGCAATTTCTGTGTTTCATCGTCAATAAGAAGGTCCAAGGTATACAGCAAACCTGAAGTGAAGCATCGGAATCTGTAACTAGTGTCACACTAATGGTTCAAAACAAAGTCAGTAAGAAGAGTCAGTCTTCTTGTCCTTAATTCGGCATTGTGAGTTTTGTAATTAATTCCGATGCAATTTCTGTGTTTCATCGTCAATAAGAATGTTCAAGGGATACAGCAAACCTGGAGTGTAGCATCGGAATCTATAACTAGTGTCACAGGAATGGTTCAAAACATAGACAGTAAGAAGAGTCAGTCTTCGTGTTCTTAAGTCGGCATTTTGCCCTTTGTATTTAATTCCGATGCAATTTCTGTGTTTCATCGACAATAAGAAGGTCCAAGGGATACAGTAAAACTGAAGTGAAGCATCGGAATCTATAACTAGTGTCACAGGAATGGTTCAAAACATAGACAGTAGGAAGAGTCAGTGTTCTTGCACTTAAGTCGGCATTGTTCCTTTTGTATTTAATTCCGATGCAATTTCTGTGTTTCATCGTCAACAAGAAGATCCAAGGGATACAGTAAACCTGAAGTGAAGCATCGGAATCTACAACTAGTGTCATAGGATTGGTTAAAAACATAGACAGTAAGATGAGTCAGTCTTCTTGTACTTAAGTCGGCATTGTGCCTTTTCTATTTTATTCTGATGCAATTTCTGTGTTTCATCGTCAATAAGGTCAGAGGGATACAGTAAACCTGAAGTGAAGCATCGGAATCTATAACTAGTGTCACAGGAATGGTTCAAACATAGACAGTAAGAGGAGTCAGTCTTCTTGTACTTAAGTCGGGATTGTGACTTTTGTGTTTAATTCCGATGGAATTTCTGTGTTTCATCGTCAATAAGACGGTCAGAGGGATACAGTAAACCTGGAGTGAAGCATCGGAATCTATAACTAGAGTCACAGTAATGGTTCAAAACATAGACAGTAAGAAGAGTTAGTCTTCTTGTGCTTAAGTCGGCATTGTGTCTTTTGTATTTAATTCCGATGCAATTTCTGCGTTTCATCGTCAATAAGAAGGTCCAAGGGATACAGTAAACCTAAAGTGAAGCATCGGAATCTATAACTAGTGTCACTGGAATGGTTCAAAATATAGAGAGTAAGAAGAGTCAGTCTTCTTGTAGTTAAGTCGGCATTGTGCCTTTTGTATTTAATTCCGATGCAATTTATGTGATTCATCGTCAATAAGAAGGTCCAAGGGATACAGTCAACCTGGAGTGAAGCATCGGAATCTATAACTAGTGTCACAGGAATGGTTCAAAACAAAGTCAGTAAGAAGAGTCAGTCTTCTTGTACTTAAGTCGGCATTGTGCCTTTTGTATTTAATTTCGATGCCATTTCTGTGTTCCATCGTCAATAAGAAAGTCAGAGGGATACAGTAAACCTGAAGTGAAGGATCGGAATCTAAAACTAGTGTCACAGGAATGGTTCAAAACATAGTCAGTAAGAAGAGTCAGTCTTCTTGTACTTATGTCGGCATTGTGCCGTTTGTATTTAATTCCGATGCAATTTCTGTGATTCATCGTCAATAAGAAGGTCCAAGGGATACAGTAAACCTGGGGTGAAGCATCCGAATCTGTAAGTAATGTCACAGGAATGGTTCAAAACATAGACAGTAGGAAGGGTCAGTCTTCTTGTACATAAGTCGGCATTGTGTCTTTTGTATTTAATTCCGATGCAATTTCTGTGTTTCATCGTCAATAAGAAGGTCCAAGGTATACAGCAAACCTGAAGTGAAGCATCGGAATCTCTAACTAGTGTCACAGGAATGGTTCAAAACATAGACAGTAAGAAGAGTCAGTCTTCGTGTTCTTAAGTCGGCATTTTGCCTTTTGTATTTAATTCCGATGCAATTTCTGTGTTTCATCGACAATAAGAAGGTCCAAGGGATACAGTACACCTGAAGTGAAGCATCGGAATCTATAACTAGTGTCACAAGAACGGTTCAAAACATAGACAATAGGAAGAGTCAGTGTTCTTGCACTTAAGTCGGCATTGTGCTTTTTGTATTTAATTCCGATGCAATTTCTGTGTTTCATCGTCAATAAGAAGATCCAAGGGATACAGTAAACCTGAAATGAAGCATCGGAATCTACAATTAGTGTCATAGGATTGGTTCAAAACATAGACAGTAAGATGAGTCAGTCTTCTTGTACTTAAGTCGGCATTGTGCCTTTTCTATTTTATTCTGATGCAATTTCTGTGTTTCATCGTCAATAAGAAGGTCAGAGGGATACAGAAAACCTGAAGTGAAGCATCGGAATCTACAACTAGGGTCACAGGAATGGTTCAAACATAGACTGTAAGAGGAGTCAGTCTTCTTGTACTTAAGTCGGGATTGTGCCTTTTGTATTTAATTCCGATGCAATTTCTGCGTTTCATCATCAATAAGACGGTCAGAGGGATACAGTAAACCTGGAGTGAAGCATCGGAATCTATAACTAGAGTCACAGTAATGGTTCAAAACATAGACAGTAAGAAGAGGCAGTCTTCTTGTAGTTAAGTCGGCATTGTGCCTTTTGTATTTAATTCCGAAGCAATTTATGTGTTTCATCGTCACTAAGAAGGTCAGAGGGATACAGTGAACCTGATGTGAAGCATCGGAATCTATAACTAGTGTCACAGGAATGGTTCAAAACATAGTCAGTAAGAAGAGTCAGTCTTCTTGTAGTTAAGTCGGCATTTTGCCTTTCGTATTTCATTCCGATGCAATTTCTGTGTTTCACCGTCAATACGAAGGTCAGAGGGATACAGTAAACTTGAAGTGCACCATCGTAATTTATAACTAGTGTCACAGGAATGGTTCAAAACATAGACAGTAGGAAGAGTCAGTCTTCTTGTTCTTAAGTCGGCATTGTGCCTTTTGTATTTATTCCCATGCAATTTCTGTGTTTCATCAGCAATAAGGACAGAGGGATAGGGTAAACCTGAAGTGAAGCATCGGAATCTATAACTAGTGTCACAGGAATGGTTCAAAACATAGACAGTAGGAAGAGTCAGTCTTCTTGTACTTAAGTCGGCATTGTGCCTTTTCTATTTAATTCCGATGCAATTACTGTGTTTCATCGTCAATAAGAAGGTCAGAGGGATACAATAAACCTGAAGTGAAGCATCGGAATCAATAACTAGTGTCACAGGAATGGTTCTAAACATAGACAGTAAGAAGAGTCAGTCTTCGGGTACTTAAGTCGGCATTTTGCCTTTTCAATATAAATCCGACGCAATTTCTGGGTTTCATCGTCAATAAGAAGGTCCAAGGGATACAGTAAACCTAAAGTGAGGCATCGGAATCTATAACTAGTGTCACAGGAATGGTTCAAAACATAGACAGTAGGAAGAGTCAGTGTTCATGCACTTAAGTCGGCATTGTGACTTTTGTATTTAATTCCGATGCAATTTCTGTGTTTCATCGTCAATAAAATGGTCCAAGGGATACAGTAAACCTAAAGTGAAGCATCGGAATCTATAACTAGTGTCACTGGAATGGTTGAAAATATAGACAGTAAGAAGAGTCATTCCTCTTGTAGTTAAGTCGCCATTGTGCCTTTTGTATTTAATTCCCATGCAATTTCTGTGTTTCATCGGCAATAAGGTCAGAGGGACAAAATAAACCTGAAGTGAAGCATCGGAATCTATAACTAGTGTTTCAGGAATGGTTCAAAACATAGACAGTAGGAAGATTCAGTCTTCTTGTACTTAAGTCGGCATTGTGCATTTTGTATTTAATTCGCATGCAATTTCTGTGTTTCATCGTCAATAAGAAGGTCAGAGGGATACAGTAAACCTGAAGTGAAGCATCGGAATCCAAAACTAGTGTCACAGGAATGGTTAAAAGCATAGTCAGTATGAAGAGTCAGTCTTCTTGTACTTAAGTCGGCATTGTGCCTTTTCTATTTTATTCTGATGCAATTTCTGTGTTTCATCGACAATAAGAACGTCAGAGGGATACAGTAAACCTGAAGTGAAGCATCGGAATCTATAACTAGTGTCACAGGAATGGTTCAAACATAGACAGTAAGAGGAGTCAGTCTTCTTGTACTTAAGTCGGGATTGTGCCTTTTGTATTTAATTCCCATGCAATTTCTGTGTTTCATCGTCAATAAGACGGTCAGAAAGGATACAGTAAACCTGGAGTGAAGCATCGGAATCTATAACTAGAGTCACAGTGATGGTTCAAAACATAGACAGTAAGAAGAGTCAGTCTTCTTGTACTTAAGTCGACATTGTGCCTTATGTATTTAATTCCGATGCAATTTCTGAGTTTCATCGTCAATAAAATGGTCCAAGGGATACAGTAAACCTAAAGTGAACCATCGGAATCAATAACTAGTGTCACAGGAATGGTTCTAAACAAAGACAGTAAAAAGAATTAGTCTTTGGGTACTTAAGTCGGCATTTTGCCTTTTGAATATAAATCCGACCCAATTTCTGTGTTTCATCGTCAATAAGAAGGTCCAAGGGATACAGTAAACCTGAAGTGAGGCATCGGAATCTATAACTAGTGTCACAGGAATGGTTCAAAACACAGTCTGTAAGAAGAGTCAGTGTTCTTGTACTTAAGTCAGCATTGTGACTTTTCTATTTAATTCCGATGCAATTTCTGTGTTTCATCGTCAATAACAAGGTTCAAGGGATACAGTAAACCTGAAGTGAACCATCGGAATCTATAACTAGTGTCAAACTAATGGTTGAAAAAAAGTCAGTAAGAAGAGTCAGTCTTCTTGTCCTTAATTCGGCATTGTGACTTTTGTATTTAATTCCGATGCAATTTCTGTGTTTCATCGTCAATAAGAATGTTTAAGGGATACAGTAAACCTGGAGTGTAGCATCGGAATCTATAACTAGTGTCACAGGAATGGTTCAAAACATAGACAGTAAGAAGAGTCAGTCTTCGTGTTCTTAAGTCGGCATTTTGCCTTTTGTATTTAATTCCGATGCAATTTCTGTGTTTCATCGACAATAAAAAGGTCCAAGGGATACAGTAAATCTGAAGTGAAGCATCGGAATCTATAACTAGTGTCACAGGAATGGTTCAAAACATAGACAGTAGGAAGAGTCAGTCTTCTTGTACTTATGTCGGCATTGTGCCGTTTGTATTTAATTCCGATGCAATTTCTGTGTTTCATCGTCACTAAGAAGGTCAGAGGGATACAGTGAACCTGATGTGAAGCATCGGAATCTATAACTAGTGTCACAGGAATGGTTCAAAAAATTGTCAGTAAGAAGAGTCAGTCTACTTGTAGTTAAGTCGGCATTTTGCCTTTCGTATTTCATTCCGATGCAATTTCTGTGTTTCACCGTCAATACGAAGGTCAGAGGGATACAGTAAACCTGAAGTGAAGCATCGGAATCTATAACTAGTGTCACAGGAATGGTTCAAAACATAGACTGTAGGAAGAGTCAGTGTTCTTGCACTTAAGTCGGCATTGTGCCTTTTCTATTTTATTCTGATGCAATTTCTGTGTTTCATCGTCAATAAGAAGGTCAGAGGGATACAGTAAACCTGAAGTGAAGCATCGGAATCTACAACTAGTGTCACAGGAATGGTTGAAACATAGACAGTAAGAGGAGTCAGTCTTCTTGTACTTAAGTCGGGATTGTGCCTTTTGTATTTAATTCCGATGCAATTTCTGTGTTTCATCGTCAATAAGACGGTCAGAAAGGATACAGTAAACCTGGAGTGAAGCATCGGAATCAATAACTAGAGTCACAGTAATGGTTCAAAACATAGACAGTAAGAAGAGTCAGTCTTCTTGTACTTAAGTCGACATTGTGCCTTATGTATTTAATTCCGATGCAATTTCTGTGTTTCATCGTCAATAAAATGGTCCAAGGGATACAGTAAACCTAAAGTGAACGATCGGAATCTATAACTAGTGTCACTGGAATGGTTCAAAATATAGTCAGTAAGAAGAGTCAGTCTTCTTGTACTTAAGTCGGCATTGTGCCATTTGTATTTAAATCTGATGCAAATTCTGTTTTTCATCCTGAATAAGAATGTCCATGGGATACAGTAAACCTGAAGTGAAGCATCGGAATCTATAACTAGTGTCACAGGAATGGTTCAAATCATTGTCAATAAGAAGAGTCGTTCTTCATGTACTTAAGTCTGCATTGTGCCTTTCGTATTTAATTCCGATGCAATTTCTGTGTTTCACCGTCAATAAGAAGGTCAGAGGGATACAGTAAACCTGAAGTGAAGCATCGGAATCTATAACTAGTGTCACAGGAATGGTTCAAAACATAGACTGTAGGAAGAGTCAGTGTTCTTGCACTTAAGTCGGCATTGTGCCTTTTCTATTTTATTCTGATGCAATTTCTGTGTTTCATCGTCAATAAGAAGGTCAGAGGGATACAGTAAACCTGAAGTGAAGCATCGGAATCTACAACTAGTGTCACAGGAATGGTTCAAACATAGACAGTAAGAGGAGTCAGTCTTCTTGTACTTAAGTCGGGATTGTGCATTTTGTATTTAATTCCGATGTAATTTCTGTGTTTCATCGTCAATAAGAAGGTCCAAGGGAAACAGTAAACCTAAAGTGAAGCATCGGAATCTATAACTAGTGTCACAGGAATGGTTCAAAACATAGACAGTAAGAACAGTCAGTCTTCCTGTACTTAAGTCGGCATTGTGCCGTTTCTATTTAATTCCGATGCAATTTCTGTGTTTCATCGTCACTAAGAAGGTCAGAGGGATACAGTAAACCTGAAGTGAAGCATCGGAATCTATAACTAGTGTCACAGGAATGGTTCAAAACATAGACAGTAAGAAGAGTCAGTCTTCTTGTACTTAAGTCGGCATTGTGCCTTTTCTATTTAATTCCGATGCAATTTCTGTGTTTCATCGTCAATAAGAAGGTCAGAGGGATACAATAAACCAGGAGTGAAGCATCGGAATCTGTAACTAGTGTCACAGGAATGATTCAAAATATAGACAGTAAGAAGAGTCAGTCTTCTTGTAATTATGTCGGCATTGTGCCGTTTGTATTTAATTCCGATGCAATTTCTTTGTTTGATCGTCAATAAGAAGGTCCAAGGGATACAGTAAACCTGGAGTGAAGCATCGGAATCTATAAGTAGTGTAACAGGAATGGTTCAAAACATAGACAGTAGGAAGAGTCAGTCTTCTTGTACATATTTCGGCATTGTGCCTTTTGTATTTAATTCCGATGCAATTTCTGTGTTTCATCGTCAATAAGAAGGTCAGAGGGTTACAGTAAACCTGAAGTGAAGCATCGGAATCTACAACTAGTGTCACAGGAATGGTTCAAAACATAGACAGTAAGAACAGTCAGTCTTCTTGTACTTAAGTCGACATTGTGCCTTTTCTATTTAATTCCGATGCAATTACTGTGTTTCATCGTCAATAAGAAGGTCAGAGGCATACAATAAACCTGAAGTGAAGCATCGGAATCAATAACTAGTGTCACAGGAATGGTTCTAAACATAGACTGTAAGAAGAGTCAGTCTTCGGGTACTTAAGTCGGCATTTTGCCTTTTGAATATAAATCCGACGCAATTTCTGTGTTTCATCGTCAATAAGAAGGTCCAAGGGATACAGTAAACCTGAAGTGAGGCATCGGAATCTATAACTAGTGTCACAGGAATGGTTCAAAACATAGTCAGTAAGAAGAGTCAGTGTTCTTGTACTTAAGTCGGCATTGTGACTTTTCTATTTAATTCCGATGCAATATCTGTGTTTCATCGTCAATAACAAGGTCCAAGGGATACAGTAAACCTGAAGTGAACCATCGGAATCTATAACTATTGTCGCACTAATGGTTGAAAACAAAGTCAGTAAGAAGAGTCAGTCTTCTTGTCCTTAATACGGCATTGTGACTTTTGTATTTAATTCCGATGCAATTTCTGTGTTTCATCGTCAATAAGAATGTTCAAGGGATACAGTAAACCTGGAGTGTAGCATCGGAATCTATAACTAGTGTCACAGGAATGGTTCAAAACATAGACAGTAAGAAGAGTCAGTCTTCGTGTTCTTAAGTCGGCGTTTTGCCTTTTGTATTTAATTCCGATGCAATTTCTGTGTTTCATCGACAATAAGAAGGTCCAAGGGATACAGTAAACCTGAAGTGAAGCATCGGAATCTATAACTAGTGTCACAGGAATGGTTCAAAACAGAGACAGTAGGAAGAGTCAGTGTTCTTGCACTTAAGTCGGCATTGTGCCTTTTGTATTTAATTCCGATGCAATTTCTGTGTTTCATCGTCAATAAAATGGTCCAAAGGATACAGTAAACCTAAAGTGAAGCAATGGAATCTATAACTAGTGTCACTGAAATGGTTCAAAATATAGACAGTAAGAAGAGTAATTATTCTTGTAGTTAAGTCGGCATTGTGCTTTTGTATTTAATTCCAATGCAATTTCTGTGATTCATCGTCAATAAGAACGTCCAAGGGATACAGTAAACCTTGAATGAAGCATCGGAATCTATAACTAGTGTCACAGGAATGGTTCAAAACATAGTCAGTAAGAAGAGTCAGTCTTCTTGTACTTAAGTCGGCATTGTGCCTTTTGTATTTAATTCCGATGCCATTTCTGTGTTTCATCGTCAATAAGAAGGTCAGAGGGATACAGTAAACCTGAAGTGAAGCATCGGAATCTAAAACTAGTGTCACAGGAATGGTTCAAAACATAGTCAGTAAGAAGAATCAGTCTTCTTGTACTTATGTCGGCATTGTGCCGTTTGTATTTAATTCCGATGCAATTTCTGTGTTTCATCGTCACTAAGAAGGTCAGAGGGATACAGTGAACCTGATGTGAAGCATCGGAATCTATAACTAGTGTCACAGGAATGGTTCAAACATAGTCAGTAAGAAGAGTCAGTCTTCTTGTAGTTAAGTCGGCATTTTGCCTTTCGTATTTCATTCCGATGCAATTTCTGTGTTTCACCGTCAATACGAAGGTCAGAGGGATACAGTAAACCTGAAGTGAACCATCGTAATCTATAACTAGTGTCACAGGAATGGTTCAAAACATAGACAGTAGGAAGAGTCAGTCTTCTTGTACTTAAGTCGGCATTGTGCCTTTTGTATTTATTCCCATGCAATTTCTGTGTTTCATCGGCAATAAGGTCAGAGGGAGAGAGTAAACCTGTAGTGAAGCATCGGAATCTATAACTAGTGTCACTGGAATGGTTCAAAACATAGACAGTAGGAAGAGTCAGTCTTCTTGTACTTAAGTCGGCATTGTGCCTTTTGTATTTAATTCCCATGCAATTTCTGTGTTTCATCGTCAATAAGAAGGTCAGAGGGATACAGTAAACCTGAAGTGAAGCATCGGAATCCAAAACTCGTGTCACAGGAATGGTTCAAAACATAGTCAGTAAGAAGAGTCAGCCTTCTTGTACTTAAGTCGGCATTGTGCCTTTTCTATTTAATTCCGATGCAATATCTGTTTTTCATCGTCAATAAGAAGGTCCAAGGGATACAGTAAACCTGAAGTGAAGCATCGGAATCAACACCTAGTGTCACAGGAATGCTTCAAAACATAGTCAGTAAGAAGGGTCAGTCTTCTTGTACTTAAGTCGGCATTGTGCCTTTTCTATTTTATTCTGATGCAATTTCTGTGTTTCATCGTCAATAAGAACGTCAGAGGGATACAGTAAACCTGAAGTGAAGCATCGGAATCTATAACTAGTGTCACAGGAATGGTTCAAAGCATAGACAGTAAGAAGAGTCAGTCTTCGTGTTCTTAAGTCGGCATTTTGCCTTTTGTATTTAATTCCGATGCAATTTCTGTGTTTCATCGACAATAAGAAGGTCCAAGGGATACAGTAATCCTGAAGTGAAGCGTCGGAATCTATAACTAGTGTCACAGGAATGGTTCAAACCATAGTCAGTAAGAAGAGTCAGTGTTCTTGTACTTAAGTCGGCATTGTGATTTTTCTATTTAATTCCGATGCAATTTCTGTGTTTCATCGTCAATACTAAGGTCCAAGGGATACAGTAAATCTGAAGTGAACCATCGGAAGCTATAACTAGTGTCACACTAATGGTAGAAAACAAAGTCAGTAAGAAGAGTCAGTCTTCTTGTCCTTAATTCGGCATTGTGACCTTTGTATTTAATTCCGATGCAATTTCTGTGTTTCATCGTGAATAAGAATGTTCAAGGGATACAGTAAACCTTGAGTGTAGCATCGGAATCTATAACTAGTGTCACAGGAATGGTTCAAAACATAGACAGTAAGAAGAGTCAGTCTTCGTGTCCTTAAGTCGGCATTTTGCCTTTTGTATTTAATTCCGATGCAATTTCTGTGTTTCATCGACAATAAGAAGGTCCAAGGGATACAGTAAACCTCGATTGAAGCATCGGAATCTATAACTAGTGTCACAGGAATGGTTCAAAACATAGTCAGTAAGAAGAGTCAGTCTTCTTGTACTTAAGTCGGCATTGTGCCTTTTGTATTTAATTCCGATGCCATTTCTGTGTTTCATCGTCAATAAGAAAGTCAGAGGGATACAGTAAACCTGAAGTGAAGCATCGGAATCTAAAACTAGTGTCACAGGAATGGTTCAAAACATAGTCAGTAAGAAGAGTCAGTCTTCTTGTACTTATGTCGCCATTGTGCCGTTTGTATTTAATTCCGATGCAATTTCTGTGTTTCATCGTCACTAAGAAGGTCAGCGGGATACAGTAAACCTGAAGTCAAGTATCGGAATCTATAACTAGTGTCACAGGAATTGTTCAAAACATAGTCAGTAAGAAGAGTCAGTCTTCTTGTCCTTAAGTCATCATTGTGCCTTTTGCATTTAATTCCTATGCAATTTCTGTGTTTCATCGGCAATAAGGGCAGAGGGATAGAGTAAACCTTAAGTGAAGCATCGGAATCTATAACTAGTGTTTCAGGAATGGTTCAAAACATAGACAGTAGGAAAAGTCAGTCTTCTTGTACTTAAGTCGGCATTGTGCCTTTTGTATTTAATTCCCATGCAATTTCTGTGTTTCATTGTCAATAAGAAAGTCAGAGGGATACAGTAAACCTGAAGTGAAGCATCGGAATCCAAAACAAGTGTCACAGGAATGGTTCAAAACATAGTCAGTAAGAAGAGTCAGTCTTCTTGTACTTAAGTCGGCATTGTGCCTTTTCTATTTAATTCCGATGCAATTTCTGTTTTTCATCGTCAATAAGAAGGTCCAAGGGATACAGTAAACCTGAAGTGAAGCTTCGGAATCAACACCTAGTGTCACAGGAATGGTTCAAAACATAGTCAGTAAGAAGAGTCAGTCTTCTTGTACTTAAGTCGGCATTGTGCCTTTTCTATTTTATTCTGATGCAATTTCTGTGTTTCATCGTCAATAAGAACGTCAGAGGGATACAGTAAACCTGAAGTGAAGCATCGGAATCTATAACTAGTGTCACAGGATTGGTTCAAAACATAGTCAGTAAGAAGAGTCAGTGTTCTTGTACTTAAGTCGGCATTGTGACTTTTCAATTTAATTCCGATGCAATTTCTGTGTTTCATCGTCAATAACAAGGACCAAGGGATACAGTAAACCTGAAGTGAACCATCGGAATCTATAACAAATGTCACACTAATGGTTGAAAACAAAGTCAGTAAGAAGAGTCAGTCTTCTTGTCCTCAATTCGGCATTGTGACTTTTGTATTTAATTCCGATGCAATATCTGTGTTTCATCGTCAATAAGAATGTTCAAGGGATACAGTGAACCTTGAGTGTAGCATCGGAATCTATAACTAGTGTCACAGGAATGGTTCAAAACATAGTCAGTAAGAAGAGTCAGTCTTCGTGTTCTTAAGTCGGCATTTTGCCTTTTGTATTTAATTCCGATGCAATTTCTGTGTTTCAACGACAATAAGAAGGTCCAAGGGATACAGTAAACCTCAAGTGAAGCATCGGAATCTATAACTAGTGTCACAGGAATGGTTCAAAACATAGACAGTAGGAAGAGTCAGTGTTCTTGCACTTAAGTCGGCATTGTGCCTTTTGTATTTAAATCCGATGCAATTTCTGTGTTTCATCGTCAATAAAATGGTCCAAGGGATACAGTTAACCTAATGTGAAGCATTGGAATCTATAACTAGTGTCACTGGAATGGTTCAAAATATAGACAGTAAGAAGAGTCATTCTTCTTGTAGTTAAGTCGGCATTGTGCCTTTTGTATTTAATTCCGATGCAATTTCTGTGATTCATCGTCAATAAGAAGGTCCAAGGGATACAGTAAACCTCGATTGAAGCATCGGAATCTATAACTAGTGTCACAGGAATGGTTCAAAACATAGTCAGTAAGAAGAGTCAGTCTTCTTGTACTTAAGTCGGCATTGTGCCTTTTGTATTTAATTCCGATGCCATTTCTGTGTTTCACCGTCAATATGAAAGTCAGAGGGATACTGTAAACCTGAAGTGAAGCATCGGAATCTAAAACTAGTGTCACAGGAATGGTTCAAAACATAGTCAGTAAGAAGAGTCAGTCTTCTTGTACTTATGTCGGCATTGTGCCGTTTGTATTTAATTCCGATGCAATTTCTGTGTTTCATCGTCACTAAGAAGGTCAGAGGGATACAGTGAACCTGATGTGAAGCATCGGAACCTATAACTAGTGTCACAGGAATGGTTCAAACATAGTCAGTAAGAAGAGTCAGTCTTCTTGTAGTTAAGTCGGCATTTTGCCTTTCGTATTTCATTCCGATGCAATTTCTGTGTTTCACCGTCAATACGGAGGTCAGAGGGATACAGTAAACCTGAAGTGAACCATCGTAATCTATAACTAGTGTCACAGGAATGGTTCAAAACATAGACAGTAGGAAGAGTCAGTCTTCTTGTACTTAAGTCGGCATTGTGCTTTTTGTATTTATTCCCATACAATTTCTGTGTTTCATCGGCAATAAGATCAGAGGGATAGAGTAAATCTGAAGTGAAGCATCGGAATCTATAACTAGTGTCACAGGAATGGTTCAAAACATAGACAGTAGGAAGAGTCAGTCTTCTTGTCCTTAAGTCATCATTGTGCCTTTTGTATTTAATTCCGATGCAATTTCTGTGTTTCATCGGCAATAAGGTCAGAGGGATAGAGTAAACCTGAAGTGAAGCATCAGAATCTATAACTAGTGTTTCAGGAATGGTTCAAAACATAGACAGTAGGAAGAGTCAGTCTTCTTGTACTTAAGTCGGCATTGTGTCTTTTGTATTTAATTCCCATGCAATTTCTGTGTTTCATCGTCAATAAGAAGGTCAGAGGCATACAGTAAACCTGAAGTGAAGCATCGGAATCCAAAACTAGTCTCACAGGAATGGTTCAAAACATAGTCAGTTAGAAGAGTCAGTCTTCTTGTACTTAAGTCGGCATTGTGCCTTTTCTATTTAATTCCGATGCAATTTCTGTTTTTCATCGTCAATAAGAAGGTCCAAGGGATACAGTAAACCTGAAGTGAAGTATCGGAATCAACACCTAGTGTCACAGGAATGGTTCAAAACATAGTCAGTAAGAAGGGTCAGTCTTCTTGTACTTAAGTCGGCATTGTGCCTTTTCTATTTTATTCTGATGCAATTTCTGTGTTTCATCGTCAATAAGAACGTCAGAGGGATACAGTAAACCTGAAGTGAAGCATCGGAATCTATAACTAGTGGCACAGGAATGGTTCAAACATAGACAGTAAGAGGAGTCAGTCTTCTTGTACTTAAGGCGGGATTGTGCCTTTTGTATTTAATTCCGATGCAATTTCTGTGTTTCATCGTCAATAAAATGGTCCAAGGGATACAGTAAACCTAAAGTGAAGCATCGGAATCTATAACTAGTGTCACTGGAATGGTTCAAAATATAGTCAGTAAGAAGAGTCAGTCTTCTTGTACTTAAGTCGGCATTGTGCCTTTTGTATTTAATTCCGATGCAATTTCTGTGTTTCATCCTGAAGAAGAATGTCCATGGGATACAGTAAACCTGAAGAGAAGCATCGGAATCTATAACTAGTGTCACAGGAATGGTTCAAATCATTGTCAATAAGAAGAGTCGGTCGTCATGTACTTAAGTCGGCATTGTGCCTTTTGTATTTAATTCCGATGCAAGTTCTGTGTTTCATCGTCAATAAGAAGGTACAAGGGATACAGTAAAGCAGAAGTGAAGCATCGGAATCTATAACTAGTGTCACAGGAATGGTCCAAAACATAGCCAGTAGGAAGAATCTGTGTTCTTGTACTTAAGTCGGCATTGTGCCTTTTGTATTTAATTCCGATGCAATTTCTGTGTTTCATCGTCAATAAGAAGGTCCAAGGGATACAGTAAACCTGAAGTGAAGCATCGGAATCTACAACTAGTGTCACAGGATTGGTTCAAAACATAGACAGTAAGATGAGTCAGTCTTCTTGTACTTAAGTCGGCATTGTGCCTTTTCTATTTCATTCTGATGCAATTTCTGTGTTTCATCGTCAATAAGAAGGTCAGAGGGATACAGTAAACCTGAAGTGAAGCATCGGAATCTATTACTAGTGTCACAGGAATGATCAAAACATAGTCAGTAAGAAGTGTCAGTCTTCTTGTACTTAAGTCTGCATTGTGCCTTTCGTATTTAATTCCGATGCAACTTCTGTGTTTCACCGTCAATAAGAAGGTCAGAGGGATACAGTAAACCTGAAGTGAAGCATCGGAATCTATAACTAGTGTTACAGGAATGGTTCAAACATAGATAGTAAGAGGAGTCAGTCTTCTTGTACTTAAGTCGGGATTGTGCCTTTTGTATTTAATTCCGATGCAATTTCTGCGTTTCATCGTCAATAAGAAGGTCCAAGGGATACAGTAAACCTAGAGTGAAGCACCGGAATCTATAACTAGTTTCACTGGAATGGTTCAAAATATAGAGAATAAGAAGAGTCAGTCTTCTTGTAGTTAAGTCGGCATTGTGACTTTTGTATTTAATTCCGATGCAATTTATGTCGGAATCTATAACTAGTGTCACTGGAATGGTTCAAAATATAGAGAATAAGAAGAGTCAGACTTCTTGTAGTTAAGTCGGCATTGTGACTTTTGTATTTAATTGCGATGCAATTTATGTGATTCATCGTCAATAAGAAGGTCAAAGGGATACAGTAAACCTGGAGTCAAGCATCGGAATCTATAACTAGTGTCACAGGAATGGTTCAAAGCATAGTCAGTAAGAAGAGTCAGTCTTCTTGTACTTAAGTCGGCATTGTGAATTTTGTATTTAATTCCGATGCCATTTCTGTGTTTCATCGTCAACAAGAAAGTCAGAGGGATACAGTAAACCTGAAGTGAAGCATCGGAATCTAAAACTAGTGTCACAGGAATGGTTCAAAACATAGTCAGTAAGAAGAGTCAGTCTTCTTGTACTTATGTCGGCATTGTGCCGTTTGTATTTCATTCCGATGCAATTTCTGTTTTTCATCGTCAATAAGAAGGTCCAAGGGATACAGTAAACCTGAAGTGAAGCATCGGAATCAACACCTAGTGTCACAGGAATGGTTCAAAACATAGTCAGTAAGAAGAGTCAGTCTTCTTGTACTTAAGTCGGCATTGTGCCTTTTGTATTTAATTCCGATGCAATTTCTGTGTTTCATCGTCAATAAAATGGTCCAAGGGATACAGTAAACCTAAAGTGAAGCATCGGAATCTATAACTAGTGTCACTGGAATGGTTCAAAATATAGTCAGTAAGAAGTGTCAGTCTTCTTGTACTTAAGTCTGCATTGTGCCTTTCGTATTTAATTCCGATGCAATTTCTGTGTTTCACCGTCAATAAGAAGGTCACAGGGATACAGTAAACCTGAAGTGAAGCATCGGAATCTATAACTAGTGTTACAGGAATGGTTCAAACATAGATAGTAAGAGGAGTCAGTCTTCTTGTACTTAAGTCGGGATTGTGCCTTTTGTATTTAATTCCGATGCAATTTCTGTGTTTCACCGTCAATAAGAAGGTCACAGGGATACAGTAAACCTGAAGTGAAGCATCGGAATCTATAACTAGTGTTACAGGAATGGTTCAAACATAGATAGTAAGAGGAGTCAGTCTTCTTGTACTTAAGTCGGGATTGTGCCTTTTGTATTTAATTCCGATGCAATTTCTGTGTTTCGTCGTCAATAAGACGGTCAGAGGGATACAGTAAACCTGGAGTATAGCATCGGAATCTATAACTAGAGTCACAATAATGGTTCAAAACATAGACAGTAAGAAGAGTCAGTCTTCTTGTACTTAAGTCGGCATTGTGCCTTTTGTATTTAATTCCGATGCAATTTCTGCGTTTCATCGTCAATAAGAAGGTCCAAGGGATACAGTAAACCTAGAGTGAAGCACCGGAATCTATAACTAGTGTCACTGGAATGGTTCAAAATATAGAGAATAAGAAGAGTCAGTCTTCTTGTAGTTAAGTCGGCATTGTGACTTTTGTATTTAATTCCGATGCAATTTATGTCGGAATCTATAACTAGTGTCACTGGAATGGTTCAAAATATAGAGAATAAGAAGAGTCAGTCTTCTTGTAGTTAAGTCGGCATTGTGACTTTTGTATTTAATTCCGATGCAATTTATGTGATTCATCGTCAATAAGAAGGTCAAAGGGATACAGTAAACCTGGAGTCAAGCATACGAATCTATAACTAGTGTCACAGGAATGGTTCAAAACATAGTCAGTAAGAAGAGTCAGTCTTCTTGTACTTATGTCGGCATTGTGCCGTTTGTATTTAATTCCGATGCAATTTCTGTGTTTCATCGTCAATAAGAAGGTCCAAGGGATACAGTAAACCAGAAGTGAAGCATCGGAATCTATAACTAGTGTCACACTAATGGTTGAAAACAAAGTCAGTAAGAAGAGTCAGTCTTCTTGTCCTTAATTCGGCATTGTGACTTCTGTATTTAATTCCGATGCAATTTCTGTGTTTCATCGTCAATTAGAATGTTCAAGGGATACAGTAAACCTGGAGTGTAGCATCGGAATCTATAACTAGTGTCACAGGAATGGTTCAAAACATAGACAGTAAGAAGAGTCAGTCTTCGTGTCCTTAAGTCGGCATTGTGCCTTTTCTATTTTATTCTGATGCAATTTCTGTGTTTCATCGTCAATAAGAACGTCAGAGGGATACAGTAAACCTGAAGTGAAGCATCGGAATCTATAACTAGTGGCACAGGAATGGTTCAAACATAGACAGTAAGAGGAGTCAGTCTTCTTGTACTTAAGGCGGGATTGTGCCTTTTGTATTTAATTCCGATGCAATTTCTGTGTTTCATCGTCAATAAAATGGTCCAAGGGATACAGTAAACCTAAAGTGAAGCATCGGAATCTATAACTAGTGTCACTGGAATGGTTCAAAATATAGTCAGTAAGAAGAGTCAGTCTTCTTGTACTTAAGTCGGCATTGTGCCTTTTGTATTTAATTCCGATGCAATTTCTGTGTTTCATCCTGAATAAGAATGTCCATGGGATACAGTAAACCTGAAGTGAAGCATCGGAATCTATAACTAGTGTCACAGGAATGGTTCAAATCATTGTCAATAAGAAGAGTCGGTCGTCATGTACTTAAGTCGGCATTGTGCCTTTTGTATTTAATTCCGATGCAAGTTCTGTGTTTCATCGTCAATAAGAAGGTACAAGGGATACAGTAAAGCAGAAGTGAAGCATCGGAATCTATAACTAGTGTCACAGGAATGGTCCAAAACATAGCCAGTAGGAAGAATCTGTGTTCTTGTACTTAAGTCGGCATTGTGCCTTTTGTATTTAATTCCGATGCAATTTCTGTGTTTCATCGTCAATAAGAAGGTCCAAGGGATACAGTAAACCTGAAGTGAAGCATCGGAATCTACAACTAGTGTCACAGGATTGGTTCAAAACATAGACAGTAAGATGAGTCAGTCTTCTTGTACTTAAGTCGGCATTGTGCCTTTTCTATTTCATTCTGATGCAATTTCTGTGTTTCATCGTCAATAAGAAGGTCAGAGGGATACAGTAAACCTGAAGTGAAGCATCGGAATCTATTACTAGTGTCACAGGAATGATTCAAAACATAGTCAGTAAGAAGTGTCAGTCTTCTTGTACTTAAGTCTGCATTGTGCCTTTCGTATTTAATTCCGATGCAACTTCTGTGTTTCACCGTCAATAAGAAGGTCAGAGGGATACAGTAAACCTGAAGTGAAGCATCGGAATCTATAACTAGTGTTACAGGAATGGTTCAAACATAGATAGTAAGAGGAGTCAGTCTTCTTGTACTTAAGTCGGGATTGTGCCCTTTGTATTTAATTCCGATGCAATTTCTGCGTTTCATCGTCAATAAGAAGGTCCAAGGGATACAGTAAACCTAGAGTGAAGCACCGGAATCTATAACTAGTGTCACTGGAATGGTTCAAAATATAGAGAATAAGAAGAGTCAGTCTTCTTGTAGTTAAGTCGGCATTGTGACTTTTGTATTTCATTCCGATGCAATTTATGTCGGAATCTATAACTAGTGTCACTGGAATGGTTCATAATATAGAGAATAAGAAGAGTCAGACTTCTTGTAGTTAAGTCGGCATTGTGACTTTTGTATTTAATTCCGATGCAATTTATGTGATTCATCGTCAATAAGAAGGTCAAAGGGATACAGTAAACCTGGAGTCAAGCATCGGAATCTATAACTAGTGTCAAAGGAATGGTTCAAAGCATAGTCAGTAAGAAGAGTCAGTCTTCTTGTACTTAAGTCGGCATTGTAAATTTTGTATTTAATTCCGATGCCATTTCTGTGTTTCATCGTCAACAAGAAAGTCAGAGGGATACAGTAAACCTGAAGTGAAGCATCGGAATCTAAAACTAGTGTCACAGGAATGGTTCAAAACATAGTCAGTAAGAAGAGTCAGTCTTCTTGTACTTATGTCGGCATTGTGCCGTTTGTATTTCATTCCGATGCAATTTCTGTTTTTCATCGTCAATAAGAAGGTCCAAGGGATACAGTAAACCTGAAGTGAAGCATCGGAATCAACACCTAGTGTCACAGGAATGGTTCAAACATAGTCAGTAAGAAGAGTCAGTCTTCTTGTACTTAAGTTGGCATTGTGCCTTTTGTATTTAATTCCGATGCAATTTCTGTGTTTCATCGTCAATAAAATGGTCCAAGGGATACAGTAAACCTAAAGTGAAGCATCGGAATCTATAACTAGTGTCACTGGAATGGTTCAAAATATAGTCAGTAAGAAGAGTCAGTCTTCTTGTACTTAAGTCGGCATTGTGCCTTTTGTATTTAATTCCGATGCAATTTCTGTGTTTCATCCTGAATAAGAATGTCCATGGGATACAGTAAACCTGAAGTGAAGCATCGGAATCTATAACTAGTGTCACAGGAATGGTTCAAATCATTGTCAATAAGAAGAGTCGGTCTTCATGTACTTAAGTCGGCATTGTGCCTTTTGTATTTAATTCCGATGCAAGTTCTGTGTTTCATCGTCAATAAGAAGGTACAAGGGATACAGTAAAGCAGAAGTGAAGCATCGGAATCTATAACTAGTGTCACAGGAATGGTCCAAAACATAGCCAGTAGGAAGAATCTGTGTTCTTGTACTTAAGTCGTCATTGTGCCTTTTGTATTTAATTCCGATGCAATTTCTGTGTTTCATCGTCAATAAGAAGGTCCAAGGGATACAGTAAATCTGAAGTGAAGCATCGGAATCTACAACTAGTGTCACAGGATTGGTTCAAAACATAGACAGTAAGATGAGTCAGTCTTCTTGTACTTAAGTCGGCATTGTGCCTTTTCCATTTCATTCTGATGCAATTTCTGTGTTTCATCGTCAATAAGAAGGTCAGAGGGATACAGTAAACCTGAAGTGAAGCATCGGAATCTATAACTAGTGTCACAGGAATGATTCAAAACATAGTCAGTAAGAAGTGTCAGTCTTCTTGTACTTAAGTCTGCATTGTGCCTTTCGTATTTAATTCCGATGCAACTTCTGTGTTTCACCGTCAATAAGAAGGTCAGAGGGATACAGTAAACCTGAAGTGAAGCATCGGAATCTATAACTAGTGTTACAGGAATGGTTCAAACATAGATAGTAAGAGGAGTCAGTCTTCTTGTACTTAAGTCGGGATTGTGCCTTTTGTATTTAATTCCGATGCAATTTCTGCGTTTCATCGTCAATAAGAAGGTCCAAGGGATACAGTAAACCTAGAGTGAAGCACCGGAATCTATAACTAGTGTCACTGGAATGGTTCAAAATATAGAGAATAAGAAGAGTCAGTCTTCTTGTAGTTAAGTCGGCATTGTGACTTTTGTATTTAATTCCGATGCAATTTATGTGATTCATCGTCAATAAGAAGGTCAAAGGGATACAGTAAACCTGGAGTCAAGCATCGGAATCTATAACTAGTGTCAAAGGAATGGTTCAAAGCATAGTCAGTAAGAAGAGTCAGTCTTCTTGTACTTAAGTCGGCATTGTAAATTTTGTATTTAATTCCGATGCCATTTCTGTGTTTCATCGTCAACAAGAAAGTCAGAGGGATACAGTAAACCTGAAGTGAAGCATCGGAATCTAAAACTAGTGTCACAGGAATGGTTCAAAACATAGTCAGTAAGAAGAGTCAGTCTTCTTGTACTTATGTCGGCATTGTGCCGTTTGTATTTCATTCCGATGCAATTTCTGTTTTTCATCGTCAATAAGAAGGTCCAAGGGATACAGTAAACCTGAAGTGAAGCATCGGAATCAACACCTAGTGTCACAGGAATGGTTCAAAACATAGTCAGTAAGAAGAGTCAGTCTTCTTGTACTTAAGTCGGCATTGTGCCTTTTCTATTTTATTCTGATGCAATTTCTGTGTTTCATCGTCAATAAGAACGTCAGAGGGATACAGTAAACCTGAAGTGAAGCATCGGAATCTATAACTAGTGTCACAGGAATGGTTCAAACGTAGACAGTAAGAGGAGTCAGTTTTCAGGTACTTAAGTCGGGATTGTGCCTTTTGTATTTAATTCCGATGCAATTTCTGTGTTTCATCGTCAATAAGACGGTCAGAGGGATACAGTAAACCTGGAGTGAAGCATCGGAATCTATAACTAGAGTCACAGTTATGGTTCAAAACATAGACAGTAAGAAGAGTCAGTCTTCTTGTACTTAAGTCGGCATTGTGCCTTTTGTATTTAATTCCGATGCAATTTCTGTGTTTCATCGTCAATAAAATGGTCCAAGGGATACAGTAAACCTAAAGTGAAGCATCGGAATCTATAACTAGTGTCACTGGAATGGTTCAAAATATAGTCAGTAAGAAGAGTCAGTCTTCTTGTACTTAAGTCGGCATTGTGCCTTTTGTATTTAATTCCGATGCAATTTCTGTGTTTCATCCTGAATAAGAATGTCCATGGGATACAGTAAACCTGAAGTGAAGCATCGGAATCTATAACTAGTGTCACAGGAATGGTTCAAATCATTGTCAATAAGAAGAGTCGGTCTTCATGTACTTAAGTCGGCATTGTGCCTTTTGTATTTAATTCCGATGCAAGTTCTGTGTTTCATCGTCAATAAGAAGGTACAAGGGATACAGTAAAGCAGAAGTGAAGCATCGGAATCTATAACTAGTGTCACAGGAATGGTCCAAAACATAGCCAGTAGGAAGAATCTGTGTTCTTGTACTTAAGTCGGCATTGTGCCTTTTGTATTTAATTCCGATGCAATTTCTGTGTTTCATCGTCAATAAGAAGGTCCAAGGGATACAGTAAATCTGAAGTGAAGCATCGGAATCTACAACTAGTGTCACAGGATTAGTTCAAAACATAGACAGTAAGATGAGTCAGTCTTCTTGTACTTAAGTCGGCATTGTGCCTTTTCTATATCATTCTGATGCAATTTCTGTGTTTCATCGTCAATAAGACGGTCAGAGGGATACAGTAAACCTGGAGTATAGCATCGGAATCTATAACTAGAGTCACAATAATGGTTCAAAACATAGACAGTAAGAAGAGTCAGTCTTCTTGTACTTAAGTCGGCATTGTGTCTTTTGTATTTAATTCCGATGCAATTTCTGCGTTTCATCGTCAATAAGAAGGTCCAAGGGATACAGTAAACCTAGAGTGAAGCACCGGAATCTATAACTAGTGTCACTGGAATGGTTCAAAATATAGAGAATAAGAAGAGTCAGTCTTCTTGTAGTTAAGTCGGCATTGTGACTTTTGTATTTAATTCCGATGCAATTTATGTCGGAATCTATAACTAGTGTCACTGGAATGGTTCAAAATATAGAGAATAAGAAGAGTCAGTCTTCTTGTAGTTAAGTCGGCATTGTGACTTTTGTATTTAATTCCGATGCAATTTATGTGATTCATCGTCAATAAGAAGGTCAAAGGGATACAGTAAACCTGGAGTCAAGCATACGAATCTATAACTAGTGTCACAGGAATGGTTCAAAGCATAGTCAGTAAGAAGAGTCAGTCTTCTTGTACTTAAGTCGGCATTGTGAATTTTGTATTTAATTCCGATCCCATTTCTGTGTTTGATCGTCAATAAGAAAGTCAGAGGGATACAGTAAACCTGAAGTGAAGCATCGGAATCTAAAACTAGTGTCACAGGAATGGTTCAAAACATAGTCAGTAAGAAGAGTCAGTCTTCTTGTACTTATGTCGGCATTGTGCCGTTTGTATTTAATTCCGATGCAATTTCTGTGTTTCATCGTCAATAAGAAGGTCCAAGGGATACAGTAAACCTGAAGTGAAGCATCGGAATCTATAACTAGTGTCACACTAATGGTTGAAAACAAAGTCAGTAAGAAGAGTCAGTCTTCTTGTCCTTAATTCGGCATTGTGACTTCTGTATTTAATTCCGATGCAATTTCTGTGTTTCATCGTCAATAAGAATGTTCAAGGGATACAGTAAACCTGGAGTGTAGCATCGGAATCTATAACTAGTGTCACAGGAATGGTTCAAAACATAGACAGTAAGAAGAGTCAGTCTTCGTGTTCTTAAGTCGGCATTTTGCCTTTTGTATTTAATTCCGATGCAATTTTTGTGTTTCATCGACAATAAGAAGGTCCAAGGGATACAGTAAACCTGAAGTGAAGCATCGGAATCTATAACTAGTGTCACAGGAATGGTTCAAAACATAGACAGTAGGAAGAGTCAGTGTTCTTGCACTTAAGTCGGCATTGTGCCTTTTGTATTTAATTCCGATGCAATTTCTGTGTTTCATCGTCAATAAAATGGTCCAAGGGATACAGTAAACCTAATGTGAAGCATTGGAATCTATAACTAGTGTCACTGGAATGGTTCAAAATATTGACACTAAGAAGAGTCATTCTTCTTGTAGTTAAGTCGGCATTGTGCGTTTTGTATTTAATTCCGATGCAATTTATGTGATTCATCGTCAATAAGAAGGTCCAAGGGATACAGTAAACCTCGATTGAAGCATCGGAATTTATAACTAGTGTCACAGGAATTGTTCAAAACATAGTCAGTAAGAAGAGTCAGTCTTCTTGTACTTAAGTCTGCATTGTGCCTTTTGTATTTAATTCCGATGCCATTTCTGTGTTTCATCGTCAATAAGAAAGTCAGAGGGATACAGTAAACCTGAAGTGAAGCATCGGAATCTAAAACTAGTGTCATAGGAATGGTTCAAAACATAGTCAGTAAGAAAAGTCAGTCTTCTTGTACTTATGTCGGCATTGTGCCGTTTGTATTTAATTCCGATGCAATTTCTGTGTTTCGTCGTCACTAAGAAGGTCAGAGGGATACAGTGAACCTGATGTGAAGCATCGGAATCTATAACTAGTGTCACAGGAATGGTTCAAACATAGTCAGTAAGAAGAGTCAGTCTTCTTGTAGTTAAGTCGGCATTTTGCCTTTCGTATTTCATTCCGATGCAATTTCTGTGTTTCACCGTCAATACGAAGGTCAGAGGGATACAGTAAACCTGAAGTGAACCATCGTATTCTATAACTAGTGTCACAGGAATGGTTCAAAACATAGACAGTAGGAAGAGTCAGTCTTCTAGTACTTAAGTTGGCATTGTGCCTTTTGTATTTATTCCCATGCAATTTCTGTGTTTCATCGGCAATAAGGTCAGAGGGATAGAGTAAACCTGAAGTGAAGCATCGGAATCTATAACTAGTGTCACAGGAATGGTTCAAAACATAGACAGTAGGAAGAGTCAGACTTCTTGTACTTAAGTCGGCATTGTGCCTTTTGTATTTAATTCCCATGCAATTTCTGTGTTTCATCGTCAATAAGAAGGTCAGAGGGATACAGTAAACCTGAAGTCAAGTATCGGAATCTATAACTAGTGTCACAGGAATGTTTCAAAACATAGTCAGTAAGAAGAGTCAGTCTTCTTGTCCTTAAGTCATCATTCTGCCTTTTGTATTTAATTCCAATGCAATTTCTGTGTTTCATCGGCAATAAGGTCAGAGGGATAGAGTAAACCTGAAGTGAAGCATCGGAATCTATAACTAGTGTTTCAGGAATGGTTCAAAACATAGACAGTAGGAAGAGTCAGCCTTCTTGTACTTAAGTCGGCAAAGTGCCTTTTGTATTTAATTCCCATGCAATTTCTGTGTTTCATCGTCAATAAGAAGGTCAGAGGGATACAGTAAACCTGAAGTGAAGCATCGGAATCCAAAACTAGTGTCACAGGAATGGTTCAAAACATAGTCAGTAAGAAGAGTCAGTCTTCTTGTACTTAAGTCGGCATTGTGCCTTTTCTATTTAATTCCGATGCAATTTCTGTTTTTCATCGTCAATAAGAAGGTCCTAGGGATACAGTAAACCTGAAGTGAAGCATCGGAATCAACACCTAGTGTCACAGGAATGGTTCAAAACATAGTCAGTAAGAGGAGTCAGTCTTCTTGTACTTAAGTCGGCATTGTGCCTTTTCTATTTTATTCTGATGCAATTTCTGTGTTTCATCGTCAATAAGAAGGTCCAAGGGATACAGTAAACCTGAAGTGAACCATCGGAATCTATAACTAGTGTCACACTAATGGTTGAAAACAAAGTCAGTAAGAAGAGTCAGTCTTCTTGTCCTTAATTCGGCATTGTGACTTTTGTATTTAATTCCGATGCAATTTCTGTGTTTAATCGTCAATAAGAATGTTCAAGGGATACAGTAAACCTGGAGTGTAGCATCGGAATCTATAACTAGTGTCACAGGAATGGTTCAAAACATAGACAGTAAGAAGAGTCAGTCTTCGTGTTCTTAAGTCGGCATTTTTCCTTTTGTATTTAATTCCAATGCAATTTTTGTGTTTCATCGACAATAAGAAGGTCCAAGGGATACAGTATACCTGAAGTGAAGCATCGGAATCTATAACTAGTGTCACAGGAATGGTTCAAAACATAGACAGTAGGAAGAGTCAGTGTTCTTGCACTTAAGTCGGCATTGTGCCTTTTGTATTTAATTCCGATGCAATTTCTGTGTTTCATCGTCAATAAAATGGTCCAAGGGATACAGTAAACCTAATGTGAAGCATTGGAATCTATAACTAGTGTCACTGGAATGGTTCAAAATATAGACAGTAAGAAGAGTCATTCTTCTTGTAGTTAAGTCGGCATTGTGCGTTTTTTATTTAATTCCGATGCAATTTATGTGATTCATCGTCAATAAGAATGTCCAAGGGATACAGTAATCCTCGATTGAAGCATCGGAATCTATAACTAGTGTCACAGGAATGGTTCAAAACATAGTCAGTAAGAAGAGTCAGTCTTCTTGTACTTAAGTCGGCATTGTGCCTTTTCTATTTCATTCCGATGCAATTTCTGTGTTTCACCGTCAATACGAAGGTTAGAGGGATACAGTAAACCGAAGTGAACCATCGTAATCTATAACTAGTGTCACAGGAATGGTTCAAAACATAGACAGTAGGAAGAGTCAGTCTTCTTGTACTTAAGTTGGCATTGTGCCTTTTGTATTTATTACCATGCAATTTCTGTGTTTCATCGGCAATAAGGTCAGAGGGATACAGTAAACCTGAAGTCAAGTATCGGAATCTATAACTAGTGTCACAGGAATGTTTCAAAACATAGTCAGTAAGAAGAGTCAGTCTTCTTGTCCTTAAGTCATCATTGTGCATTTTGTATTTAATTCCAATGTAATTTCTGTGTTTCATCGGCAATAAGGTCAGAGGGATAGAGTAAACCTGAAGTGAAGCATCGGAATCTATAACTAGTGTTTCAGGAATGGTTCAAAACATAGACAGTAGGAAGAGTCAGTCTTCTTGTACTTAAGTCGGCAAAGTGCCTTTTGTATTTAATTCCCATGCAATTTCTGTGTTTCATCGTCAATAAGAAGGTCCAAGGGATACAGTAAACCTGGAGTGAAGCATCGTAATCTATCACTAGTGTCACAGGAATGGTTCAAAACATAGTCAGTGAGGAGAGTCAGTGTTCTTGTACTTAAGTCGGCATTGTGACTTTTCTATTTAATTCCGATGCAATTTTTGTGTTTCATCGTCAATAACAAGGTCCAAGAGATACACTAAACCTGAAGTGAGGCATCGGAATCTATAACTAGTGTCACAGGAATGGTTCAAAGCATAGTCAGTAAGAAGAGTCAGTCTTCTTGTACTTAAGTCGGCATTGTGCCTTTTGTAATTAATTCCGATGCAATTTCTGTGTTTCATCGTCAATAACATGGTCCAGTGGATACAGTAAACCTGGAGTGAAGCATCGGAATCTATAACTAGTGTCAATGGAATGGTTCAAAACATAGACAGAAAGAAGAGTCAATCTTCTTGTACTTATGTCGGCATTGTGCCTTTTGTATTAGATTCCGATGCAATTTGTGAGTTTTATCGTCAATTAGAAGGTCAGAGGGATACAGTAAACCTGTAGTGAAGCATCGGAAACTATAGCTAGTGTCACAGGAATGGTTCAAAACATAGTCAGTACGAGGAGTCAGTCTTCATGTCCTGAAGTCGGCATTGTGCCTTTTGTATTTGATTCCGATGCAATTTCTGTGTTTCATCGTCAATTTGAAGGTCCAAGGGATACAGTTAACCTGGAGTGAAGCATCGTAATCTATAACTAGTGTCGCAGGAATGGTTCAACACATAGACAGTAAGACGAGTTATTCTTCTTGTACTAAGTCGGCATTGTGCCTTTTGCATTTTATTCCGATGCAATTTCTGTGTTACATCGTCAATAAGATGGTCCATGGGATACAGTAAACCCCGAGTGTAGCATCGGAATCTATAACTAGTGTCACAGGAATTGTTCAAAATATAGACAGTAAGAAGAGTCAGTCTTCGTGTACTTAAGTCGGCATCTTGCCTTTTGTATTTAATTCCGATGCAATTTCTGTGTTTCATCGTCAATAAGAAGGTCCAAGGGATTCAGTAAACCTGAAGTGAGCATCGTAATCTATAACTAGTGTCACAGGAATGGTTCAAAACATAGACACTAAGAAGAGTCAGTCTTCTTGTACTTAAGTCGGCATTGTGCCTCTTGCATTTATTTCCGATGCAATTTCTGTGTTTCATCGTCAATAAGAAGATCAGTGGGATACAGTAAACCTGAAGTGCAGCATCAGAATCTATATCAAGTGTCACAGGAATGGTTCAAAACATTTACAGTAGGAAGAGTCAGTCCTCTTGTACTTATGTCGGCATTGTGCCTTTTGTATTTAATTCCGATGCAATTTCTGTGTTTCATAGTCAATGAGAAGGTCCAAGAGATACAGTGCACCTGAAGTGAAGCATCGGAATCTATAACTAGTGTCACAGGAATGGTTCAAAACATAGTCAGTAAGAAGAGTCAGTCTTCTTGTTCTTAAGTCGGCATTGTGCCTTTTGTATTTAATTCCGATACAATTTCTGTGTTTCATCGTCAATAAGAAGGCCGAGGGATACAGTAAACCTGGAGTGAAGCATAGGAATCTATAACTAGTGTCACAGGAATGGTTCAAAACATAGTCAGTAAAAGGAGTCAGTCTTCTTGTACTTAAGTCGGCATTGTGCCTTTTGTATTCAATTCCGATGCAATTTCTGTGTTTCGTCGTCAATAAAAAGGTCAGAGGGATACAGTAAATCTGAAGTGAATCATCGGAATCTATAACTAGTGTCACAGGAATGGTTCAAAACATAGTCAGAAAGAAGTGTCAGTCATTTTGAACTTAAGTCGGCATTGTGCCTTTTGTGTTTAATTCCGATGTAATTACTGTGTTTCATCGTCAATAAGAAGGTCCAAGGGATACAGTAAACCAAAAGTCAAGCATCGGAATCTAAAACTAGTGTCACAGAAATGGTTCAAATCATAGACAGTAGGAAGAGTCAGTCTTCTTGAACTTAAGTCGCATTGTGCCTTTTGTATTTAATTCCGAAGCAATTTCTGTATTTCATCGTCAATAACAAGGTCCAAGAGATACAGTAAACCTGAAGTGAGGCATCGGAATCTATAACTAGTGTCACAGGAATGGTTCAAAGCATAGTCAGTAAGAAGAGTCAGTCTTCTTGTACTTAAGTCGGCATTGTGCCTATTGTATTTAATTCCGATGCAATTTCTGTGTTTCATCGAAATAAGACGGTCGAAGGGATACAGTAAACCTGGAGTGAGGCATCGGAATCTACAACTAGTGTCACAGGAATGGTCCAAAACATAGACAGTAAGAAGAGTCAGTCTTCTTGTACTTAAGTCGACATTGTGCCTTTTCTATTTAATTCCGATGCAATTTCTGTGTTTCATCGTCAACAAGAAGGTCAGAGGGATACAATAATCCTGAAGTGAAGCATAGGAATCTATAACTAGTGTCACAGGAATGGTTAAAGCAAAGTCAGTAAGAAGAGTCAGTCTTCTTGTCCGTAAGTCGGCATTGTGCCTTTTGTAATTAATTCCGATGCAATTTCTGTGTTTCATCGTCAATAAGAAGGTCCAAGGGATACAGTAAACCTGGAGTGTAGCATCGGAATCTATAACTAGTGTCACAGGAATGGTTCAAAACATAGACAGTAAGAAGAGTCAGTCTTCTTGTACTTAAGTCGGCATTTTGCATTTTGTATTTAATTCCGATGCAATATCTGTGTTTCATCGTCAATAAGAATGTCCAAGGAATACAGTAAACCTGAGGTGAAGCATCGGAATCTATAACTAGTGTCACAGGAATGGTTCAAACCATAGTCATTAAGAAGAGTCAGTCTTCTTGTACTGAAGTCGGCATTGTGCCTTTTGTATTTACTTCCGATGCAATTTCTGTGTTTCATCGTCAATAACAAGGTCCAAGGGATACAGTAAACCTGGAGTGAAGCATCGGAATCTATAACTAGTGTCAATGGTATGGTTCAAAACTTAGAGAGAAAGAAGAGTCAGTCTTCTTGTACTTATGTCGGCATTGTGGCTTTTGTATTTAATTCCGATGCAATTTCTGAGTTTCATCGTCAATTAGAAGGTCAGAGGGATACAGTAAACCTGCAGTGAAGCATCGGAAACTATAGCTAGTGTCACAGGAATGGTTCAAAACATAGTCAGTACGAAGAATCAGTCTTCATGTCCTGAAGTCGGCATTGTGCCTGTTGTATTTGATTCCGATGCAATTTCTGTGTTTCATCGTCAATTTGAAGGTCCAAGGGATACAGTTAACCTGGAGTGAAGCATCGTAATCTATAACTAGTGTCGTAGGAATGGTTCAAAACATAGACAGTAAGACGAGTTAGTCTTCTTGTACTAAGTCGGCATTGTGCCTTTTGTATTTTATTCCGATGCAATTTCTGTGTTACATCGTCAATAAGATGGTCCATGGGATACAGTACACCCCGAGTGTAGCATCGGAATCTATAACTAGTGTCACAGGAATTGTTCAAAACATAGACAGTAAGAAGAGTCAGTCTTCGTGTACTTAAGTCGGCATCTTGCCTTTTGTATTTAATTCCGATGCAATTTCTGTGTTTCATCGTCAATAAGAAGGTCCAAGGGATTCAGTAAACCTGAAGTTAGCATCGGAATCTATAACTAGTGTCACAGGAATGGTTCAAAACATAGTCAGTAAGAAGAGTCAGTCTTTTTGTACTTAAGTCGGCATTGTGCCTTTTGTGTTCAATTCCGATGCAATTTCTGTGTTTCATCATCAATAAGAAGGTCCAAGGGATACGGTAAACCTGAAGTGAAGCATCGGAATCTATAACTAGTGTCACAGGAATGGTTCAAAACATTTACAGTAGGAAGAGTCAGCCTTCTTGTACTTATGTCGGCATTGTGCCTTTTGTATTTAATTCCGATGCAATTTCTGTGTTTCATAGTCAATGAGAAGGTCCAAGAGATACAGTGCACCTGAAGTGAAGCATCGGAATCTATAACTAGTGTCACAGGAATGGTTCAAAACATAGTCAGTAAGAAGAGTCAGTCTTCTTGTACTTAAGTCGGCATTGCGCCTTTTGTATTTAATTCCGATACAATTTCTGTGTTTCATCGTCAATAAGAAGGCCGAGGGATACAGTAAACCTCGAGTGAAGCATCGAAATCTATAACTAGTGTCACAGGAATGGTTCATAACATAGTCAGTAAAAGGAGTCAGTCTTCTTGTACTTAAGTCGGCGTTGTGCCTTTTGTATTCAATTCCAATGCAATTTCTGTGTTTCATCGTCAATAAGAAAGTCAGAGGGATACAGTAAACCTGAAGTGAATCATCGGAATCTATAACTAGTGTCACAGGAATGGTTCAAAACATAGTCAGTAAGAAGTGTCAGTCATTTTGAATTTAAGTCGGCATTGTGCCTTTTGTGTTTAATTCCGATGTAATTACTGTGTTTCATCGTCAATAAGAAGGTCCAAGGGATACAGTAAACCAAAAGTGAAGCATCGGAATCTATAATTAGTGTCACAGAAATGGTTCAAAACATAGTCAGTAAGAAGAGTCAGTCTTCTTGTACTAAGCCGGCATTGTGCCTTTTGTATTTAATTCCGATGCTATTTCTGTGTTTCACCGTCATTAAGAAGGCCCAAGGGATACAGTAAACCTGGAGTGAAGCATCGGAATCTACAACTAGTGTCACAGAAATGGTTCAAAACATACTCAGTAAGAAGTGTCAGTCATTTTGAACTTAAGTCGGCATTGTGCCTTTTGTGTTTAATTCCGATGTAATTACTGTGTTTCATCGTCAATTAGAAGGTCCAAGGGATACAGTAAACCAAAAGTGAAGCATCGGAATCTAAAACTAGTGTCACAGAAATGGTTCAAATCATAGACAGTAGGAAGAGTCAGTCTTCTTGAACTTAAGTCGCATTGTGCCTTTTGTATTTAATTCCGAAGCAATTTCTGTATTTCATCGTCAATAACAAGGTCCAAGAGATACAGTAAACCTGAAGTGAGGCATCGGAATCTATAACTAGTGTCACAGGAATGGTTCAAAGCATAGTCAGTAAGAAGAGTCAGTCTTCTTGTACTTAAGTCGGCATTGTGCCTATTGTATTTAATTCCGATGCAATTTCTGTGTTTCATCGAAATAAGACGGTCGAAGGGATACAGTAAACCTGGAGTGAGGCATCGGAATCTACAACTAGTGTCACAGGAATGGTCCAAAACATAGACAGTAAGAAGAGTCAGTCTTCTTGTACTTAAGTCGACATTGTGCCTTTTCTATTTAATTCCGATGCAATTTCTGTGTTTCATCGTCAACAAGAAGGTCAGAGGGATACAATAATCCTGAAGTGAAGCATAGGAATCTATAACTAGTGTCACAGGAATGGTTAAAGCAAAGTCAGTAAGAAGAGTCAGTCTTCTTGTCCGTAAGTCGGCATTGTGCCTTTTGTAATTAATTCCGATGCAATTTCTGTGTTTCATCGTCAATAAGAAGGTCCAAGGGATACAGTAAACCTGGAGTGTAGCATCGGAATCTATAACTAGTGTCACAGGAATGGTTCAAAACATAGACAGTAAGAAGAGTCAGTCTTCTTGTACTTAAGTCGGCATTTTGCATTTTGTATTTAATTCCGATGCAATTTCTGTGTTTCATCGTCAATAAGAATGTCCAAGGAATACAGTAAACCTGAGGTGAAGCATCGGAATCTATAACTAGTGTCACAGGAATGGTTCAAACCATAGTCATTAAGAAGAGTCAGTCTTCTTGTACTGAAGTCGGCATTGTGCCTTTTGTATTTACTTCCGATGCAATTTCTGTGTTTCATCGTCAATAACAAGGTGCAAGGGATACAGTAAACCTGGAGTGAAGCATCGGAATCTATAACTAGTGTCAATGGTATGGTTCAAAACTTAGAGAGAAAGAAGAGTCAATCTTCTTGTACTTATGTCGGCATTGTGGCTTTTGTATTTAATTCCGATGCAATTTCTGAGTTTCATCGTCAATTAGAAAGTCAGAGGGATACAGTAAACCTGCAGTGAAGCAACGGAAACTATAGCTAGTGTCACAGGAATGGTTCAAAACATAGTCAGTACGAAGAATCAGTCTTCATGTCCTGAAGTCGGCATTGTGCCTGTTGTATTTGATTCCGATGCAATTTCTGTGTTTCATCGTCAATTTGAAGGTCCAAGGGATACAGTTAACCTGGAGTGAAGCATCGTAATCTATAACTAGTGTCGTAGGAATGGTTCAAAACATAGACAGTAAGACGAGTTAGTCTTCTTGTACTAAGTCGGCATTGTGCCTTTTGTATTTTATTCCGATGCAATTTCTGTGTTACATCGTCAATAAGATGGTCCATGGGATACAGTAAACCCCGAGTGTAGCATCGGAATCTATAACTAGTGTCACAGGAATTGTTCAAAACATAGACAGTAAGAAGAGTCAGTCTTCGTGTACTTAAGTCGGCATCTTGCCTTTTGTATTTAATTCCGATGCAATTTCTGTGTTTCATCGTCAATAAGAAGGTCCAAGGGATTCAGTAAACCTGAAGTTAGCATCGGAATCTATAACTAGTGTCACAGGAATGGTTCAAAACATAGTCAGTAAGAAGAGTCAGTCTTTTTGTACTTAAGTCGGCATTGTGCCTTTTGTGTTCAATTCCGATGCAATTTCTGTGTTTCATCATCAATAAGATGGTCCAAGGGATACGGTATACCTGAAGTGAAGCATCGGAATCTATAACTAGTGTCACAGGAATGGTTCAAAACATTTACAGTAGGAAGAGTCAGCCTTCTTGTACTTATGTCGGCATTGTGCCTTTTGTATTTAATTCCGATGCAATTTCTGTGTTTCATAGTCAATGAGAAGGTCCAAGAGATACAGTGCACCTGAAGTGAAGCATCGGAATCTATAACTAGTGTCACAGGATTGGTTCAAAACATAGTCAGAAAGAAGAGTCAGTCTTCTTGTACTTAAGTCGGCATTGCGCCTTTTGTATTTAATTCCGATACAATTTCTGTGTTTCATCGTCAATAAGAAGGCCGAGGGATACAGTAAACCTGGAGTGAAGCATCGAAATCTATAACTAGTGTCACAGGAATGGTTCAAAACATAGTCAGTAAAAGGAGTCAGTCTTCTTGTACTTAAGACGGCGTTGTGCCTTTTGTATTCAATTCCAATGCAATTTCTGTGTTTCATCGTCAATAAGAAAGTCAGAGGGATACAGTAAACCTGAAGTGAATCATCGGAATCTATAACTAGTGTCACAGGAATGGTTCAAAACATAGTCAGTAAGAAGTGTCAGTCATTTTGAATTTAAGTCGGCATTGTGAATTTTGTGCTTAATTCCGATGTAATTACTGTGTTTCATCGTCAATAAGAAGGTCCAAGGGATACAGTAAACCTGGAGTGAAGCATCGGAATCTACAACTAGTGTCACAGAAATGGTTCAAAACATAGGCAGTAGGAAGAGTCTCTCTTCTTGTACT
The DNA here is from genome assembly GCF_023864345.2 of Schistocerca serialis cubense. NCBI lineage: Eukaryota > Metazoa > Arthropoda > Insecta > Orthoptera > Acrididae > Schistocerca > Schistocerca serialis. Next base: position 5,902,411 of record NW_026047584.1, on the reverse strand, counting down.
TAAGTCGGCATTGTGCCTTTTGTATTTAATTGCGATGCAATTTCTGTGTTTCATCGTCAATACGAAGGGCAGAGGGATACAGTAAACCTGGAGTGAAGCATCGGAATCTACAACTAGTGTCACAGAAATGGTTCAAAACATAGGCAGTAGGAAGAGTCTCTCTTCTTGTACTTAAGTCGGCATTGTGCTTTTTGTATTTAATTGCGATGCAATTTCTGTGTTTCATCGTCAATACGAAGGGCAGAGGGATACAGTAAACTTGAAGTGAAGCATCGGAATCTATAACTAGTGTCACAGGAATGGTTCAAAACATTGACAGTAGGAAGAGTCAGTCTTCTTGTACTTAAGTCGGCATTGTGCCTTTTGTATTTAATTCCGATGCAATTTCTGTGTTTCATCGTCAATAAGAAGGTCTAAGGGATACAGTAAACCTGAAGTGAAGCATCGGAATCTATAACTAGTGTCACAGGAATGGTTCAAAAAATAGTCAGTAGAACGAGTCAGTCTTCGTGTACTTAAGTCGGCATTGTGCCTTTTCTATTTACTTCCGATGCAATTTCTGTGTTTCATCGTCAATAACAAGGTCCAAGGGAAACAGTAAACCTGGAGTGTAGCATCGGAATCTATAACTAGTGTTAATGGAATGGTTCAAAACATAGACAGTAAGAAGAGTCTGTCTTCTTGTACTTAAGTCGGCATTGTGCATTTTGTATTTAGTTCCGATGCAATTTCTGTGTTTCATCGTGAATAAGACGGTCCAAGGGATACAGAAAACCTGGAGTGAGGCATCGGAATCTACAACTAGTGTCACAGGAATGGTCCAAACATAGACAGTAAGAAGAGTCAGCCTTCTTGTACTTAAGTCGACATTGTGCGTTTTCTATTTAATTCCGATGCAATTTCTGTGTTTCATCGTCAATAAGAATGTCCAAGAGATACAGTAAACCTGAGGTGAAACATCGGAATCTATAACTAGTGTCACAGGAATGGTTCAAAGAATAGTCATTAAGAAGAGTCAGTCTTCTTGTACTTAAGTCGGCATTGTGCCTTTTGTATTTACTTCCGATGCAATTTCTGTGTTTCATCGTCAATAACAAGGTCCAAGGGATACAGTAAACCTCGAGTGAAGCATCGGAATCTATAACTAGTGTCAATGGAATGGTTCAAAACATAGACAGTAAGATGAGTCAGTCTTCTTGTACTTATGTCGGCATTGTGCCTTTTGTATTTATTTCCAATGCAATTTCTGTGTTTCATCGTCAATTAGAAGGTCAGAGGGATACAGTAAACCTGTAGTGAAGCATCGGAAACTTTAGCTAGTGTCACAGGAATGGTTCAAAACATAGTCAGTACGAAGAGTCAGTCTTCATGTTCGTAAGTCGGCATTGTGCCTTTTGTATTTGATTCCGATGCAATTTCTGTGTTTCATCGTCAATAAGAAGGTCCAAGGGATACAGTGAACCTGGAGTGAAGCATCGTAATCTATAACTAGTGACGCAGGAATGGTTCAAAACATAGACAGTAAGACGAGTTAGTCTTCTTGTACTAAGTCGGCATCTTGCCTTTTGTATTTAATTCCGATGCAATTTCTGGGTTTCATCGTCAATAAGAAGGTCCAAGGGATTCAGTAAACCTGAAGTGAGCATCGGAATCTATAACTAGTGTCACAGGAATGGTTCAATACATAGTCAGTAAGAAGAGTCAGTCTTTTTGTACTTAAGTAGGCATTGTGCCTTTTGTGTTCGATTCCGATGCAATTTCTGTGTTTCATCATTAATAAGAAGGTCCAAGGGATACGGTAAACCTGAAGTGAAGCATCGGAATCTATAACTAGTGTCACAGGAATGGTTCAAAACATAGACACTAAGAAGAGTCAGTCTTCTTGTACTTAAGTCGGCATTGTGCCTCTTGCATTTAATTCCGATGCAATTTCTGTGTTTTATCGTCAATAAGAAGATCAGTGGGATACAGTAAACCTGAAGTGCAGCATCGGAATCTATAACTAGTGTCACAGGAATGGTTCAAACATTTACAGTAGGAAGAGTCAGTCTTCTTTTACTTATGTCGGCATTGTGCCATTTGTATTTAATTCCGATGCCATTTCTGTGTTTCATAGTCAATAAGAAGGTCCAAGAGCTGCAGTGCACCTGAAGTGAAGCATCGGAATCTATAACTAGTGTCACAGGAATGGTTAAAAACATAGTCAGTAAGAAGGGTCAGTCTTCTTGTACTTAAGTCGGCATTGTGCCTTTTGTATTTAATTCCGATACAATTTTTGTGTTTCATCGTCAATAAGAAGGCCGAGGGAGACAGTAAACCTGGACTGAAGCATCGGAATCTATAACTAGTGTCACAGGAATGGTTTTAAACATAGACAGTAAGAAGAGTCATTGTGCCTTTTGTATCTAATTCCGATGCAATTTCTGTGTTTCTTCGTCAATAAGAAGGTCCAAGGGATACAGTAGACCTCAACTGAAGCATCGGAATCTATAACTAGTATCACAGGAATGGTTCAAAACATAGACAGTAAGAAGAGTCAGTCTTCTTGAACTAAAGTCGGCATTGTGTCTTTTGTATTTAATTCCGATGCAATTTCTGTGTTTCATCGTCAATAAGAAGGTCAGAGGGATACAGTGAACCTTAAGTGAAGCATCGGTATCCAAAACTAGTGTCACAGGAATGGTTCAAAACATAGATAGTAGGAAGAGTCAGTCTTCTTGTACTTAAGTCGCATTATGCCTTTTGTATTTAATTCCGATGCAATATCTGTGTTTCATCGTCAATAAGAAGGTCCAAGGTACACAGTAAAACTGAAGTGAAGCATCGGAATCTATAACTAGTGTCACAGGAATCGTTCAGTGTGGTGTCACCGCCAGACACCACACTTGCTAGGTGGTAGCTTAAATCGGCCGCGGTCCATTTAGTACATGTCGGACCCGCGTGTCGCCACTGTGTAATCGCAGACCTAGCGCCACCACCAAGGCAGGTCTCGTGATACGAGAGAGCACTCGCCCCAGTTGTACGAGAAACTAGCTACCGACCAGATGTACGAAGCCATTTCTCTCTCATTAGCCGAGAGACAGAATAGCCATCAGCTAAGTTAATGGCTACGAACTAGCAAGGCGCCATTAGCCATACAGTGATTGTACTTAAAGTCTCCTGTGTATCGTCAAGATCGATGTACCTCAATGATATTGAAGATAAGTATTAATCCTGCTCAGTACTTTTCCTCCTAACATTAATTACGTATCCTGTTCCAGTACTTCACGCCCGTCTGAGTTAGTCTAGCGTGCATTTTCAGCCATCTCAACTTCACGGTGTCGGCCCAGCTACCGACACAACATTCAGAACATATTCAGTAAGAAGAGTCAGTATTCTTGTACTTAAGTCGGCATTGTGCCTTTTCTAATTAATTCCGATGCAATTTCTGTGTTTCATCGTCAATAAGAAGGTCCAAGGGATACAGTAAACCTGGAGTGAAGCATCGGAATCTATAACTAGTGTCACAGGAATGGTTCAAAATATAGTCAGTAAGAAGAGTCAGTCATCCTCTACTTAAGTCGGCATTGGGCCTTTTCTATTAATTTCCGATGCAATTTCTGTGTTTCATCGTCAATAAGAAGCTCAGAGGGATACAATAATCCTGAAGTAAAGCATAGGAATCTATAACTAGTGTCACAGTAATGGTTCAAAACAAAGTCAGTAAGAAGAGTCAGTCTTCGTGTACTTAAGTCGGTATTTTGCATTTTGTATTTAATTCCGATGCAATTTCTGTGTTTCATCGTCAATAAGAATGTCCAAGGGATACAGTAAATCTGAGGTGTAGCATCGGAATCTATAACTAGTGTCACAGGAATGGTTCAAACCATAGTCATTAAGAAGAGTCAGTTTTCTTGTACTTAAGTCGGCATTGTGCCTTTTGTATTTAATTCCGATGCAATTTCTGTGTTTCATCGTCAATTAGAAGGTCAGAGGGATACAGTAAACCTGAAGTGAAGCATCGGAAACTATAGCTAGTGTCAGAGGAATGGTTCAAAACATAGTCAGTACGAAGAGTCAGTCTTCATGTCCTGAAGTCGGCATTGTGAATTTTGTATTTAATTCCGATGCAATTTCTGTGTTTCATCCTCAATAAGAAGGTCCAAGGGATACAGTAAACCCGGAGTGTAGCATCGGAATCTATAACTAGTGTCACAGGAATGGTTCAAAACATAGACAGTAAGAAGAGTCAGTCTTCGTGTACATAAGTCGGCATCTTGCCTTTTGTATTTAATTCCGATGCAATTTCTGTATTTCATCGTCAATAAGAAGGTCCAAGGGATACAGTAAACCTGAAGTGAGCAAAGGAATCTATTACTAGTGTCACAGGAATTGTTCAAAACATAGTCAGTAAGAAGAGTCAGTCTTTTTGTACTTAAGTCGGCATTGTGCCTTTTGTGTTTAATTCCGATGCAATTTCTGTGTTTCATCGTCAATAAGAAGGTCCAAGGGAGACAGTAAACCTGGAGTGAAGCATCGGAATCTATAACTAGTTTCACAGGAATGGTTCAAAACATTGACACTAAGAAGAGTCAGTCTTCTTGTACTTAAGTCGGCATTGTGCCTTTTGTATTTAATTCCGATGCAATTTCTGTGTTTGATCGTCAATGAGAAGATCATAGGGATACAGTAAACTGAAGTGAAGCATCGGAATCTATAACTAGTGTCACAGGAATGGTTCAAAACATTTACAGTCGGAAGAGTCAGTCTTCTTGTACTTAAGTCGGCATTGTGCCTTTTCTATTTAATTCCGATGCAATTTCTGTGTTTCATCGTCAATAAGAATGTCCAAGGGATACAGTAGACCTGAATTGAAGCATCAGAACCTATAACTAGTGTCACAGGAATGGTTCAAAACATAGACAGTAAGAAGAGTCAGTCTTCTTGTAGTTAAGTCGGCATTGTGCCTTTTGTATTTAATTCCGATGCAATTTCTGGGTTTCATCGTCAATAAGAAGGTCAGAGGGATACAGTAAACCTGAAGTGAAGCATAAGAATCTATAACTAGGGTCACAGGAATGGTTCAAAACATAGACAGTAAGAAGAGTCAGTCTTCTTGAACTAAAGTCGGCATTGGGCCTTTTGTATTTAATTCCGATGCAATTTCTGTGTTTCATCGTCTATAACAAGGTCCAAGGGATACAGTAAAACTGGAGTGAAACATCGTAATCTATAACTAGTGTCACAAGAATGGTTCAAAACATGATCAGTAAGAAGAGTCAGTCTTCTTGTAGATAAGTCGGCATTGTGCCTTTTGTATTTAATACCGATGCAATTTCCGTGTTTCATCGTCAATAAGAAGTTCAGAGGGATACAGTGAACCTTAAGTGAAGCATCGGTATCCAAAAGTAGTGTCACAGGAATGGTTCAAAACATAGACAATAGGAAGAGACAGTCTTCTTGTACTTAAGTCGCATTGTGCCTTTTGTATTTAATTCCGATGCAATTTCTGTATTTCATCGTCAATAAGAAGGGCCAAGGTATACAGTAAACCTGAAGTGAAGCATCGGAATCTATAACTAGTGTCACAGGAATCGTTCAGAACATATTCAATAAGAAGAGTCAGTCTTCTTGTACTTAAGTCGGCATTGTGCATTTTCTATTTAATTCCGATGCAATTTCTGTGTTTCATCGTCAATAAGAACGTCCAAGGGATACAGTAAACCTGAAGTGAAGCATCGTAATCTATAACTAGTGTCACAGGAACGGTTAAAACCATAGACAGTGAGAAGAGTCAGTCTTCTTGTACTTAAGTCGGCATTGTGCCTTTTCTATTTAATTCCGATGCAATTTCTGTGTTTCATCGTCAATAAGAAGATGCAAGGGATACAGTAAACTTGAAGTGAAGCATCGGAATCCATAACTAGTGTCACAGGAAAGGTTCAAAGCATAGACAGTAGGAAGAGTCAGTCCTCTTGTACTTATGTCGGCAATGTGCTTTTTGTATTTAATTCCGGAGCAATTTCTGTGTTTCATCGTCAATAAGAAGGTCCAAGGGATACGGAAAACCTGAAGTGAATCATCGGAATCTATAACTAGTGTCATCGGAATGGTTCAAAACATAGACAGTAGGAAGAGTCAGTCGTCTTGTACTTAAGTCGGCATTGTGCCTTTTCTATATAATTCCGATGCAATTTCTGTGCTTCATCGTCAATAAGAAGGTCAGACTGATACAGTAAACCTGAAGTGAAGCATCCCAATCTATAACTAGTGTCACAGGAATGGTTCAAAACATAGTCAGTAAAAAGAGTCAGTCTTCTTGTACTTAAGTCGGCATTGTGAGTTTTGTATTTAAATCCGATGCAATTTCTGTGTTTCATCGTCAATAAGAATGTCAGAGGGATACAGTAAACCTGGAATGTAGCATCGGAATCTATAACTAGTGTCACAGGAATGGTTCAAAACATAGACAGTAACAAGAGTCAGTCTTCGTGTACTTAAGTCGGCATCTTGTATTTTGTACTTAATTCCGATGCAATTTCTGTGTTTCATCGTCAATAAGTAGGTCCAAGGGATACAGTAAACCTGAAGTGAGCAAAGGAATCTATTACTAGTGTCACAGGAATTGTTCAAAACATAGTCAGTAAGAAGAGTCAGTCTTTTTGTACTTAAGTCGGCATTGTGCCTTTTGTGTTTAATTCCGATGCAATTTCTGTGTTTCATCGTCAAAAAGATGGTCCAAGGGATACGGTAAACCTGAAGTGAAGCATCGGAATCTATAACTAGTGTCACAGGAATGGTTCAAAACATAGACAGTGGGAAGAGTCAGTCTTCTTGTCCTTATTTCGCATTGTGCCATTTGTATTTAATTCCGATGCAATTTCTGTGTTTCATCGTCAATAAGAAGGTCCAAGGTATACAGTAAACCTGAAGTGAAGCATCGGAATCTGTAACTAGTGTCACAGGAATCGTTCAGATCATATTCAGTAAGAAGAGTCAGTCTTCTTGTACTTAAGTCGGCATTGTGCCTTTTCTAATTAATTCCGGTGCAATTTCTGTGTTTCATCGTCAATAAGAAGGTCCAAGGAATACAGTAAACCTAAGTTGAAGCATCGGAATCTATAACTAGTGTCACAGGAACGGTTAAAAACATAGACAGTGAGAAGAGTCAGTATTCTTGTACTTAAGTCGACATTGTGCCTTTCTATTTAATTCCGATGCAATTTCTGTGTTTCATCGTCAATAAGAATGTCCAATGGATACAGTAGACCTGAATTGAAGCATCGAAACCTATAACTAGTGTCACAGGAATGGTTCAAAACTTAGACAGTAAGAAGAGTCAGTCTTCTTGTAGTTAATTCGGCATTGTGCCTTTTGTATTTAATTCCGATGCAATTTCTGTGTTTCATCGTCAATAAGAAGGTCAGAGGGATACAGTAAACCTGAAGTGAAGCATAAGAATCTATAACTAGGGTCACAGGAATGGTTCAAAACATAGACAGTAAGAAGGGTCAGTCTTCTTGAACTAAAGTCGGCATTGTGCCTTTTGTATTTAATTCCGATGCAATTTCTGTGTTTCATCGTCTATAACAAGGTCCAAGGGATACAGTAAAACTGGAGTGAAACATCGGAATCTATAACTAGAGTCACAAGAATGATTTAAAACATAGTCAGTAAGAAGAGTAAGTCTTCTTGTACTTAAGTCGGCATTGTGCCTTTTCTATTTAATTCCGATGCAATTTCTGTGCTTCATCGTCAAAAAGAAGGTCAGACTGATACAGTAAACCTGAAGTGAAGCATCCCAATCTATAACTAGTGTCACAGGAATGGTTCAAAACATAGTCAGTAAAAAGAGTCAGTCATCTTGTACTTAAGTCGGCATTGTGCATTTTGTATTTAAATCCGATGCAATTTCTGTGTTTCATCGTCAATAAGAATGTCAGAGGGATACAGTAAACCTGGAGTGTAGCATCGGAATCTATAACTAGTGTCACAGGAATGGTTCAAAACATAGACAGTAACAAGAGTCAGTCTTCGTGTACTTAAGTCGGCATCTTGTATTTTGTACTTAATTCCGATGCAATTTCTGTGTTTCATCGTCAATAAGTAGGTCCAAGGGATACAGTAAACCTGAAGTGAGCAAAGGAATATATTACTAGTGTCACAGGAATTGTTCAAAACATAGTCAGTAAGAAGAGTCAGTCTTTTTGTACTTAAGTCGGCATTATGCCTTTTGTGTTTAATTCCGATGCAATTTCTGTGTTTCATCGTCAAAAAGATGGTCCAAGGGATACGGTAAACCTGAAGTGAAGCATCGGAATCTATAACTAGTGTCACAGGAATGGTTCAAAACATAGACAGTGGGAAGAGTCAGTCTTCTTGTCCTTATTTCGCATTGTGCCATTTGTATTTAAGTCCGATGCAATTTCTGTGTTTCATCGTCAATAAGAAGGTCCAAGGTATACAGTAAACCTGAAGTAAAGCATCGGAATCTATAAGTAGTGTCACAGGAATCGTTCAGATCATATTCAGTAAGAAGAGTCAGTCTTCTTGTACTTAAGTCGGCATTGTGCCTTTTCTAATTAATTCCGGTGCAATTTCTGTGTTTCATCGTCAATAAGAAGGTCCAAGGAATACAGTAAACCTAAGGTGAAGCATCGGAAACTATAACTAGTGTCACAGGAACGGTTAAAAACATAGACAGTGAGAAGAGTCAGTATTCTTGTACTTAAGTCGACATTGTGCCTTTTCTATTTAATTCCGATGCAATTTCTGTGTTTCATCGTCAATAAGAATGTCCAAGGGATACAGTAGACCTGAATTGAAGCATCGAAACCTATAACTAGTGTCACAGGAATGGTTCAAAACTTAGACAGTAAGAAGAGTCAGTCTTCTTGTAGTTAATTCGGCATTGTGCCTTTTGTATTTAATTCCGATGCAATTTCTGTGTTTCATCGTCAATAAGAAGGTCTGAGGGATACAGTAAACCTGAAGTGAAGCATAAGAATCTATAACTAGGGTCACAGGAATGGTTCAAAACATAGACAGTAAGAAGAGTCAGTCTTCTTGAACTAAAGTCGGCATTGTGCCTTTTGTATTTAATTCCGATGCAATTTCTGTGTTTCAACGTCTATAACAAGGTCCAAGGGATACAGTAAAACTGGAGTGAAACATCGGAATCTATAACTAGAGTCACAAGAATGATTTAAAACATAGTCAGTAAGAAGAGTAAGTCTTCTTGTAGTTAAGTCGGCATTGTGCCTTTTGTATTTAATTCCGATGCAATTTCTGTGTTTCATCGTCAATAAAAAGGTCAGAGGGGTACAGTAAACCGGAAGTGAAGCATCGGAATCAATAACTAGTGTCACAGGAATGGTCAAAATATATACAGTAGGAAGAGTCAGTCTTCTTGTACTTAAGTCGGCATTGTGCCTTTTGTATTTAATTCCGATGCAATTTCTTTGTTTCATCGGCAATAAGGTCAGAGGGATACAGCAAACCTAAAGTGAAGCATCGGAATCGATAACTAGTGTCACAGGAATGGTTCATAACATAGACAGTAGGAAGAGTCAGTCTTCTTGTACATACGTCGGCATTGTGCCTTTTGCATTTAATTCCGATGCAATGTCTGTGTTTCATCGTCAATAAGAAGGTCAGAGGGATACAGTGAACCTTAAGTGAAGCATCGGTATCCAAAACTAGTGTCACAGGAATGGTTCAAAACATAGACAGTGGGAACAGTCAGTCTTCTTGTACTTAAGTCGCATTGTGCCATTTGTATTTATTTCCGATGCAATTTTTGTGTTTCATCGTCAATAAGAAGGTCCAAGGTATACAGTAAACCTGAAGTGAAGCATCGGAATCCATAACTAGTGTCACAGGAATCGATCAGAACATATTCAGTAAGAAGAGTCAGTCTTCTTGTACTTAAGTCGGCATTGTGCCTTTTCTAATTAATTCCGATGCAATTTCTGTGTTTCTTCGTCAATAAGAAGGTCCAAGGAATACAGTAAACCTGGAGTGAAGCATCGGAATGTATAACTAGTGTCGCAGGAATGGTTCAAAACATAGAAAGTAAGAAGAGTCAGTCTTATTGTACTTAAGTCGGCATTGTGCCTTTTGTATTTAATTCCGATGCAATTTCTGTGTTTCATCGTCAATAAGAAAGTCCAAGGGATACAGTAATCCTCAAGTGAAGCATCGGAATCAATAACTAGTGTCACAGGAATGGTTCAAAACATAGTCAGTAGGAAGAGTCGGTCTTCATGTACTTAAGTCGGCATTGTGCCTTTTCTATTTCATTCCGATGCAATTTCTGTGTTTCATCGTCAATAAGAAGATGCAAGGGATACAGTAAACTTGAAGTGAAGCATCGGAATCCATAACTAGTGTCACAGGAAAGGTTCAAAGCATAGACAGTAGGAAGAGTCAGTACTCTTGTACTTATGTCGGCAATGTGCTTTTTGTATTTAATTCCGGAGCAATTTCTGTGTTTCATCGTCAATAAGAAGGTCCAAGGGATACAGAAAACCTGAAGTGAATCATCGGAATCTATAACTAGTGTCACCGGAATGGTTCTAAACATAGACAGTAGGAAGAGTCAGTCGTCTTGTACTTAAGTCGGCATTGTGCCTTTTCTATTTAATACCGATGCAATTTCTGTGCTTCATCGTCAATAAGAAGGTCAGACTGATACAGTGAACCTGAAGTGAAGCATCCGAATCTATAACTAGTGTCACAGGAATGGTTCAAAACATAGTCAGTAAAAAGAGTCAGTCTTCTTGTACTTCAGTCGGCATTGTGCATTTTGTATTTAAATCCGATGCAATTTCTGTGTTTCATCGTCAATAAGAAGGTCAGAGGGATACAGTAAACCTGGAGTGTAGCATCGGAATCTATAACTAGTGTCACAGGAATGGTTCAAAACATAGACAGTAACAAGAGTCAGTCTTCGTGTACTTAAGTCGGCATCTTGCCTTTTGTATTTAATTCCGATGCAATTTCTGTGTTTCATCGTAATAAGAAGGTCCAAGGGATACAGTAAACCTGAAGTGAGCAAAGGAATCTATTACTAGTGTCACAGGAATTGTTCAAAACATAGTCAGTAAGAAGAGTCAGTCTTTTTGTACTTAAGTCGGCATTGTGCCTTTTGTGTTTAATTCCGATGCAATTTCTGTGTTTCATCGTTAAAAAGAAGGTCCAAGGTATACAGTAAACCTGAAGCGAAGCATCGGAATCTATAACTAGTGTCACAGGAATCGTTCAGAACGTATTCAGTAAGAAGAGTCAGTCTTCTTGTACTAAAGTCGGCATTGTGCCTTTTCTAATTAATTCCGATGCAATTTCTGTGTTTCATCGTCAATAAGAAGGTCCCAGGAATACAGTAAACCTGGAGTGAAGCATCGGAATCTAAAACTAGTGTCACAGGAATGGTTCAAAACATAGACAGTAACAAGAGTCAGTCTTCGTGTACTTAAGTCGGCATCTTGCCTTTTGTATTTAATTCCGATGCAATTTCTGTGTTTCATCGTCAAAAAGAAGGTCCAAGGGATACGGTAAACCTGAAGTGAAGAATCGGAATCTATAACTAGTGGCACAGGAATTGTTCAAAACATAGACAGTGGGAAGAGTCAGTCTTCTTGTACTTAAGTCGCATTGTGCCATTTGTATTTAATTCCGATGCAATTTCTGTGTTTCATCGTCAATAAGAAGGTCCAAGGTATACAGTAAACCTGAAGTGAAGCATCGGAATCTATAACTAGTGTCACAGGAATCGTTCAGAACATATTCAGTAAGAAGAGTCAGTCTTCTTGTACTTAAGTCGGCATTCTGCCTTTTCTAATTAATTCCGATGCAATTTCTGTGTTTCATCGTCAATAAGAATGTCCAAGGGATACAGTAGACCTGAATTGAAGCATCGGAACCTATAACTAGTGTCACAGGAATGGTTTAAAATAGACAGTAAGAAGAGTCAGTCTTCTTGTAGTTAAGTCGGCATTGTGCCTTTTGTATTTAATTCCGATGCAATTTCTGTGTTTCATCGTCAATAAAAAGGTCAGAGGGATACAGTAAACCTGAAGTGAAGCATAAGAATCTATAACTAGGGTCACAGGAATGGTTCAAAACATAGACAGTAAGAAGAGTCAGTCGTCTTGAACTAAAGTCGGCATTGTGCCTTTTGTATGTAATTCCGATGCAATTTCTGTGTTTCATTGTCTATAACAAGGTCCAAGGGATACATTAAAACTGGAGTGAAACATCGGAATCTATAACTAGAGTCACAAGAATGATTCAAAACATAGTCAGTAAGAAGAGTCAGTCTTCTTGTAGTTAAGTCGGCATTGTGCCTTTTGTATTTAATTCCGATGCAATTTCTGTGTTTCATCGTCAATAAAAAGGTCAGAGGGATACAGTAAACTGGAAGTGAAGCATCGGAATCAATAACTAGTGTCACAGGAATGGTCAAAATATATACAGTAGGAAGAGTCAGTCTTCTTGTACTTAAGCCGGCATTGAGCCTTTTGTATTTAATTCCGATGCAATTTCTTTGTTTCATCGGCAATAAGGTCAGAGGGATACAGTAAACCTAAAGTGAAGCATCGGAATCGATAACTAGTGTCACAGAAATGGTTCATAACATAGACAGTAGGAAGAGTCAGTCTTCTTGTACATACGTCGGCATTGTGCCTTTTGTATTTAATTCCGATGCAATATCTGTGTTTCATCGTCAATAAGAAGGTCAGAGGGATACAGTGAACCTTAAGTGAAGCATCGGTATCCAAAACTAGTGTCACAGGAATTGTTCAAAACATAGACAGTGGGAAGAGTCAGTCTTCTTGTACTTAAGTCGCATTGTGCCATTTGTATTTAATTCCGATGCAATTTTTGTGTTTCATCGTCAATAAGAAGGTCCAAGGTATACAGTAAACCTGAAGTGAAGCATCGGAATCCATAACTAGTGTCACAGGAATCGTTCAGAACATATTCAGTAAGAAGAGTCAGTCTTCTTGTACTTAAGTCGGCATTGTGCCTTTTCTAATTAATTCCGATGCAATTTCTGTGTTTCATCGTAATAAGAAGGTCCAAGGAATACAGTAAACCTGGAGTGAAGCATCGGAATCTATAAGTAGTGTCGCAGTAATGGTTCAAAGCATAGAAAGTAAGAAGAGTCAGTCTTATTGTACTTAAGTCGGCATTGTGCCTTTTGTATTTAATTCCGATGCAATTTCTGTGTTTCATCGTCAATAAGAAGGTCCAAGGGATACAGTAAACCTGGAGTGAAGCATCGGAATCTATAACTAGTGTCACAGGAACGGTTAAAAACATAGACAGTGAGAAGAGTCAGTATTCTTGTACTTAAGTCGACATTGTGCCTTTTGTATTTAATTCCGATGCAATTTCTGTGTTTCATCGTCAATAAGAATGTCCAAGGGATACAGTAGACCTGAATTGAAGCATCGGAACCTATAACTAGTGTCACAGGAATGGTTCAAAACATAGACAGTAAGAAGAGTCAGTCTTCTTGTAGTTAAGTCGGCATTGTGCCTTTTGTATTTAATTACGATGCAATTTCTGTGTTTCATCGTCAATAAGAAGGGCAGAGGGATACAGTAAACCGGAAGTGAAGCATCGGAATCTATAACTAGTGTCACAGGAATGGTCAAAACATATACAGTAGGAAGAGTCAGTCTTCTTGTACTTAAGTCGGCATTGTGCCTTTTGTATTTTATTCCGATGCAATTTCTTTGTTTCATCGGCAATAAGGTCAGAGGGATACAGTAAACCTAAAGTGAAGCATCGGAATCGATAACTAGTGTCACAGGAATGGTTCATAACATAGACAGTAGGAAGAGTCAGTCGTCTTGTACTTAAGTCGGCATTGTGCCTTTTCTATTTAATTCCGATGCAATTTCTGTGCTTCATCGTCAATACGAAGGTCAGACTGATACAGTAAACCTGAAGTGAAGCATCCGAATCTATAACTAGTGTCACAGGAATGGTTCAAAACATAGTCAGTAAAAAGAGTCAGTCTTCTTGTACTTAAGTCGGCATTGTGCATTTTGTATTTAAATCCGATGCAATTTCTGTGTTTCATCGTCAATAAGAAGGTCAGAGGGATACAGTAAACCTGGAGTGTAGCATCGGAATCTATAACTAGTGTCACAGGAATGGTTCAAAACATAGACAGTAACAAGAGTCAGTCTTCGTGTACTTAAGTCGGCATTTTGCCTTTTGTATTTAATTCCGATGCAATTTCTGTGTTTCATCGTCAATAAGAAGGTCCAAGAGATACAGTAAACCTGAAGTGAGCAAAGGAATCTATTACTAGTGTCACAGGAATTGTTCAAAACATAGTCAGTAAGAAGAGTCAGTCTTTTTGTACTTAAGTCGGCATTGTGCCTTTTGTGTTTAATTCCGATGCAATTTCTGTGTTTCATCGTTAAAAAGAAGGTCCAAGGTTTACAGTAAACCTGAAGTGAAGCATCGGAATCTATAACTAGTGTCACAGGAAGCGTTCAGAACGTATTCAGTAAGAAGAGTCAGTCTTCTTGTACTAATGTTTGCATTGTGCCTTTTCTAATTAATTCCGATGCAATTTCTGTGTTTCATCGTCAATAAGAAGGTCCAAGGAATACAGTAAACATGGAGTGAAGCATCGGAATCTAAAACTAGTGTCACAGGAATGGTTCAAAACATAGACAGTAACAAGAGTCAGTCTTCGTGTACTTAAGTCGGCATCTTGCCTTTTGTATTTAATTCCGATGCAATTTCTGTGTTTCATCGTCAAAAAGAAGGTCCAAGGGATACGGTAAACCTGAAGTGAAGCATCGGAATCTATAACTAGTGTCACAGGAATCGTTCAAAACATAGACAGTGGGAAGAGTCAGTCTTCTTGTACTTAAGTCGCATTGTGCCATTTGTATTTAATTCCGATGCAATTTTTGTGTTTCATCGTCAATAAGAAGGTCCAAGGTATACAGTAAACCTGAAGTGAAGCATCGGAATCTATAACTAGTGTCACAGGAATCGTTCAGAACATATTCAGTAAGAAGAGTCAGTCTTCTTGTACTTAAGTCGGCATTGTGCCTTTTCTAATTAATTCCGATGCAATTTCTGTGTTTCATCGTCAATAAGAAGGTCCAAGGAATACAGTAAACCTGGAGTGAAGCATTGGAATCTATAACTAGTGTCACAGGAACGGTTAAAATCATAGACAGTGAGAAGAGTCAGTATTCTTGTACTTAAGTCGACATTGTGCCTTTTCTATTTAATTCCGATGCAATTTCTGTGTTTCATCGTCAATAAGAATGTCCAAGGGATACAGTAGACCTGAATTGAAGCATCGGAACCTATAACTAGTGTCACAGGAATGGTTCAAAACATAGACAGTAAGAAGAGTCAGTCTTCTTGTAGTTAAGTCGGCATTGTGCCTTTTGTATTTAATTCCGATGCAATTTCTGTGTTTCATCGTCAATAAAAAGGTCAGAGGGATACAGTAAACCTGAAGTCAAGCATAAGAATCTATAACTAGGGTCACAGGAATGGTTCAAAACATAGACAGTAAGAAGAGTCTGTCTTCTTGAACTAAAGTCGGCATTGTGCCTTTTGTATTTAATTCCGATGCAATTTCTGTGTTTCATCGTCTATAACAAGGTCCAAGGGATACATTAAAACTGGAGTGAAACATCGGAATCTATAACTAGAGTCACAAGAATGATTCAAAACATAGTCAGTAAGAAGAGTCAGTCTTCTTGTAGTTAAGTTGGCATTGTGCCTTTTGTATTTAATTCCGATGCAATTTCTGTGTTTCATCGTCAATAAAAAGGTCAGAGGGATACAGTAAACTAGAAGTGAAGCATCGGAATCAATAACTAGTGTCACAGGAATGGTCAAAATATATACAGTAGGAAGAGTCAGTCTTCTTGTACTTAAGTCGGCATTGAGCCTTTTGTATTTAATTCCGATGCTATTTCTTTGTTTCATCGGCAATAAGGTCAGAGGGATACAGTAAACCTAAAGTGAAGCATCGGAATCGATAACTAGTGTCACAGGAATGGTTCAAAACATAGTCAGTAGGAAGAGTCGGTCTTCATGTACTTAAGTCGGCATTGTGCCTTTTCTATTTAATTCCGATGCAATTTCTGTGTTTCATCGTCAATAAGAAGATGCAAGGGATACAGTAAACTTGAAGTGAAGCATCGGAATCCATAACTAGTGTCACAGGAAAGGTTCAAAGCATAGACAGTAGGAAGAGTCAGTCCACTTGTACTTATGTCGGCAATGTGCTTTTTGTATTTAATTCCGGAGCAATTTCTGTGTTTCATCGTCAATAAGAAGGTCCAAGGGATACAGAAAACCTGAAGTGAATCATCGGAATCTATAACTAGTGTCACCGGAATGGTTCAAAACATAGACAGTAGGAAGAGTCAGTCGTCTTGTACTTAAGTCGGCATTGTGCCTTTTCTATTTAATTCTGATGCAATTTCTGTGCTTCATCGTCAATAAGAAGGTCAGACTGATACAGTAAACCTGAAGTGAAGCATCCGAATCTATAACTAGTGTCACAGGAATGGTTCAAAACATAGTCAGTAAAAAGAGTCAGTCTTCTTGTACTTAAGTCGGCATTGTGCATTTTGTATTTAATTCCGATGCAATTTCTGTGTTTCATCGTCAAAAAGAAGGTCCAAGGGATACGGTAAACCTGAAGTGAAGCATCGGAATCTATAACTAGTGTCACAGGAATGGTTCAAAACATAGACAGTGGGAAGAGTCAGTCTTCTTGTACTTAAGTCGCATTGTGCCATTTGTATTTAATTCCGATGCAATTTCTGTGTTTCATCGTCAATAAGAAGGTCCAAGGTATACAGTAAACCTGAAGTGAAGCATCGGAATCTATAACTAGTGTCACAGGAATCATTCAGAACATATTAAGTAAGAAGAGTCAGTCTTCTAGTACTTAAGTCGGCATTGTGCCTTTTCTAATTAATTCCGATGCAATTTCTGTGTTTCATCGTCAATAAGAAGGACCAAGGAATACAGTAAACCTGGAGTGAAGCATCGGAATCTATAACTAGTGTCACAGGAACGGTTAAAAACATAGACAGTGAGAATAGTCAGTATTCTTGTACTTAAGTCGACATTGTGCCTTTTCTATTTAATTCCGAAGCAATTTCTGTGTTTCATCGTAAATAAGAATGTCCAAGGGATACAGTAGACCTAAATTGAAGCATCGGAACCTATAACTAGTGTCACAGGAATGGTTCAAAACATAGACAGTAAGAAGAGTCAGTCTTCTTGTAGTTAAGTCGGCATTGTGCCTTTTGTATTTAATTACGATGCAATTTCTGTGTTTCATCGTCAATAAGAAGGTCAGAGGGATACAGTAAACCGGAAGTGAACAATCGGAATCTATAACTAGTGTCACAGGAATGGTCAAAACATATACAGTAGGAAGTGTCAGTCTTCTTGTACTTAAGTCGGCATTGTGCCTTTTGTATTTAATTCCGATGCAATTTCTTTGTTTCATCGGCAATAAGGTCAGAGGGATACAGTAAACCTAAAGTGAAGCATCGGAATCGATAACTAGTGTCACAGGAAAGGTTCAAAGCATAGACAGTAGGAAGAGTCAGTCCTCTTATACTTATGTCGGCAATGTGCTTTTTGTATTTAATTCCGGAGCAATTTCTGTGTTTCATCGTCAATAAGAAGGTCCAAGGGATACAGAAAACCTGAAGTGAATCATCGGAATCTATAACTAGTGTCACCGGAATGGTTCAAAACATAGATAGTAGGAAGAGTCAGTCGTCTTGTACTTAAGTCGGCATTGTGCCTTTTCTATTTAATTCCGATGCAATTTCTGTGCTTCATCGTCAATAAGAAGGTCAGACTGATACAGTAAACCTGAAGTGAAGCATAAGAATCTATAACTAGTGTCACAGGAATGGTTCAAAACATAGTCAGTAAAAAGAGTCAGTCTTCTTGTACTTAAGTCGGCATTGTGCCTTTTCTAATTAATTCCGATGCAATTTCTGTGTTTCATCGTCAATAAGAAGGTCCAAGGGATACAGAAAACCTGAAGTGAATCATCGGAATCTATAACTAGTGTCACCGGAATGGTTCAAAACATAGACAGTAGGAAGAGTCAGTCGTCTTGTACTTAAGTCGGCATTGTGCCTTTTCTATTTAATTCTGATGCAATTTCTGTGCTTCATCGTCAATAAGAAGGTCAGACTGATACAGTAAACCTGAAGTGAAGCATCCGAATCTATAACTAGTGTCACAGGAATGGTTCAAAACATAGTCAGTAAAAAGAGTCAGTCTTCTTGTACTTAAGTCGGCATTGTGCATTTTGTATTTAATTCCGATGCAATTTCTGTGTTTCATCGTCAAAAAGAAGGTCCAAGGGATACGGTAAACCTGAAGTGAAGCATCGGAATCTATAACTAGTGTCACAGGAATGGTTCAAAACATAGACAGTGGGAAGAGTCAGTCTTCTTGTACTTAAGTCGCATTGTGCCATTTGTATTTAATTCCGATGCAATTTCTGTGTTTCATCGTCAATAAGAAGGTCCAAGGTATACAGTAAACCTGAAGTGAAGCATCGGAATCTATAACTAGTGTCACAGGAATCATTCAGAACATATTAAGTAAGAAGAGTCAGTCTTCTAGTACTTAAGTCGGCATTGTGCCTTTTCTAATTAATTCCGATGCAATTTCTGTGTTTCATCGTCAATAAGAAGGACCAAGGAATACAGTAAACCTGGAGTGAAGCATCGGAATCTATAACTAGTGTCACAGGAACGGTTAAAAACATAGACAGTGAGAATAGTCAGTATTCTTGTACTTAAGTCGACATTGTGCCTTTTCTATTTAATTCCGAAGCAATTTCTGTGTTTCATCGTAAATAAGAATGTCCAAGGGATACAGTAGACCTAAATTGAAGCATCGGAACCTATAACTAGTGTCACAGGAATGGTTCAAAACATAGACAGTAAGAAGAGTCAGTCTTCTTGTAGTTAAGTCGGCATTGTGCCTTTTGTATTTAATTACGATGCAATTTCTGTGTTTCATCGTCAATAAGAAGGTCAGAGGGATACAGTAAACCGGAAGTGAACAATCGGAATCTATAACTAGTGTCACAGGAATGGTCAAAACATATACAGTAGGAAGTGTCAGTCTTCTTGTACTTAAGTCGGCATTGTGCCTTTTGTATTTAATTCCGATGCAATTTCTTTGTTTCATCGGCAATAAGGTCAGAGGGATACAGTAAACCTAAAGTGAAGCATCGGAATCGATAACTAGTGTCACAGGAAAGGTTCAAAGCATAGACAGTAGGAAGAGTCAGTCCTCTTATACTTATGTCGGCAATGTGCTTTTTGTATTTAATTCCGGAGCAATTTCTGTGTTTCATCGTCAATAAGAAGGTCCAAGGGATACAGAAAACCTGAAGTGAATCATCGGAATCTATAACTAGTGTCACCGGAATGGTTCAAAACATAGATAGTAGGAAGAGTCAGTCGTCTTGTACTTAAGTCGGCATTGTGCCTTTTCTATTTAATTCCGATGCAATTTCTGTGCTTCATCGTCAATAAGAAGGTCAGACTGATACAGTAAACCTGAAGTGAAGCATAAGAATCTATAACTAGTGTCACAGGAATGGTTCAAAACATAGTCAGTAAAAAGAGTCAGTCTTCTTGTACTTAAGTCGGCATTGTGCATTTTGTATTTAAATCCGATGCAATTTCTGTGTTTCATCGTCAATAAGAAGGTCAGAGGGATACAGTAAACCTGGAGTGTAGCATCGGAATCTATAACTAGTGTCACAGGAGTGGTTCATAACATAGACAGTAGGAAGAGTCAGTCTTCTTGTACATACGTCGGCATTGTGCCTTTTGTATTTAATTCCGATGCAATTTCTGTGTTTCATCGTCAATAAGAAGGTCAGAGGGATACAGTGAACCTTAAGTGAAGCATCGGTATCCAAAACTAGTGTCACAGGAATGGTTCAAATCATAGACAGTGGGAAGAGTAAGTCTTCTTGTACTTAAGTCGCATTGTGCCATTTGTATTTAATTCCGATGCAATTTTTGTGTTTCATCGTCAATAAGAAGGTCCAAGGTATACAGTAAACCTGAAGTGAAGCATCGGAATCTATAACTAGTGTCACAGGAATCGTTCAGAACATATTCAGTAAGAAGAGTCAGTCTTCTTGTACTTAAGTCGGCATTGTGCCTTTTCTAATTAATTCCGATGCAATTTCTGTGTTTCATCGTCAATAAGAAGGTCCAAGGAATACAGTAAACCTGGAGTGAAGCATCGGAATCTATAACTAGTGTCGCAGGAATGGTTCAAAACATAGAAAGAAAGAAGAGTCAGTCTTCTTGTACTTAAGTCGGCATTGTGCCTTTTGTATATAATTCCGATGCAATTTCTGTGTTTCATCGTCAATAAGAAGGTCCAAGGGATACAGTAAACCTCAAGTGAAGCATCGGAATCAATAACTAGTGTCACAGGCATGTTTCAAAACATAGTCAGTAGGAAGAGTCGGTCTTCATGTACTTAAGTCGGCATTGTGCCTTTTCTATTTAATTCCGATGCAATTTCTGTGTTTCATCGTCAATAAGAAGATGCAAGGAATACAGTAAACCTGGAGTGAAGCATCGGAATCTATAACTAGTGTCACAGGAATGGTCAAAACATATACAGTAGGAAGAGTCAGTCGTCTTGTACTTAAGTCGGCATTGTGCCTTTTCTATTTAATTCCGATGCAATTTCTGTGCTTCATCGTCAATAAGAAGGTCAGACTGATACAGTAAACCTGAAGTGAAGCATCCGAATCTATAACTAGTGTCACAGGAATGGTTCAAAACATAGTCAGTAAAAAGAGTCAGTCTTCTTGTACTTAAGTCGGCATTGTGCATTTTGTATCTAAATCCGATGCAATTTCTGTGTTTCATCGTCAATAAGAAGGTCAGAGGGATACAGTAAACCTGGAGTGTAGCATCGGAATCTATAACTAGTGTCACAGGAATGGTTCAAAACATAGACAGTAACAAGAGTCAGTCTTCGTGTACTTAAGTCGGCATCTTGCATTTTGTATTTAATTCGGATGCAATTTCTGTGTTTCATCGTCAATAAGAAGGTCCAAGGGATACAGTAAACCTGAAGTGAGCATCGGAATCTATTACTAGTGTCACAGGAATTGTTCAAAACATATTCAGTAAGAAGAGTCAGTCTTTTTGTACTTAAGTCGGCATTGTGCCTTTTGTGTTTAATTCCGTTGCAATTTCTGTGTTTCATCGTCAAAAAGAAGGTCCAAGGGATACGTAAACCTGACGTGAAGGATCGGAATCTATAACTAGTGTCACAGGAATGGTTCAAAACATAGAAAGTGGGAAGAGTCAGTCTTCTCGTACTTAAGTCGCATTGTGCCTTTGAATTTAATTCCGATGCAATTTCTGTGTTTCATCGTCAATAAGAAGCTCCAAGGTATACAGTAAACCTGAAGTGAAGCATCGGATCTATAACTAGTGTCACAGGAATCGTTCAGAACATATTCAGTAAGAAGAGTCAGTCTTCTTGTACTTAAGTCGGCATTGTGCCTTTTCTATTTAATTCCGATGCAATTTCTGTGTTTCATCGTCAATAAGAAGGTCCAAGGAATACAGTAAACCTGGAGTGAAGCATCGGAATCTATAACTAGTGTCACAGGAACGGTTAAAAACATAGACAGTGAGAAGAGTCAGTATTCTTGTACTTAAGTCGGCATTGTGCCTTTTGTATTTAATTCGGATGCAATTTCTTTGTTTCATCGGCAATAAGGTCAGAGGGATACAGTAAACCTAAAGTGAAGCATCGGAATCGATAACTAGTGTCACAGGAATGGTTCATAACATAGACAGTAGGAAGAGTCTGTGTTCTTGTACATACGTCGGCATTGTGCCTTTTGTATTTAATTCCGATGCAATTTCTGTGTTTCATCGTCAATAAGAAGGTCAGAATGATACAGTGAACCTTAAGTGAAGCATCGGTATCCAAAACTAGTGTCACAGGAATGGTTCAAAACATAGACAGTGGGAAGAGTCAGTCTTCTTGTACTTAAGTCGCATTGTGCCATTTGTATTTAATTCCGATGCAATTTTTGTGTTTCATCGTCAATAAGAAGGTCCAAGGTATACAGTAAACCTGAAGTGAAGCATCGGAATCTATAACTAGTGTCACAGGAATCGTTCAGAACATATTCAGTAAGAAGAGTCAGTCTTCTTGTACTTAAGTCGGCATTGTGCCCTTTCTACTTAATTCCGATGCAATTTCTGTGTTTCCTTGTCGATAAGAAGGTCCAAGGAATACAGTAAACCCGGAGTGAAGCATCGGAATCTATAACTAGTGTCACAGGAACGGTTAAAAACATAGACAGTGAGAAGAGTCAGTCTTCTTGTACTTAAGTCGACATTGTGCCTTTTCTATTTAATTCCGATGCAATTTCTGTGTTTCATCGTCAATAAGAAGGTCAGAGGGATACAATAAACCTAAAGTGAAGCATCGGAATCTATAACTAGTGTCACAGGAATGGTTCAAAACATAGACAGTAAGAAGAGTCTGTCTTCGTGTACTTAAGTCGGCATTTTGCATTTTATATTTAATTCCGATGCAATTTCTGTGTTTCATCGTCAATAAGAATGTCCAAGGGAAACAGTAAACCTGAGGTGTAGCATCGGAATCTATAACTAGTGTCACAGGATTGGTTCAAACCATAGTCATTAAGAAGAGTCAGTCTTCTTGTACTTAAGTCGGCATTGTGCCTTTTGTATTTAATTCCGATGCAATTTCTGTGTTTCATCGTCAATAATAAGGTCCAAGGGATACAGTAAACCTGGAGTGAAGCATCGGAATCTATAACTAGTGTCAATGGAATGGTTCAAAACATAGACAGTAAGAAGAGTCAGTCTTCTTGTACTTAAGTCGGCATTGTGCTTTTTGTATTTAATTCCGATGCAATTTCTGTGTTTCATCGTCAATAAGAAGGTCAGAGGGATACAGTAAACCTGAAGTGAAGCATCGGAATCTATAGCTAGTGTCACAGTAATGGTTCAAAACATAGTCAGTACGAAGAGTCAGTCTTCATGTCCTGAAGTCGGCATTGTGCCTTTTGTATTTGATTCCGATGCAATTTCTGTGTTTCATCGTCAATAAGAAGGTCCAAGGGATACAGAAAACCTGATGTGAATCATCGAAATCTATAACTAGTGTCACCGGAAAGGTTCAAAACATCGACAGTAGGAAGAGTCAGTCGTCTTGTACTTAAGTCGGCATTGTGCCTTTTCTATTTAATTCCAATGCAATTTCTGTGCTACATCGTCAATAAGAAGGTCAGACTGATACAGTAAACCTGAAGTGAAGCATCGGAATCTATAACTAGTGTCACAGGAATGGTTCAAAACATAGTCAGTAAAAAGAGTCAGTCTTCTTGTACTTAAGTCGGCATTGTGCATTTTGTATTTAAATCCGATGCAATTTCTGTGTTTCATCGTCAATAACAAGGTCAGAGGGATACAGTAAACCTGGAGTGTAGCATCGGAATCTATAGCTAGTGTCACAGGAATGGTTCAAAACATAGACAGTAACAAGAGTCAGTCTTCGTGTACTTAAGCCGGCATCTTGCCTTTTGTATTTAATTCCGATGCAATTTCTGTGTTTCATCGTCAATAAGAAGGTCCAAGGGATACAGTAAACCTGAAGTGAGCATCGGAATCTATTACTAGTGTCACAGGAATTGTTCAAAACATAGTCAGTAAGAAGAGTCAGTCTTTTTGTACTTAAGTCGGCATTGTGCCTTTTGTGTTTAATTCCGATGCAATTTCTGTGTTTCATCGTCAAAAAGAAGGTCCAAGGGATACGGTAAACCTGAAGTGAAGCATCGGAATCTATAACTAGTGTCTCAGGAATGGTTCAAAACATAGACAGTGGGAAGAGTCAGTCTTCTTGTACTTAAGTCGCATTGTGCCATTTGTATATAATTCCGATGCAATTTCTGTGTTTCATCGTCAATAAGAAGGTCCAAGGTATACAGTAAACCTGAAGTGAAGCATCGGAATCTATAACTAGTGTCACAGGAATCGTTCAGAACATATTCAGTAAGAAGAGTCAGTCTTCTTGTACTTAAGTCGGCATTGTGCCTTTTCTAATTAATTCCGATGCAATTTCTGTGTTTCATCGTCAATAAGAAGGTCCAAGGAATACAGTAAACCTTGAGTGAAGCATCGGAATCTATAACTAGTGTCACAGGAACGGTTAAAAACATAGACAGTGAGAAGAGTCAGTCTTCTTGTACTTAAGTCGACATTGTGCCTTTTCTATTTAATTCCGATGCAATTTCTGTGTTTCATCGTCAATAAGAAGGTCAGAGGGATACAATAAACCTGAAGTGAAGCATCGGAATCTATAACTAGTGTCACAGGAATAGTTCAAAACATAGTCAGTAAGGAGAGTCAGTCTTCCCTTACTTAAGTCGGCATTGTGCCTGTTCTATTTAATTCCGATGCAATTTCTGTGTTCCATCGTCAGTAAGAAGGTCAGAGGGATACAATAATCCTGAAGTGAAGCATAGGAATCTATAACTGGTGTCACAGGAGTGGTTCAAAACAAAGTCAGTAAGAAGAGTCAGTCTTCATGTCCGTAAGTCTGCATTGTGCCTTATGTAATT
Organism: Schistocerca serialis cubense; assembly: GCF_023864345.2. Taxonomy (NCBI): domain Eukaryota; kingdom Metazoa; phylum Arthropoda; class Insecta; order Orthoptera; family Acrididae; genus Schistocerca; species Schistocerca serialis. Next base: position 5,877,729 of record NW_026047584.1, on the reverse strand, counting down.
AATTCCGATACAATTTCTGTGTTTCATCGTCAATAAGGAGGTCCAAGAGATACAGTAAACCAGGAGTGTAGCATCGGAATCTATAACTAGTGTCACAGGAATGGTTCAAAACATAGACAGTACGAAGAGTCAGTCTTCTTGTACTTAAGTCGGCATTGTGCCTTTTGTATTTAATTCCGATGCAATTTCTGTGTTTCATCGTCAATAAGAAGGTCCAAGGGAGACAGTAAACCTGGAGTGAAGCATCGGTTTCTATAACTAGTGTCAATGGAATGGTTCAAAACATAGACAGTAAGAAGAGTCTGTCTTCTTGTACTTATGTCGGCATTGTGCCTTTTGTATTTAATTCCGATGCAATTTCTGTGTTTCATCGTCAATAAGAAGGTCAGAGGGATACAGTAAACCTGAAGTGAAGCATCGGAATCTATAGCTAGTGTCACAGGAATGGTTCAAAACATAGTCAGTACGAAGAGTCAGTCTTCATGTCCTGAAGTCGGCATTGTGCCTTTTGTATTTGATTCCGATGCAATTTCTGTGTTTCATCGTCAGTAACATGGTCCAAGGGATACAGTAAACCTGGAGTGAAGCATCGGAATCTATAACTAGTGTCGCAGAAATGGTTCAAAACATAGACAGTAAGAAGAGTAAGTCTTCTTGTACTTAAGTCTGCATTGTGCCTTTTGTATTTAATTTCGATGCAATTTCTGTCTTTCATCGTCTATAAGAAGGTCCAAGGGATACAGTAAACCTCAATTGAATCATCGGAATCTATAACTAGTGTCAGAGGAATGGTTCAAAACATAGTCAGTAGGGAGAGTCAGTCTACATGTACTTGAGTCAGCATTGTGCCTTTTGTAATTAATTCCGATGCAATTTCTGTGTTTCATCGTCAATAAGAAGATCCAAGGGATGCATTAAACCTGAAGTGAAGCTTCGGAATCTATAACTAGTGTCACAGGAATGGTTCAAAACATAGTCAGTTAGAAGATTCAGTCTTCTTGTACTTGAGTCGGCATTGTGCCTGTTGTATTTAATCCCGATGCAACTTCTGTGTTTCATCGTCAATAAGAAGGTCAGAGGGATACAGTAAACCTGAAGTGAAGCATCAGATGCTATAACTAGAGTCACAGGAATGGTTCAAAACATAGACAGTAAGAAGAGTCAGTCTTCTTGAACTAAAGTCGGCATTGTGCCTTTTGTATTTAATTCCGATGCTATTTCTGTGTTTCATCGTCAATAAGAAGGTCCAAGGGATACAGTAAAACTGGAGTGAAACATCGTAATCTATAACTAGTGTCACAAGAATGGTTCAAAACATGATCAGTAAGAAGAGTCAGTCTTCTAGTAGATAAGTCGGCATTGGGCCCTTTGTATTTAATTCCGATGCAATTTCTGTGTTTCATCGGCCATAAGGTCAGAGGGATACAGTAAACCTGAAGTGAAGCATCGGAATCTATAACTAGTGTCACAGGAATGGTTCAAAACATAGACAGTAGGAAGAGTCAGTCTTCTTGTACATACGTCGGCATTGTGCCTTTTGTATTTAATTCCGATGCAATTTCCGTCTTTCATCGTCAATAAGAAGATCAGAGGGATACAGTGACCTTAAGTGAAGCATCGGTATCCAAAACTAGTGTCACAGAAATGGTTCAAAACATAGACAATAGGAAGAGACAGTCTTCTTATACTTAAGTCGCGTTGTACTTTTTGTATTTAATTCCGATGCAATTTCTGTATTTCATCGTCAATAAGATGGTCCAAGGTATACAGTAAACCTGAAGTGAAGCATCGGAATCTATAACTAGTGTCACAGGAATCGTTCAGAACATATTCAGTAAGAAGAGTCAGTCTTCTTGTACTTAAGTCGGCATTGTGCCTTTTGTATTTAATTCCGATGCAATTTTTGTGTTTCACCGTCAATAAGAAGGTCCAAGGGATACAGTAAACCTCAAGTGAAGCATCGGAATCAATAACTAGTGTCACAGGAACGGTTCAAAACATAGTCAGTAGGAAGAGTCGGTCTTCATGTACTTAAGTCGGCATTGTGCCTTTTCTATTTAATTCCGATGCAATTTCTGTGTTTCATCGTCAATAAGAAGGTCAGAGGGATACAGTAAACCTGGAGCGTAGCATCGTAATCTATAACTAGTGTCACAGGAATGGTTCAAAACATAGACAGTAACAAGAAATCAGTCCTCGTGTACTTAAGTCGGCATCTTGGCTTTTGTATTTAATTCCGATGCAATTTCTGTGTTTCATCGTCAATAAGAAGATCCAAGGGATACGGTAAACCTGAAGTGAAGCATCGGAATCTATAACTAGTGTCACAGGAATGGTTCAAACATAGACAGTGGGAAGAGTGAGTCTTCTTGTACTTAAGTCGGCATTGTGCCTTTTGTATTTAATTCCGATGCAATTTCTGTGTTTCATCGTCAATAAGAAGATCAGAGGGATACAGTAAACCTGAAGTGAAGCATCGAAATCTTTAAGTAGTGTCACAGGAATGGTTCAAAGCATTTACAGTAGGAAGAGTCAGTCTTCTTGTACTGAAGTCGGCATTGTGCCTTTTGTATTTAATTCCGATGCAATTTTTGTGTTTCATCGTCAATAAGAAGGTCCAAGGGATACAGTGCACCTGAAAAGAAGCATCGGAATCTATAACTAGTGTCACAGGAATGGTTTTAAACAAGGACAATAGGAAGAGTCAGTCTTCTTGTACTTAAGTCGGCATTGTGCCTTTTGTATTTAATTCCGATGCAATTTTTGTGTTTCATCGTCAATAAGAAGGTCCAAGGTATACAGCAAACCTGAAGTGAAGCATCGGAATCTATAACTAGTGTCACAGGAATCGTTCAGAACTTATTCAGTAAGAAGAGTCAGTCTTCTTGTACTTAAGTCGGCATTGTGCCCTTTCTAATTAATTCCGATGCAATTTCTGTGTTTCCTTGTCAATAAGAAGGTCCAAGGAATACAGTAAACCCGGGGTGAAGCATCGGAATCTATAACTAGTGTCACAGGAACGGTTAAAAACATAGACAGTGAGAAGAGTCAGTCTTCTTGTACTTAAGTCGACATTGTGCCTTTTCTATTTAATTCCGATGCAATTTCTGTGTTTCATCGTCAATAAGAAGGTCAGAGGGATACAATAAACCTAAAGTGAAGCATCGGAATCTATAACTAGTGTCACAGGAATGGTTCAAAACATAGACAGTAAGAAGAGTCAGTCTTCGTGTACTAAAGTCGGCATTTTGCATTTTATATTTAATTCCGATGCAATTTCTGTGTTTCATCGTCAATAAGAATGTCCAAGGGAAACAGTAAACCTGAGGTGTAGCATCGGAATCTATAACTAGTGTCACAGGATTGGTTCAAACCATAGTCATTAAGAAGAGTCAGTCTTCTTGTACTTAAGTCGGCATTGTGCCTTTTGTATTTAATTCCGATGCAATTTCTGTGTTTCATCGTCAATAATAAGGTACAAGGGATACAGTAAACCTGGAGTGAAGCATCGGAATCTATAACTAGTGTCAATGGAATGGTTCAAAACATAGACAGTAAGAAGAGTCAGTCTTCTTGTACTTAAGTCGGCATTGTGCCTTTTGTATTTAATTCCGATGCAATTTCTGTGTTTCATCGTCAATAAGAAGGTCAGAGGGATACAGTAAACCTGAAGTGAAGCATCGGAATCTATAGCTAGTGTCACAGGAATGGTTCAAAACATAGTCAGTACGAAGAGTCAGTCTTCATGTCCTGAAGTCGGCATTGTGCCTTTTGTATTTGATTCCGATGCAATTTCTGTGTTTCATCGTCAATAACAAGGTCCAAGGGATACAGTAAACCTGGAGTGAAGCATCGGAATATATAACTAGTGTCGCAGAAATGGTTCAAATCATAGACAGTAAGCAGAGTTAGTCTTCTTGTACTTAAGTCTGCATTGTGCATTTTGTATTTAATTCCGATGCAATTTCTGTCTTTCATCGTCAATAAGAAGGTCCAAGGGATACAGTAAACCTCAAGTGAATCATCGGAATCTATAACTAGAGTCAGAGGAATGGTTCAAAACAAAGTCAGTAGGGAGAGTCGGTCTACATGCACTTGAGTCGGCATTGTGCCTTTTGCAATTAATTCCGATGCAATTTCTGTGTTTCATCGTCAATAAGAAGATCCAAGGGATGCATTAAACCTGAAGTGAAGCATCGGAAACTATTACTAGTGTCACATGAATGGTTCAAAATATAGACACTAAGAAGAGTCAGTCTTCTTGTACTTAAGTCGGCAATGTGCATTTTGTATTTAATTCCGATGACATTTCTGTGTTTCATCGTCAATAAGAAGATGCAAGGGATACAGTAAACTTGAAGTGAAGCATCGGAATCTATAACTAGTGTCACAATAAAGGTTTAAATCATAGACAGTAGGAAGAGTCAGTCCTCTTGTACTTATGTCGGCAATGTGCTTTTTGTATTTAATTCCGGAGCAATTTCTGTGTTTCATCGTCAATAAGAAGGTCCAAGGGATACAGAAAACCTGATGTGAAGGATCGAAATATATAACTAGTGTCACCGGAAAGGTTCAAAACATAGACAGTAGGAAGAGTCAGTCGTCTTGTACTTAAGTCGGCATTGTGCCTTTTCTATTTAATTCCGATGCAATTTCTGTGCTGCATCGTCAATAAGAAGGTCAGACTGATACAGTAAACCTGAAGTGAAGCATCGGAATCTATAACTAGTGTCACAGGAATGGTTCAAAACATAGTCAGTAAAAAGAGTCAGTCTTCTTGTACTTAAGTCGGCATTGTGCATTTTGTATTTAAATCCGATGCAATTTCTGTGTTTCATCGTCAATAACAAGGTCAGAGGGAAACAGTAAACCTGGAGTGTAGCATCGGAATCTATAGCTAGTGTCACAGGAATGGTTCAAAACATAGACAGTAACAAGAGTCAGTCATCGTGTACTTAAGCCGGCATCTTGCCTTTTGTATTTAATTCCGATGCAATTTCTGTGTTTCATCGTCAATAAGAAGGTCCAAGGGATACAGTAAACCTGAAGTGAGCATCGGAATCTATAACTAGTGTCACAGGAATTGTTCAAAACATAGTCAGTAAGAAGAGTCAGTCTTTTTGTACTTAAGTCGGCATTGTGCCTTTTGTGTTTAATTCCGATGCAATTTCTGTGTTTCATCGTCAAAAAGAAGGTCCAAGGGATACGGTAAACCTGAAGTGAAGCATCGGAATCTATAACTAGTGTCTCAGGAATGGTTCAAAACATAGACAGTGGGAAGAGTCAGTCTTCTTGTACTTAAGTCGACATTGTGCCTTTTCTATTTAATTCCGATGCAATTTCTGTGTTTCATCGTCAATAAGAAGGTCAGAGGGATACAATAAACCTGAAGTGAAGCATCGGAATCTATAACTAGTGTCACAGGAATGGTTCAAAACATAGTCAGTAAGGAGAGTCAGTCTTCCCTTACTTAAGTCGGCATTGTGCCTGTTCTATTTAATTCCGATGCAATTTCTGTGTTCCATCGTCAGTAAGAAGGTCAGAGGGATACAATAATCCTGAAGTGGAGCATAGGAATCTATAACTAGTGTCACAGGAATGGTTCAAAACAAAGTCAGTAAGAAGAGTCAGTCTTCATGTCCGTAAGTCTGCATTGTGCCTTATGTAATTAATTCCGATATAATTTCTGTGTTTCATCGTCAATAAGGAGGTCCAAGAGATACAGTAAACCAGGAGTGTAGCATCGGAATCTATAACTAGTGTCACAGGAATGGTTCAAAACATAGACAGTACGAAGAGTCATTCTTCTTGTACGTAAGTCGGCATTGTGCCTTTTGTATTTAATTCCGATGCAATTTCTGTGTTTCATCGTCAATAAGAAGGTCCAAGGGATACAGTAAACCTGGAGTGAAGCATCGGTTTCTATAACTAGTGTCAATGGAATGGTTCAAAACATAGACAGTAAGAAGAGTCTGTCTTCTTGTACTTATGTCGGCATTGTGCCTTTTGTATTTAATTCCGATGCAATTTCTGTGTTTCATCGTCAATAAGAAGGTCAGAGGGATACAGTAAACCTGAAGTGAAGCATCGGAATCTATAGCTAGTGTCACAGGAATGGTTCAAAACATAGTCAGTACGAAGAGTCAGTCTTCATGTCCTGAAGTCGGCATTGTGCCTTTTGTATTTGATTCCGATGCAATTTCTGTGTTTCATCGTCAGTAACATGGTCCAAGGGATACAGTAAACCTGGAGTGAAGCATCGGAATCTATAACTAGTGTCGCAGAAATGGTTCAAAACATAGACAGTAAGAAGAAAAAGTCTTCTTGTACTTAAGTCTGCATTGTGCCTTTTGTATTTAATTTCGATGCAATTTCTGTCTTTCATCGTCAATAAGAAGGTCCAAGGGATACAGTAAACCTCAATTGAATCATCGGAATCTATAACTAGTGTCAGAGGAATGGTTCAATACATAGTCAGTAGGGAGAGTCAGTCTACATGTACTTGAGTCAGCATTGTGCCTTTTGTAATTAATTCCGATGCAATTTCTGTGTTTCATCGTCAATAAGAAGATCCAAGGGATGCATTAAACCTGAAGTGAAGCTTCGGAATCTATAACTAGTGTCACAGGAATGGTTCAAAACATAGTCAGTTAGAAGATTCAGTCTTCTTGTACTTGAGTCGGCATTGTGCCTTTTGTATTTAATCCCGATGCAACTTCTGTGTTTCATCGTCAATAAGAAGGTCAGAGGGATACAGTAAACCTGAAGTGAAGCATCAGATGCTATAACTAGAGTCACAGGAATGGTTCAAAACATAGACAGTAAGAAGAGTCAGTCTTCTTGAACTAAAGTCGGCATTGTGCCTTTTGTATTTAATTCCGATGCTATTTCTGTGTTTCATCGTCAATAAGAAGGTCCAAGGGATACAGTAAAACTGGAGTGAAACATCGTAATCTATAACTAGTGTCACAAGAATGGTTCAAAACATGATCAGTAAGAAGAGTCAGTCTTCTAGTCGATAAGTCGGCATTGGGCCTTTTGTATTTAATTCCGATGCAATTTCTGTGTTTCATCGGCCATAAGGTCAGAGGGATACAGTAAACCTGAAGTGAAGCATCGGAATCTATAACTAGTGTCACAGGAATGGTTCAAAACATAGACAGTAGGAAGAGTCAGTCTTCTTGTACTTACGTCGGCATTGTGCCTTTTGTATTTAATTCCGATGCAATTTCCGTCTTTCATCGTCAATAAGAAGATCAGAGGGATACAGTGACCTTTAGTGAAGCATCGGTATCCAAAACTAGTGTCACAGAAATGGTTCAAAACATAGACAATAGGAAGAGACAGTCTTCTTATACTTAAGTCGCGTTGTACTTTTTGTATTTAATTCCGATGCAATTTCTGTATTTCATCGTCAATAAGATGGTCCAAGGTATACAGTAAACCTGAAGTGAAGCATCGGAATCTATAACTAGTGTCACAAGAATCGTTCAGAACATATTCAGTAAGAAGAGTCAGTCTTCTTGTACTTAAGTCGGCATTGTGCCTTTTGTATTTAATTCCGATGCAATTTTTGTGTTTCACCGTCAATAAGAAGGTCCAAGGGATACAGTAAACCTCAAGTGAAGCATCGGAATCAATAACTAGTGTCACAGGAACGGTTCAAAACATAGTCAGTAGGAAGAGTCGGTCTTCATGTACTTATGTCGGCATTGTGCCTTTTCTATTTAATTCCGATGCAATTTCTGTGTTTCATCGTCAATAAGAAGGTCAGAGGGATACAGTAAACCTGAAGTGAAGCATCGGAAACTATAGCTAGTATCACAGGAATGTTTCAAAACATAGTCAGTACGAAGAGTCAGTCTTCATGTCCTGAAGTCGGCAGTGTGCCTTTTGTATTTGATTCCGATGCAATTTCTGTGTTTCATCGTCAATAAGAAGGTCCAAGGGATACAGTAAACCTCAAGTGAAGCATCGGAATCTATAACTAGTGTCACAGGAATGGTTCAAAACATAGACAGTGGGAAGAGTGAGTCTTCTTGTACTTAAGTCGGCATTGTGCCTTTTGTATTTAATTCCGATGCAATTTCTGTGTTTCATCGTCAATAAGAAGATCAGAGGGATACAGTAAACCTGAAGTGAAGCATCGAAATCTTTAAGTAGTGTCACAGGAATGGTTCAAAGCATTTACAGTAGGAAGAGTCAGTCTTCTTGTACTGAAGTCGGCATTGTGCCTTTTGTATTTAATTCCGATGCAATTTTTGTGTTTCATCGTCAATAAGAAGGTCCAAGGGATACAGTGCACCTGAAGTGAAGCATCGGAATCTATAACTAGTGTCACAGGAATGGTTTTAAACAAGGACAATAGGAAGAGTCAGTCTTCTTGTACTTAAGTCGGCATTGTGCCTTTTGTATTTAATTCCATTGCAATTTCTGTGTTTCATCGTCAATAAGAATGTCCAAGGGATACAGTAGACCTTAATTGAAGCATCGGAATCTACAATTAGCGTCACAGGAATGGTTCAAAACATACACAGTAAGAAGAGTCAGTCTTCTTGTAGTTAAGTCGGCATTGTGCCTTTTGTATTTAATTCCGTTGCAATTTCTGTGTTTCATCGTCAATAAGAAGGTCAGAGGGATACAGTAAACCTGAAGTGAAGCATAAGAATCTATAACTAGGGTCACAGGAATGGCTCAAGACATAGACAGTAAGAAGAGCCAGTCTTCTTGAAGTAAAGTCGGCATTGTGCCTTTTGTATTTAATTCCGATGCAATTTCTGTGTTTCATCGTCAATAAGAAGGTCAGAGGGATACAGTAAACCGGAAGTGAAGCATCGGAATCTATCACTAGTGTCACAGGAATGGTCAAAACATATACAGTAGGAAGAGTCAGTCTTCTTGTACTTAAGTCGGCATTGTGCCTTTTGTATTTAATTCCGATGCAATTTCTTTGTTTCATCGGCAATAAGGTCAGAGGGATACAGTAAACCTGAAGTGAAGCATCGGAATCGATAACTAGTGTCACAGGAATGGTTCATAACTTAGACAGCAGGAAGAGTCAGTCATCTTGTACCTACGTCGGCATTGTGCCTTTTGTATTTAATTCCGATGCAATTTCTGTGTTTCATCGTCAATAAGAAGGTCAGAGGGATACAGTGAACCTTAGGTGAAGCATCGGTATCCAAAACTAGTGTCACAGGAATGGTTCAAAACATAGACAGTAACAAGAGTCAGTCCTCGTGTACTTAAGTCAGCATCTTGGCTTTTGTATTTAATTCCGATGCAATATCTGTGTTTCATCGTCAATAAGAAGGTCCAAGGGATACGGTAAACCTGAAGTGAAGCATCGGAATCGATAACTAGTGTCACAGGAATGGTTCAAAACATAGACTGTGGGAAGAGTCAGTCTTCTTGTACTTATGTCGGCATTGTACCTTTTGTATTTAATTCCGATGCAATTTTTGTGTTTCATCGTCAAAAAGAAGGTCCAAGGTATACGGTAAACCTGAAGTGAAGCATCGGAATCTATAACTAGTGTCACAGGAATGGTTCAAAACTTAGACAGTGGGAAGAGTGAGTCTTCTTGTACTTAAGTCGGCATTGTGCCTTTTGTATTTAATTCCGATGCAATTTCTGTGTTTCATCGTCAATAAGAAGATCAGAGGGATACAGTAAACCTGAAGTGAAGCATCGGAATCTTTAACTAGTGTCACAGGAATGGTTCAAAGCATTTACAGTAGGAAGAGTCAGTCTTCTTGTACTGAAGTCGGCATTGTGCCTTTTGTATTTAATTCCGATCCAATTTTTGTGTTTCATCGTCAATAAGAAGGTCCAAGGGATACAGTGCACCTGAAGTGAAGCATCGGAATCTATAACCAGTGTCACAGGAATGGTTTTAAACAAGGACTGTAAGAAGAGTCAGTCTTCTTGTACTTAAGTCGGCATTGTGCCTTTTGTATTTAATTCCATTGCAATTTCTGTTTTTCATCGTCAATAAGAATGTCCAAGGGATACAGTAGACCTTAATTGAAGCATCGGAATTTATAATTAGCGTCACAGGAATGGTTCAAACATACACAGTAAGAAGAGTCAGTCTTCTTGTAGTTAAGTCGGCATTGTGCCTTTTGTATTTAATTCCGATGCAATTTCTGTGATTCATCGTCAATAAGAAGGTCAGAGGGATACAGTAAACCTGAAGTGAAGCATAAGAATCTATAACTAGGGTCACAGGAATGGCTCAAGACATAGACAGTAAGAAGAGCCAGTCTTCTTGAAGTAAAGTCGGCATTGTGCCTTTTGTATTTAATTCCGATGCAATTTCTGTGTTTCATCGTCAATAAGAAGGTCAGAGGGATACAGTAAACCGGAAGTGAAGCATCGGAATCTATCACTAGTGTCACAGGAATGGTCAAAACATATACAGTAGGAAGAGTCAGTCTTCTTGTACTTAAGTCGGCATTGTGCCTTTTGTATTTAATTCCGATGCAATTTCTTTGTTTCATCGGCAATAAGGTCAGAGGTATACAGTAAACCTGAAGTGAAGCATCGGAATCGATAACTAGTGTCACAGGAATGGTTCATAACTTAGACAGCAGGAAGAGTCAGTCATCTTGTACATACGTCGGCATTGTGCCTTTTGTATTTAATTCCGATGCAATTTCTGTGTTTCATCGTCAATAAGAAGGTCAGAGGGATACAGTGAACCTTAGGTGAAGCATCGGTATCCAAAACTAGTGTCACAGGAATGGTTCAAAACATAGACAGTGGGTAGAGTCAGTCTTCTTGTACTAGAGTCGCATTGTGCCATTTGTATTTAATTCCGATGCAATTTCTGTGTTTCATCGTCAATAAGATGGTCCAAGATATACAGTAAACCTGAAGTGAAGCATCGGAATCTATAACTAGTGTCACAGGAATCGTTCAGAACATATTCAGTAAGAAGAGTCAGTCTTCTTGTACTTAAGTCGGCATTGTGCCTTTTGTATTTAATTCCGATGCAATTTTTGTGTTTCATCGTCAATAAGAAGGTCCAAGGGATACAGTAAACCTCAAGTGAACCTCGGAATCAATAACTAGTGTCACAGGAATGGGTCAAAACATAGTCAGTAGGAAGAGTCGGTCTTCATGTACTTAAGTCGGCATTGTGCCTTTTCTATTTAATTCCGATGCAATATCTGTGTTTCATCGTCAATAAGAAGGTCAGAGGGAAACAGTAAACCTGGAGTGTAGCATCGTAATCTATAACTAGTGTCACAGGAATGGCTCAAGACATAGACAGTAAGAAGAGCCAGTCTTCTTGAAGTAAAGTCGGCATTGTGCCTTTTGTATTTAATTCCGATGCAATTTCTGTGTTTCATCGTCAATAAGAAGGTCAGAGGGATACAGTAAACCGGAAGTGAAGCATCGGAATCTATCACTAGTGTCACAGGAATGGTCAAAACATATACAGTAGGAAGAGTCAGTCTTCTTGTACTTAAGTCGGCATTGTGCCTTTTGTATTTAATTCCGATGCAATTCCTTTGTTTCATCGGCAATAAGGTCAGAGGGATCCAGTAAACCTGAAGTGAAGCATCGGAATCGATAACTAGTGTCACAGGAATGGTTCATAACTTAGACAGCAGGAAGAGTCAGTCTTCTTGTACATACGTCGGCATTGTGCCTTTTGTATTTAGTTCCGATGCAATTTCTGTGTTTCATCGTCAATAAGAAGGTCAGAGGGATACAATAAACCTGAAATCAAGCATCGGAATCAATAACTAGTGTCACAGGAATGGTTCAAAACATAGTCAGTAGGAAGAGTCGGTCTTCATGTACCTAAGTCGGCATTGTGCCTTTTCTATTTAATTCCGATGCAATTTCTGTGTTCCATCGTCAGTAAGAAGGTCAGAGGGATACAATAATCCTGAAGTGAAGCATAGGAATCTATAACTAGTGTCACAGGAATGGTTCAAAACAAAGTCAGTAAGAAGAGACAGTCTTCTTGTCCGTAAGGCGGCATTGTGCCTTATGTAATTAATTCCGATCCAATTTCTGTGTTTCAACGTCAATAAGAATGTCCAAGGGAAACAGTAAACCTGAGGTGTAGCATCGGAATCTATAACTAGTGTCACAGGATTGGTTTAAACCATAGTCATTAAGAAGAGTCAGTCTTCTTGTACTTAAGTCGGCATTGTGCCATTTGTATTTAATTCCGATGCAATTTCTGTGTTTCATCGTCAATAACAAGGTCCGAGGGATACAGTAAACCTGGAGTGAAGCATCGGAATCTATAACTAGTGTCAATGGAATGGTTCAAAACATAGACAGTAAGAAGAGTCAGTCTTCTTGTACTTAAGTCGGCATTGTGCCTTTTGTATTTAATTCCGATGCAATTTCTGTGTTTCATCGTCAATAAGAAGGTCAGAGGGATACAGTAACCCTGAAGTGAAGCATCGGAATCTATAGCTAGTGTCACAGGAATGGTTCAAAATATAGTCAGTACGAAGAGTCAGTCTTCATGTCCTGAAGTTGGCATTGTGCCTTTTGTATTTGATTCCGATGCAATTTCTGTGTTTCATCGTCAATAACAAGGTCCAAGGGATACAGTAAACCTGGAGTGAAGCATCGGAATCTATAACTAGTGTCGCAGTAATGGTTCAAATCATAGTCAGTAAGAAGAGATAGTCTTCTTGTACTTAAGTCTGCATTGTGCCTTTTGTATTTAATTCCGGTACAATTTCTGTCTTTCATCGTCAATAAGAAGGCCCAAGGGATACAGTAAACCTCAAGTGAATCATCGGAATCTATAACTAGTGTCAGAGGAATGGTTCAAATCATAGTCAGTAGGGTGAGTCGGTCTACATGTACTTGAGTCGGCATTGTGCCTTTTGTAATTAATTCCGATTCAATTTCTGTGTTTCATCGTCAATAAGAAGATCCAAGGGATGCATTAAACCTGAAGTGAAGCATCGGAATCTATAACTAGTGTCACATGAATGGTTCAAAATATAGACTTTAGGAAGAGTCAGTCTTCTTGTACTTAAGTCGGCATTGTGCCTTTTGTATTTAATTCCGATGCAATTTCTGTGTTTCATCGTCAATAGGAAGGTCCAAGGGACACAATAAACCTGAAGTGAAGCATCGTAATCTATAACTAGTGTCACAGGAATGGTTCAAAACAAAGTCAGTAAGAAGAGTCAGTCTTCTTGTCCTTATGTCGGCATTGTGCCTTTTGTATTTAATTCCGATGCAGTTTCTGTGTTTCATCGTCAATAAGAAGGTCAGAGGGATACAGTAATCCTGAAGTGAAGCATAAGAATCTATAACTAGGGTCACAGGAATGGCTCAAGACATAGACAGTAAGAAGAGCCAGTCTTCTTGAAGTAAAGTCGGCATTGTGCCTTTTGTATTTAATTCCGATGCAATTTCTGTGTTTCATCGTCAGTAAGAAGGTCAGAGGGATACAGTAAACCGGAAGTGAAGCATCGGAATCTATCACTAGTGTCACAGGAATGGTCAAAACATATACAGTAGGAAGAGTCAGTCTTCTTGTACTTAAGTCGGCATTGTGCCTTTTGTATTTAATTCCGATGCAATTTCTTTGTTTCATCGGCAATAAGATCAGAGGGATACAGTAAACCTGAAGTGAAGCATCGGAATCGATAACTAGTGTCACAGGAATGGTTCATAACTTAGACAGCAGGAAGAGTCAGTCTTCTTGTACATACGTCGGCATTGTGCCTTTAGTATTTAATTCCGATGCAATTTCTGTATTTCATCGTCAATAAGAAGGTCAGAGGGATACAGTGAACCTTAGGTGAAGCATCGGTATCCAAAACTAGTGTCACAGGAATGGTTCAAAACATAGACAGTGGGAAGAGTCAGTCTTCTTGTACTAGAGTCGCATTGTGCCATTTGTATTTAATTCCGATGCAATTTCTGTGTTTCATCGTCAATAAGAAGGTCCAAGGTATACAGTAAACCTGAAGTGAAGCATCGGAATCTATAACTAGTGTCACAGGAACGGTTAAAAACATAGACAGTGAGAAGAGTCAGTCTTCTTGTACTTAAGTCGACATTGTGCCTTTTCTATTCAATTCCGATGCAATTTCTGTGTTTCATCGTCAATATGAAGGTCAGAGGGATACAATAAACCTGAAATGACGCATCGGAATCAATAACTAGTGTCAAAGGAATGGTTCAAAACATAGTCAGTAGGAAGAGTCGGTCTTCATGTACTTAAGTCGGCATTGTGCCTTTTCTATTTAATTCCGATGCAATTTCTGTGTTCCATCGTCAGTAAGAAGGTCAGAGGGATACAATAATCCTGAAGTGAAGCATAGGAATCTATAACTAGTGTCACAGGAATGGTTCAAAACAAAGTCAGTAAGAAGAGACAGTCTTCTTGTCCGTAAGTCGGTATTGTGAATTATGTAATTAATTCCGATCCAATTTCTGTGTTTCAACGTCAATAAGGAGGTCCAAGGGATACAGTAAACCTGGAGTGTAGCATCGGAATCTATAACTAGTGTCACAGGAATGGTTCAAAACATAGACAGTAAGAAGAGTCAGTCTTCGTGTACTTAAGTCGGCATTTTGCATTTTGTATTTAATTCCGATGCAATTTCTGTGTTTCATCGTCAATAAGAAGGTCAGAGGGATACAGTAAACCTGAAGTGAAGCATCGGAATCTATAGCTAGTGTCCCAGGAATGTTTCAAAATATAGTCAGTACGAAGAGTCAGTCTTCATGTCCTGAAGTCGGCATTGTGCCTTTTGTATTTGATTCCGATGCAATTTCTGTGTTTCATCGTCAATAACAAGGTCCAAGGGATACAGTAAACCTGGAGTGAAGCATCGGAATCTATAACTAGTGTCGCAGAAATGGTTCAAATCATAGACAGTAAGAAGAGATAGTCTTCTTGTACTTAAGTCTGCATTGTGCCTTTTGTATTTAATTCCGGTGCAATTTCTGTCTTTCATCGTCAATAAGAAGGCCCAAGGGATACAGTAAACCTCAAGTGAATCATCGGAATGTATAACTAGTGTTAGAGGAATGGTTCAAATCATAGTCAGTAGGGTGAGTCGGTCTACATGTACTTGAGTCGGCATTGTGCCTTTTGTAATTAAATCCGATGCAATTTCTGTGTTTCATCGTCAATAAGAAGATCAAAGGGATGCATTAAACCTGAAGTGAAGCATCGGAATCTATAACTAGTGTCACATGAATGGTTCAAAATATAGACTTTAGGAAGAGTCAGTCTTCTTGTACTTAAGTCGGCATTGTGCCTTTTGTATTTAATTCCGATGCAATTTCTGTGTTTCATCGTCAATAAGAAGGTAAAAGGGATACAGTAAACCTGAAGTGAAGCATCGTAATCTATAACTAGTGTCACAGGAATGGTTCAAAACAAAGTCAGTAAGAAGAGTCAGTCTTCTTGTCCTTATGTCGGCATTGTGCCTTTTGTATTTAATTCCGATGCAATTTCTGTGCTTCAACGTCAATAAGAAGGTCCAAGGCATACAGTAAACCTGGAGTGTAGCATCGGAATCTATAACTAGTGTACAGGAATGGTTCAAAACATGGACAATACCAAGAGTCAGTCTTCGTGTACTTAAGTCGGCATCTTGCCTTTTGTATTTAATTCCGATGCAACTTCTGTGTTTCATCGTCAATAAGAAGGTCAGAGGGATACAGTAAACCTGAAGTGAAGCATCAGATGCTATAACTAGAGTCACAGGAATGGTTCAAAACATAGACAGTAAGAAGAGTCAGTCTTCTTGAACTAAAGTCGGCATTGTGTCTTTTGTATTTAATTCCGAAGCTATTTCTGTGTTTCATCGTCAATAAGAAGGTCCAAGGGATACAGTAAAACTGGAGTGAAACATCGTAATCTATAACTAGTGTCACAAGTATGGTTCAAAGCATGATCAGTAAGAAGAGTCAGTCTTCTTGTACATAAGTCGGCATTGGGCCTTTTCTTTTTAATTGCGATGCAATTTCTGTGTTTCATCGTCAATAAGAAGGTCAGAGGGATACAGTAAACCAAAAGTGATGCATCGGAATCTAAAACTAGTGTCACAGGAATGGTAAAAACAAAGACAGTGGGAAGAGTCAGTCTTCTTGTACTTAAGTCGGCGTTCTAAAGTTTGTATTTAATTCCGATGCAATTTCTTTGTTTCATCGGCAATAAGGTCAGAGGGATACAGTAAACCTGAAGTGAAGCATCGGAATCTGTAACTAGTGTCACAGGAATGGTTAAAAACATAGACAGTAGGAAGAGTCAGACTTCTTGTACTTACGTCGGCATTGTGCCTTTTGTATTTAATTCCGATGCAATTTCTGTGTTTCATCGTCAATACGAATTTCAGAGGGATACAATAAACCTGAAGTCAAGCATCGGAATCTACAACTAGTGTCACAGGAATGGTTCAAAACATAGTCAGTAAGAAGAGTCAGGCCTCCATTACTTAAGTCGGCATTGTGGCTTTTCTATTTAATTCCGATGCAATTTCTGTGTTCCATCGTCAGTAAGAAGGTCAGAGGGATACAATAATCCTGAAGTGAAGCATAGGAATCTATAACTAGTGTCACAGCAATCATTCAGAACATATTCAGTAAGAAGAGTCAGTCCTCTTGTACTTAAGTCGGCATTGTGCATTTTCTATTTAATTCCGATGCAATTTCTGTGTTTCATCGTCAATAAGAACGTCCAAGGGATACAGTAAACCTGGAGTGAAGCATCGGAATCTGTAACTAGTGTCACAGGAACGGTTAAAATCATAGACAGTGAGAAGAGTCAGTCTTCTTGTACTTAAGTCGGCATTGTGCCTTTTGTATTTAATTCCGATGCAATTTCTGTGTTTCATCGTCAATAAGAAGGTCCAAGGGATACAGTAAACCTGGAGTGAAACATCGGAATCTATAACTAGTGTCGCAGGAATGGTTCAAAGCATAGACAGTAAGAAGAGTCAGTCTTCTTGTACTTTAGTCGGCATTGTGCCTTTTGTATTTAATTCCGATGCAATTTCTGTGTTTCATCGTCAAAAAAAAGTCCAAGGGATACAGTAAACCTCAAGTGAAGCATCGGAATCAATAACTAGTGTCACAGGAATGGTTCAAAACATAGTCAGTAGGAAGAGTCGGTCTTCATGTACTTAAGTCGGCAATGTGCTTTTTGTATTTAATTCCGGAGCAATTTCTGTGTTTCATCGTCAATAAGAAGGTCCAAGGGATACAGAAAACTTGAAGTGAATCATCGGAATCTATAACTAGTGTCACCGGAATGGTACAAAACATAGACAGTAGGAAGAGTCAGTCGTCTTGTACTTAAGTCGGCACTGTGCTTTTTCTATTTAATTCCGATGCAATTTCTGTGTTTCATCGTCAATAAGAAGGTCAGACTGATACAGTAAACCTGATGTGAAGCATCCGAATCTATAACTAGTGTCACAGGAATGGTTCAAAACATAGTCAGTAAAAAGTGTCAGTCTTCTTGTACTTAAGTCGGCATTGTGCATTTTGTATTTTATTCCGATGCAATTTCTGTGTTTCATCGTCAATAAGAAGGTCAGAGGGATACAGTAAACCTCAAGTGAAGCATAAGAATCTATAACTAGAGTCACAGGAATGGTTCAAAACATAGACAGTAAGGAGAGTCAGTCTTCTTGAAATAAAGTCGGCATTGTGCGTTTTGTATTTAATTCCGATGCAATTTCTGTGTTTCATCGTCTATAACAAGGTCCAAGGGATACAGTTAAACTGGAGTGAAACATCGGAATCTATAACTAGTGTCACAACAATGGTTCAAAACTTAGTCAGTAAGAAGAGTAAGTCTTCTTGTACTTAAGTCGGCATTGTGCCTTTAGTATTGAATTCCGATGCAATTTCTGTGTTTCATCGTCAACAAGAAGGTCAGAGGGATACAGTAAACCGGAAGTGAAGCATCGGAATCTATAACTAGTGTCACAGGAATGGTCAAAACATATACAGTAGGAAGAGTCAGTCTTCATGTACTTAAGTCGGCATTGTGCCTTTTGTATTTAATTCCGATGCAATTTCTTTGTTTCATCGGCAATAAGGTGAGAGTGATACAGTAAACCTGAAGTGAAGCATCGGAATCTATAACTAGTGTCACAGGATTGGTTCAAACCATAGTCATTAAGAAGAGTCAGTCTTCTTGTACTTAAGTCGGCATTGTGCCTTTTGTATTTAATTCCGATGCAATTTCTGTGTTTCATCGTCAATAACAAGGTCCGAGGGATACAGTAAACCTGGAGTGAAGCATCGGAATCTATAACTAGTGTCACAGGAATGGTTCAAAACAAAGTCAGTAAGAAGAGTCAGTCTTCTTGTCCTTATGTCGGCATTGTGCCTTTTGTATTTAATTCCGATGCAATTTCTGTGTTTCAACGTCAATAAGAAGGTCCAAGGCATACAGTAAACCTGGAGTGTAGCATCGGAATCTATAACTAGTGTCACAGGAATGGTTCAAATCATAGACAGTAACAAGAGTCAGTCTTCGTGTACTTAAGTCGGCATCTTGCCTTTTGTATTTAATTCCGATGCAATTTCTGTGTTTCATCGTCAATAAGAAGGTCCAAGGGATACAGTAATCCTGAAGTGAGCATCGGAATCTATTACTAGTGTCACAGGAATTGTTCAAAACATAGTCAGTAAGAAGAGTCAGTCTTTTTGTACTTAAGTCGGCATCTTGCCTTTTGTATTTAATTCCGAAGCAATTTCTGTGTTTCATCGTCAATAAGAAGGTAAAAGGGATACAGTAAACCTGAAGTGAAGCATCGTAATCTATAACTAGTGTCACAGGAATGGTTCAAAACAAAGTCAGTAAGAAGAGTCAGTCTTCTTGTCCTTATGTCGGCATTGTGCCTTTTGTATTTAATTCCGATGCAATTTCTGTGTTTCAACGTCAATAAGAAGGTCCAAGGCATACAGTAAACCTGGAGTGTAGCATCGGAATCTATAACTAGTGTACAGGAATGGTTCAAAACATAGACAATACCAAGAGTCAGTCTTCGTGTACTTAAGTCGGCATCTTGCCTTTTGTATTTAATTCCGATGCAACTTCTGTGTTTCATCGTCAATAAGAAGGTCAGAGGGATACAGTAAACCTGAAGTGAAGCATCAGATGCTATAACTAGAGTCACAGGAATGGTTCAAAACATAGACAGTAAGAAGAGTCAGTCTTCTTGAACTAAAGTCGGCATTGTGTCTTTTGTATTTAATTCCGAAGCTATTTCTGTGTTTCATCGTCAATAAGAAGGTCCAAGGGATACAGTAAAACTGGAGTGAAACATCGTAATCTATAACTAGTGTCACAAGTATGGTTCAAAGCATGATCAGTAAGAAGAGTCAGTCTTCTTGTACATAAGTCGGCATTGGGCCTTTTCTTTTTAATTCCGATGCAATTTCTGTGTTTCATCGTCAATAAGAAGGTCAGAGGGATACTGTAAACCAAAAGTGATGCATCGGAATCTAAAACTAGTGTCACAGGAATGGTCAAAACAAAGACAGTGGGAAGAGTCAGTCTTCTTGTACTTAAGTCGGCGTTGTAAAGTTTGTATTTAATTCCGATGCAATTTCTTTGTTTCATCGGCAATAAGGTCAGAGGGATACAGTAAACCTGAAGTGAAGCATCGGAATCTGTAACTAGTGTCACAGGAATGGTTAAAAACATAGACAGTAGGAAGAGTCAGTCTTCTTGTACTTACGTCGGCATTGTGCCTTTTGTATTTAATTCCGATGCAATTTCTGTGTTTCATCGTCAATAAGAAGGTCCAAGGGATACAGTAAACCTGGAGTGAAACATCGGAATCTATAACTAGTGTCGCAGGAATGGTTCAAAGCATAGACAGTAAGAAGAGTCAGTCTTCTTGTACTTTAGTCGGCATTGTGCCTTTTGTATTTAATTCCGATGCAATTTCTGTGTTTCATCGTCATAAAAAAGTCCAAGGGATACAGTAAACCTCAAGTGAAGCATCGGAATCAATAACTAGTGTCACAGGAATGGTTCAAAACATAGTCAGTAGGAAGAGTCGGTCTTCATGTACTTAAGTCGGCAATGTGCTTTTTGTATTTAATTCCGGAGCAATTTCTGTGTTTCATCGTCAATAAGAAGGTCCAAGGGATACAGAAAACTTGAAGTGAATCATCGGAATCTATAACTAGTGTCACCGGAATGGTTCAAAACATAGACAGTAGGAAGAGTCAGTCGTCTTGTACTTAAGTCGGCACTGTGCTTTTTCTATTTAATTCCGATGCAATTTCTGTGTTTCATCGTCAATAAGAAGGTCAGACTGATACAGTAAACCTCAAGTGAAGCATAAGAATCTATAACTAGAGTCACAGGAATGGTTCAAAACATAGACAGTAAGGAGAGTCAGTCTTCTTGAAATAAAGTCGGCATTGTGCGTTTTGTATTTAATTCCGATGCAATTTCTGTGTTTCATCGTCTATAACAAGGTCCAAGGGATACAGTTAAACTGGAGTGAAACATCGGAATCTATAACTAGTGTCACAACAATGGTTCAAAACATAGTCAGTAAGAAGAGTAAGTCTTCTTGTACTTAAGTCGGCATTGTGCCTTTAGTATTTAATTCCGATGCAATTTCTGTGTTTCATCGTCAACAAGAAGGTCAGAGGGATACAGTAAACCGGAAGTGAAGCATCGGAATCTATAACTAGTGTCACAGGAATGGTCAAAACATATACAGTAGGAAGAGTCAGTCTTCATGTAATTAAGTCGGCATTGTGCCTTTTGTATTTAATTCCGATGCAATTTCTTTGTTTCATCGGCAATAAGGTGAGAGTGATACAGTAAACCTGAAGTGAAGCATCGGAATCTATAACTAGTGTCACAGGAATGGTTCATAACATAGACAGTAGGAACTGTCAATATTCTTGTACTTACGTCGGCATTGTGCCTTTTGTATTTAATTCCGATGCAATTTCTGTGTTTCATCGTCAATAGGAAGGTCAGAGGGATACAGTGAACCTTAAGTGAAGCATCGGTATCCAAAACTAGTGTCACAGGAATGGTTCAAAACATAGACAGTAGGAAGAGTCAGTCTTCTTGTACTTAAGTCGCATTGTGCTTTTTCTATTTAATTCCAATGCAATTTCTGTGTTTCATCGTCAATATGAAGGTCCAAGGTATACAGTAAACCTGAAGTGAAGCATCGGAATCTATCACTAGTGTCACAGGAATCGTTCAGAACATATACAGTAAGGAGAGTCAGTCTTCTTGTACTTAAGTCGGCATTGTGCCTTTTCTAATTAATTTCGATGCAATTTCTGCGTTTCATCGTCAATAAGAAGGTCCAAGGGATACAGTAAACCTGGAGTGAAGCATCGGAATCTATAACTAGTGTCACAGGAACTGCTAAAAACATAGTCAATGAGAAGAGTCAGTCTTCTTGTACTTAAGTCGACATTGTGCCTTTTCTATTTAATTCCGATGCAATTTCTGTGTTTCATCGTCAATACGAATTTCAGAGGGATACAATAAACCTGAAGTCAAGCATCGGAATCTACAACTAGTGTCACAGGAATGGTTCAAAACATAGTCAGTAAGAAGAGTCAGGCTTCCATTACTTAAGTCGGCATTGTGCCTTTTCGATTTAATTCCGATGCAATTTCTGTGTTCCATCGTCAGTAAGAAGGTCAGAGGGATACAATAATCCTGAAGTGAAGCATAGGAATCTATAACTAGTGTCACAGGAATGGTTCAAAACAAAGTCAGTAAGAAGAGTCAGTCTTCTTGTCGTAAGTCGGCATTGTGCCTTATGTAATTAATTCCGATCCAATTTCTGTGTTTCATCGTCAATAAGGAGGTCCAAGGGATACAGTAAACCTGGAGTGAAGCATCGGAATCTATAACTAGTGTCACAGGAATGGTTCAAAACATAGACAGTAAGAAGAGTCAGTCTTCGTGTACTTAAGTCGGCATCTAGCATTTTTATTTAATTCCGATGCAATTTCTGTGTTTCATCGTCAATACGAATGTCCAAGGGAAACAGTAAACCTGAGGTGAAGCATCGGAATCTATAACTAGTGTCACAGGAATGGTTCAAACCATAGTCATTAAGAAGAGTCAGTCTTCTTGTACTTAAGTCGGCAATGTGCCTTTTGTATTTAATTCCGATGCAATTTCTGTGATTCATCGTCAATAACAAGGTCCAAGGGATACAGTAAACCTGGAGTGAAGCATCGGAATCTATAACTAGTGTCGCAGGAATGGTTCAAAGCATAGACAGTAAGAAGAGTCAGTCTTCTTGTACTTAAGTCGGCATTGTGCCTTTTGTATTTAATTCCGATGCAATTTCTGTGTTTCATCGTCAAAAAAAAGTCCAAGGGATACAGTAAACCTCAAGTGAAGCATCGGAATCAATAACTAGTGTCACAGGAATGGTTCAAAACATAGTCAGTAGGAAGAGTCGGTCTTCATGTACTTAAGTCGGCAATGTGCTTTTTGTATTTAATTCCGATGCAATTTCTGTGTTTCATCGTCAATAAGAAAGTCAGACTGATACAGTAAACCTGATGTGAAGCATCCGAATCTATAACTAGTGTCACAGGAACGGTTCAAAACATAGTCAGTAAAAAGTGTCAGTCTTCTTGTCCTTAAGTCGGCATTGTGCATATTGTATTTTATTCCGATGCAATTTCTGTGTTTCATCGTCAATAAGAAGGTCAGAGGGATACAGTAAACCTCAAGTGAAGCATAAGAATCTATAACTAGAGTCACAGGAATGGTTCAAAACATAGACAGTAAGGAGAGTCAGTCTTCTTGAAATAAAGTCGGCATTGTGCGTTTTGTATATTTAATTCCGATGCAATTTCTGTGTTTCATCGTCTATAACAAGGTCCAAGGGATACAGTAAAACTGGAGTGAAACATCGGAATCTATAACTAGTGTCACAGGAATGGTTCAAAACATAGTCAGTAAGAA
Organism: Schistocerca serialis cubense; assembly: GCF_023864345.2. Classification (NCBI taxonomy): domain Eukaryota; kingdom Metazoa; phylum Arthropoda; class Insecta; order Orthoptera; family Acrididae; genus Schistocerca; species Schistocerca serialis. The sequence goes on along the minus strand of NW_026047584.1, from coordinate 5,854,781 downwards.
GAGTCAGTCTTCTTGTACTTGAGTCGGCATTGTGCCTTTTGTATTTAATTCCGATGCAATTTCTGTGTTTCATCGTCAATAAGAAGGTCAGAGGGATACAGTAAACCAGAAGTGATGCATTGGAATCTATAACTAGGGTCACAGGAATGGTTCAAAACATAGACAGTAAGAAGAGTCAGTCTTCGTGTACATAAGTCGGCATCTAGCATTTTTATTTAATTCCGATGCAATTTCTGTGTTTCATCGTCAATACGAATGTCCAAGGGAAACAGTAAAACTGGAGTGAAACATCGTAATCTATAACTAGTGTCACAGGAATGGTTCAAACCATAGTCATTAAGAAGAGTCAGTCTTCTTGTACTTAAGTCGGCATTGTGCCTTTTGTATTTAATTCCGATGCAAATTCTGTGTTTCATCGTCAATAACAAGGTCCAAGGGGTACAGTAAACCTGGAGTGAAGCATCGGAATCTATAACTAGTGTCAATGGAATGGTTCAAAACATAGACAGTAAGAGGAGTCAGGCTTCTTGTACTTAAGTCGGCATTGTGCCTTTTGTACTTAATTCCGATGCAATTTCTGTGTTTCATCGTCAATAAGAATGTCAGACGGATAGAGTAAACCTGAAGTGAAGCATCGCAATCTATAGCTAGTGTCACAGGAATGGTTCAAAACATAGTCAGTACGAAGAGTCAGTCTTCATGTCCTGAAGTCGGCATTGTGCCTTTTGTATTTGATTCCGATGCAATTTCTGTGTTTCATCGTCAATAAGAAGGTCCAAGGGATACAGTGCACATGTAGTGAAGCATCGGAATCTATAACTAGTGTCACAGGAATGGTTCAAGACATTTTCAGTAGGAAGAGTCAGTCTTCTTGTACTTAAGTCGGCATTGTGCCTTTTGTATTTAATTCCGATGCAATTTCTGTGATTCATCGTCAACAAGAAGGTCCAATTGATACAGTGCACCTGAAGTGAAGCATCGGAATCTATAACTAGTGTCACAGGAATGGTTCAAAACATAGTCAGTAAGAAGAGTCAGTCTTCTTGTACTTGAGTCGGCATTGTGCCTTTTGTATTTAATTCCGATGCAACTTCTGTGTTTCATCGTCAATAAGAAGGGCAGAGGGATACAGTAAACCTGAAGTGAAGCATCAGATGCTATAACTAGAGTCACAGGAATGGTTCAAGACATAGACAGCAAGAAGAGTCAGTCTTCTTGAACAAAAGTCGGCATTGTGCCTTTTGTATTTAATTCCGATGCTATTTCTGTGTTTCATCGTCAATAAGAAGGTCCAAGGGATACAGTAAAACTGGAGTGAAACATCGTAATCTATAACTAGTGTCACAATAATGGTTCAAAACATGATCAGTAAGAAGAGTCAGTCTTCTTATAGATAAGTCGGCATTGACCTTTTCTATTTAATTCCGATGCAATTTCTGTGTTTCATCGTCAATAAGAAGGTCAGAGGGATACAGTAAACCAGAAGTGATGCATTGGAATCTATAACTAGGGTCACAGGAATGGTCAAAACATAGACAGTGGGGAGAGTCAGTCTTCTTGTACTTAAGTCGGCATTGTGCCTTTTGTATTTAATTCCGATGCAATTTCTTTGTTTCATCGGCTATAAGGTCAGAGGGATACAGTAAACCTGAAGTGAAGCATCGGAATCTATAACTAGTGTCACAGGAATGGTTCAAAACATAGACAGTAGGAAGAGTCAGTCTTCTTGTACTTACGTCGGCATTGTGCCTTATGTATTTAATTCCGATGCAATTTCCGTGTTTCATCGTCAATAAGAAGGTCAGAGGGATACAGTGAACCTTAAGTGAAGCATCGGTATCCAAAACTAGTGTCACAGGAATGGTTCAAAACATAGACAATAGGAAGAGACAGTCTTCTTGTTCTTAAGTCGCATCGTGCCTTTTGTATTTAATTCCGATGCAATTTCTGTGTTTCATCGTCAATAAGAAGGTCCAAGGTACACAGTAAACCTGAAGTGAAGCATCGGAATCTATAACTAGTGTCACAGGAATCGTTCAGAACATATTCAGTAAGAAGAGTCAGTCTTCTTGTACTTAAGTCGGCATTGTGCATTTTCTATTTAATTCCGATGCAATTTCTGTGTTTCATCGTCAATAAGAAGGTCCAAGGTATACAGTAAACCTGAAGTGAAGCATCGGAATCTATAACTAGTGTCACAGGAATCGTTCAGAACATATTCACTAAGAAGAGTCATTCTTCTTGTACTTAAGTCGGCATTGTGCATTTTCTATTTAATTCCGATGCAATTTCTGTGTTTCATCGTCAATAAGAAGGTCCAAGGGATACAGTAAACCTGAAGTGAGCATCGGAATCTATTACTAGTGTCACAGGAATTGTTCAAAACATAGTCAGTAAGATGAGTCAGTCATCTTGTACTTCAGTCGGCATTGTGCCTTTTGTATTTAATTCCGATGCAATTTCTGTGTTTCATCGTCAATAAGAAGGTCCAAGGGATACAGCAAACCTCAAGTGAAGCATCGGAATCAATAACTAGTGTCACAGGAATGGTTCAAAACATAGTCAGTAGGAAGAGTCGGTCTTCATGTACTTAAGTCGGCATTGTGCATTTTCTATTTAATTCCGATGCAATTTCTGTGTTTCATCGTCAATAAGAAGATGCAAGAGATACAGTAAACTTGAAGTGAAGCATCGGAATCCATAACTAGTGTCACAGGAAAGGTTCAAAGCATAGACAGTAGGAAGAGTCAGTCCTCTTGTACTTAAGTCGGCAATGTGCTTTTTGTATTTAATTCCGGAGCAATTTCTGTGTTTCATCGTCAATAAGAAGGTCCAAGGGATACAGAAAACCTGAAGTGAATTATCGGAATCTATAACTAGTGTCACCGGAATGGTTCAAAAAATAGACAGCAGGAAGAGTCAGTCGTCTTGTACTTAAGTCGGCATTGTGCTTTTTCTATTTAATTAAGATGCAATTTCTGTGTTTCATCGTCAATAAGAAGGTCAGACTGATACAGTAAACCTGAAGTGAAGCATCGGAATCTATAACTAGTGTCAATGGAATGGTTCAAAACATAGACAGTAAGAGGAGTCAGTCTTCTTGTACTTAAGTAGGCATTGTGCCTTTTGTATTTAATTCCGATGCAATCTCAGTGTTTCATCGTCAATAGGAAGGTCAAAGGGATACAGTAAACCTGAAGTGAAGCATCGGAATCTATAGCTAGTGTCACAGGAATGGTTCATAGCATAGTCAGTACGAAGAGTCACTCTTCATGTCCTGAAGTCGGCATTGTGCTTATTGTATTTGATTCCGATGCAATTTCTGTGTTTCAACGTCAATAAGAAAGTCCAAGGCATACAGTAAACCTGGAGTGTAGCATCGGAATCTATAACTAGTGTCACAGGAATGGTTCAAAACATAGACAGTAACAAGAGTCAGTCTTCGTGTACTTAAGTCGGCATCTTGCCTTTTGTATTTAATTCCGATGCAATTTCTGTGTTTCATCGTCAATAAGAAGGTCCAAGGGATACAGTAAACCTGAAGTGAGCATCGGAATCTATTACTAGTGTCACAGGAATTGTTCAAAACATAGTCAGTAAGAAGAGTCAGACTTTTTGTACTTAAGTCGGCATCTTGCCTTTTGTATTCAATTCCGATGCAATTTCTGTGTTTCATCGTCAATAAGAAGGTCCAAGGGATACAGTAAACCTGAAGTGAAGCATCGTAATCTATAACTAGTGTCTCTGGAATGGTTCAAAACAAAGTCAGTAAGAAGTGTCAGTCTTCTTGTCCTTATGTCGGCATTGTGCCTTTTGTATTTAATTCCGATGCAATTTCTGTGTTTCAACGTCAATAAGAAGGTCCAAGGCATACAGTAAACCTGGAGTGTAGCATCGGAATCTATAACTAGTGTACAGGAATGGTTCAAAACATAGACAATACCAAGAGTCAGTCTTGGTGTACTTAAGTCGGCATCTTGCCTTTTGTATTTAATTCCGATGCAATTTCTGTGTTTCATCGTCAATAAGAAGATCAGAGGGATAAAGTAAACCTGAAGTGAAGCATCAGATGCTATAACTAGAGTCACAGTAATGGTTCAAAACATAGACAGTAAGAAGAGTCAGTCTTCTTGAACTAAAGTCGGCATTGTGCCTTTTGTATTTAATTCCGATGCTATTTCTGTGTTTCATCGTCAATAAGAAGGTCCAAGGGATACAGTAAAACTGGAGTGAAACATCGTAATCTATAACTAGTGTCACAAGTATGGTTCAAAGCATGATCAGTAAAAAGAGTCAGTCTTCTTGTACATAAGTCGGCATTGGGCCTTTTCTATTTAATTCCGATGCAATTTCTGTGTTTCATCGTCAATAAGAAGGTCAGAGGGATACAGTAAACCAGAAGTGATGCATCGGAACTATAACTAGTGTCACAGGAATGGTCAAAACATATACAGTAGGAAGAGTCAGTCTTCTTGTACTTAAGTCGGCATTGTGCCTTTTGTATTTAATTCCGGAGCAATTTCTCTGTTTCATCGTCAATAAGAAGGTCCAAGGGATACAGAAAACTTGAAGTGAATCATCGGAATCTATAACTAGTGTCGTCGGAATGGTTCAAAACATAGACAGTAGGAAGTGTCAGTCGTCTTGTACTTAAGTCGGCACTGTGCTTTTTCTATTCAATTCCGATGCAATTTCTGTGTTTCATCGTCAATAAGAAGGTCAGACTGATACAGTAAACCTGAAGTGAAGCATCCGAATCTGTAACTAGTGTCATAGGAATGGTTCAAAACATAGTCAGTAAAAAGTGTCAGTCTTCTTGTACTTAAGTCGGCATTGTGCATTTTGTATTTAATTCCGATGCAATGTCTGTGTTTCATCGTCAATATGAAGGTCAGAGGGATACAGTAAACCTCAAGTGAAGCATAAGAACCTATAACTAGAGTCACAGGAATGGTTCAAAACATAGACAGTAAGAGGAGTCAGTCTTCGTGAACTAAAGTCGGCATTGTGCGTTTTGTGTTTAATTCCGATGCAATTTCTGTGTTTCATCGTCTATAACAAGGTCCAAGGCATACAGTAAAACTGGAGTGAAACATCGGAATCTATAACTAGTATCACAAGAATGGATCAAACTTAGTCAGTAAGAAGAGTCAGTCTTCTTGTAGTTAAGTCGGCATTGTGCCTTTTGTATTTAATTCCGATGCAATTTCTGTGTTTCATCGTCAATAAGAAGGTCAGAGGGATACAGTAAACCGGAAGTGAAGCATCGGAATCTATAACTAGTGTCACAGGAATGGTCAAAACATATACAGTAGGAAGAGTCAGTCTTCTTGTACTTAAGTCGGCATTGTGCCTTTTGTATTTAATTCCGATGCAATTTCTTTGTTTCATCGGCAATAAGGTGAGAGTGATACAGTAAACCTGAAGTGAAGCATCGGAATCTATAACTAGTGTCACAGGAATGGTTCATAACATAGACAGTAGGAACTGTCATTCTTCTTGTACTTACGTCGGCATTGTGCCTTTTGTATTTATTTCCGATGCAATTTCTGAGTTTCATCGTCAATAAGAAGGTCAGAGCGATACAGTGAACCTTAAGTGAAGCATCGGTATCCAAAACTAGTGTCACAGGAATGGTTCAAAACATAGACAATAGGAAGAGTCAGTCTTCTTGTACTTAAGTCGCATTGTGCCTTTTGTATTTAATTCCGATGCAATTTCTGTGTTTCATCGTCAATAAGAAGGTCCAAGGTATACAGTAAACCTGAAGTGAAGCATCGGAATCTATCACTAGTGTCACAGGAATCGTTCAGAACATAATCAGTAAGGAGAGTCAGTCTTCTTGTACTTAAGTCGGCATTGTGCCTTTTCTAATTAATTCCGATGCAATTTCTGCGTTTCATCGTCAATAAGAAGGTCCAAGGGATACAGTAAACCTGGAGTGAAGCATCGGAATCTATAACTAGTGTCACAGGAACGGCTAAAAACATAGACAATGAGAAGAGTCAGTCTTCTTGTACTTAAGTCGACATTGTGCCTTTTCTATTTAATTCCGATGCAATTTCTGTGTTTCATCGTCAATACGAATTTCAGAGGGATACAATAAACCTGAAGTGAAGCATCGGAATGTATAACTAGTGTCACAGGAATGGTTCAAAACATAGTCAGTAAGAAGAGTCAGTCTTCCCTTACTTAAGTCGGCATTGTGCCTTTTCTATTTAATTCCGATGAAATTTCTGTGTTCCATCGTCAGTAAGAAGGTCAGAGGGATACAATAATCCTGAAGTGAAGCATAGGAATCTATAACTAGTGTCACAGGAATGGTTCAAAACAATGTCAGTAAGAAGAGTCAGTCTTCTTGTCGTAAGTCGGCATTGTGCCTTATGTAATTACTTCCGATCCAATTTCTGTGTTTCATCGTCAATAAGGAGGTCCAAGGGATACAGTAAACCTGGAGTGAAGCATCGGAATCTATAACTAGTGTCACAGGAATGGTTCAAAACATAGACTGTAAGAAGAGTCAGTCTTCGTGTACTTAAGTCGGCATTTAGCATTTGTATTTAATTCCGATGCAATTTCTGTATTTCATCGTCAATACGAATGTCCAAGGGAAACAGAAAAACCTGAGGTGAAGCATCGGAATCTATAACTAGTGTCACAGGAATGGTTCAAACCATAGTCATTAAGAAGAGTCAGTCTTCTTGTACTTAAGTCGGCATTGTGCCTTTTGTATTTAATTCCGATGCAATTTCTTTGTTTCATCGGCAATAAGGTCAGAGGGATACAGTAAACCTGAAGTGAAGCATCGGAATCTATAACTAGTGTCACAGGAATGGTTCAAAACATAGACAGTAGGAAGAGTCAGTCTTCTTCTACTTACGTCGGCATTGTGCCTTTTGTATTTAATTCTGATGCAATTTCCGTGTTTCATCGTCAATAAGAAGGTCAGAGGGATACAGTGAACCTTAAGTGAAGCATCGGTATCCAAAACTAGTGTCACAGGAATGGTTCAAAACATAGACAATAGGAAGAGACAGTCTTCTTGTACTTAAGTCGGCATTGTGCCTTTTCTAATTAATTCCGATGCAATTTCTGCGTTTCATCGTCAATAAGAAGGTCCAAGGGATACAGTAAACCTGGAGTGAAGCATCGGAATCTATAACTAGTGTCACAGGAACGGCTAAAAACATAGACAATGAGAAGAGTCAGTCTTCTTGTACTTAAGTCGACATTGTGCCTTTTCTATTTAATTCCGATGCAATTTCTGTGTTTCATCGTCAATACGAATTTCAGAGGGATACAATAAACCTGAAGTGAAGCATCGGAATGTATAACTAGTGTCACAGGAATGGTTCAAAACATAGTCAGTAAGAAGAGTCAGTCTTCCCTTACTTAAGTCGGCATTGTGCCTTTTCTATTTAATTCCGATGAAATTTCTGTGTTCCATCGTCAGTAAGAAGGTCAGAGGGATACAATAATCCTGAAGTGAAGCATAGGAATCTATAACTAGTGTCACAGGAATGGTTCAAAACAATGTCAGTAAGAAGAGTCAGTCTTCTTGTCGTAAGTCGGCATTGTGCCTTATGTAATTACTTCCGATCCAATTTCTGTGTTTCATCGTCAATAAGGAGGTCCAAGGGATACAGTAAACCTGGAGTGAAGCATCGGAATCTATAACTAGTGTCACAGGAATGGTTCAAAACATAGACTGTAAGAAGAGTCAGTCTTCGTGTACTTAAGTCGGCATTTAGCATTTGTATTTAATTCCGATGCAATTTCTGTATTTCATCGTCAATACGAATGTCCAAGGGAAACAGAAAAACCTGAGGTGAAGCATCGGAATCTATAACTAGTGTCACAGGAATGGTTCAAACCATAGTCATTAAGAAGAGTCAGTCTTCTTGTACTTAAGTCGGCATTGTGCCTTTTGTATTTAATTCCGATGCAATTTCTTTGTTTCATCGGCAATAAGGTCAGAGGGATACAGTAAACCTGAAGTGAAGCATCGGAATCTATAACTAGTGTCACAGGAATGGTTCAAAACATAGACAGTAGGAAGAGTCAGTCTTCTTCTACTTACGTCGGCATTGTGCCTTTTGTATTTAATTCTGATGCAATTTCCGTGTTTCATCGTCAATAAGAAGGTCAGAGGGATACAGTGAACCTTAAGTGAAGCATCGGTATCCAAAACTAGTGTCACAGGAATGGTTCAAAACATAGACAATAGGAAGAGACAGTCTTCTTGTACTTAAGTCGCATTGTGCCTTTTGTATTTAATTCCGATGCAATTTCTGTGTTTCATCGTCAATAAGAAGGTCCAAGGTATACAGTAAACCTGAAGTGAAGCATCGGAATCTATAACTAGTGTCACAGGAATCGTTCAGAACATATTCAGTAAGAAGAGTCAGTCTTCTTGTACTTAAGTCGGCATTGTGCATTTTCTATTTAATTCCGATGCAATTTCTGTGTTTCATCGTCAATAAGAACGTCCAAGGGATACAGTAAACCTGGAGTGAAGCATCGGAATCTATAACTAGTGTCACAGGAACGGTTAAAATCATAGACAGTGACAAGAGTCAGTCTTCTTGTACTTAAGTCGGCATTGTGCCCTTTGTATTTAATTCCGATGCAATTTCTGTGTTTCATCGTCAATAAGAAGGTCCAAGGGATACAGTAAACCTGGAGTGAAGCATCGGAATCTATAACTTGTGTCGCAGGAATGGTTCAAAACATAGACAGTATGAAGAGTCAGTCTTCTTGTACTTAAGTCGGCATTGTGCTTTTTGTATTTAATTCCGATGCAATTTCTGTGTTTCATCGTCAATAAGAAGGTCCAAGGGATACAGTAAACCTCAAGTGAACCATCGGAATCAATAACTAGTGTCACAGGAATGGTTCAAAACATAGTCAGTAGGAAGAGTCGGTCTTCATGTACTTAAGTCGGCATTGTGCATTTTCTATTTAATTCCGATGCAATTTTTGTGTTTCATCGTCAATAAGAAGATGCAAGAGATACAGTAAACTTGAAGTGAAGCATCGGAATCCATAACTAGTGTCACAGGAAAGGTTCAAAGCATAGACAGTACGAAGAGTCAGTCCTCTTGTACTTAAGTCGGCAATGTGCTTTTTGTATTTAATTCCGGAGCAATTTCTGTGTTTCATCGTCAATAAGAAGGTCCAAGGGATACAGAAAACCTGAAGTGAATCATCGGAATCAATAACTAGTGTCACCGGAATGGTTCAAAACATAGACAGCAGGAAGAGTCAGTCGTCTTGTACTTAAGTCGGCATTGTGCTTTTTCTATTTAATTCCGATGCAATTTCTGTGTTTCATCGTCAATAAGAAGGTCAGACTGATACAGTAAACCTGAAGTGAAGCATCCGAGGCTATAACTAGGGTCACAGGAAAGGTTCAAATCATAGTCAGTAAAATGTGTCAGTCTTCTTGAACTAAAGTCGGCATTGTGCGTTTTGTATTTAATTCCGATGCAATTTCTGTGTTTCATCGTCTATAACAAGGTCCAATGGATACAGTAAAACTGGAGTGAAACATCGGAATCTATAACTAGTGTCACAAGAACGGTTCAAAACATAGTCAGTAAGAAGAGTCAGTCTTCTTGTATTTATGTCGGCATTGTGCCTTTTGTATTTAATTCCGATGCAATTTCTGTGTTTCATCGTCAATAAGAAGGTCAGAGGGATACAGTAAACCGGAAGTGAAGCATCGGAATCTATAACTAGTGTCACAGGAATGGTTCATAACATAGACAGTAGGAACAGTCATTCTTCTTGTACTTACATCGGCATTGTGCCTTTTGTATTTAATTCCGATGCAATTTCTGTCTTTCGTCGTCAATAAGAAGGTCAGAGGGATACAGTGAACCTTAACTGAAGCAACGGTATCCAAAACTAGTGTCACAGGAATGGTTCAAAACATAGACAGTAGGAAGAGTCAGTCTTCTTGTACTTAAGTCGCATTTTGCCTTTTGTATTTAATTCCGATGCAATTTCTGTGTTTCATCGTCAATAAGAAGGGCCAAGGTATACAGTAAACCTGAAGTGAAGCATCGGAAACTATCACTAGTGTCACAGGAATCGTTCAGAACATATTCAGTAAGAAGAGTCAGTCTTCTTGTACTTAAGTCGACATTGTGCCTTTTCTATTTAATCCCGATGCAATTTCTGTGTCTCATCGTCAATACGAATGTCAGAGGGATACAATGAACCTGAAGTGAAGCATCGGAATCTATAACTAGTGTCACAGGAATGGTTCAAAACATAGTCAGTAAGAAGAGTCAGTTTTCCCTTACTTAAGTCGGCATTGTGCCTTTTCTATTTAATTCCGATGCAATTACTGTGTTCCATCGTCAGTAAGAAGGTCAAAGGGATACAATAATACTGAAGTGAAGCATAGGAATCTATAACTAGTGTCACAGGAATGGTTCAAAACAAAGTCAGCAAGAAGAGTCAGTCTTCTTGTCGTAAGTCGGCATTGTGCCTTATGTAATTATTTCCGATCCAATTTCTGTGTTTCATCGTCAATAAGGAGGTCCAAGGGATACAGTAAACCTGGAGTGAAGCATCGGAATCTATAACTAGTGTCACAGGAATGGTTCAAAACATAGACAGTAAGAAGAGTCAGTCTTCGTGTACTTAAGTCGGCATTTTGCATTTTTATTTAATTCCGATGCAATTTCTGTGTTTAATCGTCAATACGAATGTCCAACGGAAACAGTAAACCTGAGGTGAAGCATCGGAATCTATAACTAGTGTCACAGGAATGGTTCAAACCATAGTCATTAAGAAGAGTCAGTCGTCTTGTACTTAAGTCGGCATTGTGCCTTTTGTATTTAATTCCGATGCAATTTCTGTGTTTCATCGTCAATAACAAGGTCCAAGGGATACAGTAAACCTGGAGTGAAGCATCGGAATCTATAACTGGTGTCAATGGAATGGTTCAAAACATATACAGTAAGAGGAGTCAGTCTTCTTGTACTTAAGTCGGCATTGTCCCTTTTGTATTTAATTCCGATGCAATTTCTGTGTTTCATCGTCAATAAGAAGGTCAGAGGGATACAGTAAACCTGAAGTGAAGCATCGGAATCTAAAGCTAGTGTCACAGGAATGGTTCATAACATAGTCAGTACGAAGAGTCAGTCTTCATGTCCTGAAGTCGGCATTGTGCTTATTGTATTTGATTCCGATGCAATTTCTGTGTTTCATCGTCAATAAGAAGGTCCAAGTGATACAGTAAACCTGGAGTGAAGCATCGGAATCTATAACTAGTGTCGCAGAAATGGTTCAAAACATAGACAGTAAGAAGAGTTAGTCTTCTTGTACTTAAGTCTGCATTGTGCCTTTTGTATTTAATTCCGATGCAATTTCTGTCTTTCATCGTCAATAAGAGGGTCCAAGGGATACAGTAAACTTCAAGTGAAGCATCGTAATGTATAACTAGTGTCAGAGGAATGGTTCAAAACATAGTCAGTAGGGAGAGTCGGTCTACATGTACTTCAGTCGGCATTGTGCCTTTAGTAATTAATTCCGATGCAATTTCTGTGTTTCATCGTCAATAAGAAGATCCAAGGGATGCTGTAAACCTGAAGTGAAGCATCGGAATCTATAACTAGTGTCACATGAATGGTTCAAAATATAGACAGTAGGAAGAGTCAGTCTTCTTGTACTTAAGTCGGCATTGTGCCTTTTGTATTTAATTCCGATGCAATTTCTGTGTTTCATCGTCAATAAGAAGGTCAGAGGGATACAGTGAACCTTAAGTGAAGCATCGGTATCCAAAACTAGTGTCACAGGAATGGTTCAAAACATAGACAGTAGGAAGAATCAGTCTTCTTGTACTTAAGTCGCATTGTGCCTTTTGTATTTAATTCCGATGCAATTTCTGTGTTTCATCGTCAATAAGAAGGGCCAAGGTATACAGTAAACCTGAAGTGAAGCATCGGAATCTATCACTAGTGTCACAGGAATCGTTCAGAACATATTCAGTAAGAAGAGTCAGTCTTCTTGTACTTAAGTCGGCATTGTGCATTTTCTAATTAATTCCGATGCAATTTCTGCGTTTCATCGTCAATAAGAAGGTCCAAGGGATACAGTAAACCTGGAGTGAAGCATCGGAATCTATAACTAGTGTCACAGGAACGGTTAAAAACATAGACAGTGAGAAGAGTCAGTCTTCTTGTACTTAAGTCGACATTGTGCCTTTTCTATTTAATTCCGATGCAATTTCTGTGTGTCATCGTCAATACGAATGTCAGAGGGATACAATAAACCTGAAGTGAAGCATCGGAATCTATAACTAGTGTCACAGAAATGGTTCAAAACATAGTCAGTAAGAAGAGTCAGTTTTCCCTTACTTAAGTCGGCATTGTGCCTATTCTATTTAATTCCGATGCAATTTCTGTGTTCCATCGTCAGTAAGAAGGTCAGAGGGATACAATAATCCTGAAGTGAAGCATAGGAATCTATAACTAGTGTCACAGGAATGGTTCAAAACAAAGTCAGTAAGAAGAGTCAGTCTTCTTGTCGTAAGTCGGCATTGTGCCTTATGTAATTATTTCCGATCCAATTTCTGTGTTTCATCGTCAATAAGGAGGTCCAAGGGATACAGTAAACCTGGAGTGAAGCATCGGAATCTATAACTAGTGTCACAGGAATGGTTCAAAACATAGACAGTAAGAAGAGTCAGTCTTCGTGTACTTAAGTCGGCATTTTGCATTTTTATTTATTTCCGATGCAATATCTGTGTTTCATCGTCAATACGAATGTCCAAGGGAAACAGTAAACCTGAGGTGAAGCATCGGAAACTATAACTAGTGTCACAGGAATGGTTCAAACCATAGTGATTAAGAAGAGTCAGTCGTCTTGTACTTAAGTCGGCATTGTGCCTTTTGTATTTAATTCCGATGCAATTTCTGTGTTTCATCGTCAATAACAAGGTCCAAGGGATACAGTAAACCTGGAGTGAAGCATCGGAATCTATAACTAGTGTCACAGGAATGTTTCAAAACATTTACAGTAGGAAGAGTCAGTATTCTTGTACTTAAGTCGGCATTGTGCCTTTTGTATTTAATTCCGATGCAATTTCTGTGTTTCATCGTCAGTAAGAAGGTCAGAGGGATACAATAATCCTGAAGTGAAGCATAGGAATCTATAACTAGTGTCACAGGAATGGTTCAAAACAAAGTCAGTAAGAAGAGTCAGTCTTCTTGTCGTAAGTCGGCATTGTGCCTTATGTAATTATTTCCGATCCAATTTCTGTGTTTCATCGTCAGTAAGGACGTCCAAGGGATAGAATAAACCTGAAGTGAAGCATCGTAATCTATTAGTAGTGTCACAGGAATGTTTCAAAACAAAGTCAGTAAGAAGAGTCAGTCTTCTTGTCCTTATGTCGGCATTGTGCCTTTTGTATTTAATTCCGATGCAATTTCTGTGTTTCAACGTCAATAAGAAGGTCCAAGGCAAGCAGTAACATGGAGTCTAGCATCGGAATCTATAACTAGTGTCACAGGAATGGTTCAAAACATAGACAGCAACAAGAGTCAGTCTTCGTGTACTTAAGTCGGCATTGTGCCTTTTGTATTTAATTCCGATGAATTTCTGTGTTTCATCGTCAATAAGAAGGTCCAAGGGATACAGTAAACCTGAAGTGAGCATCGGAATCTATTACTAGTGTCACAGGAATTGTTCAAAACATAGTCAGTAAGAAGAGTCAGTCTTTTTGTACTTAAGTCGGCATTGTGCCTTTTGTGTTTAATTCCGATGCAATTTCTGTGTTTCATCGTCAATAAGAATGTCCAAGGGATACGGTAAACCAGAAGTGAAGCATCGGAATCTATAACTAGAGTCACAGGAATGTTTCAAAACATTTACAGTAGGAAGAGTCAGTATTCTTGTACTTAAGTCGGCATTGCGACTTTTGTATTTAATTCCGATGCAATTTCTGTGTTTCATCGTCAATAAGAAGGTCCAAGGGATACAGTGCACCTGAAGTGAAGCATCGGAATCTATAACTAGTGTCACCGGAATGGTTCAAAACATAGACAGTAGGTAGAGCCAGTCTTCTTGTACTTAAGTCGGCATTGTGCCTTTTGTATTTAATTCCGATGCAATTTCTGTGTTTCATCGTCAATAAGAAGGTCCAAGGGATACAGTAATCCTTAAGTGAAGCATCAGAAACTATAACTAGTGTCACAGGAATGGTTCAAAACATAGACAATTAGAAAAGTCAGTCGTCTTGTACTTAAGTCGGCATTGTGCCTTCTCTATTTAATTCCGATGAAATTTCTGTGTTTCATCGTCAATAAGAAGGTCAGACTGACACAGTAAACCAGAAGTGATGCATCCGAATCTATAACTAGCGTCTCAGGAATGGTTCAAAACATAGTCAGTAAAAAGAGTCAGTCTTCTTGTACTTAAGTCGGCGTTGTGCATTTTGTATTTAATTCCGATGCAATTTCTGTGTTTTATCGTCAATAAGAAGGTCTATGGGATACAGTAAACCTGGAGTGAAGCATCGGAATCTATAACTAGTGTCGCAGGAATGGTTCAAACCATAGTCATTAAGAAGAGTCAGAGTTCTTGTACTTAAATCGGCATTATGCCCATTGTATTTAATTCCGATGCAATTTCTGTGTTTCATCGTCAATAACAAGGTCCAAGGGATACAGTAAACCTGAAGTGAATCATCGGAATCTATAACTAGTGTCAATGGAATGGTTCAAAACATAGACAGTAAGAAGAGTCAGTCTTCTTGTTCTTAAGTCGGCATTGTGCCTTTTGTATTTCATTCCGATGCAATTTCTGTGTTTCATCGTCAATAAGAAGGTCAGAAGGATACAGTAAACCTCAAGTGAAGCATCGGAATCTATAACTAGTGTCAGAAGAATGGTTCAAAACATAGTCAGTAGGGAGAGTCGGTGTTCATGTACTTCAGTCGGCATTGTGACTTTTGTATTTGATTCCGATGCAATATCTGTGTTTCATCGTCAATAAGAAGGTCTATGGGATACAGTAAACCTGGAGTGAAGCATCGGAATCTATAACTAGTGTCGCAGGAATGGTTCAAAACATTGACAGTAAGAAGAGTTAGTCTTCTTGTACTTAAGTAGGCATTGTGCCTTTTGTATTTAATTCCGATGCAATTTCTGTGTTTCATCGTCAATAAGAAGGTCCAAATGATACAGTAAACCTCAAGTGAAGCATCGGAATCTATAACTAGTGTCAGAGGAATGGTTCAAAACATAGTCAGTAGGGAGAGTCTGTCTTCATGTACTTAAGTCGGCATTGAGCCTTTTGTATTTAATTCCGATGCAACTTCTGTGTTTCATCGTCAATAAGAAAATCCAAGGGATACAGTAAACCTGAAGTGAAGCATCACAATCTATAACTAGTGTCACAGGAATCGTTCAGAACATATTCAGTACGAAGAGTCAGTCTTCTTGTACTTAAGTCGGCATTGTGCATTTTCTATTTAATTCCGATGCAATTTTGTGTTTCATCGTCAATAAGAAGGTCCAAGGGATACAGTAAACCTTCAGTGAAGCATCGGAATCCATAACTAGTGTCACAGGAACGGTTAAAATCATAGACAGTGAGAAGAGTCAGTCTTCTTGTACTTAAGTCGGCATTGTGACTTTTGTATTTAATTCCGATGCAATTTCTGTGTTTCATCGTCAAAAACAAGGTCAGAGGGATACAATAAACCTGAAGTGAATCATCGGAATCTATAACTAGCGTCACAGGAATGGTTCAAAACATAGTCAGTAAGAAGAGTCAGTCTTATTGTACTTAAGTCGGCATTGTGCCTTTTCTATTTAATTCCGATGCAATTTCTGTGTTTCATCGTCAATAACAAGGTCCAAGGAATACAGAAAACCTGAAGTGAATTATCGGAATCCATAACTAGTGTCACCGGAATGGTTCAAATCATAGACAGTAGGAATAGTCAGTCTCCTTGTTCTTAAGTCGGCATTGTGCATTTTGTATTTAATTCCGATGCAATTTCTGTGTTTCATCGTCAATAAGAAGGTCCAAGGGATACAGTAATCCTTAAGTGAAGCATCAGAAACTATACCTAGTGTTACAGGAATGGTTCAAAACATAGACAGTTAGAAAAGTCAGTCGTCTTGTACTTAAGTCGGCATTGTCCCTTTTCTATTTAATTCCGATGGAATTTCTGTGTTTCATCGTCAATAAGAAGGTCAGACTGATACAGTAAACCTGAAGTGAAGCATCCGAATCTATAATTAGTGTCACAGGAATGGTTCAAAATATAGTCAGTATGAAGAGTCATTTTTTTTGTACTGAAGTCGGCAATGTGCCTTTTGTGTTTAATTCCGATGCAATTTCTGTGTTTCATCGTCAATAAGAAGGTCCAAGGGATACAGAACACCTGAAGTGAAGAATCGGAATCTATAACTAGTGTCATAGGAATGGTTCAAAGCATAGACAGTAAGAAGAGTCAGTCTTCTTGTACCTAAGTCGGTATTGTGGCTTTTGTATTTAATTCCGATGCAATTTCTGTGTTTTATCGTCAATAAGAAGGTCCAAGGGATACAGTAAACCTGGAGTATAGCATCGGATTCTATAACTAGTGTCATAGGAATGGTTCAAAACATAGACAGTAAGAAGAGTCAGTGTTTGTGTACTTAAGTCGGCATTTTGCCTTTTGTATTTAATTCCGATGCAATTTCTGTGTTTCATCGTCAATAAGAATGTCCAAGGGATACAGTAAACCTGAGGTGAAGCATCGGAATCTATAACTAGTGTCACAGGAATGGTTCAAACCATAGTCATTAAGAAGAGTCAGAGTTCTTGTACTTAAGTCGGCATTATGCCCATTGTATTTAATTCCGATGCAATTTCTGTGTTTCATCGTCAATAACAAGGTCCAAGGGATACAGTAAACCTGGAGTGAAGCATCGGAATCTATAACTAGTGTCAATGGAATGGTTCAAAACATAGACAGTAAGAAGAGTCAATCTTCTTGTACTTATGTCGGCATTGTGCCTTTTGTATTTAATTCCGATGCAATTTCTGTGTTTCATCGTCAATAAGAAAGTCAGAAGGATACAGTAAACCTGAAGTGAAGCATCGGAATCTATAGCTAGTATCACAGGAATGTTTCAAAACATAGTCAGTACGAAGAGTCAGTCTTCATGTCCTGAAGTCGGCATTGTGCCTTTTGTATTTGATTCCGATGCAATTTCTGTGTTTCATCGTCAATAAGAAGGTCTATGGGATACAGTAAACCTGGAGTGCAGCATCGGAATCTATAACTAGTGTCACATGAATGGTTCAAAATATAGATAGTAGGAAGAGTCAGTCTTCTTGTACTTAAGTCGGCATTGTGCCTTTTGTAATTAATTCCGATGCAATTTCTGTGTTTCATCGTCAATAAGAAGGTCCAAGGGATACAGTAAACCTGGAGTGAAGCATCGGAATCTATAACTAGTGTCACAGGATTGGCTCAAAACATAGACAGTAAGAAGAGTCAGTCTACTTGTAATTAAGTCGGCATTGTGCCTTTTGTATTTAATTCCGATGCAATTTCTGTGTTTCATCGTCAGTAAGAAGGTCAGAGGGATACAATAATCCTGAAGTGAAGCATAGGAATCTATAACTAGTGTCACAGGAATGGTTCAAAACAAAGTCAGTAAGAAGAGTCAGTCTTCTTGTCGTAAGTCGGCATTGTGCCTTATGTAATTATTTCCGATCCAATTTCTGTGTTTCATCGTCAATAAGGAGGTCCAAGGGATACAATAAACCTGAAGTGAAGCATCGTAATCTATAACTAGTGTCACAGGAATGGTTCAAAACAAAGTCAGTAAGAAGAGTCAGTCTTCTTGTCCTTATGTCGGCATTGTGCCTTTTGTATTTAATTCCGATGCAATTTCTGTGTTTCAACGTCAATAAGAAGGTCCAAGGCAAACAGTAACCTGGAGTCTAGCATCGGAATCTATAACTAGTGTCACAGGAATGGTTCAAAACATAGACAGTAACAAGAGTCAGTCTTCGTGTACTTAAGTCGGCATTGTGCCTTTTGTATTTAATTCCGATGAATTTCTGTGTTTCATCGTCAATAAGAAAGTCAGAAGGATACAGTAAACCTGAAGTAAAGCATCGGAATCTATAGCTAGTATCACAGGAATGTTTCAAAACATAGTCAGTACGAAGAGTCAGTCTTCATGTCCTGAAGTCGGCATTGTGCCTTTTGTATTTGATTCCGATGCAATTTCTGTGTTTCATCGTCAATAAGAAGGTCTATGGGATACAGTAAACCTGGAGTGCAGCATCGGAATCTATAACTAGTGTCACATGAATGGTTCAAAATATAGATAGTAGTAAGAGTCAGTCTTCTTGTACTTAAGTCGGCATTGTGCCTTCTGTATTTAATTCCGATGCAATTTCTGTGTTTCATCGTCAATAAGAAGGTCCAAGGGATACAGTAAACCTGAAGTGAGCATCGGAATCTATTACTAGTGTCACAGGAATTGTTCAAAACATAGTCAGTAAGAAGAGTCAGTCTTTTTGTACTTAAGTCGGCATTGTGCCTTTTGTGTTTAATTCCGATGCAATTTCTGTGTTTCATCGTCAATAAGTAGGTCCAAGGGATACGGTAAACCTGAAGTGAAGCATCGGAATCTATAACTAGTGTCACAGGAATGTTTCAAAACATTTACAGTAGGAAGAGTCAGTATTCTTGTACTTAAGGCGGCATTGTGCCTTTTGTATTTAATTCCGACGCAATTTCTGTGTTTCATCGTCAATAAGAAGGTCCAAGGGATACAGTGCACCTGAAGTGAAGCATCGGAATCTATAACTAGTGTCACCGGAATGGTTCAAAACATAGACAGTAGGAAGAGCCATTCTTCTTGTACTTAAGTCGGCATTGTGCCTTTTGTATTTAATTCCGATGCAATTTCTGTGTTTCATCGTCAATAAGAAGGTCCAAGGGATACAGTAATCCTTAAGTGAAGCATCAGAAACTATAACTAGTGTCACAGGAATGGTTCAAAACATAGACAATTAGAAAAGTCAGTCGTCTTGTACTTAAGTCGGCATTGTGCCTTTTCTATTTAATTCCGATGCAATTTCTGTGTTTCATCGTCAATAAGAAGCTCAGACTGACACAGTAAACCAGAAGTGATGCATCCGAATCTATAACTAGCGTCTCAGGAATGGTTCAAACATAGTCAGTAAAAAGAGTCAGTCTTCTTGTACTGAAGTCGGCATTGTGCATTTTGTATTTAATTCCGATGCAATTTCTGTGTTTCATCGTCAATAAGAAGGTCTATGGGATACAGTAAACCTGGAGTGAAGCATCGGAATCTATAACTAGTATCGCAGGAATGGTTCAAAACATAGACAGTAAGAAGAGTTAGTCTTCTTGTTCTTAAGTCGGCATTGTGCCTTTTGTATTTAATTCCGATGCAATTTCTGTGTTTCATCGTCAATAAGAAGGTCCAAGGGATACTGTAAACCTCAAGTGAAGCATCGGAATCTATAAATAGTGTCAGAGGAATGGTTCAAATCATAGTCAGTAGGGAGAGTCGGTCTTCATGTACTTAAGTCGGCATTGAGCCTTTTGTATTTAATTCCGATGCAACTTCTGTGTTTCATCGTCAATAAGAAAATCCAAGGGATACAGTAAACCTGAAGTGAAGCATCACAATCTATAACTAGTGTCACAGGAATCGTTCAGAACATATTCAGTAAGAAGAGTCAGTCTTCTTGTACTTAAGTCGGCATTGGGCATTTTCTATTTAATTCCGATGCAATTTTGTGTTTCATCGTCAATAAGAAGGTCCAAGGGATACAGTAAACCTTGAGTGAAGCATCGGAATCCATAACTAGTGTCACAGGAACGGTTAAAATCATAGACAGTGAGAAGAGTCAGTCTTCTTGTACTTAAGTCAGCATTGTGACTTTTGTATTTAATTCCGATGCAATTTCTGTGTTTCATCGTCAAAAAGAAGGTCTATGGGATACAATAAACCTGAAGTGAATCATCGGAATCTATAACTAGCGTCACAGGAATGGTTCAAAACATAGTCAGTAAGAAGAGTCAGTCTTATTGTACTTAAGTCGGCATTGTGCCTTTTCTATTTAATTCCGATGCAATTTCTGTGTTTCATCGTCAATAACAAGGTCCAAGGAATACAGAAAACCTGAAGTGAATTATCGGAATCCATAACTAGTGTCACCGGAATGGTTCAAATCATAGACAGTAGGAAGAGTCAGTCTCCTTGTACTTAAGTCGGCATTGTGCCTTTTGTATTTAATTCCGATGCAATTTCTGTGTTTCATCGTCAATAAGAAGGTCCAAGGGATACAGTAACCCATAAGTGAAGCATCAGAAACTATAACTAGTGTTACAGGAATGGTTCAAAACATAGACAATTAGAAAAGTCAGTCGTCTTGTACTTAAGTCGGCATTGTCCCTTTTCTATTTAATTCCGATGGAATTTCTGTGTTTCATCGTCAATAAGAAGGTCTGACTGATACAGTAAACCTGAAGTGAAGCATCCGAATCTATAATTAGTGTCACAGGAATGGTTCAAAATATAGTCAGTATGAAGAGTCATTCTTTTTGTACTTAAGTCGGCATTGTGCCTTTTGTGTTTAATTCCGATGCAATTTCTGTGTTTCATCGTGAACAAAATGGTCCAAGGGATACAGAACACCTGAAGTGAAGAATCGGAATCTATAACTAGTGTCATAGGAATGGTTCAAAGCATAGACAGTAAGAAGAGTCAGTCTTCTTGTACCTAAGTCGGCATTGTGGCTTTTGTATTTAATTCCGATGCAATTTCTGTGTTTTATCGTCAATAAGAAGGTCCAAGGGATACAGTAAACCTGGAGTGTAGCATCGGATTCTATAACTAGTGTCATAGGAATGGTTCAAAACATAGACAGTAAGAAGAGTCAGTGTTTGTGTACTTAAGTCGGCATTTTGCCTTTTGTATTTAATTCCGATGCAATTTCTGTGTTTCATCGTCAATAAGAATGTCCAAGGGATACAGTAAACCTGAGGTGAAGCATCGGAATCTATAACTAGTGTCACAGGAATGGTTCAAACCATAGTCATTAAGAAGAGTCAGAGTTCTTGTACTTAAGTCGGCATTATGCCCATTGTATTTAATTCCGATGCAATTTCTGTGTTTCATCGTCAATAACAAGGTCCAAGGGATACAGTAAACCTGGAGTGAAGCATCGGAATCTATAACTAGTGTCAATGGAATGGTTCAAAACATAGACAGTAAGAAGAGTCAATCTTCTTGTACTTATGTCGGCATTGTGCCTTTTGTATTTAATTCCGATGCAATTTCTGTGTTTCATCGTCAATAAGAAAGTCAGAAGGATACAGTAAACCTGAATCGAAGCATCGGAATCTATAGCTAGTATCACAGGAATGTTTCAAAACATAGTCAGTACGAAGAGTCAGTCTTCATGTCCTGAAGTCGGCATTGTGCCTTTTGTATTTGATTCCGATGCAATTTCTGTGTTTCATCGTCAATAAGAAGGTCTATGGGATACAGTAAACCTGGAGTGAAGCATCGGAATCTATAACTAGTGTCACATGAATGGTTCAAAATATAGATTGTAGGAAGAGTCAGTCTTCTTGTACTTAAGTCGGCATTGTGCCTTTTGTATTTAATTCCGATGCAATTTCTGTGTTTCATCGTCAGTAAGAAGGTCAGAGGGATACAATAATCCTGAAGTGAAGCATAGGAATCTATAACTAGTGTCACAGGAATGGTTCAAAACAAAGTCAGTAAGAAGAGTCAGTCTTCTTGTCGTAAGTCGGCATTGTGCCTTATGTAATTATTTCCGATCCAATTTCTGTGTTTCATCGTCAATAAGGAGGTCCAAGGGATACAATAAACCTGAAGTGAAGCATCGTAATCTATAACTAGTGTCACAGGAATGGTTCAAAACAAAGTCAGTAAGAAGAGTCAGTCTTCTTGTCCTTATGTCTTCATTGTGCCTTTTGTATTTAATTACGATGCAATTTCTGTGTTTCAACGTCAATAAGAAGGTCCAAGGCAAACAGTAACCTGGAGTCTAGCATCGGAATCTATAACTAGTGTCACAGGAATGGTTCAAAACATAGAGAGTAACAAGACTCAGTCTTCGTGTACTTAAGTCGGCATTGTGCCTTTTGTATTTATTTCCGATGAATTTCTGTGTTTCATCGTCAATAAGAAGGTCCAAGGGATACAGTAAACCTGAAGTGAGCATCGGAATCTATTACTAGTGTCACAGGAATTGTTCAAAACATAGTCAGTAAGAATAGTCAGTCTTTTTGTACTAAAGTCGGCATTGTGCCTTTTGTGTTTAATTCCGATGCAATTTCTGTGTTTCATCGTCAATATGAAGGTCCAAGGGATACGGTAATCCTGAAGTGAAGCATCGGAATCTATAACTAGTGTCACAGGAATGTTTCAAAACATTTACAGTAGGAAGTGTCAGTATTCTTGTACTTAAGTCGGCATTGTGCCTTTTGTATTTAATTCCGATGCAATTTCTGTGTTTCATCGTCAATAAGAAGGTCCAAGGGATACAGTGCACCTGAAGTGAAGCATCGGAATCTATAACTAGTGTCACCGGAATGGTTCAAAACATAGACAGTAGGAAGAGCCAGTCTTCTTGTACTTAAGTAGGCATTGTGCCTTTTGTATTTAATTCCGATGCAATTCCTGTGTTTCATCGTCAATAAGAAGGTCCAAGGGATACAGTAATCCTTAAGTGAAGCATCAGAAACTATAACTAGTGTCACAGGAATGGTTCAAAACTTAGACAATTAGAAAAGTCAGTCGTCTTGTACTTAAGTCGGCATTGTGCCTTTTGTATTTAATTCCGATGCAATTTCTGTGTTTCATCGTCAATAAGAAGGTCAGACTGACACAGTAAACCAGAAGTGATGCATCCGAATCTATAACTAGCGTTTCAGGAATGGTTCAAAACATAGTCAGTAAAAAGAGTCAGTCTTCTTGTACTTAAGTCGGCATTGTGCATTTTGTATTTAATTCCGATGCAATTTCTGTGTTTCATCGTATCCCATAGGATACAGTAAACCTGGAGTGAAGCATCGGAATCTATAACTAGTGTCGCAGGAATGGTTCAAACCATTAGTCATTAAGAAGAGTCAGAGTTCTTGTACTTAAATCGGCATTATGCCCATTGTATTTAATTCCGATGCAATTTCTGTGTTTCATCGTCAATAAGAAGGTCTATGGGATACAGTAAACCTGGAGTGAAGCATCGGAATCTATTACTAGTGTCGCAGGAATGGTTCAAAACATAGACAGTAAGAAGAGTTAGTCTTCTTGTACTTAAGTCGCCATTGTGCCTTTTGTATTTAATTCCGATGCAACTTCTGTGTTTCATCGTCAATAAGAAAATCCAAGGGATACAGTAAACCTGAAGTGAAGCATCACAATCAATAACTAGTGTCACAGGAATCGTTCAGAACATATTCAGTAAGAAGAGTCAGTCTTCTAGTACTTAAGTCGGCATTGTGCATTTTCTATTTAATTCCGATGCAATTTCTGTGTTTCATCGTCAATAACAAGGTCCAAGGAATACAGAAAACCTGAAGTGAATTATCGGAATCCATAACTAGTGTCACCGGAATGGTTCAAATCATAGACAGTAGGAAGAGTCAGTCTCCTTGTCCTTAAGTCGGCATTGTGCCTTTTGTATTTAATTCCGATGCAATTTCTGTGTTTCAACGTCAATAAGAAGGTCCAAGGCAAACAGTAACCTGGAGTCTAGCATCGGAATCTATAACTAGTGTCACAGGAATGGTTCAAAACATAGACAGTAACAAGAGTCAGTCTTCGTGTACTTAAGTCGGCATTGTGCCTTTTGTATTTATTTCCGATGAATTTCTGTGTTTCATCGTCAATAAGAAGGTCCAAGGGATACAGTAAACCTGAAGTGAGCATCGGAATCTATTACTAGTGTCACAGGAATTGTTCAAAACATAGTCAGTAAGAAGAGTCAGTCTTTTTGTACTTAAGTCGGCATTGTGCCTTTTGTGTTTAATTCCGATGCAATTTCTGTGTTTCATCGTCAATAAGAAGGTCCAAGGGATACGGTAAACCTGAAGTGAAGCGTCGGAATCTATAACTAGTGTCACATGAATGGTTCAAAATATAGATTGTAGGAAGAGTCAGTCTTCTTGTACTTAAGTCGGCATTGTGCCTTTTGTATTTAATTCCGATGCAATTTCTGTGTTTCATCGTCAGTAAGAAGGTCAGAGGGATACAATAATCCTGAAGTGAAGCATAGGAATCTATAACTAGTGTCACAGGAATGGTTCAAAACAAAGTCAGTAAGAAGAGTCAGTCTTCTTGTCGTAAGTCGGCATTGTGCCTTATGTAATTATTTCCGATCCAATTTCTGTGTTTCATCGTCAATAAGGAGGTCCAAGGGATACAATAAACCTGAAGTGAAGCATCGTAATCTATAACTAGTGTCACAGGAATGGTTCAAAACAAAGTCAGTAAGAAGAGTCAGTCTTCTTGTCCTTATGTCGGCATTGTGCCTTTTGTATTTAATTACGATGCAATTTCTGTGTTTCAACGTCAATAAGAAGGTCCAAGGCAATCAGTAACCTGGAGTCTAGCATCGGAATCTATAACTAGTGTCACAGGAATGGTTCAAAACATAGAGAGTAACAAGACTCAGTCTTCGTGTACTTAAGTCGGCATTGTGCCTTTTGTATTTATTTCCGATGAATTTCTGTGTTTCATCGTCAATAAGAAGGTCCAAGGGATACAGTAAACCTGAAGTGAGCATCGGAATCTATTACTAGTGTCACAGGAATTGTTCAAAACATAGTCAGTAAGAAGAGTCAGTCTTTTTGTACTAAAGTCGGCATTGTGCCTTTTGTGTTTAATTCCGATGCAATTTCTGTGTTTCATCGTCAATAAGAAGGTCCAAGGGATACGGTAAACCTCAAGTGAAGCATCGGAATCTATAACTAGTGTCACAGGAATGTTTCAAAACATTTACAGTAGGAAGAGTCAGTATTCTTGTACTTAAGTCGGCATTGTGCCTTTTGTATTTAATTCCGATGCAATTTCTGTGTTTCATCGTCAATAAGAAGGTCCAAGGGATACAGTGCACCTGAAGTGAAGCATCGGAATCTATAACTAGTGTCACCGGAATGGTTCAAAACATAGACAGTAGGAAGAGCCAGTCTTCTTGTACTTAAGTCGGCATTGTGCCTTTTGTATTTAATTCCGATGCAATTTCTGTGTTTCATCGTCAATAAGAAGGTCCAAGGGATACAGTAATCCTTAAGTGAAGCATCAGAAACTATAACTAGTGTCACAGGAATGGTTCAAAACTTAGACAATTAGAAAAGTCAGTCGTCTTGTACTTAAGTCGGCATTGTGCCTTTTGTATTTAATTCCGATGCAATTTCTGTGTTTCATCGTCAATAAGAAGGTCAGACTGACACAGTAAACCAGAAGTGATGCATCCGAATCTATAACTAGCGTTTCAGGAATGGTTCAAAACATAGTCAGTAAAAAGAGTCAGTCTTCTTGTACTTAAGTCGGCATTGTGCATTTTGTATTTAATTCCGATGCAATTTCTGTGTTTCATCGTCAATAGGAAGGTCTATGGGATACAGTAAACCTGGAGTGAAGCATCGGAATCTATAACTAGTGTCGCAGGAATGGTTCAAACCATTAGTCATTAAGAAGAGTCAGAGTTCTTGTACTTAAATCGGCATTATGCCCATTGTATTTAATTCCGATGCAATTTCTGTGTTTCATCGTCAATAAGAAGGTCTATGGGATACAGTAAACCTGGAGTGAAGCATCGGAATCTATTACTAGTGTCGCAGGAATGGTTCAAAACATAGACAGTAAGAAGAGTTAGTCTTCTTGTACTTAAGTCGCCATTGTGCCTTTTGTATTTAATTCCGATGCAACTTCTGTGTTTCATCGTCAATAAGAAAATCCAAGGGATACAGTAAACCTGAAGTGAAGCATCACAATCTATAACTAGTGTCACAGGAATCGTTCAGAACATATTCAGTAAGAAGAGTCAGTCTTCTAGTACTTCAGTCGGCATTGTGCATTTTCTATTTAATTCCGATGCAATTTCTGTGTTTCATCGTCAATAACAAGGTCCAAGGAATACAGAAAATCTGAAGTGAATTATCGGGATCCATAACTAGTGTCACCGGAATGGTTCAAATCATAGACAGTAGGAAGAGTCAGTCTCCTTGTCCATAAGTCGGCATTGTGCCTTTTGTATTTAATTCCGATGCAATTTCTGTGTTTCAACGTCAATAAGAAGGTCCAAGGCAAACAGTAACCTGGAGTCTAGCATCGGAATCTATAACTAGTGTCACAGGAATGGTTCAAAACATAGACAGTAACAAGAGTCAGTCTTCGTGTACTTAAGTCGGCATTGTGCCTTTTGTATTTATTTCCGATGAATTTCTGTGTTTCATCGTCAATAAGAAGGTCCAAGGGATACAGTAAACCTGAAGTGAGCATCGGAATCTATTACTAGTGTCACAGGAATTGTTCAAAACATAGTCAGTAAGAAGAGTCAGTCTTTTTGTACTTAAGTCGGCATTGTGCCTTTTGTGTTTAATTCGGATGCAATTTCTGTGTTTCATCGTCAATAAGAAGGTCCAAGGGATACGGTAAACCTGAAGTGAAGCATCGGAATCTATAACTAGTGTCACAGGAATGTTTCAAAACATTTACAGTAGGAAGAGTCAGTATTCTTGTACTTAAGTCGGCATTGTGCCTTTTGTATTTAATTCCGATGCAATTTCTGTGTTTCATCGTCAATAAGAAGGTCCAAGGGATACAGTGCACCTGAAGTGAAGCATCGGAATCTATAACTAGTGTCACCGGAATGGTTCAAAACATAGACAGTAGGAAGGGCCAGTCTTCTTGTACTTAAGTCGGCATTGTGCATTTTGTATTTAATTCCGATGCAATTTCTGTGTTTCATCGTCAATAAGAAGGTCAGACTGACACAGTAAACCAGAAGTGATGCATCCGAATCTATAACTAGCGTCTCAGGAATGGTTCAAAACATAGTCAGTAAAAAGAGTCAGTCTTCTTGTACTTAAGTCGGCATTGTGCATTTTGTATTTAATTCCGATGCAATTTCTGTGTTTCATCGTCAATAAGAAGGTCTATGGGATACAGTAAACCTGGAGTGAAGCATCGGAATCTATAACTAGTGTCGCAGGAATGGTTCAAACCATAGTCATTAAGAAGAGTCAGAGTTCTTGTACTAAAATCGGCATTATGCCCATTGTATTTAATTCCGATGCAATTTCTGTGTTTCATCATCAATAACAAGGTCCAAGGGATACAGTAAACCTGGAGTGAAGCATCGGAATCTATAACTAGTGTCAATGGAATGGTTCAAAACATAGACAGTAAGAAGAGTCAGTCTTCTTGTACTTAAGTCGGCATTGTGCCTTTTGTATTTCATTCCGATGCAATTTCTGTGTTTCGTCGTCAATAAGGAGGTCAGAAGGATACAGTAAACCTCAAGTGAAGCATCGGAATCTATAACTAGTGTCAGAAGAATGGTTCAAAACATAGTCAGTAGGGAGAGTCGGTCTTAATGTACTTCAGTCGGCATTGTGACTTTTGTATTTGATTCCGATTGAATATCTGTGTTTCATCGTCAATAAGAAGGTCTATGGGATACAGTAAACCTGGAGTGAAGCATCGGAATCTATAACTAGTGTCGCAGGAATGGTTCAAAACATAGACAGTAAGAAGAGTTATTCTTCTTGTACTTAAGTCGGCATTGTGCCTTTTGTATTTAATTCCGATGCAATTTCTGTGTTTCATCGTCAATAAGAAGGTCCAAGGGATACAGTAAACCTCAAGTGAAGCATCGGAATCTATAACTAGTGTCAGAGGAATGGTTCAAAACATAGTCAGTAGGGAGAGTCGGTCTTCATGTACTTAAGTCGGCATTGAGCCTTTTGTATTTAATTCCGATGCAACTTCTGTGTTTCATCGTCAATAAGAAAATCCAAGGGATACAGTAAACCTGAAGTGAAGCATCACAATCTATAACTAGTGTCACAGGAATCGTTCAGAACATATTCAGTAAGAAGAGTCAGTCTTCTTGTACTTAAGTCGGCATTGTGCATTTTCTATTTAATTCCGATGCAATTTTGTGTTTCATCGTCACTAAGAAGGTCCAAGGGATACAGTAATCCTTGAGTGAAGCATCGGAATCCATAACTAGTGTCACAGGAACGGTTAAAATCATAGACAGTGAGAAGAGTCAGTCTTCTTGTACTTAAGTCGGCATTGTGACTTTTGTATTCAATTCCGATGCAATTTCTGTGTTTCATCGTCAAAAAGAAGGTGAGAGGGATACAATAAACCTGAAGTGAATCATCGGAATCTATAACTAGCGTCACAGGAATGGTTCAAAACATAGTCAGTAAGAAGAGTCAGTCTTATTGTACTTAAGTCGGCATTGTGCCTTTTCTATTTAATTCCGATGCAATTTCTGTGTCTCATCGTCAATAACAAGGTCCAAGGAATACAAGAAACCTGAAGTGAATTATCGGAATCCATAACTAGTGTCACCGGAATGGTTCAAATCATAGACAGTAGGAAGAGTCAGTCTCCTTGTCCTTACGTCGGCATTGTGCCTTTAGTATTTAATTCCGATGCAATTTCTGTGTTTCATCGTCAATAAGAAGGTCCAAGGGATACAGTAATCCTTAAGTGAAGCATCAGAAACTATAACTAGGGTTACAGGAATGGTTCAAAACATAGACAGTTAGAAAAGTCAGTCGTCTTGTACTTAAGTCGGCATTGTCCCTTTTCTATTTAATTCCGATGGAATTTCTGTGCTTCATCGTCAATAAGAAGGTCAGACTGATACAGTAAACCTGAAGTGAAGCATCCGAATCTATAATTAGTGTCACAGGAATGGTTCAAAACATAGTCAGTATGAAGAGTCATTCTTTTTGTACTTAAGTCGGCATTGTGCCTTTTGTGTTTAATTCCGATGCAATTTCTGTGTTTCATCGTCAATAAGAAGGTCCAAGGGATACAGAACACCTGAAGTGAAGAATCGGAATCTATAACTAGTGTCATAGGAATGGTTCAAAACATAGACAGTAAGAAGAGTCAGTCTTCTTGTACCTGAGTCGGTATTGTGGCTTTTGTATTTAATTCCGATGCAATATCTGTGTTTTATCGTCAATAAGAAGGTCCAAGGTATACAGTAAACCTGGAGTGTAGCATCGGATTCTATAACTAGTGTCATAGGAATGGTTCAAAACATAGACAGTAAGAAGAGTCAGTGTTTGTGTACTTAAGTCGGCATTTTGCCTTTTGTATTTAATTCCGATGCAATTTCTGTGTTTCATCGTCAATAAGAATGTCCAAGGGATACAGTAAATCTGAGGTGAAGCATCGGAATCTATAACTAGTGTCACAGGAATGGTTCAAACCATAGTCATTAAGAAGAGTCAGAGTTCTTGTACTTAAGTCGGCATTATGCCCATTGTATTTAATTCCGATGCAATTTCTGTGTTTCATCGTCAATAACAAGGTCCAAGGGATACAGTAAACCTGGAGTGAAGCATCGGAATCTATAACTAGTGTCAATGGAATGGTTCAAAACATAGACAGTAAGAAGAGTCAATCTTCTTGTACTTATGTCGGCATTGTGCCTTTTGTATTTAATTCCGATGCAATTTCTGTGTTTCATCGTCAATAAGAAGGTCCAAGGGATACAGTAAACCTGGAGTGAAGCATCGGAATCTATAACTAGTGTCACAGGATTGGCTCAAAACATAGACAGTAAGAAGAGTCAGTCTACTTGTAATTAAGTCGGCATTGTGCCTTTTGTATTTAATTCCGATGCAATTTCTTTGTTTCATCGTCAATAAGAAGATCAGAGGGATACAGTAAACCTGGAGTGAAGCATCGGAATCTATAACTAGAGTCACAGTAATGGTTCAAAACATAGTCAGTAAGAAGAGTCAGTCTTCTTGTACTTAAGTCGGCATTGTGCCTTTTGTATTTAATTCCGATGCAATTTCTGTGTTTCATCGTCAATAAGAAGGTCCAAGGGATACAGTAAACCTCAAGTGAAGCTTCTTAATTAATAACTAGTGTCACAGGATTGGTTCAAAACAAAGTCAGTAGTAAGAGTAGGTCTTCATGTACTTAAGTCGGCATTATGCCTTTTCTATTTAATTCCGATGCAATTTCTGCGTTACATCGTCAATAAAAAGATGCAAGGGATACAGTAAACTTGAAGTGAAGCATCGGAATCTACAACTAATGTCACAGGAATGGTTCAGACCATAGTCATTAAGAAGAGTCAGTCTTCTTGTACTTAAGTCGGCATTGTGCCCATTGTATTTAATTCCGATGCAATTTCTGTGTTTCATCATCAATAACAAGGTCCAAGGGATACAGTAATCCTGGAGTGAAGCACCGGAATCTATAACTAGTGTCACAGGATTGGTTCAAAACATAGACAGTAAGAAGAGTCAGTCTTCTTGTACTTAAGTCGGTATTGTGGCTTTTGTGTTTAATTCCGATGCGATTTCTGTGTTTCATCGTCAATAAGAGGGTCCAAGGGATACAGTAAACCTGGAGAGTAGCAACGGAATCTATAACTAGTGTCACAGGAATGGTTCAAAACATAGACTGTTAGAAGAGTCAGTCTTCGTGTATTTAAGTCGGCATTTTCCCTTTTGTATTTAATTCCGATGCAATTTCTGTGTTTCATCATCAATAAGAATGTCCAAGGGATACAGTAAACCTGAGGTGAAGCATCGGAATCTATAACTAGTGTCACAGGAATGGTTCAAACCATAGTCATTAAGAAGAGTCAGTCTTCTTGTACTTAAGTCAGCATTATGCCCATTGTATTTAATTCCGATGCAATTTCTGTGTTTCATCGTCAATAAGAAGGTCCAAGGGATACAGTAATCCTGGAGTGAAGCACCGGAATCTATAACTAGTGTCACAGGATTGGTTCAAAACATAGACAGTAAGAAGAGTCAGTCTTCTTGTACTTAAGTCGGTATTGTGGCTTTTGTATTTAATTCCGGTGCAATTTCTGTGTTTCATCGTCAATAAGAAGGTCCAAGGGATACAGTAATCCTTAAGTGAAGCATCGGAAACTATAACTAGTGTCACAGGAATGGTTCAAAACATAGACAGTTAGAAAAGTCAGTCGTCTTGTACTTAAGTCGTCATTGTACCTTTTCTATTTAATTCCGATGCAATTACTGTGTTTCATCGTCAATAAGAAGGTCAGACTGATACAGTAAACCCGAAGTGAAGCATCCGAATCTATAACTAGTGTCACAGGAATGGTTCATCACATAGTCAGTAAAATGAGTCAGTCTTTTTGTACTTAAGTCGGCATTGTGCCTTTTGTGTTTAATTCAGATGCAATTTCTGTGTTTCATCGTCAATAAGAAGGTCCAAGGGATACGGAAAACCTGAAGTGAAGCATCGGAATCTATAACTAGTGTCACAGGATTGGTTCAAAACATAGACAGTAAGAAGAGTCAGTCTTCTTGTACTTAAGTCGGTATTGTGGCTTTTGTGTTTAATTCCGATGCGATTTCT
Organism: Schistocerca serialis cubense; assembly: GCF_023864345.2. Classification (NCBI taxonomy): domain Eukaryota; kingdom Metazoa; phylum Arthropoda; class Insecta; order Orthoptera; family Acrididae; genus Schistocerca; species Schistocerca serialis. The sequence goes on along the minus strand of NW_026047584.1, from coordinate 5,823,135 downwards.
GTGTTTCATCGTCAATAAGAGGGTCCAAGGGATACAGTAAACCTGGAGAGTAGCAACGGAATCTATAACTAGTGTCACAGGAATGGTTCAAAACATAGACTGTTAGAAGAGTCAGTCTTCGTGTATTTAAGTCGGCATTTTCCCTTTTGTATTTAATTCCGATGCAATTTCTGTGTTTCATCATCAATAAGAATGTCCAAGGGATACAGTAAACCTGAGGTGAAGCATCGGAATCTATAACTAGTGTCACAGGAATGGTTCAAACCATAGTCATTAAGAAGAGTCAGTCTTCTTGTACTTAAGTCAGCATTATGCCCATTGTATTTAATTCCGATGCAATTTCTGTGTTTCATCGTCAATAAGAAGGTCCAAGGGATACAGTAAACCAAAAGTGAAGCATCGGAATCTATAACTAGTGTCACAGGAATGGTTCAAAACAAAGTCAGTAAGAAGAGTCAGTCTTCTTTTCCTTATGTCGGCATTGTGCTTTTGTATTTAATTCCGATGCAATTTCTGTGTTTCATCGTCAATAAGAATGTCCAAGGGATACAGTAAACCTGGAGTGTAGCATCGGAATCTATAACTAGTGTCACAGGAATGGTTCAAAACATAGACAGTAAGAAGAGTTAGTCTTCGTGTACTTAAGTCGGCATTGTGCCTTTTTTATTTAATTCCGATGCAATTTCTGTGTTTCATCGTCAAGAAGAAGATCCAAGGGATACAATAAACCTGAAGTGAAGCATCGGAATCTATAACTAATGTCACAGGAATGGTTCAAAACATAGTCAGTAAGAAGAGTCAGTCTTCTTGTACTTAAGTCGGCATTGTGCCTTTTGTATTTAATTCCGATGCAATATCTGTGTTTCATCGTCAAAAAGAAGGTCCAAGGGATACAGTAAACCTGAAGTGAGCTTCGGAATCTGTAGCTAGTGTCACAGAAATGGTTCAAAACATAGTCAGTAAGAAGGGTCAGTCATTTTGTACTTAAGTCGGCATTGAGCCTTTTTTGTTTAATTCCGATGCAATTTCTGTGTTTCATCGTCAATAAGAAGGTCCAATGGATACGGTAAACCTGAAGTGAAGCATCGGAATCTATAGTTAGTGTCACAGGAATGATTCAAAACATAGACACTAAGAAGAGTCAGTCTTCTTGTACTTAAGTCGGCATTGTGCCTTTTGTATTTAATTCCGATGCAATTTCTGTGTTTCATCGTCAATAAGAAGATCAGAGGGATACAGTAAACCTGAAGTGAAGCATCGGAATCTATAACTAGTGTCACAGGAATGGTTCAAAACATTTACAGTAGGAAGAGTCAGTCTTCTTGTACTTAAGTCGGCATTGAGCCTTTTTTATTTAATTCCGATGCAATTTCTGTGTTTCATCGTCAATAAGAAGATCCAAGGGATACAATAAACCTGGAGTGAAGCATCGGAATCAATATCTAGTGTCACAGGAATGGTTTTAATATAGACAGTAAGAGAAGTCAGTCTTCTTGTACTTAAGTCGGAATTGTGCCTTTTGTATGTAATTCCGATGCAATTTCTGTGTTTCATCGTCAATAAGAAGGTCCAAGTGAAACAGTAGACCTGAATTTAAGCATCAGAATCTATAACTAGTGTCACGGGAATGGTTCAAAACATAGACAGTAAGAAGAGTCAGTCTTCTTGTACTTAAGTCGGCATTGTGCCTTTTGTATTTCATTCCGATGCAATTTCTTTGTGTCATCGGCAATAAGGTCAGAGGGATACAGTAAACCTGAAGTGAAACATCGGAATCTATAACTAGTGTCACAGTAATGGTTCAAAACATAGACAGTAGGAAGAGTCAGTCTTCTTGTACTTAAGTCGGCATTAAGCCTTTTGTATTTAATTCCGATGCAATTTCTGTGTTTCATCGTCAATAAGAAGGTCCAAGGGATACAGTAAACCTGGAAAGAAGCATCGGAATCTATAACTAGTGTCGCAGGAATGGTTCAAAACATAGACAGTAAGAAGAGTCAGTCTTCTTGTACTTAAGTCGGCATTGTGCCTTTTGTATGTAATTCCGATGCAATTTCTGTGTTTCATCGTCAACAAGAAGGTCCAAGTGATACAGTAAACCTCAAGTGAAGCATCGGAATCAATAACTAGTGTCACAGGAATGGTTCAAAACATAGTCAGTAGGAAGAGTCGGTCTTCATGTACTTAAGTCGGTATTGTGCCTTTTGTATTTAATTCCGATGCAATTTCTGTGTTTCATCGTCAATAAGAAGATGCAAGGGATACAGTAAACTTGAAGTGAAGCATCGGAATCTTTAACTAGTGTCACAGGAATGGTTCAAAACATAGACAGTAGGAAGAGTCAGTCTTCTTGTACTTAAGTCGGCATTGTGCTTTTTGTATTTAATTCCGATGCAATTTCTGTGTTTCATTGGCAATAAGAAGGTCAAAGGGATACAGAAAACCTGAAGTGAATCATCGGAATCTATAACTAGTGTCACAGGAATGGTTCAAAACATAGACAGTAGGAAGAGTCAGTTTTCTTGTACTTAAGTCGGCATTGTGCCTTTTGTTCTTTATTCCGATGCAATATCTGTGTTTCATCGTCAAAAAGAAGGTCCAAGGGATACAGTAAACCTGAAGTGAGCATCGGAATCTATAACTAGTGTCACAGAAATGGTTCAAAACATAGTCAGTAAGAAGGATCAGTCATTTTGTACTTAAGTCGGCATTGAGCCTTTTTTGTTTAATTCCGATGCAATTTCTGTGTTTCATCGTCATCAGGAAGGTCCAATGGATACGGTAATCCTGAAGTGAAGCATCGGAATCTATAGTTAGTGTCACAGGAATGGTTCAAAACATAGACACTAAGAAGAGTCAGTCTTCTTGTACTTAAGTCGGCATTGTGCCTTTTGTATTTAATTCCGATGCAATTTCTGTGTTTCATCGTCAATAAGAAGATCAGAGGGATACAGTAAACCTAAAGTGAAGCATCAGAATCTATAACTAGTGTCACAGGAATGGTTCAAAACATTTACAGTAGGAAGAGTCAGTCTTCTTGTACTTAAGTCGGCATTGAGCCTTTTTTAATTAATTCCGATGCAATTTCTGTGTTTCATCGTCAATAAGAAGATCCAAGGGATACAATAAACCTGAAGTGAAGCATCGGAATCTATAACTAATGTCACAGGAATGGTTCAAAACATAGTCAGTAGGAAGAGTCGGTCTTCATGTACTTAAGTCGGCATTGTGCCTTTTGTATTTAATTCCGATGCAATTTCTGTGTTTCATCGTCAATAAGAAGATGCAAGGGATACAGTAAACTTGAAGTGAAGCATCGGAATCTATAACTAGTGTCACAGGAATGGTTCAAAACATAGACAGTAGGAAGAGTCAGTCTTCTTGTACTTAAGTCGGCATTGTGCTTTTTGTATTTATTTCCGATGCAATTTCTGTGTTTCATCGTCAATAAGAAGGTCAAAGGGATACAGAAAACCTGAAGTGAATCATCGGAATCTATAACTAGTGTCACAGGAATGGTTCAAAACATAGACAGTAGGAAGAGTCAGTCTTCTTGTACTTAAGTCGGCATTGTGCCTTTTGTTTTTTATTCCGATGCAATTTCTGTGTTTCATCGTCAATAAGAAGGTCCAAGGGATACAGTAATCCTTAAGTGAAGCATCGGAATCTAGAACTAGTGTCACAGGAATGGTTCAAAACATAGATAGTTAGAAACGTCAGTCGTCTTGTAAATAAGTCGGCATTGTGCCTTTTCTATTTAATTCCGATGCAATTTCTGTGTTTCATCGTCAATAAGAAGATGCAAGGGATACAGTAAACTTGAAGTGAAGCATCGGAATCTATAACTAGTGTCACAGGAATGGTTCAAAACATAGTCAGTATGAAGAGTCAGTCTTTTTGTACTTAAGTCTGTATTGTGCCTTTTGTATTTAATTCCGATGCAATTTCTGTGTTCATCGTCAATAAGAAGGTCCAAGGGATACAGGAAACCTGAAGTGAAGCATCGGAATCTATAACTAGTGTCACAGGAATGGTTCAAAACTTAGTCAGTAAGAAGAGTCAGTCTTTTTGTACTTAAGTCGGCATTGTGCCTTTTGTGTTTAATTTCGATGCAATTTCTGTGTTTCATCGTCAATAAGTAGATCCAAGGGATACAGTAAACCTAAAGTGAAGCATCGGAATCTATAACTAGTGTCACAGGATTGGTTCAAAACATAGACAGTAAGAAGAGTCAGTCTACTTGTACTTAAGTCGGCATTGTGCCTTTTGTATTTAATTCCGATGCAATTTCTTTGTTTCATCCTCAATAAGAAGATCAGAGGGATACAGTAAACCTGGAGTGAAGCATCGGAATCTATAACGAGAGTCACAGTAATGGTTCAAAACATAGTAAGGAGAGTCGGTCTTCATGTACTTAAGTCGGAATTGTGGCTTTTGTATTTAATTCCGATGCAATTTCTGTTTTTCATCGTCAATAAGAATGTCCAAGGGATACAGTAAACCTGGAGTGTAGCATCGGAATCTATAACTAGTGTCACAGGAATGGTTCAAAACATAGACAGTAAGAAGAATCAGTCTTCGTGTACTGAAGTCGGCATTTTGCCTTTTGTATTTAATTCCGATGCAATTTCTGTGTTTCATCGTCAATACGAATGTCCAAGGGATACAGTAAATCTGAGGTGAAGCATCTGAATCTATAACTAGTGTCACAGAAATGGTTCAAACCATAGTCATTAAGAAGAGTCAGTCTTCTTGTACTTAAGTCGGCATTGTGCCCTTTGTATTTAATTCCGATGCAATTTCTGTGTTTCATCGTCAATAACAAGGTCCAAGGGATACAGTAAACCTGGAAAGAAGCATCGGAATCTATAACTAGTGTCAATGGAATGGTTCAAAACATAGACAATAAGAAGAGTCAGTCTTCTTGTACTTAAGTCGGCATTGTGCCTTTTGTAATTAATTCCGATGCAGTTTCTGTGTTTCATCGTCAATAAGAAGGTCAGAGGGATACAGTAAACCTGAAGTGAAGCATAGGAATCTATAGCTAGTGTCACAGAAATCGTTCAAAACATAGTCAGTACGAAGAGTCAGTCATCATGTCCTGAAGACGGCATTGTGCCTCTTGTATTTGATTCCGATGAAATTGCTGTGTTTCATCGTCAATAAGAAGGTCCAAGGGATACAGTAAACCTGGAGTGAAGCATCGCAATCTATAACTAGTGTCGCAGGAATGGTTCAAAACGTAGACAGTAAGAAGAGTTAGTCTTCTTGTATTTAAGTCGGCATTGTGCCTTTTGTATTTAATTCCGATGCAATTTCTGTGTTTCATCGTCAATAAGGAGGTCCAAGGGATACAGTAAACCTCAAGTGAAGCATCGGAATCTATAACTAGTGTCAGAGGAATGGTTCAAAACATAGTCAGTAAGGAGAGTCGGTCTTCATGTACTTAAGTCGGCATTGTGATTTTTGTATTTAATTCCGATGCAATTTCTGTGTTTCATCGTCAATAAGAAGATCCAAGGTATACAGTAAACCCAAAGTGAAGCATGGGAATCTATAACTGGTGTCACATGAATGGTTCAAATTATAGACAGTAGGAAGAGTCAGTCTTCTTGTACTTAAGTCGGCCTTGTGCCTTTTGTATTTAATTCCGATGCAATTTCTGTGTTTCATCGTCAACAAGAAGGTCCAAGGGATACAGTAAACCTGAAGTGAAGCATCGGAATCAATAACTAGTGTCACAGGAATGGTTCAAAACAAAGTCAGTAAGAAGAGTCAGTCTTCTTGTGCTTATGTCGGCATTGTGCCTATTGTATTTAATTCCGATGTAATTTCTGTGTTTCATCGTCAATAAGAAGGTCCAAGGGATACAGTAAACCTGGAGTGTAGTATCGGAATCTATAACTAGCGTCACAGGAATGGTTCAAAACATAGACAGTTAGAAGAGTCAGTCTTCGTGTACTTAATTCGGCATCTTGCCTTTTGTATTTAATTCCGATGTAATTTCTGTGTTTCATCGTCAAAAAGAAGGTCCAAGGGATACAGTAAACCTGAAGTGAGCATCGGAATCTATAACTAGTGTCACAGAAATGGTTCAAAACATAGTCAGTAAGAAGGGGCAGTCATTTTGTACTTAAGTCGGCATTGAGCCTTTTTTGTTTAATTCCGATGCAATTTCTGTGTTTCATCGTCAATAAGAAGTTCCAATGGATACGGTAAACCTGAAGTGAAGCATCGGAATCTATAGTTAGTGTCACAGGTATGGTTCAAAACATAGACACTAAGAAGAGTCAGTCTTCTTGTACTTAAGTCGGCATTGTGCCTTTTGTATTTAATTCCGATGCAATTTCTGTGTTTCATCGTCAATAAGAAGATCAGAGGGATACAGTAAATCTGAAGTGAAGCATCGGAATCTATAACTAGTGTCACAGGAATGGTTCAAAACATTTACAGTAGGAAGAGTCAGTCTTCTTGTACTTAAGTCGGCATTGTGGCTTTTTTATTTAATTCCGATGCAATTTCTGTGTTTCATCGTCAATAAGAAGGTCAAAGGGATACAGAAAACCTGAAGTGAATCATCGGAATCTATAACTAGTGTCACAGGAATGATTCAAAACATAGACAGTAGGAAGAGTCAGTTTTCTTGTACTTAAGTCGGCATTGTGCCTTTTGTTCTTTATTCCGATGCAATATCTGTGTTTCATCGTCAAAAAGAAGGTCCAAGGGATACAGTAAACCTGAAGTGAGCATCGGAATCTATAACTAGTGTCACAGAAATGGTTCAAAACATAGTCAGTAAGAAGGGTCAGTCATTTTGTACTTAAGTCGGCATTGAGCCTTTTTTGTTTAATTCCGATGCAATTTCTGTGTTTCATCGTCATCAAGAAGGTCCAATGGATACGGTAATCCTGAAGTGAAGCATCGGAATCTATAGTTAGTGTCACAGGAATGGTTCAAAACATAGACACTAAGAAGAGTCAGTCTTCTTGTACTTAAGTCGGCATTGTGCCTTTTGTATTTAATTCCGATGCAATTTCTGTGTTTCATCGTCAATAAGAAGATCAGAGGGATACAGTAAACCTAAAGTGATGCATCAGAATCTATAACTAATGTCACAGGAATGGTTCAAAACATTTACAGTAGGAAGAGTCAGTCTTCTTGTACTTAAGTCGGCATTGAGCCTTTTTTATTTAATTCCGATGCAATTTCTGTGTTTCATCGTCAATAAGAAGATCCAAGGGATACAATAAACCTGAAGTGAAGCATCGGAATCTATAACTAATGTCACAGGAATGGTTCAAAACATAGTCAGTAGGAAGAGTCGGTCTTCATGTACTTAAGTCGGCATTGTGCCTTTTGTATTTAATTCCGATGCAATTTTTGTGTTTCATCGTCAATAAGAAGATGCAAGGGATACAGTAAACTTGAAGTGAAGCATCGGAATCTATAACTAGTGTCACAGGAATGGTTCAAAACATAGTCAGTATGAAGAGTCAGTCTTTTTGTACTTAAGTCTGTATTGTGCCTTTTGTATTTAATTCCGATGCAATTTCTGTGTTCATCGTCAATAAGAAGGTCCAAGGGATACAGGAAACCTGAAGTGAAGCATCGGAATCTATAACTAGTGTCACAGGAATGGTTCAAAACTTAGTCAGTAAGAAGAGTCAGTCTTTTTGTACTTAAGTCGGCATTGTGCCTTTTGTGTTTAATTTCGATGCAATTTCTGTGTTTCATCGTCAATAAGTAGATCCAAGGGATACAGTAAACCTAAAGTGAAGCATCGGAATCTATAACTAGTGTCACAGGATTGGTTCAAAACATAGACAGTAAGAAGAGTCAGTCTACTTGTACTTAAGTCGGCATTGTGCCTTTTGTATTTAATTCCGATGCAATTTCTTTGTTTCATCCTCAATAAGAAGATCAGAGGGATACAGTAAACCTGGAGTGAAGCATCGGAATCTATAACGAGAGTCACAGTAATGGTTCAAAACATAGTAAGGAGAGTCGGTCTTCATGTACTTAAGTCGGAATTGTAGCTTTTGTATTTAATTCCGATGCAATTTCTGTTTTTCATCGTCAATAAGAATGTCCAAGGGATACAGTAAACCTGGAGTGTAGCATCGGAATCTATAACTAGTGTCACAGGAATGGTTCAAAACATAGACAGTAAGAAGAATCAGTCTTCGTGTACTGAAGTCGGCATTTTGCCTTTTGTATTTAATTCCGATGCAATTTCTGTGTTTCATCGTCAATAACAAGGTCCAAGGGATACAGTAAACCTGGAGTGAAGCATCGGAATCTATAACTAGTGTCAATGGAATGGTTCAAAACATAGACAGTAAGAAGAGTCAGTCTTCTTGTACTTAAGTCGGCATTGTGCCTTTTGTAATTAATTCCGATGCAGTTTCTGTGTTTCATCGTCAATAAGAAGGTCAGAGGGATACAGTAAACCTGAAGTGAAGCATAGGAATCTATAGCTAGTGTCACAGAAATCGTTCAAAACATAGTCAGTACGAAGAGTCAGTCATCATGTCCTGAAGACGGCATTGTGCCTCTTGTATTTGATTCCGATGAAATTGCTGTGTTTCATCGTCAATAAGAAGGTCCAAGGGATACAGTAAACCTGGAGTGAAGCATCGCAATCTATAACTAGTGTCGCAGGAATGGTTCAAAACGTAGACAGTAAGAAGAGTTAGTCTTCTTGTATTTAAGTCGGCATTGTGCCTTTTGTATTTAATTCCGATGCAATTTCTGTGTTTCATCGTCAATAAGGAGGTCCAAGGGATACAGTAAACCTCAAGTGAAGCATCGGAATCTATAACTAGTGTCAGAGAAATGGTTCAAAACATAGTCAGTAAGGAGAGTCGGTCTTCATGTACTTAAGTCGGCATTGTGATTTTTGTATTTAATTCCGATGCAATTTCTGTGTTTCATCGTCAATAAGAAGATCCAAGGTATACAGTAAACCCAAAGTGAAGCATGGGAATCTATAACTGGTGTCACATGAATGGTTCAAATTATAGACAGTAGGAAGAGTCAGTCTTCTTGTACTTAAGTCGGCCTTGTGCCTTTTGTATTTAATTCCGATGCAATTTCTGTGTTTCATCGTCAACAAGAAGGTCCAAGGGATACAGTAAACCTGAAGTGAAGCATCGGAATCAATAACTAGTGTCACAGGAATGGTTCAAAACAAAGTCAGTAAGAAGAGTCAGTCTTCTTGTGCTTATGTCGGCATTGTGCCTATTGTATTTAATTCCGATGTAATTTCTGTGTTCCATCGTCAATAAGAAGGTCCAAGGGATACAGTAAACCTGGAGTGTAGTATCGGAATCTATAACTAGCGTCACAGGAATGGTTCAAAACATAGACAGTTAGAAGAGTCAGTCTTCGTGTACTTAAGTCGGCATCTTGCCTTTTGTATTTAATTCCGATGCAATTTCTGTGTTTCATCGTCAAAAAGAAGGTCCAAGGGATACAGTAAACCTGAAGTGAGCATCGGAATCTATAACTAGTGTCACAGAAATGGTTCAAAACATAGTCAGTAAGAAGGGGCAGTCATTTTGTACTTAAGTCGGCATTGAGCCTTTTTTGTTTAATTCCGATGCAATTTCTGTGTTTCATCGTCAATAAGAAGGTCCAATGGATACGGTAAACCTGAAGTGAAGCATCGGAATCTACAGTTAGTGTCACAGGTATGGTTCAAAACATAGACACTAAGAAGAGTCAGTCTTCTTGTACTTAAGTCGGCATTGTGCCTTTTGTATTTAATTCCGATGCAATTTCTGTGTTTCATCGTCAATAAGAAGATCAGAGGGATACAATAAATCTGAAGTGAAGCATCGGAATCTATAACTAGTGTCACAGGAATGGTTCAAAACATTTACAGTAGGAAGAGTCAGTCTTCTTGTACTTAAGTCGGCATTGTGGCTTTTTTATTTAATTCCGATGCAATTTCTGTGTTTCATCGTCAATAAGAAGGTCAAAGGGATACAGAAAACCTGAAGTTAATCATCGGAATCTATAACTAGTGTCACAGGAATGATTCAAAACATAGACAGTAGGAAGAGTCAGTTTTCTTGTACTTAAGTCGGCATTGTGCCTTTTGTTCTTTATTCCGATGCAATATCTGTGTTTCATTGTCAAAAAGAAGGTCCAAGGGATACAGTAAACCTGAAGTGAGCATCGGAATCTATAACTAGTGTCACAGAAATGGTTCAAAACATAGTCAGTAAGAAGGGTCAGTCATTTTGTACTTAAGTCGGCATTGAGCCTTTTTTGTTTAATTCCGATGCAATTTCTGTGTTTCATCGTCATCAAGAAGGTCCAATGGATACGGTAATCCTGAAGTGAAGCATCGGAATCTATAGTTAGTGTCACAGGAATGGTTCAAAACATAGACACTAAGAAGAGTCAGTCTTCTTTTACTTAAGTCGGCATTGTGCCTTTTGTATTTAATTCCGATGCAATTTCTGTGTTTCATCGTCAATAAGAAGATCAGAGGGATACAGTAAACCTAAAGTGATGCATCAGAATCTATAATTAGTGTCACAGGAATGGTTCAAAACATTTACAGTAGGAAGAGTCAGTCTTCTTGTACTTATGTCGGCATTGAGCCTTTTTTATTTAATTCCGATGCAATTTCTGTGTTTCATCGTCAATAAGAAGATCCAAGGGATACAATAAACCTGAAGTGAAGCATCGGAATCTATAACTAATGTCACAGGAATGGTTCAAAACATAGTCAGTAGGAAGAGTCGGTCTTCATGTACTTAAGTCGGCATTGTGCCTTTTGTATTTAATTCCGATGCAATTTTTGTGTTTCATCGTCAATAAGAAGATGCAAGGGATACAGTAAAGTTGAAGTGAAGCATCGGAATCTATAACTAGTGTCACAGGAATGGTTCAAAACATAGACAGTAGGAAGAGTCAGTCTTCTTGTACTTAAGTCGGCATTGTGCTTTTTGTATTTATTTCCGATGCAATTTCTGTGTTTCATCGTCAATAAGAAGGTCAAAGGGATACAGAAAACCTGAAGTGAATCATCGAATGCTATAACTAGTGTCACAGGAATGGTTCAAAACATAGACAGTAGGAAGAGTCAGTCTCCTTGTACTTAAGTCGGCATTGTGCCTTTTGTTTTTTATTCCGATGCAATTTCTGTGTTTCATCGTCAATAAGAAGGTCCAAGGGATACAGTAATCCTTAAGTGAAGCATCGGAATCTATAACTAGTGTCACAGGAATGGTTCAAAACATAGACAGTTAGAAAAGTCAGTCGTCTTGTAAATAAGTCGGCATTGTGCCTTTTCTATTTAATTCCGATGCAATTTCTGTGTTTCATCGTCAATAAGAAGATGCAAGGGATACAGTAAACTTGAAGTGAAGCATCGGAATCTATAACTAGTGTCACAGGAATGGTTCAAAACATAGTCAGTATGAAGAGTCAGTCCTTTTGTACTTAAGTCTGTATTGTGCCTTTTGTATTTAATTCCGATGCAATTTCTGTGTTCATCGTCAATAAGAAGGTCCAAGGGATACAGGAAACCTGAAGTGAAGCATCGGAATCTATAACTAGTGTCACAGGAATGGTTCAAAACATAGTCAGTAAGAAGAGTCAGTCTTTTTGTACTTAAGTCGGCATTGTGCCTTTTGTGTTTAATTTCGATGCAAATTCTGAGTTTTATCGTCAATAAGTAGATCCAAGGGATACAGTAAACCTAAAGTGAAGCATCGGAATCTATAACTAGTGTCACAGGATTGGTTCAAAACATAGACAGTAAGAAGAGTCAGTCTACTTGTACTTAAGTCGGCATTGTGCCTTTTGTATTTAATTCCGATGCAATTTCTTTGTTTCATCCTCAATAAGAAGATCAGAGGGATACAGTAAACCTGGAGTGAAGCATCGGAATCTATAACGAGAGTCACAGTAATGGTTCAAAACATAGTAAGGAGAGTCGGTCTTCATGTACTTAAGTCGGAATTGTGGCTTTTGTATTTAATTCCGATGCAATTTCTGTTTTTCATCGTCAATAAGAATGTCCAAGGGATACAGTAAACCTGGAGTGTAGCATCGGAATCTATAACTAGTGTCACAGGAATGGTTCAAAACATAGACAGTAAGAAGAATCAGTCTTCGTGTACTGAAGTCGGCATTTTGCCTTTTGTATTTAATTCCGATGCAATTTCTGTGTTTCATCGTCAATACGAATGTCCAAGGGATACAGTAAATCTGAGGTGAAGCATCTGAATCTATAACTAGTGTCACAGAAATGGTTCAAACCATAGTCATTAAGAAGAGTCAGTCTTCTTGTACTTAAGTCGGCATTGTGCCCTTTGTATTTAATTCCGATGCAATTTCTGTGTTTCATCATCAATAACAAGGTCCAAGGGATACAGTAAACCTGGAGTGAAGCATCGGAATCTATAACTAGTGTCAATGGAATGGTTCAAAACATAGACAGTAAGAAGAGTCAGTCTTCTTGTACTTAAGTCGGCATTGTGCCTTTTGTATTTAATTCCGATGCAGTTTCTGTGTTTCATCGTCAATAAGAAGGTCAGAGGGATACAGTAAACCTGAAGTGAAGCATAGGAATCTATAGCTAGTGTCACAGAAATCGTTCAAAACATAGTCAGTACGAAGAGTCAGTCATCATGTCCTGAAGACGGCATTGTGCCTCTTGTATTTGATTCCGATGAAATTGCTGTGTTTCATCGTCAATAAGAAGGTCCAAGGGATACAGTAAACCTGGAGTGAAGCATCGCAATCTATAACTAGTGTCGCAGGAATGGTTCAAAACGTAGACAGTAAGAAGAGTTAGTCTTCTTGTATTTAAGTCGGCATTGTGCCTTTTGTATTTAATTCCGATGCAATTTCTGTGTTTCATCGTCAATAAGGAGGTCCAAGGGATACAGTAAACCTCAAGTGAAGCATCGGAATCTATAACTAGTGTCAGAGGAATGGTTCAAAACATAGTCAGTAAGGAGAGTCGGTCTTCATGTACTTAAGTCGGCATTGTGATTTTTGTATTTAATTCCGATGCAATTTCTGTGTTTCATCGTCAATAAGAAGATCCAAGGTATACAGTAAACCCGAAGTGAAGCATGGGAATATATAACTGGTGTCACATGAATGGTTCAAATTATAGACAGTAGGAAGAGTCAGTCTTCTTGTACTTAAGTCGGCCTTGTGCCTTTTGTATTTAATTCCGATGCAATTTCTGTGTTTCATCGTCAACAAGAAGGTCCAAGGGATACAGTAAACCTGAAGTGAAGCATCGGAATCAATAACTAGTGTCACAGGAATGGTTCAAAACAAAGTCAGTAAGAAGAGTCAGTCTTCTTGTGCTTATGTCGGCATTGTGCCTTTTGTATTTAATTCCGATGTAATTTCTGTGTTTCATCGTCAATAAGAAGGTCCAAGGGATACAGTAAACCTGGAGTGTAGTATCGGAATCTATAACTAGCGTCACAGGAATGGTTCAAAACATAGACAGTTAGAAGAGTCAGTCTTCGTGTACTTAAGTCGGCATCTTGCCTTTTGTATTTAATTCCGATGCAATTTCTGTGTTTCATCGTCAAAAAGAAGGTCCAAGGGATACAGTAAACCTGAAGTGAGCATCGGAATCTATAACTAGTGTCACAGAAATGGTTCAAAACATAGTCAGTAAGAAGGGGCAGTCATTTTGTACTTAAGTCGGCATTGAGCCTTTTTTGTTTAATTCCGATGCAATTTCTGTGTTTCATCGTCAATAAGAAGGTCCAATGGATACGGTACACCTGAAGTGAAGCATCGGAATCTATAGTTAGTGTCACAGGAATGGTTCAAAACATAGACACTAAGAAGAGTCAGTCTTCTTGTACTTAAGTCGGCATTGTGCCTTTTGTATTTAATTCCGATGCAATTTCTGTGTTTCATCGTCAATAAGAAGATCAGAGGGATACAGTAAATCTGAAGTGAAGCATCGGAATCTATAACTAGTGTCACAGGAATGGTTCAAAACATTTACAGTAGGAAGAGTCAGTCTTCTTGTACTTAAGTCGGCATTGTGGCTTTTTTATTTAATTCCGATGCAATTTCTGTGTTTCATCGTCAATAAGAAGGTCAAAGGGATACAGAAAACCTGAAGTGAATCATCGGAATCTATAACTAGTGTCACAGGAATGGTTCAAAACATAGACAGTAGGAAGAGTCAATTTTCTTGTACTTAAGTCGGCATTGTGCCTTTTGTTCTTTATTCCGATGCAATATCTGTGTTTCATCGTCAAAAAGAAGGTCCAAGGGATACAGTAAACCTGAAGTGAGCATCGGAATCTATAACTAGTGTCACAGAAATGGTTCAAAACATAGTCAGTAAGAAGGGTCAGTCATTTTGTACTTAAGTCGGCATTGAGCCTTTTTTGTTTAATTCCGATGCAATTTCTGTGTTTCATCGTCATCAAGAAGGTCCAATGGATACGGTAATCCTGAAGTGAAGCATCGGAATCTATAGTTAGTGTCACAGGAATGGTTCAAAACATAGACACTAAGAAGAGTCAGTCTTCTTGTACTTAAGTCGGCATTGTGCCTTTTGTATTTAATTCCGATGCAATTTCTGTGTTTCATCGTCAATAAGAAGATCAGAGGGATACAGTAAACCTAAAGTGATGCATCAGAATCTATAACTAGTGTCACAGGAATGGTTCAAAACATTTACAGTAGGAAGAGTCAGTCTTCTTGTACTTAAGTCGGCATTGAGCCTTTTTTATTTAATTCCGATGCAATTTCTGTGTTTCATCGTCAATAAGAAGATCCAAGGGATACAATAAACCTGAAGTGAAGCATCGGAATCTATAACTAATGTCACAGGAATGGTTCAAAACATAGTCAGTAGGAAGAGTCGGTCTTCATGTACTTAAGTCGGCATTGTGCCTTTTGTATTTAATTCCGATGCAATTTCTGTGTTTCATCGTCAATAAGAAGATGCAAGGGATACAGTAAACTTGAAGTGAAGCATCGGAATCTATAACTAGTGTCACAGGAATGGTTCAAAACATAGACAGTAGGAAGAGTCAGTCTTCTTGTACTTAAGTCGGCATTGTGCTTTTTGTATTTATTTCCGATGCAATTTCTGTGTTTCATCGTCAATAAGAAGGTCAAAGGGATACAGAAAACCTGAAGTGAATCATCGGAATCTATAACTAGTGTCACAGGAATGGTTCAAAACATAGACAGTAGGAAGAGTCAGTCTTCTTGTACTTAAGTCGGCATTGTGCCTTTTGTTTTTTATTCCGATGCAATTTCTGTGTTTCGTCGTCAATAAGAAGGTCCAAGGGATACAGTAATCCTTAAGTGAAGCATCGGAATCTATAACTAGTGTCACAGGAATGGTTCAAAACATAGACAGTTAGAAAAGTCAGTCGTCTTGTAAATAAGTCGGCATTGTGCCTTTTCTATTTAATTCCGATGCAATTTCTGTGTTTCATCGTCAATAAGAAGATGCAAGGGATACAGTAAACTTGAAGTGAAGCATCGGAATCTATAACTAGTGTCACAGGAATGGTTCAAAACATAGTCAGTATGAAGAGTCAGTCCTTTTGTACTTAAGTCTGTATTGTGCCTTTTGTATTTAATTCCGATGCAATTTCTGTGTTCATCGTCAATAAGAATGTCCAAGGGATACAGGAAACCTGAAGTGAAGCATCGGAATCTATAACTAGTGTCACAGGAATGGTTCAAAACATAGTCAGTAAGAAGAGTCAGTCTTTTTGTACTTAAGTCGGCATTGTGCCTTTTGTGTTTAATTTCGATGCAATTTCTGTGTTTCATCGTCAATAAGTAGATCCAAGGGATACAGTATACCTAAAGTGAAGCATCGGAATCTATAACTAGTGTCACAGGATTGGTTCAAAACATAGACAGTAAGAAGAGTCAGTCTACTTGTACTTAAGTCGGCATTGTGCCTTTTGTATTTAATTCCGATGCAATTTCTTTGTTTCATCCTCAATAAGAAGATCAGAGGGATACAGTAAACCTGGAGTGAAGCATCGGAATCTATAACGAGAGTCACAGTAATGGTTCAACACATAGTAAGGAGAGTCGGACTTCATGTACTTAAGTCGGAATTGTGGCTTTTGTATTTAATTCCGATGCAATTTCTGTTTTTCATCGTCAATAAGAATGTCCAAGGGATACAGTAAACCTGGAGTGTAGCATCGGAATCTATAACTAGTGTCACAGGAATGGTTCAAAACATAGACAGTAAGAAGAATCAGTCTTCGTGTACTGAAGTCGGCATTTTGCCTTTTGTATTTAATTCCGATGCAATTTCTGTGTTTCATCGTCAATACGAATGTCCAAGGGATACAGTAAATCTGAGCTGAAGCATCTGAATCTATAACTAGTGTCACAGAAATGGTTCAAACCATAGTCATTAAGAAGAGTCAGTCTTCTTGTACTTAAGTCGGCATTGTGCCCTTTGTATTTAATTCCGATGCAAATTCTGTGTTTCATTGTCAATAACAAGGTCCAAGGGATACAGTAAACCTGGAGTGAAGCATCGGAATCTATAACTAGTGTCAATGGAATTGTTCAAAACATAGACAGTAAGAAGAGTCAGTCTTCTTGTACTTAAGTCGGCATTCTGCCTTTTGTATTTAATTCCGATGCAGTTTCTGTGTTTCATCGTCAATAAGAAGGTCAGAGGGATACAGTAAACCTGAAGTGAAGCATAGGAATCTATAGCTAGTGTCACAGAAATCGTTCAAAACATAGTCAGTACGAAGAGTCAGTCATCATGTCCTGAAGACGGCATTGTGCCTCTTGTATTTGATTCCGATGAAATTGCTGTGTTTCATCGTCAATAAGAAGGTCCAAGGGATACAGTAAACCTGGAGTGAAGCATCGCAATCTATAACTAGTGTCGCAGGAATGGTTCAAAACGTAGACAGTAAGAAGAGTTAGTCTTCTTGTATTTAAGTCGGCATTGTGCCTTTTGTATTTAATTCCGATGCAATTTCTGTGTTTCATCGTCAATAAGGAGGTCCAAGGGATACAGTAAACCTCAAGTGAAGCATCGGAATCTATAACTAGTGTCAGAGGAATGGTTCAAAACATAGTCAGTAAGGAGAGTCGGTCTTCATGTACTTAAGTCGGCATTGTGATTTTTGTATTTAATTCCGATGCAATTTCTGTGTTTCATCGTCAATAAGAAGATCCAAGGTATACAGTAAACACGAAGTGAAGCATGGGAATCTATAACTGGTGTCACATGAATGGTTCAAATAATAGACAGTAGGAAGAGTCAGTCTTCTTGTACTTAAGTCGGCCTTGTGCCTTTTGTATTTAATTCCGATGCAATTTCTGTGTTTCATCGTCAACAAGAAGGTCCAAGGGATACAGTAAACCTGAAGTGAAGCATCGGAATCAATAACTAGTGTCACAGGAATGGTTCAAAACAAAGTCAGTAAGAAGAGTCAGTCTTCTTGTGCTTATGTCGGCATTGTGCCTTTTGTATTTAATTCCGATGTAATTTCTGTGTTTCATCGTCAATAAGAAGGTCCAAGGGATACAGTAAACCTGGAGTGTAGTATCGGAATCTATAACTAGCGTCACAGGAATGGTTCAAAACATAGACAGTTAGAAGAGTCAGTCTTCGTGTACTTAAGTCGGCATCTTGCCTTTTGTATTTAATTCCGATGCAATTTCTGTGTTTCATCGTCAAAAAGAAGGTCCAAGGGATACAGTAAACCTGAAGTGAGCATCGGAATCTATAACTAGTGTCACAGAAATGGTTCAAATCATAGTCAGTAAGAAGGGGCAGTCATTTTGTACTTAAGTCGGCATTGAGCCTTTTTTGTTTAATTCCGATGCAATTTCTGTGTTTCATCGTCAATAAGAAGTTCCAATGGATACGGTAAACCTGAAGTGAGGCATCGGAATCTATAGTTAGTGTCACAGGAATGGTTCAAAACATAGACACTAAGAAGAGTCAGTCTTCTTGTACTTAAGTCGGCATTGTGCCTTTTGTATTTAATTCCGATGCAATTTCTGTGTTTCACCGTCAATAAGAAGATCAGAGGGATACAGTAAATCTGAAGTGAAGCATCGGAATCTATAACTAGTGTCACAGGAATGGTTCAAAACATTTACAGTAGGAAGAGTCAGTCTTCTTGTACTTAAGTCGGCATTGTGGCTTTTTTATTTAATTCCGATGCAATTTCTGTGTTTCATCGTCAATAAGAAGGTCCAAGGGATACAGTGCACCTGAAGTGAATCATCGGAATCTATAACTAGTGTCACAGGAATGGTTCAAAACATAGACAGTAAGAAGATTCAGTCTTCTTGAACTTAAGTCGGTATTGTGGCTTTTGTAATTAATTCCGGTGCAATTTCTGTGTTTCATCGTCAATATGAAGGTCCAAGGGATACAGTAAACCTGAAGTCAAGCATCGGAATCTATAACTAGTGTCACAGGAATGGTTCAAAACATAGACAGTAAGAAGAGTTAGTCTTCTTGTACTTAAGTCTGCATTGTGCCTTTTCTATTTAATTCCGATGCAATTTCTTTGTTTCATCGTCAATAAGAAGATCCCAGGGATTCAATACCTGAAGTGAAGCATCGGAATCTATAACTAGTGTCACAGGAATGGTTCAAAACATAGTCAGTAAGAAGAGTCAGTCTTCTTGTACTTAAGTCGGCATTGTGCCTTTTGTATTTAATTCCGATGCAATTTCTGTGTTTCATCGTCAATAAGAAGGTCCGAGGGATACAGTAAACCTGGAGTGAAGCATCGGAATCAATAACTAGTGTCACAGGAATGGTTCAAAACATAGACAGTAGGAAGAGTCAGTCTTCTTGTACTTAAGTCGGCATTGTGTTTTTGTATTTAATTCCGATGCAATTTCGGTGTTTCATCGTCAATAAGAAGATCAGAGGGATACAGTAAACCTGGAGTGAAGCATCGGAATCTATAACTAGAGTCACAGTAATGGTTCAAAACATAGTCAGTAGGGAGAGTCGGTCTTCATGTACATAAGTCGGAATTGTGGTTTTTGTATTTAATTCCGATGCAATTTCTGTGTTTCATCGTCAATAAGGAGGTCCAAGGGATACAGTAAACCTCAAGTGAAGCATCGGAATCTATAACTAGTGTCAGAGGAATGGTTCAAAACATAGTCAGTAAGGAGAGTCGGTCTTCATGTACTTAAGTCGGCATTGTGATTTTTGTATTTAATTCCGATGCAATTTCTGTGTTTCATCGTCAATAAGAAGATCCAATGTATACAGTAAACCCGAAGTGAAGCATGGGAATCTATAACTGGTGTCACATGAATGGTTCAAATAATAGACAGTAGGAAGAGTCAGTCTTCTTGTACTTAAGTCGGCCTTGTGCCTTTTGTATTTAATTCCGATGCAATTTCTGTGTTTCATCGTCAACAAGAAGGTCCAAGGGATACAGTAAACCTGAAGTGAAGCATCGGAATCAATAACTAGTGTCACAGGAATGGTTCAAAACAAAGTCAGTAAGAAGAGTCAGTCTTCTTGTGCTTATGTCGGCATTGTGCCTTTTGTATTTAATTCCGATGTAATTTCTGTGTTTCATCGTCAATAAGAAGGTCCAAGGGATACAGTAAACCTGGAGTGTAGTATCGGAATCTATAACTAGCGTCACAGGAATGGTTCAAAACATAGACAGTTAGAAGAGTCAGTCTTCGTGTACTTAAGTCGGCATCTTGCCTTTTGTATTAAATTCCGATGCAATTTCTGTGTTTCATCGTCAAAAAGAAGGTCCAAGGGATACAGTAAACCTGAAGTGAGCATCGGAATCTATAACTAGTGTCACAGAAATGGTTCAAATCATAGTCAGTAAGAAGGGGCAGTCATTTTGTACTTAAGTCGGCATTGAGCCTTTTTTGTTTAATTCCGATGCAATTTCTGTGTTTCATTGTCAATAAGAAGTTCCAATGAATACGGTAAACCTGAAGTGAAGCATCGGAATCTATAGTTAGTGTCACAGGAATGGTTCAAAACATAGACACTAAGAAGAGTCAGTCTTCTTGTACTTAAGTCGGCATTGTGCCTTTTGTATTTAATTCCGATGCAATTTCTGTGTTTCATCGTCAATAAGAAGATCAGAGGGATACAGTAAATCTGAAGTGAAGCATCGGAATCTATAACTAGTGTCACAGGAATGGTTCAAAACATTTACAGTAGGAAGAGTCAGTCTTCTTGTACTTAAGTCGGCATTGTGGCTTTTTTATTTAATTCCGATGCAATTTCTGTGTTTCATCGTCAATAAGAAGGTCCAAGGGATACAGTGCACCTGAAGTGAATCATCGGAATCTATAACTAGTGTCACAGGAATGGTTCAAAACATAGACAGTAAGAAGATTCAGCCTTTCGAACTTAAGTCGGTATTGTGGCTTTTGTAATTAATTCCGGTGCAATTTCTGTGTTTCATCGTCAATATGAAGGTCCAAGGGATACAGTAAACCTGAAGTCAAGCATCGGAATCTATAACTAGTGTCACAGGAATGGTTCAAAACATAGACAGTAAGAAGAGTTAGTCTTCTTGTACTTAAGTCTGCATTGTGCCTTTTCTATTTAATTCCGATGCAATTTCTTTGTTTCATCGTCAATAAGAAGATCCCAGGGATTCAATAAACCTGAAGTGAAGCATCGGAATCTATAACTAGTGTCACAGGAATGGTTCAAAACATAGTCAGTAAGAAGAGTCAGTCTTCTTGTACTTAAGTCGGCATTGTGCCTTTTGTATTTAATTCCGATGCAATTTCTGTGTTTCATCGTCAATAAGAAGGTCCGAGGGATACAGTAAACCTGGAGTGAAGCATCGGAATCAATAACTAGTGTCACAGGAATGGTTCAAAACATAGACAGTAGGAAGAGTCAGTCTTCTTGTACTTAAGTCGGCATTGTGTTTTTGTATTTAATTCCGATGCAATTTCGGTGTTTCATCGTCAATAAGAAGATCAGAGGGATACAGTAAACCTGGAGTGAAGCATCGGAATCTATAACTAGAGTCACAGTAATGGTTCAAAACATAGTCAGTAGGGAGAGTCGGTCTTCATGTACATAAGTCGGAATTGTGGTTTTTGTATTTAATTCCGATGCAATTTCTGTGTTTCATCGTCAATACGAATGTCCAAGGGATACAGTAAACCTGAGGTGAAGCATCTGAATCTATAACTAGTGTCACAGGAATGGTTCAAACCATAGTCATTAAGAAGAGTCAGTCTTCTTGAACTTAAGTCGGCATTGTGCCCATTGTATTTAATTCCGATGCAATTTCTGTGTTTCATCGTCAATAACAAGGTCCAAGGGATACAGTAAACCTGGAGTGAAGCATCGGAATCTATAACTAGTGTCAATGGAATGGTTCAAAACATAGACAGTAAGAAGAGTCAGTCTTCTTGTACTTAAGTCGGCATTGTGCCTTTTGTATTTAATTCCGATGCAATTTCTGTGTTTCATCGTCAATAACGAGTTCCAAGGGATACAGTAAACCTCAAGTGAAGCATCGGAATCTATAACTAGTGTCAGAGGAATGGTTCAAAACATAGTCAGTAAGGAGAGTCGGTCTTCATGTACTTAAGTCGGCATTGTGCCTTTTGTATTTAATTCCGATGCAATTTCTGTGTTTCATCGTTAATAAGAAGATCAAAGGTATACAGTAAACCTGAAGTGAAGCATCGGAATCTATAACTAGTGTCACATGAATGGTTCAAATTATAGACAGTAGGAAGAGTCAGTCTTCTTGTACTTAAGTCGGCCTTGTGCCTTTTGTATTTAATTTCGATGCAATTTCTGTGTTTCATCGTCACAAGAAGGTCCAAGGGATACAGTAAACCTGAAGTGAAGCATCGGAATCAATAACTAGTGTCACAGGAATGGTTCAAAACAATGTCAGTAAGAAGAGTCAGTCTTCTTGTTCTTATGTCGGCATTGTGCCTTTTGTATTTAATTCCGATGCAAATTCTGTGTTTCATCGTCAATAAGAAGGTCCAAGGGATACAGTAAACCTGGAGTGTAGTATCGGAATCTATAACTAGCGTCACAGGAATGGTTCTAAACATAGACAGTTAGAAGAGTCAGTCTTCGTGTACTTAAGTCGGCATCTTGCCTTTTGTATTTAATTCCGATGCAATTTCTGTGTTTAATCGTCAATAAGAAGGTCCAAGGGATACAGTAAACCTGGAGTAAAGCATCAGAATCTATAACTAGTGTCGCAGGAATGGTTCAAACATAGACAGTAAGAAGAGTCAGTCTGCTTGTACTTAAGTCGGCATTGTGCCTTTTGTATTTAATTCCGATGCAATTTCTGTGTTTCATTGTCAATAAGAAGGTCCAAGGGATACAGTAAACCTCAAGTGAAGCATCGGAATCAATAACTAGTGTCACAGGAATGGTTCAAAACATAGTCAGTAGGAAGAGTCGGTCTTCATGTACTTAAGTTGGCATTGTGCCTTTTGTATTTAATTCCGATGCAATTTCTGTGTTACATCGTCAATAAGAAGATGCAAGGTATACAGTAAACTTAAAGTGAAGCATCGGAATATATAACTAGTGTCACAGGAATGGTTCAAAACATAGACAGTAGGAAGAGTCAGTCTTCTTGTACTTAAGTCGGCATTGTGCTTTTTGTATTTAATTCCGATGCAATTTCTGTGTTTCATCGCCTTAAGAAGGTCAGAGGGATACAGTAAACCTGAAGTGAAGCATCGGAAACTATAGCTAGTATCACAGGAATGTTTAAAAACATAGTCAGTACGTAGAGTCAGTCTTCATGTCCTGAAGTCGGCAGTGTGCCTTTTGTATTTGATTCCGATGCAATTTCTGTGTTTCATCGTCAATAAGAAGGTCCAAGGGATACAGTAAACCTCAAGTGAAGCATCGGAATCAATAACTAGTGTCACAGGAATGGTTCAAAACATAGTCAGTAGGAAGAGTCGGTCTTCATGTACTTCAGTCGGCATTGTGCCTTTTGTATTTAATTCCGATGCAATTTCTGTGTTTCATCGTCAATAAGAAGATCCAAGGGATACAGTAAACCTGAAGTGAAGCATCGGAATCTATAACTAGTGGCACATGAACGGTTCAAAATATAGACAGTAGGAAGTGTCAGTCTTCTTGTACTTAAGTCGGCATTGTGCCTTTTGTATTTAATTCCGATGCAATTTCTGTGTTTAATCGTCAATAAGAAGGTCCAAGGGATACAGTAAACCTGGAGTGAAGCATCAGAATCTATAACTAGTGTCGCAGGAATGGTTCAAACATAGACAGTAAGAAGAGTCAGTCTGCTTGTACTTAAGTCGGCATTGTGCCTTTTGTATTTAATTCCGATGCAATTTCTGTGTTTCATTGTCAATAAGAAGGTCCAAGGGATACAGTAAACCTCAAGTGAAGCATCGGAATCAATAACTAGTGTCACAGGAATGGTTCAAAACATAGTCAGTAGGAAGAGTCGGTCTTCATGTACTTAAGTTGGCATTGTGCCTTTTGTATTTAATTCCGATGCAATTTCTGTGTTTCATCGTCAATAAGAAGATGCAAGGTATATAGTAAACTTAAAGTGAAGCATCGGAATATATAACTAGTGTCACAGGAATGGTTCAAAACATAGACAGTAGGAAGAGTCAGTCTTCTTGTACTTAAGTCGGCATTGTGCTTTTTGTATTTGATTCCGATGCAATTTCTGTGTTTCATCGTCCATAAGTAGGTCAAAGGGATACAGAAAACCTGAAGTGAATCATCGGAATCTATAACTAGTGTCACAGGAATAGTTCAAAACATAGACAGTAGGAAGAGTCAGTCTTCTTGTACTTAAGTTAACATTGTGCTTTTGTATTTTATTCCGATACAATTTCTGTGTTTCATCGTCAATAAGAAGGTCCAAGGGATACAGTAATCCTTAAGAGAAGCATCGGAATCTATAACTAGTGTCACAGGAATGGTTCAAAACATAGACAATTAGAAAAGTCAGTCGTCCTGTACATAAGTCGGCATTGTGCCTTTTGTGTTTAATTCCGATGCAATTTCTGTGTTTCATCGTCAATAAGAAGGTCCAAGGGATACGGTAAACCTGAAGTGAAGCATCGGAATCTATAACTAGTGTCACAGGAATGTTTCAAAACATTTACAGTAAGAAGAGTCAGTATTCTTGTACTTAAGTCGGCATTGTGCCTTTTGTATTTAATTCCGATGCAATTTCTGTGTTTCATCGTCAATAAGAAGGTCCAAGGGATACAGTGCACCTGAAGTGAAGCATCGGAATCTATAACTAGTGTCACAGGAATGGTTCAAAACATAGTCAGTAAAAAGAGTCAGTCTTCTTGTACTTAAGTCGGCATTGTGCTATTTGTATTTAATTCCTATGCAATTTCTGTGTTTCATCGTCAATAAGATGGTCTGAGGGATACAGTAAACCTGAAGTGAGCATCGTAATCTATAACTAGTGTCACAGGAATGGTTCAAAACATAGTCAGTATGAAGAGTCAGTCTTTTTGTACTTAAGTCGGTATTGTGCCTTTTGTGTTTAATTCCGATGCAATTTCTGTGTTCATCGTCAATAAGAAAGTCCAAGGGATACAGGAAACCTGAAGTGAAGCATCGGAATCTATAACTAGTGTCACAGGAATGGTTGAAAACATAGACAGTGAGAAGAGTCAGTCTTCTTGAACTTAAAACGGCATTGTGCATGTTGTATTTAATTCCGATGCAATTTCTGTGTTTCATGGTCAATAACAAGGTCCAACGGATACAGTAAACCTGGAGTGAAGCATCGGAATCTATAACTAGTGTCAATGGAATGGTTCAAAACATAGACAGTAAGAAGAGTCAGTCTTCTTGTACTTAAGTCGGCATTGTGCCTTTTGTATTTAATTCCGATGCAGTTTCTGTGTTTCATCGTCAATAAGAAGGTCAGAGGGATACAGTAAACCTGAAGTGAAGCATCGGAATCTATAGCTAGTGTCACAGGAACCGTTCAAAACACAGTCAGTACGAAGAGTCAGTCATCATGTCCTGAAGTCGGCATTGTGCCTCTTGTATTTGATTCCCATGCAATTTCTGTGTTTCATCGTCAATAAGAAGGTCCAAGGGATACAGTAAACCTGGAGTGAAGCATCGGAATCTATAACTAGTGTCGCAGGAATGGTTCAAAACGTAGACATTAAGAAGAGTTAGTCTTCTTGTACTTAAGTCGGCATTGTGCCTTTTGTATTTAATTCCGATGCAATTTCTGTGTTTCATCGTCAATAAGAAGGTCCAAGGGATACAGTAAAAATCAAGTGAAGCATCGGAATCTTTAACTAGTGTCAGAGGAATGATTCAAAACATAGTCAGTAGGGAGAGTCAGTCTTCTTGTACTTAAGTCGGCATTGTGCCTTTTGTATGTAATTCCGATGCAATTTCTGTGTTTCATCGTCAATAAGAAGGTCCGAGGGATACAGTAAACCTGGAGTGAAGCATCGGAATCAATAACTTGTGTCACAGGAATGGTTTTAAAATAGACAGTAAGAGGAGTCAGTCTTCTTGTACTTAAGTCGGAATTGTGCCTTTTGTATTTAATTCCGATGCAATTTCTGTGTATCATCGTCAATAAGAAGGTCCAAGTGATACAGTAGACCTGAATTGAAGCATCGGAATCTATAACTAGTGTCACAGGAATGGATCAAAACATAGACAGTAAGAAGAGGCAGTCTTCTTGTACTTAAGTCGGCATTGTGCCTTTTGTATTTAATTCCGATGCAATTTCTGTGTTTCATCGTCAAAAAGAAGGTCAGAGGGATACAGTAAGCCTGAAGTGAAGCATCAGAATCTATAACTAGAGTCTCAGGAATGGTTCAAATCATAGTCAGTAAGAAGAGTCAGTCTTCTTGAACTAAAGTCGGCATTGTGCCTTTTGTATTTAATTCCGATGCAATTTCTGTGTTTCACCGTCAATAAGAAGGTCAGAGGGATACAGTAATCCTGAAGTGAAGCATCGGAATCTATAACTAGTTTCACAGGAATGGTCAAAACATAGACAGTAGGAAGAGTCAGTCTTCTTGTACCTAACTCGTCATTGTGCCTTTTGTATTTAATTTCGATGCAATTTCTTTGTTTCATCGGCAATAAGGTCAGAGGGATACAGTGAACCTGAAGTGAAACATCGGAATCTATAACTAGTGTCACAGGAATGGTTCAAAACATAGACAGTAGGAAGAGTCAGTCTTCTTGTACTTAAGTCGGCATTGTGCCTTTTGTATTTAATTCCGATGCAATTTCTGTGTTTCATCGTCAATAAGAAGGTCCAAGGGATACAGTAAACCTGGAGTGAAGCATCGGAATCTATAACTAGTGTCGCAGGAATGGTTCAAAACATAGACAGTAAGAAGAGTCAGTCTTCTTGTACTTAAGTCGGCATTGTGCCTTTTGTATTTAATTCCGATGCAATTTCTGTGTTTCATCGTCAACAAGAAGGTCCAAGGGATGCAGTAAACATCAAGTGAAGCATCGGAATTAATAACTTGTGTCACAGGAATGGTTCAAAACATAGTCAGTAGGAAGAGTCGGTCTTCATGTACTTAAGTCGGCATTGTGCCTTTTGTATTTAATTCCGATGCAATTTCTGTGTTTCATCGCCAATACGAATGTCCAAGGGATACAGTAAACCTGAGGTGAAGCATCTGAATCTATAACTAGTGTCACAGGAATGGTTCAAACCATAGTCATTAAGAAGAGTCAGTCTTCTTGAACTTAAGTCGGCATTGTGCCCATTGTATTTAATTCCGATGCAATTTCTGTGTTTCATCGTCAATAACAAGGTCCAAGGGATACAGTAAACCTGGAGTGAAGCATCGGAATCTATAACTAGTGTCGCAGGAATGGTTCAAAACGTAGACAGTAAGAACAGTTAGTCTTCTTGTACTTAAGTCGGCATTGTGCCTTTTGTATTTAATTCCGATGCAATTTCTGTGTTTCATCGTCAATAACGAGTTCCAAGGGATACAGTAAACCTCAAGTGAAGCATCGGAATCTATAACTAGTGTCAGAGGAATGGTTCAAAACATAGTCAGTAAGGAGAGTCGGTCTTCATGTACTTAAGTCGGCATTGTGCCTTTTGTATTTAATTCCGATGCAATTTCTGTGTTTCATCGTCAATAAGAAGATCCAAGGTATACAGTAAACCTGAAGTGAAGCATCGGAATCTATAACTGGTGTCACATGAATGGTTCAAATTATAGACAGTAGGAAGAGTCAGTCTTCTTGTACTTAAGTCGGCCTTGTGCCTTTTGTATTTAATTTCGATGCAATTTCTGTGTTTCATTGTCACAAGAAGGTCCAAGGGATACAGTAAACCTGAAGTGAAGCATCGGAATCAATAACTAGTGTCACAGGAATGGTTCAAAACAAAGTCAGTAAGAAGAGTCAGTCTTCTTGTGCTTATGTCGGCATTGTGCCTTTTGTATTTAATTCCGATGCAATTTCTGTGTTTCATCGTCAATAAGAAGGTCCAAGGGATACAGTAAACCTGGAGTGTAGTATCGGAATCTATAACTAGCGTCACAGGAATGGTTCAAAACATAGACAGTTAGAAGAGTCAGTCTTCGTGTACTTAAGTCGGCATCTTGCCTTTTGTATTTAATTCCGATGCAATTTCTGTGTTTCATCGTCAAAAAGAAGGTCCAAGGGATACAGTAAACCTGAAGTGAGAATCTGAATCAATAACTAGTGTCAATGGAATGGTTCAAAACATAGACAGTAAGAAGAGTCAGTCTTCTTGTACTTAAGTCGGCATTGTGCCTTTTCTATTTAATTTC
Organism: Schistocerca serialis cubense; assembly: GCF_023864345.2. NCBI lineage: Eukaryota > Metazoa > Arthropoda > Insecta > Orthoptera > Acrididae > Schistocerca > Schistocerca serialis. The sequence continues at coordinate 5,795,337 of NW_026047584.1, read as the reverse complement.
GATGCAATTTCTGTGTTTCATCGCCTTAAGAAGGTCAGAGGGATACAGTAAACCTGAAGTGAAGCATCGGAAACTATAGCTAGTATCACAGGAATGTTTCAAAACATAGTCAGTACGAAGAGTCAGTCTTCATGTCCTGAAGTCGGCAGTGTGCCTTTTGTATTTGATTCCGATGCAATTTCTGTGTTTCATCGTCAATAAGAAGGTCCAAGGGATACAGTAAACCTCAAGTGAAGCATCGGAATCAATAACTAGTGTCACAGGAATGGTTCAAAACATAGTCAGTAGGAAGAGTCGGTCTTCATGTACTTAGGTCGGCATTGTGCCTTTTGTATTTAATTCCGATGCAATTTCTGTGTTTCATCGTCAATAAGAAGATCCATGGGATACAGTAAACCTGAAGTGAAGCATCGGAATCTATAACTAGTGGCACATGAACGGTTCAAAATATAGACAGTAGGAAGTGTCAGTCTTCTTGTACTTAAATCGGGATTGTGCCTTTTGTATTTAATTCCGATGCACTTTCTGTGTTTAATCGTCAATAAGAAGGTCCAAGGGATACAGTAAACCTGGAGTGAAGCATCAGAATCTATAACTAGTGTCGCAGGAATGGTTCAAAACATAGACAGTAAGAAGAGTCAGTCTGCTTGTACTTAAATCGGCATTGTGCCTTTTGTATTTAATTCCGATGCAATTTCTGTGTTTCATCGTCAATAAGAAGGTCCAAGGGATGCAGTAAACCTCAAGTGAAGCATCGGAATCAATAACTAGTGTCACAGGAATGGTTCAAAACATAGTCAGTAGGAAGAGTCGGTCTTCATGTACTTAAGTCGGCATTGTGCCTTTTGTATTTAATTCCGATGCAATTTCTGTGTTTAATCGTCAATAAGAAGATGCAAGGGATACAGTAAACTTAATGTGAAGCATCGGAATATATAACTAGTGTCACAGGAATGGTTCAAAACATAGACAGTAGGAAGAGTCAGTCTTCTTGTACTTAAGTCGGCATTGTGCTTTTTGTATTTAATTCCGATGCAATTTCTGTGTTTCATCATCCATAAGTAGGTCAAAGGGATACAGAAAACCTGAAGTGAATCATCGGAATCTATAACTAGTGTCACAGGAATAGTTCAAAACATAGACAGTTGGAAGAGTCAGTCTTCTTGTACTTAAGTTGGCATTGTGCCTTTTGTATTTTATTCCGATACAATTTCTGTGTTTCATCGTCAATAAGAAGGTCCAAGGGATACAGTAAACCTCAAGTGAAGCATCGGAATCAATAACTAGTGTCACAGGAATGGTTCAAAACATAGTCAGTAGGAAGAGTCGGTCTTCATGTACTTAAGTCGGCATTGTGCCTTTTCTATTTAATTCCGATGCAATTTCTGTGTTTCATCGCCAATAAGAAGGTCAGACTGATACAGTATACCTGAAGTGAAGCATCGGAATCAATAACTAGTATCACAGGAATGGTTGAAAACATAGACAGTGAGAAGAGTCAGTCTTCTTGAACTTAAAACGGCATTGTGCATGTTGTATTTAATTCCGATGCAATTTCTGTGTTTCATGGTCAATAACAAGGTCCAACGGATACAGTAAACCTGGAGTGAAGCATCGGAATCTATAACTAGTGTCAATGGAATGGTTCAAAACATAGACAGTAAGAAGAGTCAGTCTTCTTGTACTTAAGTCGGCATTGTGCCTTTTGTATTTCATTCCGATGCAGTTTCTGTGTTTCATCGTCAATAAGAAGGTCAGAGGGATACAGTAAACCTGAAGTGAAGCATCGGAACCTATAGCTAGTGTCACAGGAACCGTTCAAAACACAGTCAGTACGAAGAGTCAGTCATCATGTCCTGAAGTCGGCATTGTGCCTCTTGTATTTGATTCCCATGCAATCTCTGTGTTTCATCGTCAATAAGAAGGTCCAAGGGATACAGTAAACCTGGAGTGAAGCATCGGAATCTATAACTAGTGTCGCAGGAATGGTTCAAAACGTAGACAGTAAGAAGAGTTAGTCTTCTTGTACTTAAGCCGGCATTGTGCCTTTTGTATTTAATTCCGATGCAATTTCTGTGTTTCATCGTCAATAAGAAGGTCCAAGGGATACAGTAAAAATCAAGTGAAGCATCGGAATCTTTAACTAGTGTCAGAGGAATGGTTCAAAACATAGTCAGTAGGGAGAGTCAGTCTTCTTGTACTTAAGTCGGCATTGTGCCTTTTGTATTTAATTCCGATGCAATTTCTGTGTTTCATCGTCAATAAGAAGGTCCGAGGGATACAGTAAACCTGGAGTGAAGCATCGGAATCAATAACTAGTGTCACAGGAATGGTTTTAAAATAGACAGTAAGAGGAGTCAGTCTTCTTGTACTTAAGTCGGAATTGTGCCTTTTGTATTTAATTCCGATGCAATTTCTGTGTATCATCGTCAATAAGAAGGTCCAAGTGATACAGTAGACCTGAATTGAAGCATCGGAATCAATAACTAGTGTCACAGGAATGGATCAAAACATAGACAGTAAGAAGAGGCAGTCTTCTTGTACTTAAGTCGGCATTGTGCCTTTTGTATTTAATTCCGATGCAATTTCTGTGTTTCATCGTCAAAAAGAAGGTCAGAGGGATACAGTAAGCCTGAAGTGAAGCATCAGAATCTATAACTAGAGTCACAGGAATGGTTCAAATCATAGTCAGTAAGAAGAGTCAGTCTTCTTGAACTAAAGTCGGCATTGTGCCTTTTGTATTTAATTCCGATGCAATTTCTGTGTTTCACCGTCAATAAGAAGGTCAGAGGGATACAGTAATCCTGAAGTGAAGCATCGGAATCTATAACTAGTTTCACAGGAATGGTCAAAACATAGACAGTAGGAAGAGTCAGTCTTCTTGTACCTAAGTCGGCATTGTGCCTTTTGTATTTAATTTCGATGCAATTTCTTTGTTTCATCGGCAATAAGGTCAGAGGGATACAGTAAACCTGAAGTGAAACATCGGAATCTATAACTAGTGTCACAGGAATGGTTCAAAACATAGACAGTAGGAAGAGTCAGTCTTCTAGTACTTAAGTCAGCATTGTGCCTTTTGTATTTAATTCCGATGCAATTTCTGTGTTTCATCGTCAATAAGAAGGTCCAAGGGATGCAGTAAACCTCAAGTGAAGCATCGGAATTAATAACTAGTGTCACAGGAATGGTTCAAAACATAGTCAGTAGGAAGAGTCGGTCTTCATGTACTTAAGTCGGCATTGTGCCTTTTGTATTTAATTCCGATGCAATTTCTGTGTTTCATCGTCAATAAGAGGATGCAAGGGATACAGTAAACTCGAAGTCAAGCATCGGAATCTATAACTAGTGTCACAGGAATGGTTCAAAACATAGACAGTAGGAAGAGTCAGTCTGCTTGTACTTAAGTCGGCATTGTGTTTTTCTATTTAATTCCGATGCAATTTCTGTGTTTCATCGTCAATAAGAAGATCAGAGGGATACAGTAAACCTGGAGTGAAGCATCGGAATCTATAACTAGAGTCACAGTAATGGTTCAAAACATAGTCAGTAGGGAGAGTCGGTCTTCATGTACATAAGTTGGAATTGTGGCTTTTGTATTTAATTCCGATGCAATTTCTGTGTTTCATCGCCAATACGAATGTCCAAGGGATACAGTAAACCTGAGGTGAAGCATCTGAATCTATAACTAGTGTCACAGGAATGGTTCAAACCATAGTCATTAAGAAGAGTCAGTCTTCTTGAACTTAAGTCGGCATTGTGCCCATTGTATTTAATTCCGATGCAATTTCTGTGTTTCATCGTCAAAAAGAAGGTCAGAGGGATACAGTAAGCCTGAAGTGAAGCATCAGAATCTATAACTAGAGTCACAGGAATGGTTCAAATCATAGTCAGTAAGAAGAGTCAGTCTTCTTGAACTAAAGTCGGCATTGTGCCTTTTGTATTTAATTCCGATGCAATTTCTGTGTTTCACCGTCAATAAGAAGGTCAGAGGGATACAGTAATCCTGAAGTGAAGCATCGGAATCTATAACTAGTTTCACAGGAATGGTCAAAACATAGACAGTAGGAAGAGTCAGTCTTCTTGTACCTAAGTCGGCATTGTGCCTTTTGTATTTAATTTCGATGCAATTTCTTTGTTTCATCGGCAATAAGGTCAGAGGGATACAGTAAACCTGAAGTGAAACATCGGAATCTATAACTAGTGTCACAGGAATGGTTCAAAACATAGACAGTAGGAAGAGTCAGTCTTCTAGTACTTAAGTCAGCATTGTGCCTTTTGTATTTAATTCCGATGCAATTTCTGTGTTTCATCGTCAATAAGAAGGTCCAAGGGATGCAGTAAACCTCAAGTGAAGCATCGGAATTAATAACTAGTGTCACAGGAATGGTTCAAAACATAGTCAGTAGGAAGAGTCGGTCTTCATGTACTTAAGTCGGCATTGTGCCTTTTGTATTTAATTCCGATGCAATTTCTGTGTTTCATCGTCAATAAGAGGATGCAAGGGATACAGTAAACTCGAAGTCAAGCATCGGAATCTATAACTAGTGTCACAGGAATGGTTCAAAACATAGACAGTAGGAAGAGTCAGTCTGCTTGTACTTAAGTCGGCATTGTGTTTTTCTATTTAATTCCGATGCAATTTCTGTGTTTCATCGTCAATAAGAAGATCAGAGGGATACAGTAAACCTGGAGTGAAGCATCGGAATCTATAACTAGAGTCACAGTAATGGTTCAAAACATAGTCAGTAGGGAGAGTCGGTCTTCATGTACATAAGTTGGAATTGTGGCTTTTGTATTTAATTCCGATGCAATTTCTGTGTTTCATCGCCAATACGAATGTCCAAGGGATACAGTAAACCTGAGGTGAAGCATCTGAATCTATAACTAGTGTCACAGGAATGGTTCAAACCATAGTCATTAAGAAGAGTCAGTCTTCTTGAACTTAAGTCGGCATTGTGCCCATTGTATTTAATTCCGATGCAATTTCTGTGTTTCATCGTCAATAACAAGGTCCAAGGGATACAGTAAACCTGGAGTGAAGCATCGGAATCTATAACTAGTGTCAATGGAATGGTTCAAAACATAGACAGTAAGAAGAGTCAGTCTTCTTGTACTTAAGTCGACTTTGTGCCTTTTGTATTTAATTCCGATGCAGTTTCTGTGTTTCATCGTCAATAAGAGGGTCAGAGGGATACAGTAAACCTGAAGTGAAGCATCGGAATCTATAGCTAGTGTCACAGGAATCGTTCAAATCATAGTCTGTACGAAGAGTCAGTCATCATGTCCTGAAGACGGCATTGTGCCTCTTGTATTTGATTCCGATGCAATTACTGTGTTTCATCGTCAATAAGAAGGTCCAAGGGAGACAGTAAACCTGGAGTGAAGCATCGGAATCTATAACTAGTGTCGCAGGAATGGTTCAAAACGTAGACAGTAAGAACAGTTAGTCTTCTTGTACTTAAGTCGGCATTGTGCCTTTTGTATTTAATTCCGATGCAATTTCTGTGTTTCATCGTCAATAACGAGTTCCAAGGGATACAGTAAACCTCAAGTGAAGCATCGGAATCTATAACTAGTGTCAGAGGAATGGTTCAAAACATAGTCAGTAAGGAGAGTCGGTCTTCATGTACTTAAGTCGGCATTGTGCCTTTTGTATTTAATTCCGATGCAATTTCTGTGTTTCATCGTCAATAAGAAGATCCAAGGTATACAGTAAACCTGAAGTGAAGCATCGGAATCTATAACTGGTGTCACATGAATGGTTCAAATTATAGACAGTAGGAAGAGTCAGTCTTCTTGTACTTAAGTCGGCCTTGTGCCTTTTGTATTTAATTTCGATGCAATTTCTGTGTTTCATCGTCACAAGAAGGTCCAAGGGATACAGTAAACCTGAAGTGAAGCATCGGAATCAATAACTAGTGTCACAGGAATGGTTCAAAACAAAGTCAGTAAGAAGTTTCAGTCTTCTTGTGCTTATGTCGGCATTGTGCCTTTTGTATTTAATTCCGATGCAATTTCTGTGTTTCATCGTCAATAAGAAGGTCCAAGGGATACAGTAAACCTGGAGTGTAGTATCGGAATCTATAACTAGCGTCACAGGAATGGTTCAAAACATAGACAGTTAGAAGAGTCAGTCTTCGTGTACTTAAGTCGGCATCTTGCCTTTTGTATTTAATTCCGATGCAATTTCTGTGTTTCATCGTCAAAAAGAAGGTCCAAGGGATACAGTAAACCTGAAGTGAGAATCTGAATCAATAACTAGTGTCAATGGAATGGTTCAAAACATAGACAGTAAGAAGAGTCAGTCTTCTTGTACTTAAGTCGGCATTGTGCCTTTTCTATTTAATTCCGATGCAATTTCTGTGTTTCATCGCCTTAAGAAGGTCAGAGGGATACAGTAAACCTGAAGTGAAGCATCGGAAACTATAGCTAGTATCACAGGAATGTTTCAAAACATAGTCAGTACGAAGAGTCAGTCTTCATGTCCTGAAGTCGGCAGTGTGCCTTTTGTATTTGATTCCGATGCAATTTCTGTGTTTCATCGTCAATAAGAAGGTCCAAGGGATACAGTAAACCTCAAGTGAAGCATCGGAATCAATAACTAGTGTCACAGGAATGGTTCAAAACATAGTCAGTAGGAAGAGTCGGTCTTCATGTACTTAGGTCGGCATTGTGCCTTTTGTATTTAATTCCGATGCAATTTCTGTGTTTCATCGTCAATAAGAAGATCCATGGGATACAGTAAACCTGAAGTGAAGCATCGGAATCTATAACTAGTGGCACATGAACGGTTCAAAATATAGACAGTAGGAAGTGTCAGTCTTCTTGTACTTAAGTCGGGATTGTGCCTTTTGTATTTAATTCCGATGCAATTTCTGTGTTTAATCGTCAATAAGAAGGTCCAAGGGATACAGTAAACCTGGAGTGAAGCATCAGAATCTATAACTAGTGTCGCAGGAATGGTTCAAAACATAGACAGTAAGAAGAGTCAGTCTGCTTGTACTTAAATCGGCATTGTGCCTTTTGTATTTAATTCCGATGCAATTTCTGTGTTTCATCGTCAATAAGAAGGTCCAAGGGATACAGTAAACCTCAAGTGAAGCATCGGAATCAATAACTAGTGTCACAGGAATGGTTCAAAACATAGTCAGTAGGAAGAGTCGGTCTTCATGTACTTAAGTCGGCATTGTGCCTTTTGTATTTAATTCCGATGCAATTTCTGTGTTTAATCGTCAATAAGAAGATGCAAGGGATACAGTAAACTTAATGTGAAGCATCGGAATATATAACTAGTGTCACAGGAATGGTTCAAAACATAGACAGTAGGAAGAGTCAGTCTTCTTGTACTTAAGTCGGCATTGTGCTTTTTGTATTTAATTCCGATGCAATTTCTGTGTTTCATCGTCCATAAGTAGGTCAAAGGGATACAGAAAACCTGAAGTGAATCATCGGAATCTATAACTAGTGTCACAGGAATAGTTCAAAACATAGACAGTTGGAAGAGTCAGTCTTCTTGTACTTAAGTTGGCATTGTGCCTTTTGTATTTTATTCCGATACAATTTCTGTGTTTCATCGTCAATAAGAAGGTCCAAGGGATACAGTAAACCTCAAGTGAAGCATCGGAATCAATAACTAGTGTCACAGGAATGGTTCAAAACATAGTCAGTAGGAAGAGTCGGTCTTCATGTACTTAAGTCGGCATTGTGCCTTTTCTATTTAATTCCGATGCAATTTCTGTGTTTCATCGCCAATAAGAAGGTCAGACTGATACAGTATACCTGAAGTGAAGCATCGGAATCAATAACTAGTATCACAGGAATGGTTGAAAACATAGACAGTGAGAAGAGTCAGTCTTCTTGAACTTAAAACGGCATTGTGCATGTTGTATTTAATTCCGATGCAATTTCTGTGTTTCATGGTCAATAACAAGGTCCAACGGATACAGTAAACCTGGAGTGAAGCATCGGAATCTATAACTAGTGTCAATGGAATGGTTCAAAACATAGACAGTAAGAAGAGTCAGTCTTCTTGTACTTAAGTCGGCATTGTGCCTTTTGTATTTCATTCCGATGCAGTTTCTGTGTTTCATCGTCAATAAGAAGGTCAGAGGGATACAGTAAACCTGAAGTGAAGCATCGGAACCTATAGCTAGTGTCACAGGAACCGTTCAAAACACAGTCAGTACGAAGAGTCAGTCATCATGTCCTGAAGTCGGCATTGTGCCTCTTGTATTTGATTCCCATGCAATCTCTGTGTTTCATCGTCAATAAGAAGGTCCAAGGGATACAGTAAACCTGGAGTGAAGCATCGGAATCTATAACTAGTGTCGCAGGAATGGTTCAAAACGTAGACAGTAAGAAGAGTTAGTCTTCTTGTACTTAAGTCGGCATTGTGCCTTTTGTATTTAATTCCGATGCAATTTCTGTGTTTCATCGTCAATAAGAAGGTCCAAGGGATACAGTAAAAATCAAGTGAAGCATCGGAATCTTTAACTAGTGTCAGAGGAATGGTTCAAAACATAGTCAGTAGGGAGAGTCAGTCTTCTTGTACTTAAGTCGGCATTGTGCCTTTTGTATTTAATTCCGATGCAATTTCTGTGTTTCATCGTCAATAAGAAGGTCCGAGGGATACAGTAAACCTGGAGTGAAGCATCGGAATCAATAACTAGTGTCACAGGAATGGTTTTAAAATAGACAGTAAGAGGAGTCAGTCTTCTTGTACTTAAGTCGGAATTGTGCCTTTTGTATTTAATTCCGATGCAATTTCTGTGTATCATCGTCAATAAGAAGGTCCAAGTGATACAGTAGACCTGAATTGAAGCATCGGAATCTATAACTAGTGTCACAGGAATGGATCAAAACATAGACAGTAAGAAGAGGCAGTCTTCTTGTACTTAAGTCGGCATTGTGCCTTTTGTATTTAATTCCGATGCAATTTCTGTGTTTCATCGTCAAAAAGAAGGTCAGAGGGATACAGTAAGCCTGAAGTGAAGCATCAGAATCTATAACTAGAGTCACAGGAATGGTTCAAATCATAGTCAGTAAGAAGAGTCAGTCTTCTTGAACTAAAGTCGGCATTGTGCCTTTTGTATTTAATTCCGATGCAATTTCTGTGTTTCACCGTCAATAAGAAGGTCAGAGGGATACAGTAATCCTGAAGTGAAGCATCGGAATCTATAACTAGTTTCACAGGAATGGTCAAAACATAGACAGTAGGAAGAGTCAGTCTTCTTGTACCTAAGTCGGCATTGTGCCTTTTGTATTTAATTTCGATGCAATTTCTTTGTTTCATCGGCAATAAGGTCAGAGGGATACAGTAAACCTGAAGTGAAACATCGGAATCTATAACTAGTGTCACAGGAATGGTTCAAAACATAGACAGTAGGAAGAGTCAGTCTTCTAGTACTTAAGTCAGCATTGTGCCTTTTGTATTTAATTCCGATGCAATTTCTGTGTTTCATCGTCAATAAGAAGGTCCAAGGGATGCAGTAAACCTCAAGTGAAGCATCGGAATTAATAACTAGTGTCACAGGAATGGTTCAAAACATAGTCAGTAGGAAGAGTCGGTCTTCATGTACTTAAGTCGGCATTGTGCCTTTTGTATTTAATTCCGATGCAATTTCTGTGTTTCATCGTCAATAAGAGGATGCAAGGGATACAGTAAACTCGAAGTCAAGCATCGGAATCTATAACTAGTGTCACAGGAATGGTTCAAAACATAGACAGTAGGAAGAGTCAGTCTGCTTGTACTTAAGTCGGCATTGTGTTTTTGTATTTAATTCCGATGCAATTTCTGTGTTTCATCGTCAATAAGAAGATCAGAGGGATACAGTAAACCTGGAGTGAAGCATCGGAATCTATAACTAGAGTCACAGTAATGGTTCAAAACATAGTCAGTAGGGAGAGTCGGTCTTCATGTACATAAGTTGGAATTGTGGCTTTTGTATTTAATTCCGATGCAATTTCTGTGTTTCATCGCCAATACGAATGTCCAAGGGATACAGTAAACCTGAGGTGAAGCATCTGAATCTATAACTAGTGTCACAGGAATGGTTCAAACCATAGTCATTAAGAAGAGTCAGTCTTCTTGAACTTAAGTCGGCATTGTGCCCATTGTATTTAATTCCGATGCAATTTCTGTGTTTCATCGTCAATAACAAGGTCCAAGGGATACAGTAAACCTGGAGTGAAGCATCGGAATCTATAACTAGTGTCAATGGAATGGTTCAAAACATAGACAGTAAGAAGAGTCAGTCTTCTTGTACTTAAGTCGACATTGTGCCTTTTGTATTTAATTCCGATGCAGTTTCTGTGTTTCATCGTCAATAAGAGGGTCAGAGGGATACAGTAAACCTGAAGTGAAGCATCGGAATCTATAGCTAGTGTTACAGGAATCGTTCAAAACATAGTCTGTACGAAGAGTCAGTCATCATGTCCTGAAGACGGCATTGTGCCTCTTGTATTTGATTCCGATGCAATTTCTGTGTTTCATCGTCAATAAGAAGGTCCAAGGGAGACAGTAAACCTGGAGTGAAGCATCGGAATCTATAACTAGTGTCGCAGGAATGGTTCAAAACGTAGACAGTAAGAACAGTTAGTCTTCTTGTACTTAAGTCGGCATTGTGCCTTTTGTATTTAATTCCGATGCAATTTCTGTGTTTCATCGTCAATAACGAGTTCCAAGGGATACAGTAAACCTCAAGTGAAGCATCGGAATCTATAACTAGTGTCAGAGGAATGGTTCAAAACATAGTCAGTAAGGAGAGTCGGTCTTCATGTACTTAAGTCGGCATTGTGCCTTTTGTATTTAATTCCGATGCAATTTCTGTGTTTCATCGTCAATAAGAAGATCCAAGGTATACAGTAAACCTGAAGTGAAGCATCGGAATCTATAACTGGTGTCACATGAATGGTTCAAATTATAGACAGTAGGAAGAGTCAGTCTTCTTGTACTTAAGTCGGCCTTGTGCCTTTTGTATTTAATTTCGATGCAATTTCTGTGTTTCATCGTCACAAGAAGGTCCAAGGGATACAGTAAACCTGAAGTGAAGCATCGGAATCAATAACTAGTGTCACAGGAATGGTTCAAAACAAAGTCAGTAAGAAGAGTCAGTCTTCTTGTGCTTATGTCGGCATTGTGCCTTTTGTATTTAATTCCGATGCAATTTCTGTGTTTCATCGTCAATAAGAAGGTCCAAGGGATACAGTAAACCTGGAGTGAAGCATCAGAATCTATAACTAGTGTCACAGGAATGGTTCAAAACATAGACAGTTAGAAGAGTCAGTCTTCGTGTACTTAAGTCGGCATCTTGCCTTTTGAATTTAATTCCGATGCAATTTCTGTGTTTCATCGTCAAAAAGAAGGTCCAAGGGATACAGTAAACCTGAAGTGAGAATCTGAATCAATAACTAGTGTCAATGGAATGGTTCAAAACATAGACAGTAAGAAGAGTCAGTCTTCTTGTACTTAAGTCGGCATTGTGCCTTTTGTATTTAATTCCGATGCAATTTCTGTGTTTCATCGCCTTAAGAAGGTCAGAGGGATACAGTAAACCTGAAGTGAAGCATCGGAAACTATAGCTAGTATCACAGGAATGTTTCAAAACATAGTCAGTACGAAGAGTCAGTCTTCATGTCCTGAAGTCGGCAGTGTGCCTTTTGTATTTGATTCCGATGCAATTTCTGTGTTTCATCGTCAATAAGAAGGTCCAAGGGATACAGTAAACCTCAAGTGAAGCATCGGAATCAATAACTAGTGTCACAGGAATGGTTCAAAACATAGTCAGTAGGAAGAGTCGGTCTTCATGTACTTAGGTCGGCATTGTGCCTTTTGTATTTAATTCCGATGCAATTTCTGTGTTTCATCGTCAATAAGAAGATCCATGGGATACAGTAAACCTGAAGTGAAGCATCGGAATCTATAACTAGTGGCACATGAACGGTTCAAAATATAGACAGTAGGAAGTGTCAGTCTTCTTGTACTTAAGTCGGGATTGTGCCTTTTGTATTTAATTCCGATGCAATTTCTGTGTTTAATCGTCAATAAGAAGGTCCAAGGGATACAGTAAACCTGGAGTGAAGCATCAGAATCTATAACTAGAGTCGCAGGAATGGTTCAAAACATAGACAGTAGGAAGAGACAGTCTTCTTGTACTTAAGTCGGCATTGTGCTTTTTGTATTTAATTCCGATGCAATTTCTGTGTTTCATCGTCCATAAGTAGGTCAAAGGGATACAGAAAACCTGAAGTGAATCATCGGAATCTATAACTAGTGTCACAGGAATAGTTCAAAACATAGACAGTAGGAAGAGTCAGTCTTCTTGTACTTAAGTTGGCATTGTGCCTTTTGTATTTTATTCCGATACAATTTCTGTGTTTCATCGTCAATAAGAAGGTCCAAGGGATACAGTAATCCTTAAGAGAAGCATCGGAATCTATAACTAGTGTCACAGGAATGGTTCAAAGCATAGACAGTTAGAAAAGTCAGTCGTCCTGTACATAAGTCGGCATTGTGCCTTTTCTATTTAATTCCGATGCATTTTCTGTGTTTCATCGCCAATAAGAAGGTCAGACTGATACAGTATACCTGAAGTGAAGCATCCGAATCTATAACTAGTGTCACAGGAATGGTTCAAAACATAGTCAGTAAAAAGAGTCAGTCTTCTTGTACTTAAGTCGGCATTGTGCCTTTTGTATTTAATTCCGATGCAATTTCTGTGTTTCATCGTCAACAAGAAGGTCCAAGGGATACAGTAAACCTGGAGAGTAGCATCGGAATCTATAACTAGTGTCACAGGAATGGTTCAAAACATAGACAGTAAGAAGAGTCAGTCTTCGTGTAATTATGTCGGCATTTTGCCTTTTGTATTTAATTCCGATGCAATTTCTGTGTTTCATCGTCAATAAGAATGTCCAAGGGATACAGTAAACCTGAGGTGAAGCATCGGAATCTATAACTAGTGTCACAGGAATGGTTTAAACCATAGTCATTAAGAAAAGTCAGTCTTCTTGAACTTATGTCGGCATTGTGCCTTATGTATTTCATTCCGATGCAATTTCTGTGTTTCATCGTCAATACGAAGGTCAGAGGGATACAGTAAACCTGAAGTGAAGCATCGGAACCTATAGCTAGTATCACAGTTATGATTCAAAACATAGTCAGTACGAAGAGTCAGTCTTCATGTCCTGAAGTCGGCAGTGTGCCTTTTATATTTGATTCCGATGCAATTTCTGTGTTTCATCGTCAATAAGAAGGTCCAAGGGATACAGTAAACCTGAAGTGAGAATCGGAATCAATAACTAGTGTCAATGGAATGGTTCAAAACATAGATAATAAGAAGAGTCTGTCTTCTTGTACTTAAGTCGGCATTGTGCCTTATGTATTTCATTCCGATGCAATTTCTGTGTTTCATCGTCAATAAGAAGGTCAGACTGATACAGTATACCTGAAGTGAAGCATCCGAATCTATAACTAGTGTCACAGGAATGGTACAAAACATAGTCAGTAAAAAGAGTCAGTCTTCTTGTACTTAAGTCGGCATTGTGCTATTTGTATTTAATTCCTATGCAATATCTGTGCTTCATCGTCAATAAGATGGTCTGAGGGATACAGTAAACCTGAAGTGAGCATCGTAATCTATAACTAGTGTCACAGGAATGGTTCAAAACATAGTCAGTATGAAGAGTCAGTCTTTTTGTACTTAAGTCTGTATTGTGCCTTTTGTGTTTAATTCCGATGCAATTTCTGTGTTCATCGTCAATAAGAAGGTCCAAGGGATGCAGGAAACCTGAAGTGAAGCATCGGAATCTATAACTAGTGTCACAGGAATGGTTGAAAACATAGACAGTGAGAAGAGTCAGTCTTCTTGTACTTAAGTCGGTATTGTGGCTTTTGTATTTAATTCCGCTGCAATTTCTGTGTTTCATCGTCAACAAGAAGGTCCAAGGGATACAGTAAACCTGGAGAGTAGCATCGGAATCTATAACTAGTGTCGCAGGAATGGTTCAAAACGTAGACAGTAAGAAGAGTTAGTCTTCTTGTACTTAAGTCGGCATTGTGCCTTTTGTATTTAATTCCGATGCAATTTCTGTGTTTCATCGTCAACAAGAAGGTCAGAGGGATACAGTAAACCTGAAGTGAAGCATCGGAATCTATAGCTAGTGTCACAGGAACCGTTCAAAACACAGTCAGTACGAAGAGTCAGTCATCATGTCCTGAAGTCGGCATTGTGCCTCTTGTATTTGATTCCGATGCAATTTCTGTGTTTCATCGTCAATACGAAGGTCCAAGGGATACAGTAAACCTGAAGTGAAGCATCGGAAACTATAGCTAGTATCACAGTAATGTTTCAAAACATAGTCAGTACGAAGAGTCAGTCTTCATGTCCTGAAGTCGGCAGTGTGCCTTTTGTATTTGATTCCGATGCAATTTCTGTGTTTCATCGTCAATAAGAAGGTCCAAGGGATACAGTAAACCTCAAGTGAAGCATCGGAATCTATAACTAGTGTCAGAGGAATGGTTCAAAACATAGTCAGTAGGGAGACTCGGTCATCATGTTCTAAAGTCGGCATTGTGCATTTTGTATTTAATTCCGATGCAATTTCTGTGTTTCATCGTCAAAAAGAAGGTCCAAGGGATACAGTAAACCTGGAGTGAAGCTTCGGAATCTATAACTAGTGTCGCAGGAATGGTTCAAAACATAGACAGTAAGAAGAGTCAGTCTTCTTGTACTTAAGTCGGCATTGTGTCTTTTGTATTTAATTCCGATGCAATTTCTGTGTTTCATCGTCAATAAGAAGGTCCAAGGGATACAGTAAACCTCAAGTGAAGCATCGGAATCTATAACTAGTGTCACAGGAATGGTTCAAAACATAGACAGTAGGAAGAGTCAGTCTTCTTGTACTTAAGTCGGCATTGTGCCTTTTGTATTTTATTCCGATGCAATTTCTGTGTTTCATCGTCAATAAGAAGGTCCAAGGGATACAGTAATCCTTAAGAGAAGCAACGGAATCCTTAACTAGTGTCACAGGAATGGTTCAAAGCATAGACAGTTAGAAAAGTCAGTCGTCTTGTACATAAGTCGGCATTGTGCCTTTTCTATTTAATTCCGATGCAATTTCTGTGTTTCATCGTCAATAAGAAGGTCAGACTGATACAGTAAACCTGAAGTGAAGCATCCGAATCTATAACTAGTGTCACAGGAATGGTTCAAAACATAGTCAGTAAAAAGAGTCAGTCCTCTTGTACTTAAGTCGGCATTGTGCACTTTGTATTTAATTCCTATGCAATTTCTGTGTTTCATGGTCAATAAGATGGTCAGAGGGATACAGTAAACCTGAAGTGAGCATCGGAATCTATAACTAGTGTCACAGGAATGGTTCAAAACATAGTCAGTATGAAGAGTCAGTCTTTTTGTACTTAAGTCTGTATTGTGCCTTTTGTGTTTAATTCCGATGCAATTTCTGTGTTCATCGTCAATAAGAAGGTCCAAGGGATACAGTAAACCTGAAGTGAGAATCGGAATCAATAACTAGTGTCAATGGAATGGTTCAAAACATAGATAATAAGAAGAGTTAGTCTTCTTGTACTTAAGTCGGCATTGTGCCTTTTGTATTTAATTCCGATGCAATTTCTGTGTTTCATCGTCAATTAAAAGGTCCAAGGGATACAGTAAAAATCAAGTGAAGCATCGGAATCTTTAACTAGTGTCAGGGGAATGGTTCAAAACATAGTCAGTAGGGAGAGTCAGTCTTCTTGTACTTAAGTCGGCATTGTGCCTTTTGTATTTAATTCCGATGCAATTTCTGTGTTTCATCGTCAACAAGAAGGTCCAAGGGATACAGTAAACCTGAAGTGAGAATCGGAATCAATAACTAGTGTCAATGGAATGGTTCAAAACATAGATAATAAGAAGAGTCTGTCTTCTTGTACTTAAGTCGGCATTGTGCCTTATGTATTTCATTCCGATGCAATTTCTGTGTTTCGTCGTCAATACGAAAGTCAGAGGGATACAGTAAACCTGAAGTGAAGCATCGGAAACTATAGCTAGTATCACAGTAATGTTTCAAAACATAGTCAGTACAAAGAGTCAGTCTTCATGTCCTGAAGTCGGCAGTGTGCCTTTTGTATTTGATTCCGATGCAATTTCTGTGTTTCATCGTCAATAAGAAGGTCCAAGGGATACAGTAAACCTCAAGTGAAGCATCGGAATCTATAACTAGTGTCAGAGGAATGGTTCAAAACATAGTCAGTAGGGAGACTCGGTCATCATGTTCTAAAGTCGGCATTGTGCCTTTTGTATTTAATTCCGATGCAATTTCTGTGTTCCATCGTCAAAAAGAAGGTCCAAGGTATACAGTAAACCTGGAGTGAAGCATCGGAATCTATAACTAGTGTCACAGGAATGGTTCAAAACATAGACAGTAAGAAGAGTCAGTCTTCGTGTACTTAAGTTGGCATTTTGCCCTTTGTATTTAATTCCGATGCAATTTCTGTGTTTCATCGTCAATATGAAGGTCCAAGGGACACAGTAAACCGGGAGTGTAGCATCGGAATCTATAACTAGTGTCACAGGAATGGTTCAAAACATAGACAGTAAGAAGAGTCAGTCTTCGTGTACTTAAGTTGGCATTTTGCCCTTTGTATTTAATTCCGATGCAATTTCTGTGTTTCATCGTCAATAAGAATGTCAAAGGGATACAGTAAACCTGAGGTGAAGCATCGGAATCGATAACTAGTGCCACAGGAATGGTTTAAACCATAGTCATTAAGAAGAGGCAGTCTTCTTGTACTTAAGTCGGCATTGTGCATTTTGTATTTAATTCCGATGCAATTTCTGTGTTTCATCGTCAATAACAAGGTCCAACGGATACAGTAAACCTGGAGTGCAGCATCGGATTCTATAACTAGTGTCAAAGGTATGGTTCAAAACATAGACAGTAAGAAGAGTCAGTAATCTTGTACTTAAGTCGGCATTGTGCCTTTTGTATTTAATTCCGATGCAGTTTCTGTGTTTCATCGTCAATAAGAAGGTCAGAGGGATACAGTAAACCTGAAGTGAAGCGTCGGAATCTATAGCTAGTGTCACAGGAATCGTTCAAAACATAGTCAGTACGAAGAGTCAGTCATCATGTCCTGAAGTCGGCATTGTGCCTTTTGTATTTAATTCCGATGCAATTTCTGTGTTTCATCGTCAATAAGAAGGTCAGACTGATACAGTAAACCTGAAGTGAAGCATCCGAATCAATAACTAGTGTCACAGGAATGGTTCAAAACATAGTCAGTAAAAAGAGTCAGTCCTCTTGTACTTAAGTCGGCATTGTGCATTTTGTATTTAATTCCTAAGCAATTTCTGTGTTTCATCGTCAATAAGATGGTCAGAGGGATACAGTAAACCTGAAGTGAGCATCGGAATCTAGAACTAGTGTCACAGGAATGGTTCAAAACATAGTCAGTATGAAGAGTCAGTCTTTTTGTACTTAAGTCGGTATTGTGCCTTTTGTGTTTAATTCCGATACAATTTCTGTGTTCATCGTCAATAAGAAGGTAAAAGGGATACAGTAAACCTGAAGTGAGAATCGGAATCAATAACTAGTGTCAATAAAATGGTTCAAAACATAGACAGTAAGAAGAGTCAGTCTTCTTGTACTTAAGTCGGCAGTGTGCCTTTTGTATTTGATTCCGATGCAATTTCTGTGTTTCATCGTCAATAAGAAGGTCCAAGGGATACAGTAAACCTCAAGTGAAGCATCGGAATCTATAACTAGTGTCAGAGGAATGGTTCAAAACATAGTCAGTAGGGAGACTCGGTCATCATGTCCTAAAGTCGGCATTGTGCCTTTTGTATTTAATTCCGATGCAATTTCTGTGTTTCATCGTCAATAAGAAGATCCAAGGGACACAGTAAACCTGAAGTGAAGCATCGGAATCTATAACTAGTGTCATAAGAATGGTTCAAAATATAGACAGTGGGAAGAGTGAGTCTTCTTGTACTTAAGTCGGCATTGTGCCTTTTGTATTTAATTCCGATGCAATTTCTGTGTTTCATCGTCAAAAAGAAGGTCCAAGGGATACAGTAAACCTGGAGTGAAGCATCGGAATCTATAACTAGTGTCGCAGGAATGGTTCAAAACATAGACAGTAAGAAGAGTCAGTCCTCTTGTACTTAAGTCGTCATTGTGCCTTTTGTATTTAATTCCGATGCAATTTCTGTGTTTCATCGTCAATAAGAAGGTCCAAGGGATACAGTAAACCTCAAGTGAAGCATCGGAATCTATAACTAGTGTCACAGGAATGGTTCAAAACATAGACAGTAGGAAGAGTCAGTCTTCTTGTACTTAAGTCGGCATTGTGCCTTTTGTATTTTATTCCGATGCAATTTCTGTGTTTCATCGTCAATAACAAGGTCCAAGGGATACAGTAATCCTTAAGAGAAGCATCGGAATCTATAACTAGTGTCACAGGAATGGTTCAAAGCATAGACAGTTAGAAAAGTCAGTCGTCTTGTACATAAGTCGGCATTGTGCCTTTTCTATTTAATTCCGATGCAATTTCTGTGTTTCATCGTCAATAAGAATGTCAAAGGGATACAGTACACCTGAGGTGAAGCATCGGAATCGATAACTAGTGTCACAGGAATGGTTCAAAACATAGACAGTGAGAAGACTCAGTCTTCTTGTACTTAAGTCGGTATTGTGGCTTTTGTATTTAATTCCGATGCAATTTCTGTGTTTCATCGTCAATATGAAGGTCCAAGGGATACAGTAATCCGGGAGTGTAGCATCGGAATCTATAACTAGTGTCACAGGAATGGTTCAAAACATAGACAGTAAGAAGAGTCAGTCTTCGTGTACTTAAGTTGGCATTTTGCCTTTTGTATTTAATTCCGATGCAATTTCTGTGTTTCATCGTCAATAAGAATGTCAAAGGGATACAGTACACCTGAGGTGAAGCATCGGAATCGATAACTAGTGTCACAGGAATGGTTCAAACCATAGTCATTAAGAAGAGGCAGTCTTCTTGTACTTAAGTCGGCATTGTGCATTTTGAATTTAATTCCGATGCAATTTCTGTGTTTCATCGTCAATAACAAGGTCCAACGGATACAGTAAACCTGGAGTGCAGCATCGGAATCTATAACTAGTGTCAAAGGTATGGTTCAAAACATAGACAGTAAGAAGAGTCAGTATTCTTGTACTTAAGTCGGCATTGTGCCTTTTGTATTTAATTCCGATGCAGTTTCTGTGTTTCATCGTCAATAAGAAGGTCAGAGGGATACAGTAAACCTGAAGTGAAGCATCGGAATCTATAGCTAGTGTCACAGGAATCGTTCAAAACATAGTCAGTACGAAGAGTCAGTCATCATGTCCTGAAGTCGGCATTGTGCCTTTTGTATTTGATTCCGATGCAATTTCTGTGTTTCATCGTCAATAAGAAGGTCCAAGGGATACAGTAATCCTTAAGAGAAGCATCGGAATCTATAACTAGTGTCACAGGAATGGTTCAAAGCATAGACAGTTAGAAAGTCAGTCGTCTTGTACATAAGTCGGCATTGTGCCTTTTCTATTTAATTCCGATGCAATTTCTGTGTCTCATCGTCAATAAGAAGGTCAGACAGATACAGTAAACCTGAAGTGAAGCATCCGAATCTATAACTAGTGTCACAGGAATGGTTCAAAACATAGTCAGTAAAAAGAGTCAATCCTCTTGTACTTAAGACGGCATTGTGCACTTTGTATTTAATTCCTATGCAATTTCTGTGTTTCATGGTCAATAAGATGGTCAGAGGGATACAGTAAACCTGAAGTGAGCATCGGAATCTATAACTAGTGTCACAGGAATGGTTCAAAACATTGTCAGTATGAAGAGTCAGTCTTTTTGTACTTAAGTCGGTATTGTGCCTTTTGTGTTTAATTCCGATACAATTTCTGTGTTCATCGTCAATAAGAAGGTAAAAGGGATACAGTAAACCTGAAGTGAGAATCGGAATCAATAACTAGTGTCAATAAAATGGTTCAAAACATAGACAGTAAGAAGAGTCAGTCTTCTTGTACTTAAGTCGGCATTGTGCCTTTTGTATTTAATTCCGATGCAATTTCTGTGTTTCATCGTCAATAAGAAGGTCAGAGGGATACAGTAAACCTGAAGTGAAGCATCGGAATCTATAGCTAGTATGACAGGAATGTTTCAAATCATAGTCAGTACGAAGAGTCAGTCTTCATGTCCTGAAGTCGGCACTGTGCTTTTTGTATTTGATTCCGATGCAATTTCTGTGTTTCATCGTCAATAAGAAGGTCCAAGGGATACAGTAAACCTGGAGTGAAGCATCGGAATCTATAATTAGTGTCGCAGGAATGGTTCAAAACGTAGACAGTAAGAAGAGTTAGTCTTCTTGTACTGAAGTCGGCATTGTGCCTTTTGTATTTAATTCCGATGCGATTTCTATGTTTCATCGTCAATAAGACGGTCCAAGGGATAGAGTAAACCTCAAGTGAAGCATCGGAATCTATAACTAGTGTCAGAGGAATGGTTCAAAACATAGTCAGTAGGGAGAGTCGGTCTTGATGTACTTAAGTCGGCATTGTGCATTTTGTATTTAATTCCGATGCAATTTCTGTGTTTCATCGTCAATAAGAAGATCCAAGGGATACAGTAAACCTGAAGTGAAGCATCGGAATCTATAACTAGTGTCACATGAATGGTTCAAATTATAGACAGTAGGAAGAGTCAGTCTTCTTGTACTTAAGTCGGCATTGTGCCTTTTGTATTTAATTCCGATGCAATTTCTGTGTTTCATCGTCAAAAAGAAGGTCCAAGGGATACAGTAAACCTGGAGTGAAGCATCGGAATCTATAACTAGTGTCGCAGGAATGGTTCAAAACATAGACAGTTAGAAGAGTCAGTCTTCTTGTACTTAAGTCGGCATTGTGCCTTTTGTATTTAATTCCGATGCAATTTCTGTGTTTCATCGTCAATAAGAAGGTCCAAGGGATACAGTAAACCTCAAGTGAAGCATCGGAATCTATAACTAGTGTCACAGGAATGGTTCAAAACATAGACAGTAGGAAGAGTCAGTCTTCTTGTACTTAAGTCGGCATTGTGCCTTTTGTATTTTATTCCGATGCAATTTCTGTGTTTCATCGTCAATAAGAAGGTCCAAGGGATACAGTAATCCTTAAGAGAAGCATCGGAATCTATAACTAGTAGCACAGGAATGGTTCAAAGCATAGACAGTTAGAAAGTCAGTCGTCTTGTACATAAGTCGGCATTGTGCCTTTTCTATTTAATTCCGATGCAATTTCTGTGTTTCATCGTCAATAAGAAGGTCAGACTCATACAGTGAACCTGAAGTGAAGCATCCGAATCTATAACTAGTGTCACAGGAATGGTTCAAAACATAGTCAGTAAAAAGAGTCAATCCTCTTGTACTTAAGACGGCATTGTGCACTTTGTATTTAATTCCTATGCAATTTCTGTGTTTCATGGTCAATAAGATGGTCAGAGGGATACAGTAAACCTGAAGTGAGCATCGGAATCTGTAACTAGTGTCACAGGAATGGTTCAAAACATAGACAGTAAGAAGAGTCAGTCTTCGTGTACTTAAGTCGGCATTTTGCCTTTTGTATTTAATTCCGATGCAATATCTGTGTTTCATCGTCAATAAGAATGTCAAAGGGATACAGTAAACCTGAGGTGAAGCATCGGAATCGATAACTAGTGTCACAGGAATGGTTTAAACCAAAGTCATTAAGAAGAGGCAGTCTTCTTGTACTTAAGTCGGCATTGTGCATTTTGTATTTAATTCCGATGCAATTTCTGTGTTTCATCGTCAATAACAAGGTCCAACGGATACAGTAAACCTGGAGTGCAGCATCGGAATCTATAACTAGTGTCAAAGGTATGGTTCAAAACATAGACAGTAAGAAGAGTCAGTATTCTAGTACTTAAGTCGGCATTGTGCCTTTTGTATTTAATTCCGATGCAATTTCTGTGTTTCATCGTCAATAAGAAGGTCAGACTGATACAGTAAACCTGAAGTGAAGCATCCGAATCTATAACTAGTGTCACAGGAATGGTTCAAAACATAGTCAGTAAAAAGAGTCAGTCCTCTTGTACTTAAGTCGGCATTGTGCACTTTGTATTTAATTCCTATGCAATTTCTGTGTTTCATGGTCAATAGGATGGTCAGAGGGATACAGTAAACCTGAAGTGAGCATCGGAATCTATAACTAGTGTCACAGGAATGGTTCAAAACATAGTCAGTATGAAGAGTCAGTCTTTTTGTACTTAGGTCGGTATTGTGCCTTTTGTGTTTAATTCCGATGCAATTTCTGTGTTCATCGTCAATAAGAAGGTCCAAGGGATACAGGAAACCTGAAGTGAAGCATCGGAATCAATAACTAGTGTCACAGGAATGGTTCAAAACATAGACAGTGAGAAGAGTCAGTCTTCTTGTACTTAAGTTGGTATTGTGGCTTTTGTATTTAATTCCGATGCAATTTCTGTGTTTCATCGACAATATGAAGGTCCAAGGGATACAGTAATCCGGGAGTGTAGCATCGGAATCTATAACTAGCGTCACAGGAATGGTTCAAAACATAGACAGTAAGAAGAGTCAGTCTTCGTGTACTTAAGTTGGCATTTTGCCTTTTGTATTTAATTCCGATGCAATTACTGTGTTTCATCGTCAATAAGAATGTCAAATGGATACAGTAAACCTGAGGTGAAGCATCGGAATCGATAACTAGTGTCACAAGAATGGTTTAAACCATAGTCATTAAGAAGAGGCAGTCTTCTTGTACTTAAGTCGGCATTGTGCATTTTGTATTTAATTCCGATGCAATTTCTGTGTTTCATCGTCAATAACAAGGTCCAACGGATACAGTAAACCTGGAGTGCAGCATCGGAATCTATAACTAGTGTCAAAGGTATGGTTCAAAACATAGACAGTAAGAAGAGTCAGTATTCTTGTACTTAAGTCGGCATTGTGCCTTTTGTATTTAATTCCGATGCAGTTTATGTGTTTCATCGTCAATAAGAAGGTCAGAGGGATACAGTAAACCTGAAGTGAAGCATCGGAATCTATAGCTAGTGTCACAGGAATCGTTCAAAACATAGTCAGTACGAAGAGTCAGTCATCATGTCCTGAAGTCGGCATTGTGCCTTTTGTATTTGATTCCGATGCAATTTCTGTGTTTCATCGTCAATAAGAAGGTCCAAGGGATACAGTAATCCTTAAGAGAAGCATCGGAATCTATAACTAGTGTCACAGGAATGGTTCAAAGCATAGACAGTTAGAAAGTCAGTCGTCTTGTACATAAGTCGGCATTGTGCCTTTTCTATTTAATTCCGATGCAATTTCTGTGTCTCATCGTCAATAAGAAGGTCAGACTGATACAGTAAACCTGAAGTGAAGCATCCGAATCTATAACTAGTGTCACAGGAATGGTTCAAAACATAGTCAGTAAAAAGAGTCAATCCTCTTGTACTTAAGACGGCATTGTGCACTTTGTATTTAATTCCTATGCAATTTCTGTGTTTCATGGTCAATAAGATGGTCAGAGGGATACAGTAAACCTGAAGTGAGCATCGGAATCTATAACTAGTGTCACAGGAATGGTTCAAAACATTGTCAGTATGAAGAGTCAGTCTTTTTGTACTTAAGTCGGTATTGTGCCTTTTGTGTTTAATTCCGATACAATTTCTGTGTTCATCGTCAATAAGAAGGTAAAAGGGATACAGTAAACCTGAAGTGAGAATCGGAATCAATAACTAGTGTCAATAAAATGGTTCAAAACATAGTCAGTAAGAAGAGTCAGTCTTCTTGTACTTAAGTCGGCATTGTGCCTTTTGTATTTAATTCCGATGCAATTTCTGTGTTTCATCGTCAATAAGAAGGTCAGAGGGATACAGTAAACCTGAAGTGAAGCATCGGAATCTATAGCTAGTATGACAGGAATGTTTCAAAACATAGTCAGTACGAAGAGTCAGTCTTCATGTCCTGAAGTCGGCACTGTGCTTTTTGTATTTGATTCCGATGCAATTTCTGTGTTTCATCGTCAATAAGAAGGTCCAAGCGATACAGTAAACCTGGAGTGAAGCATCGGAATCTATAATTAGTGTCGCAGAAATGGTTCAAAACGTAGACAGTAAGAAGAGTTAGTCTTCTTGTACTGAAGTCGGCATTGTGCCTTTTGTATTTAATTCCGATGCGATTTCTATGTTTCATCGTCAATAAGACGGTCCAAGGGATAGAGTAAACCTCAAGTGAAGCATCGGAATCTATAACTAGTGTCAGAGGAATGGTTCAAAACATAGTCAGTAGGGAGAGTCGGTCTTGATGTACTTAAGTCGGCATTGTGCATTTTGTATTTAATTCCGATGCAATTTCTGTGTTTCATCGTCAATAAGAAGATCCAAGGGATACAGTAAACCTGAAGTGAAGCATCGGAATCTATAACTAGTGTCACATGAATGGTTCAAATTATAGACAGTAGGAAGAGTCAGTCTTCTTGTACTTAAGTCGGCATTGTGCCTTTTGTATTTAATTCCGATGCAATTTCTGTGTTTCATCGTCAAAAAGAAGGTCCAAGGGATACAGTAAACCTGGAGTGAAGCATCGGAATCTATAACTAGTGTCGCAGGAATGGTTCAAAACATAGACAGTTAGAAGAGTCAGTCTTCTTGTACTTAAGTCGGCATTGTGCCTTTTGTATTTAATTCCGATGCAATTTCTGTGTTTCATCGTCAATAAGAAGGTCCAAGGGATACAGTAAACCTCAAGTGAAGCATCGGAATCTATAACTAGTGTCACAGGAATGGTTCAAAACATAGACAGTAGGAAGAGTCAGTCTTCTTGTACTTAAGTCGGCATTGTGCCTTTTGTATTTTATTCCGATGCAATTTCTGTGTTTCATCGTCAATAAGAAGGTCCAAGGGATACAGTAATCCTTAAGAGAAGCATCGGAATCTATAACTAGTAGCACAGGAATGGTTCAAAGCATAGACAGTTAGAAAGTCAGTCGTCTTGTACATAAGTCGGCATTGTGCCTTTTCTATTTAATTCCGATGCAATTTCTGTGTTTCATCGTCAATAAGAAGGTCAGACTCATACAGTAAACCTGAAGTGAAGCATCCGAATCTATAACTAGTGTCACAGGAATGGTTCAAAACATAGTCAGTAAAAAGAGTCAATCCTCTTGTACTTAAGACGGCATTGTGCACTTTGTATTTAATTCCTATGCAATTTCTGTGTTTCATGGTCAATAAGATGGTCAGAGGGATACAGTAAACCTGAAGTGAGCATCGGAATCTATAACTAGTGTCACAGGAATGGTTCAAAACATAGACAGTAAGAAGAGTCAGTCTTCGTGTACTTAAGTCGGCATTTTGCCTTTTGTATTTAATTCCGATGCAATATCTGTGTTTCATCGTCAATAAGAATGTCAAAGGGATACAGTAAACCTGAGGTGAAGCATCGGAATCGATAACTAGTGTCACAGGAATGGTTTAAACCAAAGTCATTAAGAAGAGGCAGCCTTCTTGTACTTAAGTCGGCATTGTGCATTTTGTATTTAATTCCGATGCAATTTCTGTGTTTCATCGTCAATAACAAGGTCCAACGGATACAGTAAACCTGGAGTGCAGCATCGGAATCTATAACTAGTGTCAAAGGTATGGTTCAAAACATAGACAGTAAGAAGAGTCAGTATTCTAGTACTTAAGTCGGCATTGTGCCTTTTGTATTTAATTCCGATGCAGTTTCTGTGTTTCATCGTCAATAAGAAGGTCAGAGGGATACAGTAAACCTGAAGTGAAGCATCGGAATCTATAGCTAGTGTCACAGGAATCGTTCAAAACATAGTCAGTACGAAGAGTCAGTCATCATGTCCTGAAGTCGGCATTGTGCCTTTTGTATTTAATTCCGATGCAATTTCTGTGTTTCATCGTCAATAAGAAGGTCAGACTGATACAGTAAACCTGAAGTGAAGCATCCGAATCAATAACTAGTGTCACAGGAATGGTTCAAAACATAGTCAGTAAAAAGAATCAGTCCTCTTGTACTTAAGTCGGCATTGTGCCTTTTGTGTTTAATTCCGATGCAATTTCTGTGTTCATCGTCAATAAGAAGGTCCAAGGGATACAGGAAACCTGAAGTGAAGTATCGGAATCTATAACTAGTGTCACAGGAATGGTTCAAAGCATAGACAGTGGGAAGAGTCAGTCTTCTTGTACTTAAGTCGGTATTGTGACTTTTGTATTTAATTCCGATGCAGTTTGTGTGTTTCATCGTCAATAAGAAGGTCAGAGGGATACGGTAAACCTGAAGTGAAGCATCGGAATCTATAGCTAGTGTCACAGGAATCGTTCAAAACATAGTCAGTACGAAGAGTCAGTCATCATGTCCTGAAGTCGGCATTGTGCCTTTTGTATTTGATTCCGATGCAATTTCTGTGTTTCATCGTCAATAAGAAGGTCCAAGGGATACAGTAAACCTGGAGTGAAGCATCGGAATCTATAATTAGTGACGCAGGAATGGTTCAAAACGTAGACAGTAATAAGAGTTAGTCATCTTGTACTTAAGTCGGCATTGTGCCTTTTGTATTTAATTCCGATGCAATTTCTGTGTTTCATCGTCAATAAGACGGTCCAAGGGATACAGTAAACCTCAAGTGAAGCATCGGAATCTATAACTAGTGTCAGAGGAATGGTTCAAAACATAGTCAGTAGGGAGAGTCGGTCTTGATGTACTTAAGTCAGCATTGTGCCTTTTGTATTTAATTCCGATGCAATTTCTGTGTTTCATCGTCAATAAGAAGATCCAAGTGATACAGTAGACCTGAAGTGAAGCATCGGAATCTATAACTAGTGTCACATGAAAGGTTCAAATTATAGACAGTAGGAAGAGTCAGTCTTCTTGTACTTAAGTCGGCATTGTGCCTTTTGTATTTAATTCCGATGCAATTTCTGTGTTTCATCGTCAACAAGAAGGTCCAAGGGATACAGTAAACCTCAAGGTAAGCTTCGGAATCTATAAATAGTGTCACAGGAATGGTTCAAAACATAGACAGTAGGAAGAGTAAGTCTTCTTGTACTTAAGTCGGCATTGTGCCTTTTGTATTTTATTCCGATGCAATTTCTGTGTTTCATCGTCAATAAGAAGGTCCAAGGGATACAGTAATCCTTAAGAGAAGCATCGGAATCTATAACTAGTGTCACAGGAATGGTTCAAAGCATAGACAGTTAGAAAAGTCAGTCGTCTTGTACATAAGTCGGCATTGTGCTTTTTCTATTTAATTCCGATGCAATTTCTGTGTTTCATCGTCAATAAGAAGGTCAGACTGATACAGTAAACCTGAAGTGAAGCATCCGAATCTATAACTAGTGTCACAGGAATGGTTCAAAACATAGTCAGTAAAAAGAGTCAGTCCTCTTGTACTTAGGTCGGCATTGTGCACTTTGTATTTAATTCCTATGCAATTTCTGTGTTTCATGGTCAATAAGATGGTCAGAGGGATACAGTAAACCTGAAGTGAGCATCGGAATCTATAACTAGTGTCACAGGAATGGTTCAAAACATAGTCAGTATGAAGAGTCAGTCTTTTTGTACTTAGGTCGGTATTGTGTCTTTTGTGTTTAATTCCGATGCAATTTCCGTGTTCATCGTCAATAAGAAGGTCCAAGGGATACAGGAAACCTGAAGTGAAGCATCGGAATCTATAACTAGTGTCACAGGAATGGTTCAAAACATAGACAGTGAGAAGAGTCAGTCTTCTAGTACTTAAGTCGGCATTTTGCCTTTTGTATTTAATTCCGATGCAATTTCTGTGTTTCATCGTCAATAAGAATGTCAAAGGGATACAGTAAACCTGAGGTGAAGCATCGGAATCGATAACTAGTGTCACAGGAATGGTTTAAACCATAGTCATTGAGAAGAGGCAGTCTTCTTGTACTTAAGTCGGCATTGTGCATTTTGTATTTAATTCCGATGCAATTTCTGTGTTTCATCGTCAATAACAAGGTCCAACGGATACAGTAAACCTGGAGTGCAGTATCGGAATCTATAACTAGTGTCAAAGGTATGGTTCAAAACATAGACAGTAAGAAGAGTCAGTATTCTTGTACTTAAGTCGGCATTGTGCCTTTTGTATTTAATTCCGATGCAGTTGTGTTTCATCGTCAATAAGAAGGTCAGGGGGATACAGTAAACCTGAAATGAAGCATCGGAATCTATAGCTAGTGTCACAGGAATCGTTCAAAACATAGTCAGTACGAAGAGTCAGTCATCATGTCCTGAAGTCGGCATTGTGCCTTTTGTATTTAATTCCGATGCAATTTCTGTGTTTCATCGTCAATAAGAAGGTCAGACTGATACAGTAAACCTGAAGTGAAGCATCCGAATCAATAACTAGTGTCACAGGAATGGTTCAAAACATAGTCAGTAAAAAGAGTCAGTCCTCTTGTACTTAAGTCGGCATTGTGCATTTTGTATTTAATTCCTAAGCAATTTCTGTGTTTCATCGTCAATAAGATGGTCAGAGGGATACAGTAAACCTGAAGTGAGCATCGGAATCTAGAACTAGTGTCACAGGAATGGTTCAAAACATAGTCAGTATGAAGAGTCAGTCTTTTTGTACTTAAGTCGGTATTGTGCCTTTTGTGTTTAATTCCGATGCAATTTCTGTGTTCATCGTCAATAAGAAGGTAAAAGGGATACAGTAAACCTGAAGTGAGAATCGGAATCAATAACTAGTGTCAATAAAATGGTTCAAAACATAGACAGTAAGAAGAGTCAGTCTTCTTGTACTTAAGTCGGCATTGTGCCTTTTGTATTTAATTCCGATGCAATTTCTGTGTTTCATCGTCAATAAGAAGGTCAGAGGGATACAGTAAACCTGAAGTGAAGCATCGGAATCTATAGCTAGTATGACAGGAATGTTTCAAAACATAGTCAGTACGAAGAGTCAGTCTTCATGTCCTGAAGTCGGCACTGTGCCTTTTGTATTTGATTCCGATGCTATTTCTGTGTTTCATCGTCAATAAGAAGGTCCAAGGGATACAGTAAACCTGGAGTGAAGCATCGGAATCTATAATTAGTGTTGCAGGAATGGTTCAAAACGTAGACAGTAAGAAGAGTTAGTCTTCTTGTACTTAAGTCGGCATTGTGCCTTTTGTATTTAATTCCGATGCAATTTCTGTGTTTCATCGTCAATAAGACGGTCCAAGGGATAGAGTAAACCTCAAGTGAAGCATCGGAATCTATAACTAGTGTCAGAGGAATGGTTCAAAACATAGTCAGTAGGGAGAGTCGTTATTCATGTACTTAGGTCGGCATTGTGCATTTTGTATTTAATTCCTATGCAATTTCTGTGTTTCATCTTTAATAAGATGGTCAGAGGGATACAGTAAACCAGAAGTGAGCATCGGAATCTAGAACTAGTGTCACAGGAATGGTTCAAAACATAGTCAGTATGAAGAGTCAGTCTTTTTGTACTTAAGTCGGTATTGTGCCTTTTGTGTTTAATTCCGATGCAATTTCTGTGTTCATCGTCAATAAGAAGGTCCAAGGGATACAGGAAACCTGAAGTGAAGCATCGGAATCTATAACTAGTGTCACAGGAATGGTTCAAAACATAGACAGTCAGAAGAGTCAGTCTTCTTGTACTTAAGTCGGTATTGTGACTTTTGTATTTAATTCCGATGCAATTTCTGTGTTTCTTCGTCAATAAGAAGGTCCAAGGGATACAGTAAACCTGAGGTGAAGCATCGGAATCTATAACTAGTGTCACAGGAATGGTTTAAACCATAGTCTTTAAGATGAGTCAGTCTTCTTATACTTAAGTCGGCATTGTGCATTTTGTATTTAATTCCGATGCAATTTCTGTGTTTCATCGTCAATAACAAGGTCCAACGGATACAGTAAACCTGGAGTGAAGCATCGGAATCTATAACTAGTGTCAATGGAATGGTTCAAAACATAGACAGTAAGATGAGTCAGTCTTCTTGTACTTAAGTCGGCATTGTGCCTTTTGTATTTAATTCCGATGCAGTTTCTGTGTTTCATCGTCAATAAGAAGGTCAGAGGGATACGGTAAACCTGAAGTGAAGCATCGGAATCTATAGCTAGTGTCACAGGAATCGTTCAAAACATAGTCAGTACGAAGAGTCAGTCATCATGTCCTGAAGTCGGCATTGTGCCTTTTGTATTTGATTCCGATGCAATTTCTGTGTTTCATCGTCAATAAGAAGGTCCAAGGGATACAGTAAACCTGGGGTGAAGCATCGGAATCTATAATTAGTGACGCAGGAATGGTTCAAAACGTAGACAGTAAGAAGAGTTAGTCTTCTTGTACTTAAGTCGGCATTGTGCCTTTTGTATTTAATTCCGATGCAATTTCTGTGTTTCATCGTCAATAAGACGGTCCAAGTGATACAGTAAACCTCAAGTGAAGCATCGGAATCTATAACTAGTGTCAGAGGAATGGTTCAAAACATAGTCAGTTGGGACAGTCGGTCTTGATGTACTTAAGTCGGCATTGTGCCTTTTGTATTTAATTCCGATGCAATTTCTGTGTTTCATCGTCAATAAGAAGATCCAAGTGATACAGTAGACCTGAAGTGAAGCATCGGAATCTATAACTAGTGTCACATGAAAGGTACAAATTATAGACAGTAGGAAGAGTCAGTCTTCTTGTACTTAAGTCGGCATTGTGCCTTTTGTATTTAATTCCGATACAATTTCTGTGTTTCATCGTCAACAAGAAGGTCCAAGGGATACAATAAACCTGAAGTGAAGCATCGGAATCAATTACTAGTGTCACAGGAATGGTTCAAAACAAAGTCAGTAAGAAGAGTCAGTCTTCTTGTGCTTATGTCGGCATTGTGCGTTTAGTATTTAATTCCGATGCAATTTCTGTGTTTCATCGTCAATAAGAAGGTCCAAGGGATACAGTAAACCTGGAGTGCAGCATCGTAATCTATAACTAGTGTCACAGGAATGGTTCAAAACATAGACAGTAAGAAGAGTCAGTCTTCGTGTACTTAAGTCGGCATCTTGCCTTTTGTATTTAATTCCGATGCAATTTCTGTGTTTCATCGTCAATAAGAAGGTCAGAGGGATACAGTAAACCTGAAGTGAAGCATCGGAATCTATAACTAGTGTCACATGAATGGTTCAAATTATAGACGGTAGGAAGGGTCAGTCTCCTTGTACTTAAGTCGGCATTGTGCCTTTTGTATTTAATTCCGATGCAATTTCTGTGTTTCATCGTCAATAAGAAGGTCCAAGGGATACAGTAAACCTGAAGTGAAGCATCGGATTCTATAACTAGTGTCACTGGAAAGGTTCAAAACAAAGTCAGTAAGAAGAGTCAGTCTTCTTGTCCTTATGTCGGCATTGTGGCTTTTGCATTTAATTCCGATGCATATCTGTGTTTCATCGTCAATAAGAAGGTCCAAGGGATACAGTAAACCTGGAGTGTAGCATCGGAATCTATAACTAGTGTCACAGGAATGGTTCAAAACATAGACAGTAAGAAGAGTCAGTCTTCGTGTACTTAAGTCGGCATCTTGCCTTTTGTATTTAATTCCGATGCAATTTCTGTGTTTCATCGTCAATAAGAAGGTCCAAGGGATACAGAAAACCTGAAGGGAGCATCGGAATCTATAACTAGTGTCACAGGAATGGTTCAAAACATAGTCAGTAAGAAGAGTCAGTCTTTTTGTACTGAAGTCGGCATTGTGCCTTTTTTGTGTAATCCAGGTACAATTTCTGTGTTTCATCGTCAATAAGAAGGTCCAAGGGATACGGTAAACCTGAAGTGAAGCATCGGAATCTATAACTAGTGTCACAGGAATGGTTCAAAACATAGACACTAAGAAGAGTCAGACTTCTTGTACTTAAGTCGGCATTGTGCCTTTTGTATTTATTTCCGATGCAATTTCTGTGTTTCATCGTCAATAAGAAGGTCCAAGGGATACAGTGCACCTGAAGTGAAGCATCGGAATCTATAACTAGTGTCACAGGAATGGTTCAAAACAATGACAGCAAGAAGATTCAGTCTTCTTGTACTTAAGTCGGTATTGTGGGTTTTGTAATTTATTCCGATGCAATTTCTGTGTTTCATCGTCAATATGAAGGTCCCAGGGATACAGTAAACCTGAAGTCAAGCATCGGAATCTATAACTAGTGTCACAGGAATGGTTCAAAACATAGACAGTAAGAAGAGTCAGTCTTCTTGTACTTAAGCCGGCAATGTGCCTTTTCTATTTATTTCCGATGCAATTTCTGTGCTTCATCGTCAATAAGAAGATCCAAGGGATACAGTAAACCTGAAGTGAAGCATCGGAA
Organism: Schistocerca serialis cubense; assembly: GCF_023864345.2. Classification (NCBI taxonomy): domain Eukaryota; kingdom Metazoa; phylum Arthropoda; class Insecta; order Orthoptera; family Acrididae; genus Schistocerca; species Schistocerca serialis. The sequence continues at coordinate 5,762,989 of NW_026047584.1, read as the reverse complement.
TCTATAACTAGTGTCACAGAAATGGTTCAATACATAGACAGTAAGAAGAGTCAGTCTTCTTGTACTTAAGTCGGCATTGTGCCTTTTGTATTTAATTCCGATGCAATTTCTGTGTTTCATCGTCAAAAAGAAGGTCCGAGGGATACAGTAAACCTTGAGTGAAGCATCGGAATCTATAACTAGTGTCACAGGAATGGTTCAAAACATAGTCAGTAAGAAGAGTCAGTCTTCTTGTACTTAAGTCGGCATTGTGCCTTTTGTATTTAATTCCGATGCAATTTCTGTGTTTCATCGTCAATAAGAAAGTCCGAGCGATACAGTAAACCTGGAGTGAAGCATCGGAATCTATAACTAGTGTCACAGGAATGGTTTTAAAATAGACAGTAAGAGGAGTCAGTCTTCTTGTACTTAAGTCGGCATTGTGCCTTTTGTATTTAATTCCGATGCAATTTCTGTGTTTAATCGTCAATAAGAAGGTCAAAGGTATACAGTAAACCTGAAGTGAAGCATCAGAATCTATAACTAGAGTCACAGGAATGGTTCAAACATAGACAGGAAGAAGAGTCAGTCTTCTTGTACTTAAGTCGGCATTGTGCCTTTTGTATTTAATTCCTATGCAATTTCTGTGTTTCATCGTCAATAAGAAGGTCCAAGGGATACAGTAAACCTGAAGTGAAGCATCAGAATCTATAACTAGTGTCACAGGAATGGTTCAAAACATAGTCAGTAAGAAGAGTCAGTCTTCTTGTACTTAAGTCGGCATTGTGCCTTTTGTATTTAATTCCGATGCAATTTCTGTGTTTCATCGTCGATAAGGTCAGAGGGATACAGTAAACCTGAAGTGAACATCGGAATCTATAGCTAGTATCACAGGAATGTTTCAAAACATAGTCAGTACGAAGAGTCAGTCTTCATGTCGTGAAGTCGGCAGTGTGCCTTTTGTATTTAATTCCGATGCAATTTCTGTGTTTCATCGTCAATAAGAAGGTCCAAGGGATACAGTAAACCTGGAGTGCAGCATCGTAATCTATAACTAGTGTCACAGGAATGGTTCAAAACATAGACAGTAAGAAGAGTCAGTCTTCGTGTACTTAAGTCGGCATCTTGCCTTTTGTATTTAATTCCGATGCAATTTCTGTGTTTCATCGTCAATAAGAAGGTCAGAGGGATACAGTAAACCTGAAGTGAAGCATCGGAATCTATAACTAGTGTCACATGAATGGTTCAAATTATAGACGGTAGGAAGGGTCAGTCTCCTTGTACTTAAGTCGGCATTGTGCCTTTTGTATTTAATTCCGATGCAATTTCTGTGTTTCATCGTCAATAAGAAGGTCCAAGGGATACAGTAAACCTGAAGTGAAGCATCGGATTCTATAACTAGTGTCACAGGAAAGGTTCAAAACAAAGTCAGTAAGAAGAGTCAGTCTTCTTGTCCTTATGTCGGCATTGTGGCTTTTGCATTTAATTCCGATGCATATCTGTGTTTCATCGTCAATAAGAAGGTCCAAGGGATACAGTAAACCTGGAGTGTAGCATCGGAATCTATAACTAGTGTCACAGGAATGGTTCAAAACATAGACAGTAAGAAGAGTCAGTCTTCGTGTACTTAAGTCGGCATCTTGCCTTTTGTATTTAATTCCGATGCAATTTCTGTGTTTCATCGTCAATAAGAAGGTCCAAGGGATACAGAAAACCTGAAGGGAGCATCGGAATCTATAACTAGTGTCACAGGAATGGTTCAAAACATAGTCAGTAAGAAGAGTCAGTCTTTTTGTACTGAAGTCGGCATTGTGCCTTTTTTGTGTAATCCAGGTACAATTTCTGTGTTTCATCGTCAATAAGAAGGTCCAAGGGATACGGTAAACCTGAAGTGAAGCATCGGAATCTATAACTAGTGTCACAGGAATGGTTCAAAACATAGACACTAAGAAGAGTCAGACTTCTTGTACTTAAGTCGGCATTGTGCCTTTTGTATTTATTTCCGATGCAATTTCTGTGTTTCATCGTCAATAAGAAGGTCCAAGGGATACAGTGCACCTGAAGTGAAGCATCGGAATCTATAACTAGTGTCACAGGAATGGTTCAAAACAATGACAGCAAGAAGATTCAGTCTTCTTGTACTTAAGTCGGTATTGTGGGTTTTGTAATTTATTCCGATGCAATTTCTGTGTTTCATCGTCAATATGAAGGTCCCAGGGATACAGTAAACCTGAAGTCAAGCATCGGAATCTATAACTAGTGTCACAGGAATGGTTCAAAACATAGACAGTAAGAAGAGTCAGTCTTCTTGTACTTAAGCCGGCAATGTGCCTTTTCTATTTATTTCCGATGCAATTTCTGTGCTTCATCGTCAATAAGAAGATCCAAGAGATACAGTAAACCTGAAGTGAAGCATCGGAATCTATAACTAGTGTCACAGAAATGGTTCAATACATAGACAGTAAGAAGAGTCAGTCTTCTTGTACTTAAGTCGGCATTGTGCCTTTTGTATTTAATTCCGATGCAATTTCTGTGTTTCATCGTCAAAAAGAAGGTCCGAGGGATACAGTAAACCTTGAGTGAAGCATCGGAATCTATAACTAGTGTCACAGGAATGGTTCAAAACATAGTCAGTAAGAAGAGTCAGTCTTATTGTACTTAAGTCGGCATTGTGCCTTTTGTATTTAATTCCGATGCAATTTCTGTGTTTCATCGTCAATAAGAAAGTCCGAGCGATACAGTAAACCTGGAGTGAAGCATCGGAATCTATAACTAGTGTCACAGGAATGGTTTTGAAATAGACAGTAAGAGGAGTCAGTCTTCTTGTACTTAAGTCGGCATTGTGCCTTTTGTATTTCATTCCGATGCAATTTCTGTGTTTAATCGTCAATAAGAAGGTCAGAGGGATACAGTAAACCTGAAGTGAAGCATCAGAATCTATAACTAGAGTCACAGGAATGGTTCAAACATAGACAGGAAGAAGAGTCAGTCTTCTTGTACTTAAGTCGGCATTGTGCCTTTTGTATTTAATTCCTATGCAATTTCTGTGTTTCATCGTCAGTAAGAAGGTCCAAGGGATACAGTAAACCTGAAGTGAAGCATCAGAATCTATAACTAGTGTCACAGGAATGGTTCAAAACATAGTCAGTAAGAAGAGTCAGTCTTCTTGTACTTAAGTCGGCATTGTGCCTTTTGTATTTAATTCCGATGCAATTTCTGTGTTTAATCGTCGATAAGGTCAGAGGGATACAGTAAACCTGAAGTGAACATCGGAATCTATAGCTAGTATCACAGGAATGTTTCAAAACATAGTCAGTACGAAGAGTCAGTCTTCATGTCGTGAAGTCGGCAGTGTGCCTTTTGTATTTGATTCCGATGCAATTTCTGTGTTTCATCGTCAATAAGAAGGTCCAAGGGATACAGTAAACCTCAAGTGAAGCATCGGAATCTATAACTAGTGTCAGAGGAATGGTTCAAAACATAGTCAGTAGGGAGAAGCGGTCTTCATGTACTTAAGTCGGCACTGTGCCTTTTGTATTTAATTCCGATGCAATTTCTGTGTTTCATCGTCAATAAGAAGATCCAAGGGATACAGTAATCCTGAAGTGAAGCATCGGAATTTATAACTAGTGTCACATGAATGGTTCAAATTATAGACAGTAGGAAGGATCAGTCTTCTTGTACTTAAGTCGGCATTGTGCCTTTTGTATTTAATTCCGATGCAATTTCTGTGTTTCATCGTCAATAAGAAGGTCCAAGGGATACAGTAAACCTGAAGTGAATCATCGGAATCTATAACTAGTGTCACAGGAATGGTTCAAAACAAAGTCAGTAAGAAGAGTCAGTCTTCTTGTCCTTATGTCGGCATTGTGCCTTTTGCATTTAATTCCGATGCAATTTCTGTGTTTCATCGTCAATAAGAAGGTCCAAGGGATACAGTAAACCTCAAGTGTAGCATCGGAATCTATAACTAGTGTCACAGGAATGGTTCAAAACATAGACAGTAAGAAGAGTTAGTCTTCGTGTACATAAGTCGGCATCTTGCCTTTTGTATTTAATTCCGATGCAATTTCTGTGTTTCATCGTCAATAAGAAGGTCCAAGGGATACCGAAAACCTGAAGTGAGCATCGGAATCTATAACTAGTGTCACAGGAATGGTTCAAACATAGTCAGTAAGAAGAGTCAGTCTTTTTGTACTTAAGTCGGCATTGTGCCTTTTTTGTTTAATCCAGATGCAATTTCCTTCTTTCATCGTCAATAAGAAGGTCCAAGGGATACAGTAAACCTCAAGTGAAGCATCGGAATCTATAACTAGTGTCAGAGGAATGGTTCAAAACATAGTCAGTAGGGAGAAGCGGTCTTCATGTACTTAAGTCGGCATTGTGCCCTTTGTATTTAATTCCGATGCAATTTCTGTGTTTCATCGTCAATAAGAAGATCCAAGGGATACAGTAAACCTGAAGTGAAGCATCGGAATTTATAACTAGTGTCACATGAATGGTTCAAAATATAGACAGTAGTAAGGGTCAGTCTTCTTGGACTTAAGTCGGCATTGTGCCTTTTGTATTTAATTCCGATGCAATTTCTGTGTTTCATCGTCAATAAGAAGGTCCAAGGGATACAGTAAACCTGAAGTGAATCATCGGAATCTATAACTAGTGTCACAGGAATGGTTCAAAACAAAGTCAGTAAGAAGAGTCAGTCTTCTTGTCTTTATGTCGGCATTAAGCCTTTTGCATTTAATTCCGATGCTATTTCTGTGTTTCATCGTCAATAAGAAGGTCCTAGGGATACAGTAAACCTGGAGTGTAGGATCGGAATCTATAACTAGTGTCACAGGAATGGTTCAAAACATAGACAGTAAGAAGAGTCAGTCTTCGTGTACTTAAGTCGACATCTTGCCTTTTGTATTTAATTCCGATGCAATTTCTGTGTTTCATCGTCAATAAGAAGGTCCAAGGGATACAGAAAACCTGAAGTGAGCATCGGAACCTATAACTAGTGTCACAGGAATGGTTCAAACATAGTCAGTAAGAAGAGTCTGTCTTTTTGTACTTAAGTCGGCATTGTGCCTTTTTTGTTTAATCCAGATGCAATTTCTGTCTTTCATCGACAATAAGAAGGTCCAAGGGATACAGTAAACCTGGAGTGAAGCATCAGAATCTAAAACTAGAGTCACAGGAATGGTTCAAAACATAGACAGGACGAAGAGTCAGTCTTCATGAACTATAGTCGCCATTGTGCCTTTTGTATTTAATTCCGATGCAATTTCTGTGCTTCATCGTCAATAAGAAGGTCAGACGGATACAGTAAACCTGAAGTGAAGCATCGGAATCTATAACTAGTGTCACAGGAATGGTCAAAACATAGACAGTAGGAAGAGTCAGTCTTTTTGTACGTAAGTCGGCATTGTGCCTTTTGTATTTAATTCCGATGCAATTTCTTTGTTTCATCGGCAATAAGGTCAGAGGGATACAGTAAACCTGAAGTGAAGCATCGGAATCTATAACTAGTGTGACAGGAATGGTTCAAAACATAGACAGTAGGAAGAGTCAGTCTTCTTGTACTTAAGTCGGCATTGTGCCTTTTGTATTTAATTCCGATGCATTTTCTGTGTTTCATCGTCAATAAGAAGGTCCAAGGGATACGGTAAACCTGAAGTAAAGCATCGGAATCTATAACTAGTGTCACAGGAATGGTTCAAAACATAGACACTAAGATAAGTCAGTCTTCTTGTACTTAAGTCGGCATTGTGCCTTTTGTATTTATTTCCTATGCAATTTCTGTGTTTCATCGTCAATAAGAAGGTCCAAGGGATACAGTGCACCTGAAGTGAAGCATCGGAATCTATAACTAGTGTCACAGGAATGGTTCAAATCAATGACAGCAAGAAGATTCAGTCTTCTTGTACTTAAGTCGGTATTGTGGGTTTTGTAATTTATTCCGATGCAATTTCTGTGTTTCATCGTCAATATGAAGGTCCCAGGGATACAGTAAACCTGAAGTCAAGCATCGGAATCTATAACTAGTGTCACAGGAATGGTTCAAAACATAGACAGTAAGAAGAGTCAGTCTTCTTGTACTTAAGCCGGCAATGTGCCTTTTCTATTTATTTCCGATGCAATTTCTGTGCTTCATCGTCAATAAGAAGATCCAAGGGATACAGTAAACCTGAAGTGAAGCATCGGAATCTATAACTAGTGTCACAGAAATGGTTCAATACATAGACAGTAAGAAGAGTCAGTCTTCTTGTACTTAAGTCGGCATTGTGCCTTTTGTATTTAATTCCGATGCAATTTCTGTGTTTCATCGTCAAAAAGAAGGTCCGAGGGATACAGTAAACCTTGAGTGAAGCATCGGAATCTATAACTAGTGTCACAGGAATGGTTCAAAACATAGTCAGTAAGAAGAGTCAGTCTTCTTGTACTTAAGTCGGCATTGTGCCTTTTGTATTTAATTCCGATGCAATTTCTGTGTTTCATCGTCAATAAGAAAGTCCGAGCGATACAGTAAACCTGGAGTGAAGCATCGGAATCTATAACTAGTGTCACAGGAATGGTTTTGAAATAGACAGTAAGAGGAGTCAGTCTTCTTGTACTTAAGTCGGCATTGTGCCTTTTGTATTTCATTCCGATGCAATTTCTGTGTTTAATCGTCAATAAGAAGGTCAGAGGGATACAGTAAACCTGAAGTGAAGCATCAGAATCTATAACTAGAGTCACAGGAATGGTTCAAACATAGACAGGAAGAAGAGTCAGTCTTCTTGTACTTAAGTCGGCATTGTGCCTTTTGTATTTAATTCCTATGCAATTTCTGTGTTTCATCGTCAATAAGAAGATCCAAGGGATACAGTAAACCTGAAGTGAAGCATCAGAATCTATAACTAGTGTCACAGGAATGGTTCAAAACATAGTCAGTAAGAAGAGTCAGTCTTCTTGTACTTAAGTCGGCATTGTGCCTTTTGTATTTAATTCCGATGCAATTTCTGTGTTTCATCGTCGATAAGGTCAGAGGGATACAGTAAACCTGAAGTGAACATCGGAATCTATAGCTAGTATCACAGGAATGTTTCAAAACATAGTCAGTACGAAGAGTCAGTCTTCATGTCGTGAAGTCGGCAGTGTGCCTTTTGTATTTGATTCCGATGCAATTTCTGTGTTACATCGTCAATAAGAAGGTCCAAGGGATACAGTAAACCTCAAGTGAAGCATCGGAATCTATAACTAGTGTCAGAGGAATGGTTCAAAACATAGTCAGTAGGGAGAAGCGGTCTTCATGTACTTAAGTCGGCACTGTGCCTTTTGTATTTAATTCCGATGCAATTTCTGTGTTTCATCGTCAATAAGAAGGTCCAAGGGATACAGTAAACCTGAAGTGAATCATCGGAATCTATAACTAGTGTCACAGGAATGGTTCAAAACAAAGTCAGTAAGAAGAGTCAGTCTTCTTGTCCTTATGTCGGCATTGTGCCTTTTGCATTTAATTCCGATGCAATTTCTGTGTTTCATCGTCAATAAGAAGGTCCAAGGGATACAGTAAACCTCGAGTGTAGCATCGGAATCTATAACTAGTGTCACAGGAATGGTTCAAAACATAGACAGTAAGAAGAGTTAGTCTTCGTGTACATAAGTCGGCATCTTGCCTTTTGTATTTAATTCCGATGCAATTTCTGTGTTTCATCGTCAATAAGAAGGTCCAAGGGATACCGAAAACCTGAAGTGAGCATCGGAATCTATAACTAGTGTCACAGGAATGGTTCAAACATAGTCAGTAAGAAGAGTCAGTCTTTTTGTACTTAAGTCGGCATTGTGCCTTTTTTGTTTAATCCAGATGCAATTTCCTTCTTTCATCGTCAATAAGAAGGTCCAAGGGATACAGTAAATCTCAAGTGAAGCATCGGAATCTATAACTAGTGTCAGAGGAATGGTTCAAAACATAGTCAGTAGGGAGAAGCGGTCTTCATGTACTTATGTCGGCATTGTGCCCTTTGTATTTAATTCTGATGCAATTTCTGTGTTTCATCGTCAATAAGAAGATCCAAGGGGTACAGTAAACCTGAAGTGAAGCATCGGAATTTATAACTAGTGTCACATGAATGGTTCAAAATATAGACAGTAGTAAGGGTCAGTCTTCTTGGACTTAAGTCGGCATTGTGCCTTTTGTATTTAATTCCGATGCAATTTCTGTGTTTCATCGTCAATAAGAAGGTCCAAGGGATACAGTAAACCTGAAGTGAATCATCGGAATCTATAACTAGTCTCACAGGAATGGTTCAAAACAAAGTCAGTAAGAAGAGTCAGTCTTCTTGTCTTTATGTCGGCATTAAGCCTTTTGCATTTAATTCCGATGCTATTTCTGTGTTTCATCGTCAATAAGAAGGTCCTAGGGATACAGTAAACCTGGAGTGTAGGATCGGAATCTATAACTAGTGTCACAGGAATGGTTCAAAACATAGACAGTAAGAAGAGTCAGTCTTCGTGTACTTAAGTCGACATCTTGCCTTTTGTATTTAATTCCGATGCTATTTCTGTGTTTCATCGTCAATAAGAAGGTCCAAGGGATACAGAAAACCTGAAGTGAGCATCGGAACCTATAACTAGTGTCACAGGAATGGTTCAAACATAGTCAGTAAGAAGAGTCTGTCTTTTTGTACTTAAGTCGGCATTGTGCCTTTTTTGTTTAATCCAGATGCAATTTCTGTCTTTCATCGACAATAAGAAGGTCCAAGGGATACAGTAAACCTGGAGTGAAGCATCAGAATCTAAAACTAGAGTCACAGGAATGGTTCAAAACATAGACAGGACGAAGAGTCAGTCTTCATGAACTATAGTCGCCATTGTGCCTTTTGTATTTAATTCCGATGCAATTTCTGTGCTTCATCGTCAATAAGAAGGTCAGACGGATACAGTAAACCTGAAGTGAAGCATCGGAATCTATAACTAGTGTCACAGGAATGGTCAAAACATAGACAGTAGGAAGAGTCAGTCTTTTTGTACGTAAGTCGGCATTGTGCCTTTTGTATTTAATTCCGATGCAATTTCTTTGTTTCATCGGCAATAAGGTCAGAGGGATACAGTAAACCTGAAGTGAAGCATCGGAATCTATAACTAGTGTGACAGGAATGGTTCAAAACATAGACAGTAGGAAGAGTCAGTCTTCTTGTACTTAAGTCGGCATTGTGCCCTTTGTATTTAATTCCGATGCATTTTCTGTGTTTCATCGTCAATAAGAAGGTCCAAGGGATACGGTAAACCTGAAGTAAAGCATCGGAATCTATAACTAGTGTCACAGGAATGGTTCAAAACATAGACACTAAGAAGAGTCAGTCTTCTTGTACTTAAGTCGGCATTGTGCCTTTTGTATTTAATTCCGATGCAATTTCTGTGTTTCATCGTCAATAAGAAGATCAGAGGGATACAGTAAACCTGAAGTGAAGCATCGGAATCTATAAGTAGTGTCACAGGAATGGTTCAAAGCATTTACAGTAGGAAGAGTCAGTCTTCTTGTACTTAAGTCGGCATTGTGGCTTTTGTATTTAATTCCGATGCAATTTCTGTGTTTCATCGTGAATAAGAAGGTCCAAGGGATACAGTGCACCTGAAGTGAAGCATCGAAATCTATAACTAGTGTCACAGGAATGGTTCAAAACGTTGACAGTAAGAAGATTCAGTCTTCTTGTACGTAAGTCGGTATTGTGGCTTTTGTAATTAATTCCGATGCAATTTCTGTGTTTCATCGTCAATATGAACGTCCAAGGGATACAGTAAACCTGAAGTCAAGCATCGGAATCTATAACTAGTGTCACAGGAATGGTTCAAACCATAGACAGTAAGAAGAGTCAGTCTTCTTGTACTTAAGTCGGCATTGTGCCTTTTGTATTTAATTCCAATGCAATTTCTGTGTTTCATCGTCAATAAGAAGGTCCAAGGGATACAGTAAACCTGGAGTGAAGCATCGGAATCTATAACTAGTGTCGCAGGAATGGTTCACAACATATACAGTAAGAAGAGTCAGTCTTCTTGTACTTAAGTCGGCATTGTGCCTTTTGTATTTAATTCCTATGCAATTTCTGTGTTTCATCGTCAATAAGAAGGTCCAAGGGATACAGTAAACTTCAAGTGAAGCATCGGAATCAATAACTAGTGTCACAGGAATGGTTCAAAACATAGTCAGTAGGAAGAGTCGGTCTTCATGTTTTTAAGTTGGCATTGTGCCTTTTGTATTTAATTCCGATGCAATTTCTGTGTTTCATCGTCAATAAGAAGATGCAAGGGATACAGTAAACTTGAAGTGAAGCATCGGAATCTATAAGTAGTGTCACAGGAATGGTTCAAAACATAGACAGTAAGAAGAGTAAGTCTTCTTGTACCTAAGTCGGCATTGTGCCTTTTGTATTTAATTCCGATGCAATTTCTGTGTTTCATCGTCAATAAGAAGGTCCAAGGGATACAGTAAACCTGAAGTGAATCATCGGAATCTATAACTAGTGTCGCAGGAATGGTTCAAAACAAAGTCAGTAAGAAGAGTCAGTCTTCTTGTCCTTATGTCGGCATTGTGCCTTTTGCATTTAATTCCGATGCAATTTCTGTGTTTCGTCGTCAATAAGAAGGTCCAAGGGATACAGTAAACCTGGAGTGTTGCATCGGAATCTATAACTAGTATCACAGGAATGGTTCAAAACATAGACAGTAAGAAGAGTCAGTCTTCGTGTACATAAGTCGGCATCTTGCCTTTTGTATTTAATTCCGATGCAATTTCTGTGTTTCATCGTCAATAAGAAGGTCCAAGGGATACAGAAAACCTGAAGTGAGCATCGGAATCTATAACTAGTGTCACAGGAATGGTTCAAACATAGTCAGTAAGAAGAGTCAGTCTTTTTGTACTTATGTCGGCATTGTGCCTTTTTTGTTTAATCCAGATGCAATTTCTGTCTTTCATCGTCAATAAGAAGGTCCAAGGGATACAGTAAACCTCAAGTGAAGCATCGGAATCTATAACTAGTGTCAGAGGAATGGTTCAAAACATAGTCAGTAGGGAGAAGCGGTCTTCATGTACTTAAGTCGGCATTGTGCCTTTTGTATTTAATTCCGATGCAATTTCTGTGTTTCATCGTCAATAAGAAGATCCAAGGGATACAGTAAACCTGAAGTGAAGCATCGGAATTCATAACTAGTGTCACATGAATGGTTCAAAATATAGATAGTAGTAAGGGTCAGTCTTCTTGTACTTAAGTCGGCATTGTGCCCTTTGTATTTAATTCCGATGCAATTTCTGTGTTTCATCGTCAATAAGAAGGTGCAAGGGATACAGTAAACCTGAAGTGAATCATCGGAATCTATAACTAGTGTCACAGGAATGGTTCAAAACAAAGTCAGTAAGAAGAGTCAGTCTTCTTGTCCTTATGTCGGCATTAAGCCTTTTGCATTTAATTCCGATGCAATTTCTGTGTTTCAACGTCAATAAGAAGGTCCTAGGGATACAGTAAACCTGGAGTGTAGCATCGGAATCTATAACTAGTGTCACAGGAATGGTTCAAAACATAGACAGTAAGAAGAGTCAGTCTTCCTGTACTTAAGTCGACATCTTGCCTTTTGTATTTAATTCCGATGCAATTTCTGTGTTTCATCGTCAATAAGAAGGTCCAAGGGATACAGAAACCTGAAGTGAGCATCGGAATCTATAACTAGTGTCACAGGAATGGTTCAAACATAGTCAGTAAGAAGTGTCAGTCTTTTTGTACTTAAGTCGGCATTGTGCCTTTTTTTTTTAATCCAGATGCAATTTCTCTCTTTCATCGTCAATAAGAAGGTCCAAGGGATACGGTAAACCTGAAGTGAAGCATCATAATCTATAACTAGAGTCACAGGAATGGTTCAAAACATAGACAGGAAGAAGAGTCAGTCTTCATGAACTAAAGTCGGCATTGTGCCTTTTGTATTTAATCCAGATGCAATTTCTGTCTTTCATCGTCAATAAGAAGGTCCAAGGGATACGGTAAACCTGAAGTGAAGCATCAGAATCTATAACTAGAGTCACAGGAATGGTTCAAAACATAGACACTAAGAAGAGTCAGTCTTCTTGTACTTAAGTCGGCATTGTGCCTTTTGTATTTAATTCCGATGCAATTTCTGTGTTTCATCGTCAATAAGAAGATCAGAGGGATACAGTAAACCTGAAGTGAAGCATCGGAATCTATAACTAGTGTCACAGGAATGGTTCAAAGCATTTACCGTAGGAAGAGTCAGTCTTCTTGTACTTATGTCGGCATTGTGGCTTTTGTATTTAATTCCGATGCAATTTCTGTGTATCATCGTGAATAAGAAGGTCCAAGGCATACAGTGCACCTGAAGTGAAGCATCGAAATCTATAACTAGTGTCACAGGAATGGTTCAAGACATAGACAGTAAGAAGATTCAGTCTTCTTGTACTTAAGTCGGCATTGTGCCTTTTCAATTTAATTCCGATGCATTTTCTGTGTTTCATCGTCAATAAGAAGATCCAAGGGATACAGTAAACCTGAAGTGGGGCATCGGAATCTATAACTAGTGTCACAGGAATGGTTCAAAACATAGTCAGTAAGAAGAGTCAGTCTTCTTGAACTTAAGTCGGCATTGTGCTTTTTGTATTTAATTCCGATGCAATTTCTGTGTTTCATCGTCAATAAGAAGGTCCGAGGGATATAGTAAACCTGGAGTGAAGCTTCGGAATCTATAACTAGTGTCACAGGAATGGTTTTAAAATAACAGTAAGATGAGTCAGTCTTCTTGTACTTAAGTCGGCATTGTGCCTTTTGTATTTAAGTCCGATGCAATTTCTGTGTTTCATCGTCAATAAGAAGGTCCAAGGGATACAGTAGACCTGAATTGAAGCATCGGAATCTATAACTAGTGTCACAGGAATGGTTCAAAACATAGACAGTAAGAAGAGTCAGTCTTCTTGTACTTAAGACGGCATTGTGCCTTTTGTATTTAATTCCGATGCAATTTCTGTGTTTCATCGTCAATAAGAAGGTCAGAGGGATACAGTAAACCTGAAGTGAAGCATCAGAATCTATAACTAGAGTCACAGGAATGGTTCAAACATAGACAGGAAGAAGAGTCAGTCTTCTTGAACTAAAGTCGGCATTGTGCCTTTTGTATTTAATTCCGATGCTATTTCTGTGTTTCATCGTCAATAAGAAGGTCAGAGGGATACAGTAAATGTGAAGTGAATCATCGGAATCTATAACTAGTGTCACAGGAATGGTCAAAACATAGACAGTAGGAAGAGTCAGTCTTCTTGTACTTAAGTCGGCATTGTGCCTTTTGTATTTAATTCCGATGCAATTTCTTTGTTTCATCGGCAATAAGGTCAGAGGGTACAGTAAACCTGAAGTGAAGCATCGGAATCTATAACTAGTGTCACAGGAATGGTTCAAAAAATAGACAGTAGGAAGAGTCAGTTTTCTTGTACTTAAGTCGGCATTGTGCCTTTTGTATTTAATTCCAATGCTATTTCTGTGTTTCATCGTCAATAAGAAGGTCCAAGGGATACAGTAAACCTGGAGTGAAGCATCGGAATCTATAACTAGTGTCGCAGGAGTGGTTCAAAGCATAGACAGTAAGAAGAGTCAGTCTTCTTGTACTTAAGTCGGCATTGTGCGTTTTGTATTTAATTCCTATGCAATTTCTGTGTTTCATCGTCAATAAGAAGGTCCAAGGGATACAGTAAACTTCAAGTGAAGCATCGGAATCAATAACTAGTGTCACAGGAATGGTTCAAAACATAGTCAGTAGGAAGAGTCGGTCTTCATGTTTTTAAGTTGGCATTGTGCCTTTTGTATTTAATTCCGATGCAATTTCTGTGTTTCATCGTCAATAAGAAGATGCAAGGGATACAGTAAACTTGAAGTGAAGCATCGGAATCTATAAGTAGTGTCACAGGAATGGCTCAAAACATAGACAGTAAGAAGAGTCAGTCTTCTTGTACTTAAGTCGGCATTGTGCCTTTTGTATTTAATTCCGATGCAATTTCTGTGTTTCATCGTCAATAAGAAGGTCCAAGGGATACAGTAAACCTGAAGTGAATCATCGGAATCTATAACTAGTGTCACAGGAATGGTTCAAAACAAAGTCAGTAAGAAGAGTCAGTCTTCTTGTCCTTATGTCGGCATTGTGCCTTTTGCATTTAATTCCGATGCAATTTCTGTGTTTCATCGTCAATAAGAAGTTCCAAGGGATACAGTAAACCTGGAGTGTAGCATCGGAATCTATAACTAGTGTCACAGGAATTTTTCAAAACATAGACAGTAAGAAGAGTCAGTCTTCGTGTACATAAGTCGGCATCTTGCCTTTTGTATTTAATTCCGATGCAATTTCTGTGTCATCGTCAATAAGAAGGTCCAAGGGATGCAGAAAACCTGAAGTGAGCATCGGAATCTATAACTAGTGTCACAGGAATGGTTCAAACATAGTCAGTAAGAAGAGTCAGTCTTTTTGTACTTATGTAGGCATTGTGCCTTTTTTGTTTAATCCAGATGCAATTTCTGTCTTTCATCGTCAATAAGAAGGTCCAAGGGATACAGTAAACCTCAAGTGAAGCATCGGAATCTATAACTAGTGTCAGAGGAATGGTTCAAAACATAGTCAGTAGGGAGAAGCGGTCTTCATGTACTTAAGTCGGCATTGTGCCTTTTGTATTTAATTCCGATGCAATTTCTGTGTTTCATCGTCAATAAGAAGATCCAAGGGATACAGTAAACCTGAAGTGAGGCATCGGAATTTATAACTAGTGTCACATGAATGGTTCAAAACATAGACAGTAGTAAGGGTCAGTCTTCTTGTACTTAAGTCGGCATTGTGCCTTTTGTATTTAATTCCGATGCAATTTCTGTGTTTCATCGTCAATAAGAAGGTCCAAGGGATACAGTAAACCTGAAGTGAATCATCGGAATCTATAACTAGTGTCACAGGAATGGTTCAAAACAAAGTCAGTAAGAAGAGTCAGTCTTCTTGTCCTTATGTCGGCATTAAGCCTTTTGCATTTAATTCCGATGCAATTTCTGTGTTTCATCGTCAATAAGAAGGTCCTAGGGATACAGTAAACCTGGAGTGTAGCATCGGAATCTATAACTAGTGTCACAGGAATGGTTCAAAACATAGACAGTAAGAAGAGTCAGTCTTCGTGAACTTAAGTCGACATCTTGCCTTTTGTAT
The DNA here is from genome assembly GCF_023864345.2 of Schistocerca serialis cubense. Taxonomy (NCBI): domain Eukaryota; kingdom Metazoa; phylum Arthropoda; class Insecta; order Orthoptera; family Acrididae; genus Schistocerca; species Schistocerca serialis. Next base: position 5,747,815 of record NW_026047584.1, on the reverse strand, counting down.
TTAATTCCGATGCAATTTCTGTGTTTCATCGTCAATAAGAAGGTCCAAGGGATACAGAAAACCTGAAGTGAGCATCGGAATCTATAACTAGTGTCACAGGAATGGTTCAAACATAGTCGGTAAGAAGAGTCAGTCTTTTTGTACTTAAGTCGGCATTGTGCCTTTTTTGTTTAATCCAGATGCAATTTCTGTCTTTCATCGTCAATAAGAAGGTCCAAGGGATACGGTAAACCTGAAGTGAAGCATCAGAATCTATAACTAGAGTCACAGGGATGGTTCAAAACATAGACAAGAAGAAGAGTCAGTCTTCATGAACTAAAGTCGGCATTGTGCCTTTTGTATTTAATTCCGATGCAATTTCTGTGCTTCATCGTCAATAAGAAGGTCAGAGGGATACAGTAAACCTGAAGTGAAGCATCGGAATCTATAACTAGTGTCACAGGAATGGTCAAAACATAGACAGTAGGAAGAGTCAGTCCTCTTGTACGTAAGTCGGCATTGTGCCTTTTGTATTTAATTCCGATGCAATTTCTTTGTTTCATCGGCAATAAGGTCAGAGGGATACAGTAAACCTGAAGTGAAGCATCGGAATCTATAACTAGTGTCACAGGAATGGTTCAAACATAGTCGGTAAGAAGAGTCAGTCTTTTTGTACTTAAGTCGGCATTGTGCCTTTTGTATTTAATTCCGATGCATTTTCTGTGTTTCATCGTCAATAAGAAGGTCCAAGGGATACGGTAAACCTGAAATGAAGCATCGGAATCTATAACTAGTGTCACAGGAATGGTTCAAAACATAGACACTAAGAAGAGTCAGTCTTCTTGTACTTAAGTCGGCATTGTGCCTTTTGTATTTAATTCCGATGCAATTTCTGTGTTTCATCGTCAATAAGAAGATCAGAGGGATACAGTAAACCTGAAGTGAAGCATCGGAATCTATAACTAATGTCACAGGAATGGTTCAAAGCATTTACAGTAGGAAGAGTCAGTCTTCTTGTACTTAAGTCGGCATTGTGGCTTTTGTATTTAATTCCGATGCAATTTCTGTGTTTCATCGTGAATAAGAAGGTCCAAGTGATACAGTGCACCTGAAGTGAAGCATCGAAATCTATAACTAGTGTCACAGGAATGGTTCAAAACATAGACAGTAAGAAGATTCAGTCTTCTTGTACTTAAGTCGGTATTGTGGCTTTTGTAATTAATTCCGATGCAATTTCTGTGTTTCATCGTCAATATGAAGGTCCAAATGATACAGTAAACCTAAAGTCAAGCATCGGAATCTATAACTAGTGTCACAGGAATGGTTCAAACCATAGACAGTAAGAAGAGTCAGTCCTCTTGTACTTAAGTCGGCATTGTGCCTTTTCAATTTAATTCCGATGCAATTTCTGTGTTTCATCGTCAATAAGAAGATCCAAGGGATACAGTAAACCTGAAGTGAAGCATCGGAATCTATAACTAGTGTCACAGGAATGGTTCAAAACATAGTCAGTAAGAAGAGTGAGTCTTCTTGTACTTAAGTCGGCATTGTGCCTTTTGTATTTAATTCCGATGCAATTTCTGTGTTTCATCGTCAATAAGAAGGTCCAAGGGATACAGTAAACCTGGAGTGAAGCATCGGAATCTATAACTAGTGTCACAGGAATGGTTTTAAAATAGACAGTAAGAGGAGTCAGTCTTCTTGTACTTAAGTCGGCATTGTGCCTTTTGTACTTAAGTCCGATGCAATTTCTGTGTTTCATCGTCAATAAGAAGGTCCAAGGGATACAGTAGACCTGAATTGAAGCATCGGAATCTATAACTAGTGTCACAGGAATGGTTCAAAACATAGACAGTAAGAAGAGTCAGTCTTCTTGTACTTAAGTCGGCATTGTGCCTTTTGTATTTAATTCCGAAGCAATTTCTGTGTTTCATCGTCAATAAGAAGGTCAGAGGGATACAGTAAACCTGAAGTGAAGCATCAGAATCTATAACTAGAGTCACAGGAATGGTTCAAACATAGACAGGAAGAAGAGTCAGTCTTCTTGAACTAAAGTCGGCATTGTGCCTTTTGTATTTAATTCCGATGCTATTTCTGTGTTTCATCGTCAATAAGAAGGTCAGAGGGATACAGTAAAAGTGAAGTGAAGCATCGGAATCTATAACTAGTGTCACAGGAATGGTCAAAACATAGACAGTAGGAAGAGTCAGTCTTCTTGTACTTAAGTCGGCATTGTGCCTTTTGTATTTAATTCCGATGCAATTTCTTTGTTTCATCGGCAATAAGGTCAGAGGGTACAGTAAACCTGAAGTGAAGCATCGGAATCTATAACTAGTGTCACAGGAATGGTTCAAAAAATAGACAGTAGGAAGAGTCAGTCTTCTTGTACTTAAGTCGGCATTGTGCCTTTTGTATTTAATTCCAATGCAATTTCTGTGTTTCATCGTCAATAAGAAGGTCCAAGGGATACAGTAAACCTGGAGTGAAGCATCGGAATCTATAACTAGTGTCGCAGGAATGGTTCAAAACATAGACAGTAAGAAGAGTCAGTCTTCTTGTACTTAAGTCGGCATTGTGCCTTTTGTATTTAATTCCTATGCAATTTCTGTGTTTCATCGTCAATAAGAAGGTCCAAGGGATACAGTAAACTTCAAGTGAAGCATCGGAATCAATAACTAGTGTCACAGGAATGGTTCAAAACATAGTCAGTAGGAAGAGTCGGTCTTCATGATTTTAAGTTGGCATTGTGCCTTTTGTATTTAATTCCGATGCAATTTCTGTGTTTCATCGTCAATAAGAAGATGCAAGGGATACAGTAAACTTGAAGTGAAGCATCGGAATCTATAAGTAGTGTCACAGGAATGGTTCAAAACATAGAAAGTAGGAAGAGTCAGTCTTCTTCTACTTAAGTCGGCATTGTGCATTTTGTATTTAATTCCGATGCAATTTCTGTGTTTCATCGTTAATGAGAAGGTCAAAGGGATACAGAAAACCTGAAGTCAATCATCGGAATCTATAACTAGTGTCACAGGAATGGTTCAAATCATAGAGAGTAGGAAGAGTCAGGCTTCTTGTACTTAAGTCGGCATTGTGCCTTTTGTATTTTATTCCGATGCAATTTCTGTGTTTCATCGTCAATAAGAAGGTCCAAGGGATACAGTAATCCTTAAGTGAAGCATCGGAATCCATAACTAGTGTCACTGGAATGGTTCAAAACATAGACAATAAGAAGAGTCAGTCTTTTAGTACTTAAGTCGGTATTGTGGCTTTGTATTTAATTCCGATGCAATTTCTGTGTTTCATCGTCAATAAGAAGGTCCAAGGGATACAGTAAACCTGGAGTGTAGCATCGGAATCTATAACTAGTGTCACAGGAATGGTTCAAATCATAGACAGTAAGAAGAGTCAGTCTTCGTGTACTTAAGTCGGCATTTGCCTTTTGTATTTAATTCCGATGCAATTTCTGTGTTTCATCGTCAATAAGAATGTCCAAGGGATACAGTAAACCTGGGGTGAAGCATCGGAATCTATAACTAGTGTCACAGGAATGGTTCAAACCATAGTCATTAAGAAGAGTCAGTCTTCTTGTACTTAAGTCGGCATTTGGCCCATTGTATTTAATTCCGGGCAATTTCTGTGTTTCATCGTCAATAACAAGGTCCAAGGGATACAGTAAACCTGGAGTGAAGCATCGGAATCTATAACTAGTGTCAATGGAATGGTTCAAAACATAGACAGTGAAAAGAGTCAGTCTTCTTGTACTTAAGTCCGCATTGTTCCTTTTATATTTAATACCGATGCAGTTTCTGTGTTTCATCGTCAATAAGAAGGTCAGAGGGATACAGTAAACCTGAAGTGAAGCATCGGAATCTATAGCTAGTGTCACAGGAATCGTTCAAAACATAGTCAGTACGAAGAGTCAGACATCATGTCCTGAAGTCGGCATTGTGCCTTTTGTATTTGATTCCGATGCAATTTCTGTGCTTCATCGACAATAAGAAGGTCCAAGGGATACAGTAAACCTGGAGTGAAGCATCGGAATCTATAACTAGTGTCACATGAATGGTTCAAATTATAGACAGTAGGAAGAGTCAGTCTTCTTGTACTTAAGTTGGCATTATGCCTTTTGTATTTAATTCCGATGCAATTTCTGTGTTTCATCGTCAACAAGAAGGTCCAATGGATACAGTAAACCTGAAGTGAAGCATCGGAATCAATAACTAGTGTCACAGGAATGGTTGAAAACAAAGTCAGTAACGAGAGTCAGTCTTCTTGTGCTTATGTCGGCATTGTGCCTTTTGTATTTAATTCCGATGCAATTTCTGTGTTTCATCGTCAATAAGAAGGTCCAAGGGATACAGTAAACCTGGAGTGTAGCATCGGAATCTATAACTAGTGTCACAGGAATGGTTCAAAACATAGACAGTAAGAAGAGTCAGTCTTCGTGTACTTAAGTCGGCATCATGTCTTTTGTATTTAATTCCGATGCAATTTCTGTGTTTCATCGTCAATAAGAAGGCCCAAGGGATACAGTAAACCCGAAGTGTAGCATCGGAATCTATAACTAGTGTCACAGGAATGGTTCAAAACATTTACAGTAGGAAGAGTCAGTCTTCTTGTACTTAAGTCGGCATTGTGCCTTTTGTATTTAATTCCGATGCAATTTCTTTGTTTCATCGGCAATAAGGTCAGAGGGATACAGTAAACCTGAAGTGAAGCATCGGAATCTATAACTAGTGTCACAGGAATGGTTCAAAGCATAGACAGTAGGAAGAGTCAGTCTTCTTGTACTTAAGTCGGCATTGTGCCTTTTGTATTTAATTCCGATGCATTTTCTGTGTTTCATTGTCAATAGGAAGGTGCAAGGGATACGGTAAACCTGAAGTGAAGCATCGGAATCTATAACTAGTGTCACAGGAATGGTTCAAAACATAGACACTAAGAAGAGTCAGTCTTCTTGTACTTAAGTCGGCATTGTGCCTTTTGTATTTAATTCCGATGCATTTTCTGTGTTTCATCGTCAATAGGAAGGTCCAAGGGATACGGTAAACCTGAAGTGAAGCATCGGAATCTATAACTAGTGTCACAGGAATGGTTCAAAACATAGACACTAAGAAGAGTCAGTCTTCTTTTACTTAAGTCGGCATTGTGCCTTTTGTATTTAATTCCGATGCAATTTCTGTGTTTCGTTGTCAATAAGAAGATCAGAGGGATACAGTAAACCTGAAGTGAAGCATCGGAATCTAGAACTAGTGTCACAGGAATGGTTCAAAGCATTTACAGTAGGAAGAGTCAGTCTTTTTGTACTTAAGTCGGCATTGTGGCTTTTGTATTTAATTCCGATGCAATTTCTGTGTTTCATCGTGAATAAGAAGGTCCAAGTGATACAGTGCACCTGAAGTGAAGCATCGAAATCTATAACTAGTGTCACAGGAATGGTTCAAAACATAGACAGTAAGAAGATTCAGTCTTCTTGTACTTAAGTCGGTATTGTGGCTTTTGTAATTAATTCCGATGCAATTTCTGTGTTTCATCGTCAATATGAAGGTCCAAGGGTACAGTAAACCTGAAGTCAAGCATCGGAATCTATAACTAGTGTCACAGGAATGGTTCAAACCATAGACAGTAAGAAGAGTCAGTCTTCTTGTACATAAGTCGGCATTGTGCCTTTTCAATTTAATTCCGATGCAATTTCTGTGTTTCATCGTCAATATGAAGGTCCAAGGGATACAGTAAACTTCAAGTGAAGCATCGGAATCAATAACTAGTGTCACAGGAATGGTTCAAAACATAGTCAGTAGGAAGAGTCGGTCTTCATGTTTTTAAGTTGGCATTGTGCCTTTTGTATTTAATTCCGATGCAATTTCTGTGTTTCATCGTCAATAAGAAGATGCAAGGGATACAGTAAACTTGAAGTGAAGCATCGGAATCTATAAGTAGTGTCACAGGAATGGTTCAAAACATAGAAAGTAGGAAGAGTCAGTCTTCTTCTACTTAAGTCGGCATTGTGCATTTTGTATTTAAGTCCGATGCAATTTCTGTGTTTCATCGTTAATGAGAAGGTCAAAGGGATACAGAAAACCTGAAGTCAATCATCGGAATCTATAACTAGTGTCACATGAATGGTTCAAATCATAGAGAGTAGGAAGAGTCAGGCTTCTTGTACTTAAGTCGGCATTGTGCCTTTTGTATTTTATTCCGATGCAATTTCTGTGTTTCATCGTCAATAAGAAGGTCCAAGGGATACAGTAATCCTTAAGTGAAGCATCGGAATCCATAACTAGTGTCACTGGAATGGTTCAAAACATAGACAATAAGAAGAGTCAGTCTTTTAGTACTTAAGTCGGTATTGTGGCTTTGTATTTAATTCCGATGCAATTTCTGTGTTTCATCGTCAATAAGAAGGTCCAAGGGATACAGTAAACCTGGAGTGTAGCATCGGAATCTATAACTAGTGTCACAGGAATGGTTCAAATCATAGACAGTAAGAAGAGTCAGTCTTCGTGTACTTAAGTCGGCATTTGCCTTTTGTATTTAATTCCGATGCAATTTCTGTGTTTCATCGTCAATAAGAATGTCCAAGGGATACAGTAAACCTGGGGTGAAGCATCGGAATCTATAACTAGTGTCACAGGAATGGTTCAAACCATAGTCATTAAGAAGAGTCAGTCTTCTTGTACTTAAGTCGGCATTTGGCCCATTGTATTTAATTCCGGGAAATTTCTGTGTTTCATCGTCAATAACAAGGTCCAAGGGATACAGTAAACCTGGAGTGAAGCATCGGAATCTATAACTAGTGTCAATGGAATGGTTCAAAACATAGACAGTAAAAAGAGTCAGTCTTCTTGTACTTAAGTCCGCATTGTTCCTTTTATATTTAATACCGATGCAGTTTCTGTGTTTCATCGTCAATAAGAAGGTCAGAGGGATACAGTAAACCTGAAGTGAAGCATCGGAATCTATAGCTAGTGTCACAGGAATCGTTCAAAACATAGTCAGTACGAAGAGTCAGACATCATGTCCTGAAGTCGGCATTGTGCCTTTTGTATTTGATTCCGATGCAATTTCTGTGTTTCATCGACAATAAGAAGGTCCAAGGGATACAGTAAACCTGGAGTGAAGCATCGGAATCTATAACTAGTGTCACATGAATGGTTCAAATTATAGACAGTAGGAAGAGTCAGTCTTCTTGTACTTAAGTTGGCATTATGCCTTTTGTATTTAATTCCGATGCAATTTCTGTGTTTCATCGTCAACAAGAAGGTCCAAGGGATACAGTAAACCTGAAGTGAAGCATCGGAATCAATAACTAGTGTCACAGGAATGGTTGAAAACAAAGTAAGTAACGAGAGTCAGTCTTCTTGTGCTAATGTCGGCATTGTGCCTTTTGTATTTAATTCCGATGCAATTTCTGTGTTTCATCGTCAATAAGAAGGTCCAAGGGATACAGTAAACCTGGAGTGTAGCATCGGAATCTATAACTAGTGTCACAGGAATGGTTCAAAACATAGACAGTAAGAAGAGTCAGTCTTCGTGTACTTAAGTCGGCATCATGTCTTTTGTATTTAATTCCGATGCAATTTCTGTGTTTCATCGTCAATAAGAAGGCCCATGGGATACAGTAAACCTGAAGTGTAGCATCGGAATCTATAACTAGTGTCACAGGAATGGTTCAAAACATTTACAGTAGGAAGAGTCAGTCTTCTTGTACTTAAGTCGGCATTGTGCCTTTTGTATTTAATTCCGATGCAATTTCTTTGTTTCATCGGCAATAAGGTCAGAGGGATACAGTAAACCTGAAGTGAAGCATCGGAATCTATAACTAGTGTCACAGGAATGGTTCAAAGCATAGACAGTAGGAAGAGTCAGTCTTCTTGTACTTAAGTCGGCATTGTGCCTTTTGTATTTAATTCCGATGCATTTTCTGTGTTTCATCGTCAATAGGAAGGTCCAAGGGATACGGTAAACCTGAAGTGAAGCATCGGAATCTATAACTAGTGTCACAGGAATGGTTCAAAACATAGACACTAAGAAGAGTCAGTCTTCTTGTACTTAAGTCGGCATTGTGCCTTTTGTATTTAATTCCGATGCAATTTCTGTGTTTCGTTGTCAATAAGAAGATCAGAGGGATACAGTAAACCTGAAGTGAAGCATCGGAATCTAGAACTAGTGTCACAGGAATGGTTCAAAGCATTTACAGTAGGAAGAGTCAGTCTTTTTGTACTTAAGTCGGCATTGTGGCTTTTGTATTTAATTCCGATGCAATTTCTGTGTTTCATCGTGAATAAGAAGGTCCAAGTGATACAGTGCACCTGAAGTGAAGCATCGAAATCTATAACTAGTGTCACAGGAATGGTTCAAAACATAGACAGTAAGAAGATTCAGTCTTCTTGTACTTAAGTCGGTATTGTGGCTTTTGTAATTAATTCCGATGCAATTTCTGTGTTTCATCGTCAATATGAAGGTCCAAGGGATACAGTAAACCTGAAGTCAAGCATCGGAATCTATAACTAGTGTCACAGGAATGGTTCAAACCATAGACAGTAAGAAGAGTCAGTCTTCTTGTACATAAGTCGGCATTGTGCCTTTTCAATTTAATTCCGATGCAATTTCTGTGTTTCATCGTCAATATGAAGGTCCAAGGGATACAGTAAACTTCAAGTGAAGCATCGGAATCAATAACTAGTGTCACAGGAATGGTTCAAAACATAGTCAGTAGGAAGAGTCGGTCTTCATGTTTTTAAGTTGGCATTGTGCCTTTTGTATTTAATTCCGATGCAATTTCTGTGTTTCATCGTCAATAAGAAGATGCAAGGGATACAGTAAACTTGAAGTGAAGCATCGGAATCTATAAGTAGTGTCACAGGAATGGTTCAAAACATAGAAAGTAGGAAGAGTCAGTCTTCTTCTACTTAAGTCGGCATTGTGCATTTTGTATTTAAGTCCGATGCAATTTCTGTGTTTCATCGTTAATGAGAAGGTCAAAGGGATACAGAAAACCTGAAGTCAATCATCGGAATCTATAACTAGTGTCACATGAATGGTTCAAATCATAGAGAGTAGGAAGAGTCAGGCTTCTTGTACTTAAGTCGGCATTGTGCCTTTTGTATTTTATTCCGATGCAATTTCTGTGTTTCATCGTCAATAAGAAGGTCCAAGGGATACAGTAATCCTTAAGTGAAGCATCGGAATCCATAACTAGTGTCACTGGAATGGTTCAAAACATAGACAATAAGAAGAGTCAGTCTTTTAGTACTTAAGTCGGTATTGTGGCTTTGTATTTAATTCCGATGCAATTTCTGTGTTTCATCGTCAATAAGAAGGTCCAAGGGATACAGTAAACCTGGAGTGTAGCATCGGAATCTATAACTAGTGTCACAGGAATGGTTCAAATCATAGACAGTAAGAAGAGTCAGTCTTCGTGTACTTAAGTCGGCATTTGCCTTTTGTATTTAATTCCGATGCAATTTCTGTGTTTCATCGTCAATAAGAATGTCCAAGGGATACAGTAAACCTGGGGTGAAGCATCGGAATCTATAACTAGTGTCACAGGAATGGTTCAAACCATAGTCATTAAGAAGAGTCAGTCTTCTTGTACTTAAGTCGGCATTTGGCCCATTGTATTTAATTCCGGGAAATTTCTGTGTTTCATCGTCAATAACAAGGTCCAAGGGATACAGTAAACCTGGAGTGAAGCATCGGAATCTATAACTAGTGTCAATGGAATGGTTCAAAACATAGACAGTAAAAAGAGTCAGTCTTCTTGTACTTAAGTCCGCATTGTTCCTTTTATATTTAATACCGATGCAGTTTCTGTGTTTCATCGTCAATAAGAAGGTCAGAGGGATACAGTAAACCTGAAGTGAAGCATCGGAATCTATAGCTAGTGTCACAGGAATCGTTCAAAACATAGTCAGTACGAAGAGTCAGACATCATGTCCTGAAGTCGGCATTGTGCCTTTTGTATTTGATTCCGATGCAATTTCTGTGTTTCATCGACAATAAGAAGGTCCAAGGGATACAGTAAACCTGGAGTGAAGCATCGGAATCTATAACTAGTGTCACATGAATGGTTCAAATTATAGACAGTAGGAAGAGTCAGTCTTCTTGTACTTAAGTTGGCATTATGCCTTTTGTATTTAATTCCGATGCAATTTCTGTGTTTCATCGTCAACAAGAAGGTCCAAGGGATACAGTAAACCTGAAGTGAAGCATCGGAATCAATAACTAGTGTCACAGGAATGGTTGAAAACAAAGTAAGTAACGAGAGTCAGTCTTCTTGTGCTAATGTCGGCATTGTGCCTTTTGTATTTAATTCCGATGCAATTTCTGTGTTTCATCGTCAATAAGAAGGTCCAAGGGATACAGTAAACCTGGAGTGTAGCATCGGAATCTATAACTAGTGTCACAGGAATGGTTCAAAACATAGACAGTAAGAAGAGTCAGTCTTCGTGTACTTAAGTCGGCATCATGTCTTTTGTATTTAATTCCGATGCAATTTCTGTGTTTCATCGTCAATAAGAAGGCCCATGGGATACAGTAAACCTGAAGTGTAGCATCGGAATCTATAACTAGTGTCACAGGAATGGTTCAAAACATTTACAGTAGGAAGAGTCAGTCTTCTTGTACTTAAGTCGGCATTGTGCCTTTTGTATTTAATTCCGATGCAATTTCTTTGTTTCATCGGCAATAAGGTCAGAGGGATACAGTAAACCTGAAGTGAAGCATCGGAATCTATAACTAGTGTCACAGGAATGGTTCAAAGCATAGACAGTAGGAAGAGTCAGTCTTCTTGTACTTAAGTCGGCATTGTGCCTTTTGTATTTAATTCCGATGCATTTTCTGTGTTTCATCGTCAATAGGAAGGTCCAAGGGATACGGTAAACCTGAAGTGAAGCATCGGAATCTATAACTAGTGTCACAGGAATGGTTCAAAACATAGACACTAAGAAGAGTCAGTCTTCTTGTACTTAAGTCGGCATTGTGCCTTTTGTATTTAATTCCGATGCAATTTCTGTGTTTCGTTGTCAATAAGAAGATCAGAGGGATACAGTAAACCTGAAGTGAAGCATCGGAATCTATAACTAGTGTCACAGGAATGGTTCAAAGCATTTACAGTAGGAAGAGTCAGTCTTTTTGTACTTAAGTCGGCATTGTGGCTTTTGTATTTAATTCCGATGCAATTTCTGTGTTTCATCGTGAATAAGAAGGTCCAAGTGATACAGTGCACCTGAAGTGAAGCAGCGAAATCTATAACTAGTGTCACAGGAATGGTTCAAAACATAGACAGTAAGAAGATTCAGTCTTCTTGTACTTAAGTCGGTATTGTGGCTTTTGTAATTAATTCCGATGCAATTTCTGTGTTTCATCGTCAATATGAAGGTCCAAGGGATACAGTAAACCTGAAGTCAAGCATCGGAATCTATAACTAGTGTCACAGGAATGGTTCAAACCATAGACAGTAAGAAGAGTCAGTCTTCTTGTACTTAAGTCGGCATTGTGCCTTTTCAATTTAACTCCGATGCAATTTCTGTGTTTCATCGTCAATAAGAAGGTCCGAGGGATACAGTAAACCTGGAGTGAAGCATCGGAATCTATAACTAGTGTCACAGGAATGGTTTTAAAATAGACAGTAAGAGGAGTCAGTCTTCTTGTACTTAAGTCGGCATTGTGCCTTTTGTATTTAAGTCCGATGCAATTTCTGTGTTTCATCGTCAATAAGATGGTCCAAGGGATACAGTAGACCTGAATTGAAGTATCGGAATCTATAACTAGTGTCACAGGAATGGTTCAAAACATAGACAGTAAGAAGAGTCAGGCATCTTGTACTTAAGTCGGCATTGTGCCTTTTGTATTTAATTCCGAAGCAATTTCTGTGTTTCATCGTCAATAAGAAGGTCAGAGGGATACAGTAAACCTGAAGTGAAGCATCAGAATCTATAACTAGAGTCACAGGAATGGTTCAAACATAGACAGGAAGAAGAGTCAGTCTTCTTGAACTAAAGTCGGCATTGTGCCTTTTGTATTTAATTCCGATGCTATTTCTGTGTTTCATCGTCAATAAGAAGGTCAGAGGGATACAGTAAAAGTGAAGTGAAGCATCGGAATCTATAACTAGTGTCACAGGAATGGTCAAAACATAGACAGTAGGAAGAGTCAGTCTTCTTGTACTTAAGTCGGCATTGTGCCTTTTGTATTCAATTCCGATGCAATTTCTTTGTTTCATCGGCAATAAGGTCCAAGGGAAACAGTAAACCTGAAGTGAAGCATCGGAATCTATAACTAGTGTCACAGGAATGGTTCAAAAAATAGACAGTAGGAAGAGTCAGTCTTCTTGTACTTAAGTCGGCATTGTGCCTTTTGTATTTAATTCCAATGCAATTTCTGTGTTTCATCGTCAATAAGAAGGTCCAAGGGATACAGTAAACCTGGAGTGAAGCATCGGAATCTATAACTAGTGTCGCAGGAATGGTTCAAAACATAGACAGTAAGAAGAGTCAGTCTTCTTGTACTTAAGTCGGCATTGTGCCTTTTGTATTTAATTCCTATGCAATTTCTGTGTTTCATCGTCAATAAGAAGGTCCAAGGGATACAGTAAACTTCAAGTGAAGCATCGGAATCAATAACTAGTGTCACAGGAATGGTTCAAAACATAGTCAGTAGGAAGAGTCGGTCTTCATGTTTTTAAGTTGGCATTGTGCCTTTTGTATTTAATTCCGATGCAATTTCTGTGTTTCATCGTCAATAAGAAGATGCAAGGGATACAGTAAACATGAAGTGAAGCATCGGAATCTATAAGTAGTGTCACAGGAATGGTTCAAAACATAGAAAGTAGGAAGAGTCAGTCTTCTTCTACTTAAGTCGGCATTGTGCTTTTTGTATTTAATTCCGATGCAATTTCTGTGTTTCATCGTTAATGAGAAGGTCAAAGGGATACAGAAAACCTGAAGTCAATCATCGGAATCTATAACTAGTGTCACAGGAATGGTTCAAATCATAGAGAGTAGGAAGAGTCAGGCTTCTTGTACTTAAGTCGGCATTGTGCCTTTTGTATTTTATTCCGATGCAATTTCTGTGTTTCATCGTCAATAAGAAGGTCCAAGGGATACAGTAATCCTTAAGTGAAGCATCGGAATCCATAACTAGTGTCACAGGAATGGTTCAAAACATAGACAATAAGAAGAGTCAGTCTTTTAGTACTTAAGTCGGTATTGTGGCTTTGTATTTAATTCCGATGCAATTTCTGTGTTTCATCGTCAATAAGAAGGTCCAAGGGATACAGTAAACCTGGAGTGTAGCATCGGAATCTATAACTAGTGTCACAGGAATTGTTCAAATCATAGACAGTAAGAAGAGTCAGTCTTCGTGTACTTAAGTCGGCATTTGCCTTTTGTATTTAATTCCGTTGCAATTTCTGTGTTTCATCGTCAATAAGAATGTCCAAGGGATACAGTAAACCTGGGGTGAAGCATCGGAATCTATAACTAGTGTCACAGGAATGGTTCAAACCATAGTCATTAAGAAGAGTCAGTCTTCTTGAACTTAAGTCGGCATTTGGCCCATTGTATATAATTCCGATGCAATTTGTGTGTTTCATCGTCAATAACAAGGTCCAAGGGATACAGTAAACCTGGAGTGAAGCATCGGAATCTATAACTAGTGTCAATGGAATGATTCAAAACATAGACAGTAAAAAGAGTCAGTGTTCTTGTACTTAAGTCCGCATTGTTCCTTTTATATTTAATACCGATGCAGTTTCTGTGTTTCATCGTCAATAAGAAGGTCAGAGGGATACAGTAAACCTGAAGTGAAGCATCGGAATCTATAGCTAGTGTCACAGGAATCGTTCAAAACATAGTCAGTACGAAGAGTCAGACATCATGCCCTGAAGTCGGCATTGTGCCTTTTGTATTTGATTCCGATGCAATTTCTGTGTTTCATCGACAATAAGAAGGTCCAAGGGATACAGAAAACCTGGAGTGAAGCATCGGAATCTATAACTAGTGTCACATGAATGGTTCAAATTATAGACAGTAGGAAGAGTCAGTCTTCTTGTACTTAAGTTGGCATTATGCCTTTTGTATTTAATTCCGATGCAATTTCTGTGTTTCATCGTCAACAAGAAGGTCCAAGGGATACAGTAAACCTGAAGTGAAGCATCGGAATCAATAACTAGTGTCACAATAATGGTTCAAAACAAAGTCAGTAACGAGAGACAGTCTTCTTGTGCTTATGTCGGCATTGTGCCTTTTGTATTTAATTCCGATGCAATTTCTGTGTTTCATCGTCAATAAGAAGGTCCAAGGGATACAGTAAACCTGGAGTGTAGCATCGGAATCTATAACTAGTGTCACAGGAATGGTCCAAAACATAGACAGTAAGAAGAGTCAGTCTTCGTGTACTTAAGTCGGCATCATGCCTTTTGTATTTAATTCCGATGCAATTTCTGTGTTTCATCGTCAATAAGAAGGCCCAAGGGATACAGTAACCCTGAAGTGTAGCATCGGAATCTATAACTAGTGTCACAGGAATGGTTCAAAACATTTACAGTAGGAAGAGTCAGTCTTCTTGTACTTAAGTCGGCATTGTGCCTTTTGTATTTAATTCCGATGCAATTTCTGTGTTTCATCGTCAACAAGAAGGTCCAAGGGATACAGTAAACCTGAAGTGAAGCATCAGAATCTATAACTAGAGCCACAGGAATGGTTCAAACATTGACTGTAAGAAGAGTCAGCCTTCTTGAACTAAAGCCGGCATTGTGCTTTTTGTATTTAATTCCGATACCATTTCTGTGTTTCATCGTCAATAAGAAGGTCCAAGGGAAACAGTAAACCTGGAGTGAAGCATTGGAATCTATAACTAGTGTCACAAGAATGGTTGAAACATAGTCAGTAAGAAGAGTCAGTCTTCTTGTAGTTAAGTCGGCATTGTGCCTTTTGTATTTAATTCCGATGCAATTTCTGTGTTTCATCGTCAATAAGAAGGTCAGAGGGATACAGTAAACCTGAAGTGAAGCATCGGAATCAATAACTAGTGTCACAGGAATGGTCAAAACATAGACAGTAGGAAGAGTCAGTCTTCTTGTACTTAAGTCGGCATTGTGCCTTTTGTATTTGATTCCGATGCAATTTCTGTGTTTCATCGACAATAAGAAGGTCCAAGGGATACAGTAAACCTGGAGTGAAGCATCGGAATCTATAACTAGTGTCGCAGGAATGGTTCAAAACGTAGACAGTAAGAAGAGTTCGTCTTCTTGTACTTAAGTCGGCATTGTGCCTTTTGTATTTAATTCCGATGCAATTCCTCTGTTTCATCGTCAATAAGAATGTCCTAGGGATACAGTAAACCTCAAGTGAAGCATCGGAAACTATAACTAGTGTCAGAGGAATGGTTCAAAACATAGTCAGTAAGAAGAGTCAGTCTTCTTGTAGTTAAGTCGGCATTGTGCCTTTTGTATTTAATTCCGATGCAATTTCTGTGTTTCATCGTCAATAAGAAGGTCAGAGGGATACAGTAAACCTGAAGTGAAGCATCGCAATCAATAACTAGTGTCACAGGAATGGTCAAAACATAGACAGTAGGAAGAGTCAGTCTTCTTGTACTTAAGTCGGCATTGTGCCTTTTGTATTTAATTCCGATGCAATTTCTTTGTTTCATCATCAATAAGAATGTCAGAGGGATACCGTAAACATGAAGTGAAGCATCAGAATCTATAACTAGAGTCACAGGAATGGTTCAAAACATAGACAGGAAGAAGAGTCAGTCTTCTTGAACTAAAGTCGGCATTGTGCCTTTTGTATTTAATTCCGATGCAATGTCTGTGTTTCAGCGTCAATAAGAAGGTCAGAGGGATACAGTAAACCTGAAGTGAAGCATCGGAATCTTTAACTAGTGTCACAGGAATGGTCAAAACATAGACAGTAGGAAGAGTCAGTCTTCTTGTACTTAAGTCGGCATTGTGCCTTTTGTATTTAATTCCGATGCAATTTCTTTGTTTCATCGGCAATAAAGTCAGAGGGATACAGTAAACCTGAAGTGAAGCATGGGAATCTATTACTAGTGTCACAGGAATGGTTCAAAAAATAGACGGTAGAAAGAGTCAGTCTTCTTGTACTTAAGTCGGCATTGTGCCTTTTGTATTTAATTCCAATGCAATATCTGTGTTTCATCGTCAATAAGAAGGTCGGAGGGATACAGTAAACCTGAAGTGAAGCATCGGAATCTATAACTAGTGTCACAGGAATGGTCAAAACATAGACAGTAGGAATAGTCATTCTTCTTGTACTTAAGTCGGCATTGTGCCTTTTGTATTTAATTCCGATGCAATTTCTTTGTTTTATCGGCAATAAGGTCAGAGGGATACAGTAAACCTGAAGTGAAGCATCGGAATCTATAACTAGTGTCACAGGAATGGTTCAAACTTAGACAGTAGGAAGAGTCAGTCTTGTTGTACTTAAGTCGGCATTGTGCCTTTTGTATTTAATTCCAATGCAATTTCTGAGTTTCATCGTCAATAAGAAGGTCGAAGGGATACAGTAAACCTGGAGTGAAGCATCGGAATCTATAACTAGTGTCGCAGGAATGGTTCAAAACATAGACAGTAAGAAGGTCAGTCCTCTTGTACTTAAGTCGGCATTGTGCGTTTTGTATTTAATTCCTATGCAATTTCTGTGTTTCATCGTCAATCAGAAGGTCCAAGGGATACAGTAAACCTCAAGTGAAGCATCGGAATCAATAACTAGTGTCACAGGAATGGTTCAAAACATAGTCAGTAGGAAGAGTCGGTCCTCATGTTTTTAAGTCGGCATTGTGCCTTTTGTATTTAATTCCGATGCAATTTCTGTGTTTCATCATCAATAAGAAGATGCAAGGGATACAGTAAACTTGAAGTGAAGCATCGGAATCTATAAGTAGTGTCACAGGAATGGTTCAAAACATAGAAAGTAGGAAGAGTCAGTCTTCTTCTACTTAAGTCGGCATTGTGCTTTTTGTATTTAATTCCGATGCAATTTCTGTGTTTCATCGTTAATGAGAAGGTCAAAGGGATACAGAAAACCTGAAGTCAATCATCGGAATCTATAACTAGTGTCACAGGAATGGTTCAAATCATAGAGAGTAGGAAGAGTCAGGCTTCTTGTACTTAAGTCGGCATTGTGCCTTTTGTATTTTATTCCGATGCAATTTCTGTGTTTCATCGTCAATAAGAAGGTCCAAGGGATACAGTAATCCTTAAGTGAAGCATCGGAATCCATAACTAGTGTCACAGGAATGGTTCAAAACATAGACAATAAGAAGAGTCAGTCTTTTAGTACTTAAGTCGGTATTGTGGCTTTGTATTTAATTCCGATGCAATTTCTGTGTTTCATCGTCAATAAGAAGGTCCAAGGGATACAGTAAACCTGGAGTGTAGCATCGGAATCTATAACTAGTGTCACAGGAATTGTTCAAATCATAGACAGTAAGAAGAGTCAGTCTTCGTGTACTTAAGTCGGCATTTGCCTTTTGTATTTAATTCCGATGCAATTTCTGTGTTTCATCGTCAATAAGAATGTCCAAGGGATACAGTAAACACCTGAAGTGAACATCGGAATCTATAACTAGTGTCACAGGAATGGTTGAAAACATAGTCAGTTTGAAGAGTCATTCTTTTGGTACTTAAGTCGGTATTGTGCCTTTTGTGATTAATTCCGATGTAATTTCTGTGTTCATCGTCAATAGGAAGGTCCAAGGGATACAGAAAACCTGAAGTGAAGCATCGGAATCTATAACTAGTGTCACAGGAATGGTTCAAAACATAGACAGTAAGAAGAGTCAGTCTTCTTGTACTTAAGTCGGTATTGTGGCTTTGTATTTAATTCCGATGCAATTTCTGTGTTTCATCGTCAATAAGAACGTCCGAGGGATACAGTAAACCTTGAGTGAAGCATCGGAATCTGTAACTAGTGTCACAGGAATGGTTTTAAACATAGACAGTAAGAAGAGTCAGTCTTCTTGTACTTAAGTCGGCATTGTGCCTTTTGTATTTAATTCCGATGCAATTTCTGTGTTTCATCGTCAAGAAGAAGGTCAGAGGGATACAGTAAACCTGAAGTGAAGCATCAGAATCTATAACTAGAGTCACAGGAATGGTTCAAAACATTGACAGTAAGAAGAGTCAGCCTTCTTGAACTAAAGTCGGCATTGTGCTTTTTGTATTTAATTCCGATACAATTTCTGTGTTTCATCGTCAATAAGAAGGTCCAAGGGAAACAGTAAACCTGGAGTGAAGCATTGGAATCTATAACTAGTGTCACAAGAATGGTTGTAACATAGTCAGTAAGAAGAGTCAGTCTTCTTGTAGTTAAGTCGGCATTGTGCCTTTTGTATTTAATTCCGATGCAATTTCTGTGTTTCATCGTCAATAAGAAGGTCAGAGGGATACAGTAAGCCTGAAGTGAAGCATCGGAATCAATAACTAGTGTCACAGGAATGGTCAAAACATAGACAGTAGGAAGAGTCAGTCTTCTTGTACTTAAGTCGGCATTGTGCCTTTTGTATTTAATTCCGATGCAATTTCTTTGTTTCATCATCAATAAGAAGGTCAGAGGGATACCGTAAACCTGAAGTGAAGCATCAGAATCTATAACTAGAGTCACAGGAATGGTTCAAAACATAGACAGGAAGAAGAGTCAGTCTTCTTGAACTAAAGTCGGCATTGTGCCTTTTGTATTTAATTCCGATGCAATTTCTGTGTTTCATCGTCAATAAGAAGGTCAGAGGGATACAGTAAACCTGAAGTGAAGCATCGGAATCTTTAACTAGTGTCACAGGAATGGTCAAAACATAGACAGTAGGAAGAGTCAGTCTTCTTGTACTTAAGTCGGCATTGTGCCTTTTGTATTTAATTCCGATGCAATTTCTTTGTTTCATCGGCAATAAGGTCAGAGGGATACAGTTAACCTGAAGTGAAGCATAGGAATCTATAACTAGTGTCACAGGAATGGTTCAAAAAATAGACGGTAGAAAGAGTCAGTCTTCTTGTACTTAAGTCGGCATTGTGCCTTTTGTATTTAATTCCAATGCAATTTCTGTGTTTCATCGTCAATAAGAAGGTCAGAGGGATACAGTAAACCTGAAGTGAAGCATCGGAATCTATAACTAGTGTCACAGGAATGGTCAAAACATAGACAGTAGGAAGAGTCAGTCTTCTTGTACTTAAGTCGGCATTGTGCCTTTTGTATTTAATTCCGATGCAATTTCTTTGTTTTATCGGCAATAAGGTCAGAGGGATACAGTAAACCTGAGGTGAAGCATCGGAATCTATAACTAGTGTCACAGGAATGGTTCAAAACATAGACAGTAGGAAGAGTCAGTCTTCTTGTACTTAAGTCGGCATTGTGCCTTTTGTATTTAATTCCAATGCAATTTCTGTGTTTCATCGTCAATAAGAAGGTCGAAGGGATACAGTAAACCTGGAGTGAAGCATCGGAATCTATAACTAGTGTCGCAGGAATGGTTCAAAACATAGACAGTAAGAAGAGTCAGTCCTCTTGTACTTAAGTCGTCATTGTGCCTTTTGTATTTAATTCCTATGCAATTTCTGTGTTTCATCGTCAATAAGAAGGTCCAAGGGATACAGTAAACCTCAAGTGAAGCATCGGAATCAATAACTAGTGTCACAGGAATGGTTCAAAACATAGTCAGTAGGAAGAGTCGGTCTTCATGTTTTTAAGTCGGCATTGTGCCTTTTGTATTTAATTCCGATGCAATTTCTGTGTTTCATCGTCCATAAGAAGATGCAAGGGATACAGTAAACTTGAAGTGAAGCATCGGAATCTATAAGTAGTGTCACAGGAATGGTTCAAAACATAGACAGTAGGAAGAGTCAGTCTTCTTCTACTTAAGTCGGCATTGTGCTTTTTGTATTTAATTCCGATGCAATTTCTGTGTTTCATCGTTAATGAGAAGGTCAAAGGGATACGGAAAACCTGAAGTGAATCATCGGAATCTATAACTAGTGTCACAGGAATGGTTCAAAACATAGAGAGTAGGAAGAGTCACGCTTCTTGTACTGAATTCGGCATTGTGCCTTTTGTATTTTGTTCCGATGCAATTTCTGTGTTTCTTCGTCAATAAGAAGGTCCAAGGGATACAGTAATCCTTAAGTGAAGCATCGGAATCTATAACTAGTGTCACAGGAATGGTTCATAACATAGACAGTAAGAAGAGTCAGTCTTCGTGTACTTAAGTCGGCATTTTGCCTTTTGTATTTAATTCCGATGCAATTTCTGTGTTTCATCGTCAATAAGAAGGTCAGACTGATACAGTAAACCTGAAGTGAAGCATCCGAATCTATAACTAGTGTCACAGGAATGGTTTAATACATAGTCAGCAAAAAGAGTCAGTCATCTTGTACTTAAGTCGGCATTGTGCATTTTGTATTTAATTCCGATGCAACTTCTGTGTTTCATCGTGAAAAAAATGGTCAGAGGGATACAGTAAACCTGAAGTGAGCATCGGAATCTATAACTAGTGTCACAGGAATGGTTGAAAACATAGTCAGTTTGAAGAGTCAGTCTTTTGGTACTTAAGTCGGTATTGTGCCTATTGTGTTTCATTCCGATG